>NC_135788.1:61991267-63288767 GCF_051106095.1 Pogona vitticeps | reverse complement strand
TCTTCTGTAGTCATATGTACTGATTTGTTAATGTTCATCTGTCAAACCTTTTGGCCTCAACCTCATTTCCCCAAGGGCTTCACCTTAGCCAAGTATGCATGACTCTTATACATAGTATGAATAAAAGAATATTTTCACACATCCTTCTGTACATTATTTTAACCTTTTCCCAAACAATGCAGGGCCTCACAATGTGAAATGACCCTGGTCTCACCTGAGTCCTGAGAGGGTCTGTCAGCTGTAGACACAGAGGAAGGCTTTCTCTGCTCTAGTACTTCAGTATTGGAAGATTCTCCCCTTAGAGACTTGACAAGCACCTAGCCTCATTTCAGTCTCATTTCATGGCTTTAACAGGCTGTGGAGGCTTCTTCGTTGTTTATACTTCAATGTTTGTAGTTTTAGTGTTTTAAATGGTTTTAAAGTATTGAATTGTTTTGTATTTTTTTAACAAACAATCTTTTCCAACAACACAAGAGGCGACTCTATACATGGAAATCACCAGATGGGCAATATCGAAATCAGATTGATTATATTCTCTGCAGCCAAAGATGGAGAAGCTCTATACAGTCAGCAAAAACAAGACCTGGAGCTGACTGCGGCTCTGATCATCAGCTTCTCATAGCAAAATTCAAGCTTAAACTGAAGAGAGTAGGAAAAAACACTGGTATACTCAAGTATAATCTAAACCAAATCCCTTATGAATACACAGTGGAAGTAAAGAACAGATTTAAGGAACTAGATTTGGCAGACAGAGTGCCTGAAGAACTTTGGATAGAGGCTCGTAACGTTGTAGAGGAGGCATCAACAAAAACCATCCCAAAGAAAAGGAAATGCAAGAAAGCAAAGTAGCTGTCCAACGAGACCTTAGAAATAGCAGAGAGGAGAAGGGAAACAAAATGCAAGGAAGATAGGGAAAGTTACAGAAAATTGAATGCAGACTTCCAAAGAATAGCAAGGAGAGACAAGAGGGCCTTCTTAAATGAACAATGCAAAGAAATAGAGGAAAATAACAGAAAAGGAAAAACCAGAGATCTGTTCAGGAAAATTGGAGGTGTTAGAGGAACATTTTGCGCAAAGATGAACATGATAAAGGACAAAAATGAGAGGGACCTCACAGAAGCAGAAGACATCAAGAAGAGGTGGCAAGAATACACAGAGGAATTATATCAGAAAGATGTGGATATCCCGGACAACCCAGACAATGTAGTTGCTGACCTTGAGCCAGACATCCTGGAGAGTGAAGTCAAGTGGGCCTTAGAAAGCTTGTCTAACAACAAGGCCAGTGGAGATGATGGCATTCCAGTGGAACTATTTAAAATCTTGAAAGATGATGCTGTTAAGGTGCTACATTCAATATGCCAGCAAGTTTGGAAAACTCAACAGTGGCCAGATGATTGGAAAAGATCAGTCTACATCCCAATCCCAAAGAAAGGCAGTACTAAAGAATGCTCCAACTACTGTACAAGGTTATGCTCAAAATCCTACAAGGTAGGCTTCAGCAGTATGTGGACCGAGAACTCCCAGAAGTACAAGCTGGATTCCAAAGGGGCAGAGGAACTAGAGACCAAATTGCTAACTTGCGTTGGATTATGGAGAAAGCCAGAGAGTTCCAGAAATACATCTACTTCTGCTTCATTGACTATGCAAAAGCCTTTGACTATGTGGACCACAGCAAACTATGGCAAGTCCTTAAAGAAATGGGAGTGCCTGACCACCTTGTCTATCTCCTGAGAAACCTATATGTGGAATAGGAAGCAACAGTTAGAACTGGATATGGAACAACTGATTGGTTCAAAATTGGGAAAGGAGTACAGCAAGGCTGTATATTGTCCCCTGGCTTATTTAACTTATATGCAGAATACATCATGCGGAAGGCTGGACTGGAGGAATCCCAAACTGGAATTAAGATTGCCGGAAGAAATATCAACAATCTCCAATATGCAGATCATACCATTCTGATGGCAGAAGGTGAGGAGGAATTAAAGAACCTCTTAATGAGGGTGAAAGAGGAGAGTGCAAAAAACAGCCTGAAACTCAACATCAAAAAAACTAAGATCATGGCCACTGGTCCCATCACCTCCTGGGAAATAGAAGGGGAAGATATGGAGGCAGTGACAGATTTTACTTTCTTGGGCTCCATGATCACTGCAGATGGAGACAGCAGCCACGAAATTAAAAGACACCTGCTTCTTGGGAGGAAAGCAATGACAAACCTAGACAGCATCTTAAAAAGCAGAGACTTTTGAAGGAAATCAACCCTGAGTGCTCACTGGAAGGACAGATCCTGAAGCTGAGGCTCCAGTACTTTGACCATCTCATGAGAAAAGAAGACTCCTTGGAAAAGACCTTGATGTTACTAAAGTGTGACGGCAAGAGGAGAAGGGGACAACAGAGGATGAGATGGCTGGACAGTGTCTGCGAATCAACCAACATGAAATTGACTCACCTTCCGGAGGCAGTGGAAGATAGGAGGGCCTGGCGTGCTCTGGTCCATGGGGTCACGAAGAGTCGGACATGACGAAACGACGAAACGACGAAACGACATATTTTTAACAGGGTGGAATAGAAATGTCCTATACATACATACATACATACATACATACATACATACATACATACATACATACATACATACATACATACATACATACATACATACATACATACATACATACATACATACATACATACATACATACAACTGACAACATGTGAACCTACTGTGCCTCACACAAAAAGTAGCTAAAGACCCTCTCCCCACTATATGCTCTGACTATGAAGACTTACTCATATTTTTTGTGGAAAGGCTGTTTGTCAGAGGTCACTGTCAGAGAACTGGAAGCACCTCATGCCCGTGATAATGGCTGCCTGAAGCAATACATGCCTAGCTAAAAATCAGGCCAGGAAGAAGTATTTAATGGACGTGTGTGTGTGTGTGTGTGTGTGTGTGTGTGTGTGTGTGTGTGTGTGTGTGTGTGTGAGAGAGAGAGAGAGAGATTATTGAATGTTCTATGTTTATGACAGAGAGGAGGAAGTTATGCTGTGAGAACAAGATAAGTTATTATGCATTTATTATTTCAGTTGGAAAAAGCTACATGCATTGAAATCAGTGGGATATAGGTGCATTTATTTCTTGCCTGTGTTATTCTCAGAACAATTTGTTCTCAAACACTGACAGAACCCATAATATTCCACAATGTCTGTCTGTTGTGGTAGCTAATGTAGCCACACAGATTATTCTTTCCTTTCTTTTGTGCTTTAAGGTCAAACTGTTACATCAGAAGGTTATTATCTTTTAACACCCTTTTCCCTCATTCAATCATGTGCAAAAGAGAAAGTAAATGTCCAGGTGTGCTTGAGTTCATATGGATTTTTAAAGCTAAGCCACTAAACAACATTCTGGATCTGACTCTTAACTGCACAGAGTCTAAACGTCAAGTAGAAGCTAAGAAAGAGCAGCAATTTTTCAGCCAATATTTGCCTTGGGTGAGTTATTATTGCAAGTTACATCACATCTTAAGCAGGTGCAAGGAAATTTCTCTTAAAAGTTATACTCAAGAGGACTAGGATCAGAGGACCAAACAGGAAGCACAGCAGGGGAAAGGAAGGCAAGGAAAAGGTAGGAAGCAAAGGCGGATGCGTTTCTTTGTTCTGGGTTGTGGCCAACTACCTAGCCACCCTTAGAGTTCTGCGAACCCTAAGAAGGACACCATATGTTTGTCATGGTGAGCTTCAGATTTGTTTCCAAGTAGTCTGTTAATAATTTAACAGCACTGTTATTTGGTTTGCACCACTGCGATGCCAAGATGACCCACACTTGCACAACACAATGGATTTATTTCTGCTTTGGAATAGACATTAACAAATTTGTTGTCTTTGAGCAAATGCATGCTTAATTTTACAAACTGCTCTGTTTGCTTTTGAGGCTTCCTGGATTTAGCCTTTGAACCTCTGGGCTTGTTCTCCTGCTCTGACATCTGCCCACTGAGATTGGAAAGACACTGCTGTCCATTAAATAGCACAATGGTTCTCAGCCTTGGATCTCCAGGTGTTTCTTGGGCTAAAAACTCACAGAAGCCTTCACCACTAGATGTGCTGGCCAGGATTTCTGAGAGTCATTGTCCAAAAACACAAGGGTTACCCAAGTTTGAGAAAAAAGTTAATCTCTCCACTAATAGGTGTCTCTCTGCATGATAGCCCCACAGGTTTGTTAATGTCCTGTTTAGAGGGTGCATCCGCTTACATTACTGACAAGGTGTCTAATTTTTTATTGATTGCTAGGAGAACTAGAGAAAAAATGTTGCAATCACCTTGAAAGAAGGATTCATATACTACCTATAGGATTTTTCCCGTATGTTCTGTTTTCTTATAATCTTGCTGGTCTGTGACTGAACTAAAGAATGATGACGACGTTTGAAAACATTGAAACAGAGTGATGTGGACCTTGCATAGCAGACTTTGCTTTCTGCAGCATATTTGAACAAACATGTTAAGAAAATACTTATTCCAGAAGTAGGTTTTTTCTCTTGCTTGTCTTTTTTATTTTACAGTTCTTTCTTTCTTTCTTTCTTTCTTTCTTTCTTTCTTTCTTTCTTTCTTTCTTTCTTTCTTTCTTTCTTTCTTTCTTTCTTTCTTTCTTTTCTTTCTTTCTTTCTTTCTTTCTTTCTTTCTTTCTTTCTTTCTTTCTTTCTTTCTTCTTCCTCTTCTTTCTTGTTCCTTTTTCTGAAGGGACAACTCTAAGCAGGCAGTGCTCCAGACAAGTTGATGCTCCAACTCCTGTTTTCAACAATAAAAAAGTCACATGGTATGTGTACACAGTCTGAAGACAAAGGTGGCTGATTCCTTTATTGATTGAAGCAACGTACGCAAGATCACCACAGTAATATTCATCCAGGAAAATGTGAGTCCTGTCCATCTTAGCAGCATCTGGTCTTTGTGAGTGTACTGATGACATGACAGGAGCAACAAAACAGAGGCACTATATCTATATATGTATATATGTATATATGGATGTGAAGAAGGAAAGACATACTATGGACTGGTCCTATTACAGTTAGTGAGAGCAAAAAAAGTGCCTCCTCTAAACTGGTCTGCTGCTTCCAGTTGTGATAGAGGTGGTGGTGGTGTCTGGCCCACTGGCCAAATGTTGTGTTGCCTAACGTAGTACAGGCTGTGCCTAGCTAGCCTACTACTATCTGCCTTTTCATCAGAACATGAATAATCAAGGTCCATGAAGATCAACTCCTAGCCTCTGAATCTATGTGAGTGGGTGTAGAGACAGAGAAGAAGGATGTGACAGTGGGTGATAGTAGTCTGTTCCCTTTGCTTTTACCCATAGTTTGCTCCTCTACCTTTCACTGCCCTCCAATCACATTGGATCATTGGGAGGAAGATATTATTATGTTGCCAGTATTTCCCCAGCATCCATTGTCCCTAAGCATCCATCAGCTTTTCCCCTGAATTAGTATTGAATCCGGAAGGCTTTCCAAACCCTCCTGCTATACTGCTGTTGTGTGTATATATATGTGTGTGTTTGTGTGTGTGTGTGTTTATGTGTGGTGAGCAATTGTCTTTCTCTTCCTTTCCTTTCTTACCTGCCAACTTGTCTGCTCACCCATCTGAGCAGGCAAATCAGCTTGTGAGCCACAGTGGTGATGTGTTCAGCAAAGAAATGGAAGGAGAGGCTATCAAGGCTTTTGCATGGTCTACCAATATAAGCTGAAAATGAAATACATCTAGGTAGCTTTCTCTTACTTCTAACTGCAGGGACTATCCACATGAGAATGTGATGTAACCCCTTTCACCCCACCTTTATCATAAGCTGGAACTCTGCTAGGGCTGTGCTGCCCTGTGGGGGCAGAGCCCATGGAGTCAACATAGCCATCTTCCCTGCCTTTTCTCACAGCCATCATTCAGGGGGCTGGGATGATTATCCTTCTTGTTGTCATTAAATAAAGTGGTATATCAAAATGGCAATACATCAACCTCGCATGGTTTTAGAATTTTGCTGCATTATTTAGGGAAATATTTAGAAAGAAGAAGAAGAAAATAGAGTAGAGGGTTTCTCCACTCTCCCTTTTAATATCACCTAATATAGCACAAAGTTTTCTCCTCATCTAAGGCCACCCACAGTTCAATTTGGGTATGGGCTAACTGTCCACACAAATTATACGATGAGCAAGTAGCTGAATAATACCAAAAAGAATGTATGCCCTACTGCTGTGCCAGAAAGTTGCACAGCAGCTCTTAAAGGATCAGGTTGAGAGAGAGAGAAGGAGGAGGAGGATGTGCTGTAGCATCTGAATTTCATGGCCTCCTGAGGAAGATCTCTTCCTTGCTTACACTGTAACAACTGTATTCCATTTTACTGTTCAAGTGGTGCTGGAGGCAAGCTACACAGACTGATGGGGTGGATGTGGCTCCAAGTTGCAGGGCAACTCTGACTCATGGACATGGCTTCCCAGACTGGCTTCTGTTCCCGCCTCTTCATAGGGGAAGAGAGCCTATCTAGTGGCTCAGCAAGAGTGTAATCAGTCTGCTGAGCATTAGATTATAGACAGTTGTTTGATTCGGCAGGCATGTCTGCCTTTCGTTCCATGTTGTGTCAGGAGTAAATGGCTTGTTACCACCCCTGGCCAGGGCTTGTGCATTTGACAAGCACCTTTGAGCACTCACTCTTCAAACCCTGTTTGCTCACAAAGTGCAGGGATTGGGGATTTAATTGAGTTAGTGTCAAAGGAGAACCTTTGAGTTGGTGAAGCCCACTACTCTGTTAGAGACTGGCCATCATGCACTCAGACCCAGGTGTTCCTCCCTCTTCCTCCATTATTTCCTTGCATAGGTCAAATTCATGTAACACAAGCCCTGAGCTTCAAAATTGATTTATTATGTCTCTGTCCCTTGTCTGGGAAGATATAAAACTGCTTCCCTAGCTGGATATCTTTCCAGGCTTGTTACTTGCCTGGAGGAAGTGTGGATTTAAAACATGGATGAGCAAAGTATGGTTGTTGTTGGACCACAACTCCAGGGCAACCCCAGCCGTCATAGCTAGTGGTAAGGATTGCTGTCTAAAATTTGTGCAGGGCTAAACTTTGCCTATCCCTGATTTAAAACACCCTGGAGGAATATAACCAAGAGAATTAATGACAGGGGAAGACAAAACAACACCCCCCATTGCTAATTCTTCTCCGTCCTTCCCTCATTCTGTCAGGATTTGTTCCCTTAAGTGAACAAGGGGTTAAATTTAATATTGTAGTAAAGAATACAAAGTCATGCCTGTAACATCAAGTCAATGGATGACTGACAGCATACAGATGGGACAAGCTTAGGTAATGCTTGTTAAACATGTTCAGCTGCCATGTCTGCAGTGATAGACTGCTCTCACTATTTAAGCAAGTGTGTGAGAACAGCACTTCGCCACTCAGTTGTGAGTCTGGTGGCCATTACTTTACTTGAATGTGAATGTCATGTTGCTCTGAGATATCTATGCCAATGTATATATTGCCATGTATATATGTCTGACCAAATCTAAAATATTATGCTATAAGTATTATAGCATAAGTATTATTGCCAACCTAGCAGTTAGAAAGCATGTAAAAATGCGAGTAGATAAATAGGTACCACCATGGTGGGAAGGTAACAGGATTCCGTGTTTAGTCACGCTGGCCATGTGACCGCGGAAACTGTCTTAAGGACAAAGACCATCTCTATAGTTTGGAAATGGGGATGAGCACCACCCCCTAGAGTCGGACACGACTGGACTAAATGCTTATTAAGGGGAGGATTTGAAGCTACCAGATAAGAGACTCTGTGTAACTTGTTATCTTGGGCTCCAAGGTTTGTTTTCCCTAACAGAGTGCTCTTCGAAGCTTCACTATCCAAATCTGACTCCAAGCTTTGTGAGAGGCAAATGCCACATCAAGCCTTTGGAGTTGGCCCCACACCAACAGGGTTATGGGCCGAGGGAAATGATGTTGTTGACCCAAGGAGACATGTCTGTGGAGAAGAAGCCAAGAGTTGGAAAAACTGAGTCAGTAAGTGAAAGTGACGAGGAGCAGCTCCAAGGAGGCTTCGCCATGCAGCAGGCCAGTACCCTTCCTTTGTTGCATTTAAATGATCATAAATATATGTCATGGGCATTTAAAATAGAAATGTATTTAAGGAGAGTGTGTGTTTGGTAGATTGTTTTTAACCCTCCAGCCCAATTAGATGAAGAAGATGCCCCATCAAGCCTTTGGAGTTGGCCCCACAGCAACACATTTATTTTTTGAGATGCCCAACTCTCCTCACTGCACTGTTACCTCCCTTGGTGACTGAAATACCTGATACAGAGACACCCAAAGGCTGCATAGTTATATTTGTGTTGCTGTTATCTTGAGACCAATTCACAGAGAAAGAGGAAACTAGTCAGGTGACTGGAAGCTGAGCTATCTTGCTATCATTAATACACACTTTTAAGAGACAACTAAAAACATGGTTGTATGTTCAGGCCTTCCCTCCTGTCAATATTTAATTCTTTATTTTTTTCTTTCATTTATTATTTGTTTTATTATTGTATATGTTATGGACTGTTTGTAAAATTCTTATGTTTTCGTATACACCTTATTGGAAGCCACCCAGAGTGGTTGACCAGACCAGATGGGCGGGATATAAATCAAATAAATAAATAAATAAATAAATAAAATTAATTGGCCACTAGTTTTATCTCAGATACAAAACAGTTATTCATCAACTGCCTGCTTCCTTCCTTAAAGGAATGATATACATTTTATTGAACTTCAGTATGGCTAAGAAACAAAGGCATATCTGGTATCTGTTTAAACAAAGTTATGATGTTCATAAGTACAGCCATGGTTTTTGGTTCAGAAATGCAATTTCTGAAATGCAATTATACAGTTTTCTCACTATCTGTTTCTTGACAGAGTAGGCACATTACATCACACATCAAAACAGGAAATGTTATAAACAAAAAAAGTGGGGAAATGGCACAAATTTACTTTAAATGTATATGTATATTGCAAACTTGTAAAGAATCATGATAACACATGGCTTGGATACTTTTTTAGTTTGCTGCTCTACATATGCTAGCTGTTGATAGACAACTTCAAGGTCCATGTTTTGATTCTCAGAATTATCTTTAAACCAGGAATAGGCTAGATAGCAACTGTGTTTGCACAAAGGTGTAGCATTGCTTGAGTGGAGTCAGTCTGGGATCTCAGTGAAAGCGAAGTAAACTGCAGCTCAAGGACTCAAATGAGGAGAGGCTTCCAAAGGCAAACAATAAGATGAAATTTTAAAAAATGTAGAATGATACATTTTGATAATGTGGCACCATCATCTAAACATGACATGTTCTAGGGCCTCAGCATGTCACTCAGTGGAGAACAAATGCTGTCTCACAGCGACTTGGTGTTTTACCATGCGTTGGTTTCACAAGGAGCTGGGCTTAGCTCCCCTGTGGGTGTATGACTACAGAGCTCCCACAGTAATGTGCACAGCTTGTTCTTGGTATGAGTTATTAATGACTTCTAATGTTAGCAGACCCACTGAATTAATGACTTGTAAAATGCATTAACATTAACAGCAATCCTTATGTCTTGCAAACAAAAAGCTGTGGCTGTGGCCCTTTCTCTCTTTATTGGTCATTCTTTCTCCCACTCCTTCCATTTTCCTTAGCATCATTCCCTTTTCCATTAAATCTAGTCTTCTGCATTACATAAAAAGCCATATTTAAGGAACTGCCAAAGCAACTACCAAACACTTGTATACCTGCTTTCTTCTAAGGAGCCTTGTGGCGCAGTGGTTAAACCGCTGTACTGCAGCTAAAACTGTGCTCACGACCTGGGGTTCAAACCCCAGGTAGCCGGCTCAAGGTTGACTCAGCCTTCTATCCTTCTGAGGTCGGTAAAATGAGTACCCAGCTCGCTGGGGGGGGGGGGCGCAATGTGTAGCCTGCATAATTAAATTGTAAACTGCCCAGAGAGTGCTTGAAGCGCTATGGGGCGGTATATAAGCAGCACGTTTTGCTTCACTTCTAACGCCTCTTGAAGTTTTCCCAGAGTTGGACCTGGCAAGTCAGTACATAGGCAATGTGAGGAAAAGATTCACATGAGCACATACTCCCAGCAACATGGACAATTAATGAGTGAGTGTACGTGGAGGAGACCCTGCTGCTTGCTGCCATGCTCTCTGAGATCACGCACTCCAAGTTGCCTGACTGTTCATAATAAGATATTTTGAAGTAAATCAGCATTCCTCTCAGATGCAAAGAGAGGAAAGTTCAATAGTTTAGCAGAGTCATCAAGGACACTGACGTACTTAGTTATCTGGCAAGTGTGAGAAAGATTAAATGAAGCAAAAAATGTTGTATTCATGCAAAAAGAGAATCCTTCTGCCAAAGATTTTCATGAAGGGCATTCAAGAGACCTCAGGTGCCCTCTTGTCCACAATACATAAGGGTGAGCAGCATTTGCAAAAAATAAACAAATGAACCACTTTCCTGAAAAGTCAAATGCCTCTTTATCACTTTGCAATGTTTATACTTAGCCTGAGTGCCACAATAAGGATGAGGCTATCTCAGATTAGAGGGCTTTACTGTATTTGACTGGTTACACGGTTCATCTACTGCAACACACATGTTCTAGGAATGTTCAGGGGAGAAAAAAACTTACAGTATTCTTAAAAGCTTGCCTTCAGGCTAGTGATAAACCAGCAAACGGTGCCTCTTACCACCACTCAACCTGTATAAGTAATTAGGTCTAATCAAATGTTTTGCCTTCAGAAGCAGGAAGAACTCATCAGTGCTTCCTCTCTCCCAGTAAAAATACAGTGGCAATAACAAATCAGTAACAATTTGCAATTAAAAAGCAGAGACATCACCTTGCCGACAAAGGTCTGCATAGTCAAAGCTATGGTTTTTCCAGTAGCAATGTATGGAAATGGGAGCTGGACCATAAAGAAGGCTGACCACTGAAGAATGGATGCTTTTGAATTGTGGTGCTGGAGGAGGCTCTTGAGAGTCCCCTGGACTGCAAGGAGAACAAACCTATCCATTCTGAAGGAAATCAACCCTGAGTGCTCACTGGAAGGACAGATCCTAAAGCTGAGGGTCCAATACTTTGGCCGTCTCATGAGAAGATACGATTCCCTGAAAAAGACGCTGATGTTGGGAAAGTGTGAAGGCATGAGGAGAAGGGGAAGACAGAGGACAAGATGGTTGGACAGTGTCATCGAAGCTACCAACATGAATTTGATCAAACTATGGGAGGCAGTGGAAGACAGGAGGGCCTGGCATGCTCTGGTCCATGGAGTCATGAAGAGTCAGACATGACTTAACAACTAAACAACAAACAATTTGCTGCCTTTTCATGACACCTTCTTTGCCTCAGTTACTATAAATGGGCACACCCTACATAATGATCTTATTCCTCACTCCACCCCACTTTTTTTTTCACTGGAATCTGTACCACAGTAGTTTTGGTTTGTGTACTAGTGAAACACACCTCTAAAATAATAGATTCAGCAGTGCTCAATGGTGTTGCTGTCATGCTGCTAGAACAGGTGTCTGATTTTATCCTAGAAATACTCTGGGGCCTTTCTTTACTTGCAGGGAGACATGCTGATGACCCAGGGCTCCTTTTAGCAATTGCATTCTTATACCAGCTGAATCCTTTCCAGTTCTATTTCTTGGAATGGCATTTCCCTTTTCTTTTTTCTTTTTTCTTCTTCTTGTTTTGGCCCTTTGAAGAGCCAAAGTGCAACTATACAACTACTATATGAATACCACAATCATGGTCTCTTTTTATGGAATCCTGGAATCAATAGTTTGGTGAAGTACTTAGAACTCTGCACTAGAGTGCTCCCTTGTAGTTCAGGAAAATGCAATAGAATTCTGTGACAGAGTTTTATAGCCAAAATCCTTTTCAGGAAAATCATACAATATGAAGGGCAAGCATACAAGAGGGTTTCCTTTCTTTTTCCTGTAATCTCTGTGTGTGTGTGTGTGTGTGTACGCGCGCGTGCATGCGTGCACATGCGTGCATGTGTGTGTGTGGTGTGTGTGTGTGTGTGCATGTGCACCATTTACTCTACCAGGACATGTGGAGGTGAACATCCACCTAACTTTGTAGATTTGCTTGTGTGGTCACCTTTATGCTATTGCATAAGAACAGTGCCAATTCAAAAACCCCTCTGTGTTAAGAATGTGGGATATTATGATTCTGTAACCATGACTCAAAACACCAAGAAAGGTCCTGATAATGCTGCACAATGTCATGCCTGCAATGCCAGCAGGAAAAACAATACAATACATAAGAAAGGGAAACCTGAATACTGACAACTCCATTGGCACCAATCAAGGTAGTCTACATGATACATTTTCTGTTGACTACCATTCACTAAGTGACACCAAGCAAAGGAAAATCCCAGAAGCTGACCCCCTTTCCCTTCAATTAACCACTTCGAAACCAAACACAAAGCAATTGTAAGGGCTGCTTTTCAACCAGTGTGAATATTTGAACAATTGTCAAAAGTTTAGATTATCCCAGACCTGGAGTTGATTTCCTCTTTGAAACTTGTGTCAGAACCCTGTTCACATGAATCCTGATACAGTGTTTATTGAAAACAGTCAGAGCTGAGGCAAATACAACTGCTCTGTGCTTTTATAATGCAGAAATACTTTGAATAAACTTTACAAATTTGTATTTGAATTCCATGGAGATACATAGTAAAATGTCCCTTCCTGGAGGACTGTCACTCCATTCCTTTCTTTTGCAACTCAGTTTTTGATTACTCTTCAAAGAAAATATATCTCTTGACTGTTTTGGTGACCTTTCATTGCCCTCCAATCATCTCCCTTCCTGGCTCATGAAGCTACAATAATATATCTACTTTGGAACGTTTGTGCTGCTAAGCCTGTTCCATGTGTTTTATAACAAAATCACTGTTCTACCCTTTTGAAAGGCCTTTTTCTGAAGATCAGTATTTCAACCCCTGCTACCTGAATTCCTTCTAAATTAAAAAAGTGGGTGGTATCAACCATTCTCTTTCAAGACAAGCAAACCTGGTCTTTTCAGTTTATTTGATCTGTTTTAAATCTGCTGAGAAAAAAAATCTCTGTTATCTGTACATCTATACTTAGAAAATTATAACTTTAAAACTATTTGACCAAACATGACCAAATGTGGCACAGTGCAACGTCATAATGTCTTCTCCTGCTATTCCAAATTAGGTTCTGATCTGAAGCTTAATTTCAAAGTTTTAAAGTTTTGTTTGAGCTGCCCCATTTTTAGAATTGCCTTGTAGAATGTTGATTTTATCTGCCAGCATAATATAATCGCTACACTCTCATGCAGTGATAATTCTGGGCTCATGAAATAACAAGTCCTAGGATGCCACATGGTGGAGCTATGGCAGTTGAAATGGCATCAATTTGCTGTAACTGTGTAGTGCAAATACACTCTCGCTCTCAGAAATCTTGGTCACTTTGGGAAAGACAAGCACTTATGACATAGTGACAGTGGTCTTCATACAAAAAGTGTGAAGGCAAACCTGATTCTGTAGATTAATACTGTTGCTGCTTGTTCTGTTCAACTGAGGAATATAAGATAACATTCTCCTGTGTCTGTGTTAAATTCTCCCAGAGCAAGCTGCAATTGGTTGTTTAACTTTGTGAATCCCTGAAGAGTACAGTGTAAGTAGGGAAGGTTCTAATGACCAAGCACTCAACCATATTACCTGAACATTGCTATTCGAATCAGGAACTGTAATCCTGAGCCACAAATCTAACTTTTAGAGAAGTCATTATAAGAGCTCTTGTTTCCAGGGTGCCCAGTAGGCAGCCTGCTCGGTAAGCAGCATGCACGCTGTAGGGAAGGAAACAAGAAAACAGAAGCATTTGCTACAATTCAGCAGCTTTGCAAAGGCTGGATTTGCATCCTGAGGCAAATGTTGGAGTGGATAATTTGTATCTGGACTTGGGCATCATTGCAGTTTGTACATTTATGCCCACATTATTCTGTATTTCCTGTTTTACATTGGCACTGCTAGAAAATGTCGACATAATTGGTTTATAAATTAATAACCAACTTTCCTCATTCCAGCATTTCACTGCAGAGGATACATTATCTTAGAGAAAGACAACTGATTACAATACTGTAGGGGGAGAACATCACTAAATAAATACTGCAAAATGCTAACTTTGGTGCCATACTCATTTAGGACCATGAGGTGGCACTACTAAACAAATTTTCATTTCATCATGGTGAACTCTTCCCTCAATAATCTTGTTATGGTCTATGGTTTGCTCACCCTATGACTCTGGAAGTCACATAGTCTCTTCTGCACCCATCCAGATATTCCACTCCAAAACTTTCCTATGAAAGTGCTTTCTTAAGGATATCATATTCAGTATCAGTATTTACAGATACTGATACATATTCATATATTTTTATATATGAATTTATATTTTATATTACAGTTCTTAGACCAATTAAACAAAAACAATTACAGTTTCAATCCTTCCAGCATAAAAACAACAAAATTACCACATAGTTTAAAATCCTTTTAAATTCTTACAATTTAAATCCATTTAAAGTCAACCATTTAAACCATTTAAAATCTACACATCTAAAATTTATCTGCCCTTTGATTTCTGGAATCTCTAAGTATCACCATGCAGAAATTTGCAATGTGGTAGGTAATCTTAGAGTCTTTATTTCAGAGAAGAATCTGAAGTCTACTTTCTTCTGTACAACCTAGAATTTTTTTAATCAGTGGAAAAATAATCTGGCTAATTGCAATCTCGTAGAAGGGACAGGTAAAAAAACCCGTGTTGCATAGTTTCTACCACCCCTAGCAAACAGGAGCAGAGCCTTTCTGCACGAGGGATGTTCCTATATTTCCCTTTGAGGATGGCAGATGGAAGGGCAGAGCATCTTGCTAGTGTAAAAGCTCTTCTAAATCCTCTCACTTCTAAGAGTAATAGTCTGCCAGTTCCATTGGGTTCTTAATGTAGGCCCTTAACAGCAGATTCTGTACACCAGCAAAGTCAGCTTGGTCTTTGTCACATCCTCCTAGTGTCTCTTGTCTGTTCTCCCCAAACACAGGTCCACCCTCAGGATGCGTCACCACTTTTTACGCAGCCACCAGTGGATCTAGTCTACACAATGTCAAATATATGTATCTCAGACATGTGCTGCCAATACAACAGGTTTTATTGATCATTTAGTTGGTATGTAAATCACAGATGTAAATCACAGTTGTTGAGGATCATTCATTAAATTGGATTTGATTACACATTTGCTTGTATATACTTTTATTCACAATAACCACTTTAACAATATTCTTTGACTATATATCAATTGGTAAAGAATATTGACTAATAGGGATTCAAAGTCCTAACTCCCTCACTTCCATTCCTATTTAACTCCCTAACTCGCTAATTGTCTAACTGTCACTCTAACTCAGCCCCTCCTGTCCTATCATAGGCTCCTGCACTTGAGCTCCATATGAGGGGCAGGAGTGACACCACATACCTCCCCCCTTGGCAAGTTTGCTTCATGGGGTAAAACTTACAGTAGTTTACCCTTATGAATAACATAGGAAACACTTAGCAATATTTCAAACAATTTTTCAATACATTTTTCAGTTACACATTTAAATCACATTTTTACGTACTTTTTTACACAGTATAGGTAAGCATGTTATTGTTGATTACAATTTAACAAACGTTAGTCTTATCACTCTACACATTTAAAATACATTAATCAACATTTGTATTACTTTCAATTTCTTTACTACAATACTGTTGCTTTTATCACTACTTACCATTAAGACATCAAAAAAGTACACTTTTAATTATTTCTTTTATTTACACATAATCAGACCAGTTTATTACATTATAAGTTACTTATTTCTTCTTTTTCATCGATCAGTCTTCCGGTCTTTATGACAAAGCGTCAGTCACTACATTTTGAGTCTCTTTCACACTCTGGATTTCAAAATCAAAGTCCTGTAGCAGTAGGGCCCACCTCATTAACTTGTTATTATTCACCCTTATAGTTCTCAGCCATAGAAGTGGGAAATGGTCTGTACAAAGAACAAAATGTCTTCCCCATATGTATGGCCTGAGCTTCTGTAATAACCATATGATTGCAAGACACTCACATTTGATTGTGGACAGATGTTCTCACCCGCCTGCATTTTCTTACTCAGGAACATCACTGGATGATGATCTCCATTGTCGTCCGCCTGGCTCAGCACAGCTCTCAGCATGATGTTGGATGCGTCCGTGAAGATGGTGAACTCTCGCTGGAAACCAGGAGCTCTCAGGACAGGACCAGTCATCAACACAGTCTTCAACTTCCCAAAGGCCTCCTCGCAGTCGCTCATCCACTGGATCTTTTCAGCCTTTCTTTTATGCGTTGTCAGATAAAGGGGCGGATATTTCGCTGAAGTTTGGTATGAAGCACCAAAAATAGCTGACTAACCCTAAGAAAGATCTGATTTTTTTCCTTTGACATAGGTCTAGGCCACTTACTGATTACTTCAATTTTTGATTCTAGGGGTTTGATTATGCCTCCCCTTACTATATGGCCTAAATATTTTAATTCGGAGCTATCCAGCTGGCATTTACTAGCCTTCACTGTTAACCCAGTCTCGTTTAGCCTTTGTAGCACTGTTTCGCTATGGCACAGGTGATCTTCCCACATTTGACTATATATTCCTATATCATTGAAGTATGCTACAGTGAATTCCCTAAGCCCTTGTAATGTTTGGTCCATGAGTCTTTGAAATGTCGCTGGTGCATTTCGCAATCCGAAACTTAAGACACGGAATTCATACAATCCAAATGGGCTACAGAGCACGGTCTTTTCCTGGTCTTTGGTGTCTAACCCCATTTGCCAGAACCCTTTAGTCAGATCTAGACTGGATATAAACTGACATCCCCCTATAGTTTCAATTACATCGTCTAACTGGGGCATTGGGTAAGCATCAGGCTTCGTGATGTGGTTTATTCTACTGATATAAATAGTCAAGCCTCAGTTTAAAATGCTTTTTTTCTTTCCTGAGTTAGAGAGAGAGAGTTATTCTGCAGCTCTCCATCGGCAGCTATGGATTGTTCCTATATTTCTTCTGGCACCCAGCCAGTCTGTTCCTTGTCTGAGACACTATATCTCCTTGCCTCCAGACATCAAACTATTCAGAAATATTTACTCTATTCAAGCCTCTGTTGGTTTCAGTCACCTTAGGTATTTTTATGACCCTGGCTTCCACTTGTCCCCTCAGTGCTCCCTCCTTAGAGCTTGGGATCTCAAGCTAGCCTACTGGTCTTTTACTTGAAGCGTGAGGTAACCTTATACCACTGAATTTTTCCTCAGAGCCTCTTCCTGTCCTTAGTCTTTGCCAAGGTCTGTGATCAGGAGTCCCTTCTAAGGTTTTCACTAAGTGCTCTAGAGGGTTTCCCACTCCTCCACTACAGTCCTAGACTAACAGGTCCCTTAGACTCAGAAAATTCACTTTTTTTCTTTTGCTTACTGGACTTTTACTCAGACCCCACTGCTGGCCACCTAGTGCCCCCTTGTTTGTTCTCCCCAAGCACAAGTCCACCCTCAGGATGTGTCACCACTTTTTATGCTGCCACCAGTGGATCTAGTCTACACTATGTCAAATATATGTATTTCAGACACGTGCTGCCAATACAACAGGTTTTATTGATCATTTAGTTGGTATGTAAATCACAGATGTAAATCACAGTTGTTGAGGATCATTCATTACATTGGATTTGATTACACGTTTGCTTGTATGTACTTTTATGCACAATAAACACTTTAACAATATTCTTTGACTATATATCTATTCTCTATTCCTTTTAACTCTTTCCTATTCTCTATAACACTCCAACTTTCCAATCTCTGTCTTAACTCTCTCAATTCAAAGTCCTAACTCTCTCACTTCCATTCCCTGTCTATCTCCCTAACTCTCTAACTGTCTGTCACTCTAACTCTGCCCCTCCTGTCCTATCATAGGGTCCTGCGCTTGAGCTCCATATGAGGGGCAGGAGTGACATGGGCATTCTGCCACATATTCTATATCCTCAGTTCTTTCTATATTCTATATCCTCAGTTCTTTGTTTGACTGATTTCCTTGCCATATTTATTTGGTATGACAGCAGCACTTGTGGAGATAGACCGATTTTCATCAAGTGGCTCTGGACAGCCTTTACCCAGTTGGATTGGAAATTATCATAGAAAATCAGGGGCGGAAGGCCTTGGGGGTTGTTATGTCTCTTTAGCCATGTAAATCCAGGCCTCAACTCTTAGGAGACCTGTCTCCAATTGTATCCTTGCATTTCAGACACATTTGGTGACCTGAAGGATGGTTCTTAAAAATTTAGATTGTGCCACTATGACATTCTCTTGCTCAAGCCAATCCAAAAAATTATCCAGAAGGTGCTTTGCATAGAGTTTGCTTATGATGTTTAGCAGACTAATCAGCCTGTACAGGTCCTCCCTGTTGCCCTTATTATAAAATGGGACTACAATGGCTGTTTTCCAGGATTTGGGGACATAGCCTGTGGTATCAGTGTAAAAAGTTGGGCCTGAAGAATGCCCCACCACTCATTTTTCTTTTAAAAATTCTGGTGGAATGCTATCTGGCCCAGGGGCTATGGCATTTTTTAGTTGGTCTATATGTGATTGCATTTCTCCTGGGGTTACAGCGGGCCATTTAGAGGTGCTTTCTAGAATTGTTGGGGAGGAAGGTTGAATAGCATCCTTGTACAGTTTTGCAAAAAAGGAGACCCATTTGTTTGTATACATGAGGATGTAGAGGATTTTTGACCAAAGGATCTACTTGAGATTAAACCCCAATGGATAGGTCTAGGGTTTGGCTGCATTCATAGGAAGAGAGGGAAATGATCTTCCTCCAAATATGGAAGCCCCTGAAAATCCCCAACCAAGTATAGGAGGTATCTACACACTAGAATATAATCAATTGTGCTAACTTTGGATCCTGACATAAATGTAAATTTATGGAATGTCACCTTCAGTTGAGCCATTTAACACATCTAGACCCAATCTATAGGAGAATTTATACAGGCAAGCCCCAGCAAAAATTGCCTGTTGATCTTCAAATAGCCTCTTCCTTTGACAGCGGTCAATGTGTTCTATTAAGAATCAACTTGTATTTGAAAGCCACAAAGTCATCATTTGGGCCCATCTGGGCATTTAGATCACCTCCCAGGAGTGTCAGAGCATCAGGGTATTCTAAGTGTCCTCACATAATTTTCTAGTAACAGCCAGTTTTCCTCAAGTACTGCTTTTCTACACATGGGGGGGGGCACATATACATTTATGATCAATAAATCCGTCTTGCCCCCTGTTAGAACTATTGCCATTGCTAACTGTCTCAGAGAGGATTTTATAACAGATTTCAGCTTCAAAGCAGTTGATATAAGAATACCCAACCTCAACCCCCATTCAATCTCCCCGGTCCCTGTCCAGCCACTGCATTTGCCTTAAAAGAATTAAAACCATGTAACACCAGTTCTGCATCAGTCCAAGTTTCTTGCAAAAGAATATCATATTTATGACGGAGAAGGGGGATATCAAAGTTTTGAGAGATACAGTGTGTCCACCCTGCCATGTTCCATGATAGGACTTTAAAGGGTGTGGCATTTCCTGGATTGCTTCCAGAATCAAAACCTCAGGCTTGAATTTCTAACCTCTAATGGCATCCCTGAGCATTTCTTACAGCTGATTTCATATCCTTTTCTTCCTTATTAAAGGCACATAGCTCAGTCTTTTATTTTAGTGGATTGCTGTTGTTTTCTGCAGAGGTTGTTTCTTCTATCTTGCACAGTTCTGGATCATTTGCAGAAACTGAGAGGTGTGCTATAATGTTCCTTTTTTTCTCAATTACTACAGGTTCCAGGGCTGGGCTGGTCAGACCTCCATTCACAGGATTTGATGGCAATCTGTGGGTAGATTGGTATTGAATCTTTGTACTCTCTTTCTGGGGACTTGGCAATTGTAGATCTTTTAAAGATAACACCAGACCTTCCAAACAATTTATCATCAAATCTTGATCATTCTTTGGTAAAGAGCAAAAGGAGAATAGCAATTTGGTTTCTATCTCCTCTTCTGGCCAATTGCTTCCTATGGAATATCTCTTAATTGCCTGATTGGTATCTACATGAGATAATTGTCTTCAGGGAGCCAAAATAGTAGGGGCCTTTGCATTTACTACTTCTAGAGGTGCAGGCAGGTTGGTTGGAGTGGATTGGTCCAGTAGATTTGGGAAGGTTTTGAAAGCTACTGTTGTCTCTGTTGGATGCCTTTTATGTCTCTTGATGTGCTCTTTTGCATTTGGGCTTTTTCCCTTGGATAGTGGCCCCATTCTCTGGATCGTGTTATTTATGAAATAGCTTTGTGTCCTAATTCCTAAGGAGTAATGTTTAGAGGCATTATCAAACATAAATGATGGAATTCTGTTTGTCTGGAAAGTAATAGGAACTGCTTGTAGTGAATTGGACCAGGAAGTCTCTTGAGCTTTAAAAGGTCAATCATCTCTGCCATTGAATTAGAAAGAAAACCCAGATGTCTTTTTTCCTTCCACCTGGAGGACCAATCAACATAGTTGACCTGGTAGGGAAAATACACAAGACAATACTTCTTGAATCAAAGGTTTGTGGGGTTGGGCATCTTTTAACATCTGGCTGGACATTCTGGATCTCGTCAGTTATTATGACAGAGCTCTTCACATTGATCCCCTTTAGAAAGCTTTGGAAGATCGAACTGCTCATTTAGTCCTTGGTTCTTGCCATTTTTTCTTTTCCTGAAGAATATCTATGATCATCCCGAGTTTGCAGAAGATCTTTTGGAATGTTTGTGCCACCAAATTAGTTTGCTCTGCCAGCAGTTCCAGCCCTTCTGGGATTTTGCTTCTATTATCTTGATCTACATATAGGAGTGAGTCTGTAGTTAAAATGTCCTGTCTCACAGAGCAATCCCCAGTCTCATCATCTGCCTTCAGGCATTCATATCTATTATGCAGCTCTACTGGAGTGTAAAAATCCTCCAGTCTGGATTGCTTATGGGTTGGTGAGATTTTTTCACTCTGGAAAAGAAACATTATTTTCTGCCCCATTTGAGTTGATAGTATTCTTGGTATTCTGATATTCCCAATATTCCCAAAAGATCTTCTGTAGATTTCTTACTCAGCACTTTGTTCATCTGTCTCTTTAATAGTAGTTTATTAGCCAAGCAGAACCAGGAGATCTTTCTGTCTCTTTACTCTCCTTCCTTGTTAAAGATTTTTTCTCCTTTTAGAAGTCTTCCAGCTCTATGCTATGGCTGAATACAGTTGTTATTGTTGTTTGAGAATGAGATAGGGCTGAGGCTATTCTTCCAATCCTTCTCCTTCACCCCTGCTTGGGAGGCTGGCTCTTATTATGACTCCAGAAAAAAAAGCTAAAAGACTTGCCAGAGCCAAGGTTAAAAGCTGAAAGGTTGAAACAATTAAAAACTTAAAAGTTTAAACTGTTTAAACTATTTAAATTTGATTAAAACTGTTTAAAACAGAGAGCAGAGCAGCACAACGCTGTTCTACCCTGAAGGCAGAACTGGATATAATTTATTTAGAGCCCTATTTACTCTACTCTGCTTTTTCAGAAGTATAGTATTTTTAAAAGAACATGTTATAGGGCTTGATGTAGGCATCCTTCAGTCTTGAGAGACTATGGTAATGTGCTTTGAATAGAGGTCTTGGAACAGTGTCTAGTGTGGCTGAGAAGGCAAATTTGCGAGTGACAATCCCTTCCACACTAAAAGACAAAATACAATCTGTCCCCTGTCCAGCTCCCTGATTTTGCTGGTTTCGTGACTGCCTCTTTGCCTCGGCCTGCTGGACAAGTGTCTCTTCAAAATGGGAGAGGCCATGGTGCACTGCCTGCCTCCAGGCTGAACGCTCAGATGTCAAAGTTTTCCATCTGTTAAAGTCCATTCCTAAGGCCTTCAGATCCCACTTGCAGATATCCTTGTATTGCAGCTGTGGTCTCCCTCTGGGGTGCTTTCCCTGCACTAATTCTCCATACAGGAGGTCTTTGGAATCTGACCATCAGCCAGTCTCATGACGTGCCCAAGGGCTAGTGTGGAAGATAACACATCTACTTTCTGATCCTTAGCTATCCATCCCTCACTTGCTTTTTAGGGGGCTTAGGACAGGTTATACTGCATACAGACCATTCTTCAACAGAGGAGAATAGCTAGGGAATCCAGGAGGATTGTAGGGAGAAAGGCCTGATGGCTGCCACATAACCCACCAGCATCTGCCACCTGAGGTGATTGCCTGACTCTGCCTAGTGGTAGGGCCAGTCCTGGTGAAACAAACATCATCAGGTTTGCAATATTGACCTGCCTTAAAGGCAAACTTCTCCTCTATCTTATGTCTGGTGTCCACTTCTGGACATACATTAAAATTTATAACAGATAAGCTTCTGGCCCAAGGAGGCCTTCTTGATCAGCACTGGTGATCTTTCTGCAGGGTTCTGTTTTGTTGCTGTCTGGGTGGTAGCACCTAGACTAAAGATCAGATAGTCGCCAATTTAAGAGTCAATATAGCTTCATATCATGACACACTTCCAGAAAAGGATATATGATAGCAACACTATTCAGTTTTGTCAGTTAAGTGAAATGCCCACAAGGGCAGCACCAGTAGGTGCTGTGATTTCTTCTTCTTTTTGCATATTCGGTTAACAATAGGAATCACAGCACAGATTAGATAACTGCTCTGAGGAACAATGGACTTCTGCTTTTTATATGCATGCACAATACACTAAACCCAACTGGTAACCACTCAGCGTGCAGAACCAGTGAGCTGACCAGAACTATGATTGCTGAGGAGAAACAATCACATGTGGCTCGAAGTGCAGGTTGTGTTGAGATAATAATAATCATGTATGTTTTCTGACACTGAGTATCAGTGGGAGGGAGCTTTTAGGACCTAAAGAGATTCCCCTTTCCCCACTAACCTATTGTAAAGTTATTTCTTCCACCTCTGGCTTGAATCTCTCTGCTTGCTGTTTGTTTGCTTTGCTTCCTTTGTTTGTTAGTCTCTCACTCCTCTTCTGGCCTCCAAGCATGCAGGGAACATGGAAAAGTCTGTCCCATCTGTGGAGACTCCATTTTCCTCATTTTTCTACTGACTACAGTGGTGCCTCGCTTGACGATGTTAATTCGTTCCAGCGAAATCACTGTAGAGAGAAAACATCATCAAACGGAACGAAAAAACCCATTGAAATACAATAAAACCCGGTTAATGCATTCCAATGGGCTGAATACCTGCTCGTCCAGCAAAGATCCTCCATACGGCGGCCATTTTCGGTGCCTGTATAGTGAGGAATCCATCCTAGAAAAGAGCGAGGGGCCATTTTGAAAGCTGGTGGCCATTTTGAAACCCGACGATCAGCTGTTTGCTGATTGTCGTAAAGTGAAAAATCGGTTCCGAAAACAGGGAACCGATCAACAAGAAGCAAAATCCCCCCATTTAAAACATCATTTTGCGATCACAAAAACGTCGACGTAATGTGAATTTGTCGTAGAGCGGGGTAATTGTCCAGCAGGGCACAACTGTATAACTATAGAAGACTCCAACATATCTTTTTTCACTTTAAATGCTTCCAGAGTGATTTTTAACAAATAAATTGCTAGTCACTGTGAAAAGGGGTGGGTTACTGACACTATTCTTTCTTGCCTTTTCTAAGCAGTTGTTGCTTCTACCTAATACAGTGGTGCTTCACTTGACGAGGATAATCCGTTCCATCGAAATTGCTGTAGAGCGAAATCCTCATCAAGCAAAATAAAAAACGCATTGAAATGCATTGAAAACTAGTTCAATGCGTTCTAATGGGCGAAATACCTCAGTGTCCAGCGAAGATCCTCCATAGGGCGGCCATTTTCCGATGCCTGTGCAGCGAAAAATCCATCCTGAACACAGCAGGGAGCCATTTTGAACAGCCAGTGGCCATTTTGAATACCTGACAATCAGCTGTTTTGATTGTCGTAATGTGAAGAATCGGTTCCGAAGCAGGGAACCGATCGTCGTAAAGCGGATTTTGCCCATTAAAACATTGTTGCAATCGCAAAAACATCATCATGAAGTGGATTCGTCATCAAGCGGGGTAATCATTAAGCAGGGCACCACTGTACTCTTCTAACTAGAAAGGGAATTAACCAAATCCTTCACTAGGTAATGGGCCGAAGCAGACAGGCTTTGTTTAAAGAGATAGCTAACCTCTTCCTGAGGTATTGTAATATTTTTTCTCATACCATCTTCCACCTAAATGACATACTATTCATTCATTCATTCATTCATTCATTCATTCATTCATTCATTCATTTATTTATTTATTTATTTATTTATTTATTTATTTATTTATACCCCGCCTATCTAGTCATTTCGACCATTCTAGCTAAAGAAAAGGAAGAGTTTTTTGTTGTCTGCTCTTTTTTTGGAACTCCTTTTTCTGAGATCAATAACCAAACTAACTCCATCCATATAAGGATGGATTTTGATCAGACTAAGAGTTTTTCTGGAAAAACTTCCAAAGCTTACTTGTTAACCTTCTTCAATGGAACACCAGACTAAAGATTAATTTAAGGGCCTCATAAATGCATGACTATCTAGAAAATGAGGAACCAGAAACAAATGGAGAAGTTGTTATTTGTCCAAATAAAGACTCACCAAGAAAAACATAGATTTTTGGGAGCCTATCAGATGAGCAGATGGTATACAAAAATGAATGTAAAACTTCTAAAAAGAAGCTAGATGTTCTAGAAAATCTGATGGCTTTACCAGTTTTAAACTGTTTGGTGTCTTCCTTCATGGATTGTTTGCCAATTGCTGTCTGTGGGACTCAAAGAAGAAGAGAAGAGAAGACATAAACGGATTGGGGAGAGTGAAATCTTCTCATAATCTAAAAGTGTTGGAATGGGGCTTATATAACAAACACACACACACACACACACACACACACACACACACACACACACACACACAGTTTTTTGCTTGTTTTTTTGAGACAAACTGTGGGTGCTTTTTATTTTGCTATTTTTTCTTCTGTGTATGTGGATGCTTTCCCTATTTAATTATGTTTTTTAAAATGTTATTGTTAATTTATGTGTGTTTATTCTGTTAAAGGTGTACAGTCAACCCTTGACTTACAAACGGCCCTAGTTACGAACATTTCAACTTACGAACCGCTCTGTTGGAAAAAATTGGCATCGACTTGCTGTGAGGAATGGGCATTTGAGGTGCTCTGCCCCAGGCAGGCCACTATTCCTCTAATATAGTCTCTCACCTTCTCTTCTGTGGTCTCTCTCAACATTCATTTGTAGCTCTAGGCTCCGTTCGCAAGTCAATGCCAACGGAGCAATCGGTGTCTTCAGAGCTCTCAAAGGGCTTCCTTCGATGTTGGGGGGGAAGGCGTTTGAGACCTCTGAAGACAAAAAGGCAGGGAGAAAGGGTGGGAAATTTGAATTTCCTGCCTTTTCTCCCTGCCTTTTTGGCTTCGGAGCTCTCAAACTGCTTCCCCCCCCCAACATCGGAGGAAGCCCTTCGAGAGCTCTGAAGGCGCAGATCGCAGCGGCAGGGACCCCCAAGGAGGTCTCCCAGGACTTCTCTGCCACCATGGGAGACCTCCCTAGGGGTCGCCGCTGCCTCGATCAGTGCCTTCAGAGGTCTCAAAGGGCTTTCCCCCCTGGCATTGGAGGAAGCCATTTGAGACCTCCGAAGCCAAAAAGGCAGGAGCTCTCAAACGGCTTCCTCTGATGTCAGGGGGAAAGTTATTTGAAACCTCTGAAGGCACTGATCACGGTGGTGGGGACCCCCAGTGAGTTCTCAGATGGTGGTGGGGAAGCTGCCAGGGCTTCTCTGCCGCCATCGGAGACCTCCTGGGGGTCCCCCCGCCACCACGATCTGCACCTTCAGGCTTTTCCATGGAGTAGACCGGGCCTACCAGGGGAGCGCTTACCCCGGTAGACCCAGTATACTCCCTGGGAAAGCCTTAAGGCATGGATCGCGGTGGCAGGGGACCCCTGGGAGGTCTTTGATGGCGGCGAAGAAGCCCTGGGAGCTTCCCCGCCACCATCGGAGACTTCCCTGGGGTCCCCTGCCACCGTGAATGGAGGCAGCACTCACCCAGTGCCGGGAGGCTAGAGCCGGCCAGGCGCCTGGCTGCTCGCCCCCAGCTGCATGGAGGCAGAGCACTGTCAGGCTTCGGACTGGTAAGTCCTTTTTAAAAAACTTTTTTGTATGGGTTTTAAATGGTGAGTTTGGACTGGGGAGGTTATGATGTTGTGTGTGTGTGTGTGTGTGTGTGTGTGTGTGTGTGTAGGTTATGTTGTGTGTGTGTGTGTGTGTGTGTGTGTGTGTGTGTGTGTGTGTGTATTTTTTTGTGGTCCCAGCATATTTTTTTGAAATGCTGGAATGGATTAATTTCATTCCCATTCATTTCAATGGGAAATGGTACTTCGACTTACAAACTTTTCGACGTGCTAACGTCCTTCCGGAATGGATTAAGTTAGGAAGTTGAGGGTTGACTGTATGTTTTAGTGGTTTGGGGGGGATTTTTCGGTGTAATTTTTGGTGGATGGTTTGCCATGTGCCAGTTTCTTTGCCTCTTTCTTATATATTGTGCTTCCCATGACACCAAGAGTCTCTGTTGTGCTGACTGGGTGTCATTGACTGCATGCTGTTGTTTATCTTTTCTAAATTTTGGATTTTTAATTGATTTTTGAATTCATTGGTGGGTGTAATTCATTGAATTACAATTTTTAATATGCTTTCTTGAGATCTTTGGATGGTTCCAATCTCTGCTCTAATGATCATCTCTCTTTTTTGCTTGGACTGAGCTTCAGTTTTGTGTCTCCCATCCAGGCACATAAGTATGTTGGGAGTATGGCCTAACTCTTTTGTGGTTTCACTTACATTTTATAAAAAGGTAAAACAGAACTAGACATCAGCAGCATACTTGTGACACTCAAAATCCCCCAATGACCTCCCTTAGTCTTTCAATAGGCAACACTGATATACCACTCCAGAACAGTGAAAGCACTCTCAGGGCAGTTTACAATTCAATTTTCCAGGCTACACATTGCCTCCTGCCCCCAGTGAGCTGGGTACTCAATTTACTGTAGTACCCAAGAAAACACCATGCTACGAATGCCACGAGGCAAACCATTAGTCTTCCAGCACCATCTTGCAGATATCGTTATGTAAATAGCAATGGAATTAGTAAGAAGAGACAATCTACCTTGACAGTAAGAAGCAAGATTAACTGTAGTTGGTACAGTGGGCAGGAACCTTGGAGAAGACTATTGAATGAGTCTTAGGGGCATTTTGGAAAAAATGAACAGAGTGACAAATGAACAAATGGAGAAGCAAATTGTTTACCTTTAACAGTGATGAGGATCCACCACGTGACGTACAGACAGAAATTACTGTCTCTAGTCACAGACCTCAAATCACCATTGGTTGCTGCTCCCTTTTTATTGGTAATACCTTACTGTAAGCCAATAGTTTCATTCTCAGTCTCAAAACCTTGTCCTATACACTTGCTATGAGGAATGGGCATTGCAGGTGCTCTGCCCCAGGCAGGCCACTTTTCCTTTAATATAGTCTCTCACCTTCTTTTCTGTGGTCTCTCTCAACATCACCTTCATGCTTCCACTGATAAAGCCATTCAAAATGGGGAAAAGAGCAACCACACTCATCTGCAGACATAATGGATGTGGATGCTGAAACAACTTTATATGCCTGGGCTCCCAAGCTGTGCTCCCCTGCCCCTATTTGTTAATTCTAAGCACATCTGAACATATGCATCACAGGAGAAAAAAAAATACAAAACATGGTGGTAAAAATGTATGCCAGAAGAGGGAAAGAATTTTAAGAATCAAGCTAGCTCTGCTCTAAAGCCTTCTCACATTATGTTTTCCATAACAAGCTCTTGTCAATTGGTATGGGGACAGCCTGCTATATTAGTCAGAGTAGAGCAGTGAAGTCCCAGTTGTCACTTAGATCGAGCCTGACCTGAAAGCTTTTGAACGGCATGTGATTCATTGTCCTGCATTTTAAAGGCATGCTGTTCAGTATTGAAATGTGCCTGCCGCTTGCATGTCAGTTACATGTCATACATGTTTTGCCACTCAGGCACTATGATTTTTCAGATACATCAATTTAATCTCTGCACTTTACCCCAGGTGCATATATTCACTGCAAGGGCTTGTTCATTCACATTTATTCTTGAGGGCCTAATTCAGGTACTATTATAGAATGGTTCTTTGATAGAATAGGGAAAACCAGTGGGGCTTCATGAAGGCTGAAAACCAGTGGGGCTTCATGAAGGCTAGAAACTTGACCAATGATTTCTTCTCAGATCATTTTAAAAATAAAGACTGAAGCAAAATTTTTTAAGTACAAATGATGTTTTTATTGACATTGTAAGAAACGTTTTACTCCTCATTACAAAAGTGGTTCTGAAAGCCTAAGTACAGGTGATATGTACACAGTGCTACAGACCCTTCAGGCTGATCCATGTCTCAGAGAACACCAGATCATAAAATGCAGGTTTACCCAATGAAGACCACAAAAGTCTATTATGTCTGAACACTACTCCTACTTTATGTAAATGTATTTACATAGGGTTTTTTTTTAAAAAAAGAGATTACACTTTTTATAAAAGTTAAAAAAAGCTGAAGTGGGAAAAATGAACATGTGCCTTTATCTTACATATCTTCAAACTTGACAACAGGTAACTTTCTCAAAGAGGACATTCAGTACCTACAAGGATCATGACATGTGAATGCCCGAGATGCACAAGACAATATTCAGACAGTCTTATTAACAGTGGTATGTGCTATTACATTAAGCATAGCCTTACAGCTAAAATTTGGCACTATTTCTTCACACACACCCTTTTACCAGATCATTTCAAAATAAGGCACATCCATTGCAGGAATAGGAACACTGTTTTTTTAACTGGATAGGTCAAAGTGTTGAGATGGTGGTGACTCATCCAATATCCTTTTAAAATTACTGAAAAAGGACATCAGAGAAACAACCAAAGCTCAGAAATGAACATTATAATCGTACCATAAGAAGACATAGCAGAATAGAAGTCTGACCTGCAGTATCTATGGACAAGTCCATAATGTTGGATTCTGCAGCATTCTAGAATATTCCTTACTACTTTAGTCCAGCCATGTTTCCACACATGTAAGCCAGAATTAATTCAAAAGGCTCATTTTTCAGTAATTATGCTTACTATTTAAAAAATCAGGTACACTTGACCTTGTTTGTGTACATTCAAATATTCCTGCACATATGCAATTGACAATAGAGAACAATGCTGCTGGAAAGTAAGGAGGGGAAGAGGAAGTACCCAATGGTGTACCTAGGAGTATTTTGCATTACGCTCAACACAATAATACTTGTGAAAGTGAATGATTGTAGTTGCTGCTCTTGGACTCCTAAAATATTAGACTTCAGTGGTAGAAAGCAAAGGTTTACAGCAGTCTTCCCGCATGCACAGCCCAACTGTTTTGGACTATAAGCAACATCAGGTGCATAACGGCTGCAGATTGTGGGAATTGTCCACCAGATCTGGTGTGGGCATAAGGTTGGAGAAGGCTGGTTTCATACCAGTGCTTATTTTTCCAGTTAAGGTTGCTTTATTTTTGTTTTTAAAAAAATATGAACATAACACACCAGGTGGTTTGCCTCCTTTTCCTCAGCAGGCACACATTCTAATAACCACAGAGCAAAGTATATGGCGGTTGCCACCTAGGTATAGTCTGTACGGCCCATGTTTGGGTCATTTGGTGGAGTACTACATGAATGGTTCTTTTATTTCTTTGAAATAGTAGTCTAACACATTCTGATAGGTAAAACAGAGTGTGAAACAGACATAAAACATTGCAATTAACATTAATACTTCAAGCAGCTTAATAGCAAAACTTTGGCTTCTGGGAATCAGACCAATTTGGAGGCTTCTTACAGATGGTTCTTCTGAAGGATTAATGTTTAGCAGCTCTCTGAGGTAAAGAAATGTTGTTAACTGCAGAGTGATAGATTTATTTTTGGCTGGCCTGACATTGATTGGGATCCACTGGGAAGTGCCAACCGCATTCTAACTGCAGCACCATCCTCACAACAACGTTCAAACTAAGCTTGGGGGAATTTTGAAGGTAGATTTTGTGAGACTGAGTCTAAAGACCTGCAGTTAAAACAAAGCAATCCAGTGTGCACACACCAGCTTACTGCACTCTCTTCTGTTCCAGGTCTGGATGCACAAAGACTAAATATGCAAAAAAAAGTATTATTGGGCTGATAAGGATTCAGAAAAGTAACTTTTACTTTCATTATTTCAATGTTCCACAATCAGTTTCCACTAGGGTTCTACTGATGGTATGGGCCCAAATTTAATAGGGCACATGTACACTGAGAAAAAAAGAAATCTGGAGCCAAAGACTTAGTCTAGAGTCCTGTACCTATACCCTCCCATTTCATCCTCCTTAGCCCCTGTGCCTAGAAAGCAATACAGGAGCAATAGAGGAAAAATCAGTTTTTCAAGGACATAGTGATTACTTTCTATATAAACCAACATTAATCCAAAGTCGCCTAAATGAGTAAACATGACTCCACGTGGACTGCAATAGTTGAAAACATTACAATAATTAGTGTTTACATGGTACTTGTGTCAAGTATTAGAATATATAGGTCTAGATCTATACTTGGCAATACATAAAAGCAAACCCAGAGAAATAAATGAAAATTAGATTTGGTTGTCATAGGTTTTTCAGGCTGTCTGGCTGTGTTCCGTATGTTTTTCTTTCTAATGTTTCACCAGTCTCTGTGGCTAGCATCTTCAGATCCCACACTACACCAGAACACAGAGAGAGTTCTAATTCCTCTCCTCTGAAGATGCCAGCCACAGAGACTGGTGAAACGTTAGGAAGAAAAACCTTCAGAACATGGCCAAACAGCCCGAAAAACCTACAACAACCATTGGATCCTGGCCGTGAAAGCCTTCGAGAATACAAAAATTAGATTTGTCCTGACTACCTTATGTCATCATTGATTTCAAATGCAAAATAAGGCAGCACTTTAAAGACTACCAGTTTTCTTTCAGTGTGAGCTTTTGTAGATCGAAGTCTGCTTCGTCAGATACTTCCTCAGAGGTTTTTTGTCAACATGTTGAAACAGACTAATATGGCTACTTCTTTGGAAACTGATTTCAATGAATTCACCCTCAGTGTGACTAATTCTGGCTCAACCTCACAGGAAATAACATTAGTAGCAAATTCACAAAACAATTTACTACAGAGATTCTCCAATTCCATGGAACATTTGCATAGCAATATATGCCAGGAGTGTGTGTCAGTATTCTTGAGATTGTCTATACATCTGGGATACCCACGTGGTAAGTTGTTTTCAAACACTGCAGACTGCATATCAGTATAACAACAAAATGGGCTTTTCAATGGCTTGAATGTGTGTGCACAATTGAACTGGCTAGATAAACTTACAACATTTTGGGCTTCATTGGAAAATAAATTATTATGTGAAAATATCACATAAATAGGTGGGTTCAAATATGGTACGAGCCCTAACAAAAGAAATGATGAAATAAATTATAATTTCAGATGGGCATGAATTAAAACATGAATCACCAAATTCATTTAAAAAATCACTAATTCTTTGACTCAGATTTGTATGAATCAATGCCCCTGACAAATCACAAATCAATTCATTTTTAGAGATTTTTGATTTATTCATTCATTTGGCTTTAAAACACACACCCCTGGCACCCAGAGACACCAAAACTGCAGGGAAGCATCCTCTGGCTCTCCTCTACAGTCCCTCCATGTTTAGTGAAGATTGGATTTCAGATGTCTGAGTTATACACCCACAAAATGTCTCCCCCAGGAAGGGCTTGTAGAGGAGAGTCAGCGGAAGCTTCCTGAGAATTTGCTGTCTCTAGGTGCTAGAGGAGTGCATTTGATAGGGTTTTAAAGTAAAAAATAAATTGATGAATCGATTCATTGATCTATCAGAAAAACTTAATAAATTTGTGATTCGTGATTTGTCAGGCTTGATGAATCACAAATCAAAATCAATCACCATTTTTCTGATCGTGCCCATCTCTAATTATAATGCTTAGTCTAATTTTAATATAGCCAATGGTTGTAGAAGTGTGGCTGTTTAGCTTTAGCAAACTATGCCTCCTCTAGTCCTCCAACATTAGACGTTCTGGGGCAACAAGGAAAAGATGGTCCTGATAAAGTAATTCTGAGTTGTAAAGGAATCTCCAGAATCATAGTTGCTTTTCCATGAACTATCTATCCCCCTGTATTGTATGCCACCCAAAAATAAGAGTCAGCTGCCAGAAATAATTCAAGCATTAAAACCAAAATCCAACACTACTAGCTAAGAAAACCTGAGCCTAATATGATAAAAGGATTTGATTGTGCTTAATTTTATTTTGGGTTGTGCAAGGTAAACCACAAGGCAGTGAAGAATGATAAATAAATTGTAATCTAGATGATGGGTGAATTCAAGCTATTGGATTCCCACAGAGGATGTTTAAATCAGGATACACTTCTGAGTGGTGATGGGGAGGATATTATAAATATTGTGCGAAGCACCACTGAATGAATAGCAGCCTTTGTATTTGGGATGGACCTCTATTGATGGTATCACTGAATGGGTGCTGGTATACCAAATTTAGTAGCAAATCCCACACTCAGAAAAGAGACATCTAATTTTTTAAACAATCATGACATAAATAATGTGGTACTCTGCACATTTATTTGAAGACTGGCCATTTTTACCAAAAGCTAATATCTCTGTATTTGATGCTTTTGCAGAGCTACTAAACTATTCAACATACAGGAGGGTGTTACTGCACTCAGATCTTGCTTATGGGCTTTCCACAGACAACAGATTTTTCACTATGGAAACATACTGCTGGATTATAGAGGACTTTGTTTTTATCCAACAGGCTCCTCTTTTGTCCTTACATTTGTCTGCTTTGAGTTCATTGCGTTATCAAATTTGAAGTGTGCTGGTGTTTAACTGAGGCTGTTAAGCAGCAGCTAACAGGTAGAGACTTTTGCTTTGAGGATATGGAATTGGGAGTGCCAGTGTTCTTTTCTATTTCTACATCTCCATAGATGGGGGCCCGAGAGGCTCTTCACACTACTCATGTGGGACATTTCTGCAACAACTGCAAAGGGATTATTGTCCAATGACAACCCAGAGCTCTAATATTTATAGGAGTCTATGGGTTTGAAGACATTGTATGATTATTATGAGCTTAAGAGTTTGAATAATAAACTTTGAGCTCCTAAACATTTGAATCTGGGAAGATTGTATTGAAATCAGTGACAGCAATCTGAACTAAAACTTGTGTTGCAGACAAGGAAGCTTGCAAGAGAACAGGACTAGTTATGTCTTTAGACTGATAAATGTATCCATTCTCACACCCTGTTTTACACCCCAAAAAAAGGAATATGTTATAATATGGTATTGGGAAAGTAAAGCCAATTTTTAAGATAAAGAGATGAAGGTAGATGTTTAATAATTCTTTTTTACAGATTTATCCCTTTATGAAATGTATTTTCTCTCCTTGGTTCAGGTCTGTGGTTTTTAATCCCAATTTGAAAGAACCACAGATTTCATTAAATGCTTCTTCATATGGACTTCAGTGGGATCACAGGACATGACCAACGTGAAGAAGCTTATTCCGTATTGCTGATCTTTCCCTGTCATATGCAGCCAATGTCATATGCAGCCAATGTCCACATAGGACAGGGATGCGCACTTTTGTCATTCCCAAGGGCCACATATAACACTGCCTTGGTGGCTGGACATGTATGCTGCTACAAGTATGGGCACACATACATACATCCCAACAATCTTCCTTCCACTAGGAAGGATTACGGAGACTTTTGCTCACTTCTTCTTCCAGATCCTGATATGGATAACTCTCCCCTCCCTGATAGCAGCAGCATGGAATGTGTAAGTTGTATGAAATCAGTAGATCACTGGGGGCTGGGAGGGATTTTAACTGTGATGGGAAGGTCAGGACACCCCAGAAAGTAACACAAGACCAGGAAGTGCCACAAGCTTTACACCTCTGACATAGGGCAGTCCAACAGGCTATGCTTGCACTCTATTAACTGTGTACTCTTAAACATGGCTTATAAACTCTGCAGCATACAAACTGGTAAGGGAAGAATTCCTCAAGGGTAGAAGGCTGAAAGCCACTAGGATAGAGTAACAGAAATAGTGTTTTTGTGCATTACATTTTGGGGACATAAATTCAGTTGTTCTTGTTGCTTTACACCATTCTTACCTAAAGGGTTTACATGTAAGCTGTGTGAAAGAGATGGAAACCCAACGTTTCCCACTCTGTGTGCATATTTGGCAGCGTTAGGTCTACACATGAGAAGCTGGCTGCATAAGAACTGTTGCAACAACCATATAAATCAGTTTCCTTTTGAAATACAGAAAGCCATAACATCATTTCATCGGATCTTCCTCAAAAATAAACCCACATGCACATCACACATTTACAATGGTTTATAATTACAAAAAAAGAAAAAGAAAAAAAAAGACAAAGAGTTGTACAAACACTGAAAAGAAAAAAGAAACAATGAGCATAACAATACTGATTCAAAACTGAAATGGAAGACAGTTTCTCCCTAGAACACTTTAGGGTTTTTCAGAGTCCTTATTCCATAAAAGGAATATACTTGAAACACATCCCATTTTGGTGAGATGAGACTGCTGAAGTACTTACTTAAAACAATGAAGAAAAAAGAATTACTTTTTAAAAAATCTTTCATATCCTAAGTAGTTCATGTCTATTGCATAACAGCAAGAAACTTGCTTTCTTCTGCAAGTGAGGTCAACAAAGAATTCATGTCCCCAATAGCCATGTTGGTTGTGCTTATGGGCATACCTGGAAATGTAAGAGACACTCGGGGAGTGGTGAGACGAGAGGAATTATGGGAGAGATTTTGAATGATGCTGGGACTTAGGGCTTCTGAAATTAAGCTGGCATGGTCACCATCATCTATGATGGCATCAAAATCAATCTGCACATCTTCAAGACTATTGGTGTCAATGCTGTCAACTGTACTTGTCACCTGGTTGGCCCCTGGGGAGAGAAGCTGTGATGAATTTGCATCACCAGTCCCCTGCAGCAAGCAGTTAGCTTCTGAAAGGGGGAAAGTACCTATTTTGAGAGCTTGCTGGCTGAACCCTGTGGTATGGTCATATAACTGACCAGAGTAATTCTGCATGTTAGAGCAGAACTGTTGTGATTGATTTTGAGATTCTACCTTGATGCCATTAATCCTGTGTGGCTCGTTGACATCCCTTACATGTCCTTGTTGCACCAAATTATTCCTTAATGTGTTCTGTAATCTGCCACTACAGTAGTTGGCACAGGACTGGTAACCTTTGGACAGCATCAAACCTGATGGCTGGATTCCAACATTTTCAGATAGTGGCAAACAATTTTGTGGCCCTTGATAAAGGCTGCACTGTGAGGGAGCTGCAACGTCTTCTATCATAGTTTTACCCGAATGATTTGCTTCTTGGCAATGACTAACTTCATTGACTGACTGATTAAGAAAGTACTGTTGGAGAGCCATGTTTCTGCTCTGCATCCTGCTCATTACAATGGCAGACTGCTCACTGGATGCCACAGGGTAGCCAAGATTTTGCTGACTCTCACTGCCTAACATGAAATTGTTTCTCAGCTTTTGACCTTGAATCATTATGTTACAGGTTTGGTCAACTGGTTGTCCACCATTATTTTCCCCATATAACTGTGCCTTATTTGACTGCACAGGGTAAGAATGATTTATGTCACTGTTGTTTACAATCATGTTCTGCTGCACACTGCAAGAGCCACTGCCGTCCAAAAGATGCTGGTAGCCATTTTGATGAGGCACAATGTTTTTCTCTAGTCCATGGTTCTGCTGTTGGACCACCATGTTGTTGTACTGGCCTAGGCTTTGACTCTGCTGGTTTAGGGACCGTTGCCCACATTTTAGTTTTGATGGAGACAAGTCAGAACTTCCTGAGCTTACTTCATTCCACTGAATTGGCAGGTCATTTTTACTGGCCTCAGAGCTGTTTGTTGGAGGGGACTGCTCAAAGCTGTTATTGTTCCCTGTTCCTGAACTGTGAATACCTTTGCCGTTGTCTGCCCCACCAGTTGGCAGTTGGTTGTACGCACCCTGATTCTGAGAATTCAAATACTGAACCACATCATCTGGTAGGAGATCCTCATCATTCAGACTGTCATCTGCTTCTACAATAGCGGACTCCACTGCCACATTCTCAGATATACTTGGAGGACAAGGAGAACAAAAGTTACGGAACAAACCACCATCAGAGCGAGTGTAATTCTGAAGGATGAAATGACGCTTTTCCGTGGATGATGGCACAGCAGGAGTGTTAAAGCTATTGAGACTGTTGAAACGCTGTACTCTGGGAAAAGAAAAGCTGTCAGAGACTGGTCTCACAGGATCGCTGGCTCTCCTTGTGCTATTCCCTAACCCATCATGAGGCAGTATGTGTCTCCTGTTGTAACCATTTGTCCCACCGTCGCTACATCTTCGAGGAGAATTAACTGGGGGCAAGGGTGATATCCCACTCTCTCTGCACTCACCTAAGAGTGCCATTCTTGTTTTCAAGCTCATCCTCTCCATATTAGGGAGTGGTGTTGGTGGGGGTCCACCTATAGCTGCTGCATATTTTGCTTTCAGCCTGTAGTGTTGGACAGGGGTGAGGCTGAGAAGTCCTGGTAAGCCATCACACTGGCTGACTTCACTGGACCGCCTAGAGGCATCAGTTGAAATAGGATCATATGAATCAGCCACACTGAGGTTCTGGAGCCTTCCCTCACCCTGGGATGCATCACTGGATCTTCGACTAGAGAAGCAAGGTGAAATCCCAGAGGATCTTCGACTGCTCATGTAAGCTGAGCTGATTGTACTGGTATTGCTATCCCTTCTGTTCAGCATATTGAGCACAGTGATGTCCATATTTGATAGTTCATTTTTGTGAGTTAGGATGGTCACATTTCCTCCTACACTGCAGTTGCTGTTTGACTGAACACCTGAAAAAAATATTCAAATAAAAAGAAAGCATGTATACCAAATTAAGTGATGATCAAGAGAAATCTAAAAATACTGTGCAAAATGTTACAAGACTTTCAAGAAAATGCTTCTGTACTATCAGAAAGGGCTAACTAACTAATGAACTAACTATAATGAAGTGGTTGTCTCCAAATGCAAAGTTTCAATAATTGTATTCCAAAATGAAAGCCAGCATACTGGTCAGGATCTAGATACTGTTCAGAGGAAAGGAAAGCCAAAATCATAATAAAAGCAATTATGGAAATTATCTTGAATAGTTTAAAAAGTCTTAAATAGAAGTTGCAAGGCATTTAAAACAGTTCTATTGGCTGGGCTTCTGAAAATAACAATTTGGTTTTTTAGCTGTATTCAGTTCCTTTTATTAGCAGAAACCCAAATCCAAACTCATACAAGAAATACCACTGATATTTGCATGGATGATTGCTGCTTAATATGTTAAGGCAACTGAATCAGAAGGGAAAATATTTAGGTGAATTTAAAATCCTAAAGTTACAAGATGGTGGTAAGACCTCCAGAGTTCAGTGTCCTTTTGTATGCTTTTAAAAATATTTGTCGTTCAGGCATACACGTTTTGAACCAAACACCAAAGGTTTATCATACCCACCTTATCCATCTTTGTATCTAACCCAACAATTTGCTATATACAGGGGACTAAGGAAAGTACCTGGTCAAAGAACTTTCCATTGATAAACCTCATTATTTTTACATGATGCAATTTTATATGAATCTACTCTCCACTAAGTTCTACAAGGTCCATTCCCAGGGGAACATGTATTATATATGGTAGTCATTGTTCATTACTTTGTGGATCGATCAATTAACTTTACATACAAGAAAACAAACTTTGTTTTCATATGATGTGCCATAACAGGCATCATCACAGAGGAGTTATTTTACCCTATTAGAGAGCAAATGTGATATGCCCCTTTAGAGTACTTGTCAGTAGAGATGGGAGCTTTGTATTCGTATCCCTGTGGATACAAATACAAAGTGTTCACTCCCTCCCCCCAGAACCAGCCTGGTCCACTCCTCAGGCTCTGCGCAGTGTGTCGGCCTGTCAGCAGTGGCATTGCACCAACTGAGGAAGTAGCCCCACCTCTTTGCACAGCTGGCCACTCAGGTGAGGAGGCAGGATGATTCAGCGCTCAGCTGTGCGAGAAGGTATATGCACTATATGTAGTTTATTTAAAATCTTCAGTTTGATTAATCGGAGAACAGTTTTAGTCATTATATAATTTTTTCAATGAATTAATCCAGCTCATTGCTTAAATGTTGCACTATTGTAGCAAGGACCATACTTTATATGTAAGAACATTCAAACTAGTGTTCTGCATCTGCAAGTCTGACATGGTGCAATTCAGACAGAGTTGCACCACATGTCTACATTGGTAAGTTCTAACTTTGTATTATTTGATATATTAGACCAGGCAAAAAATGCCCAATAAAAACATTGAAACACAAAGTGCCCACTTCTGGTTTTCAGGGGGAATCTGCAGAAGATAGCTAAAAACAGTGGGGGCTTTGGGGTGGGGTGGGTGGCCAGACTAAACCATTTTAAAAAATCACAAAACTATTGGAATATTTTGAACTAGGGAGGGGGGTTTCTGGGACGTCCCTAGGGATGCAAAAGTACTCCTGGGGTACCTTGGTTCAATGCACAGCACTTTGCTGTGTCCCATCTTTGATTAATGGCTTGAGAATATTCCATAATTTGATTCACAGTTCGGAGGAATTGGGGGAACCAGTCTGTCTAATTATACTACTGTTTGTTAATGGCCATGGACACAGAAACAGAAAACATTAAGTAAACATATCTCACCATTTCCTATGAGAGGTGGAAGGGCAGGGATTTTGGAAGGTGGCATGGGATTCAGTCTCGGAAGTACTCCATTGACTTGTTTCAACCTTTCTAGCTTGACTTGTTCCATCCATTTGGTCTCTGTCATGTTCCTCCTCGCCTGTAAGCCAAGTGCTGTGGTTGCTGTGGAAATGGTAGAGTCCATGATAGGGGTTTCATCTATGACACTGAGGTCTCCTACACTACCTCTACTGGTCAGATTAAGCTCGATCCCATTGTTGGAATAGTTGCTGATGGGGGACTGTTCGCTGCTGCATGTAGACTGACCACCAGGGCTTGGCTGAGATGTCTGTTTGGAGGAAAGAAAAATGGAAAGATCTTATTAGAAGCAGAATAAATCCTGAATCCATTATATTTAGAGAAAGCAGGAATCAAATAAGTAAGATTCCCTGCAATGTGGTTGAAAAATAAATACAATTTATGGTTAATAAGCAGAGACTTCATGGTCTGTCTAGCAACCCCCACTCCAAGAAACAAATATCACCTTCATGACAGTGAATGGGCCCATCCATGCATTTTTAGTTTTAGACAAGGTAGCCATGTCAGTCTGTGTTAGCATATCAGACCAAAAAGGAAAGAAAAATAATAAAAAGACAAAAACATTGTGGCACCTTAAAGACTTCCTTTATTTAAACAAATAGCCCCAAATGGCTATTGCTAGGTCTCATGCTGTCTATCTATGTTGAGGCATTTATCATTATAAAGCCCAATATAGTGGCACTAAGAGAGGCAAGTGAAGGATAATAGAAAGGAATAAGGCAATTACTGATACTCAGTGTGGTTCAGGAGACCTGGGTTCAACTTCTCACTCAGCTATGGAAACTCACAGAAGAGGGTGGAACTAGTAACACTACTCTTTAAACACCTCATTTACCTTGAAAGCCCTATTATGGTCACTGTAAATCAGCACACAACATACAATTACACATCATAGGAACAAATACTCCTATCTTAACCAACTCACTTGTAATTGCTGAGATAGAAAACTGATATGAGCTACTCTGAAAAAGAATGGATGTATGAAGGACTAACATTTCTCACCACTCTCAATGACACACAGAAAACCTCTTTCATCGTAAGGCACAGATATGCAGTGCTCAAAACAAATATCCTGCCACGGGTGTTCAAAACCTTGATAAAGGCAAACATAGCTTTATAACCTTGACCAGTATGCTCATCTATGATAAAATGGCAACAATATATGGACTTTGCAGCCTCAATGGAATAGCATCAGTTCTACTTTGCAAGCTTAATGGAACACTATATGTTATGCAACAAATATATTCAGGGGAGTCTCTTTCACATGCCAGGGTTGCATCCTAAAACACTCAACCAGCAATCTAAAATAGACAGTGAGATTATTAGCTCTAAATATTGTGGATCACTATGTAATATAGATGGAATAAAACAGTGCTACTAGTAAACAATTATTTATAACTAAAAGCAGTGAACATTCCACTCAGCAAGGAAGCTAAACGTAAAATGTTTTTATCACTCTGTGATGGTTACAGGCTTCCTCTCCACTGTGTCTCAGAATGGAACCACCTTTTTCTGTACTCCAGGATCATTTTGCCCTTGTGATACTGACCTGTCATAGCTAAGCCTACCAAGGACAGGTTCAGATATATGTTTCATGAGATTTATTTTATAGCAATGATATTCAGACTATTTTAAAAGCATCATTTTCCCATATAATTAACAGCCTCGCCTACAGGAGAGAAAAAAATAGAGCAGAGGTATAGAAGATGATCCTAGACATCCACTTGATTTACTAAGACTAGTAAGCTCTGTGTAATCTGCATTGAAAATAAAAGCAAAGGGATGCAGTATCCTGCAACCTGTATAACTGTGTAAATTAAACTCATTTGCATAATTTCTCTTTTTTTGCATAACAGAGTCTGAAATTGTAACTGTTTCAAACAGCTTATTCTGTTTTGTTTTGTTTTGTTTTTTTTGTTTTGCTGGTAATATGGTGCTGGAGAAGAGCTTTGCAGGTACTGTGGGCTGCCAGAAAGATGAACAAGTGGGTCCTTGTTGAGAAAGGTAGAATGCAGCAGGCAAAGAGGAAGACCAAACAGGATATGGATTGGAAGCCACAGCCTTGGGTTTCCGATTGCTGAGCAGAGCTGTTTGAGGACAGGGCATTTTGGAGATCACTCATTCATAGTTGCCACATGTCAGAGGCAACTTGATGGCACAGAACAACAGGAGGATCAAGAAATTACAATGAATATTGAAGCTATGCCCCTAGTCATGGTAATTTAATTTAGCTATCCTGTGAGCTTTACAATCTTAGCAGACATTGGCCATGGTTGAAAAGTACAGTGGAAAATTCCTGGAAAGTACTGTTTCATAAAATGAAACACTGATAAAAGTAATGGAAATAATATTGACAAATAGGCCATTTTCAAAGTTATAATTAACTGTTCCTAGACAACTATAATCTTTTTCTCATGCTCTTTTCACAGATTCCAACAATGTAAATGAATAACCTCTGTGCAGTGTTGAAGTGGATGAAAACTCTGAACTTTGTGTGTTCATCAAGTGAGAATGGGCTGTTCTAAGGTAAAGTCTCTTTGTACCTGTGAACAGGAAACTTGGTGTAACTGGGGTTTCCAGTTCTGAGTGGTTTTTCCTGCAAGTAGAGCCAATCCTCACATTCTGGTGAATATGGTTCCAGCCTTACTCATCCTGAAAGCAAAGTTCCCTCTAAGCCTTTTTTTGGCAAGAGGGTTAGAGGTACTGGAAACTGTTGAGTTACTTATGCAGCATGTAAAGTTAACATGGTGCAATTTAAGAATTAAAATTTAAAATTAAATTTAAATAGAATTAATTTTGTTTGCTAACAGCAGTCAAATAATTGACAGCAGTCAAATAACAGCAGTCATTCTGCAGTGGCAATCCTATACCCATATACCTAGTCCTAGGGCTTAAGCCCTATTGAACTCCATAAGACATACTTCTAAGTACAGTAAATGCAAATGGCTGTACTGCTAATAAGATCCCAAAGGATTTTTCATACAAGAAAATTTTCAAAAAATAAAAATAAGTATAAAAATCAAAATTAAAAAAATATCTACATTTTTCTAGGAAAGCCACGTCACTAGCATCCTTGCAACTGCAAAGCTCATTCATATTGTTATTCAAAATAAAACCTGCATTCTGCACCTAGTGCCAAATGTGATGTAACTTCTGTTCTTCAGCAGAACTTGAATATATATACAGTGATAAAGACATGCAATATAATTTTGCTCTCAGCGATAGCTTCCTCAATAGTCTCCAATGACTTAGGTTAGGATTTTGCCTGTTAGCCTTTGAGATAAATGTACACTTGATGGGGGCTAGCTAACTTTTAAAAAAATGAGAGCTCTAGAACTGTGAAGATCAGAACAAATATGTTTATGAACAGACTACTCATTAATTGGGGACAAGCATGCATGTGCTTTCAGGACACATGGCAACAACCAAAAAGACACAGTGCTGAGTTATGGGCATTCCATTGAGAAACTTAGCAGCAATATTTAAAATCAAGCTGTTCAGTGTGAAACGTTGTTGGGGCAGCTAGAGCTTCATGCTCCCTGAACAAAAGCTAAAATAAAATAGAATACGTTCAGGTGCTCTGACTTGATAAATTGCCCACAGGAGTTACAAAACAGAGAACAATCACAGATGTATATGTGAATGCATCCATTTCTATATGAAATTGACTTTGATTTACTTGTAGCACGTGCCATTTATTATAAAGTGCCCATTTTATAACAGTTATGAATGTATTTGATGGAATGGTCCAAAACAGCAAGCAAATGGTTTTTAAATAGCAATGAAGAAACTGAGAAGTGAAAATCCTCTCACCTTATTACCCACTGTCCTTAGGAAGTTAGAATAAGTCATTAAAGAGCATTAGATATAAGAAACATTGGATTAGTACATAAATAAAGATGAAATGTTAAGTCATACAGTGCAAAGAGAAACACACAATTAAATGATCCTATATCAACAGTTTTAGCATCTATTAAGGTTTCATAATAATTTCTTTTTTTAACATGATTCCCAATTTATTTCTCTTTGTAATCTCTCTTCTAAAAAAGTAATTCAGATCAACTACCGTATTTTTTGCTTCCCAGGCCTCAAAAGACTCCCAGAAGCTGGCGATTTCACCCCCCCTGGCCCCGTGGGGGTGGTGAGTGGTGGGTGCATCGAAAAGGGTCCGAGTGAGCCTTCCAGGACCCTTGCGACACTCCCCCACCCCTGCACCGGGCCAGTGTGGGCGAAATCGCCAGCTTCTGGGACTCTTTTGAAGCTTGGGAAGCTTCAGAAGACTCCCACAAGCTGGCGATTTCACCCCCCTGGCCTTGTGGGGGTGGGGTGGGGGGAGCTTCACAAGGGTCTGAGTGAGCCTTCCAGGACCCTTGCGACACTCCCCCCACCCCCGCACGGGGCCAGCACGGGCGAAATCGCCAGCTTCTGGGACTCTTTTGAGGCTTGGGAAGCTTCAGAAGAGTCCCAGAAGGTGGCGATTTTGCCCCCTCTGACCCCGGAGGGGGGGCAGGGTGAGCATCCAAAGGGTCCTAGGGTGTGTTCCAGAAGATGGACTTCTCCATAAGGTTCACCAATTTTTAGAAGAAAACAGATTTTTTCCTGTTTTCTTCTCCTAAAAATTTGGCGCGTCTTATGGAGAGGTGCATCTTATGGAGCGAAAAATACGGTATACCCCCAAAGACTTAACCCCTACTGGAAAATATTTTATAACACATATGTAAAAGAGAACAATTTTTAAATTCAATCTATCAGGACATTCCTGATTCTGTTACCAGGAATTCAAGCATGAAGCTCCCCAGTATGGCACGGATGTATATACTGCTCTGCAGCTGCTAATCTGAAGCCATAAGTAGGGCACATGGGCAGCCCAGAGTCTGAATGTGGGGTGCCTCATTCCACACTGGCAGATGAGGTGGTGCCAATATATATATATCATAAGTCTATTTCATGCCATATGATGCTATATCATAAGTCATATATTAACAATAAATTGACTAAAATATAAAATATATAAAATATTTAGAGATGATTAACTAATTTGAAACCAGGTTTCCAATAACTAAGAATGCAAAGCAAAGCTGTTGCTGTGCAATTCCTTTTGAAAGGCAAGAGAACTGTGCAGCAGTGCAGGAATCCCTGTCCCACCTCCTCATCTGAGTGGGCAGCTGCTGGAGGAGGTTGAGAAGGGAAGTCCATAGTCCTGTCATGACGGGAAGATCATGTGACAGGGAGGGAATGAGCAGCGTGTGCTGGCTGGTGAGTGGGGGAGGTGGCAGGGGGTGGGGGTAGGGAATGTGTGGAACCTGTGGTGCCATGCCAATGACTTAAGATGACCCAGCATGAAGTGCTTCTTGCCCATCTCCAATTTTGTAACTGTTTATTCTGAAGAAGAAACAAATCCTGAAAATCTAGGGCTTTAGTACTTCAGTTTTAGGAACCATCATATAGAGGAAGAATTTTAAAAGACACAAAATGTTGCATACCATTGGCTTCTCTGACTTGACAGCTTTGACCTGGAGGCATTCTTCACGCTTTGAGGTAGTATTGCTGAGGTCTTTTTGCTCACCAATCGCACCCTGAGTCTGATGGCCTGGGGACCTGGTTTGAGAATGGCTGCCTTGGTCTCTTGATGGGGGATGCCTTGGATGGATATCTCCACGCTGCTTCTTAGTGACATGTGCCTCAGGTCCATGCACAGTTTTCACATGCTTTCGGAGAGAACTAGGGTCTGTGTAACGCTTTGTGCAGCCTGGTATTTTGCAAACGTAAGGTTTCTGTAAGCAAAAAGAAATGTTAACATTGGATAGCCAGCAATGATATAAAGAGGTTACTTACCTGTAACCATAGTTCTTTGAGTGGTCCTCTGTGAATTCACACATATGGGTATTGCCTGTGCCTGCGCTGACTCTCTCGGTAGATTCTAGAGCTAAAAGTAACAATTTTATGGTGTGATCCTCCACGAGGTATATGCTCCTCCCACCCACCATCTTCCCCAGTTCCTTAATTTTATCTGCCGGGTATGAAGGAAAGAATTAATTAAATAATTACACAGTTAACCCATGATGGATAGAGGGGAAGGATGGGCGAGTTGTGTGAATTCACAGAGGACCACTCAAAGAACTATGGTTACAGGTAAGTAACCTCTTTTTCTTTTTCATGGCCTCTGTGAATGCACACATATGGGTGACTAGCAAGCTGCACTTACCGGCTGGTGGGTCATTACGGTAAGAAGGATGACAGGACAGCTCTGCCGAATGCAGCATCTTGGCGTGCTCTGACGTCGAGCCGGTAGTGCTTGACAAACATGGATGGTGTGGACCACATAGCAGCACGACAGATGTCAGGAACCTCGGTGCCATGCTGGAAGGCTGTAGAGGTGGACAGCACCCTGGTGGAATGAGCTGTCAAATGTTCTGGAGGGGATTTCCCCGACAAGCTGTAAGCAAGGGAGATAGTCTGTACAATACAACGTGCTATGGATTGAGAGGAGGCTGAGGCCCCTTTGTTTGGGCCATGGAAGCATAGAAATAGTTTATTGGACTTTCTAAAAGTCTTTGTCCTTTCAACATAGAAAGCCAGGGCACGTCTGACATCCAGGTTATGGAGCATATGTTTTAGGGGCGACGAAGGAGACTTGAAGAAGCAGGGTAGTATAATGGGTTGGTTGAGGTGGAAGTCAGAGACCACCTTCGGGAGAAAGGAAACGTCGAAATAAAGAGTCACTTTATCGGGGTGAAACTGGATAAAGGGAGGATCGGCTCAAAGAGCAGTGAGTTCACTAGCCCGTTTGGCTAATGTGATCACAACAAGGAAGGCTGATTTAAGTCAGGAATTTGAGATCGACGGACGCCATGGGCTTGAACGGAGGCTGCATCAAGGCATTAAGAACCAGCTGTAATGACCACTGGGGGTGATACGTTGTTGAGGAGGGCGAATGTTGTTGAACCCTTTGAGGAACTTCTTGACAGTTGGGTGAGAAAACAACTTGGAGGAAGGAGAATCGTCTGGCTGGTGGGCCATAATGGCCGAAAGATAGACCTTTAACGTGGACTGGGAAAGGCCAAAACTGAAGAGATGGAGAAGATAGGCAAGCAGAGTCTTCAGAGAAACAGGTATAGCAGGTAAGTGATTGTTCCGAGTATACTGCAAAAAAGATTTCCATTTGTTTTCGTATAGGAGGGTAGTGGAGTGGAGAGTAAATTCGTTTGGCCATCGTGTCGACATTTCTACCGTCCTTATTGGCTAGGGTAGGTTTGGACTTAGCCTGGGTTCGAGCCTGACTAGATTCGACGATGATAGAATCAGGCACTGGATGTTTGTTGAGAAATTCAGCCTCGACACCGTGGGTCCTGTAGAGGCCATCGGTACGGCGAGAGATCTGCATGATTGAAGGGGTTTTTCCCCAAGTGTCCTTGGTAAGTTGAAGGATAGACTTGTTAAAGGGGACACTCAAAGGAACGGGGCGCTCCTGATTAATGTCATCAAACACCGGGTCGGCATCAGCAGACGGGGGTTGTTCAGTGTTGAGATTTAGGGCTTGTGCCATCTGAAAGATGAGGGTTGAATAGGAGAAGTCATCTGAGGAGGATGAAGCGTGGCTGCCCCTCATATCTGGGATAGGAGGGGGAAGGTCAGGCTCATGGGAGGACTGTTGTGCCTCCGAAGATGCAGGGGAGCCTGGAGATGAAGGGTAATCCGATGGGCCAAAGCCTTCCATCGGGGGAGCTTGATGCCCTTGGGGTGGCAAGTCTTCGAAGGGGCCCTGAGATGTTACTGGGTCCGACATCGAGGGTGCAGGACACACTGGTAGGGCCTCGCGAACCTTGTCTCGCATCCGCTTCGATGGGACGAGGGGGCGAATGGGCGGAGCCGAAATTGCCGGGGCCGAGGCAGTTGCATGGAGGCGGCTTGAGTCCACAAAGGGAATGGCACGGGGGAGTTCCGGCATCGTTTTTGGCCGTTTAGCCTGCTCAGGCTGAAACCTCTCATACCAGGATTGCCACATGAAGGGGTCAAAATGGTATGGTACCATTGGAAAAGGGCATAAGTCGCCTTGCGATGGGACCAACCTCGGTGGAGAGAGGTGCTTTCGTTTCTCCATTCTCTTCCGTGGAGGCGAAGGGGGAACCTTCAGATCAGATGGCGAGCTTTCAACTGCCCTCCCTGAGTCAGGGTTGGAATGGGCTGAGGCCGGGCTGGACTGTGGCACAGCCGTGTTGAGGCCAATGCTCGGGGTTTGGGGGGCATCGTGGGGGGCCCCGCAACATCATGGGCATCGTCTCCGTCCGAGGCTAAATCAGGGGCTTCTCTGGACGATTCCTCGAGGATAGGGGAAGGCAGAGAAGACTGAGGCGGCCCCACTCTGGGAAGTTTGTCCTTTCTGGGCCTCTTAGGGGCAGGTTTAGGTTTTTTCTTCGAGCTGAGATCTTGAGCTCGAGGCTTCTGAGAAGAGGGCAGCTTGTGCTTACCAGACGATTTTGCTTTTTGAGCAGTGTTCTTAACTGGTAGCACGGAGGTAGAATCAGAGGTAGACTGGCCCGCTGGAAGTCTGTCGGCTGAAAGGGCAGGAGATCTAGCCGCTTCTGAAGACAAAGTAGGAGGATTCATGGCTGTTTGCCAAAGATAGGACCGAAGTCTTTGGAGCCTCTGTTTAAGTGCCAGCTTGGTTAAATTTTTACAAGCAGGGCACGAATGGGTAGGATGTTCCTCACCCAAACAAAAAAGGCACTGATTATGACAGTCGGAAAGTGCGATTTTATTTGCACAGGTCGTACACCTTTTAAAAGGAGACGATGAGGCCATAAGCAAAGAACTAGGGAAGGGGGGGAAAGAGGTAAAAACAGAGCCGATTAGGCAAACAAAAGACGCGGAGGATCACTAAGTAGGTAATTAAAACAAACAAAAGCTCAAAAGAGCCTAGAAAAATAGCCAAAAGGCAACTAGCGAAGCGCTCAATCTTTTCTGAGAACTGTTCAGCTCGGCGGAAAAAAGGAACTGGGGAAGATGGTGGGTGGGAGGAGCATATACCTCGTGGAGGATCACACCATAAAATTGTTACTTTTAGCTCTAGAATCTACCGAGAGAGTCAGCGCAGGCACAGACAATACCCATATGTGTGCATTCACAGAGGCCACGAAAAAGAAATTCACATTACTCTCAAACAATCAATTAGTGCTGACCTATGCTGCCTCCTAAAAAGTGTGGATAATATTGTAGGTTTAATTGCTTTGGGAGAAAACAGAGCTGAACTGTCTTAAATTCAAATGTTCAAATATTCACATATTGGTTAGCTGGATTACATATTAATTGTACACCAAATAATACCCTGTTTCATACTCTTGTTTCTCTTCAGATCGTATAAATAATACCATTTTCCCGAAAATAAGACATAACTTGGAAATAAGCCCTAGTATGATTTTTCAGGATGCTCATAATATAAGCCCTACCCCCCAAAATAAGCCCAGTTAAGTGAAACCCTGCCCTCCACCGTTGTGCAGCAACCAAAAGAAGATGACGTGACTGTATTTGAATAATTGTTGTACATTAAAATATAAAACATCCACCGAAAATAAGCCCTAATCTGTTTTTTTGGTGCAAAAATTAATATAAGACCCTATCTTATTTTCGGAGAAACATGGTAACTGGGTATTATGTAGCCTCAATGGGCTTTCCTCTGTAACCAGTTCCTTTTGGCTTTCTTGAGTCATGGGTACATCTAAGGGAATTATAGAATGCTAAATACAGTAACTCCATTGGAAAAGTGCTAATTTGGAGATTTTTAAATAATCAATTAGAAAAGAAAATAATGGGCACGATAAAAATGTGACTACTATCTCAACAAGATAAACACTTTTTGCATGCTGGGCTTGTTCTGGAATACACAGTTCCCTGGTTGAAGAGCAGTGCTCTTTACATCAACATATAATGTTCTCTTTTTAAATTAAAGGCTCTTCAGTCCTATAGAGCACAGAGGGCAGCTCAAAGGATAGAAGATGAACCACATCCAACACTGTGCTGTGTTGAGCTCATGCTGGCAGGCTCCAAGCCAGAACAGAGAATTACAGTACATTTATTTGTGTTCCTTCACGTTTTTCTTTGTTCATCTGCCACCCCTTGCAATCAACAGGAACGACATTGTTATCGTGAAGCTAATCTGGGAGGACCAAAACATTCACAAATCCACCCATGCAACATCCTTAATTCCCTCCTCATGTTGGAACTCTCATATTGGGGAGATATACTTTCCTGAAGTTTTCATAAGGGGCTTGAAGATTCTGCAGTTGGGATCTCCTTCTCCAATAACAGACCATTCTGTCTGCCTTAGAGAGATGATCCAATAATTCCTATGTCCCTGGGACATGCTCCTAGTCCACAGGATTATGGGTGTTTCTAATTACTGTATATGTCACAAAATAAACCTATGTTTTTATTACTGTTACCTAGAATAAATGACATTAAAACTAGAAATTGAAAAAGAACTAGAGATGTGTGTTTTAAAGCTAGCTTTTACCCTTGGCATTTAAAGGTAAAAGCTATGACCAGTAGACTTCTTGAAAAAGGGCTGAAGATGCTTAAAGGAAAGATATTTTTTACAAATTGAAAAATGAGGATGGACATGAAAAATGCAGCACTAGCCAGCAGATGTCACTACCAAACTGTAGTTGGTAATGAAAGTCTTTCTACAGCTCCTCCTAGAATGACATTTGGATAGATATTTCTGTGGGGAGAAGAAAATGTATAAAGGGACCAAGCAATCATATTCTACGCGCACCAGAGGAATTTGGGCTTGCACGTCTTGAGTAAAAGTATGAAGTACACCAAAAGCAAGTTTGCAAAACTGTATACAGGTCAGCTGTTGAAAGATGCAGAGCAATAATTCTTTTGGGCCGGAACAAATCCATAAACTAGTCTCAGCCTACGTTCCTTCTACAATATCCAGTTGGTGCTTTAAGGACTCAGTCTTAAATACTCCTGCAGCAGTGGTCAGTTAAACCACAGAAACAGTGTAAGACTTAGGAGCATCAAACTCAGTAGGGTTTGTCTGCCAACAGAACAGTTTCTCTCAGCAGCATAGATTCACCCTGATAAGAACCACCAGAAGAAATTTCTGGGATGGAACTGCTGTGCAAGGGAGAGAAGAGAAAATACTGTATATCACACAGTGATGGTTCATGTTGCTTTAGTTGTATCTTCTCACATAATGTTGGGCTGCCTAGTTCATAGTTCACACTTCTCCCTTCAAGAACACTGGGGTTAGAGGTGCTGGATTTTGTAGTTCAAAATCCATGTGTAACCCTTATGTCCACTCAATGTAGCTACAAAGCATGAACAATTGATTCATACAGACACCCTCATACCCAGAGAGATTGAGAGGGAGGGAGGGAGAGAGAGTGGTCTTTTAGACCAGATGGGCGGGGTATAAATAAAATAAAATAAAATAAATAAAATTAAATAACACATTTAATATACTGCACATAGCACCAACAAAAGAATGGCAAAAATCATGGATTTTCCAGTCGTGATAAAATTAAAAACCTTTTAGGATCACCTTAAAAAATAATTTTAAGACCCAGACAAATGGCAAGTTGGCAAATATCATTGCATATTTTTCTCAAGGAAATCTGAATAAAAGTGGGAGGTATTACTACTGAAACTTGATCTGATTAAGTACAAGATCCAGACATTGGGGTAAATGTTTAGCGATCATTTTTATTTGCTTTTTTTTTTTTAAATTGAACTGGTGCAGCATCATGAAAATGGTTAGTCTTTAAAGAACCTGTATTTTGGGGACAGTTATACCTGTTTCCACATATATACTTGGCATGAACTTTGAAGCCAAGACAGACACATGAAAGAGGCTGGGCTAGCCAGGGCTCAAAGAACACTGACGTATCCCTACAAACCTTACTTGATAGTGAACAATTTGGAGAAAGGTGTTCTTTGACTCTCTCATCGAAGCACAGAACATTTATTTGGAAACTCCCCCCCCCCCCAATAACCTCTCTTTGTGGGTTTTTTGAACTTTGTTAAAAAAAGGATAACTATATTGTTAAAATAATTTATTGCCACATATACATATAAAAACACTAACTGGCTCCATGTCTTCAAAGATCTTTTGGCACATATTTTGTGATAAATTCTTTTGACAGCAATATGTCTATGCATAGTTGGGGGACTTTACTACCCATGTGCTTCCTTACCTCATTGGAATGAGTCCTGTTCTGGTGTTTGGCACGATCAGATGCATTGGAGAATGCTTTGTTGCAGCCCTCATGTTCGCAGACATATGGTTTCTCTCCAGTGTGAGATCTCAAGTGGGTTTTCAAGTTTTCCAGTCTGGAGTAGGCCTTTGTACAACCTTCAAACTGCAGACAACACATATATTTAGAGTATTCTAACACTTGATGATACAGAAAGTGAAGGGTAGGAGGATATGGCAATGAAATAATTGCACATCAAAGGGAAAGTAGTTTTCTCTGATCAAACCATAATAACCAAACATCTTCATAGTTGCTTTCATTTCTTTGATTGAGCCCATCAAGATGTCAGAAGTAAAGCATACAAACAAAAGCCTAGGTTGTATTAATGTGTAAGGAAAGCCTGTTTTGACACTGTAGTGTGGCTGTGATCCTATGCATGCTTAAGTGGGAATAAGCACTACTGAATATAGGACGACTCAATCATCATTATCATCATCTGTCATCAAGTCAATTTCAGCTTATGGCTACACTTTCCAGCATATTCTAGGTCTAGACTACTCAGAAGTACAGTAGTTTACTATTCCCATTTTCTGGGAGCAGTCTGGGAATGTATGGCATGGCCAAAGCCATACAGGTCATTTCCTCTCATAAAAGGCACAGTGGGGAATCGTATGCCTGACTCCTGGCTCTGTAGCTAGGTGCTCCATCTCATTACGATTTACTTCTAAGTAAACATCAAATATCAGTTCTTATTTACAGTGGTACCTCGCTAGACAACGACCTCGTAAAACGATGAATCTGCATGATGATGAGGTTTTGCGATCGCTATAGCGATTCGCAAAACAGTCATTCGAATGGGCGATTTTCGCTGGACAATGATTTGGTCCGTGCTTCGCGGACTGTTTTTTCGCAAGAGGAAGATTTTTACAGCTGATCGGCGGCTCTGCAAAATGGCTTCCCTGTGTTTTCGGGACCCATGCTTCGCAGGACAGCCATTTTAACAGCTGATCGGCACTCGCAAAATGGCTTCCCTATGGGCGATCTTCACAGGACGACGATGTATTTTCCCCATTGGAACATATTAAATGGGTTTCAATGCATTCCAGTGGGGAAATGATGATTTCGCTAAACAACGATTTCTATGGAACGGATTATCATCGTTTTGTGGGGCACCACTATATATTCCTTGTTTCATGTTCAGCCTAAAGATCCAGATAGAGAAATTTAGCTAAGTGGGCCTGATAGATTTATCTCAAAACTAGAAATACTAACAGAATTCACTATCAGGAGATGTGTTAATGACTACTGAAAAACACAGCTTCTTCAAAAAAAGTTGAAGATTCATGGAAAATAATTCTACCATAGGCTACCAAACCTATCAGTCACACTAAGGCCCTGGTCATATGAGGGAAATGTTCTCTAGTTATCTCCCAGTTTGTTGCTTTTTTTCCTGGTCACACGATGCACAGTCAACACCAAGACATTTTCCTGGCCAGCAGTGTAACTGAAGAACATTTCCCTATTGCCAGGAGGGTTCTGTTATTTTGTACCTTTGATGTATTGGTGCATTCTTTACCAGAATTGTCTATGTGCATGACCTTTCCTGCTTCTTTTCAGAATCAAAGCCAGGAAGGTGGTTGCCATTACTGTGGCACGCATATTAATTTTTTAATTTTTTTGTGCCCAATATACTGATAAGTTGGTGAAAGTTATGCCACTGGGATGTGTGCCCTGCCATTACATTAATGGTGAGTATCTTTTTAAAATTTCTATGGGAAGATACATTGAAATGTTAATATGCCAATGTCACTGGGGGAGGGGCTGATCATCAGCATTGCTGTGTGGATATCCCATATCTATTGTGTGCAATGCCTTTCTGGAAGAACAGCCAGTGCCACAGAGGACGCCACTTCCTAATCAATGCCCCCTCTAATTTTCAGCCCTGCTGGGTGGGGTTCAACTCCCTGCGTGGGTGTGACTCTGCCCCACCATACGTGAAAGTCTGACTTCCTGTGTGTGTGAGGTTCCATTGAGGCTAGAACAAAAGGGGCTGGACATTATCACTGTGGGTGCATGGGGGAGGAGAAAAGCTGTGCAGAGGGAAGCGGAATCATGCATGCTCATACAATCAGAGGGAACCTTGTTCCTGATCAATCAATTGATCAATCAATCAATCAAGGTGATAAATTGCCCCTTGAAGCAAGAAAGAAAATAAACCAATACCATAGTGTAGCCACCCATACTGATTCAAAGAGGAGTAAATTGATCAGTGCCAGTAAAAGGTCTTGGGAAATTCATCCCGGGATATAAACCACATGACCATGATTCTGTACTACAGAGATATGGAAAATATCTGAAGAACTAGAAAACATTTCCCTCATGTTACTACAGCCTAACCTCTTATTTGGATTACTAAAATGAAATTTACATGGGGCTGCCCTTGAAAAATTACAATTGATTTTTTTTTTTTTTGCATGAGCCTATGAGAGGACTGGAGGGGCAGAATCATCCATTCAGTTAGTCAGTTAGCGAGTGAGAGAAGGGGAGTGCAAGGTGTGAAGGAGAGCGGTTGAAGAGCAAAGAAAGATAGAGAAATAGAGAGAACTGATATTAATAAACAGAAGCTGGTTAAAACAAATAAATAAAACAAATGGTGATTGAGTGTGTAACAAAATTTACGAAGTTTCAATTCTATACAATGACTAAAGAACATCTGTGATTCAGATTCAACCTGATATCTTTTAATAAACAAGTTTTGTTGGCAGCAAGTGTCTGATTAAAGTCTTTTACAATGTGGATAGGGGAAATCCACTGGTGGCAGTGAAGGAAAGAAAGAACATCGCCACAATGAACCCTTGGTTTGGGGAAAACAAACAGGGGGCGCTGGGTGAATGTCACAACACTCAATTCAGAAAGAACTTCTGGATATTCTTCAGTCTCCATTCTAAATAATATGATACTTCTTGCTTTCTGTTCAGAGAAAGCCTGGGTCCTGGATCAGCCTGATCTTGCCCGCAATGTTCAAAAAGACACAGAAAATATGAAATCGGTATGTCGTATTGATTTCATGTCAGTTACTTACAGTGCATTTGTGTGGCTTTTCTCCTGTGTGCCTCCTCATGTGTACGACCAACATGTATTGGGCTTTAAATGGCTTCTGCTCTCGAGAACAATCCAGCCACCGGCATACAAACTCTTTCTTTTCTCCATGTATGTGGTCATTGTTTATATGCTGTATGGATAAAGATAATTATTAAAAGTTCAGTTTTATTGATCCTGCAAATGCTTTAAAAAGCTCAGATATTAATTGACTCAGTTTCACCAGGTGGGAGTGGAAACCATTGTCAAGTTTAACAAAAACAAACAAAACCTAAACCTAATTTGGCTCTGTGCTGATTTAAACAGCTTTATGACTTTTTAAATTGGAATTTTATTTAGGTGTTTATTGTTTATCCTTTTCTTGTGACACATGCCTCATAGATGGTCCAAGGCCCCAGGACATTGTTGGTCTGTTTTCCTTTTATTTATAAACTGCTTTGGGGGCAAATAATGAAGAGAACTCAACATATAAATATGCACAGAAATAAACAAATATGAATCTTCCATGATGAAGCCTCTAGGTGGCTGTCTAGCTCTGGTTTCATGTGCTTGTCACAAATATTTGGGAATAAAAAGGGACAATTCAACAAATCACTGCTCCATTAGAGATTGGAAAGTTATTGTAAAGAAAATGAATAAAATAACATGATGAAGCCATCCAGTGAATAGCAGTAGCATCCAGTAGCGTCCCAGAGCATCCATTGGTCACTTAGGGAGAACTTCAACATGTCATTATATTAATTTTAACATGGCATCTTTTTGAGAAATAGATTTAAGTTTCTTAGCTTTTTAATACTATTTTTTTTCTTTAATGGTATGACAGCAGACATAACATACTGAACAGATGCACTATGCAACATTCAATCTTCGAGTTTACATTTCAAGTGCATGTGTCTGTAGTCAAGTGATACGTACAGTGGACGCTCTACTTACAGAATTAATCCGTATTAGAATGGTGGCTGCAGGTCGAAAAGTTTGTAGGTCGAGTCTCCATTGACCTACAATGCACTGAAAACCGATTAATCTGTAACCGGCCATTTTTGTTCCATTTTGATTTTTTCCTGGTCTGTAGGTCGATTCTCTGGCTGCAAGTCGAACCTAAAATTTGCAGCCAGAGAAGTCTGTAACTTGAAAAGTCTGTAAGTCGAGCCATCTGTAAGTCAAGGGTCCCCTGTATTACAAGGGTGTACAGTGAGTGTGTACACATATGGCAATACTGTTAAAGTGAACCGGGGAGTATGTGAGACACTTGTGTGCAATCTTAGTTCCCAAAAGACAAAGAAGTGATTGTAGAAAGCTCAGTCTGTGAAATGAACATCTCAGCACATCTTTCTGAATTTTTGTAAATTAAAAAGGAAGTCCTGGCTTCATCAAAGAGAGGAACAAAGAAGGAATAATGAAAGGTCTCACAGAAGTTTAAAATTATCTAAGCTGAATAATTCCATAACTATAGGTTTTATTCAATTGCAAGAACATCCTTGTCACTTTTGTACTCAGCAGTATTTCTAATTATTCTTCTGCATTTACTGCTTATTCCACACAACTAAAAAGGAAAAGCAAAATGTGCTGTTTATATGTCACCTCATAGTATTTAACACACGTGCTGGTTGGTTTACAATTTAATTATGCAGGCTACATATCCCCCCCCAAAGCTGGGTATTCAGATAAAGTGGTGCCCCACTTGACGATTACCCTGCTCCACAACGAATCCGCTTTATAATGAGGTTTTTTCGATCGATTTTGGGATCACAAAACGATGTTTAAATGGGAAAAATCTGCTTTACGACAATCGGTTCCCTGCTTCGGGAACCGATTCTTCGCATTACGATGGTTTTAGAACAGCTGATTGGCGGGTTGTAAAATGGCTGCCCGCTGTGCAAAATGGCTACCTGCTGTGTTAAGGATGGATTCCTCGCTATACAGGCACCGGAAAATGGCCGCCCTATGGAATATCTTCGCTGGACGATGAGCTATTTCACCCATTAGAATGCATTAACCAGGTTTTGATGCATTCTAATGGTTTTTTCCACTTGACAACAATTTTGTTGTACAGCTATTTTGTTGGAATGGATTATCGTCATCAAGCGAGGCACCACTGTACAAGCTTCCTGGTAAGGATGAATACAGAAGTGAAAATTTGATAATTTTTGACTGGGGAAAAGTTCTACTCATTGGACCAATTTGGACTGCAGAGGATCTGTCTCCTCCTGAAGCCTCATCCTTCAAATTCTTGCCAGAGAGTGAGTGGAGACAATAGAGATTTGCTTTCTTGCCTTCAGCTGGTGCTTCCAAAAGTTGGCTGAATCATAGCTGGGGCTCAGTTGCCTCCAGCAGGGCCAGCTCATGTACTTCACCCTCTCATTTTCTCTCATCGGGATGGTAGTAGTGGTTTGGGAGCAAACCACTCTCAGTGATTTTTTAAGCTTTGATTGAGAACAGCTTGCTCCTCATCTACCTTTGCTTCATGGCTCTCAGCATTATCCAGGAACAACTGAGAGTGCTTTGTTCCTCCTTTCCATTCACCACACAGGAAAGAGGGAGGAGTGAAGTGCTAGTAAACAGATAGACCAGGGACCAATTAAATCAATGTACATGGTAACCTTGCTTGCCCATATTCCTCTTATTTATTTATTTTATAGACTCCACAATGCATTGGAAAGGCTCCTAATGTTCTAGGGTACATACCAAGCTTAGATTCAGAATCATGGCTACTAGTACCATGGCATATTTTTTGTGAAGTTTGATCCCACCCCCATAAAACATAAAGCTGGACTTAGGGTGAAAGCTGCTTATGATTAGTGGAAAGGGAAGACAACATACAAAGGACAACTCCTCCATATTTAGATGACGCAGAAAAACAATAACTTTCCAGAGATAGGTCTTGCCACCAGCAGTAGAACAAGTAGCAGCACTGACAACCTGACTAACCACTATGCAAACTGCAATTCAACAAAGATCAGTGACAACAAACAAACAGTATGCTTTTTTTAATAGCAAGGCTATGGGCGCCCTGCTTATCTAAGGCAATTATATAAATGCAAAAAAAAAAAAAAAAAAAAACTAGTCCCTGAATACAGGTGAGTTACAACCAGGGGTGGTATCTGGTCTACTCTCCCCTGACCAAAGAAACTTTTATGGTAAGTACAATGTTCAGTTCCCTGACAGTGGAGACATGTACCTGGTGCACAAAGGACATACCACAGTATGATCCCTCCTCAGGCTGGTAGGTAATGCACAGGACCTGCTACTGCACTTTATGACTGAAGGAACTTCAGTGAAGGCATATTATAGATTCTTTAATGCTTAATAAATTAGGGGGAGCAGCTCAAGAGTCTATCCACAATATGTCCTCCAACAGAGTCTACAAGTTCAAGGCCACTGAGGATGCCACTTCCCACACCAAGTAATGACTGCTGGTACAGGACATCTCTAAGACGGATGAGCACAAGGAAATGCATTTGAACTAATGCTCTGTGTGTGTGTAATGCTCTGTGTGTGTGTGTGTGTGTGTGTGTGTGTGTGTGTGTGTGTGTGTGTGTGTGTGTGTGTGTGTGTGTGTGTGTGTGTGTGTGTGTGTGTGTGTGTGTGTGTGTGTGTGTGTGTGTGTGTGTATGTCTTATCTCCCTGTACAGGAGAAAAGTGCAAAATTCATTCCTATTGAATGGAGTGTAAAGCTCATTCACTCTTCTGAAAAAGTTATTGCCTTAAGGAATACTATTTTTAAGCCAAGATGTTAACAAGAACTGTCCCCAGAGCCTTACACAGAGGACAAGTCAATGCCTTCAGTACTAGGTTAAGAACTGAGAATGGAAACAAGAGGGAGGAGAATACAAGAATTCTCACTGAAGAAAATACTTTACTTGCTAAAGCCACGCTACTGATCCCAAAATGCTGTCTGGCATATCAGACTGTTGCTTGAGGGTGTGAGGAACCAGCACTTAATCCAGATCTGCTACAGATACCCTAGCAAGTTATGGAAAGGCTGCCCTGACTAAAGAGTTCTCCTTCCATTCACAATATTTCTGAAAAGCCTAACATCTGGTTTGGTAGATCCTCTTGGTAGACTCTGACTGGAAAGTCAGGAAAATATTTACCAAGTTTCCTGGCAGCCTTATATCAAGAAGATATTTCTGCTCATCCTCTAACAGAAATGTGCTCAGGGAACTGAACTGCTAGCCAAGATCATAACTTTTAGGATTGGGCCAACTCCATGATGAGTGCTCATTTCTCCTTGAGAAACTGTTGAACTGACAGAAGATACTTGTACTGATACTCTGGGAAAAGGAAAATCCTTTGCTAGTTCATGTCACTAATCCCTTCCAGGTGTTGTATCCTCTAATTTATATCCAAGAAACTCTTAACTGAGTATAAATCTATGTTTAATGAGACAGAATCTAGTTGAAGCCACATAGTCTGCTATCCTTTCTCTAGACACCAACCTAACCTATAGATGATCAAGTAAACACAGTTAAAATATACACCCCAGAAGACCTAATTCCTCTGACTAAGCTGCTAGAATCTTCACGGAGACTCTGGGAATTAGTGAGAAAACTGAAGGGCAGTGCTCAGTATGGAGGCTCAGTATGGAGGCTGGACTGATCCATTCAGGAAAATGGGGAAACCTCTTGTGCATAGTCATTATAAGGACTGAGCAAGTATCCCTCCTTCAGGTCAATGAATACAAGGAAACCTCCTGGATGGGTAGCCTCGTCATATTCTAGAGCATCTCCATACTGAATTATTTTGCCTTGATAAATCAGCTTATGAATTTCAGACTCATGATGGCCTCCTTAGGAACTACAGTATAAAAAAGCCCTGAGTTTTCTCTCTTCTTAACGGTATGGTTCCACCTCTTCCTGTCAGTATCACATATCAAAGGGGCCCCATGGTTCTGAAGTGCTTGTTTTGTCCCAGTGATGAGTATTGAGGGGAAAAAAGGTCATTAGGTAATGACCATAACCCAAGGGTATAGTCCAGACACCCAGGAATGACCGAAGGACAAGTGACATCTAGCCTGAGACATCTGGTATCAGATGAAAGTTTGCTCCCCCACCCCTAGAAAAATCAGTTGGATCCTCACTTAGAAGCTGAATAACAGCCTCACTGCTAGACTCTGAACTAACAATGTGCATGGGATGAGTGGAAGCATGATGTGGAAGAATTGGGAAGTACAGTACAAAAATTCTGAAAAACAAAAAAGTGCTATAGAGAGTAACTCCAGAAGCTATATTGGAGCAGAGCCAAGACTGGAAAGAACCTCTTTCCTCCAGCCTTTTGAGAATCGAGGCATTAATCCTTGTGTATCGGGTCTACTCCTCCTTTGACTAAGTTGCTATATGGAGGATTGGGCATGACATAGTAATCTATTTCATTCTTGCTTTGCCGCTTTTTCCATCCATCCACAAAACAAGTCTTCAGTTCACCTCCTTATATGAGGAACACATTTTATTTTCCTCCTTCCAAAATCCTCTATATTTGACAAAGTCAATATCAACTTTCTTCCAGCTTTAGGTTCTCTTACAATTCCTTTCTCCCTGCTTATCTCACCTTGTTTTGTTTTGGCAAATCTTGATTCTATATCCTTTTCTGTTTCCACAATTTTCTATTGTTTAATCAAATATCATATAATTATACCCTGCAAAGCACATGTAAAATAATGAAAACTACTATACCTACATCTTAGATTGGAGGTTTGAGCTAAGATTGTTTTTTAAAGCATCTTGGAAAGATAAAAGTCCATCAGAAATGTTCAACATACAATTTCAGGTGAAGGGAAGGAGATCAGAGGGGTCATTTGTAGCTTGCTCTTGCTTCAGTTTTTGTTTTGTTTCTTTGCATTTTCTGTTGCTCTTGCCACATATCATTTAGCTAGTTTTATTTACGGTAATTAAAACCACTTAATGAAACTTCATTAAAATATACTCAATCAGTATTCTGATGAATGAATTGAGACCTGCAGCATTTTTTTCCTTATAAGATAAAGAGTTTTCACAGAGCTAATACCAATAATTTACAGGGCTTCATTTAAATCCATTTTATAGATTGATTCTTGAGCAGTTGCCAAAAAAGGATGAGAGAATCATGGCTAACTACACAGCTATTCACTGGAGTGTCAAGTAAATAAGTACCCTCAACATAAAATATACATTTTCATACAGACAATGAAAACTTTAATAACTGAAATGTAGATTTTGTTCACTTTTGATAGAACATCTTGTGTCACAGTGACACAAATTAATTCAAATGTTCTAGTAATAGACAGCCTGAAGCAATGACCCTTGAGCCTACATGGCAAAGTAATAAGAATTTATGATGTCCCACTTCTAAAGCTTCTAAATATGGTTCCCTGCACTATCAGCCATTCTAAATGATATTAAAAATTAAAATGCAGGATGAAGAGATACAATTTGCATTCTGTCTTTCTGTTTCTCACCAGACAAACATACACCAAAACATCTGTTTTGAAGGAGTTGGCTTCCTGGAGGAAGGGTGTCACGCCAAGGTAGAGGCTAGAACAGCATATCCAAAGGCCGCATCAGACTTCTGCCGGAGATCAAGTCTATAATGCCAGATGAAAGTGGATGGTTGTGCCCAGGTGAAAGAGGTGCAGATGTCTGGAAGAGGTACACTGCCTAGGAATTCTGTAGAGGTCGTCACTGCTCTGGTGAAGGACAAATCACCATCGGGACTGGTTTTTGTGCTAATTGGTATGCGAGGCAAATGGTTGAAGCCACCCATCTAGATATGGTTTGAGACATCACCTGACAACCTTTAGTAGGTGTTTGGTGACTTATGAAAAGGTGAGGTGAGTGCCTGAAAGACTGGGTATGCTGGACGTAAAAGGCAAGGGCTCATCTAATGTCCAGAATATGGAGGATCTTTTCTTGAGTTGACAACGGTGATGAAAAGGAAGGAAGGAAAAACAGCTGAGAGAGATGGAATTGAGATACGACTTTGGGGAGGAAAGAAATATCCATGGATAATTTCACCATGTCCGGAAAAAACTGTAAATAAGGATAGTCATAACGTAAGGCTGCTAAATCACTAGCTCGTCGAGCTGAGGTGATGGCGATGAGGAAAACTACAAAGGTAAGTAGTTGTAAATCAGTTGAAGCTAAAGGTTTGAAAGAAGCTTTAGTAAGTTGTTGTAGTACCAGTGTTAATGACCATTGTGGGAAAGGTGGATGTGTATCTGGGTATATATGAGATAGATCTTTAAGAAAAGGCTTTAATGTTGGATGCTTGAAGAAATCAGCTGCTGATTTCTTGCTACTTCCTTGAGAGTTTACCTCTCTGCCATAGTTAGGAGGGTGATAAGAAACTATGGCAGAGAGGTAAACTCTCAAGGAAGAGAGGGAAAGGCCCCTAGACTTGAGATGAAGCTAAAAATGTAGAACAGTAGCAAGTGATGGGTTGACAGAAGGCAATGAGGAAGCTTTGGTGAAATATTTGAATCTGTTCCATTTATACAGGTAAGCCTTCCTAGTGGAGTTTTTTTCCCCCTTGATGGAGAATGTCCATTAGCGAGATGGAATCCTCCATGCTGCCAGATGCAGAAGAGGTAAGTCTGGGTGGAGTACTTGGGTGCTGTTCTGCGTGAGGAGATGAGGCAGTCGAGGGAGGTGGTGAATGTCTGATGAGAGATTGTGAAGGACTGGAAACCAGGGTTGTCTTGGCCACCAAGGGGCTATAACAATGGCATCTGGTTTGTCCTGCTGTAGGCGAACTATGACCTTGTGGATGAGCAGGAACAGCGGAAAAAGGTAAGTGAGGGTCTTGGGCCATCAGCCAACGAATGCATCTCCTTGAGAGCATTTGCCAATGCCGGCTTGGGAGCAGTATCATTTGCACTTCCGATTCACACGGGAGGCAAAGAGATTGAGAGCTGGTTTGCCCCATCGCTCCCAAAGACAAAGAAAAACTAATTGGTATAACTTCCACTTGTGAGCTTGAGAATTTGTGTGGCTGAGTAGATCTGCCAGGTTGTTGTCATGGCTGGCTATATGTAAAGCCATGAGGCAGATATGATGTGCTAGGCACCACTCCCAGAGGTCGACTGCTAAATAGAGGAGACTTGGAGAGTGGGTGCCGTCTTGTTTCAGAATGTAGTACACTGTTGTGGTGTTGTTGGTGGCAATTTGTACCATTTTGCCAATGAGATTCCTGAAAGCTTTGCAAGCTTTTGTAACTGCCAATAGCTCCAGTTCATTTATGTGGAGCAATTTTTCTGTGGAAGACCACGGTGTGGATTTTGAGGAATTTACAGTGAGCTCGGCCTATGAGGCTGGCGTTGGTGGTATTTGTGGTTGTCAGAACAGTCGCCCGATGGATAGGTTGATAGGAAAATGCTATGGTAATGGATGTCACTTGTATGACACTAGACATATATACTCCTGAGGAGTGTCCTTTGTCTTTATCACGTAAAATATGAGTTAGGCCCAGGAACTCAGGCCATGGTCTAATTTAGTCTTGGACATAAGCAAAAACTAGTGGGAGGAGTTAGAAAAATCACATGTTATGTTTACCATCCTTGTATATGTCTTTCAGCTATGATCATCTGTGTCATCATGCACAGATGAAGATGAAATACCTCAGTTTTCTTCTTTTATTCATGTATCTATTAGATTATCTTTTTTTCTACCTGCTGCTACCGTTTAAGATCTATTTTCCCACTGGAAAGAATGATATTGTCACAAATAATACCATGTTTCAAATAACATAAAACTTGCACCCAAATTCCCTTGAAAATGTTCCAAAGTCTGTGATCTGCTTCCAGGTTCTTTTATTCTGATAATTACCTTTGGATTTTTCATGGTGTTTTGACTCCCTTGGTCTCAGCTATGAGAGAGAATAGCTAGATTTTAGTCTGCAAAAGAAAGAATCCTCTGAAATAAGAGTATTATGTAAAACAGAAGCTTTATGCAGAGCATAATAAGGATTAAGAGAGTTTTAATTTATAATGTTTTAACCTTATTACACCCATGAAATGTCACATTCCAGGGACTACATCAGAAGAGGTTTTTTTTATCCTGACGAAATTAAATTTTGATGCTACAATCCTTATGTCTTATGAATATGGGGGGGATCTTTATTATTTTTGTACTCACTATGTACCTCTTCATATCCACTGGTTCAGGGTAAAATGAAATATACACAAAAACTAACTGGCAATAGGTTCAGGAAAGCTCAAAAAAAGTATTTCTTCAACAACTTTATTAAACAGACCTGATTGATTGAGAGAATAGACCTAGTTATGATCCAAAATGGATTCAGAAAATAACTATTTATAAATAGAAATTCATATCCACCCAACCCTTCTCTCTCTCTTGACCATGTCATAAACTTGATCATGTCATAAAAATGGATACAGCTTTGAGTATTATACACTGAAGAGAAACAAGAAGGGAAGGTGATCATCTATGTGCCCTGCAGAAAATTCCCTAAACTACATCAGTGAGCATTGCCAAAACTAGGGTATTTGTGAAACTGAATATTTGGTATAGTTGAATAAGGTAAGCCTTGTGTTGTCAAATGAGATGTTGCAATAGTAGACTGTGCTATATATAACATGTCTGATGGGAAGCAGTGCTCCTCGAGACAAAGAATAAAATGGCATAGACCAAATTCATATTCAGAAGTGGTAGCCAAATCTTATTCCAGTACAGGTGATGGAATAGTGTCTTCTGCCACACTCAAAGACAGCAAGATACTTTAGAAGGTCCAGGGCCGGCTGTCCAGCACCCATAGCTCTGTCTTCCAACATCTTGCTGCTGCTCTCCTAGCACTTGCTGTCTGAAGTGGCTGCCTCTCTTTGCCTATGGCTATTGCTGCTCCCAGACTTTGGAACTCCCTCCCACACGAGGCCAGGCTGCCCCATCTTTGCTCTCCTTCCACAAGCAGGCAAAGATCTTTCTCTTTAGCAAAGTTTTCCCTCAGTGACTGGCTACCTGAGTGGGATTTTTAAATGGATCTGCATTATTGTTTGTTTTAGCATTGCTTTTGTTTACCATTTCTCAGAGTGGTATTTGTTCATTTTAACTAATTGTATACTTATTGTTTTTAGCTTTAAAGATTGTCTTTTAATGATGTAAACCACCTTGGGTCCTTTTTAAGGAGAAAGGCAGGATAAAAATATTTTAAATAAATTATTTTATTTATTTATTTATTTATTTATTTATTTATTTATTTATTTATTTATTTATTTATTTATTTGATAGATAGATAGATAGATAGATAGATAGATAGATAGATAGATAGATAGATAGATAGATAGATAGATAGATAGATAGATAGATAGATAGATAGATAGATAGATAGATAGGGCAGGGTTAGTGTGGCGCTCGCCCTTGTGGCCCCTGTTTTATTTCTTCCTCACAAAGGCTCATGCTCCTTCCTCCTCTTCACACTGCCACCAGATGTTATTTCTTTAACATCAGTTAAGTACTGGACTCTTATGCTGCCAAACACACTCAGTTTATTGAACAGGGTGGGGTTAATATTCAGTTGGGAATTGCAATATAAATCACAGGAAGCTACTCATATATATTAAACAAGGATTGCTTCATTCAAATCACTCTTTTAACTCTCCCTATCTATCTCTGACCCTCCTGGTCCAATTCCAAAGCCTCCAGCTCTCAAACCCCCTTTTCCAGCACTCTCCTTCTTCCCGACCCCTCAAACTCTCCCTCTGGCCCCACCTTCCAGTCTCTCTGTTGGCTCTCCTGTCAAGGTTCCGCAGCGACGGACAGGTGACGTCTGGGCTATCCGCTATAGTTAGTCATTCTAAAGAGGCATTCTTTTGAATAATAATTTCCGTATGACAACAATAGGCTAATATTTCATTAACAGGGTACAGACTTTACTGTGGAGTAAAAAAAAGTATGGTTTCTACTTCATATAAAATAATTAGAGCAAATCTTGTCAAATACAGATCATTCTTTTGTGGCTGTACACCTTCTTGATAATCTCTGTTATGAGAAAAATTAAGAAAAAGAAACACAACCAGATTTATTCTCTCTTGTGAAACAAGAAAGTCCCTCCTCCAAGATAGTGAGATTTAGACAGTGTCAGTCATAGAGAATCCGTGCATTCGTAAGACTGATTTTTGTACATTTTTATGCACAGAATTTAAAAATATGGCAACTGTTGGCATTCCATGGACTATTAGAAGTGGAAGCAATGCATGGGTTGTTTGAGTCCTTGTGAGCAGTAAGCCTTTCCTTTTGAGCTTGTTCTATGTGTGTTTTTAGCTTCATAAAGGGAGAAAACTCTAAAACATTTCATACAAAACATGATGGGGAACAACATACTTGTTATTCAGTCTCGTGAGAGGTCAGACCTCCCAGGGATCATGTCAATCATCAGCAGGGCAAGGGGGAATTTCTTCGAAGCGGTGAGAAAAAATGAAAATTGTAACACAGAAAATTGCGTAGTAGTAGTAGTAGTAGTAGTAGTAGTAGTAGTAGTAGTAGTAGTAGTAGTAGTAGTAGTAGTACCACCTTTATTGGCAAAGAAACCAGTAAGACATAATGAAACCCGTTTGTTAAGAACCCATATTTACAGAATCCAAAAAGCAAAAAGGCGAAAGGTATTCAATAAGGAGCAGAACATTGCCTCCTAAGAACTGATCCCAAAAAATAAAAATAATCTTCAACTCTTTCCCATGATATCAACCACCTTCATTGATAACATAAAACAAACTTGTCCAGATCAAATTTCCCCTCCAGCTTTAATAAAATTGAGGTAACATACTCAAGGTATATTATTGCAAAATACATCACACTAATTGCTCACAACATTCAGATCATAACCTGTGCTGACTGACCTAAAAGGCCTATTCAACTCAGGGAGATTTCTGAAGAAACACTGTATATCCCTGTATTATTATCCCTTAATTCAGGAGTGAGTGCCACTCTATGCTTCACCCAATGATAATACAATATTATTACTTTCACTAGTGCACATAAAAAACTTTGATCTAATGCCATTATGGTAGCATAAGAATTTAAGCCATTTTCAAGCTCTTAAAACACATCAGTCTACAAATTCTTAAGGTGGCCTAAGAACTTAAGCTCCTTTAAATTTTGAGGGATAAACAGTGCCCATTTATTACATGTTGAAAAATCAAGTACTGCTATATCTTCATACTTACACGTTCAATCCCCATGTGCTTCACTTCTTCACGCTCTGTGCATTAATCATAGTTATACAGCTTCTATGGCTGAAATCTTGATGCTTAATGTAAGTCAAATTACAGTGGTGCCGCCACTTACAAACGTCCCTACTTGCGACCAATTCTACTTACGACCAGCTCTGGTTGCACAATTTTGATTCTACTTGCGACCGGAGCTTCCACTTATGAACAGAAAAAAGGCAGGGGAAAAGGCGGGAAATTCAAATTGTTAACTGTAGGTGGTGGAAAAGGCTGCTTCTTTGTAGCTCTTTCGCCCCGGCAGTAAGAGTGTGTGTGTTGTCGTCGGAGGCTTGGGAGTGCCTCCTTCTGCTTTGGAGTGAGTATGTGTGTGTTTGTAGGGAGCTAAGGTGCTGTTTTCTGCTTTTAAAAACTTCTGGGTGTTTTTGCAGTGTGGTTTTAGGCAGGGGGTTATGTTTCTGTGCTGTGATGGGCCATGGGGGTTTGTTTATTTGTTGGGTTCTCCCCCCATTTCTGATGGGTCTTGGGGGATTTGATTGCTTTTGGGGTTTTTTTCCTCCATTTTTCCTTCATTTCTGCATGCTTCCCTTGCTTTTTCCTTTGTTTTCTTGCATTTCCTACCTTGTCCCTCTGTTCTCTGTGCATTTCCAATCTGTTCTGTTTGTTTTCTGTGCATTTGCAATGGGTCTTGCATGCTTCCCTTGCTTTTTCCTTTGCATTTCCAACCTTGTCACTGTTCTCTGTGCATTTCCAATCTGCTCCGTTTGTTTTCTGTGTATTTGCAATGGGTCTTGCATGCTTGATTGCTTTTCTTTTTCCCCTTTAGCCGGAAGGGATTAATCAAGTTTCCAATGAGTTTTGCAGTGATTTTTTTTTATTTTTTTATTTTTTGTGTGTGGCTGGAATGGATTAATGGGGTTTCAATGCATTTCTATGGGAAGTGGTGCTTCGACTTACAACCATTTTGACTTATGTCCATCTTCTGGAATGGATTATGGTCGTAAGTGGAGGCACCACTGTATCAGTTTCAGTCCATCCCTCCAGATAAACAAACAGTCTCTACTGCAGTTCTAGGGGGCAGGGTGGGTTGTACACATACTGGCTTGTTGTGTGCCCTCAGAATTCTGTCAGGGATATTCTGTTTATCAGGAAGGAATAGACCAAACATTACAATTTGGCTTACACTAAACAACAGGATTTCAACCTATGAATGGGCTGGACAGTTATCAAGCTAGTAAGATACAAAAGGAACAATGTTATTTCATTCAGTACCTGTGAAATAGCTGAAATCTCAGGATAAACAAAAATATGAAGCTTATCTACATTATCAGATAAATTCACACTAAAGAACCATCCTTAAGTACTTAAAGGAGAAATGAGAAATCAGGTTGCATGCTAGAATAGCATTACCATACCTAAAACTGCTACACCAATTGGAAGCTAGCTCCTTGTGGAAAGGGTTCTAGGCTACTATTTCCTCCAACATTCTCGTTTTCTATAAGGAGGAATGTTTTAATTTGGAGGAAACATTCAAATATGAGATCACCCGTCTACAATCAGAAACACTACAGCTCCAAGAGGAGAGTAATATATTTTTCTCTTCCAGGCACTTAAATAAATGGTCATATACTCCCATATGTTTACACTGGTAGAAGATAACACAGAGGATACACTGAAATCTGTCACTGGGGCAATTTTAATAAGAGATTTGTTCCAATGATCAACATAAATATAGTTATTTATTACCACAGGAAGTACAATGCATACACAAAAGGTCACTGTCATTAAGATGTAAATTAAAATATTCCTCCCACCCCTGCCAGGGACAAAACAGATCACAAAGAGTTTTTGTTTCCTTTTTCATGTCAAGGTATTTCACCCCTTCTTTTCCTATTTTCTAATATTTTACTGTATTGCAAACCTACAGGAGGTTTGTAACTCTCAACTCCAATATTATCTCTGTGTCTTCAATCTCTTTGTTGGCTGCCTCCTTCTCATTCCCCATCCCATTAAAAAGGTATATATTAAATAGATCTGACAGTGACATAGTTCAATAAAGGATGGGACAAAGCAGCAAACTGACAAGTCACTTTCAAAAGACTGGTGCCCCTTGAAACATACTAAGCAAAGGGGCAAATTGAGAGGTAGAGTTGGTCCATCACATTTGACAGTTATCTGAAATGTTCCTCTTTTTTAAAATTACAACTCACAACTGCCATAGAGTTTTAACCTCCAAAAATAACTTTAGGCTCTGGTGTGGTACTTGCCATTATTTGTAGACCTTCACTCAAACAGAAAGAACTTTGTTTCTTCTGCAATGGAATGGGCTAAAAAAGAAAGACCAACTAGATAATTTTTTCTAGACAGAGTCCCTGAGGTTTTGTAAAGTGTAAGTATTCACCATGGGTACATCCCACCTCCCTACCTAAACAAAAGCAGCTTAGGTGCTTGCATGACTCCTTTTTCAGTGATCTGGAGAAGGATGAACATAATTCTCATAGTAAATTCTTGTTATTCTTACTGAAACACTTTTTGCTTCCCACAACATTTGTCAGGAGTTTCGTCTGCACTTCCCCCTGACATTTTCCAGCCATTTCACCGTAGCAGGAATGACAAAACAGCCTTGAATTTTAGCTTTGGTGCAATTCTGTTGGCAGCTCCACACACAGAAGAGGGAAAGGAAATGGCTACAAGCCATTGGATGTACTTTGCCCCAGCTTTTATTGGTTAATTAATTAACCTTGCAGATAATTAGAAACTGGCTAATTTTCATATTGTGTCTTACTGTAGACATTGAAAAGTAAACAGGCTCTTATGTTTGAAAAAGCTGAGTAAGGCTGCTAATAATAGGATGTTTTGGACTTTCAGCTTGATGCTGCAACGAGACAGCATGAGGAGGATGGAGCTCCGTCCCCTGGAATGAATTCCAACCTGTTTGGGACCCCTCAGGGGGTTAAAACCACCCTAAAGAGGTGGTGAAATGGCAGAGAAGTTTGTTGATCATGGGGGAAATGGTGGTTATCCACGTTTGATCCAAGAAACTCCCTAATCAACCAGCAGACAAAAACAAGCAGCTCAACTAGCTTACTTGCAAGTCGTCAGCAGCCGGCAATGGAGAAGCGATAAATCAGCTAATTAACATCATGTTATCATTGTATGAGAAATATTTTCTAACTGTATTGCTTTATGACTATCCCTGGACGTGACAATCCCTACAACAGAAATAGTGTCTTCTGTCTCCCACCACTGATTGAGCAGTGGTGAATATGGAGAGAGGAAAAGATGCAAAGAGATGCAAAGAAAATAAATTGGACATTAATTAGATATTTAATTATACTTCAAGGAGGGAAGTTTGGTATTACTTTGTCGTTAGAAACTTAAGAATCTTTCTCTTAAAATCATAATTAGCAACAACTCCAGGAAACTAAATTTGTTTATGTTACTTGTACAGCTATCTAAAACACCGGCAAAAATCCTAGAATCAATGACCTTGAACACTTTATGGCTATTTGCAATTCCCTTTCTTTTTGAGGACTGAACTAAGTACAGATAAATTAACCCTAGAAAGCCTAATCCAGCCAAAGTGGAACTTTTAAACTGTATCCTGAGTTCTGAACTTGATAGGACCTTGAGCCTTTAGGTGGGAAAAAGAAAGGTTACTTACCTGTAACGATGGTTCTTCAAGTGGTCATTCTGTGAATTCACACAAAGGGTTAATACCAGCGCCAGCGTTGGGCCTCTCGGAACGTTTTCTAGCTGCAAGAGAAAAGTAACAATGTTTAGGACTACCCCTACTGCGCACGCCCAGCCTAACCGTCCCTCAGTTCCATTTGTCCGCCATAGGCCCTCGAGTCAGAGAGACGCCAGTGACAGACAGACAGAGGGGAGGCCGGGCGGGATTGTGTGAATTCACAGAATGACCACTTGAAGAACCATCGTTACAGGTAAGTAACCTTTCTTTCTTCATCGTGGTCTTCTGTGAATGCACACAAAGGGTGATTAGCACGCTTACTAACCGGATGGTGGGCTGTCACTGAAGAGCCGATGCTAGCACTGCCCTCCCGAATTTGGTCTCCTCTTTTGCCCTCACGTCCAATCTGTAGTGGGTTATGAAGGTAGAGGCATTAGACCACGTAGCGGACCGGCAGATGTCGGGCAGGTCGACGCCACGAAGTAAGGCAGTGGATGAGGCAACAGCCCGGGTGGAGTGGGCTTTAAGTCCCTGTGGAGGATCTCTGTGGTTGAGCTCGTAGGCAAGGGCGATGGTAGACACGAGCCACCGAGAGAGCGTGGACGGCGAGGCCGGGCAACCCCTCTTTGGGCCAAAGTGGCAAAGGAAGAGTCTGTTGGCCAGGCGAAAGTCCTTGGTCCTGGACACGTAAAAAGCTAAGGACCGTCGAACATCGAGCATGTGGAGCATGCGTTCAACATCAGTCGTCGGGGACGGAAACAAAGTTGGCAGAATAAGTGGCTGATTGACGTGGAAGTCGGAGACCACCTTAGGAAGAAAAGAGACGTCCAGGTAAAGCATAACCTTGTCCTTAAAGAACTGAAGAAAAGGTTGGTCATGGCGGAGAGCTGCCAACTCGCTAGCTCGACGAGCAGAGGTGATAGCCACTAGGAATAGCGTTTTTAAAGAGAGCATTTTGAGGTCACAGGTAGCCATAGGTTCAAATGGGGGTCTGGATAGGGCATGCAGAACCAAATGGAGGGACCACTGAGGGAGTGGAGGACGAACGGGAGGTCGGAGGTTAGAGAGACCCCTCAAAAACATCCTGACGGTAGGATGGGAGAAAAAGCGGGATGAGGGAGAAGCTCTGGGCTGAAAGAAGACAACCGCAGCCAGGTACACCTTGATAGTAGAGATAGACAGGTGGAAATCAAACAGGTAACGGAGATACTGCAGAAGTGTGGAAAGAGACACAGGTGAGGAGGCGAGATCCCTCTGCTGGGTAAATTTCAGAAAGCTGTTCCATTTGTAGGCATACAAGCGAGACGTGGAGGGTTTGATGGCATTGGTCAAGACCTCCTGAATTTCTGGACGATCCTCCACGCCGTCAGATGGAGCGTGTCGAGGTCGGGGTGAAGGACTTCGCCTGCTTCCTGGGTCAGTAGGTCCGGCCACATCGGAAGGGTTACTGAGTCCACAGCCATGCTGACTAGGGTGGGAAACCACACTTGGCGAGGCCAAAAGGGTGCGATGAAGATGGCCGGAGTCATCGAGCGTCGGAGTTTGATCAAGGATCTCTGTATCAACGGGATCGGTGGAAATATGTACAAGAGACCCTGGTTCCATGGAATCATGAATGCGTCGCCGAGCGAGTGGTGACCGAGACCTGCCCGGGAGGCATAGCGGGAGCATTTTGCGTTGTGAGGGGATGCGAACACATCCAGCACTGGGGTCCCCCACTGGTTGCAAAGGTCCTGGAAGACCAGAGGGTTCAACTCCCATTCGTGAGTCTGATAGTGAAGCCTGCTCAGAGTGTCCGCAAGTGTGTTGTCCTCTGTGGCTACATGGATGGCCACCGGGTAGATATGATGACGGTAACACCATTCCCAAAGGAGGATGGAGAGATACAGGAGTGAATGAGAGCGGGTTCCTCCCTGCTTGTTGACATAGTGCATTGTGGTAGTGTTGTCCGTCACTAGCTGAACTCCGCGGCCGCGGAGGAGAGGAAGGAAGGACTTGAAGGCCTTGATAACCGCCAGCAGTTCCAGGTAATTGATGTGGAACATGGCTTCTTGAGGCGTCCAGAGGGCGTGAATGGTGCGACGCCCGCAGTGCGCCCCCCAGCCGGACGGACTGGCGTCCGTTGTAACTTGAACGGTGAGACGGAGTGGACGAAAGGGCCGGCCAACCGTGAGATGGGGTGTGTACATCCACCACTGGAGTTGTCTGGTGAGCTCCGGGGTGACACGAAGGCGTTTCCTTTGACTGTCGATCATGGGGTCGAAAAGGGTGAGAAACCAAGATTGGAGCGACCGGAGTTTGAGGCGAGCGTGCGCTAGCGCCGGCGTCGTAGAAGACATCAGGCCGAGGAGGTGCTGGGCATGGTGGGCTGTCACCCGAGCACCGGGGAGAAATCTCCTGATGGCTCGTCGAATCTTGTGTATTCTTTCCGGGGGAAGAAAGACTCGACCCTTTACAGCGTCCAAGCAGACCCCTATGTATTGAACTGTCTTGGAGGGAATGAGCCGGGACTTCTGTTTGTTGACAGTGAGACCGAGATTGGAAAGAAGATACAGAATGAATCTTGTGTCTTTCAGGGATTGCCTTCTCGAGGTGGAGACTACGAGCCAATCGTCCAGGTAAGGGTAAACGTGAATGCCCCTGAGACGAAGGTAAGCCGCCACCGGAGCCATGACCTTGGTGAAGGTCCGGGGAGCTGTGGACAGACCGAATGGCAGGGCCTGGAATTCGTAGACCGTGTCCTGAAAGATGAACCGAAGGAACCTGCGGTGGTCGGGGTGAATAGTGACGTGAAAGTATGCGTCCTTTAGATCTATAAGGACGAACCAATTGCTCTTTTTCAGCAAGTGCATGATGGACTCTAAGGTAAGCATCCGAAACCGTCTGGGTCGCAGGTAAGTATTGAGGAGTCTTAGATCGAGGATGGGTCTTATGCCTCCTCCGCTTTTTGAGACGGCGAAGTAGCGGGAGTAAAACCCGCATTGTACGTCGTGAGGTGGTACTGTAGAGATGGCCTCTTTTTCTAAGAGAGATGATATTTCTTCCTCTAGCGAGGAGTCGAAGGGAGAATGAGTAATGAAACCCAGCGGAGGAGATCTTATAAACTCCAGCTGGTAACCGTGCTGAATAATTTTTAGAGCCCAAGTGTCGTTTGTGATGACAGACCAGTTGTGAAGAAACGGTTGAAGGCGGGTGGTAGGTGGTGAATGGGTGAAAACGGGGGGCCGAAAGTCAAAGATACTGTTTTTGTTTTCTGCCAGGTGGCTTAAAAGGTTGGCGGCGATGGGGCGGACGAGGGCGGTATCCCTGATAGCCCTGGACAGAAGAAGAGGACTGGCCAGAGCGCTGCTGAGGAAGGTGTTTGTAAGGACGGTATTGTTGGGAAGATTGATACTGTCCATAAGATTTACGCCATTGAGGGCGTCGCTGTCTAGATTGAGTCTGAACAGAATAGGACTTAGCAGTTCTCTTAGCCTTGTGAAGGTCCTCCAAATGGGAGTCGGTCTTTTCGTTGAACAGCCCGGTAGCGTCGAAGGCGAGGCTTTCAACTTTTGACTTGACGTCCTCCATTATGTCCGCAGAACGGAGCCAAGCATGGCGCCGGATAGAGATGGCAGACATGAGGACTCTGGCAGAGATTTCTGCTGCATGTCTGATGGAAAGACGTTCATACTTGGATACCGTCTGAGCTTCCTCATATGAGTTAAGAAAGGCTTGCCTGGTGTCTTCAGGTATCATTTTCAACCCAGGCAAAAGTTTGAGCCACAATTGTTTGTGATAAGCTCCCAAAACAGTTTGATAATTTATGACTCGAAGTAGCAAGGTGACAAGGGAGTAGATTTTCCTGCCGATGAGTTCCAGCTTTTTACCCTCCTTGTCGACTGGGGTAACATGAGCTTTGGCCGAAGGCCTTGAACAGCTTGTTTCAACAATGAGTGAGTTTGGAATAGGATGCTTGAGCAGAAAATGAGTATCGGCCCCATGAATCTTGTAGAAGTGTTCTGTGCGACGAGGGACATTAGGTGTAGTCGCAGGCTGAGCCCAGAACTCCTTGATGGCCTCCATAACTACAGGCACAAAGGCTATACTGGGGGGAGCGGTACTGTCCCTTTTTATGTCTCCAAAGAACAAGTCCTCTCCCGGAGGGGAAGGGAGATTCAAGTCCAATTTAAGCGTCTTGGCAAGCCTGGACATCATCTGAGAGTACGAAGAAAAATCCTCAGATGGAGAAGGAGCGTGAGTATCGCCAGTATCGGAAAGCACCAGATCACCCGGAGGTAAATCATGCGGTGGTAAGGGTGGGGGTTGCTCCTGATCGGAGTCAGAAGACCGCTCCGTGGACACCTCATCTGGATCAGAGGAGAAGACGTCCCTCTTCCTCTTTGGAGGGGGCTTCTCGACGTCGACCTGCGTTGTCGGGGGTCGAACGGGAACCACGGTCGGTGCCGAGATGGGAGGGGCCGGTTGCGGTGGAGGGGCAACCGGTACCGGAAGAGGGTGGTCTTTGGCTCGAATGGCCCGGCGTCGGCGTCGAGGTCGGGTCGACTCCGAAGAAGAAGAGACATATATGTACCGGATCTTTTTGCGGTACCGGTCTCGAGAGGCGGATGTCGACGACGAAGGAGGAGACCGCGAACGGCCGCGTCGACGTCGATGGTGCTTACGACGCTTAGGGCGGTCGGAATCCGCCGAACGGGAAGAAGAGGACCGACGTCGGTGCTTGCTACGACGTCGATGAGAATGGTGCTTCTTCTTAGAGCGTTTACGCTTAGAGGATTTCGAGTCCGAGCGATCGCTAGAGTTGGACTGAGTGGAAGCTCGATGCCTCTTCTTCGATCGTTTCCGTCGAGGAGACTTCGACCTCGAGCGGCCGGAGGATGGGGACCGACTCGGGGAGCCATGCTTCTCCGTGCGAGAACGTTTGCCTCGAGGAGATTTAGACCTCGAGCGCACAGGTGATCGAGGTATCTTCTCTCGAGGAGATCTCGAGTCCGAGTGTACGGACGAGATCGACACGGGAGGCGACCCCTGGCCCGCAGGAAAAGGGCTATGTGGGGCAGAAGCGAGGCCAGTAGTGACAGCGACTAACTGGCTCGGCGTCGGGGAAGACCTTCCCGAAGGCGGTATCACTTCAGTACGTCGAGCAGGAGGAGGCGCGGGTGCCTCGGCCGAGGCCCCGAAGCGCCTCGACAACTCCTCAAGAATCGGCGATGGGATGGAACCCGAGCTCGGAGAAAGTGGAATAGATGTCATTTTAAGCTGGGCGGCCGCCTTAGCTTTGGACGATTTCGACGGCTTAGCTTTCGGAGCCGGAGGCTCGGGTGAAGCAGGAGCGGCCGATTTCGACGACGCGGATTTCTTCGACATTTTGGAAACTTTGGAGACGACTGAGTGAACAGGAGCTGCTCGAGAAGTGGAAGCCATTTCCCCCTCCGAGGGCGCCGTGGAAGACAACGTTGACTCCCACAGATGAAGTTTAAGGCGCTGTTGGCGAGCCTTGAGAGCGGCCTTAGTGAAGGCTTTGCAGTGTGGGCAAGCTTTGGGATTGTGCGACTCGCCCAAACAATACAGGCAAGTATCGTGGCCGTCTTGATGGGGGATTTTGCGGTCGCACACCACACACCTGCTGAACGGCCCTGAAGGGGACATAGGGTAGTAAGGAAACCGAAACGACAAGTCCAAGGATAAGGCAGAGCAGTCCAAACACAGTCCGAGTAAGCCAGAAAATACACCGGGTCGTCAAGTTGAAGGGAAGAAGCGCTAGGGTAGTCCGTGAGCGAAGCAAGGGTCAAAGCCAAAAATCAGATAGATCGCAATAACGCAGCAATAAACGCAGCTAAGACGAGAGGCTCCAAACCGCTAGGCGGAAAAATGGAACTGAGGGACGGTTAGGCTGGGCGTGCGCAGTAGGGGTAGTCCTAAACATTGTTACTTTTCTCTTGCAGCTAGAAAACGTTCCGAGAGGCCCAACGCTGGCGCTGGTATTAACCCTTTGTGTGCATTCACAGAAGACCACGATGAAGAACCCCTCTATGTCTGAGAGTGGATTCAAGTTTAACCCTAAAGATGATCAGTCTATTAAAGTGGACCTAAGGAAGCAAATATTGAAGGAATTGGACTGATTTACTTTAAACACCTGGACAACTCTCACAAGGAATACAATTATTTGACATCCGGGACATAAAGCCACAACAAGAACAATTTTGGGATGAAACAAAATCTACCCTTCAAGCAATTTTAGAAATAGTGAGATCCCACAACAAAGAGGTGAAATTATTCAAGGAGGAGTTAAAGAAGGACTAAAGTCAACAGGAGACAGGGAATAATGAACAAGGAAATGAGAGGGTGATGGATGATGTATGTCAATCAAAGAAGGGGCTGGAAGAAATTAGAAGAGAAAACCTAGGAGATCCAATTCTAACCCTGGAGCCAAGGAAAGTTTTAGATGTGCCAAGGGAAGATAAGGGGAGAGAACTAGCAGCTCTAATTTAAAAGAGCCTGGAAGATCTACTGGAGATAAATCAAGTGTATAAAATGTTCTCAGATGCCACAAGGGATGACAGAATTCTTAGAGAGATAGAAACAAGAATTTGGAAAAGACAAATAAGAGAAAGCATTACTTAGAAAGATGAAAAAGGGAAAGTATTAAGGTGGCCCTCAATGTCTAAAACATATATATACACCTAACTTCTGGAATTGTAAAGGGCCATATCCTATATATTAGAAAAGGGAATTAAATTGAAATAAGGGATCACTAATCAGGGTAAAGGCATACAGTGATTCTTAAGGTAAATTTAAGGATGAGGCAAAACAAATAGTACTTAATGAGCATACATTAGATATGATATTGATATAGATATGATAGAAAATGTGGAGATAGAAATGGCTAAACAATTATATAAGAAAATCTGTATAAAATGCTTTAGATAACATATATTATGTGTTAGTAACCTACTCAGTTATTATAATACAAAGTATTATTATAATACAAAATACAAAGTTCGTTGGTTAAATCACCTCAAAATTACATAGATTTGGAAATGAAATTACTTTTATTAGGCATATTACAGGATTTTTTAGAATATGGTATACTATGAGAGCAATATTATGATAGTAGCCAATATTGTATACTAAAATACACACATGAATGGTTTAAATGTTTTAAAAATGTATAGATTTTGAAGGGATAACTAAGAAGACACCAAGACACAAAAAACAAATAATTATAAGCAACCCATGTAACACGATGTTTAACAAGCACGAATTGAATATAGATAGACTGAAAAACTAATAAAATGTTTTTTTAAAAAAAGTTAAAGAACAAAATAAATAATATTAGGATGTTTTGGAGGTCGCTCATTCACAGAGTTACCACAATTTGGAGGCATCTTGTGCATATGTGTAGCCTGCATAATTAAATTGTAAACCGCCCAGAGAGTGCTTGAAGTGCTATGGGGCAGTATATAAGCAGCACACTTTGCTTTGATGGCATATAACAACACCAGACATAGTTAGTTAGGCATCCTTCAGTCTCGAAAGACTATGCTGTCGTGCTCTGTATGGAGGACTTGGAACACCGTCTAGTGTGGCTGAAGAGGCCAATTCGAGAGTGGCAATCTCTTCCATACTGAAGACAAATCCAATCTGTCCCCTGTCCAGCTCCCTGGTTTTGCTGCTTTTGTGACTTCCTCTTTGCCTCGGCCTGCTGGACAAGGGTCTCTTCAAATTGGGACAGGCCGTGAAGCACTGCCTGCCTCCAGGCTGAACGGTCAGATGTCAGGGTTTCCCATCTGTTGAGGTCTATTCCTAAGGCCTTCAGATCCCGCTTGCAGATATCCTTGTATCGCAGTTGTGGTCTACCTCTGGGGCGATTTCCCTGCACTAATTCTCCATACAGGAGATCCTTTGGAATCCGACCATCAGCCATTCTCATGACGTGCCCAAGCCAACGTAGACGTCGCTGTTTCAGTAATGTATACGTACATGCTGAATATTCCAGCTCGTTCTAGGACTACTCTGTTTGGAACTTTGTCCTGCCAGGTGATGCCAAAAATCCGTCGGAGGCAACGCATATGGAAGGTGTTCAGCTTCCTCTCCTGACGTGCACAAAGGGTCCAGGACTCACTGCAGTACAGGAGTGTGCTCAGGACACAGGCTCTATAGACCTGGATCTTGGTATGTGTCGTCAGCTTCTTATTGAGCCATACTCTCTTTGTGAGTCTAGAGAACATGGTAGCTGCTTTGCCAATGCGTTTATCCAGCTCGACATCCAGGGAGAGGGTGTCAGAGATGGTTGAGCCAAGGTACACAAAGTCATGAACAACCTCCAATTCTTGTGTGGAAATGGTAATAGAAGGAGGTGAGTCCACGCCCTGGCCCATGACTTGTGTTTTCTTCAGGCTGATTGTTAGTCCAAAGTCCTGACAGGCCTTACTGAAATGATTCATGAGTTGTTGGAGGTCTTCAGCAGAGTGAGCAACAATGGCTGCATCATCTGCAAAGAGGAAGTCCCGCATGCATTTCAGTTGGACTTTTGTCTTTGCTCTCAATCTGGAGAGATTAAAGAGCTTTCCGTCTGATCTAGTCCGGAGATAGACACCTTCTGTTGCAGTTCCAAAGGCATGCCTCAGCATGATAGCAAAAAAGATCCCAAAAAGGGTTGGTGTGAGGACACAGCCCTGTTTCACTCCACTTCGGATGTCAAAGGGATCTGATGTTGAGCCGTCAAAAACTACAGTGCCTTTCATTCCCTCATGGAAGGATCTGATGATGTTAAGGAGACGAGGTGGGCATCCAATCTTGGAAAGTATTTTAAAAAGGCCATCCCTGCTGACCAAGTCAAATGCTTTTGTAAGGTCTATGAAGGCCACTAAGAGTGGCTGTTGTTGTTCCCTGCATTTCTCCTGCAACTGTCGGAGGGAGAATACCATGTCAGTGGTGGATCTATTAGCTCGAAATCCACACTGTGGTTCTGGATAGACTCTGTCTGCAAGCATCTGGAGCCTCTTCAGCACCACACGGGCAAGCAGCTTCCCTACAACGCTAAGAAGAGAGATGCCACGGTAGTTATTGCAGTCGCCCCGTCTCCTTTGTTCTTGTACAATGTGACGATGTTTGCATCATTCATGTCCTGTGGTACTCCACCTTCCCTCCAGCAGAGGCAAAAGATTTCATACAGTTCGGTGGTGATGATCTCCTTACCACATTTCAGCACTTCAACAGGGATGTTGTCCCTTCCAGGTGCCTTGCCGGAGGCGACGGAATCCAAGGCCGCAGTTATTTCTGCTAGGGTTGGTTCGCTGTCCAGCTCTTCCAAGACAGGCAGACACTCAATGTTATTTAATGCTTCTTCGCTTACTACATTCTCTCTGGAATATAGCTCAGAGTAGTGCTGCACCCAGCGTTCCATCTGCTGTGCTCGGTCCTGGATGATCACACCTGTAGCAGACTTCAAGGGAGCAGATTTCTTCTGTAGTGGACCTAAGGCCTGCTTGATACCATCATACATTCCTTTGATGTTACCTGTGTCAGCTGCTATCTGTATCTGAGAGCAGAGCTGAAGCCAATAGTCATTGGAGCATCTCCTGGCAGCCCGTTGGACTTGGCTACGAGCGGCTCGAAGAGCTTGCAGGTTGTACTCACTAGGACAGGTTTTGTATGCTGTTAGAGCTCTTCTCTTATCCTCGATGGCTGGCATTAACTCCTCCGAATGGGCTTCGAACCAGTCAGCCATCTTTCTGGTCTTCTTGCCAAAGGTGGACAAGGCGGTGTTATACACAGAGGTCTTGAAGTGTTGCCATCGTTCAGGTGCATTTACATTAGCTGGACCTGGAAGGGTTTCCTCGAGTGCTTGGGCAAATTCCTTCACTTTTCTTTGATCGCGAGTCTTGCTGATGTCAATACGTGGTCTTCCTTCCTTTTTCGTGTGATACAATTTCTTTGTTCGCAGTTTTACTCTACTACACACCAGGGAGTGATCAGTATCGCAATCAGCACTCTGGTAGCTGCGTGTGATCATAACACTAGGAAGGCTAGAACGTCTAGTGAGGATCAAATCGAGCTGATGCCAATGCTTGGATCTTGGATGTCTCCAGGAAACTCTGTGTTGCAGCTTCGTATTAAAGAATGTGTTGCTCACACAAAGACCATAATAACAGCAAAACTCCAGTAAGCGTTGGCCATTTTCGTTCATCTTTCCAATGCCAAAACGGCCTAGACAAGTGGGCCAAGAATTGTGATCAGCACCAACTCTAGCATTAAAGTCTCCAAGAATGAACAGTGCCTCTCTTTCAGGGACTTTTTTGATAGTAGCTGCCAGATCATCATAGAATTTGTCTTTCACTTCTGTAGTGGCTGACAGTGTTGGTGCATATGCACTAATGAGGGTTACTGGTCCTGCTGATGAGTGGAGCTGCAGAGACAGGATTCTTTCACTCCCCACAGTAGGTGGAACAATGCATCTCAGAAGGGTGTTTCTGACTGCAAAGCCAACACCATGCTCCCTGGTCTCATTCGATGATTTTCCCTGCCAGAAGAATGAGAAGTTTTTTTCTTTGACAGATCCCGAGTCTGGCAGTCTTGTCTCTTGCAGGGCAACAATGTCCATCTGCAGCCTACTCATTTCCATGTCAATGACAGCTGTCTTGCGCACATCGCCTATTTCTTGCAGGTCATCAGGAAAGCCGTAGTCAGGAAAGCCAGGGGTCAGTGTCCGTACATTCTAGGTGCCCAGCTTTACGTAGGGCAGAAGTTTTCTTACGATTGTTACATGGTGCACGGTTATCGATCTGCTTGTCGGGTTTGACCCTAAACCCCACGCACGCCGTGAGGTTAACAGACCGTGGCGAGGTAGCACTTTACTGGCTGGGGGCTGCCCAGGCGGGCAGTATCTACCTATTGAGGCGCAATGACCTCTCCCACCGTCAGAAGTAGCCCCTGGCGTCATGCTCTACGCCAATTGAGCAACGACTTATAACCGGTAACTGCTACTTCCCGTGTTGTTTCGACGCTGTACGCGAAGCTGGAGTCTCCTCTCCAGAGCACGAAGCCTGGGTAAGATAATATGGAGGATAGGCTGTTACCCAGGCAGCAAATCCCCCCTCTCCACATCGCTGAAATAGTCCAGTGGAAAGGCAAGAGCCAATACAACTGGTTCCAATGATGTCGCAGGAGTTGGCAGAACAGCACGAATTACCTCCAGGACTCCAGCTCCGGATTTTTCCTCGAGGTTGACTCCTGAAGCCTTTTCCATCAGTGGATATAGCCACAAGGCAGTGGAGGTTTGAAATCAGTTTTCCTTCTCCTAGATGGGCTGCCTTCCAGGGCTGACGAGCCCCACCTGCCCGGCCTGATCTCTAATAGCACAGAAGTATGATCTGACCCTTTAAAAGTTTCCTCCCCCCAGGTGTGTGCAATGCTAATTGGCTTTCCTGTTTTCCAAATAAGGGTCAAAAATGGAATTAAGGCTCCTGCTCCTACTCCTTCAAAGCTGAAACAATGCCCTCCATCAGCCCATGTGCTCAGAAAAAATAAAGGTCAGCCTAGAAAAAGTTTCCCACCAAAACATCTGCCCAGACATACCAGACTTAGCTTCTTCGGGGGGGGGGGCTTGGAGCTACTGCTCCTACTCCTTCAAAGCTGAAAGAATGCCCTCCATCAGCCCATGTGCTCAGAAAAAATAAAGGTTCGCCTAGAAAGTTTCCCACCAAAATATCTGCCCAGACATACCAGCCTTAGCTTCTTCAAGGGGGGGGGGGCTTGGAGCTACTGCTCCTACTCCTTCAAAGCTGAAAGAATGCCCTCCATCAGCCCATGTGCTCAGAAAAAAATAAAGGTCTGCCTAGAAAAAGTTTCCCACCAAAACATCTGCCCAGACATACCAGCCTTAGCTTCTTCAAGGGGGAGGGGCTGGGAGCTACTGCTCCTACTCCTTCAAAGCTGAAACAATGCCCTCCATCAGCCCATGTGCTCAGAAAAAATAAAGGTCCACCTAGAAAAAGTTTCCCACCAAAACATCTGCCCAGACATACCAGCAGACCCAACAATGTACAGTAATACTGTTAATGTGTTAAGATCCACATGAAAGAATAAAGCCAGTGTGGTGCAGTGGTCAGTGCTCAGCTGGGGCTCGGCAGATTCATGTTGAAGTCTACATTGATCCATGAAACTCACTGTGTTCACACTGGGCCAATTACATGCTCAATCTACTTCATAAAGCAGCTGTGAGGAGGAAGGGGAGGAAGACGACCACGTGCATTGCCTTGAGCCCATTAAAGCCAATATGGAATACAAACGTAAACAATAAATAAAATATTTATCACACACTGGAAAATTTTGTGACTAAGTAAACAATGAACTTTTCCAGAAAACTGCAATTTTACCCAGCCATGAAAGGTTAGTTTTTTAATATGGTGCAATTGAAGGGATTCATATAAATATTTTATAATAAAAGAACATGCTAGCATACACATCAGCAATGCCTTGGTACTGCTGCAGAATGATTATCTTTCTCTTTTTATACAAATCTAACACCTAGTTCCTATTTCCATTTCAAATGTAAGGTTGCTCACATCTTTTCAATGCCTATCAATTAATGCTACTGGTGTTTTCATCACCCACCAATAGGTTAACCATGACCACCATATAAGTTTAAATACTAAAGACAGAAACGTCCCCAAGGATGTACGAGTAGTGGCCACTGTACAAAGAAAACACTGTATTCTCAGCTGAAGGGCTTTCTGCAGCAATTTAAACACAGCGAGTCAGACACAATATCCTGGAGAGAGGAAAACCTGCCTTATTACATTCCTGACCCAAGAGAAAGTACCTATCCTTAGGGCATGTGCACTAAGTCCACTGGGGAAGCAGCAAAGAGGAAGTTATGTAATCTTAAAGACGGCCGTCCATAATACAACATAACCTTCCCTTTAATCTCTGATATTTTATATACAGTATTTATACATAGAAAATGAATGCATTTTTCTGGCTCAGCCTGAAAGGAGTTTCCTGTAACTAGATTTAAAGTCTCTGGGTGTTTGTCAGGCTTTGAGAACTTGATGGCTGAGCAGTGAAAGCCTTTAAGGATTTAATTGTATTAAGATCACACTAATCAGGGAAATATACAAATATCCAAAGATATCTAATAGAACAAAAACGCAGCAATGACAATAATCATAGGATACAGTGCACGAACTAGGAATTTGCATAGTCTATGATAAAGTACTAAGTAATAATAATTTACCTCAATGGCTGTAACTCTTGTGCCAGAGGCACAATCAAAATCTGCTTCTGTGACTGGCTAGCAGCATGAGTCACCTTGATTGGCTGGATCATGTATATTACTAGAATGTAAATTTCTGACCTTGATGGGTGATCAGAATTTCAGTGTGCCAAATCTGAGCTCAAGTTTCAGTAACTATCTTCCTAGAACCTGGACTGAAGAAGAAGCACTCTAGGTCTGATTTTTGAACGGCCATCTGCCAGTCATCACATTCATGTGTGAGTTGACCTTTTGCTTCACTTTCTTCTCTCTGAATTTCACCCACATGATACAACCTCTAACTAAAACACCTACCCTTTATTAGGAAATGATATTTTATTATTAAAACAGGAAGTTCATAAACAAATCACTGTTTCATTGGTTCGAGCTGATTTGGGTTAGTCAAAAATGATGAACCAAAACCAACCAACCAACCAAACTTTTTTTAAAAGCAATTTTTGCTTTGTTTGCTTTGTTAGCCCACTTTCTCCCCCCTTGTCCCCGACAGCCTGCTTCTGTCAATCCCTAGCACTAGGCAACCCTGGGAGGGACCCAGAGACTACTGGATTGGCAGATCAAGCGGCCAAACATGTGGCTCAAAGGGCTCTGGGGGAGTTTCTTGTTCTTATTTACAAGACCGAATCATAGCAGCCATTTCCACTTTAGAGCCACTTGTGCTAGTCAAAGGGACTCGTCTACATCTCAATCAGGTTAGCTCAAATCTCCAATGGCAGATTGCTTCCTGTGTCAGGCTGCTAGTCTCCCTCCCTCCCCCGCTGACCACACAACATCTGTACCTCAGCTCAGACCTCCAGCATGACATTCTCCATGAGGTTTGGGGAAAGGGCGTTGTCCATCCCCAGCCCACCTCCTGATGAGCAACACCGTGTCAGGTTCGACCAGACCAGATGGGCGGGATATAAATCAAATAAATAAATAAATAAAAAATGAACCACTGCTGGAATTTCCCCCAAGCCACCTACTAAAGGGCACTTTCCTGTAAGGACTTGATTTGATGGTGTTTACTCAGACATCTGAAATCCAAGCTTTACCAAACTTGGAGGGGACACAGAAGAGTCAGGAGAGGCTTCTCTGTGATTTGGCATCTCTAAGTGGCTGCGAGGCCATTCTAGGGCTCCTGAACTTCTGAAGCAAAATGACCCAATTTGTGATTCTTTTTTTCAAAAATTCTGGAAGTTCGTGGTTCGTGAACTTCAATGAACCATGAACCAAGATGAACCACCATTTTGCTGGTTTGTGCCCATCTCTACAGAGGGGGGCTAACAATTAAAACCATTGCTTGAATGAGGACAGTTGTGATAAATTACAATATTGATGAGAATCACTTTTGTTTAACATTGAATCATGTGTCAAGAGGCTAATGTGAGACTTTCCATAGCATAGGTAGGCTTAGTGGGTATTTTATATTTGAGGGATACAATCTGAAGCAAGTTAGCTAGCCCTAGACAATTCTTTCATTTAACAAGAGACTTCTAATCTTAATTTTTGCCATCAAATTGATTCCAACCAGGGTCACCTATGTGTAAAGTACAAAGTGTTTTACTAGTCTCCCCTTCTGGTGGTGTTCTTGCACTGTGCAGCTTCCCCAATACTACACAGGCTGTTCCTCTCTGGAATGCATAGTAAGGAATCAAATGCTGCAACCAGGTACCTCAGCTCACTGAGCTATCTAGTCAGCTCTTCATGTTTTTTTATGATCTGCTAATTCTTATTAGGTTTGGATTTTTTCTGTTCTTCATCCATTTGTCTGCCTCATTAACTCTGCATGTTTTCCTGAAACAGTTTTTGGAAGAGACCATGCACACTGCCCCTGCGGATAGCTGTCTGGTAGGACAGAATTTTGTTTTGACAAATATTGAGGGCCTAAACCATTAAGGGCTTTATATATCGTGTCCAGCACCTTGATTTGGGCACAGAGACCAAAAAGAAGGGACTGAAGGTGTGCCAAAGCTAGGACTTCCCAGCAGGGCAGAACAGAATGGGGACCAGTAGGCCCAGAGGGCATGGACCCATGATTTTAAGGGAGGCTACTCCAAGAGAGTGAAGGGGCATCCTTTAGCACTAAATATTAAAATCTGAAAGAAGATTAATACAGATAAAAAGAAACAAATGCAGATAACAGAAACCAGCTCTGTGCTAAATTTAAGGGAATTCATTGAAAACAAGGGGGCACAGAAAAATTATTATGAGATGCTTGGCGTTGTTAAACTGGAAGCTAGAGACACAGCTGACTCACCTCAGCAGCTGCCATAGTTTTACAGATAGTTGTTTTATTATTATTATTATTATTATTATTATTATTATTATTATTATTATTATTATTATTATTATTATTAAACCTCACAAACGACTGTTGCTAAATAATTGGCCCTTGGGCAAAGTCTGTGCGTTAATCCATGCCTGTCAATAGGTAAGACTGAAAACCTGAACCAAATAGTAAAATAATGTATTTCCCTTGGCTTTGGTTTATTTGAATGTTTTTTCATATTTGCATTTATGACTGGAATGTGTAAAATTATATTCCCTCCAGTCAATACTTGATCTTTTCTTTTTTCTTTATTTCATTTCTCGTCTTGTAAATTGCTATTGGAATATTTATGTAATATTTTTGTGTTATTTTTATTAGTTGTTTACGTTGTTTTGGAAGCCGCCTAGAGTGGTCGCAAGACCAAGTGGGCGGGACACAAATAAAATAAATAAATAAAATAAATAAATAAATATTGAAAACCAGTTTCTCATGATAATTGTCTGTTCTCACATGGTGAACACCATGCAACTACTATTGCCAACACTGATGTCTGTTTGCTGAATATTTCGGTGTTTCTGCCTTTGATGAGGTTTATGAATTGCAATGTTAGATGATTGGAAGGTTCTTAGTGTGTGGAGAGTCCCATGGTATTAAGATGAGTTTAATACTGGTTAATGGCTTGTTGAAATATTTAGTAGACAACCTAAGGCAATGATACTCTAATTAACTCTGAGAAGGCCTGTGTTTGAGGGAAGATTGTGTATTCACTGGCATTGACAATTTGTTTGCTTGTATGGAGTATTACTTGACAGCGTATACAAATTTATTCAAAGGAGGGTGGAGAGAACATTTAACATGACTTTTACAGTATATACTGTATGTTACACTGATAAGTCAGGAATCATGTTTCTCACCAAGTATTAATATTTCTTGCAGACACCTGGCTACATTTAAACATGTACATTTATTGCATTGCATTGCCCATTAAATTAAGATGTTTTACTTAATATTTTTAAAATTCAGATTAGTTTTAAAGGACAATGAAATTTTTTTAAGTGATGCAGCAAAGAGAAAGCATGCCAGGAAGATGTCAAAAATTCCAAATCAACTACTGACTTCCTAATAAGACATCACCATCATTGTGAATCAGAGAATGACCACACTGATCTTGATAACCAGACTGTTGGACCAAGACCATCCACAGAAGATAATGCTCTCAAAGAAATTGATGATAAACTGATAGTGCAAGCAGTGGAACCACAACGGCCAACTAAAGCTGATAATGATAAAAAGGGTCTGCAGTTGGAAAAACTTCCACATCACAAATGGTCATTGGACTTATTGGTAAGAGGTGTAGAATTGTCACTGAATCGTTTCTAAAAGTTCAGGTTTTTAAAGTACCAACTGATGTCCCCAACAATAAGGATAATCATTCATTTCCAACTCACCTTTTTACAGTAACACTGATGAATGGAAAGAAATATATGTAAGACTGGCTGTGTTGGAGTTAGTTGAAGTAATCATTGACTGTGCACTTATTTTTGTTTACTAATTTACTCTTTTCTAATGTGAATGTTTTGACCAGTCATCTAGATGGAATATTGAGAAATGGTGGTGAAAATTAAAGGATTGCATTCCAAGCCATGAAAATTCCAAGCTCCATAAGGAAAATTATACTGCATGGAAAGAAGCAAGCAAAGCAATAATAAATGGTTATTTGATGGACGATTATGTTGTTGACCAGTTCAAGGTTGAAAGTGATAAACACAAGAAAATTCTTCATTTCGTTCTTGATATCATCATATTTTTGTCAAAATTGGGACATGCTTTGTGTGGTTCTTCTGAGTAAGATCTGTTCTCAATCATCCCAGAGTGCAGGACATGCAACAATGGGCTCAAGTTAAAGGAAGTCAGATTTCAGTTGAATATCAGAAAAAGCTTCCTAACTGTTAGAGCAGTAAAACAGTGGAACCAGTTACCTCATGAGTTGGTGAGTGCTCCAACACTGGAGGCATTCAAGAAAAACTTAGATAAGTACCTGGCAGATATGCTTTGATTGTATTCCTCCATTGAGCAGGGGGTTGGACCTGATGGCCTTGTAGGCCCCTTCCAACTTCATTTTTCTATGATAAATTGGTGATCGTCATATTGGAATTTTTGTCTTGTCTTGTTGAGCTTCTGAGAAAATATGATTCAGTACTGGTCAATCATGTTGCATGTGTATGGAATGCACAGGAAAATGACACACAGCTCAAAGTACACTATCTAAATACAAAATGAATTTATTAAAATATGTGGATCATTTGTGTGAAGGAGCATTATTGAAGAGATAAAAACCATAAAGTATTTTGTGATTGGTGTTTATGGGGCATCTGATTATTCTCATAAAGAACAGTAATTTATTACTGGCTATGTGAAGAGAGAAGAAACCAGCTTTGCAACTGAATAATATTTTTTGCATTCAGTAGGTTTTAAATGAAGACAGGTGGAAAAATTGCTGAGAAAATATCAGATTTCTTAGCAAGTTTCAATCTGAATTTTGTGAGTCAAGCATATGACAATGACTTTAATATGGAAGGAAAGTTCAATGGTGTGCAGGCTATCTTAAAGAAGAAAAGTGAGAATTAATTTCTCCAGGTGTGCAAATCATACTCTGAATCTCGTTGGTGCAGATTGTGCTGAAGCCTGCAGTGAAATTCTAACATTCTTTGGATGATACAGAAAATGTTCAATATTTTCAGTTCAAGTTCCCAGCAGTGGTAGATACTGAAAGAACATCTTCCTGCATAATATGTGAAATACAAGGTGGTTAGCAAGAATTGACTATGTTAGATCATTTGCATGGCATTTGGATAGTGTTAGAAATGCACTGGCAGAGCTGAGTGAAGTTATTAATTGGACAGCAGAGTGCAAGTCTGATCTTGGAGGTATCAAAAAATACCTAGATATCTTTGAATGTGTACCAATGTCAGCCATTTTCATTAAAGTTCTCACAATGATACAAGAGGTCAACTTAGTACTAAAATCTCATGATGCCGTATTAGATGTGGAAAGGGACAACATCAATAAATTACAGGCAAATATTCTGAAACTGAGAGAAAAATGGAATGATGGACTTGAGGAAGTGTGGCATGTATCAGTCAAAACTGGTGTGCCAGATAGTTTTGCTACTCACAGGGGGCCAAGAAACCTAACTCAAAAGGCTGCTGCAAATTATTTCAGGGTGAATGTGGTCTACAGCAAAATTGACTTTTGTTATTGATGGCCTTTCATTTTGCTTTTCTGCAGTCAGGGACATTTGTGGACTTTTTGATTTTTTGTGGCACTTAAAGCAGTCAGATCAGAATGAGTTGTCACAAAAAGCTAGTCATTTTTGGCTGTGATACCAAAGGCACATTTCAAGTGACATTTCAAGTGAAGTATTCTTTCTTATAAGAATTTCTGATGTGAATTTCAAACTTATGTCACCTCCCCCCCCCAAAAAAAAAATTATGGTCAGATATTGAACTTGATACTGGGCAATGTTGTAATAGCATTATTCATTTTGCTGTTATTACTAGCAACTGTGTCCTCTAATGAGAGGAGCTTTAGTATTCTAAAATCAATCAAGTCATACTTAAGGTCCACAATGTTGCACAAACATTTGAATGGTTAAGCTATTTTAAATATCAACAATGACAAGGCAAAGTTGCTTGAATTTTCTGATGTTAATTCATGAATTTCCCAAAGTTTGCTGGAAACTGATTGCAAGGTTTAAACAATTTTAGACTGGCATTCTGGCAAAATAATTTACTTCTCAGTTAAGTTTTTTTTGTTTTTTGTTTTTGACATTGTGTTTGTATTTGGGTTTGGATTGCATAGGTCTAATATTAAATTGTTTAATTTCTTGAAAAAGTTTGAAATGGCACTTACATTTCCCAACCAGCCTGGGCCTATATCCAATTCCACAGGGCCCTGTTTCCCAGCCTCTGAGAAGCTCAGAAGTTGAAGGCTGCATGATCTAGGAACTTTAGACTCTGCCGATTCCAGATCCTGGCTTTGTCAAAGTCTGGTTCTCTCAAGGTCTGAGCTAAAATTCCCCCTCCAGTACAATGCAGTATACTTGTAAATAGAGTACAATACAAATGCATATTGCATATACTATTTTATGCCCTCTTCAAAACACTGAATTATTATTAATTATGAAGTTAAAAACAAATGACACTTTTCTCCATCTGCTCACCATTAAACAAACAGCTTAAAAAACAAACATTCATCTTTTTCTCCTTTTGCACTCTTCTGTAAAAGCTTCTATGTATATTGTTATTCTTCTTGTTTAACACAGGTTTTCACATCTATTTTGAGGCATCTCTTTGTTAATTAACATAGGTAAAACACAATACAAGCAGCACGTCAAAATGCACTTCACTTTTTTCTCCTTTTCCCATTTCACATGACATCATTGTTTTGTTCACTCCTTGCTAAAACCTGCACAAAACTGAATGAGTTACAATACTCCTGCCTTGTAATCTTATCAGTAGCTTTTTACCAAAAACATATTGTACTTATTTTGAAAAATAAGCTGAAGTTTTTCAATCATACTTTCACTTTTAATGCACCTCCAAAGCACCTTTTAATTTTTTTTTTAATTTTTAGGACAACACCTCTGTATCCCATGAATTAATTAATTAATTAATTAATTAATTAATTAAATAAATAAATAAATAAATAAATAAATAAATAAATAATCCCTCCCTCCCTCCCTCCCTCCCTTCCTTCAAATATTGTTATATGCTGTTTTCTTTTATCAGTCTGTCCACAGCGTTTTGGACTTAACTTCAACGGCAGCCCTACGTAAAGAGTGTTACAGTAATCTATTTTAGAGATTACCAATGTATGAACCACTGTTGTTAGACATTCTTCTTTAGGTATGAGTGCACCTGGGCAATTAACCAAAGTTGATAAAAGTCATTCTTAGTAACAGTAGATATTTGCACCTCCATAGAAAGCTGGATCCAAGAGGACACCCAAGCTGCAAACCTGATCCTTCAGGGGGAGTGAAAACCCAGAAAGGTTGCATAAATATCCCTGTAACCAGTCTGACGATCTATTCAACAGTAGAATCTCAGTCTTGTCTGGATTCAGAATTGAGTCAGGTAGTTCAGACACATTTGCTAGGCTATGTCTTACAATCACACGAGTCCCTGCAGTTAGAAGAGGTTCAGATATGGAACTTCATCTATACTGGCAAAATTGTATCAGCATTCATCTCTGAACAGCTACAACATGCTCTCTAAAAATAAAACAGATTCCTGTCAACTGAATTTTACAATATGAATTAATTTCTTGTTACATTGTAAGGTACCACAGGAATAAACTGAAACCATAAAATAGGAGGTGGAAATCTTTGTGGCAATACAAAAACCATGACAAGTTGACTAAATTCCGGAACTTTTAAACAGGAAAAATAGTAACTTTTAACACATTTACACTGAAGTGGAACAGTGGGGTTTAGAAAGAGCACACAAGGTTTGTGTATCAGGTTTTTTAGTTAAAATGTAACTGTATATCCCAGCAGCTTTATTTCATTTTACATTAGAAGAGACAAACTACTTAATCCCATAATCCAAAATATAAATCTAAGAAATGTTGCAGTTTGATGGCACAAAACAAGGTAATTGAGCCTTTTTTCCAGTAAGAATGAGAAGTTCCAAACCCCCATGTTTATCCATACTGAATTCCACATGGTATAGGAAAATGTATGTTTCTTTTATAAAATATTTACATTGATATGTCCTCAATAGCATAAAATGGCACATAAAATCGAGCAAAACTGTGCAATGTATTTCCCCCCTTCCCCAGTATATTTGCATACCCTAGTGTAGCCATAGTGTACCCATTATTTCCAGATAAAATGGAAAGTGCTATCTGAAATAAAGGACATCCATCATGTGTTTGACTACAAGTAGAAAACTACAAACAGGAGAGTCCATGCATTCACATCCATTTCTCTAGGTCAATCTTTAGTTATTTGCTGTTAAGTAAGAGGCAGAAGGCCTCTTCCTGAAGCCACAAAATTGAAAAATATACTAAAATTAACGTGTTATGCTAATCCATTTAAAAGATTCCACTAATCATTTAAAAATCAATTATTTTAATTTTCAGACATTAATTAATGGTATTAAAATGTTTAGTAACACTTAAAGTTTCATATTATTTTGTTACTATGGGGTGATTTTAGCATTTTGAGAGGCCGTTTTGAGTAATTTTACATTATTTTTATGTGGCAATTTGATTGGAAATTAATGTAAGGAATTAATTCTTTAACATTAATAAATTACTTCTTCTCAGTGATTTAGCAGTAACTATAATATAAATGGCACCATTTCCAAGTTTAGCTGAGTTCACTGGAAGCTAGAGCTCACCATAATAGATGGGACCAATCAGACTGGACTACTAGCCCAATTTGTGGAAGATGGGGTTCTCCTTTGGAGCAGAAACGTAACTACCTTTGTGCAGGGCATGTGTCCCAGTTTACCAGCAGATGTCAGGTTTCTTTCCCTTCTTCAGACTAGAAATGGGGTTTCAAAAAAAACAAAACAAAACAAAAAAAAACCTTGCAAATAGTAGGAATTCGGACCAGCTAGAAATTTTTCTTGTGGTTTATATAATAATAAAAGCCACAGTAATGGTAAATGCTATTATTATTGCTGTGAATTTTAGCAAATGCACACCTCCCCACCTTTAGTCGAAACAGGCAAAGTAGTCAATCACCTTGTTCTGCTATATATTTTAAGACTAGAAAAAAGTGATTCAACATTACATCGTGTGGCTGAACAATATAGAGTGTACACTTTGTCACAAAGTATTTCTACTATCTTGAGCGCTTGGTATACTGTACTTATACCGACTTGGAATGATGTGCCTGATTTGGCCAATACCAGTGAAATGGTTGTCAGGAGAATAATATTTGGATAATATGTGTGTGTGTGTGTGTGTGTGTGTGTGTGTGTGTGTGTGTGTGTGTGTGTGTGTGTGTGTGTGTGTGTGTGTGTGTGTGTGTGTGTGTGTGTGTGTGTGTGTGTGTGTGTAATTTGGAGGGAGAAACTAATGAATGGATGGATGTAGCTCAGCTGATTAATCTTTGTCTGAAAATTTAGTGTTTTCTTACCTGCCACTTTATTTTCTACTACTGTTCTGTCTTTTAGTGCTTTCCTGACACATGTAGGAAAGGCTAAAAGCTAATGAGTGTGGATGTCAGCACAATATAAATTACTGCTAAAAGAAAACTTGATGCATGACTCAGGATCCAAAAGTGGAACATCCGCCATTGTTTGCAATCATGGATCACATCACAATCTAATAGCAATTTTTATTTAATCAATAATTTCCATGCTGAACAGACAGGCCTGTTACAGAGGATCGACAAGCAGGTACTGATAACAACAGGGCTCGTTATTAATCTTTACTCTGCCAGCTTATCAGCCAAACTACTGTAAAAGAACCACCAAGATGGATTTAGCAGTTTTCCCCTCCCCTTCCTTCCCCCCACCCAACCTCACAGCTCTGCTATTTTTCAGGTACATAATGCTTCATACTTAATACACAGAATATATTTTGAGGAACCTGCGGCTTGAATTACAGAAAAAGGCAATTCATATTAAGCAATTTCACAAATCAGTGGGACCTAGCCCAGTGCTCACTACTATTATAGGCTAATAAATCATACTTTCTCTTTGAGATGTCAATCGCCAAAGCCCTTTGTAAAAATGTTGGCATCTGTAATTCAGCAAAGCCTTTTCATCTTGAAATAAGATGCTCCAGACTGATAACAAGAATAATCCTCTCTTGATCAAAAAAAAAATCTGCATTTTACCAATTAAAGCTGCTGCCAGAAGCCAAACGGAGCAGCATTGAGACTCCACTGAAGTTTATCTCTGCTAAACACAAGGAGGAATACAGTTAAAGCTTTGTTTCATTTTCAGCTTGACTACTTTATCTCATTCTAAGAACTGCAGCATCTCAGTCCTGGCGATACCACAAGAATGGTATCCGCAGACCTCATACCTACAGTACAAACCACCGTAGCTACCCATTCCTGACAAAGACACCACCCATTCATTTTCAAGATTAGACATACAGCACCTTGAAGAAAAGTCACAGTAGCATGCAACTTCCCAAAAAAATGAAAACTGCTGGATTTATTACACCATGATACGAGGCTGAGATGTGTCCTTCTACTGAAACGTTGTGCAAAGGGCATAGCAAAACAAGTCTGCCCCCCTCAAACCTCAGTCATTACCCCATTTTCTCCAAAATACAATGTGAACTTTAGAGTTGAATGTATTACACCGGGGCCCATGTTATTTGAAATAAATGTGCATACAAGCCCAGTGTTGAATCTTAGGAAACCAAAAGTGCTCTTCTGGATCTGATCAAAAGTCCATTTAACACAGTGGCACAATGGTCAGCTAGAAGTTTCTGGGAAAGTAAAAAGTAGGTCAGGAAGACAATACTCTCCCATTCTTTGTCTCCTACCTCTGGTGCTCAGAGTACAATTTCCATTTAGCAATGGTTAATCATGTTTCATGTACTTAACATCTTTGGATTATGAGGACCATAATGTGGCCAACACTACATCATGTGTGGCACATAATGTTCTAAATTAATTGTGCACTATATGAAGGAACACTTCATTTGCCTGTTCTGAAATTACCAACAATCATTGGGCAACCCTAGTAATACATGTATTTTGATCTGCTTTTATTTACTTGATGTGAACATTGACAAGGCATCTGCACTTCCCAAAGGCATGAATCAGTTTGCAATGCTTCTTCCCAAGTTTCCTCCTTGCCTCTGTCTCTCCCAAAGTCCCCAGTCTCCTCTCATTTCCCCTCCTTTATTCCCTCCAACACTTTCTTCTTCATCTTCCACAGGTGCCTCCCTTCAGCAGGCTATTTACTGAACACCCATTCTCCCTTCCTGCCCATGCCTTCTATGTGCCCAGGAGCCAATAGTGCTCCCAAGCTCCCCATGGGCCAATGGGGCAAAGTCAGACAATCCCCCTCATACATGGTTAATTTTATAAAAATCTGTCATCGCTACACATCTATCACAGAATCTTGAGTGGGAACTTCTCCTGCATAGAAATCCTGCTGAAAAAATGGAAGCTGTGAAACACTACCACAGTTCAATATATTTGTCTATTAAGAGCCTATTGAAGGAAAGCCTCAGCAAACCCCCATGAAATGACTGGGCTCTGCTGTAGAACTATTCATTTCAATGGGCCTTGCACACATTTTGCAAGTTGGTTCTGCCTCTAATATTTACACAAGCAAAACAAATACACAAATAAGGTACAACATAAACTGCTGAATGTGTTTCATCTTCATTTTCCACAGGTGCCTCCCTTCAGCAGGCAAATCCAAAAACTGCAATTTGGTCTTTTGGTTTAGAACACTCCTTGTGGCTGTTCCCATATTGTAAATTCAAAGGGTCTCCAAAAAAAAGATCAACCCTTCTTCACATATACTTATCGATCCCTTCACTTGCATACTTATTGAGCCATTTTTTTATCATATGCCACAATCTCAGCAACAGTAATTATACTTTCAGCAAAAACCCAACCGGAATATAACCACTGAGGCTTCTGTTCAAGATGAGAGGAACTATTTTCTTGCAATACCTGTCAAACTGAACTGGAAAGGAAAGTACTTTTACAAAATGGCAAATACAAAACAATCAATCAATCAATCAAGAATGCAAGAGCAATCTGCTACTGAATGGAAGTTGTGTGCTTACATCAGATATCATCTTAAACCACCTTGGAATCAAGTTTGACTCAGCTAAGGTGGGTGGTGCTTAAGTATTGCAATATCCAATTTTAAAATATAATTTGGTAAACTGGTTCAGCTAAAAAACCCTCTTCTGCATATAATGATTCAATGGGAATGACAAAGTCAGTATCAGATCATCACATCACAGAAACATTCTCATGATCCTCTTTGGAAATTCTGTATGATTTGCTATGGCTTATGTGTTACTTAATGAAATGAACTATTTTAGAATACTTGGCTACTTTTTACAACTACCAAGGGATAGTCTGTGTTTTATTAGAAAGGGTAAATTATCATAACATTGAACTAGCTTTATTGTTCTTGTTTGTCCTGCTTAATGATACAGGAGCCTAATACTGTATTTATGTCAGCAAAGACTTGTGTTAACAAAAGCTGAGAAATCAAAGCTACCACCAAAGGGAAAAAAAATACAGTGGTGCCTCGTATAATGAGTGCCCCGTTTAACAACAAATCCGCATACCGATGCGGATTTTACGATCGCAAAAGCGATCGCATTGCGATGTTTCCTATGGGGAAAAATTGCTTCGTGATTTTTCCCCATAGGCCCCATTTCCCCCCAGCTGGGCGGCGCTTGCTTGTGAGCGCCGGCGGTGGACACTTCCCTGGAGGTTGCTCTGAAGTCAGCGCCGCCCAGTTGGGCAGTGCTGCCTTCAGAGCAACCTGCGGGAAAACGTCCACCGCCGGCACTCGGAACCTTCTCCCCCCAGCTGGGCGGCGCTTGCTTCCTAGGGCCGGCGGTGGACGATGAGGTTGCTCTAAAGGTTGCGCTGCCCAGCTGGGTGGCGCTGCCTTCAGAGCAACCTCCACTGAACCTTCTCCCCCCAGCTGGGTGGCGCTTGCAAGCGCCACCCAGCTGGGGGAAAATGGCCGCCCGCAGCGTTTTCGCCCCTCGCTTACCGAGGCGGTGAAAATGGCGGCCGGATGGGGGATTCTTCGCTTACCGGTGAGTTTTCCCCCAATAGGAACGCATTAAACGGAGTTTAATGAGTTCCTATGGGTTTTCCCCTCCCGCATAGCGAAGAATCCGGATAGCGACGTTAATCCTGGAACGGATTAACGTCACTATGCGGGGCACCTAATGGATAACAAGGTTCACATTTCATTTCAATTTTTATGAGGGAAAATGAGTTTTGCCCACTGACACCATGAACGTCTGCATCTTCTTTACACATATTTTGAATTTGCCATGTTCTGCAAAAATGAGTGATGTAGAGCTAAGACTCAATTTATCAATGAAGTTAAAGAGCTATCATATGTAACCTTGTAGTTATCTTTGGCCACATGACACTGAAATGATTAGTGTGTGAGTATGTGCATGTGTGGAATGCCTTACATTCATGGACTTGTGGCATTCTCAGGCTTCACAAACAGGTAATGTGATGTCACAGCAGCTACATGCAGCCCTGCATGAGTAAATTTCTTTCCATGTGTCCAATACCAATTTTAAATTGGGTGTCTCATAGTACTGAAAAGTATCAAGATGTCTGAAATATTTCAGTTTGGAAAGGAGTACTGGATTGTCACATGGTCGTTTGGGAGACACACAAATATTCACATAACTCATTTTAAAATTTTGAAGCAACTACAAAAATCCTGGCCTCTCAATATAGCTACAAACTTGGAAAAGATACTTGCTTGCATATTATTCTCCAAGTATTTTGCCTAATTTGTGAAATAAGTGGTGTAGATGAGGAGAAATATTAGTAAGTATTCTTTGGAGAGGACAGTAGCCACAGTTCCTGAGTACACCATGTTCATAGATTTCTGGCATTCTAAAACTGCATACAACATCTCTTAACAAGACTGGCATGACTAGTATCAGCTGCATATATCCCTGCAAAGGGTAAGTTTTTTTTTTAACATACACAAAAGTTTTTTACTTGCCTACTTTTATTTCCGAAGCTGCTCGAGCAGAATCAGATAAAACATACTAAATAACTGTTTAAATCACTATGTTCCTTTTATACTTCAGCACTAAAAAGAACTAAAATATATCTACGTTTAGGAGAAAAGCACAGAATTATGGAGGAAAGAAGTTTGCTGGAAAGGAGTTTCATCAATGTCAGTGGCAGGATTTCCTTTGACTCTACTGTTCTCATTGCGTTACCTCCTCAGTGAGCAACACAATTCAGAAGTGGTTATGCTAAATGTCTCTGAAGTCCATGAAACATATATTCACTACAAACATGTACTCAGCTTGCCTTGATAAGGAAAGATGCAGTCTGAAAGGGGACAGGGGAAGTGCCAGGAGGTTACTAGTATTGCCGGCTGCACATGCAAAACAGCTGTGAAGCAACCATGAGGTGCATCTGGAATTACTTACCCTTGAGACCAAGAACACTTATGCAGTTACGTTTGATGAGGGTTAGAGGTCTGGGACATAATTTTCTTGTATATGTTTTAAGAAAAGCATTCCATACTATAGCTCAGTGTAGCTCAGCAAAAAGGAAGAATGAGAGGGAGACAGAACAACAATGGGGTTGGGAGAGCAAAGTTTTGCCTTTTTGCTCTTACCAAACCATAGCAACAACACAGAAATCTGGTACAGAGACAGACTTGGAAAGCCTGACAGTTAGAGGTTGTTGTTTTTAAACTCTGGCCACTGTTGCCTAGTGTTACAAAAATGAAGCAGCAGCTTGGAGGAGATGTGTCATCCTGCAATTAGCCACTGTCCACTATGAGTTGTCCCTTTAGGAATCACTACAGACCACTGAACAAGAAGAGGGAGAGTCCCTCTGTCTCATACACACAACCACACATTCCTCTTGGAAATTCCTTGCTCTCAACCAACAGTGTATAATCCCATAATGCATCTCTCCTCTGTATTACAAATAGAAAAGGCACAGCCCTCTGAAAACAAACTATATATTGGACTAACAGCTCGCTCCAGATACATTTCTACAGAAAACCAGTCAGGAGTTTACTGGCCATTACAGATTATAGAAGTGGCCATTCTTGGGTAAATGAGATTACTGGCAGCAATTTCACAATGACAAGCAAATTGAGTGGGATGCATTATGCAGGGTTTGGGAGCAACACGGTACAAACTGGCAAATATGTTTTTACTACATTAGTTGTTTCAGAGCTGATTTCATTGCCTGATAGAGCACGTGGTATATATCAGTTTAGCAGAATAAAATAAATGAAGAAAAGACAAAAGAATGATAATCTTCTCATCTTCTAACCGTGATTTCAAGCACAGAGAATGTGTATTTGTCAACATAAAATCCTCTGGACAGTATAAGAAGTACCCCCCCCCCCCCAAAGCTTCAAGAAAAGTTTACTATAATAAAACTTAGAAACCTTTTCTTGAATATGCTTGTCACCAACATAACCATTCTGAGCCTCAGATTGATACTGTCTGAACCTGAGGTGTCTCTCAAACCAGTGGCAACCAAGAACACAGAAGAGTGTCCAGTCATAGATCAGGATTAATTTACATAAGCAGGAGGGCAAATTAGGGACATGTTGGGTTTTTGCCTTCTTCAGATCTTGGAGCTTTGCTTTAGTCAAGTCAAGTTCCTTGATTTGCCCAAGATTCAAAATTTTAAAACATTACACCTTTACAAAGGTTGGACGTACAATTACTCATTTTTAAAAGAATGCAAATTACAGTTGCAAACTTTTCTGGGTCATTTTGATAAAAAGCTATAATTTAAGTAAAAGGATACCCCAGATTAATAAAGCAGTATATTTTTGAAAGGAAATATATTAGATTTAAGTGTTCATTTAAAAAGCAAAAGGCACGCACTATCTTAAAGTGGGCATTCCGACTTTTTCTTAACACAGAGGGAATGCCGCTTCTATGATATTGTCTGTTACAAGAACAAAGGAATCATGTTTCTTGCTTCAGAAATCTTTACCCAGAATGGAATCAACTGACTAATCAAGGGCTCTACTAAAAGCGTGCTGCTTATATACCGCCCCATAGTGCTTCAAGCACTCTCTGGGTGGTTTACAATTTAATTATGCAGGCTACACATACCTTTTAGGCCAGTGGTTCTTAACCTTGGGTTACTCTGGTGTTTTTGGACTGCAACTCCCAGAAGCCTTCACTACCAGGTCTGCTGGCTGGGGTTTCTGGGAGTTGCAGTTCAAATACACCAGAGTAACCCAAGGTTAAGAACCACTGTTTTAGGCTACTAAAACCCATTTGAAACATTTTCTTCATTTGGGTGACACATTTAAAAACAGCAGATCTCTGCCTGCCTTATACACATACTAAAATGCTAATTCATATTCCATTTAATGTGATGAATGTATCTTATACCCATCCAGAATCACCAGTTCCATACAACAAAGCACAATTTGAACTAGACTGAAGCCACTAAATTTCTCATTTGAAAATAGAAAAGTCTTAAAACCTAGTTGAGGCATCTAATTACTAGTCTCCCCATCTTTTCTACTATGCAATCAAGCATTCATCAGATATTTTCTATTATGAAATCAATATAAAATATTAACAAAAATAAATATATACTCTCATTGTATACCGTATACCATACCGTATACAGTGGACCCTCCACTTACAGAATGAATCCGTATTGGAACGGTGGCTGCAGGTCGAAAAGTCTGTAGGTTGAGTCTCCATTGACCTACAATGCATTGAAAACCGATTAATCCCGTAACCAGCCGTTTTTGTTCCATTTTAGTTTTGTTCTGGTCTGTAGGTCGATTCTCAGTCTGCAAGTCGAACCTTAATTTTGTGGCCAGAGAAGTCTGTAACTCGAAAAGTCTGTAAGTCGAGCCATCTGTAAGTTGAGGGTCCACTGTACTCTCATTGTATACCATAATTCAAATATACAGTTTACATTTTTAAAAAGTTGCTACTAGATCCTCACAACAAGAGAAAATAAATGAGACTGAATTTCAGTTTTCTCACTGCCATTGTATTCATCTTTAACAACAACATTAGCATTTTTCTTTTGGGGGTGATTTTCCTAAACAGACGCTTATCTCAATGCCTAACCTCCCCACTCTCCAGTAATGTTTTGTCTTCCTTGTAATTTAACAGAGAACTGGGAGGAAAGCTGAAGCTCCATGAGAAGACTTAAGGGAAAAGGTGGGAAACTGTTTTAGCTTCTGGGTGCAAAAGTACTGTAGATGTATCCTGTATTTAAAAGAAACGTGCACACTGCTCAGCCCAATTATAATATCTTGCGTATAGAGAAATTAATTAAAGAACAAAATGATAAAGAGCCCAACAGCAAACTGAATCTGCAAAATAAATAAGGGCTTTTTGTTGGAGTTTTTCCACAAGAAAGCAAGCAAGATTTTCAAAGAGTAATATAAGTCGGCAGTCTTTTCAGGGGTTCCATGCATTGTAAATGAGACTGGCAGGAAACCCAGCAGTCCAGGTCATAGTTCTGGTCTCTAACTTTGTGATTTGCTAATGAGAAACACATGCATTGCTTTTGCACAAAGTTCAAATAACCCTGGAATTCCAGCAGTGTAGCTCAGCGACTGAACCAGAACAAGGGCAGAACTTGTCAGGATTTAAGAGCTTTCAGCAAAGCCCTTCAATTGCAGTCAGCACCCCATTCCTTAGAAGGATATCAATTATAGATAGTGAGTTGCTTTAGCAAAGAGAGTCAGCGCTGTCAGACACTAGATAGACAACCATGAAGAATCATGAATCTTTCTATTAACTGTAAAGGAGAGGGAAGGTGATGGCAGGGATGGGGGTGGTGGTAAAGGGAAAGGATGGATAGGTGTTATAAATAAGGCAGACAATTTGAATAGTTTAAAACATTGTCTCTTAGAGCATGCATCATGAACATTTTAACTCAGCTGAGTTCTAAATGGCACACAGCACTCGAAAGCAAGCACTAACTATTAACTTGTGCTACAGTATTGAGATTATCCTAGGTGGAGTGACCAATTTTGTGGTTGCATATGTATTCTGCTTATCTCCTCATAGAAAGAGTCTGCCCAGATATCAATTCAGCATAAGTTTTGGTTCTATTCCGCCTCGCTGTTCAAGAGATGAGAGTTATAGGATAAAAAGAATAAGCAACATTTTATTCTGTCTAGTTGATCAGTATCAGTGATCTTAGAAGGCACACCCAACTTTCAGACACTGGTTAGGACTAATTACGTGCTACAGAGTATGTGTCTCAGAAGAGGAACAACGATGACAGTACGTAACTTATCTGCCATTATTATGCTGCATGTCAAAGAATAGCATGTGAGTTTCTATAGAACAGTTAAAAAAACTGCAGATGTAGAGTTTTACAGTTAACTAGTGGTTGATTGATCATATCATATGCTAGAGTACCCTTGATTTTAAGAGGCAGTCTCCATCACAAGCTTGTTGTGAAGCCAAGATTCTATTTTCAGTTTCTTATAGGAAACAAGAGATAGAAATATAACACATTTATCTTTTAGAATAAGTAATTAAAATATATCAGTAATGGTCGACAAACATGCCAGATAAATTTTTTCACTGAAGGTTTTAACAAATTAGTAAGCAAATAAAAAGGATAGCCAGGTAAGTATACATACACAATCATATTCATGCTTCAGAAGCAAACCCCACACAATACAATGGGGCAAATTCTCAGGGGTGTATAGGACTGCAGCATTAATTTAACTATTAAACATCTCCTACCCCAAAACTCAAGCTTATAGCATACGTCACAGTTTATGCCACAAAGTTGGTCTATACTGATTATCTCACACAAATGCTTATAATCCTTTGCAAATGTGGTGATTCTTCAGAAATTCAGAGATACAATAATAACAAGAAACAATTCGCTAAAGATAGTTGTTACAATGAACATATGTCCCAAAAACTGAGAAAAAAACATGTTCTTAATCAACCTTTACATGTGAATGTTGACATTTATTAAAGTCTGGACATTCATTTTATAATATATGAAACATACAAAAAAAGTGGGAAGCAGATGAGCTATTAGATGCTACTTTGACACTGGTATGTTTTTTCCCCCCATTAATTCCGCTATGCATGGTAACTTTTCTTCATCTGAACTAAGGTAATGCAATGTCCTCTTCTTCCACAAAGTAATCTACCTTGGCTGAAAATTGATATAAAATGTATCACAAATCTTTAAGGGGGTGGTAGGGAATTTCCTTCTCTCTCTTTGTTATTGTTACAGTTCCATTTAAAAGAGATGGGAGCAGGGGGTTTCAAACTTGGCAAGAGGTTAATAATAACTCATGTCCAGTTTATTATTACTCAATAACTATCAAAGCCTCTGATCCAAAATAGTATTTTGTGGCTTACAGGATCAGAGCTATTTCACTCTCTGTTGAAGACTTTATTGAATTTTACACTAAGCTTTAGCTGACTGAACAGGTCAAACACTATAGCTCAGAGTTTTGCTTTATTCGCAGAAAGTCACAAACCTCTCTTTGGTCAGCAATGGTGTTCGCAAAGAAACTTGACTCAGCAAAGGGTCAGAGAACCTGACCTTGCAGAAAAGGTTGCCTAGCTTTCAAACCCAGTTCCTGAATGCTATTAACTTACATGCACTAGCTGCTCCTGCGTGTCGAACTCTCGTGAACAGCCTTCCCAATGGCAGTTTGTCTCATAGACTACTTCAGGCTCTTGCTTGCTTTCATCTTTGTCCCCTTCCTCTTTTACTAAGGTCATTCCTTCAGGTGGTTCCTGGCCGCAAAATTTAGGAGTAGGTGGAAAGAGGGAGAGTAGGAGAAAAAGGAGAAACATATTACTCTGCTTCAAAAATTAACAAGTGTGGAGAATAAACTTCTTCCAGGTTTTATCTGCTCATTTAATGGTCATATAAAATCCAAAAGTCTTACATTATTTTTGTAAACTAAAGAACAGAAAATGGAAATTTCTGTAGAGGTACTGCATTATTTTCATTCATTGTCATGTCAAAACCTGAACCTAGGTTACCATGTTGTTCTTCTTTGATGGCCAGTTCCAAAAGTCAAATATCAGCTTTGTGGAAAGTCACAGTTTGCAGCTTCTAAAACAAGGATGCCAAAGGTGTGTTACAAAACTGTTTTAGAAGCAACTATGCCAATAATCTTCTCAAGATATTGACCCTGTGCTTAAGGAACTTTTATCAGTGATCATCAGCCAAACGCAGGTGCTGTCCAAGCAACATGGGGTTCATGACACTACCAATGGACCTCCAAACTGTGGCGTTTTAGCTGCTAAGAGCTACAATTTAACTGAAGCAGAAGTATATATTGTCACAATGGGCCAGAGTTATTTTTCTTAGAAAGTCCTTACTTAAAAACAGTTTGGCCTGCTTTTCTCAAAACGGGCAATTTACCGGTAGGATACAGAACCCATGCATCCATACACCTGAATACATCTGTCATACATTTTTTAACTTATTAAAGTTATAAATCACTATACCATAAAAATAGGTCTCAGAGAAGGTAAGAATAATAAAGAATAAAAAGCATTAAAAACAGAAACTCAGTTGAAACATTAATATAAATTAGTCTATCCGTTTAAAACACAACAATAAAAAGAAATAAATTGCAGCTGATTAGTTAAATCTTCTCTGAAGAACAAACCAGCTTAAGTGCCAGAGACCTGTCTGAACAAAAGTATCTTTACATGTTGTCAGAAAAACAGCAGGTAGAAAACCTATCTTAGCCTCCTTTAGTGAAGAGTGTCAGAGTTTGTTACCAGCTATAAAGACTGTTACCAATATGACTGGTCTCATAACTTCTGTTTGCAACCTTGTAGCTACTTTCTTGCGAGAGCATTCTACACTAGCTGAAGTTTCTATGTATTTTTGAAAGGCATCCCTATATGGAGCACATTACAATAGTCTAAACTGGATTTAACCAAGCTAAATGTCACTGTGGTTAGATCTGACATTTCTAGAACTGGGTGCAAAATCAGCTGCGCAAAAACATTTGTGGCTGTTACCAAGACCTAAGTCTAGGAGGGCACCCAAAGGACAAACCTGAGACTTCAAGGGAAGTATAAACCAATTTAACACAGGTTGAATATCTATTCTTTCATCTGCATTTTGGATGACCTTCTATTTTGTCTGAATTAAGCCTCCTTTCTAGACCATTACAAGATCCTGGAGTGTGATGTACTGGATTCAAAGTTGGTCAAGCTCAGCAAGCAACAACTACCCATGTTCAATCCTATGTAAGATCTGATACCATGTTTCCCTGAAAATAAGACAGGGTCTTATATTAATTTTGGCTCCAAAAAAACTCATTAGGGCTTATTTTCAGGAGATGTTTTATTGATTTTTTTCCATGTACAACAATGTACATTTATTCAGATACAATCATGTCACCTTCTGGTTGCTGCACAATGGTGGCGGGCGGGGTTTCACTTGACTGGGGCTTATTTTGGGGGTAGGGCTTATATTGGGAGCATCCTGAAAAATCATGCTAGGGCTTATTTTCAGGTTAGGTCTCATTTTCGGGGAAACAAGGTAGCATCAGAGTGAGATACTCAGTACTGTGCTGTGAGGCCACACCATATGCCAAGTAATGTGCAACTGATTAAAAATTAAGAGAAAAGAGATTATCTGTGGATCCTGGACTTTTTACCTGCATACTTCCTGCACATGGGCTGGGGAGGTCATCATCAGGTTTTATCTTGGAACGCTTGTTATGCATTGGATCCCCTGTGCTGCTCACTGCTGACTCGCTTGTCGGTTTGCTCTGCTATAAATATTTATATCACAAAAGACATAATGAGAATAAGACCAATGATATTCTATCAGACATAGGTCCAATTGTATTTTTTTGAGCTGCAGGAGAAGCAACAAACAGTCTTATCGTATCTTAAAGATTAAGAAGTTTTATTCAGCAAGCAAAATAACACAAGTAGATTGCAAGTGCCACATAACTGTTAGGTTACTCTTTAATGTGCCACAAGACTATTTTTTTTTCTTTTTCTCCTCAACACATTACAGACTGTCCCAACTATTCCTCTGGAAATTTCTTTGGCCAGTTAGTTATAACATATGCAAAACTACCCTATAATTCACTCTCTGAATTTGTCTTTCTACGTCATTAGAGACTTTCTTCATAACAATAATCATAAAATGCACATGGAAAATGAATTTATGAGATGTAAAGCAGTGGAAGAATTTTATATTTTCATCCACTTGTGAAACAAATGTCAGTAGCTTCCTAATAACTAAGGCTTAAGGTATGAACGAGCAATTTCCCAATCCTCTGGGAGCTGCACATGGGTCTCCGAAGGCCATATCTGCTCCCAAGATTCCATCCCTCAAGATACAGTCGTGCCCTGCTGGACGATTACCCCGTTAACGATGAATCTATTTAATGTTGATGTTTTTGCGATCGCAAAAGGTAAAGGTAAAGGTTCCCCTTGACAATTTTTTGTCCAGTCGTGTTCAACTCTTGGGGGCGGTGCTCATCCCCGTTTCCAAGCCATAGAGCCAGCGTTTTGTCCGAAGACAATCTTCCGTGGTCACATGGCCAGTGCGACTTAGACACGGAACACTGTTACCTTCCCACCGAGGTGGTCCCTATTTATTTGCATTTGCATGCTTTCGAACTGCTAGGTTGGTGGGAGCTGGGACAAGCAACGGGCACTCACTCTGTCGCATGGATTCGATCTTCTGACCCTGCAGCACAGGCTTCTGCGGTTTAGCCCACAGCGCCACCACATCGCAAAAGTGATCACAAAACGATGGTTTAAATGGGGGTTTTTTCACTGTGCGATGATCGGTTCCCTGCTTCAGGAACCGATTTTCGCTTTACACCGATCAGCAAACAGCTGATCGTTGGGTTTCAAAATGGCTGTCGCCTGAAGAAAATGGCCCCCTGCTGTTTTCACGACTGATTTTTCACACTACAGGCACTGAAAATGGCCGCCCCTCTGGAGAATCTTCCCTGGACAAGCAGGTATTCAGTCTATTGGAAAGCATTGAACAGTTTTCAATGTGTTTCAATGGTTTTTTAATTTTGTTTGACGTTTTCTTTCTACAGTGATTTCGCTGGAATGAATGAACGTCATCAAGCGAGGCACCACTGTACATATTTACAAAAATGGCTTTTCTTCTTTATTTAAAGAGCTCTTGCCTGCCCTTTATGGCCAAACTTTTAAAACAATTTTGGGGGCATGTATGCCCCACATTTGTTGAAAACCATCAAAACATAACAAAATTACCCCCATGCATTATTGAGACTACAGGGCAATTTTCAAGAGGCTCAAGTCACATATTTCCCAGTCCTGATTCACTGCCTTTATTTCTGAGAAACCAGTGCTGGATTCAATTTTATATTGTTGCTTGCTTCAACCCTGATTCATATGGAATTCAAAACAAAATCACTTTTAACAGATTGTTGTGCCAGCTCACCAAAATAGCAGATAAGTAACAAATTGTGTAACTATGACTGTTAGTTTGTAGACAACATAATACATACCTGCTGTATTCTGAGTGCTGTATTTTAATATTTCTGTATGTACAGTTACGGAAAGTATATGGCAATGACTTGTTATTTTGTAAATGGCTACTTTACAGAAGTCTGGATGCCATATTTCAATGTTTTATTAAATACAGTTATATTTGTTTTTAAATAAATTTTAAAGCCAGCAGAAGTACTTGCTTAAATTTGTTTTTATTATAATAGAGAAGGACAGAAATTTTCTCAAACAAACCATGTTCAATATAGTGTCATAACTCCACTGCATGTTTCATCTCTTTTTATATGCCAATATTCTGTAAGGATACATTGATGTTCCTGATGACATTATTATACTTTATACTGTTAGAGTCCTTTAATGTTAGCATAACCTATCATTCAACTATGTTGTTTTGAACTTTTAGTACCAAAACTGAATCTCTGAATTAGATTAGCTCAGTTCTCAATTATATGAACCTACTTATTTCTCTTTATGGATCAAAATGCAGTTTATACTGTTTTGGAGGAACAAACCTTACTACCCATGACATGTGTATAGTATTTCAACATGCACTACGCCTTTTCAATTGTTTTCTGTTTTAATCCGGACCCAGGAAAACATACACACTTACACACAGATCCATGTACCAAATCACTTCTGAAATCTGAAGTCCGCTGAAATATCCTTCAATGTAACACAAGGGTATGGAACCAGAAGAAAAGACTGGCTGTCTCCTGTGCTTGCAATAAGAATACTTTATGTATGTGTATGTGATCTCAGCTTTCCAATATCATTCAGGACTAGTAAAGCTGATGGAAGTTTTACTTCGGTGGGTTGGCATTCCTTTACTTTTGTATGGCATTGTTTCCAATGCTCTGTACTTGAGCATTTTCCAAGGGGAAGATCCAAAACTGAAATATTTATAAAGGACTGAAAACTGTCAGTTTCTAACTATGGCACACTCTGTGTAATTTATAATAAAAGACTGCATATACCGCAGCCCCAAGGTACTTGTTAACCAATCTGTTCAGTGGCTGAGATGATTAATTCCTAACATGACAACATGGCTGGCTTTACAGAATTAATTAGTATGATACCTTTCCTGATGTTTTCTTACCTGTATGGACTCTGATGGACCCGAACTGACCTGGACAGGGTTCAGGACACTAGGAATGCCAGGAATAGGCCTCTGAGTAGGAAAAGTTGGAGCAGGATGGATGAGTGGAGGACTGTGTCCAAAGGCTGAGCCCAAGCTTTGCTGACGACTGATGATTTGTTGGTGCATCTGCTGGAGGGATACTGGTGTAGGTGGGTATGTGAAACTCAGAGCTGGGCTGTATTATAAGAGGGTGGGGGAAAATGAAAATAAGCAAAACTAACCACAGAATCAAGCAGAAAAGAAATATTAGCATCTACAAAATAAAGGCAACAAATTATTTTCTGCTTCTAAGGCTTAAAGCAATAGAACCTGATGATATTATACTTGAATAGTCAGGAATAGTCAGCGCTGAAATAAGGCAAAAAGTTGTATCACTTATTCACACTACCCATTGTCAGTAGCATCACTCGCTTGCAAGTCATGAAAATATTTAGTAGTATTTAATTATATTTTCTTCACAGAAACTGCTTCATAAGGAATGTCAGATATAGTGGACATTTTACAAGAAACTGAAGCTGTGGAGTCCTGTCTCAGATTACAGAGTGGCCAAGTTCAGATACAAAGGTTTCTGTATGATAAACTATGGTTATCAGATCTTGATCTAATGCCCTATTTTGCAAGTGATGCTCACACTTGCATCACTGCTCAGACACCATGGGAAATTTTTGATTCAGTACAATCTGATGAATGCGGATAAAATTAGAAATGTCTTCTAAAACAATCCAGAAGGTAGAATGTAAGTGCAAGGGGCTTCTTCCTGTGCTAGATAATTTTCTGTGCTCTTTGCCATTTTTTTCCGTCTAATAATCCAAATGACTCAATAAAGGAAGCTATAGCCTTGAGTTTTCAGGGCTGTTAACAGAAGAACATCTTCAGTCACTCATTCATAAGGTCAGAGATGACTTGATGGGATCAAACAACAACAACAACTTGAAATAAAACAGACACTTCATCCTAGGATTCTTACTTATTGTTTGTTGCACACTATGATTTCATTTACTGAAACCTCCCCAGCAGAGGTCCTCCTATTTATCTATTATGCATTAGTTCTCTAATTTGAATAAAGTACATAACTTTGCAATTTTTTTGGCTAATCATATAGCAATTCTGGCCAAATTTATACTACAGTACTATAGGTAGCTGAATGAAAGAAGAATTATGTATGTTTTTTACTTACCCAAATAATAAATTAGTGTTATAAATGACAGCAACAGAGTCTTTCATTCAGTAACAGAATAGATAGTACATATTGCTACAATACTTAAAATAAAAATGTATTAATTTTTTGGATAGTTAAATAAAACCACACTTCCAGGAGGGTTTAAGTCATAAAGTATCCACAAGGAGATGATACAGAAAGTAAGACTAGGTAATCATAGTCTCCAAATACCCACTTTATATGGCTGTATCATCATATAATACAAAACAATAATATATTTTCCTATTTGCATCCCATGACAGACAGTGTGTTGTACTGTTAGACATATGACTCCAAATTCACACCAGCCATGATGCTCACTGAGTGATCTTAGATGAATTACCAGCAGAAACATATTTTGACAGCTGCAAAACCAGAACTGGATCCCGGCAAAAATGGACAAAATAGATTTCATGTTTCTGTTTAGGACAGTCTCCCTTCTCCAGCTCGTGTAAGCAGCTACAGGAAATGGATGAACTGGAGGGGGGATGTTACAACAGTTAAAATAAAAAAGTCTCCCACTATTTCTATGGAAAAGTATGAAGATTCCATCGGTTAAAAATTTCCTTGAAATATGTTGCAAATCAATTCAATTTTTTCTGCAATTCTCTTTTGTTTCTAGCTTCTTTTTGACTGCTTCAACTCTTTTTGTTGTGTTGTTATTGCAATAAATTATACCACCCTAAATTCCTTAGAGAATGTAACTTGATTTAGATCTATTAGATTTATTTTACTCCTATAGGAAGTTAGCACAGCACATTTACAAGTATAGGGTGATTAAAATAATAAAATATATAGTCACTTCAATTTGAATGAACCAAAGACAATAATTACAACCACTAGATTATCTGGTTTCTGGAAGGCAAAGATTGTGTGTGTGTGTGTGTGTGTGTGTGTGTGTGTGTGTGTGTGTGTGTGTGTGTGTGTGTGTGTGTGTAAGAGACACACACATACAGAGAGAGAGATCATTGTGCTCCATGATGAATGGCTTGTACACTGTAGAATAAATTGAACAAACTGGCATAGAGCTCAGTGAACATGAAATCAGCTATTAGAAGAAAGCTTGTGAACAAATTCTGAAGCTGATATGCATCTTTTGATTAATGTCCTATCAATCATCCACAGAGGCTACCTTTGCTAAGTCGTGTGGTAATCATTCATGGCTGCTTACAGGGAACACAAGCAAGGACTAAGGGGGCTGCAATAACTGAATATTATTACCAATTTCCCACTAACTCTTGGTAAGAACAATTACTATTTCAGGGACTTTTCTGCCTTGTGTTATCAAAAGGATGGAAAACAAAATGAAAACAGAGTTCCTGAAAGACTTATAAAACTCTCCCTTAAATTCTTAAATAGGCAAACTGTTGTAATATGGATATCCCCTCAGGAATAACAGAAATTTAATCACAATGCCCTTGTCTCTTTATGGACTACAGTCAATCTGACAAAAAATGTAGTCAAGAGTCACAATTGTTCTTTTAAGTGGACTCAAATTCTTCATCCATTTCACAGTATTTTTCACCTAATGTGCTTAATCATAGCAATAATTATAATGCCAGAGTCTAAATTTGCATTAAACCCTCTATTGACATTATAATGCACTTTGACTCTTTCAGAGCTAATCCACACATACTTTTAAATAGGCAATTTTAAACATTCAAAGATATTTAGCAGATTTTTAAAACACACACTGATGGGTCTCACTTTTGAGGTTTGGCTACTAATAAACACCTCACAACAGTCTATTACAGCCAAACAATTTATTTCTACATTTTAAGTCACAGAGAATGATTTTCCTGTACCACTTTCTCATAGCATCACTCTTTAGGCTAAAATGTACTCTGGGAAATACTGCAGAGTAATGAAGTGGTGACAGGTATTAGCATGTATAATGGGCTTTAATAGACGTTTATTGTTTAACTAGAAGGGGGAACAGGCGTTTTCCCACTGGAATTTTTCTACACTGAAGCTCATTGATCACTAATTTCAGAGGGGGAAGAGGTTAATCCATCAGTTTCTGCAACCAAACAGCACTGATAGAAATTCTTTAGGTGACATTCTGGATGGTCTACGCTTTCCATCTTTGCAAACAAATGAATGATATGACAAGCATGGTGTTCATAACACATTTAAGCAATTGATTTTCTCTCCCTCTTGTAATAAGATCTAGAGACATATGAAAGAGAGGACCATGAGCTGAGATTAGACAAATTGCTTCACACAGAGGAACATAAAAGAGCAACATTATCAATAAAAATACTGCAAAACACTACATCACCCATTCTTTTTATTTATTTGAAGTTGGTTTTTGCAATAAATACTGTTATTGGACAACATGCCTTTTCTTGCAATCTTCCAAATTTTAGTTCAGGAAGGTTTTAGTGTATTTTTAGAAAATGTTTGGAAACCATTCCTTACTGTAGTTTCATTACAAATGGTTTCACACTGGTCTTCTCAAAGTCAATAAACTTCCAGTATGGTGGAAATGTTCATAACGTAAGGCTACAGATTTCTATATACATAAAGCAACATGCTGTGTGATCCTAAAATGTTTACTCACATGTACATTTCACAGCAATCACTGGGATTAAGTAAACTAGGACTGCATCCTTCAATCAAAGTGAACATGATGGCAAATTTTAAGTTTTAAACTGAAATCTGCCTTTTTTTAAAAAAAGGTAAGATCTGCTATAAAGAGCAAATGGAGCACATGGTTGAACAAGCTAGGATTAAACTGAACTATAGTTCCTACAGCCATCAACAACAAACAACATACAGCCTAACGTCAAAATAGTTTTTAGATAGGGTAAGCAGCATATATGGAGTATCCACCATGGTGTAGTGGATAGAAGACTCTGGAGAACATGGTCTGAATCCCCATTTGACCATGGAAACTCATTGGGGGAATAGACCTGGTACCGTCTCCTTAAATATTTCACTTAACTTGAAAGCCCTATTAAGGTTGCTATAAATCAGTTCTGACTTGATGTCACATAACTAAAGAATATATACATTTCCTACATAATTAAAAAGCAATAAATATTCAGGAGCAGAATTTATTCTCTGTTACCACTGTGCTGTAAAATGCAAATGACCCTCATTGGCCACAATCTTGTGCTAATTTCACCCACCATTCCTTCAAATGCTAATCCTCAATCTCTGGTTTCCACCTAAATAGCACTGTTGCACAGTTGGCATTTGATGTGCCCTATTCATACACCAGTTTTCAGTAGAGAAGACAAAAAGGCATTATTTCTAGAGACAGCGATGTACTGTACAAATGAAAGGAACACAATCATGAGCAACAGTGGAAACAAAAAGAGTAGGGGAAAGACCCACTCTCCTTGCTTTGCATCCTCATATGCGTAGTTTTCTGCGGGAGGGGGGGATGCTTGAAAATTTTCCTGCAGCTGACAATACAGATACCATTTACTATTTTTATGTTAAATCCACTTCAGGCTGAAACAAAGATCAAGTGGAGGAAGAAAGAGTTTCAATTAGTGAAAGAAGATTCATTCAATTAACCGGCAGCTGATAGGACCTATTAGCTAGCTTTGGTTCTTACCTTTGAAGAGGAGAATTTACTTGGTTGGGATTAAGGGTCACTTTTACACAAGATAGGGACAGAAGCCTGTGCTGCAGGGTCAGAAGACCAACCAGTCGTAAGATCAAATCCACGCTATGGAGTGAGCTCCCGTCACTTGTCCCAGCTCCCGCCAACCTAGCGGTTCGAAAGCATGCAAATGCGAGTAGATTAATAGGGACCACCTCGGTGGGAAGATAACAGCGTTCCGTGTCTAAGTCGTACTGGCCATGTGACCACGGAAGACTGCCTTCAGACAAAACACTGGCGCTATGGCTTGGAAATGGGGATGAGCACCGCCCCCTAGAGTCGAACACGACTGGACAAAAATTGTCAAGGGGAACCTTTACCTTTTACACAAGATGTTGCCAGCAGGATCAGCTTTATCCAGAAAAAGGGTAGGGTGGAAACAAAAAATGTGAGAAGGAATATTAGAGAACCAAGTGTGTATGGTCCCCCACCTACTTATTTCTTTTTGGCCTCCTTTCACTCAGAGGTGATCAGAAATACAAGAGCGTGGATGATCTTGGTCTCCAGTGACACATCCTTGCAGTATATGATCTTTCTAGTTCCTTCATTGCTGCCCTTCTGAGTCTTACTCTTCTGATTTCTTGGCTGCACTCTCCATTTGGATTGATAATTGAACCAAGGTACAAAATCTTTCACTATTTCAATTTCTCCATTGTCAACATTAAAATTCTGTACTTCTTCTATAGAAATGATTTAGGTCTTCTTAATGTTCAGTTACCGTTCTGCTTTGGCACTTTCTTATTTCAGTTTCATTAAAAGTTGTTTCAAGTTGTTGCTGCTTCTTTCTGCAAGTAAGATGATGTAATCTGCATATCTTAAATTACTGATATTTCTTCCACCAATTTTCACCCTGATCACTATATATGTGTGCGAAAGCTGGACAGTAAAGAAAGCTGACAGGAAAAAAATGATTCATTTGAAATATGGTGCTTGAGAAGCTTTGTGGATACTGTGGACTGGTAGAAATACAAACCAGGCTTAACTTCTTAGAGTATATCAAGCCTGAAATATTTCTAGAGGCAAAAACGATGAAACTAAGATCATGAGAAGGCAAGATTTTCTGGAAAAGACAATAATGCTTGGAAAGTTTAGAAGTAGCAGGAAAAGAGGAAGACCAAACATGAGATGGATAGAGTCTCTAAAGGAAGCCAGACTTAAGTTTGCAATAACCCTTACTGAGGACACAACTCTTTGGAGATAGCTCATTCATTGGTTGCTTACAAATCAAAGGTGACTGATTGCATGTCACAACATTTCACTCAGAGGACTTGGGGTAGTAGCCTAGTTAGATAAAATCAATGGAAATAAAGGGGAAATGCAGGCTGCAGCAGGTGATTCAAAATCCATCAAAACAATAAGCTCTCCTGCTGATTATACTTGATACATGAATACTGGAGAAAATTACAGGCTGGTCATAATAAAAATGAAATCAACACACACATGCATGTTTTGTATTTTTGAAAGAAAAAGAAACAAAGCCCACAAAGAATACGTTTTTAGTCATTCTTAGTCCAAGCAATAGATACTGTATTTTTCTGTGTATAAGATGCTACTATTTCCTAAAATCATTACACTAAAAATTGAGGTACATCTTGTACATGGACATAAGCTGAGATAGCTGAGGAAAGCACAAAATGGCCCGTACCTTGCCTCTGTCAACAGGTTTCCTTCAGTCACGAGGCTTAACTTCCTACAGCCAGGAGACGTAGCTTCCTCCAATCACGAGCCTTATGGAACTGATGTCAGCTGATGCAGAACATACCAGTTGGAACACATCTCGTTGGAGGTGAAGCCTGTAGGCAGTGCTCAGATTCAACAGTGACTCCTAATGTCTGAGCATTCTGAGCCCAGAGGCTGAATACTCAAAGCTACATTTTCTTAATTTTGGGGTTAGAAAAGTGGGGGGATTTTCTATAAACGGAGGCATCTTATAAATGGAAAAATACAGTATATAGAGAACTGGTTAAAAAACAGTCCTGACAGTTGTTTTGTTTTGGGGTGATAAGTGATTAACTGATTAAAAAAGGGAGTCAGGTTACAAGATTTTCCCTTGCTTAGAATCGCTTTGTTAATGGGAGTGAGCACAAGAGGGTATCCTATAAACTTGTTGTTTTAAATTGTAGATAGAGAAGCATATTATTCCATATGTATAATTTTAAAAAAGAATTGAATATTCATAAAAAATATATGGGAATGCAGGGATTTTTGCTGAGAGAAACATATAACACAAACAAATGAACAGCAAATTATTGGTTTTATTGGTTTTACTGTTTTTAAATTTGTAATGCCACCCAGAGTAGACCTTTGGTCTAGACAGGCGGGGTATAAATCTTATAAAATAAATAAATGGAGGATAGAGAATAGCACTTGAAATCCTTAACTGCACTTTGAGTCTAAAGCAACACCTCCACTAAACAGGGATCCTAAAATAATTTTAAGAGAAAGGTATTCATTCATGTAGTAACGATTGGATCACACAAATTAACCAAAATGACAAAAAGAAAACAATGGCAACAATGGATCTACTGAACCAGTGCCATAAAACAAGATAGGCACCCTTTCAAAAAGTATAACGGAATCAATTATGAACTGATGGTATGACCATTTGGGTTAGTTTTTGCTGAGGCAAGGATTATTTGGAGATCATGAGAAAGTTCCTCAGGAAAAAAAAGAAAAAAGAAAAAAAGAGAAAGAAATCCCTCCCAAAGCTTCTGATCAAAAATATATAACTTATCAGAAAAACATTTCTCCATTTAATCTCAGTGAAATAATCTTTTTTTGTTTGTGCGAGAACATTGTGTTAGGTCCCACCTGCTGTTGGAAATGGTGCAGCCAAGAGACAGGTTGAATATCTTAACAAAAACTAGGCTACTGAGAAAGCACATGATACCATGTTTATAAAGAACCTGTAAATAAAGGAACATTTTAAAAATAGGAAGAATCTGAACACTCATCAAGATAATGTTCCATTATGAATAGAGATGAGGATGAATCGCCAAAATAGTGGTTTGTGGTCCATAAACGTCAGTTCATCTGTGTGTTTTTTAAAAGCTGACCCCCACCTCCACAACCTGCCCCCCTGCCCCCTTCCCACTACCCCTGTTGCCTGCCTACCTTGACTGCTGCAGTCCATGCTGCCACCGCCACCATACACAGCAGCTGGCATCATGGCATCCTTCGTAGCACCATCCACTGCCACTTGATGCAATGGCCTTCGTCACTATGGCCTGTCTAAAGGGAATACGGGCTGCCCTTTGCAAAGATGGCAGCTGCAGCATTCCTGCCATAAAAGAAGCCACAGCCACCATCTTTGCAAAGGGCAGCCAGTGTCCCTTACAGCAGGCCGTGGCTGTGGAGACTACTGCAGCAGGTGGTGATTGATGGCAGCAGCAGGTGGCAATGGATGGTGGCAGTGGCAGATAAAAGCAGCGACTAAATTAGGGAGGGGAAAGGGGCAGGGGACAAACTGTGGAGGTGGCTGGCTATGGGGCTGCCTGGCTGCCTATGGTTCCATTGATCAGCTGATTGGCAGGCCCATAGTAGTAGTAGGCATCCTTCAGTCTCGAAAGACTATGGTATCGTGCTCTGTATGGAGGACTTGGAACAGCGTCTAGTGTGGCTGAGGAGGCCAATTCGAGAGTGACAATCCCTTCCACACTGGAGACAAATCCAATCTGTCCCCTGTCCAGCTCCCTGGTTTTGCTTCCTTTGTGACTTCCTCTTTGCCTCAGCCTGCTGGACAAGGGTCTCTTCAAATTGGGAGAGGCCGTGATGCACTGCCTGCCTCCAGGCTGAACGATCAGATGTCAGAGTTTCCCATCTGTTGAGGTCTATTCCTAAGGCCTTCAGATCCCGCTTGCAGATATCCTTGTATCGCAGCTGTGGTCTCCCTCTGGGGCGATTTCCCTGCACTAATTCTCCATATAGGAGATCCTTTGGAATCCGACCATCAGCCATTCTCACAACGTGCCCAAGCCAGCGTAGACGTCGCTGTTTCAGTAATGTATGCATGCTGAAAATTCCAGCTCGTTCTAGGACTACTCTATTTGGAACTCTGTCCTGCCAGGTGATACCAAAAATCCGTCGTAGGCAACGCATATGGAAGGTGTTCAGCTTCCTCTCCTGCCGGGCACAAAGGGTCCAGGACTCGCTGCAGTACAGGAGTGTGCTCAGGACACAGGCTCTATAGACCTGGATCTTGGTATGTGTTGTCAGTTTCTTATTGAGCCATACTCTCTTTGTGAGTCTAGAGAACATGGTGGCTGCTTTCCCAATGCGTTTATCCAGCTCGACATCTAGAGAGAGGGTGTCAGAGATGGTTGAGCCAAGGTACACAAAGTCATGAACAACCTCCAATTCTTGTGTGGAGATGGTAATAGAGGGAGGTGAGTCCACACTCTGGCCCATGACTTGTGTTTTCTTCAGGCTGATTGTTAGTCCAAAGTCTTGGCAGGCCTTGCTGAAACGGTTCATGAGTTGTTGGAGGTCTTCAGCAGAGTGGGCAACAATGGCTGCATCGTCTGCAAAGAGGAAGTCCCTCATGCATTTCAGCTGGACTTTGGTCTTTGCTCTCAATCTAGAGAGATTAAAGAGCTTTCCATCTGATCTAGTCCGGAGATAGACACCTTCTGTTGCAGTTCCAAAGGCATGCTTCAGCATGACAGCAAAAAAGATCCCAAAAAGTGTTGGTGCGAGGACACAGCCCTGTTTCACTCCGCTTCGGATGTCAAAGGGATCTGATGTTGAGCCGTCAAAAACTACAGTGCCTTTCATTCCATCGTGGAAGGACCTGATGATGTTAAGGAGACGAGGTGGACATCCAATCTTGGGAAGTATTTTGAAAAGGCCATCCCTGCTAACCAAGTCAAATGCTTTTGTAAGGTCTATGAAGGCCACTAAGAGTGGCTGTTTTTGTTCCCTGCATTTCTCCTGCAACTGTCGGAGGGAGAATACCATGTCAGTGGTGGATCTATTTGCTCGAAATCCACACTGTGATTCCGGATAGACTCTGTCTGCAAGCACCTGGAGCCTCTTCAGCACAACACGGGCAAGCAGCTTCCCTACAACGCTAAGAAGAGAGATACCACGGTAGTTATTGCAGTCACCCCTGTCACCTTTGTTCTTGTACAACGTGACAATGTTTGCATCCTTCATGTCCTGTGGTACTCCACCTTCCCTCCAGCAGAGACAAAAGATTTCATACAGTTCGGTGATGATGATCTCCTTACCGCATTTCAGTACTTCAACAGGGATGTTGTCCCTTCCAGGTGCCTTGCCAGAGGTGAGGGAATCCAAGGCCGCAGTTATTTCTGCTAGGGTTGGTTCGCTGTCCAGCTCTTCCAAGACAGGCAGGCACTCAATGTTATTTAATGCTTCTTCGGTTACTACATTCTTTCTGGAATATAGCTCGGAGTAGTGCTGCACCCAGCGTTCCATCTGCTGTGCTCGGTCCTGGATGATCACACCTGTAGTAGACTTCAAGGGAGCAGATTTCTTCTGTAATGGACCTAAGGCCTGCTTGATACCATCATACATTCCTTTGATGTTACCTGTGTCCGCTGCTATCTGTATCTGAGAGGAAAGCTGAAGCCAGTAGTCATTGGAGCATCTCCTGGCAGCCTGTTGGACTTGGCTACGAGCGGCTCGAAGAGCTTGCAGGTTGTACTCGCTAGGACAGGCTTTGTATGCTGCTAGAGCTCTTCTCTTATCCTCAATGGCTGGCATTAACTCCTCCGAATGGGCTTCGAACCAGTCAGCCATCTTTCTGGTCTTCTTGCCGAAGGTGGACAAGGCGGTGTTGTAGACAGTGTTCTTGAAGTGTTCCCATCGTTCAGGTGCATTTACATTTGCTGGACCTGGAAGGGTTTCCTCGAGTGCTTGGGCAAATTCCTTCACTTTTCTTTGATCGCGAGTCTTGTTGATGTCAATACGTGGTCTTCCTTCCTTTTTCATGTGATACAATTTCTTTGTTCGCAGTTTTGCTCTACTACACACCAGGGAGTGATCAGTATCGCAATCAGCACTCTGGTAGCTGCGTGTGATCGTAACACTAGGAAGGCTAGAACGTCTAGTGAGGATCAAATCGAGCTGATGCCAATGCTTGGATCTTGGATGTCTCCAGGAAACTCTGTGTTGCAGCTTCGTATTAAAGAATGTGTTGCTGACACAGAGACCATAGTAACAGCAAAACTCCAGTAAGCGTTGGCCATTTTCGTTCATCTTTCCAATGCCAAAACGGCCTAGACAAGTGGGCCAAGAATTGTGATCAGCACCAACTCTAGCATTAAAGTCTCCAAGAATGAACAGTGACTCTCTTTCAGGGACTTTTTTGATAGTAGCTGCCAGATAGGCAGAGTGGGAAAACCATAGGAAGAGAGAGAATGCTAGCCTTCCCTCTCTTCCTATGGGGGACGAATCAAAATGGGGCAATATTTGTCCCTTCGTGTTTGTTGGGGTCTCTGGAATTCACAATTATGAAAGGATGAATATTTAATGAATCAGTGATTTTTAACCAATATCACAATTCATTTTTTTATTTGTCTCCATGTCTAATCATGAACAGTACCCACAAATTGACCATTCTGGACTCTAGTACTTTCTTCTAAATATGCATGTAAAATTGCACACTAAAATCTCTTTGTTCCATTGCTGCTAAAAACATTCTGATGCTCAAGGCCTCTCTTCTGCTATTTTATGTTTTCTACTTTTATTCATAATTAGGCCATTGCCTGGCATTTTTTTCAAACTCAATTCCAGAATTTCAAAATGAATTTTTTTTAATGTTTCCCACTTGTTCTTCAGTACTTATTATATTTTATAATATTAGGACTGCAGAGCTGGAAGGGACGCTATGGATTATCAAGTGTAGTTCATTTATTAATCTTAAAATGTATAAACTTAAAACTGTGCTAATTATATTAAAAACCTTTGATACAGTAGAATAGTACTTCAGCATAAAACACTGTACACATAAACAAACAACAACATTGTTCTATGTCTCTTCTACAATGAAGGATTAGGAGCCATAATTGTTCAGGAGACATTTTTATGCATTATACAGGAACTTCTGGTTGCAGGGCTAGAGGTTGGGAATTCACTTCCCCACAGTTTCTCCTTGGTAAGGGTTGGATTTGATTATCCATAGGATCCCTTCCAGCTCTGCAGTTCTACGATCATGATGAAACTTCAACAGGTAGCTGAAACCTATTTGTTCCTTCTTCCTTAACTATATGATACATCTTTGAAACACTGTGTTCCACTACTGAGTTACAGAATATGAAGTTCATGGTCACATATTTTGTATGTTGAGTTAAAAAAAGGATGCACACTCAGTCATGCTTAGAGTAAATGCACTGCAAGCAACAGAATTTAAGTTAGTAACTACACATCTGCCTCAATAATTCAATGAGTCTACTCTAAACATGAGCAACAGAACAATCCTGTATACTACAAAGGGTGTTCCCAGGAGCCTTCTATACATTGGGGATGTCTCTCTATCCTTTGGGGAACAGAGTCAATCTCAGATGCCTTCTTTCAACCCCTCCCAAGGGCTAGGATGGGCACTCCTTTCACCGTTTCTTGGTCAAGGCTGGAAGTATATTTTTCCATTTATAAGATGAGCCAATGTGTAAGACGACCTCCCCTTTTCTAACCCCAAATTAGAAAATTTGATCCCTGCTTTTCCCTTCCTTTTGCTAAGCCACAGACCTTAGCAAAAGGAAGGGAAAAGCAGGGATCAAAGGGCTCCCTTTGGCCGCCGCTTCTCCCTTCCTTTTTGCTAAGCCCCGTGGTTTCACTACAGGCAGGGAAAAGCAGCTGTCAAAGTGCTGCCTTCCGTGTATAAAATGACTGTATTTGCGAAGGCTTTCACGGCCGGGATCTAATGGTGGTTGTGGGTTTTTCGGGCTCCTTGGCCGTGTTCTGAAGGTTGTTCTTCCAAATGTTTCGCCAGTTACTCTCAACTGACTCTCAATTTTTCCTCTAATTATTTTAGGAAAAGTGTTGTTTTATACATGGAAAGATATGGTACACCCTTGGGTAGGGGACCAATGTCAGAATGTACCAGGAGTGGCCAGGAGACAGTGGGTACAGATTTACAGATTACATAGCATCCCCAGTGGCACACCCAGACCCAGGGTAAGATTTATATGATCTCTGGATAGTGTAAATCACGTTTCCAAAGCTTGTCTTCTGGCCAGGCACTGTCTTTTCTCTATGTTAGAAGCCATTGCTAAGGCTCAAAGTAGTCTTAGATCCGAATTTTATTTGGTAGTGTACAGTACACCAATGAGACTCAAGAGCATTGCCACTCTGGAGACAAGTATGGGTGGAGACTGATGTGGGGGAAGCCAGAAGTGGAGGAATGGATAGTCTATTGTAGAGGAATGATGGGGAAAAAATCTAATTTATCTGCTCTGAATAGCATAGTGCAGCACAGAAAAAAACTGCACCCTTCCTCTCCAACATGTGAAGCTTCCATCCAGTCACCCCTGTCAATGGTCAAGCAGTGGGAAGGCAGGGCAGCTGAGAAGTCTGAGACTGGGCATGGTATAGTTGAATCTTTGGAGTGCAAACGTGGTCCAGTCTGCAAAAACCTTTGTCAGCAGAGCTTGGCTCTGAGGAGGGGGCTTGCGATGAAGCATACTGTGTGCAGTACCCTGATGGGTCTGGTCAAGAAGTGTTTGGAGTGCAAACACTGACCTCCAGGTGAGAGGGACCAGAGACTGGGATAGACACTAGGTGGTGGAAAGTGCCTTGCAGTCTTTCTCAAACTGCCTTCTCTCATCCGTAACGACAAGAATGGTCATGGGTGGTACAAAGGCATTCTTCAAGGACAAGAGAAGTCAGCTCACTGGACCAGTAGATCAAAATCTCCTCTTCTGGAGGAGACTGGAAGTAATTTTTCCAGCAAAGGCTAGTGTGGTGATCACCCTGCTTTGGCTCATGTAGAAGATTATCTGCAGGTACCAATGAGAGCTGTGGGAGGCGGAGCCAGAGAAACTAGAAGAGAGGGGTCAGTCAGAGTCTAGAGGAGTTCAGTCAGTGAGAGTGAGAGAAGAGAGTCTGAAGGAGAAGTTACTCTGTGGTAGTTAGGGAATGTCGTAGAGTTAGGAGTTAAGAGTGTGGAACTTCTAGATTGCTAAGAGAGTTAAGAGTGAAACAAGTTATTACTAATCTAATGGATACATTCAAGTCTGTGAAGAACCTGTTTAAGCAAACTGTAATCGATAAACCTGTGCCGTTTATACTGAGCTGGGACCTCAATCTTTCTAATTAAAGACTGGGACCTCAATCTTTCTAGTTAGAGGTCAACTGGTGGCAGCAGAAAGGAGAGAACATGTTGTGGGCCTCAGGCTAGTGAAACAACCTGGGGACACATGAGGGGCACATCACAATTGATGTCAGCTGGTGGGATAGTAGCATGAACTCCTTGTTTTATTAAACAAGCAGGGGCCACATGGTCAATGTCACAGCTAGTTAACTGTTTTCAGGAGAAGCATTTTCATTTAACATCCTCCCCCAACCCCCAATTATGTATGCTGTCTTTTAAAATGAAATGTCCTTTTTTCTCCATCATGGAAGATTATTACTGTTGGACCTTTCTTCCACCTTTTCCAGCCAGTTTTTACATGAATAGTGTTCTTCTTTCTTGGGTATGGATCTTGATGTGTGCAAAATAGTATATTCCACACCAGAAAATAGGTATAGAGCAGGTTGGCGGCTGCAAGCCAGAGTTAGAAGTATATAAAAAGTGTGTGTGTGGGGGGGAAGAAAACCAGAAAGAAAGGAGAACTTAACAAGCCAGAGGAGAACTGACCAAAAAAATAATAGTGGCTTGAGCTGTGGAGTTGAACAGACATTTTACTGCAGGTGTCACTTGTCTAAGTTAGCCTTGCATTCTATGGCAGCAAATGTAATATGGTCTTGGTTTTCAAACACTTCCATGGCAGTCTTACATAACCAGGAATTGCATTACAGTGTGTAGGTTCTGTGATGACAGGTGGGAAGCAGGCTAGTGAAGATGGATAAAGATGGATGTTCCTCCTTGGTTTGTAGCAGAGAAACTATGTTTCCTCCCTCTGTTGTATAGCATAGTGAATGAGTTGTCAAGGTTCTGGAAGCCTTCTAGCTCTAAAGTACATGCAGTCTCAGGAGGACCATTCAATTGTGCTGTCTATTGGCCCTCAGTGGATTACCATTTCCAACTGGTTGACTGCATTTAGCTACAGCAATTCATCGCAGAACTTAAGGTTTCTTCTGTATTCTCTTTTAATGATATACAGTGATGCCTCGCATTACGATGTTAATTCTTTCCAGCGAAATCGCTGTAGAACAAAAACATCATAAAGTGAAATTAAAAAGCCCATAGAAACGCACTGAAACCCGATTAATGCGTTCCTATGGGCTTTAAACTCACTGTCCAGCGAAGATCCTCCATAGGGTGGCCATTTTCGCTGCCTGTGCAGCAAGGAATCCATCCCAGAAAAGAGCGGGGAGACATTTTTTTACCCGGCGGCCATTTTGAAACCGCTGATCAGCTGGCCGAAAATCATTGTTTTGCGAGAATCGGTTCCCGAAGCAGGGAACCGATCGTCACAAAGTGAAATTCCCCCATAGGAAACATCATTTTTTATCGTAATGCAATTTCGTCGTTAAACAGGGTGATCGTCTTGCGAGGCACCACTGTATTGGGCCATGTTTTCTTTCTCCCATTAAAAATATTTTTTAATGCGAACATGGTGGGGGGCGCAGGTTACTTGACTATTATAAAAGAAGGTCACAGATTGAAAAAAAGTAGGAAAAACTGGTCTAAAATGTCTTAAAACTGTTTAATATCCTGACCAGAAAGCCCAACAGAGAAATGAATAGGAAAGAAACTAAAAGCTTCCATCTGTTGGCAAAGTGCATTTTGCATAGGGTTGATCACTAGGTCTGGATCCAAACACTGAAGCAAGAAAGGATGCCTAGAAGCCAACCAGCAATCATGAACTAGGGGAAACTGCAATGGAGTGAGCATTATTTATGCACTTAAAGGCTACAATCTAAGTAAATCAATTGACATAAATGTGCACTTAGTCTTGTAATGTGGCCAATATAGCTTACAAACACATTGCCTTTCCTGAATATCAAGTGAGATGAGTTATTTTAACTAGGGTCAATAATATGACAAAATGTGTTTTGAAGTTCTCTTATTATCTGTTTTGTGCTGGAAAGGTGATACACAGTCTCTCTCTCTCTCTCTCTCTCTCTCTCTCCCTTTTTAATAGCCTGAACTATAAAAGAGTGCTTGAAACTAGTCCATAAAAACTGAGTCAGTGCAAACCAGTCAGTACTTAAATAACAATTTTAAAAGCACTGAGTTAACTTCTCATTGAGGAGATAGCAAATACAGGACATAAAAATCATTGCAGATATTTGAATCAGGAAGCAACTAAAAAGCTTTGCAGGGGAATTAAACGAATTCATAATCTTGTAATGATCTCTGAGGAAGTTGACAGACTATACAATGTACAGTTAGCATTATAAAGAGATACAATAAAATGTATAACCTTTTGGCAATTTAGTTTCACCTACCATTTCACTGTTTCTGTCTCTCGTAAACAGACATTGCTTTGGGTGGGAGACTTCTCCTCTCAAAAGTAACTTTCCCCTTCTCTGCTATATCCCAAATGAGACAGTGAAAGTAGCAGGGCTGGATGGAATGGCAACAGGGTTGGACACTTCCTGGAGGTCCAAGCCTAGCAAAAAGGAAGGAGGTCTAATACTGTAGTTCTCATTTTGCACTCACTGTCCAGGAGCAAACTGGAGTTCACATAAGTTTTGCGTAACTTGTCATGACTAATTGTGGGCAACCAACAAGGTGCTGGGGCACATCTCAGTTGCAGAATGAGGTGTGTGACCAGGTATGTGATTGAGACATTCTCTAGCACCTCGTCAATTAGCTGAAATTAGTTGGGGCAAGTTCTGCAGATCTTATGTAAAAACCAATAGGATGCTGACTTTTGTAAGAGGACTGTTATTTTCCATACACCACCAAGTTTCAAGTTCTTTGGGCCAACTGAGGATGCCTGCTGAGAACCATCAAAATCCAGAAGCTCTCAAATGCTAGTATAACTGCATATTACAGCTGACTCGGTAAGCTAATATTGAGCTGTCCTGGGGGCTGGGGGGGGGGGGGGAGGATCCAACATACATACTACATTAATGAAACTGAAATTCAGAACACCACTGTATAAATCTGAACCATGACTGAGAAGCATAGGATGGTCAGACAGATAGCACATGAGATACTCTGAGTGGATACCATTTTTGAAAAATAAACATATGGTATTATAAATGATGTTGCCATCATTATAAACAAATTTACTTGCTTACAAGATACAAAGACTTAAATGCAATTATTATTCCCAAATAGAGTAGATTTATTGAATCAACCGAACTGATATAAGTGTTGACATTCAGTGGGTCTACTCTACTTCAGACTAGCCATTATATTTAAGCCAAAACACTTTCACAAATTACTTCTATTTGTGAGACACAAGTGCCGCATGTGAACACAAAACCTGATTTCACATTTCAGTTACATTACTTGTGGTATTTTAGTGTTGGAGGAATGCCTCATCCTTTCCCCACATTTTCAAAATAAAATGTGAACCAAAATCTGCACATAAATTCTGACTGTACATGTGAATGCCTTGTTCCAGTAATTCCTATCCTACACAACTTAAAAGGGGACAGGAATTGGAGGAAAAGTGGAGGATGAGTGAACCTTACCTCCTATGAACCAGAGAAGGATTGTTCCTACATCTGTGGATTTCAATGGCCTTAAGCACACTTAACTCTATGCTGGACAGTGGCCAAGACATTTTTCTAGATACAGTATAACTGGAAAGATAAACATACTCCTTCATTTTGTTATTTTGGCTTCATATTTTAACATGATATTTAAAACAATGCAAAAAGGGAAAAGGAGCATTTGTATCTTGAAAGGCTAAGAGTAAAAGCTATTAATGCATTTGTGTTCAAGGACCAGAAGGCTTTTAAGAATAGTTTTCTATTCAGTTTCAGTATTGTATGAGTTGTCAAGGTTCTGGAAACCTTCTAGCTCTAAAGTACATGCAGTCTCAGGAAGACCATTCAATTGTGCTGTCTATTGACCCTCAGTAGGTTACCATTCCCAACTGGTTGACTGCATTTAGCTAGAGTAATCCACAGCAGATTTCAGTGGAAGCAAAGACTTTCCACTTTCCCATGAACTCTGTGCTTCTATAGTGGCAAACTTCTCTCTTTAAATTCCAATTCTCTAAAATTTTAAAACTGGAAGTAAAATAGGCCAGGAAGCTACATTTCAATTACCCCAGGTCATCATATTTTATATAACTGACTTCAAAAAGGAGGAAAACAGACATTATAATTAAAACCAAATATTGTGGCTACTTATTGGCTGTACTCCTTACTAGTTTGCTTTGTTGCCGGTTATAGTTGTGGAATTTACCTTCAGAGCAGCTGAGGTAATATAGATATATACTATTTTGTGAATATGTTCAGAAGATACATTCTATTTTGTCTCACGCTCAATCTTCAGAATACTGTAAGAAAACCAGTAAGTTTGTTGTTTGTTATGTGCTGTCAAGTTGGAACTGACTTACAGTGGGGTCTTGACTTGAGAACTTAATCCGTATTGAAAGGCGGTTCTCAAGTCAAAAAGTTCTCAGGTCAAATCTGCATTTCCCATAGGAATGCATCGAAAACCATTTGATCCGTATCTGCTCTTTTCCGTCCATAGAAACTAATGGGGAGCTGCTATTCTGCCTTCGACCACTAGAGGGGGATATTTTGTTTCTTTTTTTCTTAGGTCAAGAAAGATTCAGGGAAGGCAGGGAAAATACAGTCCAGGCAGTACAGTACCAGGCAGTCCGAAGACTGTCTCCCAATCCACTCTCTAAACGCTGGGAGGAGTGGGGAAGCAGACAGGCACCCTTTTCACTGGCCAACAGTTAACTGAAAGTTCACATTTTGCACTTTCCCTGCCTCCCACATTGGTTTTTTTTTCAGTTCTTAACTCAAATCTAAGTACTTAAGTCAAGTCAATATCTTCCTATGAGAGCGGTTCTTAAGTCAAAATGTTCTTAACTCAAGCCGTTCTTAAGTCAAGACCCCACTGTATAATGACGATAATAGGGCTTTCAAGTGAGATAGTTAAGAAGTAGTTTTACCAGTTCCACACCCCCAGTGAGTTTCCATGGCTAAGCAGTGGTTTCAATCTAGACCTCCTGAGTCCTAGTCTATCATTCTATCCACTACACAAAACGGAGTATCCACCAATTAGTTAGCTTGGCAGAACTAAAAACTGGGCCTTCTCAGCAGTGGCACCCTCATTATGGAATGCTTTTACCACAGGAGTTACATTAGGATCCCTCCCTTCATGCCTTCAGAAAGCTGCCGAAACAGCGTTTTTAGGGAACTATGTATTTGCGAAGGCTGTTGTGGGTTTTTCGGGCTCTTTGGCCATGTTCTGAAGGTTTTTTAGGGAAGCTTTCGGGGACAGAGGAGTTAAACCATTTACTAAAATTATGTAATCTTTTGTCATCTGATCTTGCTTGCTAGAACATATGTCACACACTACATTAAAAAAAAAACCAAAACTTCAGACGCCTTAGAATTTTTCAGTTCTCATCAGATATTTCTGTTTTGTTAAATTTCATTTACATCTTTCCTTGCATTGCAATTGTATTTTTTGAATAACAATGATGTAAAAGAAGTTGTCCTTCTTTTACAGTTTCTTTAAATGTTTTCCATTTATTTTACATTTTAAATGATAGGAAAACAGGCAGAAGTACTATAGATAAGGTGCTGATCAGCATACAATGCTGGAGCTTTAAGGATAGCTGAGTTTCTGCCATTTCCAAATTATAACCTCTAAAAACTCATTAAAGTGATAGTGTAATGTATTTATTTGGGTCTTTCATATTTTGTTTTGATTGCTCAGTTTAATTGATTCAGGTATTTGCTTTCAGCTTCACATTGCTGCTTGCTTAATCTAGTCTACAAAGATGGCATTTTTGTCTACTGAGATATTTGACTGCTGCTTTTTATTTATTGTCAGATTTGTGAGTCTCTCCCATCTCTGGAATAAGTATCCACTTCTAGAACAACTTTGAGATGGCATCACTATGGGTATTCCTCAATCTAGTCATCTGGACTGAACCTGGATCATAAGCAGAATCACATGGCACAGCATGGGGGAATCATAACTTGGAATGTTCCAAAGCAGCTGCCACCAGCCGTAATAATAGAGTAGTAGCTAGGGAAGGGGCCCAGGCTACATTACTCCAGAGATAGTTAAGTGCGTGCATCCAGCACCCCTGTTATGACACTTTGTGTTTGGCCCATCCAAGGGGCATGTTGGAATCAGTAGAGGAGGTGGGGCTCCAGTCCTCCCTCTGTTGTGAACTGGTCCCGTTAACCTGTACTGTTTGGCAGTGCAGTTAAGTTCCTGGCACCCACAGAAATACTTAGGTTTTGTTGTTAGCTCAGTTACTGTTGTGTTGTTCTGATAAAAGAGCCTGTTTCTGCAAACACTCTCTGCACCATAATGGAGGGGCCATGGGGTATGTGTGCTCACAATGTGTAAACTACAGCCCTAAATATAATCTCAAAGGTCCTGTGCAGCAACTGTCTCTGGCAAGAGTGATCCATCACTTCCTCAGCAGCCTACTAGATGGGGGTGGAGGGAGAGGGAGATGGGGGAGGAAGAAATGGCAGAGGAATAAGAACAGAAGAGGAAAGAAGGGACTGCAGAGAGCTACTGATGGAGAGAGTTAGAAAAGTAGGGCACTGAACATAAGAACAGTGGTAACAGGCTTCTAACATAAACTATTGTTTAAATTACTGAATCTCCCTCGTGCCTAACAATTTAAATGAAGAATCATAATAATTTATTTATTTATTTATTTATTTTATTTGTATCCCGCCTATCTGGTCAATCGAGGACCACTCGATAAGACACAGTACTTGAGTTTTTAGGGTGCTAGTGCTAGAGGAACTACAGTATTTTGTTTCTGGTGATTTTTAGATCATCCTATAACTGATGTTTCCCCCTTTTTGTACCAAAAAAAATCCAGATTTGCATTAGGAAATGTTTTTCAGAACAGCAGTTTCTGTCTTTTTTTCCATTTCAGTGGCTAAAATCCTGTTGTTTAGCATTGTACATCACACTAGAGTAAGCCTATTTAAATCAATGTAACATACACAAGTTGAGTCAACAAATCCCCAGTGATTCAATGAGCCTACTCTAGTGTGACTTAATGTGACACTAAGCAACAGGATTTTAGCCATTATCATTTGGAAACAAATGTGTAGCAGCAGCATATGCCCCTATTTGTACAGTTTATGCAGCTATGGCCAAAATTCTGTCACTTTGCATAGTAAAGCGCAGGCCCATTGAGTCAATAGGAATTTGGTGAGTCAAATACTCTGCAAGTCCCCTTAATTCAAACTGGCCTCCTCTAACTAAAACTTACTATGCTAAAGCAGGTGGTAGTTATAGTAGGCCCATTTGAACCAATGGAATTTAATGAGGAGCTGATTCACCAAATCCCCACTGGTTCAGTAGGCTTCCTCTAGTGTGACTTACATTAAACACCAGGATTTCAACCACTAAATATTTTACTTTACAAAGTTGCCTACAAATGAAGAAAAACAATGAATTGTTATTATGATATTATTTAAAGTTTTTTTTTAAAAAAAGAAGAGGATCTGATGCTAGAAAATATCTGGTTCTTTTTTTCATGCTCTTTAGGATTTTAAAAATTACTTAAGCCATCCCTTCTATTTGTTTTTCCTAATTCTTTATTTTTATCTTTTGTGATTGATAAATATGTTGGACTAGGACCGATGCAGATTTTTGTGTCAAATTTTGCATTTTTGAGGTCTGAATATTTTGTTGAAAGCAAAATATATCAGAAATAAATATAGCTTATTTGTCCCCATGACTCAGGAATATTTCTGACATACTTGACTAGCTAAGGGAACTGACAGGTTTTAGAAGTCTTAAAGGTAAGCTTTTGGATGACTTTGCAGAATTCCCTCTGGAATCTAGGACTTGGATGAAAATGAAGACAGTGCACTCAAATGCACCCATCTAGATTTTAAGAAAGAAAGAGCAGGAAAGAGGACCTCAAGGACGGAAGGGATTGAAAGAGAGGGGAACTTGACAATAAGGGAATAGACAATAAGAGAGAGACCCACAAAGAGAAAGCACAGGAACCTGCAGTAAGGAGAGAGAGAGAAAGAAGAGCCAAAAACCTGGGGGAGGGGGAAGGGACAGGACCCCCAAACAGAGATAGCCAGACAGACAGAGGAGTCATCAAAAGAACAAGAGAGAGAGAGAGAGAGTGAGCTCTACAGGGGAAAAAAACCAAGAAGGGAGGGTGCATGAGGCAGGGAAAGGGAAAGAAACAGTCCCACGCAATAAGCACCAGACTAACATGTTGGAAAAGGTCATGACAACTACTTTCTATTTGTATGAGAAGTGTTTACCTGATTTAAAAAAAGGAATCTAGTTCTGGAATTTTCCCTTGCTTGGTGTTGTTTTTTGAAAGACAGTGAACATACGAGAGTTCCTAGACTATTCTGACTGCTGCAATTGGTGTTGTCAACATTCACACTGGCTTTGCCACATTCATAAGCCAGAGGTTTTTTGAATTATAGTTAGGAAACACAAACACATTCTACTTAAATGTGATCATCATGACACAACTTTCTTCCTTTGGGCCTTTGCTTGATGTTGGGAACTGCCTTTCTGCCTGATAGTATTCCAAAAGGAAATATCCAAGATTTATAAACTAATACATTAACTAGTTTCAGTATCAAAATGCAGTTGTAGCTAATTCTCTTGCAAAACAGCTGGCTAGGGGAGGAAGCTGACCAAGGTAAACACACAAGCTGAATTTACTTTGCTCACATCCATTCCCCCGCCCCCACCCCCAGTTTTGGCTGTGCTAACTCTTCTCCTGCTGCTTAAACTTGCCTCAACCTCTTGGCCCCCAGCTGCTTAATCTCTTTCCAACTTTGTTTAATCTCAGCCAAGCAACAAGGTGAAAGTAACCAGATATTATATAAAAAAATCTGTATAATTAACAAGACCTTGTTAATTTCATGTTTCTGCCCAGGTAGCTTGTATAAATGAAGAACAGAGGGGAGTCAAATATCAGAGAAAGAGAAAAACAATTCTGCTTTCAAACTTTGAGAAAAATCTCCAAGGATTCACAGAACACAGTGCTACCAACATTTGCCATGTTTTGGGCTTTTTAAAATAATGAAGTTATGCAGACTTTTAGATTCTCCCCCCCCCCCGGCCCGGAAAAGGAGGCACGGCATAAAGAGAGGCTTCACAGTAGGTCCTTTAGCCATAGCATAAACTCTGCTTTCTTCCAACTGAAATTACAGGGATATAACACAATGAGTTGAATACAACCCATTAGTCCTTTTCTCCCTCCTAGATTCAGATGAGCTGTCTACTTTTATAGCAACTTGTGCTTCATATAAATGTTAATATGTCACCTTACCTTTAAAAAATATCCCAGAAACAATTTAATTGTATAAATGTTCCAGAGATCTGGAAAGAATGTAATTTTCTTCCAAGACTCAGGGAAGAAATGTTGGGCCACCTATTCTTGTCCATCTGTGTCATGTAACCACCCATGTCATATTTGAAATGACCAATACATTCTTGTTGCACTAAGAAAGATTTCATTGGCTGTTTAATAAGCCAATAACCAAGAATACAACTTCAAACTATCATCGGTGTAATTTGTGTGCTTGCATGTCCAGGACAAAACATTTTTCATTTTTACTTGTTGAAAGTAATAACATATTCAAAGTGGACTTCAACTAAAACACTGAAGGTGGATACTAACAGTAATGGCTACATGCTGAGAAGCCACACCTCCATATGCTAGGTACTGGGATTGAATAAAATAGTCTATTGCTGTTATGGCATGTTTGTGAGTGTTTTATTGGCATCTTGTTGATTGCTGTGGAAAACAGAATACTGGATTAGTTAGGGGTTGAGTATGAAATTCAGGGTACTTGGGTTATTTTCCTGTTAGCAAACATATTTTGAATACTGCTACGTAAACTAGCACACTTTTCTAAAATTGCAGAAAAGGAATTTAATTCAAGCACCTTTAATTGCCCTGGATGTCTTATCTGAGGCTAAAAGGTTGTGCTATATTAAAAAATTGATAAAGAGAAGCATTGAAGCACTGTAACATCTTTTATGATCAAATCATAATGTAGTTTTCTAAACACAAATGCAGTCCTTTGTAAGTAGCGGGTAATAAAAATATTTGGTTTTCAGTCTTGTAATATTTATTAAAGATCTTTGCATTTTGCCGGCTCTTACCTTATTGCACTTGCAGATAAATGGCCGTAGGAGCCACTTGCTGAAGAACTGCTACGGGAATTGTTGAGAATTGTGACCAAGGAGTTGGGAGATGTCCGGATCATGGTCTGAAGGTCAAAGCTATGATCAGATAGAGGTGATAGGGATAGTGTTCGCTTTCGGCTTGGTCTTGTTGGCAGCCTAGGACTCGGAAACCTGGCGCCTGTTATGTAAACAAAAACAATTATCTACCCAAGCACCTGACCATCTTTATTTATTACTACTGGCAATGGATATGAAAAGTCACCACAACAGTATGATGTGCTTTCTGACAAGCCCACTCTTTCCACTTATGATCTACTAGCTACGATTGAGGAAAATTAGGAAGAAAAATGTATCTTTCCATTGCTTACCTCTGGGGAACTCTGTTTATTAATGTGCAGGCAAAATGATAAATTGCTAAACAAAAGGAAAAGACTTTTATGTGTTATCCCTCTCATTTCTGGTGATTTATGAATCTGATGGCTGCTTAGACATGCACATCATTAATTCACTAGAAGCTAGGAGACAGAGTAGTTCAAATCCAAGCTACTGGCAAACTCATAGCCTACCACATTAATGAAAACACCCAACAAGGACTATAAAATGTAAAATGGAATCCAAGACCTCTATTTTATTTTGGTTCAACATTTTGTTTTGTACAATGATATATTCAATATAAGTATGAATAATATACTACCCTTTTGAATTGTTTATGGTATTTATATTTCCTCATTGTTCTCAAGAGTTCAAAATGTGTTTCAAAGCTATGCTTTTCATGCTTTCTTTTAATTATTATATGAACAGCTCTTTCATCCTTTATTCACTGAACTAGAGTAAGTGGCTGCAAGAGATTATTACAGATGCTTCTGGGTTCTTATACTTTTAAATAGAAAACAGTATAGCTTGAAATGGAAGGTTAGAAGTTTTCAGAGCAAAAACAAAAACAAAAACTCAGAAAATTGCTTTCAAAGATGAAACAAGGTATGGAGAACACAATCTGGCTAAGACCAAGCACTTTGAAAAGTTGAGGTCACTGAAAAGATTTAGGCGTATGATTAACTTTCCCACTAAAATTCACAGCTAATTTGTCCTATGTGACATATTTATTCCAACAATCATGCCTGCAACCCCTTTAAACCAAATCTTTAAAGATCCCTGCCATAGTCTTCAACACGTACTTTTGTCATCCTTCAGTACTACTGTTCTTGCACTCTGAAAATAAATACAGACCTATTGGATGAAAAGTATTATCCATCCCATTCAGCATGCTGTTCCTAACAATACCTGGACCAGATTCGTGGGGTGGGGGAACGTAAATGTTGCCTATAAAATACCAAGGCTCCTGATCTGTCCATTACACAGTTGCTTGAAGTTTAAATTTGGTATGCGAATCCTTACTTTATTGATTCCATCATTATGATCTCATCTCTAGTTACATATTGATATGGTTGGAACCCTTTGTGGTCAAAACCCCAGACACAAGGATGCCAGCAAGCATGTCAGTTACCTTTGGTATCTGGCCTGTGGTTCCTTTCTCCCTTCTACATGTGTGTAACAAGCACATCCTCATGTTGTTTTAATGTCACATTGACCAATCAGCATTTGCAATGAATATTAATATATTTTTAAATTTCTCTGGTACCTTACAATTTAACCTTTTCTATCTCTTTTTATGGTCCTGCCGCTTAACTGTGTGGCTGTTTGCTACTTCATTTAAGGCAATGCTTTGATACTTGAGAATGGTAATGTCTTTAAGCTTGTCTTAGAGATAAAACAGTTATCAAAGCTTACAAGAAAAGGGTATTGAATTAAAGATGCAAGAATGACCCAGGCAAAAGTGACAAAATCAGACAGTATGATTCAATTGTTTCTTTTTGATTAGAGAACAAAAGCAAGGAAGATGTTGTTACATACAGCACTGATGTTACCTGTCTGTCATGGGTTTGGAGGGAAAGTTCCATCCTATGGGGAGTGGAAGGCGGGACATCAGGAGGAGGGGCTGTACTGTATATATATGTGATGCGTGTGTGGAGAAGGAGACGCTGGGATGTGAAGAAGCAGCAGCTGGGAAGAAGAAGCTGGTGTGGGAGTCTGTGTGTCAGACAGGGTACTACTGTGTGTCAGAGTACCAACCTGATAGGTTCAGGTGTCTGTTGGTTAGCCAGAACTGATAGGTTCAGGGTCTGTGCTTCAAGTTAAGTGTTCTGTGTGAACCAAACTGTATGCATGTATGAATGAGACTAAGCCACGTTACTATATCTTATTCACCTGATCATTTTATTTTCCCTGTGTGTGATTTAAATAAACCTTATTCTTTTATTAGTTGAAAATCCATCCCTGGTCTGTGTGACTTCTTATAGGGAATGGTTGGTGGCAGCTTAGTTAACGTGTGGCAGATCCCAGTAGGTCTGGGTTTGTCACATTGATTGGTGTCCAGCGTGTGGGATACGACTGGTCCAGTTGTCCAGCGGTCCAGCAAAGCCTTGGCAAGAGTGCCCAGAGCAAGGGGGGGTCTAGTCAGGGACAATCTGAGGCGCGTAGGTAATCTTCTAGGTGTACCTCACGGGGAGGTGCGCTAGTAGAAGAACGTGCCAACTGGGGAGACTAGATTAGGGTGCTCTGAGGCAGCCTGTTTTGGCGGGAAAAAGCTGAGGCAAAACTGTGAAATAGCAGTGAGCTAGCTTGTCTGCTGAGAGGCCCAGCCGAGGGGGGTAGACTCTAGCTCGCAACTGTTGCAAGTTAGTGCTGAAAGGACAGCAGCAATCTATAGGGAAAGCTGGTTCTGAGGAAAAAAAAAAGTGGTCGTTTTATTTTGAGGCTTGACTTTTTAAAGCAGCCTGTTCTGAGGGGGGATTATGCCCTTGACTCGAAGCCAAATGGCAGAAATGGGTGAAGTGAAAGACCCACAGGTGGACCAAGGTTCTGAGGAGGAATTTGGCTCAGTGCAGGATGAGAGCACGGGAGAGCAGAACCCAGAACTCAGAAAAATGCTCCTAGCCCAACAGCATGAACTGAGGGTGAGGGAAATGGAAATCAGAAGAAAAGAAAGAGCTGAAATCAGTCAGGCAGAGGCAGATGCCAAGAAAAGGGGAATGGCCATGAGGATAAAAGAGATGGAACTGAAACACCAAATTAGAATGGTACAATTGGAATTGGATTTCCTAAATAAGTTTATTAACAATTTATCAGTGGAAGAAATGTCAAAGAAAGAAAAGTATGAGGCTCAGGCCAGACAAAGTGAGCAAGATCTTGAAAAATATAATCAGCAAAAAGATATTAAATTAAAAGAAATCAGAGATAAGACTGAAGGAAAAGTGAAAGAGATAAAAGCTAGGGCTGAGGAAGAAATTTTACAGATCAGGGCTGAGTTTGAGGCTAAGCAAAAGGAGCTAGAAAGGAAACCAAAATCTGTGGCAGAAGCAGCCGAGATCGCAGATTTTATTTCCCAAATAAGAAAGCCCTTGGGTGAGGGGAAATCTGTAGGTAAACCCAAAGAAACCTACAGCAAGTACTCTCAGGGACCAGGGAAAAGCCAGCAAGGGGGAGGGGCCCATGGTGAAGGGAAGCCCTCAGACATGAAACCAAGACCTCAGATTTTGGAGGGAAAACCAAAACAGGATGAGAGAGAATCAAAATACACCAGAAAATGTTATTTCTGTCAGGGAAAGGGCCATCTAATCTCAGAGTGTGAGAAATTAAAGCAGCTAAAAGGAATGGTGCCTCAGGATTCGAGTGGAACCAAGCCAAAAGCTGTGTTCTGTGTCCAGAAAGAGCAAGGCTCATTGCCACTGAGGGAGCCTGTTGCCATGGCTACTCAATCTGGAACAGCTACATCTGCTGATCAGGCTGAGGAAAATGGTCCTCTTGTGGAGGTCAAGCGCTGCTTGCTCGTGAGAACAGATTCTCAGTTGTTTGAAACAGCAGGGGTGGACGTAGGAATACTTGACCATCAGTATAGGGGGCTGAGGGACACTTGTTCCCAGGTGACCCTGTGCCATCCAGATATTATTCCTAGGGAATATATAATCCCAAATGAGAGCATGAAGGTGGCAGGGATTGAGGGGCAGGTGATCTCACTGCCAGTAGCGGAGGTACCTGTGAACTTTCAAGGCTGGAGGGGAGTTTGGCGGCTAGCGATTTCATCGACTCTGCCAGCAGCCGTGCTCGTGGGAAATGACCTGGCTGAACATGTGAAACGGGTGCTAGTGATTATACGTTCACAAGCCACCACGGGGACAGTTCAGGGGGGTACTGATGAGCCAGAGACGGAAGCAGAGGGGAGTTCAGAAGCTGTGGTGGAAACCTTAACCACAGACAGCCGATTTGGCCAAGAGCAAAAGGCAGACGCCACTCTCCAAAAGTGTTTTGAACAGGTGACTGACGCCCAGCTAACACCTGAAACCCCAGTGAAATTTCTGGAGAAAAAGGGGATTTTATATAGAGAGACCCTGAGGAATATCTCAAAAGGGGGAGATGGGATCAGAAGTCAGCTGGTGGTACCTGAAAAGTATCGCCCCATGATCTTACAAAGGGGGCACTCTGACATGTTTGCTGCACACTTAGGGGTGAACAAAACACAGCAGAGAATCACACAGAATTTTTACTGGCCTGACATAGGGAAGCAGATCAGGGAGTTCTGTAAACAATGTGATGTGTGTCAAAGGCAGGGGAATAGCCGCGACAGGACCAAAGCAAAGTTGTGCCCTTTGCCTGTGATTGACACTCCGTTCAAATGTATAGGGGTGGATATTGTGGGACCTTTGCCCAAGGCCACAAAGAGGGGGAACAGGTTCATTCTCACCATTGTGGACCATGCCACGAGGTACCCTGAAGCCATTCCCTTGACTAACATTGAAACTAACACAGTGGCAGATGCCTTGGTGGGGTATATGTCCAGGATGGGATTTGCCTCAGAAATAATCACAGATTTGGGAGCATCGTTCACATCAAAGCTCATGAAACGCTTATGGCAAATCTGTGGAATTAAGCACAAGGAAACTACTGCCTATCATCCTGAAAGTAATGGGTTAACTGAGAAGTTCAATGGGACTCTAATGCGCATGATTAGGGCTTACTTGGCAGAGAATCCAAACAATTGGGACCAGAAGCTGCAATCCCTTTTGTTTGCTTATCGATCAGTGCCACAAGCCAGTACCGGGTTCAGTCCATTTGAACTTTTATTTGGGAGAAGGGTGAAAGGGCCCCTTGATCTGATCAAACAAAATTGGGAGCAGATCACCCAGGATGACCCACAAGACGTTGTGACATACATAGACACCTTAAGGATTGACCTAAAGAGAAACCTAGAGCTAGCAGCAGAGACCCTACAAGCTCAAAAGGTCAGAAAGAAAGTTTGGGATGACCAGAAAGCCGGGGAGAGGCACTTTAATCCAGGGGAGGAAGTGCTTTGGCCTAGGCCCTGCAAAGAAAACAAACTGCAGCTGGGTAGCCCAGAAAGAAAATACTTGGGTCACTTGGTAGGGGGAGGAGTGATAAAACCCCTGGAGGCCAAAATAGAAGCTGTTCGTGATTGGCCTAGACCCAACACCAAGAAAAAAGTCAAATCATTTCTTGGGTTGGTGGGCTACTACAGAAATTTCATCCCGAGGTTTAGCGAGATTGCGGCTCCGCTGACCGATCTGACGAGGAAGAAGACTGATGACCGCATCCCGTGGACCAGCGACTGTGAGGCGGCGTTCCAGAGGTTGAAGGAGGCGTTAATCAATTATCCAGTGCTGCGTGCTCCAGACTTCGACCGGGAGTTCATCATCTACACCGATGCGTCTAACAGCGGGGTAGGAGCAGTTCTTTGCCAGGAGGATGAGAATGGTGACCAGCATCCAGTGTCCTACCTGAGTAGGAAACTTCAAAAAGGTGAGAGACATTTGGCAACCGTGGAGAAGGAGTGTTTGGCCATAGTCTACGCGATCCAGAAGGCCAAGCCTTACATCTGGGGAAGACATTTTGTTCTGTGCACTGACCATTCACCACTGCAATGGTTAAAGACAATGAAAACCCACAATAGCAAACTTATGAGGTGGGCTTTAAACCTACAGGACTATGACTTTGAAGTGAAGGTGGTCAGAGGGTCAGTGAACTGTGTTGCTGACGCCTTGTCAAGAAGACCTGAAGATTGAAGACGGCGAAAGAACATGGACTATGTATATATATTGATGACAAAAAGTTAAATGTACCTGGTTTTTTTGAATTCGGTTTGTATGAATAAAGGTAAATTGATGTAATGTATATGGTAAATGCTTAAATGCCTAATTGATATGGTTAACTTAGAATGTAAGTATAAGTAAGTATGGTATTGTATGTATAACTGTTGTTGTGTGTTTTATTCAGGTTGTTTTTTGGGAAAAAGCACCTTAGCTTTCCCCCTACAAAACAACTTATAAAGAGGGGAGGTGTTACATACAGCACTGATGTTACCTGTCTGTCATGGGTTTGGAGGGAAAGTTCCATCCTATGGGGAGTGGAAGGCGGGACATCAGGAGGAGGGGCTGTACTGTATATATATGTGAAGCCTGTGTGGTGAAGTTCAGGAGACGCTGGGATGTGACGAAGCAGCAGCTGGGAAGAAGAAGCTGGTGTGGGAGTCTGTGTGTCAGACAGGGTACTACTGTGTGTCAGAGTACCAACCTGATAGGTTCAGGTGTCTGTTGGTTAGCCAGAACTGATAGGTTCAGGGTCTGTGCTTCAAGTTAAGTGTTCTGTGTGAACCAAACTGTATGCATGTATGAATGAGACTAAGCCACGTTACTATATCTTATTCACCTGATCATTTTATTTTCCCTGTGTGTGATTTAAATAAACCTTATTCTTTTATTAGTTGAAAATCCATCCCTGGTCTGTGTGACTTCTTATAGGGAATGGTTGGTGGCAGCTTAGTTAACGTGTGGCAGATCCCAGTAGGTCTGGGTTTGTCACAGATGTTAGCTCCTGATTTTGGATCAGATGGATATCTGCCATCTAATAAACCATTATTACATACTACTTGGAAAATGGAAGACATTTTCACAAGTGCCACTGTAGCTGAAATCTGATATGTATTTATCTGGGAGGAATGTCCTTTTTCATTCTTCATCTCATCAATGGTGCCTGAACAAACCTGGAACCGTGATGCACAGTTGCACACTTTTTTTTAGAGTCTGGAGATTCATCAATATTATGATGCAAGTCCCTTTTAACATATAAACCTGTGATATTTCCTTCAAATGTTGGGGATATGTATAGAAATGCTGTCTTCTAAGACAAACTGCAATTGCATGAATGAATAAACTGTACTGTCCTTTGCCAGCTAGTTGGCGAGGAAACCAGCTGGCACTTCTATCCAGCAAAGCCAATGATGAAGAACTGTGGGAGTTGAAGGCCAAAAACATTAGGAGGGGTACAGTTGCCCACTGCTGTATTCTTTTTCCATTTAGACTCTCTTCTTTTTCACAACCCATATTGCCAGTATTAGGAATACATGTGTATATACATAGCCATGAAGAAGGATTGTAGTTTAGCAAGTGTTTTTTAAAAAGTCAGATTTTCTGTTCTATGTCTTCTTCTGGCTTCACCCCACATTTCACTGCTGTTTCAAGGGCCTGTAGCATCTATAGGGCTTCTTTTTTATGGAAGTTCAGAGATTTTCTCCAAATACACTTTCAATTGTGATAGGACACTTAGGGTTCTTTTCTACACTGGCGAAGCTGCCCAGGAGCAGTAATGCTTTCATATAGACTTGTTTTAGTTATATGCTGACAAGTTGGAACCACCTTATAGCACTTATAGCAACACTAATAGGGCTTTCAAGATAAATGAGATATTTAAGGAGTAGCTTTACCAGTTGCACACACCCAATAAGCTTCCATGACTGAGAAGTGATTCAGACCCAGGCGTCCTAAATCCTAGTCCATCTCTCTATCTACTACATCACACTGGATATCTATATATAGACTACAACATATTTTATCTAGATCTACATCTTCTTCTTTGCCTCCACCATATTATTAATTAGTATAATCAAAACCTTGCAAGGCTTTGCTATACCGAGCTTACAATATTAAGAATATTTTCTGTAACTAAAGGGTTACTTGAACTGAGTGTGTCCAAGAAATTGACTTACAGTAATCAGAAAACAAGTAATCATAAAAGCTATCAAATGTTATTTTTCTTTATCGAGTGAGGCAGAAGGCACCTGACTTTTAAAGACAACATAAATACTGACTACATCAGTTCGGTATGATATGAAAGCATGGACACTGCTGTTGTTGTTTTTGGCATCTTAATTTTAGCTTCCCACTAATTGTTTTGTTTTGTCTTTTCTCATATAAAATTCTGACAAAGAAGAAAGGGTTTTTTCAGTATGATGAATGGGTAGGACATTCAGATTCCTACTTAATGACAATTAATTTACTGTATATCCATGCAAGTTAAGATAGTTTTAATTAGTTTTTACAAAGTAAAAGGCTAGCTTCATCCTCTGTTTAGATAAAAGCAGCATTGCCTGACTAAACAAATTCTCATCAAATAAAGAAGGTGAGGTTATATGACCTCCCCATGATTCACTTTCAGTTTAATTTTCTATTTACTGTTTAAAAACAAGCAATTTGCATAATACCACTGCACATTTCTCTGTGTTTTTAATACAGAAACTGCTTTAATTGAAAAGTTGCTGCGGTAATGAAGCTTGAATGTGTGATCTCAGCTCAAGAGAAATTGCATGTGTTAAGTTTGTACAGCTCAGAAGAGGGAAAGAGAAGGAAGCACAGTTGTTTTCACTAGACTCTTTGGCCCAAGTGCTCTCTGTACTACAGCGACTGTTAGCCATTGTGTCACATACCAAAAGGAGCAAGCAAGCAAAGTACTTAACATTGCCTATCAAGCCTGTTTCTTGCCACTTCAACAACCAGCCACCTGATGAAGAAGTGACAAGGCTCCTTCCACTGACTTGCTCGTTTTTCATACTTCTCTTCTTGGTCGCCATGCACAAAGGTGTACAACTAATTCTAGTTATAAGAAGCATGCTCTGACACATTTTGTATGATCTCTACAGAGATTTACACTGTATGTGAAGCACTGCTGGAGATACGCAAGCCACAGGACTACCAGTTCCTTACTTGATTTTCTGAACATATATATGAATTAAGGCATTTTAACAGATATTATCTGATGTTGGTACATAAGTATCTTTCTGTAGGCACATTTTCATAGATGCCCATTTACTAAAAAAGATCTTTATTGATTTCCAGAACTAGAGAACCCCACTTCAAGCAAATAAGTTATCTCTAATCCTATCATACTTTTTTATTGAATAACCTCCCTGGTAGATGATGGGAAAGCTGTAGACATACTATATCTTGACTCAAGCAATAGTTTTTAGAAAGTGTCCCATAATACTTTAATTAGCAAGCTAACTAGATGTGGGCTACATAGAACAACTGTGTGGTGGATAAAACAGTTGCAGCATTGTACTCAGAGAGTACTTATCAATGGCTCTTTGTCAAACAGGGAGGAGATAACAAGTAGGATAAGACAAGGCTCAGCCCTGGCCTGGTGTTCTTCAATATTTTTATTAATAAGTTGGAAGAGGGGTGTGTACGGAATACTTATCAAATCTGCAAGTGACACAGAGTTGGGTGGAATAGCTAATATCCTGGAAAACAGAAACAAAATTTTAAAAGATCTTGAGGAATGGGCTGAAAACAACAGAATGAAATTCAACAGGCATACATTTAAAATTCTGCAATTTAAGGGGGGGCAAATTCACAGTTACAAGATGGGGGATACGACTCTATAATACTACGAGTGAGAACGAGCTTGGAATTGTTGTAGATCACAAGCAAAATATGAGCCACTGTGTGATTTGGTTCCAAAAAAAGACCATGCTATTTTAGGCTGCATTAACAGAAACATAATCTTCAATTCTAATGAGGTACTAGTCCCCCTCTATTTAGCACTAGTTAGGCCTCATCTAAAGTACAGTGTTCAGTTCTGGACACCACACTTGAAGAAGGGATGCCAACAAAGTGGAACAAATTCAGAGGAGGGCAACAAGGATGACTGGAAACCAAGCTGTATGAGGAAAGACTGAAAGAACTGGGTATGTATTGAGAAAAGAAGACTGAGGAGAGATATGACAGGATTTTTCAAATAACTGAAAGGCAGTTTATACAGAGGAAGAGCAGGATCTGTTCTCTATCATCCCACAGTGCAGGACATGCAACAACGGGCTAAATTTACAGAAAGCCAGATTTCAGTCTAATATCAGGAAAAATTTCCTGACTGTTAGAGCAGTACAACAGTCTAACTGACTACCTTGGGAGTGATGAACACTCAAATGCTAGAAGAATTCAAGAGAAAATGAGGTAACCACCTGTCAGATATACTTTAATTTGGACTCCTGCACTGAGCAGAGGGTTGGACATGATGGTCTTATATGCCACTTCCAACTTCTTTATTTTATTATTTAACGTGGGAAAACCCAGCAGAATGTAACTAAGTCATGTGTCATTGTAACTAGATCAGAGATTACAGGGAATGGGTGTATCTGGCACAACACCTTTGACTCAGCAAATGTATTCCAGGCCAGTACTGAAATCTATGCATCCAGGATGAGGAATGAATCCTGGAGAACACCCATGCTGCACACCTGACTTTTCAAGAGGAGTATAATCCCATCCAATACAGGCTGAATTCTTATCCTTTGGTTTTCCTTTTGACTGACCAGGAACACAGCTCCATTATTTATATTTATGTATACTAATATACATTTGTGCACCTCAGCAAAGCAATGGATTATAAATTATTTATTTTGGTGTGAACTTCTCTAGTATCTGATCCTTCAAAATAGGTCTACAGGCTGTAATTCTTCATCACCCATCACACAGAAAAGCAACGGTGTCTAAATATGAACAGATGCAATTACAGCAGGGTTTCCTCCATGGATTGAATGCATCAGGGTTGCTTTTAAATTCTAAAACCATCTGTCATTCATGCCCATATTCTTTTAGGTTTGTAACTGTTCTGTCATTTCTAGTCCATCTCCAGTGACAACTCTAAAGATGGTAGGATGGATACAAATGTGTACCTGAGTGCTAGATTTTGTGTCAATGTGTGCATAGTCCTCAATCTTTTCATATAAGAACTAGAAGTATTCACATTTGGGTCTTAATCTGTATATATAATCCTACATTGCACATAATCCCAGTATGAATTAGAGCTATGGACTTCACACTCTCATTTTCCACCCAAATACACCATGTCAGCTTTCTGTATACAGCTGACTATTCAGCCCAGGTCCCTTTCTTCTTACTAGTATAACTCTCTAAGGCCTCATCAGGGTTAGGAATACATCTACCAGCCCAAATTCCTTTTAATTTGAGAAGCTGGGGATTAAACATGGCATCTTGTGTGTGCTAAAAGATACCCCATAATTTCCTATTTTTATGTCTTCTGTGGACAAGATCAGATATTCTATTGCCTATATCAATTCCTCAGAATCTGCAGTAATGGTTCAATGAGAACTACCACAGAAATTCTTGGCAAAGAGGCAAAAAAACCCAAGGCTGTACCTGTTCCCTAAACTGTGATTTTACTAGTGGCCTAGAAGAAAGATAGCAAAGCTTGCTTTTAAGCTTATTATTTTAATTCCTCAAGTCAGGAAGAAGTAAACATTCTCCATTATGTAATTTATTTAGTGAGTGTTCTAATTTCACAATGATTCTGTTTCAGCTAATGAAGATATAACTGATGAGTTTAAAGTAAATTCTCTCCAACTAAAAGGTAAAAAAAAATAAAATTAATGTAAGAAAATGCATTCAGGATATAAAATTTTCTAACTCACCATTATGATTTTTCAAAAGCTTCATGAAGGTGAAAGATAAATATAAATTTGAATAATCAGTAAAAACAGAAGAGAAAGTGAATTCTTCCAGTTTCATAATTATTCAAATATATATATGGTGGTTCATGGGTTGTCAAAGTCAACAAACCATGAATTTCTAAAGTTTTTCCTGACAAACCATAAATTGATTCATTGTTTCGTAAGCACAATTTTTAGACAGCCCGTGCCCCCCAACCCCCACAGCCTACCTCCTGCCCTGATACTTGCCCACCTTGTCCTGTTGCTTCCTCCTCCTCCTCTGCCACCATCTTTGCAGATAGCCACTCAGCTTCCCTTCTGGGAGCCTGGCCTGCCTTCTCTGGTCATGGCCCTGCCTATCAGCTTAAAGTGGGTGCATGCACAGAGACAGTCAGCCAGATGCTTTTCAAATAATAATAATAATAATAATAATAATAATAATAATAATAATAATAATAATAATAATAATAATAATAATAATAATAATAATAATAATAATAATAATTTTTTTATTTTTCCTTTCCTTTTAAGATACCTCCCACTGGGGCTTGTCTTAAAATGAGGGGGAAAGTGGGCAAGATGAGATGTGGCTTTATTTTTTCCTCCCTTCCCCAGTGGAAGCTGTCTTAAAAGGAAGAGGTGGAAAAACCCTACAGCCCGGCTTTTGGGGTGTGTGTGTGAAGCAGCCAGCCAGTCAGCTCTGCATATGTGCCTGCCTCTCAGCTGAGAGGCAGGCCCATCGGCACAGACTGCAGGCTAGGCTGCCAGAAGGGAAACCAGCTGCTGTCTCCAAAGACAGTGGCAGTGATGTGGCATGGCAGTGGCAGGACAAGGTAGGGAGATGATGGGGGCAGTGGGAAGGGGTGGGGGAGTGGGAAGGGGGGCAGGCTGTGGGGGTGCAATGAACCAGGAAGTTCACTGCAGTGCCCAAAACTTTGTTGTTTTGGGAAAGTTTGTGTTTTCTCATTTGGACGAACTCGAACTGATCTGAATCAATGAACTGGCAAGTTTAGACAAACTTCCTTGTTCATTTTTAGTCCATCTCTAATATATAGCAAGATTAGTCACACAGGGCAATAGGCCCATGGCACATTCCCTAGTTTATCTGATCCCTTATTACATTACATTTGCTTCCTCATTACCTTTTCTTTATCATAATGATCAACTAAACAATGACCAAGAACTGCCTCACTTATTACAATTCAGTACTGGCACACAATGTTTTAAACAAGCAACTATTTGACAATAAACTTTAAAGAACAAAATTTTCTGTATCTATGCTGTGTCAAAATGGTCCTTAAATGGTTTTTAAATTCACACAGCACAATGAAGTTAGTAACACTAAAAATCATATATCTTTAAATCTGTGACAATGCTTTTCAATGAACCTTGAATCAGAAAAATGTGAATAAAGCAAACCACAACTTGGCTTAACGACGACGACGACGACAACAACAACAACAACAACAACTGTGTGCTGCCAAGTTGATTCTGACTTACGGTGTTGCTTTTCAGGATTATCCACGTAGAGAATATTAAAAATGTAGTTTACCATTTCCTTCTTCTGGGGACTTGCCCAAGGCTCTACACAGGCTGGCTCTTTTCCAGGAAGTACTGTGGGGCACTGAACCCCATACATCTGGCTCCGCAGTAAGATACCTAAGCCACTGAGCTATCCCATCAGCTCATGAATTCATACTACCAATCATTTCCCCTAACTTCCTTTCTTTACTTACCACCAAGGCTTGCTTTCCTATGTTCTAAGTCCTTAAGTAATCACAGAATCACACACATTTTTGATATAAACATTTTGACAAGGTACTTTTTTCCCTTTCAGAACCATTTTGGAGATGTTCATATTTTTGAAGGTAGGACAGTGGCTTTTAATGGGTATCTCCACAATTGGGACTGCACACTATTCATTTATGGAGGTCTCCGTCTATCTATAGGACTTCCTCAACCTCATCTACTATTGTCCTTCTCTTATAAAAATCTAGAATATAAGCACTTTGAGGAGAGGAACTTCTCTTTTTCTTCCTCTTGTGAACTTATATAAAATACTATGTATATAGTAGGACTAACAGCATCACAGATGCAGGAACCAAGGACAAGAAGAGTGACAGAAAAATCAGTTGTTAAGCAAAGATACAGATTAAAGCCCAATATAATTGTTACTACTACAATTTCTGGTACTGCTACTACTATTTCTACTACGATTTCTACTACAATGATAACAATAAGGGTCACCACATGAGGATAATACTCAACTACACATATAAATTGGCCTTCAGTAACAATGCTTTAAGTTTGTGCACAATAATCCCATTCTATCACTTTTATTTTCCATTCCCTCCCCCCCCTCCCCAAGCAAGGTCAGGATTTGCAGTCAATTTCTTTGGCTGCAGCATATATCACTTACTATCCATAGCATGGAGGTATTCCATATGAAGAGCACCAGCTCCTGCTGTGGCAGCGGAAGGAATGATGTCTGCGTATGAGCTGCGCTGACCTGCCAACAGAGCCATCTGATGGTAATATTCAGCTGGACTGACGCCAGCATGTGATACTAAAGTAGGGCATAAAAGAACAACCATTAAATAGCGTGTGGTAAACAGGAAGCAACATCTTATTTCCTTTTCTTCTCCTTTCCCTATGTACTGTAGTGTGTTTTTTTTATATCATAGAAGCTTTGATGATACACTATTTGTTTCCAAATCACCCATGATGTGAAAATGATTGAAATCCTGTTGTTTAGTGTAAGCGACACTACAGTCAGCCCCACTGAATCAGTAGGGTTTTGGCAAATCAAGTCCTCAGCAAGTTCCACTGATCAAATGAACGTAATATAGTTGTGACCTACTATTTTAAAGTAAGTTACAACTAGAGCAGACCCACTTAACACACAGAGGAGTCAACTCATCAAACTTCCATTGATTCAATAGGCTTACTCTACTACAACTTACATCACTAAGCAACAGAATTTCAACCAGTATGCAGAACCACAGGGGCCATCGAGTACAATCCCCTGCCATGCATATATATGAGTACCAAAATGTCATCACACAATAGGATGGATCCAAAGTAGTTAGTCAGAACTAAATGAAAGCTAATCATGGTTAATTTATACACCCAAGTTCTGTTATCTTGCTCTTGATCCACTCAATGCTCAGATGTACTCCATGGACTGAAATGGAGATGGATGTGCTTCAGTTTGTTTTCCAAAAGCTTATTCATAAACATGAGATGACATTCTGAGCATAATTAAAAAGGATGACAATTATATGAAAAGGTTGTTGAAATGAATGAAAGCAGAACCATATACAGTACTATATTCCAAATACCAAGCACGTTCTGATCAGCAGGCCAAAGAGGCAGAAATCACATGTTTGGAATATTGTTGGTCCTGTCAGGAATTGGACCTGGTTCAGCAAAAAGAGCAAACAATATTCTGGCAACAAATGGGAACTTCTCTGGATCTCAGTTTATATCTCTCTAAGCTTATGCTTTATATACAAGTATAACTGTGCAAAATTCACTTTGCAAAACCAGTTGGGAAATAAAAACCACTTCATATTTCTCAGAAATGTGAGTTAAGGAATTTTAATACAGTTTTCAAACTGATACTTGATTTTTCAGCCTAACACTCTTTCATACCACTTCACTCTCTATAAAATGGCAAAGAAAAATATTGGAGCAAAAGTCCATACAGGAAATCATTGATTTTTTAAAAGGCTTTACTGTATCAGACAACTATGGTATCTTTCCAGACATGCTTAAAATACTTCCTGAGTTTCTGACATAAGTGTCTGGATTAACTAACAACGACATTAACTGTAAACTGTGAAAGACAAGTCTGGAGAACCTGCAAGAGTTTGATGGGTGCATATAAACTGTGCTACTACCTTCTTTTCCCTGAATGATACCTTTACTTTGGAACAGAAAAAAAGCCTTGGCAGAGGGCTACTTTCACTAGCTCTGAGATGTGCTGTATATTGTGGAATTATTGCAAAATATAATTTTTGTTTTATACAATGGCCTGATGCTAATATGGCAGAAGGAATAAATGAAGCTCTCCTCCCCTAGCCCCTGATCTTCCTTATCTTATTGTGTGGCAGCTTCTTCAACAAGATTTTGGTGTCCCATACATAATGCCCAAAACAGGGAAGATGGGCTTAATGACGAACATGCTGAAGAAAGTAATTCAGGAAGGTATTTATTTATTAGATTTCTATCCGCCCCCCCCAAACAAAGTCTACTCAGGGCGGGTTCCATTAAACATTATAAACTAAAACAATTAAAACAATTCAAAACAATAGGTATCTTGTCATTTTTTAAATTTTATTTTGGTTAACTGCTCTGAAGCCAGAGTGTCCAAACTCAGGGGCAAGTGGGAACTCTGGCTTAATCCAAGTCAGAATTTTCACATAGAAGTCATTGAGTATTTGAAAGGGGAGAGGGCTGAGAAACATTTGGAACTGGCAGCAGCTATAGGTAAAGTCCTAAACCAGGGTGGATTAAAAGCGATTTATATATATATATAATTTTAACCAAATTGATTTTAATGAAATGCTTGTGGAGGAAAAATCTATCTTAAAATAGTGATTGTTGTGGGTTTTTCGGGCTCTTTGGCCGAGTTCTGAAGGTTGTTCTTCCTAACGTTTCGCCAGAGGAAGATGCCGGCCACAGAGACTGGCGAAACGTTAGGAAGGACAACCTTCAGAACATGGGCAAAGAGCCCGAAAAACCCACAACAACCATTAGATCCCAGCCGTGAAAGCCTTCGTGAATATATCTTAAAATAGTTTTCTATTTAAGATATATTATAGTTCAAAGGTTATTCAGCAGCATGAGGCTGTATGTTCATGCAGTATTTACATTTTTGGTAATTCAGTTAATTCAAGTTGTCCAAGCTGAGATAACATGCTTTTTATTACAGTAAAAATGCTATATAATAAATAAACTTCAGGAAAAGACCTTAGTCCCATTGTTGTTCCGCAAATCTATGTATAAACAATGAATACATTTCTTTAAATGTTATGTTTGAAAACTATGTGAAGTGAAATACATCTGTACCAGACTCAAAGTGTGAGGAGGAAGGGACAAGCAATAAAAATGAAAGTGAAACCTTCTTAGCAGCTTACAAGCCTTGGGATCTTTGTGCACATAGCTTGACGTTCTTTATTCCCTTCCTTGAGGAACAAAATTGCAGCAGGCCATAAAAGAAATCCATTTTGGGAATATTTTAATAAAGTTCCTCTAAATTTTGGAAAAGCATGCATGCATGCAAAATGCAAGCAATGCAACAAAGAAATGCAAGGCCTGGAGGCCCGAAAAGTCTCGCATGGAAGGAACATGTTTCAAGAGGCAGGACCTTCAAGTTGGTAAACTACTTTAATTTCACCATTTTTTAAAAAAAGATTGCCATGAGGTATTATATTCATTATTGTTAATGCATGGCAATGCATTTTTATACAGTTGCTAAAAAGAAATAATAAATTAAAAATATGCAAATATTCCTTTTTAGGCTGCACTGTGTGAATACAATGAGAAATACATAATAAGCATACATGGTTTAAATAATAAAATAACAGCACTGACTTTGTTTTAGAGAAATCCACCCTCAACGTAAATGATTCTGAAAACTATCGACCTTCTACATCACCATCCTCTTGTGTTACAGTTTCAGAATGGCACATCAGTCACATCATTCACACCTATCCACAATATATCACTTAAAAGAAAGAAACCATCTGGAACCAGCATAGATACGTTTGTGATAAAAACCCACAGATTAGAAAAAGTGTTAACTGATGAAAAATTGCTCAGTTTGAATACACAGCAAATTCTTCCTTCCATTTGTTTAAAAACCCACATTTTAGTAATATGATTCAGTCATTGAGACCAGGATATAGCCCACCAAGTAGAGCAGATGTTGCAGAGAAACTGCTGGATAAAATATATGATAGAGAAATTGAGCAATGTGCAACAATAAACAAGAGAATGAAGACGAAGACAGGTGAGCTACAGAAGACAGTGCTTTAGGTTTTTCATTGGGATCTAGCTGATAGTCAAGGTTTTTTAAAAGATTGCTTATTCACTTCAGTTAATATAAATTGACATTTAAGAAATACAGGAATACATATGCTATATAATGCTATTGTTTTAGTTAAAGAAAAAAGAAGTTACTTACCTGTAAGTCTGGTTCTTCGAGTGGTCCTCTGTGAATTCACACTAATGGGTTAATCTGCGCTAGAGCAGAGCAGTTTTGGAAACTTCCACAGCTTTAAACACTTAGTGCTGGGACCTCCCCTACACCAGGTATATAACTCCACCCCGGCATGATCCCGGCCGTGAAAGCCTTCGTGAATATATCTTAAAATAGTTTTCTATTTAAGATACATTATAGTTCAAAGGTTATTCATCATGAAGTAGAGCTTAGTTATGTAGTATGAGACGGCATGTTCACACAGTATTTACATTTTTGGTAATTCAGTTAATTCAAGTTGTCCAAGCTGAGATAACATGCTTTTTATTACAGTAAAAATGCTATATAATAAATAAACTTCAGGAAAAGACCTTAGTCCCATTGTTGTTCCACAAATTTATGTATAAACAATGAATACATTACACCAGCTATATAACTCCACCCCGGCACGAGTGCCTCAGTTCTAAAGAATGGACCGCCACTGCCCAGCATGCCATGGCATACGTGACGTAGTGGGGAGGAGTATGGGACATGTGAATTCACAGAGGACCACTCAAAGAACCAGAGTTACAGGTAAGCAACTTCTTTTTCTTCTTCGTGGCCTCTGTGAATACACACTAATGGGTGACTGGCAAGCTGACTAACCAGGAGGAGGGACATCATTAAGTGCAGAAGCCAGGACAGCTCAACATACTGCAGCCTCATCCTTCAGCCGGACATCCAGGCGGTGGTGCAAGATGAGGATAAGTGGAGTGGCACATGTGGCAGCATAGGAGACATCTGCGATGTCCACTCCATGGAGAAAGGCTGTTGAGGATGCCACAGCTCTAGTAGAGTGAGCTCTCACTGACTTTGGAAGAGGAGTCTCTGCCAAATCATAGGGAAGACGGATGGTCTTGACTAACCATCTAGAGATGGTCTGAGAGGAAGTCGGTGCACCGAAGGAGGAGCCGACAAAGGTGACAAAGAGATGCTGCAAGGCATGAAAAGTGGTTGTGCTATGCACATAATGCGACAGAGCACACTTCATGTCTAGAGTGTGCGGAGCTGTCTCAAGCAGTGAAGATGGTGTGGGAAAGAAGAAAGGAACGACAGCTGGCTGGTTTGGATGGAAGGCAGAAAAGATCTTAGGCAAGAAGGTAAGGCCAGGCCGTAAGTTTAATCTGCAGAAAGGAGGACCTGCTCTTAGTGTAGCCAGTCCTCCAGTCCTGCAAGCTACGGTTATTGCCAGAAGAAAGGCAGCAAGCATAGTGATGCTGACACTAAGGGCTTGAAGGGAGGCCTCATAAGCCGCCAAAGAATTGATTGGAGAGACCACTGAGATGTTAGTGGTCTATAAGAAGGGTGCATATTCTCCAGGCCTTGGAAAAACAGCTTGCAGGTAGAACGGGCCAGTCCCAGACGAAACAGGTGTAGGAGAAACTGAAAGAGTGCATCCAGAGACATTGGCCTAGTAGGCAAATGTTGTCTTGATGCAAAGTGACAGAATGCCTACCCATTATAGGAGTAGGTCAACGTGGTAGAAGGTTTGCAAGCATGATTGAGCATGTCTGTTACAGTCGGGGAAGACTCCATGCGGACACACAGGGGGACTCGAGGTCCGGATGAAAGATCCGACCCATGTCCTGAGATAGTAGGTGAGGGACCAGCTGCAGCCTGATGTATTCAGCAGCTCAGGAGAGCAGGATCAAGAATGGCTAGCAAGGTGACCAAGCATGACGTTTGCACACTCATGGTGGACACAAACAACAGTCCTTTGAAGAAGGGATAAGGTAGAAACCTGCAAAGGAGGCCCTGTGACCAATTCGTCAGGAAGGCATCCCCTAGGGAGCTGCGGTTGATGTCAGCTCAGGAGCCGAACATGGCACACTTCTTGTTTAATCAAGATGCAAAACGTCTATGTTTGGAGTCCCCCAGTGATGACAGATGCAACAAAAGATGGTATTGTCGAAAGCCTGCTCGTGAGAGCAGAACTGTAGTCTGCTGAGATGAACTGCCACAGAATTGTTTCTGCCAGCCAAATGTACAGCCACTGGACAAATGTGGCAAGCATAACACCATTCGGAAAGGCTGATAGTGAGAAAAAGAAGGTGTAACGAATGAGTGCCACCCTGCTTGTATATACAGTATAATAAAGTGCTGTGGTATTGTCTGATGTGACCTGGACCACCCGGCCCCGGAGTAGGGGCTCAGAGGCCCAAAGGCCTTGGTGTTTGCCAGGAGCTCGAGCACAGTGATATGAAGGCCAGCTACATGGTGGTGCAGACAAGCCCACCTGCTCGGTGGGCTGGCATCCACCACTGACTGAACCAACCGGGTCAAGAGACCAAAGGGTCTCCCTATGCATACATTGGGGAGGGGGATCCCAACTAGTCGAGTTATGCAGCGAGTTCCAGAGTCACCTGGAGCAATGTGGATGGGTGGTCGCAAGATATCTGAAAAAGTTAGAGAAACCAGGCTTGAAGGGACCGCATCCTCAGTTGAGCATCCCAAGTCTCATTAATACAATCTACACACTGTGTAGGTTACAAAGTCAACTTCGTGTAGGTTACAAAGTCAAAGTTGACCTTCAGTCCTAACGCTGACAAAAGGACAGTGTCAAGGATGTGTGTTTACCAGCTTGTGACTTGGACCCAGTGGCCAGGAGCCAGTTATCCAGCTACGGGTAAACAGTGATTCCCCCGATGAAAACCTGAGAAAACATTGATGGCCTGACCAGATGCCATCATGAAAACAAGCATCCAACCAAATCTCTGGACCTAACATGTGAATAACAGAGTCCAAGAAAGCCATACGGAATCTACGTAGGGTAATAAAAGAATTCAGGCCTTGAAAATCAAGGATGGGCCAGAGGTGTGTGTGTGTGGCTATGATAGACAGTACCAAGTATTAAACATGAAGGAACACCAATTGGAAAGACAGGGGGCCAGACGGCCTGATAAGTCAGGTGCAGTAAAGAGACTGCTCAGTTTTGCGGTCCTGCCTACAGATCTGTTGGTCAGGGCGCTGCCTGCCCACATGTCTAGGGGGTGGTGGCTGGTAACTTTGGGGTTGAGGCCTTTGACGTTCCCGGTATGCCCTAGGTTGGTAGGAGCATCACCAAGTACTTCTGGAGCTTGGGCAGGTTATCAAGAATAATATCAGTTTTCTAACTAAAAGCCACACACCAACAAACCGCAGGTTCTCGTCCTGTCAGTTGTTTGGATGCTGGTTTAAGGCATGTCAAGCAGCAATACACTCATGGAGCGCCTGCCCCATTGCCTCCTAGTGATATGGGAGGCCTTAACTATAAAGGTGCACAGGAGTTACCCACAGAATTAGCAATACCAAATTCAATAAGTGGCGATGATAAGCACCCATGGCAGAAGAGTAGTTGGCTACATGGTGGCCAGAAAATAAAAACGCCGACCAAAGAACTTATCTGTTAACAGTAAAGGAGGATGACTAACTGCGGCAACTGATATGGGAGTAGGAAGATTGGTTGGAAGTCTTCCTCCCCTTCTGACTCTTATGAGACCCAGCTGAATAAGGTAATTCCTTCTGATGATTAGGGGAGCAGTCTTCTTAGCATGAGCCTGACAAAATTCAGTCTCCATACAATTGCCGGGACAGAGAAGGCTGAAAGGATTAACAGTGGGTTAGGTCAAACCTATGCATACATCTGAGGCATAGGTGGAGCAGAAAACACTCCTTAGCCCGTGGCTTAGAACAGTGCCAGGTGGTGGCAGAAAAGGTGGTGAAAAAGGCTCGTAGCTCCTGTACCAGATAAAAGGGACTGGTCCTGCACAAACTTATCAGCGTGATAGGACCCTCCTGAGGAAAATTACTCAGGGCTACCTGAAACCAGCAGGGGTTTAGGGTTGACTCCTACGAGTCCTTTCTTCATGAGCCTATGCGGGCACTGGCGGCTGAGGTGGGACTGCAGGCTACTGTGTGAACAAGCCCATTGGTAAAGAGGGCTGTTTTGTGCCAAATTATGAGCCACCAAATAAGTGCTACCCCAGACAAGAATATCACTGACTAGCAGGGCTAGCAGTGGGAGCTGCAGCCCTCCCCCTTTTAAAGGCAAAGCTAGGGCTGCCAAATGTTGCCCGAAAGCTCTTGCCTTGGCACCAAGCTGATTTCGGAAATAGCAGCTGTGTGAACAAGCCCATTGATAAATGAGGACTGTTTTATGCCAAACCACCCAAAGGTATCACGCCAGTCAGGCATATCACTGACAGGTAGGGCTGGCAGTGGGAGCTGAAGGGGGCCTATTTTATCCCCAAAGGCAAAACCAAGGCTTACCGTATGTTGCCAGAACATCTACAGACTCGGCGTGCAGCTTTCTCCAGAATTAATAGCTGTATGAACAAGCCCACGAAGGAGGGCTGTTCCGCACCTACCTTACACAGAGGCTTTTACCCCATGTCAGGAGAATCACTGACAGGCAGGGAAGGCGGCCAGTGCTGCAAGAGGCCTTTTCTTCTCCAAGGGCAGGGCTGCAGACGCCCATCTCACTGCTGGTTAAACAGCTGTATGAATGAGCCCATTGATGCAAGAGGGCTGTTCCACGCCAACCTCCACAGAGGCTTTACCCCAGTCAGGAGAATCACTGACAGGCGGGGACAGTGGACAGAGCTGTAGGCGGCCATTTCTTCTTCCAAGGGTAATCCTGGGGCTATAAGTGTCCAATTTACTGTAGACTTGACAGCTGTATGAATGAGCCCCTTGATGCAAGACTGCTCTTCCACACCAACCTCACACAGAGGCTTTTACCCCATGTCAGGAGAATCACTGACAAGCAGGGGTGGTGGACGGAGCTGTAGGTGGCCATTTCTTCTCCCAAGAGCAAAGCTGAGAAGCTGTCCTCTTCTTTTGATACAAAGAGGAAGATTGCAAACAAGTGGAAAGCTGTTGCTCTTGAGCCTGGGGGTAACCTTGCTAAGAAGGTAAGAGAGACCTTATGTCTTTAAGAGATAAAGCCCTGAGGCTCTAAAGCCGGCTTTCACAAAGAACAGCTAATGCCAGCTAGTACTTTTTCCCTCAGACAGAAGAAACAACTTGTAAAGAAAAGAAAGGAATAGAATTGTTTTTACTTGTGAAGTTCCAAACAAAGCTGCTGCTACGGCGGCGGTCAAAAAAAAAAAAAAAAAGAACTGAGGCACTAGTGCTGGGGGGGCGGAGTTATATAGCTGGTGTAGGGAAGGTCCCAGCACTAAGTGCTTAAAGCTGTGAAAGTTTCCAAAACTGCTCCGCTCTAGAGCAGATTAACCCATTAGTATGCATTCACAGAGGCCACTAAGGAGAAACAATGTAAGTAATTCTCCAAATACAAGTGATTAATGTATAAAACTAGAATCAGTTCTGATATAGCTGCTTTATTAATTTGACAGATTATCATTCTAAATATGAAATCTTGATCTGGTTGCAAATATTAAAGATTATAATAACCAGCAAGAATGAGTCTACATTTAAAAACCATGATTTAAATCAAGTCTTACTGACTAGTAATTTAAATAATGATTTAAAACATGATTTAAATCAAATCCACCCTGTCCTAAGATGGAAGCTATTTGCCCCTCAGTTTTTGGAAGTGTGCATCTCTAGTGTTCATCCTTGAAGTCCCAGAAGTCATCCAACCTAAATCAGTGTTTCCAGGAGTTCCACACTGAAACTCAGTAGTGGCAGACAAACGTTTTTAAGACACAGATTTTCCACTGCTCTCAAGTTTCTTCACCAGCATGCAGACATTGGGAAATAAGATAAATATTCTAGGAAATGCATTAAATGTGTGCAGAATGTAAGGGGACCAAACAGACCTGACTATATCCTGACCCTAAGAAAATATTGGATGATCATGGTCTGGGGGCATGTCACCTCATCCTCCGAGATGCTAAATGCTAATCAGACCTCGTACTCGGATACAAACTGAGTTGTACTTTGATACAAATAAAAAGCCATACTAAAATTTAGGTTAATTTTTATATATGAGTTCCCCTTCCTGTTCAAGTCATGAGGAGGTAGAAACCACTGCAGCACACTGTATCACAGAATATGAAGAATCTCAACTGCTTATGTTTTTTGTAAAAAAGAGAGGTTTCTTTATCAAATAAATCCCCACTGAAATGGATATATTACAAGAGTAGAATATTCCATTATTTACAAGACCTCTCATTCATTCATTTTATATCATTTGTAGGCTGCCTTTCTCCCAATGAGGGAACCCAAGGCCTGATGAGGACTGCCTACGTTAATTCTCAAATCTCCCACAACCACAGCAGCTGTTTTTAAAATTATTCTGGAGGCACAACTCAGTTTGTATCCGAGTACAAGGTCTGATTAGCATTTAGTGATTCAAACTTTCAAATGTTAGCATAAATAATTGTGCAAGTATCACAAGCTTCAGTTTTTTTTTTCTGTGCCTGCGTTGTAAAGCCTGAAGGAAAATTTGGTTACACATTGAAGTACAAAATGTACATGCACCTAAAATCTAGGGCTGGGAGACATTAACAAATGTTTTAGGCAATAGCTAAACCTTCCTTATCACTATTACAAATGCCCCGAATGTGTAATGTACATTTTGATTGACAACAGGTCATTAAAATTTATTCTCATAAGAACAAGCAGCCGTAAGTAATGGATTATCTGTAAAAGTATATGTTCTTATATGTGAGGATTAATTAGTTATGGTATTATTCATCTGGGCAGCGAGTACGGCTCATTTTTCAAATTCAGCTAAAGGCAGATTGTCTGTTTTGTAAATCTGCCATTTTCATGTGTGGTGGAAAGGACTTCTGACTTAATTAAAATAGTATTTAATTGTCATCTATACACACTAACCAGCTAATTGGACCAATGATAGCTCAATTTAGCAGCAATTACCATTCTGAACAGTCAAACTGCAGTTCTGTTTCTATACACAGCCCATAGCCCAACATGTGTTTTTTTCCATGCTGATAAAAGTACTACCAAAATTAATGTCAGTTCCCACCCCCCGTGAGACACATGTACAGAATTATTACTAACAATGGCTTCAAAAGTTACTTATACAATAGTTACAACAACATCTATAAATTATTCATTTAATGTTACAATTTACAGCTGCTTAAAAATAACTCTTGACTTCCTTATTATTCAAGAATAATTGAAAGTATTTACTAATTCTAAAAATGATCAGAATGCCAGATGTGGGTGTGAGTGCACAAATGACCACAGTTACAGGAAAGTAACTTGTTCTTTTTCATGATCTTTATGACTCATATATATAGAAGATATAGTTAACTATGCTCACCAGGAGGAAGCAGCTTGTGTCCACCACATAGAAGAGGTCAGAACAGAATGGCCAAAAGGTGCTATCTTCATGCATGAATGTTTAGGCAACAATGATGAACAAACATGGATGGTTGAGCCCATGTGACAAACATACATTTCTTTACAAGAACTCTATGCATGAATACAGAAAACATGACAATTGCCGTTGCATGTTATGGGCATGCAATTGCACTGATGACTGTTCTGTCAAGGTGTATACTGTAGTAAGCAAAGCAAAGTGTGCTGCTTATATACCGCCCCATAGTGCTTCAAGCACTCTCTGGGCGGTTTGCAAATTAATTATGCAGGCTACACATTGCCCCCCCCCCCAGCAAGCTGGGTACTCATTTTACTGACCTCGGAAGGATAGAAGGCTGAGTTAACTTTGAGCCAGCTAGCTGCAATTGAACCCCAGGTTGTGAGCAAAATTTTGGCTGCAGTACAGCAGCTTAACTAGTGCACCATGAGGCTCTTGTATAGTGGTGACAATCCATTTGGAAAGTCTCTGGGCTGAAAAAAGTGATTGTTTCTTTGGTTCAGTGTGGTAGTCAAAAAGTCTGGGGGAAGATTTGGACTCTCAACATAAAAGGCCAGGGTTCTTTTATAGAGATGGGGACAAAGTGCCAAAATGGTGTTTCGTCTTGCTTTGTGGAACCACAAATTGCCACCCAGTGACCCAGCGAACAACGAATCAATTTGTCATTTATTGGGTTTTTCCCCCCTTTCCTTCCTCTTGCTATGCCCCGGAGCATAGCAAGAGAAGGGAAAGCACTAATCAAAGCAATGGTGCAGCCAATCTCTGCGTAATCACTTTGATCCCTGTTTTCTCTCTTTTTGCTAAGCCCCAAGGGTCTTAACAAGAGGAGGGGGAAAGGGATCAAAGCACCACAGGATTAGTCTAATCACTGCTTTCCCCCTTCTTGCTAAACCTAGGAAGAAGAGAGAAAACAGGGATCAAAGTTATTGTGCAGCTAAGGCTGCAAGATTGCTTTGATCGCTTTCCTCCTCTTTTTGCTAAACCCCGTGGGGCTTAGCCAGAGGAGGGGAAAAGGGATCAAAGTGCTGTAGGATCACTTTAATCTCAGCTTTCCCCCTTCTTGCTAAGCCCCTTTCTCACTCTTCTTACTATGCCCTGCCGGGCTTAGCAAAAGGAGGGGAAAGGGATCAAAGGATCGCTGCTTTCTCTCTTCTTCCTAAGCTTAGCAAGAAGGGGGAAAGCAGGGATCAAAGTGATCCTGAAGTGCTTTGATCCTTTTCCCACTCCTCCTGCTAAGCTCCGCAGGCATAGGAAGAGGAGGAAAGGAAAACCATGCCATTCTCTCAGCCCTGAAGGTGGGATTCCCTTTGGGCAGGCTTTAGCAAGCCGCCCAAAGGGAAAACTCCTCTCTGCTTATGTTCCTGAGGAACAGCTGATCCATGGGGACATAAGCAGATAGGGAACGAAATGATGAATATAAAAGAGTTATATTTGTTGCTTCATATTCCTTGGGGTCTCTGGACCCCAAGAATATGAAGCAATGAATATCTGATGAATCAGGGATATTTAATGAATATCCTGATTCATTTTTATATTCATCCCCATGTCTATTCTTTATACATCCAATGTGTGAAGGGACAACTTCAGGAGAGGGGAAGAAAATTGTCAAGAGAATAGGCTGGTTAAGGTGAAAAAGTGATTCTACACCAAGGAACAAAATGCCTGATTCCAAAGAGACAATATTTGCGGAACTGGAGGAAAGTGGTTCGCATCAAAAGTCAGCTAAAGTCATAGATATCCAAAGATGTGGAAGTTTTTCTTTAAAGCTCAGTCAAAATCAGAGCAAGATTCTGAAGTTGCATAGTTGGTTGAATGGGGGGGGGAGTTGAAGAAAGCTCTTATACAAGGACAAAATCTTACATTTTTTACAGGGATAAAGAAATCAAAACTTGCCATCTGAGTGCAGGCAGTGTGCTAAAATCACTGCTAGATAGATTGTAAGCAATGCATATACTCCCAAAGTGAAGGAGGACTCAGAAGATATGAGTAAGATCCACTGAATCTGGTGGAGTATCTTGTTGTACAAGGAAAAAAAAGAAACCATTGCTACTTTTAACGGTATTAGTGACAAGTAAAGGGCTTGTGAGCTGCCTCATTTGCTTCCAAGACAACCAGAGCGAATGGTTCCTTGGCCTGATTCTCCAAATTGTGGGTCTTAGAGATCTTTTATTATTATTATTATTATTATTATTATTATTATTATTATTATTATTATTATTATTATTATTATTATTATTATTATTATTATTATTATTATTATTATTATTATTATTATTAATGTATTAACAACTTGGGATAAGGTAAAGGGTACAGAAGGTAAAGGGGATATGAGGGAAGAAAAAAGGAGGGGGAGGAGAATACAAAATGTACTGACATCCAATCTATTCCTGTTGCAATATCAACTCAACTTTCCGCTTTTCTTCTATTTGATAGCCTTCCAGGTTCTAACTTACATTTACATCCTAGTTTTAATCTATGTTATTCAAGTACTATCTGGTGACTCAAGCCATTTATATAATAAATCCCATCGTTCAGTTGCCTTTTGTATTGGACAGTCCTTCAATACTTCTGATAAGATATCCATTTCTGCCGCTTCCCATATCTTCTCAATAAGTTCCTCTTCTTTCAGTATCACCAATTTCTTCCAATTCTTGGCATAAAGAATTCTGGTTGCGGTGACTATATATACAGTGGTGCCTTGCAAGACAAATGCCCTGCAGGACAAAAAACTCGCAAGACAAATGGTTTTGGCAATGGGGGGGTTGATGACTCACTCGCAAGACAAATGTTCCTATGGTCGTGCTTCGCAAGATGAATGTTTTCCATTTTTTGTTCCTGCCTCATGTTTGCTGATTTTTAAATGTTTTTCGATGATGTTTAAAAAGTTTTTTGATTGAAATTTTTGAAATCATCTGCACAATATGTATGGCTTTAAAGAGCACTTGATAAACCCTTTGTATACCAAATTTGACTTTGTTCTGATTTTTTTTTTGCCCATAGTAACGCATTAATTAGATTTCAATGCATTCCTGTGGGAAAACACGTTTCACAAGACAAATTTTTTGCAAGACAACATTAACTGCGAAACGAATTAAATTCGTCTTGGGAGGCACCACTGTATAACTAAGTAGTTATTTGTTTATTTGCCTATATTGTCTGGTATAATACTCAGTAGAAACAGTTCTGGGGTTAGTGGAACCTTACAAAGCAATATTTTTTGTAACAATGTATGTACACCTATCCCAAATTGTTTCACTACTCTGCAAGTCCACCACATAAGGTAAAAACTTCCCTCATGTGCTTCAGACTTCCAACAAATATTTGACACATCTGGATAAACCTTTGATAATTTTTCCAGAGTCATATGCTACCTGTAAAACATCTTATATATATTTTCCTTGAAATTAACTGATTTTGTGAGCTTTATATTATTTTGCCATAGTTGCAACCATTGATCAATATCAATATTTTGTCCTATATTTTGTGCCCACCTAATCATACATACTTTGACTATCTTGTCTTGCATTTTAATTTCTAACAAATAATCATACGTTTTCTTAATTACTTTATCTTTCAACCCAGCAGAAGTTTATCGAATATTGTTTGTTCAGGGTAAAAACCCTCTATTTTATCTTTTCTATACCTAGATTCCACTTGTGCTCTGGACCACCAGTATATACAAAGAAGCTCAGAAAATATATATATAGTGTCTCTAGCTCTTCTTTAGACCTTAATTCACAATCCTTTAAAAATAAATCTTGATATCTTAGAAGTGTTGCTTCCGTCATAAGATTAGGTTGTGTAAAAGCCTCTATAGGTAATACCCAGACTCGTGTTTTTTGGTAAATCTGTTGAACGATGTTTTTCCAAGTCCCTAGTAGAGCTCTTCTTATCATATGCAAGTCAAAATGTTTCTGCTCTTTATCTTTTCTGTACCATAGAAAAGCATGCCAACCGTAACTGCAAATCATGTCCCTCCAAATTGAGTAATCTATTATTTTCTAAGGTTATCCATTCCTTTATCCAGTCTAGCACACAAGATCTATAGTACAAAACCCAATCTGCGAGACCAAAACCTGCTATCTGCTTGGCATCCTGCATTGCTTTAATTTTAATTCTTGGCTTTTTACCTTGCCAGACAAATCGCATAATTATCTTGTTAAGTTCTTGAAAAAAAAGACGGTTTTAATATTATGGGAATTGTCTACAATAAAAATAGAATTTTAGGTAGATCATTCATTTTAATGGTTGCTATTCTTCCCATCAGCGATAGCTGTAATTTGTCCCCTTTCTCCAAGCTGGTCTGTATCTCTTTCATCAACTTCACATAATTATCTTTAAATAATGTACTTGTTTTCTTTGTGGTTTGGATCCCTAAGTATATAACTCTCTTTTCTTCTTGAAAATTAGTCTTTTATATTAGCTTCTGTCGTTCTTGTTCTCTCATATTTTTTAACAAGTATTTTGTTTTCTTTTGGTTTATTTTCATTCCTGCCATGTCACCAAAATTTTTCAACATCTCCTTCAGGTCTTCAATTGTGTCCATTGGATCTTCCAATATAATAACTAAATCATCTGCAAAAGCTTGGAGCTTATAGGTATGGCCTCTTACTTGCAATCCTTTTATTTCCTTTTTATCTCTAATTTGCTCAGTTAATATTTCTAGACTGAGAATGAATAGTAATGGAGAGAGAGGACACCCCTGTCTAGTAGCTTTCTCTATTTGTATTTCTTTTGTCAACTCTCCATTGATTCTAACTTTTGTCTTTTGCTGGGCATAGATTGCTTTAATTAATTTCTAAAAATTTTCTCCAACTTGTAGCACTTCCAATTGATGTAGCATAAAGTTCCAATTTAGATTATCGAAAGCTTTCTCCACATCCAAGAATATCATCGCCATTTGCTTTTCTGCATGGGCTTCATAGTATTCCAGAATATTTAAAATTATCCTTATATTATTTTTCATCTGCCTTTTTGGAAGAAAGCCCGGTTGGTCTTGATGTATTATCTCTATTAAAATTCTTTTCAATCTAGTTGCCAACATGGTTGCATATATTTTATAATCCACGTTCAATAATAAGATCAGTCTGTAGTTTTGAATTTATTTACCCTCCATGTTTTCCTTATGTATAAGAGAAATTATCGCTTCGGACCATGTTAGTGGCAGTTCTCCCTTTTCTTCTACATATTCCAAGAGTTTCTTATATGGTTTGAGCAATACATTTTCTAATTTTTTATAATATTCTGCTGGCAGACCATCCGGGCCTGGTGATTTCCCATTTTTTTGTTTTTTGAGGGCTTCTATAATTTCTGTATATATTAAAGGCTCATTTAAGGATTACATTCCGTCTTTAGTCAGTTTCATTTTATTGTATTTCATTACATATTCTTTCTGAGCTTCTTTGTTTACTTCGTTCTGTTGTATAAATTTCGGTAGAAGTCCTCAACAATCTTTTTTATTTCTTCTTGTTTAAATTTCTCAGTCCCTGTTTCATCTTTCAATGTTCGTATTATTGTTTTCTCTTTCTCTTTCCTTAATTTATATGCTAACCATTTCCCCAGCTTGTTTGCAGTTTCATAAAAATTTTGCTTTGCAAATTTAAGCTTCTTTGCATTTTCCTCAGTGAGCAATATATTTATCTGGTGTTGTACTAACTTTATCTTCTCTTTTAGTTCTGTATTTGTTGGGTTTTGTTTCAACTGCAGTTCATCTAAGGCTAATGTATTTTCCAAAATCTTATATCTTTTCTATCTTTCTCTTTTTTGTTTTGATGCAAATCTTATGGCTACTCCTCTAAAAAATGTCTTACTTGCCTCCCAGACCACTGTCATTGGTGTTTCTGGCCTCATCTTCTGTTTGAAGAAGAAATCTATATCTTCTCTTACTTGCTTAATAAATTCCTCAATTTTTAGATGTGAAGTATTGAGCTTCCAATTCTGTTGATTTGCTACCCAGTTGTAATTAAATTGGACTGTGGTCTGCAAATGTGTTCGGTAAGATGTCCATTTGCTCCAGTTATTTCATTAGGTTTGTTGAGATCCAACATGTATCAATTCTTGACCATGATTTATGACTGTTAGAATATGGGTCTTAGAGTTCTTATGTCCAGGTGAGAAATGATCAGAGACATTGAATGCAGTCCATGAATTGGACAGTTAAAGATGATGTCTCAAGGAATCGCACTGCTTACTCTTTCAACAGTCAAAATTTGGAGAAAGAAAACATTAAAGATAAAATATGTGAAGGGGATCTTGACTAATGAAAGGCAGTTGACAGGGGTCATTTTGCCAAAATTTGGTGATGCCAGTAAGACTGCAGTTTGAACTGGGTATTGTACAATGGAGTGATACCCATCTTCTTTCCTATTCCCCTCATTTTTTAAAGTACAGGTTAATTTTTTTTATCAGACTTTTCGCTGTAGATATCTCATGGAAAGGGAAGTATTCCATTGTTGCTCTGGCTTCTATGGAGAAGCCAGAACAATGAACCTAGACAAGGTGACACAGGGCAATAACAGCTGCCAGTGCTGTAGCTTCACAGTTAGATTAACTGTCATTGTTAGTAGGGTGAAAGACATTGAAAACAGTGTGATCAGCACAGCATGAAAAATAGGAGGTATGATAAGTTAACAGACTGTTGAGTCTGCAAATGTCAATGTCACATTTGGTATTAGAACCATTGTGGAGACTGAAGGTCAAGTAGAAGACTGTGCTGATGTCAAACAAGCCCTACATGACGATGATAATCCGTTCCGTGAAAATCGCTGTTTAGCGAAATCATCGCCATGCGAAAAGCCTTTCCCCATTGGAATGCATTGAAACCCGTTTAATGCGTTCCAATGGGGAAAATATCTCGCCATTTTGTGAAGATCACCCATAGGGCAGCCACTTTGTGAGCACTGCTCAGCTGTTTTTAATCGCTGTCTAGCGAAAAACGGGTCCAAAAACACCCGTTTTGCGAAGATCAAGCCGCTGATCAGCTGTTTTAAAACATCGTCTTGCGAATAAATGTTCCGCGAAGCACAGACCAAATTGTCATTCAGCAAAATTCCCCCATAGAAACCACTGTTTTGTGAGACAAAATGGTGGTCGCAAAATGTTGTCGTCATGCAGATTCATCATTTTGAGGGGTAATCGTCTTGCGGGGTACCACTGTACTGTATATGGCTGAGTATAATACTGATCACAGTAGTGTCATTTCCAATGGCAGAAGTCATCCCATTGGTAGTGCCATGATGTCAAGGGGTGAGAGGATCCCCTGGAGCAGACCAAAGCTGGAGACCACTCATGACAATAATACCTTTGTTCTTGAGGTAAGCAGAATGATGGAAGTAAAAAAAGTTTGGTTCTAAAATGACATTATAAGGAAATGGATGGACTTCGACAACATAGACTTGGGCGATTATTCTTGACAATGATGGCATGTGCAATCATGGGGCTAATCTCATAGCTATGAATGTAGTTGGGCCTTAATTAAGACAAACAATAAAGTAGACAGTGTTGTCTTAAAGAACCATAACTAGCCTCAAGACTGTGGCCAGGATCAAAATAGATGATAGGTTGATAAATGAGATGGGCATCCAGAAATGTCCTGATGCCCTGGAGACCTGGACAACTTTAGTACCTGGGATGGGCCACACGTTTTGAGGACTTCAGGGCTGTTATTTAAAACTGTATGTTACTTAAGCTGGTTTAGAGAGTTTTTGCCAATGGGAACACTTTTCAACCCCATGACCATAATCTAAATAAAATCTTGGACTAACTCTGAACACATATTGAACAGAGGCAAATCAGCAGATAGGAACATAATCAAGGGACAGGCTTTAAGTCAAAAATATAGAAGAAGACATCGTTCAGAATCAATACTGAATTAAGAGGTAAAATTCATAGATGAAGGACATCCCAAAACAAGAATGAACAGGATAAAGTTCAGTGAAACTGTAAGGAGAAGCTCCAGCATGCATTCTCACTTGCCATAGATGAAAAGAACTGAGGGGAAAGGTGGGAGGCACCTTTCCCCTCAGGCACTATCAGCTCATATGAAGTTGTGGAGGGTAAAGCTGCCACCAAATCACGTAGTGTAGTTCCAGAAGTTTCTGAACTGCTCTCTCTATGGAGAAAACCCCTATATGTGGGTCACAGAACCATGAAGATGAACTTCTTAATCCACAGTCAGTATGTGCATAGAACAACAGCTGGAAGAAGGACTGAACTAAACAGTAAAATATTAAGAACGCAAAGCCAAGGAACAAGAATGAAAGGATGAGTTCTCCATATTCATTTAAAATACATTCAGTATGTTTCTGGAATGTTTTATAGCTCTGTTATAGTTATTCCAGTCTATTTGAAAGACAAAGCAATCTTGAGGTAGGGGGCAATGTAGCAGCAGTTTTTTGATCACACCCCAGGTCTTGCCAGCTTCTATCAGCCAATGCAGCAGGTGTGTGCTGGGAGTGCTGCTGGACACTTCAACCTCACCAACATGTGCAATTACAATTTCTTTATTCATTCATTCATTCATTCATTCATTCATTCATTCATTCATTCATTCATTCATTCATTCATTTATTTATTTTATACCCCGCCTATCTGGTCGGTGAGGACCACTCACCTGCCAACTCAACGCTACTTAAGAGATGGGATTATCCCATCCATTTCAGGACTATTACAGCTAATGGGACTAGATGAAGCCCAACTAGAAAAAAGATCAAAAGCCAGATACTTTCATTTCTCGATTTCAAGGATGTCCTGCATCAAGGGCTTTGTCCTGGTTGCTACAGGATACCAACTAGCAGTAGATTTTCATTCATTCAGACATAGTCAGCAATGTGCAAACCTAACGCATTTCAACATGAGAGGGATGGATTCTGTTTTTAATTTCATTGACATAATGGGATTTTGGTTTGTTACAACAAACCTGTTCAGTTTGTTTCACAGAGACAAAATGACAACTAAATTTAGGTGGACAAAATTACTGTAATATTTTCAGACATAAATGAAACATTCTTGCTTCCTAAATGTCAGTGTAAGAGAATCTCTCTGATTAACCTACTTGAGAAAAACCTGTCAATGTGCCAATTGTATTTTTTCAAGTTAAATAAAACACATCCACAATGTCCTACATTAGTAAGATACTATGGAAGTAAAATAAACCTCCATCTCTTTTAAAAATAAAAATAAAAAAGCCCTAATTTCAGAAATGTTTCATTTGCACTTAACATAGGCAGGTCAAAAGGCATAATAGTATTCTGGTCCATGATAAGTGATAGAAGCAATAAATATTCTTCAGTTTTTAAATTTTGAATAAGATAGTTCCTTTGGTTGATGTTTCAGTGAAATGTACAAATGACCAGCTATAGGCTGATGAAGTATTGAAACATTTATGACATAATAAATGTGTGACAAATCTGCTGCAGCTCACTGGAAGGAGTGAAAAAGATACTCTGACAAGATGAATGGAATGGCTATCAAAGGACAGCAAAGAGGAAGCCAGACTGAAACTCACCGTCTGTAGGGCTCAGTCCTCGGGCTGCTGAGATCATGGACAGAGAAGGGCTGCTGTGCAGGGAACGGATGTAATCCATATAAGGGTTAATATAGGGATGAGGTGGGCTGAAAGGAGACTCTGATGCTGCAGCAGGGTTCCTATGTGGAGATATTCTGAGGAACGGCAAGTCTGAATATGTTGGACTACTTGACAGAGCTGAAGGCCTGGAAGAAAAAGAAAACAAAATGTACACATTTATTTATTTATTTATTTATTTATTTATTTATTTATTTATTTATTGTTTAAATAAATATCTTTTAATTGTATTTGCAATTACAATCTAACTGTTACAAATAGTTTTAAATATATTCTCTCTCTCTCTCTCTCTCTCTCTCTCTCTCTCTCTCTCTGTGTGTGTGTGTGTGTGTGTGTGTGTGTGTGTGTGTGTGTGTGTGTGTGTGTGTGTGTGTGTGTGTGTGCGCGCGCGCGCATAGCCTACTGGGATTTTATACCAGTGCAAGCAAAATTGTGTAACTGAATGTATATAATGAGGTGCCTGTTGTGTGGATATTATGTAAATACTATGTGACCAGACATGTGACTAGCACCTAATCAATTATCTTCAACTACATGATGAAATTTGTGTTATTTCCAAGCACCAGCATGCATATACTCTCTCACACACAACCACATGAACATACATATATACAATAAAATGCAAATGTTTCAAGTTATTAGTACCTACTAAAGTAAGTCACACTGATTCAGTTGGGCTGCTCTACTTGGGATTAACAATCTTGTTTGACCCTATATATGTACTATTGGTGGAGTGTAGTGAAGAGATGAATGGGCTCCAGAGACCAGGGTTTAATTTTCTGGCTCTGCTACAGAAACTTACTGTGGGGTGGAACTGGTAAACCTTAAATAACTCACTTAGCTTGAAAAACCTGTTAAGGTTAATAAAAGTGAATTCTGACTTGACTGCACATAACATAATACGTAGTATTGGATCCAAGCTAAGTTATGGCTAGAACCTAGTTGACAATTTACACTTGCATCAGTGAAACAAAAAAGTCACAGCAGAAAATTTCCACAAAATAAGAAATGCTGGTTGCATTCCTAGGCACATAGCCAACCACATGAATGCCTAGGAACACAACCACCACTTGCTGCCACACCCTACAGCACTGGTTCTTAACCTTGGGTTACACAGGAATTTTGGACTGCAACTCCCAGAAGCCTTCACCACCAACTGTGCTGGCTGGGGTTTCTGGGAGTTGCAGTTCAAAAACATCAGAGTAACAAAGGTTATGAACCACTGCCCTACAGCATTATGTGAATCACCAATTGGATCCCAGCCAAAGACAATTATATTTTACATTCCCTTCAAGGAGCCCAAGGTATTCCATATGGGTCTTTTCTTTCTCTTCCTAACCTCATAATATACCTCTGAGGTACATTAGATTGGCAGAAAGTGATTGGTCCATGGTCACCCTGTGAGTTTCATGGCTCAGAAAGGGGGGAAAATGTATCTCTTAAGTCCCCACCTGACATGTGAATGACTACAGCACTCTGGATACAATTATTACAATGTTACTAATACTAGAACTACTGTATACCATTGCAACAAACCAGGGAAAATCTGTTGTGGGTTAGATACAAACAGGAGAAATTCCACTTACAACACACACTCAAGTTGCAGCATTCCCCCCCCCCCATGCTTCAACCCAGTATTCTGTTGTGGACATGGTCATGCTATGGGCATATTTGGGCTTCACAGGAGGTCACACAATAGGAATGTAATACTTCACTCCTGACTCTCCTGTCTATTTTTTAAAGTTTGTTTATAAGCAGCCTCAGAGTTTTGATTTGTGTGTGTGTGATTTTTTTAAATACAGGTCTTAAAAAAGGAATTGATTCTCCACATTAGTAGTAGTAGTATACTTTACTATGGTCAAAGACCAGTAAAACCAAATCAATGTAAAATAGATACATACAATTATTGTTTCATAAAGTCGGCCAAGGTAACAAAATTCCATTAAAACATGATAAAACATGAGCACTCAGAAACACAAAGGGGAAAAAAAACACAAGCCTCTGGGTGCAGATTTTATAGCAGCAGCAGTAACCTAAACACTTCATCCTGCTAAAACTCAGGGCTGGTCGATCTGATGTTCCTATGGGAAGCATTCATGTGATCCTCTGACCTTTGTGTCATGAGTTTTTGCCAAAGCTTAGTCCTCACCCTGGCTACTGGGGAAGGGGAATCTGGTGGTGATTCAGTTGTTTGTGCTTCTAATTGCCCAGCATTTTCCTCAGCTATAATTAATCCCTCAGATTCCAGATCTTCTTCGGCTGAACTCATGACACTATCCACCTCCACAGGGCTCTCCCCCCTCAGATGAGCCACGTGAATCAGGGTAGGTGACATGGAACTGTTGTACAAAGTTGGGGGGGTGTAAGTTACTTGCAGGTACCCATGTGTCATGTTCCCTGGGGTTAGAACAACAGAGTCCAATAAGCCAGTCCTATGTCAGAAATTCAGAGAATACAGACCCGCTATCCAAATACCAAAGCCAACTCACACAACATAGTCCAGGGTCAGAGTCCAGAGCCAAAACACACAACATAGTCCAGGGTCAGAGTCCAAAGCCAAGGGTCCAGAGAACAAGGTTCAAGGTAGTCAGGAGCGTGGATGCAAACCAGAGGTTTGACTTGTTGCTTCCACAGATTTTCAGCCATCTGAGAGCTGTTTATATAGTAAAAACAGCCCTTGAATTGCTGGAAGCCTTTTCATCCTGTCAGAACTCAGGGCTATTTGATCAGATGTTTCTGCGGGCAGCCTTCAAGTGATCCTCTGACCTTTTTGTCATAAGTCTTCCCCAAAGCCTGGCCCTCAGCCTATCTACTAGGGGAGGAGAATCGGGAAGCAATTCAGCTGTTTGTGTTTCTAATCGCTCAGCATTTTCCTCAGCTACAGTTAACCCCCCCATGTTCCGGATCTTCAGCTGCACTCATGACACCATGATCGATCCTCAGGAACATAGCCCTCCCACTCCATGAGGTACTGAAGGCCTCCCCGGTGGATTCGGGAGTCTAAGATCTGATGAACCTTGTATTCTTCCTTGTCATCAATCAAAATGGGTGGAGGTCGGGCAGGGTCCGGTGCCACAACAGGGACAAGGAGGGTCTGATGGAAAACCAGGTGAATACAGAGTGTGCTGGAAGTTGTAACCGAAAATCGACAGGGTTGATATGATCTGTGATTAAATATGACCTCACAAACCGAGGGTCCAACTTGCATGACTGGCCAGGTCGGTGTAGATAACGGGTGGAGAGTCAGACCTGGTCCCTGGTTTCAGAGGTGGCCCTTCTTGCCGTTTCCTATCAGCCGCTGTCTTATAGGCATCCTTAGCTTGCTGAAGCTGCTCTTGGAGTAAATCTTGGAGAGCCTGCAACTCATGTATGTGAGCATCAGCAGCAGGAACTACGATCGATGGCAGGACAGCTGGGAAAAAACGAGTGTGGTATCCATAGGTGGCTGCAAATGGGGTCTGTTTTGTGGACAAATGTATGGCATTGTTGTAGGCAAACTCAACCAGAGGTAGCAATGTAGCCCAATCATCTTGCTGATAGCAGGTACAGCAACATAGATACTGTTCAAGGGTGGCGTTAGTATGCTCAGTCTGTCCATCTGTTTGTGCATAGTACGTCAACGATAAGTGCACCTGGGTACCTAAACTAGTGTACAAGGCTTGTCAAAACCGGGAGGTGAATTGGGAGCCACAATCTGAAATTAAGTATGTCGAGAGCCCGTGTAGACAGAAAACATGTTGAAGATAGAGCTAAGCTGTTTCAGGAGCTGTGGGAGGCTTGGAACATGGGACAAAATGAGCCATTTTGGTGAACAGGTCCACTATTACCAGAATACAGGTGTACCTTTGTGACCGTTGGAGGTCAGTGATGAAGTCCAGAAATACTGTGTCCCAAGGGCCGGCTGGTGTGGGTAGTGGATGCAGCAGCCCTGGAGGTTTAGCTGGTACATCCTTGGCTTAAAGACTAACCTCACAGGAATCAATGTAACAAGCGACGTCAGCACAAACCCAGGGCCACCAGAACTCCCGTGTGAGTAGATGCAGAGTCTTATACCAACCAAAGTGTCCTGCAGGAGGGGAATCATGGATCAAATAGAGCATGTTGGTTTGGAGGGGTCCTGGAGGAACATAAGGCACCCTTGGTGCAATAGGAGACCCTGGTGGTTAGCAAAGTCTCCAGCAGGGCCCTCTTGGAGTTCTTGCAAGCATTGCTTGGCCCAGGAATCTTGAGCTTGGCTGGCCCGAATTTCCTCAGCCAGGGACAAGCGGGTTGTGGTGGCTGCGAAGACTGAGGGTGATAGGATAGGTGCAGTTGGAGACTCTTCGGAGGATGATACCACATATTCCGGTTTGCGGAAGAGGGCATCGGTTTTCAGATTCTGGGTCTGCGGGATGTAGGTAATGCGGAAGTCAAACCAGGAGAAGAAGAGGCACCACCGGATCTGGCGTTGATTAAGGGGTCGAGCTGTCTGCAAGTGTTCCAGATTCTGATGGTCAGTTAAAACTTGGACGGGGTGATGGGCCCCTTCAACGTAATGCCTCCAGACCTTGAAAGTGGTTTTGATGGCCAGGAATTCCCGCTCCCAGATGGTGTAGTTGCGTTCTGAAGGTGCGAACTGCCGGGAGTAAAAAATGCAGGGCTGCAGTGGCTATGAGGGGTCCTCCCGCTTGGACAGCACTGCACCCAGGGCAACACTGGAGGCATCCGTCTCCACAGTAAATGGTAATCGGGGGTCTGGATAACACAAAATTGGCTTGGTTGTAAAGTGAGTTTTCAGTCTGCTGAAGGCATGGTCTGCCTCCAGAGTCCAAAGAAACGGCTCTTTGGGCCGGAGGAGATGGGTCAGCGGTGCGGTTATGTCTGCATAGGCTGGTATAAACCAGCAGTAATAGTTCGTGAAGCTGAGAAACCGCTGCACATCTTTATGGTTCTGGGGCTTCTGCCAGGTCAGAACTGATTCTATTTTCTTTGGGTCCATCTGGATCCCTTGGGGTGATACAATGTGGCATATGAACTCGACTTCCTGCAGGTTGAAGTCACACTTATCCAGCTTGGCACAGAGTCGGTGATCTCGTAGTCATTGTAAGACCTGGCAAATGTGTTCTGTGTGCCAAACGGGGTCTTGGGAGTAAATCAAAATGTCATCCAAATAGATTATCACAAAGCGATCAAGCAGATCTCAAAAGATGACGTTCATGAACCACTGGAATACAGCCGGAGTGTTGGTCAGGCCGAAAGGCATAACCAGGTATTCATGGTGGCCATAACAAATCCCAAAAGCCATCGCCTGCATGGATTCTCACTAAATTGTAGGCTACATGAATTGGTCTGGAAAGTCGCAGGTAGCCATTTCAGATGAAATACCAGCAGCTTTTCTACTTGGTTGGGACTTAACAGAGCATGTCAAGAGTGCTTTAGTGCTTACACGCTCAAAGGGGGGGTCAAACCTCACCCTCTGCAGCTGAGATTGATACAATATCAGAGAGAAGCTTGGAGAGAGAGGTTTCCTTGGATACCCAGCTTAATAGTGGTGCTGAAGCTGATTTCATACTACTGAAGAGTCCCAATAACTTTTGGGACAGAAAATGAAGTTCTTTTACTTAGGCCAGGCAAAGGTCTCACGTGACAATTAGCTTGGGAGGATCCTTATAAAGTAGTGACAAAACTGAACAATGTCAATTATGCGATACAGAAGGAGGAAGAGGTAAGCCCTGATACATTAAAGAGGGATGCATTTAAAGATGCTTGGGAGGAGGAGAGGGAACTGCCTACCCTTTCGCTAGCTGAGCAAGTGAAGCCCCGAGTCAGACTAACAAACGTCTGACTAACAAACGACCAGCAGACGACATCCAGGGGTCAACCGAGTAGCCAATGACCGCCAGTCGATGGAAAAGGTTGTGGAGGAAGGAGCCAGTGGTCGACAGAGGGAATCCTGAGTGCCAGCAGACATCTGAAGGAGATGACAACATCCAGACCAGCCCATGCTGCACCATACTACTATGGAAAAGTGAGAGACTTGGACTTTGCAAATTTTGCCTTTGCACCGGAGACTCAGATCATGCCTTGAAAGCCCAATGACTGATGGGGGTGGATAACCCAAGCTGATATTGTATTATAAATGTTCTGTTTGTCAATGTGATGAAAAATTGAATTGATGGACAGAAATGTGAAGAATGATTCAAGGACTTTTATTATAAACTGAAATGGACTATAATTCACAGTTTAATTATTTATGTAAAAGTTTCATGATTGTGATTTCAGTATGGTTGAAAAGGTTAAATGTAAATGATAAGGTAAAGTATATTGTTACATAGTAGTGAAAAGGTATAGTAATTGTTATGTTAAATGTGTTATATGGTAAGTAAAGTTAAATGCAAGTGTGCCTGTTTGTTTAGGAGGAAAAACGTGTTTCCCCTCTCAAACAAACATATTTAAGGGGAGAGGTCTGTAGCGCTCCCCTTTATTATGTCAATGGTTCATGTTCTGTTCTGTTAATTGTTCATGCATATTCATGTTGCTGACAGGCGGAGCCGAGAGAGAGGTGATAAGAGACAGAGACAGTCAGGGGGTCAGTCAGAAAGAGTATGAGTAGCGTGAGAGAGTGGAGAAGGAGAAAGAGTGTGGAGTTTGGGGAAATCTGAGAGGTGATTAGTTAGGAGTGTATTATCAAATAGAAGATTGTTGTTAATAATAAATTTACCTATAGAAGATATTTATGAATCACTATCAATTTCTGTAATCAATAAACAAAAGTTATATTTAAAAGACTTTGAAGTGTGGAACTGAATCTTCATCTTCCTGAAGTAATGATGGTTTAGTGATCACCTGGTGGCAGCAGTGTAAAAGGGGATTGTTTGCCTTCGAGTGCTCTGAGTCTTGACAGTCAAACAAGGGAGCACGAGGGTGAATGCCACCGTCCCTTCTAACTCCATTATTTTATGATTTATGCTATGATTTATATGACTATGTAAGACTGACTCTGAAGGAAGTATAGACCAGCTAATTCAATAACGCTAAAATGGAGGAAAGAATGGCAGAGAGGGCCAAAATCTCAGTTCTGGAGAGAGTGAGATCAGGGTTTTTTTTTTTACCCTGTTCTTTCTTCATTCCAGCTACCCATTACAAGATCTACTACATAATTTTTAGAATTGGTGCCTGAGTTCTCTTGTTTTTCTTTCTTCATCCACCCCATGTCTTTTGTGCCACGTCTTTTAGATTTTAAGTCTGTAGGAAGCATCTGTCTTGTTTCTAGTGATCTTGAGTCACACTGCTAGACTCTTCAGATGCAAAGCAGGATAAAATGCTTCAAAAAACAAAAGAGTAATTATTATAATTAAAATATTACATATCTATCCCCAGCTTTCCAGTTCATCTTGATCCTAACTGGTTTCCTTAAATTAGAAACACATTATATGTACCTCATCCTAAATTTGCGAGACTACAAGACAACTTTTGAGAATATGTTTTGAATTAAACAACTTCACTACCAATTGACATAGGATCAAAGAGTCCCCATATGTTTGTTTTCTCAGCAGGAAAAGCAAACTATTCATTAGATAGCTCTAGAATTAAATAACTAAACATAGCCCTATAGCCAAGTGAAAAGGCCCATTAGTTATACCAAACTGTTAAAATGTAAGAAAGCAAGAAAACTGTCCTAAATCCAGGTTTTGGCCAAGTATTTTGAGGATAGTTTCAGAAAGGAAATAACTTGCCTAGCAATAGAACTTGTAATCACATTTCAACAATGTGGTTTTGTAGGACAAACACTATTTGCCACGTCAGCACTGTAATCTGTGCAGAGAGACAACTCTCACCAGGAAAGGTAGGTCATGTGCCTAAGGAAACCTGTCTGACACCCGGTAGCAGCTTGAAGAATCTCTGGAGGCAGCAGATTCATTTGCTATTGTAGACTTCACTAAGAAACTGAATCCTGACAGCGCTCTGTGGTTTGGTAGCTTGCAGATCTGGGAATTGTACAGGAAATCTTTTCTGGATGCATTCACACTCCCACTGAAGGTGCAGGTGTGTAGGGTGGGGGATAGTCCTAGATTCATCTTTTTTATTGGAGGCTCATGACAACTTTGACTGGTTTCCAAGCCAATTACAACCATCCATGGATCAGGATAACCTGGTCACAGTAGTCTATGCCTGTTAACCTCCGAATCAGACTGTCACAATGCAGTCTGTGTGGGGCTACCCTTGAAGATGACACGGATGCTGCAGCAAGTGCAGTATGCAGCAGCTAGACTGCTAATAAGAACATGTTTCAAAATCTACATGATGCCAATTCGGAAGGATTTGCACTAGCTGGCAATGCATTTCTCATCTGAGATCATCATGTTGACAATGACTCAAGCCCTGAACAGTCTGAGTCCTGAATATTTGAAGGAGCACATCTCATGATATAAACCTACCCAATGGATGGCTGCTGTAGGTTTTTTGGGCTGTCTGGCTGTGTTCTTGAGATTTTTCTTCCTAACATTTCGCCAGTCTCTGTGGCCAGCATCTTCAGAGGACAGGAGTCAGAACTCTGTGCTCTGGTGCAGTTTTGTGGGATAGTTGAGTATTTATAGCTGTGGGATCAGCTTTTTGTCCTTTTCAGGAGATTGGGTGATTATGGTGATCAGCATGTTTTTTTGTTGTGGGTGTATTGTTGTGATCAGGGGGAGAGATGATCTGTCACTGTGATTGATGGGTGTCATTAGCTGGTCTTTTGTGTGCAGTGATCACTGGTGGCTGGGTAGAGTTTTTGACCTTTTGCAGGCCGTATTTTTCAGTGCTGGGAGCCAGGCTTTGCTGAGTTTTAGACTTTCTTCTTTTTTATTCAAGCTCTGCTGGTGCTTGTGGATTTCAATGGCTTCCCTGTGCAGTCTAACATAGTGATTGCTTGTGTTGTCCAGTACTTCTGTGTTTTGAATTAGAATTTCATGTCCAATTTGTTTCAGGGCATGTTCAGCTAATGCCGATTTTTCTGGTTGTTTTAGTCTGCAGTGTCTCTTGTGTTCTTTGATTCTGGTGTGGATTTTGCATTTTGTGGTTCCAATATATACCTGGTCACAACTGCAAGGTATCCGGTATAATCCTGCAGTGGTGATGGGATCCCTTTTGTCCTTTGCTGACTGTAACATTTGTTGTATTTTTGTGGTAGGCCTGAATATTGTTCCTAGGTTCTGTTTTTTCAAAAGTTTCCCCATGTGGTCCATGGCCCCTTTTATGTATGGCAGAAATACTTTATTTGTGGGTGGCTGTTTTTCCTCTTCAGTTTGGAGTTGTTTTCTTGGTTTGATGGGTCTTGTGATTTCATTCTTGGATTAGCCATTTGCCTGTAGGGCCCAATTCAGATGGTTGAGTTTGGTGCTGATAAATTGAGCTTCATAGTTTCGATTTGATGAAAGCCTTTGAGAATACTACCCAATGGGGTAGTATTTTCTGCCATAGCACCCCAACCATAGAAGGCCCTCGAAGGTTCAATTGGCACTGACATTGGCATCATTTCAGCACAAAGTCAATATATATTTATTAGAACCTGGGGTGGGGTGGGGGGTTGAAGACTGTAGCCTGCTCATGTTTTAATGCAATGGTTTTAGTGCTTTAATGTTTGCTTTTTTAACTATTTCATTTTTAAATGTTCTCAACATCTTGTATTTTAAAATGATTTTATACACCTCTGTAACCCACCCTAAATCTTATGATACAGGCTTGGATGTTGATTTTTTAAACAAATAAATAAATTTCTAAAATTTCTAAGCTTTAATGGGGTGAGAGATATATACATTAAAAGAAAGCAATCCCATTAGGGGGTTCTAGCTATTAATCAGGCTAAATGAGTAAGTAAATAAACAAATAAACAAAATACATTCAACCCCTGCTAACAGGGAAATTCCACAGCTAAGGAGTCCATAACAAACAGCCATCAACACTCTGTTTAAAAGTCTCCAACACAGGACAGTCCACTGCCTTCTGAGATAGTCGAGTTTCCTGCCAAATAGATTTTGTTATCAGGTAGTCCCTTGTACAGTTTTGTCAAAGGGACTATCCACACTAGAATACAGATATGATATATGGATCACTGCAGGCATTGTCTAGATAAAAAAAAAAAAAGATCTCACCCACGATTGTTTCTATTTAGAATGGCCTATCCTTCCTCTTTAAGAGCTGTCATTCACCTTTCTGGCTCAGAGACAAGGCATGCATTCTTTTTGGCATGCTCGTTAGCCAGGAGAAAGCAGCCTCTAGCAGCTGCAGATTCTGAAAAAGAAGTGAGGAGAACAATGGAAGGGGAGGAGGGTGAAAATGGAACAGCACTGACAAAGCGAGAGAGGAGCAAAAAGAAAAGAAAAAAGAAACAATTCTCTGCAGCCAAGCTACAAAGGATTGTTTGCTATTTGGATAGGAGGAGCATGTCAAATGACACATTGCTCCCCCCCAACTTCAACAGACCCTTTGTACCCCAATCCACCCCAGACCCCAAATGGCTCATCTGGAAAGGCTCAAAATCTCTTTTCTTCTAATTTTAAACTAGTAATTCAAGTGCTACCCTCCAAAGCTACGGAAAATAAGCTTCCTCAATCTTCTATGTGATCGTTCGTCAAATATCTGAAAATGACTATTGATTTTCTCTGTTGAAGGCTAAACATATTCTGTTGTGTTGGTTTCTAGATCCTTAACCTTGCTCTACTTTATAAATCGATTCTGTTTATTTTTATAACAGATGGGAATCTAGATGTATAAGCAAATACAATGTTGCAAGTCCTATCCAAAAAAAATTATCTGGTAATAGTTGGGCAGAACAAAATTAAAATGGATTAATTCATTTTACACAGCCATTCACCTGGTTACCATTGGTGAGTTAGAGTCACTTCTAAAAGATCTGACAGAGAAGCATTTTTAAATTAATTTATTTTTAAAAAGTGTAAATTAGATGAAAACTAAACCACGAATTGTCCCCCAGTGGCCTGACGAATGATGAATCAATTCATTGGTTTGTTGGGCATTTTTTTAAAGAAAGCCCGTAGGGCTATAAAAAAAAAAACACGGCCTGACAGCCTGCCCCCATTTTCTTCCCATTGCTGTTTCCCTTCCCAGCTGCTTCCTCCTGCTCCGCAGGGGCTTCCACGGAAACATAAGCTAGACTGCTGGAATAACAGTTTCACTTTCAGCAGCCTAGCTTTTTCAAGGAGGAGCGGGGAGGGCTTTTCTTTCATCAGGCCTCGCTCCTCTTCCTATGCCCCAGCAAGGATAGGAAGAGGAGAGAAACCTGATCTAAGCAAATACAGCAGTGGTGAGGGATAGCTTGTGTCGCCCTTCCCTCCTCTTTCAATGCCTGCCTGGACATAGAAAGATGGGGGAAGCGGGATCAAAGTGATCCTCTACCCCTGCTGTCTTTGCAAAGGCAGTGGGGGTGGGAGATCACTTAGATCAGGCTTCGCTCCTCTTCCAAAGGGAGAATTCCTTTGGACAGGCTTCCCCTGTGTATGCCAGAGGGGCATAGGAAGCCAGGGGAAGCCTGAGAAAAACGATCCCCCTGTTTTTTAAATGGGGGGGGGGGTTCCTTTGGGCAGACTTTAGCAATCCACCCAAAGGGAAAACCCCTTTCTGTTTATGTCCCGAGGAACAGCTGATCTGCGGGGGCATAAGCAGGGATAGATGAAGGGACAAATCTAAAAGGGTTATATTTGTTGCTTCGTATTTGTTGGGGTTTCTGGACCCCAAGAATATGAAGCAACGAATATCTGACGAATCAGGGATATTCATTGAGTATCCCAATTCATTTTTATATGCGTCCCCATGTTTAGTTGAAATATTTTGCTACTCATCCAAGTAGCTTCTTCAGACTGAAGAAGGTACTTGGATGAGTAATGAAATGTTTCAACTTAATAAGAAAGAGGTCTAATTGCCATGACTCAACTTCCAGACTTTCAGGACTGGTCTGGAGAGTGAGGACTACGTACTTTATATACAGCAAAATCCTTTTTTCAAATCCATTCAGCTCCCAACTGAATTACTGGAAAGAGAACTAAGATTATAAGATGGCAGTCAAAGATCTTGTCTGAAATTAGATTTGGCAGATATGTATCAGATGACATAAATAAAGCACAAACAGAAACAACAGCAAGGATCTTGCAGATCCAGAGTTTTGCACTGTAGCCAATCATCTCTTTGGAATCACCTCCCAGTGGAGCTACACCTGGCTCCATCCCTCCCCTGTTTTAAGTGATTGCTGAAGACCCAATTTATTTTGCAGGGAGACCATCAAAGGCAATCTGTTTTGACTCCATAATGTTGTGCCATTAGGGCATTGTTTTTGTTTATTTTTTGTTTGCTGTTGTTTGGTGTGTTATATATGTGTTGTATCACTGTTTTATATGTACACTGCCCAGAACAGTGCAGTGCACTATGGGGCAATATATAAGTGACAGAACGAAGCAAACAAACAAATATATAATCAGGTCCTACCCTCAATGTCCAAGACTACACTGAGGATTAGGCTTACGGACATATGGACTAGCTGGCCTACAGACATATAGCCTACAGAATGGACAACAGACCTATGGAATGGAACAGCCTCTCAACCTAATGGAAAGGAGGAAATATTTGATGTTTCATGAATATTGACTGTTTCCTGTTGCTGAGCAAAGGATTTCTGTTGGGCTGGATTTTGGCATTATGCAATGAAAAAAAATATAGACACATGGTTACTGAAGTGACAAACCTTTGACCAAGAAAAAGGAAGAGTATTAACAAGCTACTAAGTCGGATACATTCAATGGTTCTGTGCCCAAAGTATACAATGGTACTTGCTATGAACACTTCATTTGCCTGAAGACGAATGGATGTTTTACTTTCTGGACAATAAAGGACGAGTAAAGATGCTTTTTCATCTGAATTGCCATTTACTAATAAAAACTAAATGTTAGTGATAAGGGCAAAGAAGCCAATCAAAATGGAGGAAAAATAAGGGTACCAGTAAAGAAAAGACCAATTGCTCCTTGGCAGAGGGGCTCATATACATTCATACTTTCCTGCTTACTTTATGCATATTTTAACTGCTTTGGGCCTTAGTTTAGGATTTCACCTTAGCTTGTGTTTCAGTTTTTATAATGTTTTAATTTTCTTCTTTAGGAAATTATACATCTCCCTAACTGGAGTTTTCCGTTGCATTTTTTACACAGATCTCCACATTCTCCAGCTAGGTTTCTGACGTGTAGACTGGTTTGAACAAATCCTGATTTCCTTACTTTTTTCTTTTATTCCCTCAATATACACACATGCACCCACCCACCCACAAACCTCAGTGAACCTCAGACATTGTCATCTCAAGTTTCATAGAATAACAGAATGATGGAGTCGAGAGGAGTCTGTAAGACCACTGACTACAACATCCTGTTCAATACAGAAGTGCAAGTTAAAGGATATCTGACAGCTTTCTCTAAAATGCTTTCAGTGTTGGAGAGCTCATCACTTCCTGAGGTAACTGGTTTCATTGTTATACTATTCTAAAAGTTCTGACATTTTCCTGAAATTTAGCCAAAATATGGCCTCCTGTAACTTGACCTTATTATTATATTCCCTGCACTCTGGAATGACTGAGAACAGATCCTATCATACCTCCTTTCAGTCACTGTTTTGCTCTCCTCTGAACATGTTCCAATCTGTTGGTATCTTTCCTAAAGTGCAGTGTCCAGAGATGGACACAGCACTTGAGGCCTAACCAGCACCAAAGAGGGTAACTAGTACTTCACATGATTTCAAGACTACAGTGGTGCCTCGCATAGCGAATGCCTCGCTTAGCGATGAATTCGCATAGCGATGGGGTTTTCCGAGGAAAATACTGCCTCGCATAGCGATGTTTCCTATGGAGGAAACTCACATAGCGATGGTTGGGGCCATGCTTCGCATAGCGAATGCTGTCAATGGTCCCGTTTCGCTTAGCGATGTTTGCAAAAAGAGCGGGAAAACTGGCTGTTGCAATGCTAATTTCTTAGCGATGTTTGCAAAAAGAGTGGGAAAATTGGCTGTGTTGCAATGCTAATTTCTTGTTTTCCTCAAATCCTAACTGCCAGTACCCAGGATGCTTTGTGCCTGTGCGGGGAAGGTATAAAACCCCTTGCCCATGCATCCTTGGTTCACTCTCCCATGTGCGCTTCCAAGGTTGGCATTTGTCACTTTGGACTGTGTTTTGGGGGTGCATCCTGTGCTTGAGCAAGAGAAGGTAAGCTTGCATTTCTGAAATGCTACATGTTTTTTGCAAGGGGGATTTTGGGTCTGCATTTGTGTGGGATTTTTCTGTTTTAAATGTTTTCTTTCTGCCATGTGGGGATGTTGGGTCTGGCTGGCTCTGGCTTTAGTTATGGGGGGGGTTAATTGGGGGAATTGCAGGGGTTTTTTTGCTGGGGGTTTCTGTGCTGGGACTGCTGTTTCTGGTGGAGTTATGCTTGCCTGAGCCTGGCAATGGTGGTCCTTAAATGAAAAGCCATTTTACAACTTTTTTTCTATGTGCTTGGCTGCCCATGGGGTGGGGGTGCTGGGGTCCAAGGGTGCTGGAGCCACACTGGGACTGCTGTTTCTGGTGGAGTTATGCTTGCCTGAGCCTGGCATTGGGGTCCTCAACTGAAAAGCCATTTTACAACTTTTTTTCTATGTGCCTGGCTGCCCATGGGGTGGGGGTGCTGGGGTCCAAGGGTGCTGGAGCCACACTGGGACTGCTGTTTCTGGTGGAGTTATGCTTGCCTGAGCCTGGCAATGGTGGTCCTTAAATGAAAAGCCATTTTACAACTTTTTTTCTATGTGCTTGGCTGCCCATGGGGTGGGGGTGCTGGGGTCCAAGGGTGCTGGAGCCACACTGGGACTGCTGTTTCTGGTGGAGTTATGCTTGCCTGAGCCTGGCAATGGTGGTCCTTAAATGAAAAGCCATTTTACAACTTTTTTTCTATGTGCTTGGCTGCCCATGGGGTGGGGGTGCTGGGGTCCAAGGGTGCTGGAGCCACACTGGGACTGCTGTTTCTGGTGGAGTTATGCTTGCCTGAGCCTGGCAATGGTGGTCCTTAAATGAAAAGCCATTTTACAACTTTTTTCTATGTGCTTGGCTGCCCATGGGGTGGGGGTGCTGGGGTCCAAGGGTGCTGGAGCCACACTGGGACTGCTGTTTCTGGTGGAGTTATGCTTGCCTGAGCCTGGCATTGGGGTCCTCAACTGAAAAGCCATTTTACAACTTTTTTTCTATGTGCTTGGCTGCCCATGGGGTGGGGGTGCTGGGGTCCAAGGGTGCTGGAGCCACACTGGGACTGCTGTTTCTGGTGGAGTTATGCTTGCCTGAGCCTGGCAATGGTGGTCCTTAAATGAAAAGCCATTTTACAACTTTTTTTCTATGTGCCTGGCTGCCCATGGGGTGGGGGTGCTGGGGTCCAAGGGTGCTGGAGCCACACTGGGACTGCTGTTTCTGGTGGAGTTATGCTTGCCTGAGCCTGGCATTGGGGTCCTCAACTGAAAAGCCTTCTTATTCCAATTTTGAATGTTTTTCCTGTAGGTGTGGTGTGGTGTGGTGTGCTGTGGTGTGGTGTGTTGTTGTGAGTCCTTTGGTGGCTGTTTGATCCTGAGGTAGGTAACGTTTCTTTTCCTGTGGGTTTTTTCTCCTTTGTTTGTGGTGGAGGGTGTTGTAAGGGTCAGTTTAATTGTTCTGAATTTTTCTTTGCTTAGGCCTTGCCTTCAGGTGTGCTGTAGCCTTTCCAGGCTTTTCCAAACGATCTGTTTGATCCTGAGGTAGGTAAGGTTTCTTTTCCTGTGGGTTTTTTCTCCTTTGTTTGTGGTGGAGGGTGTTGTAAGGGTCAGTCTAATTGTTCTGAATTTTTCTTTGCTTAGGCCTTGCCTTCAGGTGTGCTGTAGCCTTTCCAGGCTTTTCCAAACGATCTGTTTGATCCTGAGGTAGGTAAGGTTTCTTTTCCTGTGGGTTTTTTCTCCTTTGTTTGTGGTGGAGGGTGTTGTAAGGGTCAGTCTAATTGTTCTGAATTTTTCTTTGCTTAGGCCTTGCCTTCAGGTGTGCCTTCAGGCCTTGCCTTCCAGGCTTTTCCAAACGATCCGTTTGATCCTGAGGTAGGTAAGGGTTTATTTCTTCCCCCCCCCCCAGGTTGTGGTGCATGTGTGTGTGCCAAAACTGCCACTTGCCTGTCCAGGGCAGTTTTGGCCAGGTGTGGGAAGGTGAGGCAGATGTACTGTACATCACTGACTGTTTTTTTTTTTTCATTTAACGTAGCTACAGCGTTGGACATGGGTCCAAAGAAGACTGCTTCTGCCCAGGTTGGCAAGCCGACCAGGGAGAAGGTCACGCTTGAAATGAAGAAGGAGATCATTCGTAAATACGATGAGGGGAGACGCATTGCGGACCTCGCCCGGGAGTACGGGCGCAATGCATCGACCATCGGCACCATCGTGGCCAAGCGTGACAAGATCCTTTCAATGGATGCCGCCAAGGGTGTCACAAGGATCGCCAGGAACCGTCCAGCTGTCCTGGAGGAGGTGGAGAAGCTCCTGGTGATCTGGATGGAGGAGAAGCAGCGTGGAGGGGACACGGTCACTGAGGCTGTGATCTGTGAAAAGGCCAGGTCCTTGTACGCCGACCTCATGGCAGAGCAGCCCGGAACATCAGCTGAGCCTGAGGAGTTCAAGGCCAGCAGAGGCTGGTTTGAACGATTCAAGGCAAGATCTGGCATCCACAGTGTGGTTAGACACGGAGAGGCAGCGAGCTCAGACACCACTGCTGCAGAGGACTTTGCTGTGGAGTTCCTCGAGGTCGTAACCACAGAGGGCTACCTTCCAGAGCAGGTTTTCAACTGTGATGAGACCGGCCTGTTCTGGAAGCGGATGCCCAAAAGGACCTTCCTCACCCAAGAGGAGAGCAAGCTGCCTGGCCACAAGCCGATGAAGGACCGCCTGACCCTCCTCTTCTGTGCCAACGCCAGCGGGGACCTGAAGATCAAGCCGTTGCTTGTCTACCACTCTGAAAATCCACGTGCTTTTAAGAAGCACAAGGTAGACAAAGCACGGCTGAAGGTGATGTGGCGTTCAAACTCCAAGGCTTGGGTGACACGGGTACTCTTTGTGGACTGGGTCAATCACGCTTTTGGCCCAGCTGTGAAGCAGTACCTGTTGGACCGTGACCTGCCTCTGAAGGCCCTGCTCCTAATGGACAACGCTCCTGCCCATCCTCCAGGCCTTGAGGATGACTTGTTGGAGGAGTTCTCCTTCATCCGGATCATGTTTCTCCCTCCAAACACCACCCCACTACTCCAGCCCATGGATCAGCAGGTGATCGCAAACTTCAAGAAGCGCTACACCATGGAGCTGTTCCGGCGCTGTTTTGAGGTGACTGATACCACCAGCCTCACCCTCCGTGACTTCTGGCGTGATGAGTTTGACATTGTCATCTGCCTGAAGATGATCACCAGGGCCTGGGACGGTATCACCCAGCGGAACCTGAACTCTGCGTGGCGCCCGCTCTGGCCAGGCTGTGTGGCTCCTGGTCCTTCAGCACCTGCACCTGAGTCCACAGTGATGCAGGACATTGTGGACTTAGGGAGGGACATGGGCCTCGATGTCACTGAGGACGACATTGCAGAGCTGGTTGAGGGTCATGACCAGGAGCTGACCACACAGGAGCTGGTGGATCTTCAGGCGGAGGCGAGGGAGGAGCACGAGGAAGAAGAGCAAGAGCATGCAGAGCTGTCGACCAGGGACCTTAAGAAGTTTTTGACCAGCTGGAATTATGTGCAGACTATAGCACAGCGGTATCACGAGGACACGAATCTGGCACAGAACTTATCGAATTCCTATGACGAAAGGATCGTGTCCCCTTTCCGAGGAATTCTGAAAAGGCGGCAAAGGCAGCTGACAATGGACAGGTTCCTCACCAAGAGACCAATGCAGGAGGAGGAACCTGCTCCTTCCACCAGTGCTGCTGAGTTTGCTTCAACGTGGAGCATTTCTTCTTCCTCCCCCTCATCAACCCCCTAAAAGAGTGCTGCATTGATTTGGGGTGGTTAGGGTGGTTTAGATGATTCCACCTCAATTGTTGATGTTAAAGTTGAAATGTTTACTGTAGTTTTTTGCTTCTTCACTGCAAGAAGGTTTTCTGTAGTGTACTGATGCACTTTCAAAAAAGTTTGTTGTGAAATGTTATGCTTCTTCACTGCAAGAAGGGTTTCTGTACTGATGCACTTTCAAAAAAGTTTGTTGTGAAATGTTATGCTTCTTCACTGCAAGAAGGGTTTCTGTAGTGTACAGTACTGATGCACTTTCAAAAAAGTTTGTTGTGAAATGTTATGCTTCTTCACTGCAAGAAGGGTTTCTGTACTGATGCAGTTTCAAAAAAGTTTGTTGTGAAATGTTATGCTTCTTCACTGCAAGAAGGGTTTCTGTACTGATGCACTTTCAAAAAAGTTTGTTGTGAAATGTTATGCTTCTTCACTGCAAGAAGGGTTTCTGTACTGATGCACCTTCAAAAAAGTTTGTTGTGAAATGTTATGCTTCTTCACTGCAAGAAGGGTTTCTGTAGTGTACAGTACTGATGCACTTTCAAAAAAGTTTGTTGTGAAATGTTATGCTTCGTCACTGCAAGAAGGGTTTCTGTACTGATGCAGTTTCAAAAAAGTTTGTTGTGAAATGTTATGCTTCTTCACTGCAAGAAGGGTTTCTGTACTGATGCACTTTCAAAAAAGTTTGTTGTGAAATGTTATGCTTCTTCACTGCAAGAAGGGTTTCTGTAGTGTACTGATGCACTTTCAAAAAAGTTTGTTGTGAAATGTTATGCTTCTTCACTGCAAGAAGAGTTTCTCTGCTGAAAGAGTTATGCAGATGTTCAATCACCTCGATTTCTGAGTCTAAAAAGTTGTCTTATGCTATAAAGTTTATGATGTTTAATGTGCACTTAATAAACCCTTTGTTATCCTGATTTGACTTTGTTCTGAGTCTTTTTTTAATTTGTTATAAGTTCTAAATGCTTGGGGTGGTCAGTGCAGGTTGTAAAACCTGTGCAGACTTAAACTTGGCTTGGTTGTGACTCTTAGTTAATTTTGGTTGAATTTTTCCCTCCCCCATAGAAATCCATGGAGCCCAAATTTTGACAGCTCCATTGTTTCCTATTGGGGAGAAAAAAAATCACCCTAAATTAATTAAAAGTCAGATCAAAGCCAAATTAACTTTTGCACCCGTTTTAGAAGGTGCAGAAACTATTCCAAGCATTTAAACCCATTTTTGCCCCTTGTATGACACATTTAAAATTGCAAAAATTGACTTCGCAAAGCCCTTGAAATGTATTGAGTCAGCTTCAATACATTCCAATGGAGGATACATTGTTTCGTTTAGCGATGTTTCCTATGGGTTTTTTCGCATAACGATGGCAATCCGTTCCAATTGGAACGGATTAACCGGTTTCCAATGCATTCCTATGGGAAATGGTGTTTCGCATAGCGATGGTTTCACATAGCGATGGTTTTTTTGGAACGAATTAACATCGCTATGCGAGGCACCACTGTATTCTTATGTTAATGCAGCCTAAAGCAGAACTGACTTTTTTTACAGCAACATCGCACTGTTGACTCATATTCAGCTTGTGATCAACAACGATTCAAAGCCCCTTCTCACTTGTAGTATTATTGAGCCAAGTATCCCCCATCTTGTAACTGTGCCTTTGTTTGCTTTTTGTCCTAGTGTAATACTCTGCATGCATCGGTTAAATTCCATTCTGTTTTTCATCCCAGTGTTCAAACCTCTCAAGATCTTTTTTGAATTCTGATTCTATCTTCCAGGGTATTAACTACACCAAATTTTTTATTATTCACAAATTTCAAAAGCATTATTTGCAACTCCTCATCCAAATCAATAATTAAAATGTTGAAGAGCACAAAGTTTAGGACAGAATCCTGTGGCATCCCACTTGTTTCCTCCTCATGTTGGAGAAGGAACCCTTGATAAGCACTCTAACTATTATTCTGTAGATCCGCCTGATAGCTGTTCTATCCTGTTCATACTTAGTTACTTTGCTAATCCAGAATATCATGGGACATTTTATCAAAAGCTAATCTGAAGTCAAGATATATCACATCCACAGCATTCCCACTTTCTACCAGGGACATTGTTGTTGTTATGTGTCACTAAATCGGAACTGACTTATAATGACTTTAACAAGACTTTCAAGGTAAGTGAGATATTAAAATTGTGACTTTACCAACTTCACACACCCTGTTAGCTTCCATGGCTAAGCAGCAATTTGTACCTAGGCCTCCTGAGTCCTAGTCTGTTACTCTAGCCACTATACAAGCACCACACACATCAGTTGCCTGATCAAAAAAATGAGAAAAAGTTACATTACCTACCTGAAACCATGGTTCTTCTAGTGGACCTCTGTGAATTCACACATCCCTCCCTTCCTCCCCTCTGTCTGTCATGGTACTGTTCTATCTATCCACTCCATATGGTAACGGCAGACTAGGGCAAACTGAAAGGAAGGTTGAAGAGGCGGAGCTCATACCCTGCGGGGGGGACTAATTGACCTTTCCCCCCCTAATCTCTAGAATCTTCCGAACGTCCTACGCAGGCACAGGATAAACCCATTTGTGTAACCTAACTTTCTTCGTAGTGGCCTCGTGAATGCACACAAATGGGTGATTAGCAAGCTGACTCACCGGATGGAGGGCTGTCACGGCAACAGAGATGATAGGATCGCCCTTCCAAATGCGGCATCATTCTTGGCTCTGACATCGAGGTGGTAATGCTTGGCAAGTGTCAGAGGGTTGGACCAAGTGGCCGCTGTGCAGATGTTCTGAATTTGAATGCCGCGATGTAGAGTAGTTGATGTAGAGACAACTCAGGTAGAATGTGCCTTAAGATGTTCCGGTACCGGCTTGCCTGCTAGTTGGTATGCCAACTGTATTGATTGCACTATCCATCTTGATATTGTTTGTGGAGAAGCAGGTGCACCCCTGTTGATGCCATGACAGCCCAAGAAGAGACATGGAGAACGTCTAAAAGTCTTGGTTCTGTGGAGGTAAAAAGCGATGACTCTTCTCACATCCAGAGTATGGAGCTTGCACTCAATCGGTGTGGATGGAGATGGAAATAGGGTCGGAAATATGATGGGTTGGTTTACATGGGATTTCGACACCATCTTGGGCAGGAAGGACACATCTAGGTACAAGGTGACCTTCTCAGGGTGCATCTGGAGATAGGGACAGTCCAATCTGAGAGCAGCTAATTCACTAGCTCTCCTGGTGGATGTAATTGCCATGAGGAATGCCACCTTCAGAGAGAGTAACTTTTCATTACAAATAGCCAGGGGTTCGAATGGTGGCTTTGTAAGCACCTCAAGAAGGAGTTGCAGCGGCCATTGAGGCATAATTTTCTGTGATGGGGGCGAACATTCTTCAAACCCTTTAGGAATCTCTTGAGCGTGAGGTGGGAAAACAGTGTAGCAGAGCTAGACCTGGAAGGTTTGTGAGCCACTATTGCTGCGATGTAGACCTTAATGGTGGAATGTGCCAGTCCAAGGTTAAAGAGATACATGATAAAGGTAAGTAGAGTTGAGAGAGATGATGGGACTGGAGAAAGTCCCTTAGATTCAGTGAATTTGAGGTAAGATTTCCATTTATTACGATACAGGCCAGAAGTGCATGGCTTCCTAGCCTGATTTAAGATTGCACGGAATTTGGGGTTATCCTCCACGCTGTCAGACGTAGGGATCAGACACCGGGATGGAGAACTGCCCCATCATTCTGGGAGAGATGGAGGAGAGATGGTATCGCAGGTAAGTGGAATAGTTCTTGTGTTATCTCTCTCAGGTGGGTGAACCACGGTTGTCGCGGCAACCATCGGGCAATGAGAATTGCATCTGTTTGGTATTGGATGATCCTGGTTATTGTCTTGAACAACACTGGTATCGAAGGAAAGAGGCAAGTGAGTTACCTGGACCATGGTATCATGAATGTGTCCCCGAGAGATGTCATGTCTATGCCTGCTCTTGAGCAGTACCTGGGGCACTTGGCATTGAGATGGGAAGCAAAGACGTCTATTGTCAGCTGGCCCCACTTGTGGTAGATGTTCCAGAAGACAGTGTCGTTGAGGGACCACTCATGCATCCTGGTGGGGAGCTTGCTTTGGCGGTCTGCCAAGTAGTTGTCCACTGATGAGCTATGTATTGCCTGAGGGGCAATACGGTGGGTACGACACCACTCCCAAAATTTTATGGTGAGGTGAAGGAGAGGAAGTGATCGAGTTCCTCCTTGGCTGTTTATGTAGTACATGCCTGTAGAATTGTTGGTCATAAGCTTTATAGTTTTCCTCCACGATTCTCAGGAGGAAATCCTGAAAGGCTTTTATGATGGCCAACATTTCCAGTTGGTTTATGTGCAGCGTTCTTTCGCCCTTTGACCATAGTCCATGTTCCAGGCAGTGGGCTCTCCAACCGGAGCGGCTGGCATCTGTTGTCACCTGGATTGACAGGGGAGGTGGATGCAATGGTCTGCCAACCGACAAGTTGTGGGGGCAGGCCCACCATGCAAGTTGATCTGCCACCTATGGCGGTACCAGGAGCTTTTTTAGCTGGGTATCTGTTGCGGGATTGAATTGTGACAAGAACCAGGATTGAAATGAATGGAGTTTGAGCCTGGCGTAGGGAACCACCAACGCTGTGGAAGCTATAAGGCCCAGCAAATGCTGAACGTTGAGAGCGGTGACGGTACTGAGAGGTCGGAAAAGGTGTACTGCCTGACGGATTTTCGCTATTCGGTTGGGTGGTAAGAATGCTTTTGCCTGACGGGCGTACAGTGGAGCTCCTATGTAGCTCATGAGTTGTGATGGTACTAGGTGGGATTTTTTTCTGAATTTATTTGTAGGCCTAATTCGTGCAGGACCTGAAGAGTAGTTCTTGTGGCTACGATGGCATCCTGGTAAGTCCTGGCAATCAGGAGCCAATCATCGATGTATGGGAAGAGCTTTATTCCCTTGGTATGGAGGTAAGCGACGACAGGGGCCATGCATTTTGTAAATGTCTTGGGGGCTGTGGAAAGCCTGAAGGTGAGAGCGGCAAACTGGTAAGTGGTGTACTGTAACCGGAACCAGAGGAATCTTTGATGGGATTGTTGAATTGAAATATGAAAGTAAGCGTCCTTGAAGTCGATGGTAGTGAATGAGTTCCCCTGCGATAGAAGAGGGAGAATGAAGTCCAGAGTTAGCATACATTTTTTTTTGTAAAGTATATATTCATTGAGCTGTCGGAGGTCCATGATGGGCCTAATAGCCCCATCTTTTTATTGGATGGCAAACTACTGAGAGACTAAAAACCCAATTCGAATCAAAAGGTAGAATTATGACTATTGCCCCTTTCCTGAGGAGAGCTGAAATTTCCTCTTGTAAAGGTAAGGAGAAGGGGATGGGCTTGGTGGAATTTGCCGGAGAGATCTGCGTGAATTCTATAGCTTATCCCTGCTCAGTGATGGTCAGAATCCATTTGTCTGGTGTAATTCTCTTCCACTGGGGAAGGAACGGATAGAATCTGGTGGAGATACCAGGGCAATTAAGAATAGGGCTTACCCCTGCATTGGGATTTCTGAAAGGGCTATCTGGAGCCCTGATATTGTTGCTGCTTAGGTTGTAACATGGTGGATCAAAGCGGCTGGTAGGCGCGCTCATGGTGTTGTTGCCTGCTGTACTGAAAGGACTGATACTGAGGGAGTTGTTGATAGAACGGTTTGTTGTACGAAGGTTTCTGATACCAGTAAGGTTGGTACGGAATGTAAGACTTAGCAGTCTTCCTCATTTTGTGGATATTCTCCATTATGTCATCTGTTTTGGAACTGAACAGCCCGACAGTGTCGAACAGAAGATCTTCAATCTTAGTCTTGGTATCATCCAGGATGTTGGGCACCCAGAGCTAAGCATGTCGTCTAAGTGCTATTGAAGTAAGCACAGATTTGGAGGTAGTATTGTTGTCATGCTTTGCTGTCTGCCTTTGTTGCTTAGTGAGGGTATTGACCTCTGCATAGGTATTGAGAGCTTCGGTCTTCAATGGTTCGAAAAAGGTTTGAAGTGAGGGGAGAATTCTGTCCCACAGATGCTTTTGGCAGGTGCTCATTGCAGCTTGGTAATTTGAGATCCTAATAATCAATGCCGCCAATGAGTAAAGCTTTTTTCCAAAGGAGTCGATCTCTCTTTATTAACAGGTGTGGTAGAAGATCTACTGCGAGACTTGTATTGAGTAGCCTCGACCACGATGGAGTTGGGAATGATATGTTTTAGTAGAAAATCCAAGTCCAAACCATGAGTTTTGTAATGGTGTTCAGTCTTTCATGGGATTTGGAGAGTTGAAGGCGACCTATCCCAAGAGTTCATAACCAAAGTAAGGAGTGCCAGTATGAGGCTCAAACTAGGAGGAGGCGTTTTGTCCTGCTCCATATCATGAAAAACAAAGCCCAGTCCTTGTTGAGCAATTTGTGCATCAAGTTTCAGTGTCTTCACCATGTGAAAAATAAGTTGCGCATATGACGTGTAGTCCTTCAGAGGGGACTGTGAGATATTGCCAGTGGTACCAGCATCAGGAGCTTCGGATTTGTCAGATGATGATGAGTTGGCACCTCTAGACGACTGAGAAGTCGATGGTGGTGGTCGTGGTACCGGGGCTGATAGTGTATGATCAGCATCCGATTAAGTAGATACAGAGAAAGGTTCTGCATCATGGTTGTGAGGACCAGAGTACAGTGGACCCTTGACTTACAGACGGCTTGACTTACAGACTTTTTGAGTTACAGTCTTCTCTGGCCGCAAAATTTAGTTTTGACTTGCAGACTGAGATTTGACTTACAGACCAGAAAAAACCCAAAATGGAACAAAAACAGCCTGTTACGGGATTAATTGGTTTTCAATGCACTGTAGGTCAATGGAGACTTGACTTACAGACTTTTTGACTTGAGAACCGCCTTCCAATACGGATTAAGTTCTCAAGTCAAGACCCCACTGTACAGCATGGTAGCCTGTCCCGAGGCACGGCTTCTATGAAGTTTGAGTCATTTAGACAGTGCGGAAGGCCTCTGTATCATCGGTCTCTTTCGGGATGGTGCAGCTTGAGGAGCAGAGACATCCCCTTGGTACTGCAACGATGTTTGTCATGGAGGAGCTACGAGAGGGTACCAGGGTGGTAGTGGGTAGTCCGAGCCTCTATTGATCCTGGTAGCCATAGCCCTGGTATGGATAAGGATGGTACCGGTCAGCATATGGATGACCATAAGGAGGTAAAGCCTCTGGATGGTAATATTGCTCCTCAAGTCCGGACGGCTGGTACGGAGAGGCATGTTTGCATTTCTCCTTTCTTTTCCTAGGAGTGCATGGAGCAGATTGCTGTTCTGACTTAGTCTCAGTATCTGCCCGCCCTGAAGGTCGAGGACTGAAAGGGGCTATGGCTGGGCTGGACAGTGCAGCAGCCCCAAATCGGCCCAAACTCAAGAGACATGCTCAGAATATCATGAGCTTGTTGGACTAGAGGTATGGCATGTTCCTACCCATTGGAAAGCCCAATATCATCCTTCAAAGAATCTTGCACCAGTATAGGAGGTATAAAAAGAGGTGCAGTAGCGGCTTGGCTAAGTCCTTTTGCCTCTTAGGCTTCTCCTTGTCCTTTTTCTTATTTGCAGGGTCGGTAGACCGCAGCTGAGCCTTGGAAGAAGTCGGCTTAGGCGGTTTTTTAGAGTTCTTGGATTTAGCAGGTAAAGAAGTCGTGCTGGATAGAGATTGGGCAAGATGGCTAGTGGCCGATTTAGCAACCTCCTGGCGAGGAGGGTTCGCAAAGGGAGGGCTGTAACCTCCATAGCAGGGTTGAGAGATTTCTCATAGAGAAGGATTTCAGCCGTTGGAGCTGCAGCTTAATAGCCTGCTTGAAAAAACTCCTGCACGCGGTGCACGACTGGGTGAGATGGGATTCTCCGAAACAAAATAAACAGAGATTGTGCCCATCTGTAAGTGGAATTTGTCTAAGACAAACAGAGCACTTCTTAAACCCCTGAGGGACCATAAAACAAAAGGGAAAGAAAAGGGGGGAAAACTGTTGAGGGAAGGGGGAAACAATAGAAGAAATAAAAAAGGATTAACTGGAGGTTCTATCGTCTGAAAAACAAGTAGAATAATATAAAAATATAGAAAAAGTTCAAGATAGATTTAGCAAAGCTAAAATCACTTTCCTTAGTGCTCTAGTTCCTAACGTCCTACTCAAAGAGAAGAAAAGAGGAAACTGAAAAGAAGGTTGAGGAGGCGGAGCTTATACCCTGCTGAGGTAGGGAATTAATTGACATTTTTCCCCTAAGCTCTAGAATCTTTCAAACGTCCTGCGCAGGCACAGGATAAATCCATTTGTGTGCATTCACAGAGGCCACTACAAAGGATATCAGTCTAACATACCGTAATTTGTTCCTGACAAATCTGTGTTGGCTTCTAGTTATCACTCCATTACTTTCAATGTACTTGAAAAGTGATTGCTTTATAGCATGCTCCAGAAGTTCCCCTGGGATTGATGTCAGGCTGACTGGTCAGTAGCTCCCAGGTTCCTCTTTTTTGCTCTTTTTGAAAATGGGGACAGCGTTAGCTCTCTTCCAATTCGCTGGCACTTCAACCATCTTCCTTTTCAACCTGTTTCCTTTTAAAAACATTTTGCCTGCATTCAAGTTTGCAGAAGAAATGACTTGTAAATAGGAGTTCAGCATGTTGCCAAAAAATCTATAAAACTAGGAAGCAAATGAAATTAATTCCAAATTTTATTATTAATAAAAATAAGGATTTAGGGAGCCATTTATTTGGTTTTATACAACTTACATCTCTGACTTGAATCTCTGAATCAAATAGCAATAATATGGGCTCTAGTTAACTTGGCTGGCTGAAAAGTTCAGACCTGTATCACATGCAATGGAAATTTCTTCCATATTGTTAAACAGAACATGGTCCCTTTGGCTCTGTTTATGTAATTCAGGGATGGGCAACTCTTTTTCTCTCAAGTCCACAATATGCACTCTGTTTTTTATTTCTGTTGAAAATCTCAGAATTCTTTCCCACAAAATGCATTTCTTACCCTGCAGATATTGGAATTTTCCATTTAAGAAAAATGCAAGAAAAATACTTGAAGCTTTGGATTAACATTTAATAATATAACTTACAGGCATGTCAGGCACAATAGTATCATCCTGTCCACTCCACAGAAACGTTCATCACTGTGAAGTGGCTCACATTTAATATTCTATCAAAGTGTACTCTCCTTTGAACAGAATCAGATAGTGGGCTGATCTCAGATCAGTGCAGAGGCTGGAAATGTTACTGAACAATAGCTCCATTAAATCTCCCATGCCATTACTGGTCGGGAAACTGTGGGAATTGTCATTCAGAAAATAACACTTTATCAGCCTGTACAACTATAACTACCATAGTTAAATGAAAATGCAACAATAGACATTTTTGCTGTAGAAGGAGATTCTGATTATTCAAGTACGTAAACTAATAATAATAAAAATAATCATGAGGCATAAAGTCAATTCCAACTTTTGGGAATCCTCTCCAAGGTTTTCTAAGTATACAGTACTTCACGGGTCTCAAACATGTGGCCCGAGGGCCAATTGTGGCCCGCGAGATGATAGTTTGTGGCCCCCGCCTTAATATGAAAGTTTAAGGAGTGGGAGCACTGGTGGCGGCACCTACTTGATGAGCACGGGGCTTCCTCCCTGCCTCCTAGGGGCTGGGTCCCACCTGCCCCCCTGAAGCGCCCACACATCCAGAAGGGTAACCCTTTCTCTGCCCGGCAGTCTTCTCCCTCAGGAGTTTGGCGCCACCGGGGCTTCTGCTTTTAGGTCTCTCTCTCTCCCCCCCGCTCTTCGCGGGTCACCTGGCGAGGCTGCTGCTGCGTCATCTCGTGCTCTCTGCGCTTCTCCTTCCCCCGCCTGGCGCTCCTTTGTTCCCTGCCCAGACGTGCCGTTGGAGGGGGTGCTGCTGAGAGAACAGCCTTCTCGCATGCACTCCCCTCCCCCCAGTCTCCCTGAGCCACACTGAGTAAGACTATGACATCTTGCCAGAGTGGGAGTCAAGAAGCCCCAGGAAGCCCCATTAGCCCTTGAATAGGGGGGGAGAGATTACTCTGCTGATGGGGCCAGCCTTGCAGAAGGGGTGCATGCAGCTGCTAGGGGTGTGTGTGTGTGCACAGAGAGTGGTGGAGCACCAGGCGGGGGAAGGAGAAGTGCAGAGAGGACGAGGCGACAGCAGCAGCAACCTCACCAGGTGACCTGCAAAGAACAGGGGTGTGGGAGAGAGAGAGGCCTAAAAGCAGAAGCCCTGGTGGCACCAAACCCCTGAGGGAGAAGACTGCTGGGCATGGAGAGGGCCCCCCTTCTGGATGCACAGAGTCACATTTCAAATTTTTGCGGACCCCTTCTCCTTTGATGTGCAAGATGCCCCTCCTGTGCTTCAAATGGAGCTCATTGACCTGCAGTGCAACTCTAAACTCAAAGCAAAGTTCAGGGAGGTGAGTGGAAAAACAGACAAGCTTGGGCAATTTTTGAGAGAATTGACCCCCAGCTTCCATGAGCTTTCCCGAATGTTCAAGCGGACCATGTGCCTTTTTGGGAGCACGTATTTGTGTGAAAAGCTCTTCTCCACTTTGAACTTCAATAAGTCCAAGTACAGGTCCAGACTGACTGATGATCATCTTCAAGCCATACTGAGGGTCTCAACTGCTTCTTCCCTCAAGACAAATGTGGCTCAGCTATGCAAGAGGAAGCGCTGCCAGGTTTCTAGCAGCAAGGAGCAGGCAAGAGAAGCCATATGTAGAAGAACAGTTCATGTTCTTCAATGTTCCATTCATGTTCAGGACAATTCATGTTTAGAAGAAGATTAATGATTAAAGAACTGTTAATACAGACATTTGAATCTGAATACAGCAGATATAGAAGACTGAAGAAACCACATATAGTCGCTCACTAGAGAATAATAAATAAATAAATAATAATAATAATAATAATAATAATAATAATAATAATAATAATAATAATAATAATAATAATAATTATTATTATTATTAATAATAATAATAATAATAATAATAATAATAATAATAATAATAATAATAATAATAATAATAATAATAATAATAATAATAATAATAATAACAACAACAACAACTACTACTACTACTACTACTACTACTACTGATTGATTTTCTTATTAATTCTTACTTTGTTTATTTTTTATCTTATTTTCTGTTAAAAAATAAAGAGATTTGAGAAGATTGGAATTTTTTTAACAAAGCTTTTCTTGTGGAAAATCTGATGCAGTCCAGCCTCACCCAGACTCTGCCTCCAGCGGCCCCCAGGTAAATTGAGTTTGAGACCCCTGCAGTACTCCCAACCTGACTCCACAGCAAGGTTACCTAACTCACTGAGCTATCCAGCCAACTAAGCTACAGGCAAATAAAATAAACCTAAGGTAGTAAGCAAATCTGATGCCAAATACCACAAACAGATCCTGCACATGATATGAATTCATCTACACTCTCTATATACTTCTTTCTAGGGATACTGACAAATCTTTGGTCCGAGTTCTATGCCTTGAAAGCCTTGGGGTCTTAGTCCCAAATCCCATGTCTCGAGTCTGAGTCCCTCTTAAAAAGTTTTTGTTTTTAAATAAAAAAATTGAGTGGAGGCTGTGGGAGCTGTATGAGAGTAAGTCTGAGGCTTGTGGGGCACAGAGAGTTTGAGTCAGCTCTATCCTAACCCTCCCCCCAACCAGTCCTTTTTTTCTCCCCCTCCCCTTCCTCCCTTCAGGATAGCCAAAAGTTCCTACCTTACCCCAGGAAGACTGAGGAAGAGGAGGAAGGCGGGCCCTTCACCTTGCAAAGCTCCAGTGTATCAATCTCACAAGAGGAAGCCATCTTCGAAGGCAGCCACCACCCCTTTGGCTCACCTAGATGGATGGCTGCCTTTTCGATTCTGACAAGGTAGTTTGGGTGAAGGCTCCTCTCCCTGTCACCATTTTTTTTTCACTGAATAAGTCTTGATTCAAAACTTGGATCCATTTCGCCAAGTAATGTTTTTGAGTCCTTATTATTTTAGTGGCAACCTGCAGGAGAGGTAAGCAAATGGCATCTCCTGCATGTCTCCATTAAAAAAAAGGACTCAAAAATGGAACTCAGAAAAATGGGTCTGAGTCAGGAGTAAAGTCTGAGTTAGTGGGGGGGGGGGAAGCAAGTCAAATCCAAGTTCAGTTGCTGGTGCGACTTAAGTTGGACTCAACAGCGAGTAGTGACTAGCGAGTCCCCATCCCTGCTTGTGCCTGCGTGGTTAATTGCATCTGGTCATTGCTAATTTACATCCTTCCAAACCTGCATCCAAGTGTTTCATATTGATTATGTGTTTATATAAAACATAGGAATTTCCAAAGGGGGCAGGGTGCTGTCTGTAAGTTATGTAAACAAGTTACTTTGAGGAACTATATGTGAGAACTTTTTATATTCATCTACAGGTAACTAACCGCTGAGATATATATAATCCATGCTAGAAGAGGTGTATGGAAAGGAAATGCAATTTTAGCACTCTGTGTTGCCCTGAATACAAGGTTTAGGAAACCAAATTCAAAAACCATGGCTTAAATCATGTTGGTAAGTGTAGTAAGCTGCAACTAGAGAGGGAACCACTAAATCAATGAAACTTATGAAGGAGGTTGACTCACCAAATCCTCACAAATTCAACAGGCCTAATCTAAATTCAACTTAATGTGCTAAGCAACAGGATTTCAGCCAGTATCTTTTTGAACCTCAGTTTGGCAACAAATGAGGCAGTCACAAGGGATTTTGTCCAATGAAAATGGGCACTTTTTAGTTCCACTTTTAGTTCCAGGAGAAGAGTTTAAGAGCATAGCCCTCCACAGATCTACTCATATCTGTGTGAATCAAAAAGGATCAGTTTGGGGTATGCAGAATACATAATGCAAAAGGCAGGAATGGAGGAATCCCAAGCCTGAATTAAGATTGCCGGAAGAAATATCTACCACCTCAGATATGCAGATGATAGCACTCTGATGGCAGAAAGTGAGGAGGAATCAAAGAACCTCTTAATGAGGGTGAAAGAGAAGAGTGCAAAAAATAGTCTGAAGCTCAATATCCAAAAAACTAAGATCATGACCACTGGTCCCATCATGTCCTGGCAAACAGAAGGGGAAAATATGGAGGCAGTGACAGATTTTACTTTCTTGGGTTCCATGATCACTGCAGATGGTGACAGCAACCACAAAATTAAAAGACGCCTGCTTCTTGGGAGGAAAGTGATCACAAACCTTGACCAGCATCTTAAAATGCAGAGACATCACCTTGCTGACAAAGGTCTGCATAGTCAAAGCTATGGTTTTTCCAGTAGCAATGTATGGAAGTGAGAGCTGGACCATAAAGAAGGCTGACCGCCAAAGAATTGACGCTTTTGAACTGTGGTGCTGGAGCAGACTCTTGAGAGTCCCCTGGACTGCAAAGAGAACAAACCAATCCATTTTGAAGGAAATCAACCCTGAGTGCTCACTGGAAGCAGAGATCCTGAAGCTGAGGCTCCAATACTTTGGCCGTATGATGAGAAGAGAAGACTCCCTGGAAAAGACCCTGATATTGGGAAAGTGTGAAGGCAGGAGGAGAAGAGGATGACAGAAGATGAGATGATTGGACAGTGTCACCGAAGCGACCAACATGAATTTGACCCAACTCCGGGAGGCAGTGGAAGACAGGACGGCCTGGCATGCTCTGGTCCATGAGGTCACGAAGAGTCTGACACAACTGAACAACTAAACAACAAAATGTCAGATCAAGATAGTGTTTATGATTGTGTGGCAAACTCTTATTCCAAACTTTTCTTTCATTTCCACAATTGTTCCAAGACTGTTTTAGCACATTATGTATCTTGATTCTCCTGATTTCCAGCCTATGGTGTGGAAGAGAAGTGATGCATTGTAAACTGAAGCCAAATAGGTCTAACCCTATCAACTGCCTAGAAACCATATTCTACAATATTCTGAGGTCCCTGAGGAAGGCTTCAAGTGGATTTTGTTTTTTAAAACAATCATTTGCTAATCAGCAGTTGGTACCTATTTGTTTTTCTCAACAGCTCAGTCTAAAGTCAGATAGTGTCAAAGTCTCAAATGTTTTGTGTATTGAACTCAGAAGAGCTGGTATAATTTAGGCTTCTACCCTCCAGTGAGTCAGAACTGTTATTCATGCCATTCACCACAGTAAGAACAGGACTGAAAGGCCTCTTTGTTGACCAGAGTTTGAAAACTACATGTAGGATAGATGTTGAAATTGGTTTGTCTGTACAATGGCTTCCTTTCCCTCTTTTTACAGGATGCTAATGCATTGTTTGAATCCTCTCCATGTGTTTAAACTACCTGTCAAGACTTGAATTGTTTATTATTATGTATTGTTAAGTAAATTTTGACTAAGGGAAACTGTTCCAGGGTTTTCTAGGAATAAAATACTCAAAAGTTACCAGGTGCTCCTTCTGGCGGCATTCTGAAACTGAGCACCTTGTTTGAGACCACATACACACAAAGGCACATAACATGTCACGTGCTATTGAGATTTTTATTTTATTTTATTTTGAGTACAATTCCCAAAATTCTCCAAGAATTCCCCAGGCAGACTACTGGGAGTTCCAGTTCACAGGTTCACACCTTCAGACATGTATTTTTCCCTCACCTGAAATAGAGCCTAGTCCTCCAAGGCTGCATTCTTAGCTTTCATTTCCTGCCACAATGCTCTTGGCAGGAAGCTGCTGAAATACTTCCTGGGCATTGCCTTTCTTTAGGATATGCTTTATAGGGAGCCAAAAGGGCATCATGACTACAACACCCAGGAAGCATTGTGGAAGCTTCCTCACTGGAGGCACTGTGACTGGAAATGAAGGGCTAAACTTCTCCAAGAGAATTCTAGGAGCTGGAGTCCAAAAAACCAAAAGAGCATATGACTATGCATAACCCATCAGCCACACACACTCCAGGTGATCCTGGCTGGTCCCTCATTCAAAGAGATGGTGGAATTTGAACTCCTGCCCCTCATTCTGCAACTGGATGTTCCAACCCACTGAGCTATGCAAGCTCCAAAACAACATTAATGTACAGATATACAATACAATCTCCCTTAAAAAGGTTTATTGAAATGTCACCACTGTTCTCTCACTTAAAATTTCTAAGCTAAACTAATTTATAATAATTTATTTAAGAATTCCACTATCACACTGTGAGAAAGACAAAGATCCCATCCCAACTATTTTCGAGAGGTTCATTGCCCCTTACTTGACCAACGGGCAAGACATTTATTGTCATTAGACTCCTCATTTCTGAAATTATACAATGGATGAATGATGGGGTTGGCCTGGACTGTGACTGGAGGTGGATGGTGATTGATTAAACAAAAGCAGAACTATGTAGCCACACAGCTATGTAGCCATACCAAAAACAACAATTGCTCAACATACTGCACAAAAGCATATATTTAAACACTTGCACTGTTGACTCTGCAGCCATTAGACATTTCCAAATTAACGGCATTTCTCACATCCAGGTCTCTGCATTTTATCTTCTTTATTCTTTCAAATCCTGAAATTGCTTGGATAAGAGTAGAGGCTTTTTTTAATACATATATTTCTAAGAACAGCCTGAACTTTTAGGGGAAATTGAAGAGGCTTTCTGTCAAGTATAGCTAAATCCTGCCTTTCTATATCAAAACCCCTTGCTAGAAAATTACTGTGCAGACGATAAGGCTGAAAGATATAATAAAAAGTGACTCTACTCAATTTACACTGCAATATTGGTATGACTGAATATTTTTCATTCAGGTGACTGATAAAATCACTAAACTGTATTGGAGATAAATAAAGGAGGCTTCTGTCAAGAATAAACACCATTAATCATGAAGTCTTACCCTCAAGAGTGGCTATGCTATGCATCTGCACAAATACACTGTTGCAATTGGCATGCAACCACTTGCTCTATAGTCATTATTGCTTAAGGAATCTGAACGCTTGTCCCCTACCCCACCACTTTCTTTTCTGATATATTTTTAACTTTGCACATGCTGACACTGCATGTTTGGGATACTAAACTGCCAAAGTTGATATGTGTTTTTGCTTCAGATACCTGTTTCATTTCTGCATGTACCATTCTCCACAATTAATTGAACTGAACATTACATTCTCCAATCAGGAGCAAACACATCTTCTAACCAATACAATGCTGAGCTGAATCATTGTTAATAACCACATGAAGACTATTATTTGGATTTGGTTTAAGTGCACATCAACTTGAAATTTTGTTCCCCCCCCCCACCATAACAGATCTATCATCTACACCTTGCTCCCTATTCAGTAATTCATCTATAACAATTATGTAATTTGTACATTCAAAGTTGAAAAATTAGGAATACATTCAGCATCCATATTTTCTCCAATGCTCTCCAAATAAACAGTGTTGTAGGCCAATTAATATTGTTTGCCTGACATAATTTATGGTAACTTAAATTTGATTCTGTGACCTAATACTTAAGTTGCTAATTAATTTCCAGAAGTTGGTGCCACTAAAAATATTTTTAACATGTTCTATCCTAAAATGAACATACAGTACTATATACTATTGGCAGCATGATCCAACAGGCAGTATACAAACTGCAGCCCTCCCTGTGGCAGTTCTACTGGTTTCAGTGGCTAGCACAGTATTCACAAAATGAGGATGTATTCAAACCAATCAAAAATGAAATACTACACAATTCTGGTATTGCATTATTTGATATTTTTATTTTATCTTCAGATATGAAAACACACAGAACACAGAAACATGGCTTAACTGTTGGTTTATCACAAGTGGGAAATTTGGTTTGTGTCCTAGATCTACAAGGAATACAGTCTCACGGATGATCTCACACCAGACACTCTGGTGCCTTACCACTTTGCTCAGAGTGGAGTAAGAAGACTGTTAACTAGTGTTCTAGTGGCACTAGTGGTGAATAAGGGCAAGTAGCAGAGGACAACTAGCAGTGACAAAAATATTGTCCAACAATGGTTTGAGATTTCTTTCCCAAGTTGACTTGTCTATTTTTGAGTAGAAGTGCAGAACTTCTGTAGCAAATGATGGCTTAAGTAATGTGCATGCTAGTAAAATACAGTAAAGTAGGCCCTGTGTGCTAATAATGAGGTCAAAGAATGGAGTTAGCCCTTCATATCTGAGTCACTTAACAAGCAGTTTGCTTCCTTGGCACAGACCTATAGAAAGCTGGAGCCATGGCCTAATCATGCAGGCAGGAACCAAATCGACTGAAAGAATTAGGAGACTTGCAGCCCTGGAGGAATGTAATTCATGTGGAAAAGCAGTTGCCAGAGTGAGGCTAGGGAACCAAATGGGAAGAAAACAAAATAAACAGCCCAACAAAAGAAAACAAAGCCTCTGGAATAAAGGCTTTTCTCCTGCCTCAGTACACTGAAACATCATAGGGCGCCCACAACAAACACTTTATCAACTGGAGGTATCTTCTGAACAAATATCTGGCAAAATGTTAAGGTAATAGCCTTAGAAAGTAGCCAAAAACAAAACAAAACAATCTTCAGTATTTTTGTTTAAAGTTTGAAATTTTAAACTCTAGATGTGCAAGAACCAGTTGAAACACTCATGACCCAACAATGGTCCATTGTCCTTTTGTAGAACAAGAGCTAAGTCTTGATAATAGATATAAATTATTTATGATTTTTTTTTCTTTTTTGTCCATCACAGATGATAGAATAATGACACCAGGTAGGTACATACTGAAAGTGCTGTACTGGATAGATTGAGATTAAGACTCAGAAGACCTGTGTCCGAAGCCCCACTCGGCTCCAGAAACTTAACTGGGGCGTGGGAACGAGAAAAGCCACTCTTTAAATATTTCACTTTCCTGAGAACCCTATTTGGGTCAATATAATTTGGTTCTGACTTGATGACACAGGTATAAGAAATAGCTGCTCCAGATCACATGTCACAAGAGAAGTGTTTCTGTGATATTTGTATGGGCACAGATAGGAAAAGATTTAACTATTGCAAATTTAGGCACAGTTTAGTATCATTATAAAATGTACAAAATAAGGAGATCATGTCTCTCCCCTGTTCATTTGTTTGTTAAATGAGATGATATAGCCAGATAAAGTGAACAGGAGAATAACAGACTGAACCCAATTTAATAAAAAGTCTTATTACAGTGGTTGGAGAGAAAATGTAAAAAATGTTAAACAAGAACTACCAAAGGACAGGATCCTGACTTACTGTTGTACATACCTGTATATTAGCTCCAGGGCATGAAGTCTGTAAAATCCTTTCATCAATATCTTTGGACCTATTTGTTTTGTAAGCACCTTGCCAGGGTAGGGGGAAAGCTGACAAAATGGTGGGATGTGAATATGAGTGGGGTGCAAACCAGAAATAAACTGTTTCCTAATATTCACCTTTAAACTTCTTGGGTTCCAACACTGACTTCAATGTGATGCAGATTACATTTTAATGCAGGAATAATTACTTCTAATTAACTCTTTTCTGCATTAAGTAAGAAATAACTTACTTACATTAGACTTGCAATGCTATGGGGGATAATCCACCTTTTGCAGTGTAATAGGAACTAATGTTAGTATCATCTTTACATCAAGTGGTCTTACTCCTTCAATTTAACAGCATTCCTATAGAGTTCATAAAGTTAATAAAAGGCAATTTCTGTACATATTCCAATATGAAGAAAAAGTAACCTTACTTTAAGTAACAATAACTATAGCTACTACTATTATTTATAAAAGCAGCATTCCAAGCTTTGAGTTAAAGAAATCATACCTTCATAGAATAATAGAGATGGAAGGGTCTATAAGGCCATTGAGCCTAATCCTGTGATCAACGCAGGAATCCAAATAAAACTATATCTGACAGATGGTTTTCTCTCGAATGCCTCCAGTGATATAGTACTTATTACCTCCCAAGGTACTTGGTTTTGTTGTACTGCTCTAACGGTTCAGAATTACCTGTTTATTCAACTGGCTTGCAGTAACTTGAGCCCATTATTACTGCACTCAAAACTTGTCCTCCTCTATATGACAATCTTTCAAGTATTTGAAAAGTGTTATTATCACATGTCCCCTCAGTCTTCTTTTCTCAAGGCTAAACATGCCCAATTCTTTCAGTATTTCCTCATAGGGTTTGGTTTCCAGTCTCCTGATCATCCTTGTTGCTCCCCTCTGAACTTGTTCCAGTTTGCCGGCACCCTTTGTCCAGTGCTATGTCAGAACTGGACACAGATTGCAAGACAAGGTCTAACCAGTGTCGAATAGAGGGGAACTAATACTGCACGAAATGTGGAAACTATTCTTGTATTAATGCAGCCTAAAATTCCTGTGGCCAACGTTACCTCTAATTTTCTACCAGCACCAGGCAGGGGCCCCACCTCATGCACGCGGCAACACAGGCTGTGGTTGCATTGCACCAATGCATCATTGTGCAGCCAGGCACCCATGCAGCTTGGAGGGAACATAGGCAAGGACCTAATCAACGTAAAGGGGATTTCCCCCATAGGAACCATCGTTTTGCAATCGCAATAGCGATCGCAAAAAAGTCATAGTCAAGCGATTTTGTAGTTTACCGGGGTAAGCGTCTAGCGGGGCACCACTGTATAGTTTTATGAAGACTATTACCGTGGCACCTTGCTAGATTATGACCCCCGCTGTACAACGAAACTGCAGGACAATGACTTTTTGCAATCGCTATAGCGATTCACAAAACAGGCATTCCTATGGGGGAATTCCGCTGGATGTCGATTAGGTCTGTGCTTCACGGACCGTTTATTCACAAGACAATGATCTTTACAGCTGATCATCGGGGTCCTAAAATGGCTGCTCTGTGTTTTCCGGACCCAAGCTTCACAGGTCATCCATTTTAACAACTGATAGGCGCTCGGAAAATGGCTTTCCTGTGGGCGATCTTCGCTGGACAATGAGGTAATTCCCCCATTGAAATGCATTAAATGGGTTTCAATGCATTCCAATGGGGAAAGGCTTTTCGCATGACGATGATTTCATTTAACAGGGATTTTCCTGGAATGGATTATTGTCGTCATGCGGGGCACCACTGTATTGCGCTACAAGAGAGCTGCTTAGTCTGTTCTCATTGTGCATAAACCTTCATCTATCTTTGCCTCTGACCTTGCATTGCCCTCCCACTTCCAATTCAGTTTAAAGTCTTCGTGAGGAAGCCTGAGGACTTAAAATCCAAATTCCTCATGTTGGCACCACCTTTGTAGCCAGTTGTTCATTCAGAATATTTTTCTTTCCGTTTCTGTTCCTCTTCTTAATACTGGTAGGATTGGTAAGAAGACTATCTGGGTCCCAAAATCCTTGAGTTTCCTTTCCTGAGTTTACAAGTCTGATGTGATTTCTTTTTAGCTCCTCTTCGCTGAGTCATGTACGCATACTTTACAGGTCACCATCACAGAAGTGTCTCTTTCCTCTATAATCCTCTTCACCTTTTTAATTTCTTCTGTTTGTCTATGGAGTGCCCTTTGCTTTGGCTTCTCTGCCTTGAAGGATACTGAGAAAATCTACTAATATAGAGTTCTCTGCCTTTGAGGCTGTTCAAATGGGGTAATTTGGAGCGGTCTAATTTGCACTTAAAAGGTTATATTCAGTGCAATCTAATTTATCTCTTACTTGAGTGATCCTTCTGTTCATACTGAAGATGTTTATTCTCCCATCAGAAGTATCCTCACAGATAGTTGGATCACTGGTTTATTGTGAGCAAGTTTTACTAATGAGTAAGTTTAACCAGTTTACCTGTGAGTAAGCTTACCCAGTTTATTTGTAAATAATGAGGCAGCAGGTAGGATAGCAGTAATGTGAGGGGAACATATTGGGGTGAAGCTTGAGGAGGGAAACCCCTTCTCCCACCTTTCTCCTTAACTGGGACTCTGCTAGGCCTGTGCTGCCTTGCGGGGACAGAGCAATGGAGTCAACTAGTCCCTTTCCATGCCTTTTTTCACAGCCATCATTTCCTTTTTCTTGTTAAATAATATAAGTGGCATATCAAAACAGTAATGCATCAGCCTAACATTTTATTAGAATAGCACTGTGTCAGTTAGGGGATTTTTTTTTTTTTTTAAAAAGACAAAATAGAGGAGAGGGTTACTCCATCCTCCCTTTTAATGTCACTACCCACTTATTATGTCACAGGTTTGTCAATTCAGATAACACCACCCATAGCTCTGTTTGGAAACTGGCCATCTGCATGTTACACAGAAGGATACATAGAAGGCTGCTGAATTGTAACCCACCCACCCCCAAAAATGTTGCCCTAGCAATGCACCAGAAAAGAGCAAGACAGCTCTTAAAGGGGAAGGATGAGTTGGTTTAAGTAGAAAACATGTCAATGCTGTAATTTTGTTCAAATCAAAATATATCAACAGTAATCTATATACAGTAGGACTCTCTCATCCATAGGATCAGTATCTGCTGATTCATATACAGTGGTGTCTCAACTTACAAACTTAATCTGTATTGGAAGGTGGTTCTTAGGTCGAAAAGTTTTTAGGTCGAATCTGCATTTCCCATAGGAATGCATTGAAAACCATTTAATCTGTATCTGCTCTTTTCCGTCCATAGAAACTAATGGGAAGCTGCTATTCCGCCTTCTGCCACTAGAGGGGGATATTTTTTCTTTTTTTCCCTTAGGTTCAGGAAACGAGGAGGAAGGCAGGGAACAGTTTGCAAAGCACTTTAGAAATTTTTTTTTTCAACGAAGCCAATTTTAAATCATGTTTTAAAGAATGTTGTGCTGATTTTTTCAGCACAAAGACACACAAGCAGGCTTTTTAGGTGTTGAGCAAGCCTCTTCAGAGCCAGCCCATCAGCTGATAGGCGGGGAGAGGAGGGTGCAGGAGCGAAAATCACAAAATGGCTGCCAGGCTCCCTTCTGGGTGTCGGCTTTTAACTGTTTCCTGCTCTTTTTCCTGCTGTTTGGGGGCTACCAAGGCCTGGTAAGTGAGTTTCTTTTATTTATTTTTAAGTTTCTGACCCTTTTTTCCCCTCCAGAAGCCTCTAAGGGGAGGGAGGGGACACTTTTTTCCCTGTGCGTAACTTGAGGGAAGCTCGTATGTCGAGTCCTTATTTCCCCTATAGGGCGGTTCGTAAGTTGAATTGTTCGCAAGTAGGGTCGTTCGTAAGTCGAGACCCCACTGTATCTGCTGGCTGAAAATATTAAATAAAAAACCAAGAAGTATCTATTTATTGGTATATCCAAGGTGTATTTACCAGAACTGGCTTCTAGTGGGAGCCAGAGACCATGCCACTTCAGCATTTTTCAGTATTGGAGGAGGGAGAATAGGAATCCTTCCCTGTGGATACTGTGGACATACTGAACCCATCTGAATAGCCTGTTTGTCTTCCTCTTTTCTTTTGTCTCTTCCTCCACTAGATTATTTTCTTACTACTGCCATATCAAATTCCTGATTGCTCACTCCCTGGCGTCCATCAAACATTACACTGTTAAATTCATTAATAATTCATTAATAAAGACCTCTTTTGTGAGAATTTGCAAGTTTTATTTTGATTCATGTGTGTACACAAGATGAACTGTCATTAATTTTTTAAAAAAACCTCTCCAACTCTAACTTTACAACATTGCTCATTATGAAGCATCATTAACTAAAACCTGAGATTTCTAAACTTACTATTTCCAAAAAGTTTGTGCTTTACATTTCCCTGCTACTAAGAAAAGCATTCTTTATCCTGGCAAGCTGCCTACATAGGATCTCAGGTTACCTACACACATAGAGCCCTCAATGTCTTCTTTATAATTCTGATGTATTTTCATTTCTTTTTTTAAAACCAATTCCATTTCAAACACCTAAAATAAGTCATGTTCTGAATACTGCGCAATAGCCAGTCATCTGGGACCTCTTTTTAATTATAAGTTTACATGCTACAATGTGAGCTTGTGAATTAGAAGGGAATAAATGGCAAAACATGCCTGCATTTTTTCATTCAGAATTATTTCTTGAGGTAAAGGTTCCTCTTGACAATTTTGTCCAGTTGTGTGTGACTCTAGGCGGCGGTGCTCATCTCAGTTTCCAACCCATAGAGCTGTGGTCACGTGGCCAGTGTGACTAGACACGGAACGGCGTTTACCTTCCCACCAAGGTGATACCGATTTATCTACTTGCATTTTGGCATTCTGCATGCTTTTGAACTGCTAGGTTGGCGGGAGCTAGGACAAGCGACGGGCTCACTCCGTCGTGTGGATTCAATCTTATGACTGCAGGTCTTTCTGACCTTGCAGCACAGAGGCTTCAGCGGTTTACCCCGCAGCACCACCACGTCCCTTAGGATTACAGAACAGTTAAATGTCCATAAAAACAAATCACACTGTCCATCATGCAGTACACTTTCCACTCCTGCATTGATTATCCAAATCTAATGTGTTCTAGTATGGTACAGAATTAATAGCGGCCTTCACTATAAGCATGATCTCTATTAAAAATTGTTACATGCTGTTGCAAAAAGTAAAATGTGGTTTATTACCACCAGCACATACCGTTTCAGTTCAAGCTGCAACTGCATATCATAAACTCAGCCCATCATCTTTTGAGATGAATCCATGCACCTCAAAAGAATCTGACTATGTCTATGACTTTTCTGTGTCAGTCCTTCCATATCCTCACTAAAATCTCTGCTAGTCCTTAACATAAAGTTCCTTAATTGCTACAAGCCCAGAGGGACTATTTTGTTTTGCAACATTACATTAAAGAAATCATAGCCTAGATGCAGGTCTATTATTATCATCTGTGTGAGAGACTTCATAAGTGTACCCAGTACCCAATTTGCTTGAGTCTATGGATATTTATAGACTAAGAGCTGTAATGGTCACAGATTTACAGCTCTCCAGAAATGGAGGGGACTTCATGGATCAATGAATCTACCCCGTCACAGCAGGAAATCCACACCTAAAGGATCCTTGTTTAACAGCTTCCAGTGAAGAAGAGTCTACTACTGTCCAAGACATTCTATTCCACTTTCAAAGAGTTCTTATTGTCAATACGTTCTTCCTAATATAGAGGTGAAATCTCATACATATCTACATTTATCCCTGTTGAAATTCATTATGTTTGTTTTGACCCAATTCTCTACTATGGTCATCTTGAACCCTGATTATTGCTTCTGAAATATTGTTATTTTTCCCAGCTTGGTGGCATCTGTAAATTAGGTGAGCATCCACTCCACACACTCGTCCAGGTTGTTTATAAAGACACTGAACAATACTGGACCAAGGATGCAACCCTGCAGCATCCCACTTGCCACTTCTCTCTCTGAGGATAAGAATCATTGGTGCACAATCTTTCCACGGGGAACATCAGTCAGCTACAAATCTACTGGTAGCATTGTATATCCTATTTTTAACAGCTTGGCTGCAAGAATATAATGAAGAATCTTGCCAAAACCCTCCCCAAAATCAAGATTCATTAAAGCCATAGCATCTCACTCAATTACCAACCTTGTGACTTTATGAGAGAGAGAGAGAGAGAGAGAGAGAAAGAGAAAGAGATTAAATTAGCCTGGCATGACTTGCTTTTGAGAAACCCATGCTTGGTCTTAGAAATCATGGTACTCTTTTGTAGACTGACTGTTTAATGTTGTGTTCTAGAATGTTTTCATGGTGCCAGTGTCATGCTGACTTGTCTTGTTCCCATGCCACTCTTCACTTTCTTGAATACAGAGATAACATTTGCTCACTTCCAGTCTCCAGATATCTCACCTGTTCTCCAATAATTCTCCAAGATTAAAGACAAAGGCTCCATGATTACAATCACAAGTTCCTTTTAAACCCTGGGATGTAGTTCATCCAACCCAGAAAACCTGGATTCATTTCATGTAGCTAAATGTTCTCCTACCACCTCTTTGCATATCTTTCTGTAGCAGCCTCTGCCTGTCCTCCTTTATTTTATCTGCACTAGGGTGAACACCATTCTCCTTTGGAAAGAAAATAGAGAAACGGGTCAGCAGTTTTGCCTTCTCCCTGTCCTCCATTAGTATGTCTCTGTGCACCTGGCCTACCATCTCCTGGTTCTTCCTCCTGCTTAAACAATAACTGAAAAATCACTTTATGTTATTTTTAATCTCTATTGTCCTTAGTAAAATCAACTTCTCTAACATCCATTAGGGGACTTGGTGGCGCTGTGGATTAAACCACAGAAGCCTCTGTGCTGCAAGGTCGGAAGACCAGCAGTCGTAAGACTGAATCCACGCGATTGAGTGAGCTCCCGTCGCTTGTCCCAGCTCCTGCCAACCTAGCAGTTTGAAAGCATGTAAAAATGCAAGTTGATAAATAGGTACCACCACGGTGGGAAGATAACGGTGTTCTGTGTCTAGTTGCGCTGGCCACGTGACCACAGAAACTGTCTATGGACAAACACTGGCTCTATGGCTTGGAAACGGGGATGAGCACTGCCCCCTAGAGCCAGACACATCTGGATTAAATGTCAAGGGGAACCTTTACCTTTTACCTTTAATATCCATAGCATTTATTATACTATTTTCAGATCTATCTTTTCTTGGTATAATACAGTAGTTATGAAACTTTTCCTTGCCACAGACCACAAAGACTTGATTCAAGGTTCTCATGAAGGGTCTTCAGATTTGAAGAGAAGGGAGAAATAAATTAATTCGTTAATGCACGCACTTCTATTATATTTGTGTTGGAATGGTTCCATAGAAGGTAATCATCATCATCACCATCACCACCACTTTTAATTCTTGTTGGACAAACTGAAATTACCCACTCTTAAATTTGTATAATCTTGGGAACCACAGAGCTCTTTCCTTATTATTTTCTTGTGCTCTGTATTGCTTCTGCCTTAGACTCTGATTGTTTGCTTCAAAGTACTTTTAATGCTTTTTTGAAGAAAATGCTGCCTTTTTCACTATTGTTAATAAAATTTAAAAATTTCTCCATGCAGTTATTTAGATATTTGGTTAAATGTGTTTGTGGTACTTAAAACAATCTTGGCTTGACCAGCAACTGAGACCCTGTGTTTTTGTGGTTGTGGTGGAAGTGCTACCTTTCAGGTTTGGCACAAGAGTATTAAGTGCTTAACCCTAGATCATTTAGAATTCCCAGGAAGCACTGCTTCGTCAGGTCAGACTAGAGTGTTGGGAGGTACCAGCACCAGGTTACCTAGCCATCAATACATTTAGCTTTCCTGATCTCACTCACTCCATGATCAAACAGGTTAGTGTGGATAAGCAAGGCTGTCGAGGACAGGACATTTTGAAGATCTTTCATGCATTGGGTCACCGTAAGTCGGAGGTGACTTGACAGCATGTAACAACAACAAAGCAACAGAGAATCAATCTATTCTAAATGCAGGCAACCGTACAACCAGAAACAACTACCAAACAAAACAGTTCCCCCAAAAACCTTTCCAAAATGTCTAAAAGAATAAACATATAGTAAATTAATCAAATAACAATTAAACAGGAAAACACCCCACACATAGAGGAAAAGAGTAGCAAAATAAAACACACAGAGCCTCCTATCTCAGCAAGGAAGCAAACAAAAGCAAAAAATACAAAGTGCCCTCAAACCAAATTGACTAGAATATAGAGAGTATAGAGAGATTTCTCCCCCTCTTGTCTCTTGCCTTCTCCTCTCTTCTCTGAGTCTATTGAAGAATAGGCATGCAGCAAAAATATCCAAGAAAACAAAAGAAAAAAAACTTTAAAGAAATGGGGTGGGAATGGTGTAAAAAAATCCCAATTAAACTTGCTGGCACTGGCATAATCTAAAGAAATGGGGCATACCCCTTTAAAAAAATCAAGGAAAAAAGTGAGGTTTGTAGAAGCACAAGCAGGCAAAGAAGCAAGCAGCACAAGATGGAGAGTGTCAGGACAGCTCACACATTCAAAAGGAACAAGTAGAACAAAGAAAAAGCTGTCCCACTGGGTTCAAGGCCCTCTTACAAATTCAAAACTAGCATTCATCTTGGACACTCTGACTGGCTGCTGGTAACAGCCATTCCAACGCTACTGGATGTAAAATCTCCCGAATGATTTGACAGACAAGGGTGAAAGAAAGGTTAAATGAAATACACCTTAAAAATAAACTTTCAGGTACAACTTTCTTTAACATGAATCCTTCATGTTAAAGAAAGAATTGTACATAAAAATTTCTTTTTGTTAACACGTTAACATGAAGAATTCAGGCTACCTGTGGGGTAGCCTTTCACAACTGCTTGGAAGCAAAAAAACACAGAAACAATTCTCCATAGTCTGCTAGAGGCCTGCTCTGAAGAGCTTCCCTTGAAAAACTCAGATGGCAGCAAGAGCAATATTGTGTGTGTGTGTGTGTGTGTGTGTGTGTGTGTGTGTGTGTGTGTGTGTGTGTGTGTGTGTGTGTGTGTGTGTGTGTGTGTGTGTGTGTGTGTGTGTGTGTGAGAGAGAGAGAGAGAGAGAGAGAGAGAGAGAGAGAGAGAGAGAGAGAGCTTTTTCCTCCATCTCCAGTTTCATAGTCAGCAAGTTCACTTGGAAGTTTCCTTCAGCTCTAATGTTAACTAACGTTAACAAGAGTCCAGTGAAATCCAGCCACCCTTCCAGTTAAAATTTTGAGAAAATCTGTATCTACTTTTGGCACTAGTAAGAAATCTGTAACTGCACTAAATAGCAACAAAAGGAAGTACTGTATATCCATTTCAAGGCAATTGTATACACAAGTGTCACTTTCAAAACTAATTTTTATCTTTCTCATAGAATACAGATATTCTAACAGCATTGAAAACAAACATCTAAATGTTACATGCAATTACAAAATACTTTTTAAAAAGAAACACCTGGACATTTTAATTCTCTTTCAAGCAAAATGTAACTTAACATGAGTGGAAGTACTGTACTTTCTAAAAAGTCTGTCACATTCCGCTACCCCACAGGCCACTGCAACAGGTTTGACAGCAGCCTCTATAAAAGTGCCCTGCTTCCAGTTCACTGCATTTGAATACTTCAGTCAGTATCTGCTCCCTGTTTAATAATGCTGAGTCTAGCATAAAGAAGAACACAGGAATTTTGTCCAAGAAGCTATAGCTCACAGAAATCTAAAGCATAATATATCTGAAGCATGTATTCTTTGCAACAGATAAGCAAACAATACACCAGACAAATACTGTAAATAGTGGAACATGTAGCAGATACAAAATGAAAACAATAGTACTGGGGCATCTTTAGGACTTTAAGATTTATTTCAGTGCCAGCTATTGTAAAATACAATCTACTTCCTCAGACACATGGAATTTTTTTGATATTGGAACTATGTGATACATACTATAATTTTCTACATGAAGGTGCTTTACAATTTTCCTCATCATTTCATACTATCATAGCGAATAGAGCTCTGTTCATACTAATAGCCTCTAGCCCTGTCTTATGAGAGCCTTTAATCAGAGATTATGTGTGAAAATATCCTTTATTTTAGATTTTTCTGGCACAAGGAGTTGCAGAAAGGATGGAGAGAGCTAAACTATACAGAGCTGAGGGGTACTGAAGCAACGGAATTACAAATGCAAGGTACGGTAATTCAGTTGCAAAATTCCAAGAACTGACACATGCATGCTACACGTTTGCAGGTCTTCCTAGCTGTATATCAGAATGTAATTTGGCAAACTACGCTATACTGTATATATTGTTAGAGAATATGCCTGAGAGTTGACTTGGAGAGTCACAGAGACATTGTGTTCTGAGAAGCAATAGTAGAATCATGGAATATTGGAACTGGAAGGGCCCCATAAAGCCATTGAGTACATCCTCCTGCTCAATGCAGGAATCAAAATCAAAGTACAGTATATCTCACATATGATTTTTTTCATTTTCTCTTGAATGTCTCCAGTGCTGGAGAACTCATAACCACCTGAGGTAATTAGTTCCATTATCATTCCTCATCTTGTAACTGTGCATCTGATTCCTGCCCCCCCCCAACCAGGTGCAGAACCTTGCAGTTATCCCTGCTAAATTTCATTCAGTTGTTTTCAGCCCAGTGTTTGAGCCTATAAAGCAGGGGTCTGTGGGGAAAATTTATGCTGTTATGCTGTTACAATGTATATGTCTGTGGCAGTAGCAAATGTATATGTCTATGGCAATGGCAGGCCTCATGCTAAAACTGCAAGTCACTAGCTTCCAGTAACATGATTCATTAACCTGCTGTTTACCTATCTCTGGATAATGTAGTTAAAGTGTTCGTGTATTCAGGAACTTGTCTAACTTGTCTGTGTATTTGGATGTTATCTGTGTCTGTTTACTATTAGCTGTCTGTTTACCAGCCTGTCTGTTGATTCTGGCTGTGTATTCAGGAAATTAAATGCCTCTGTTTAAAATAGTATTGATTAACTAGAGCAAATGTAGTAGGAAAACAATAAAAGAGGAGGAGGCGAGAGATGGAGAGATTCCCTCTGAACAGCTGACTCACACTCGAGTGTCCCGTCTCTTCTTTTCCCCCTTGCTGGTCATCTACAAATTCCTGCACTGAGGCTTCATCTGCAAGATCCCTACTTCCCCTCATCTTGCAGATCCCAACAGGGGTCTCAAACTCAATTTACCTGGGGGCCTCTGAAGGCAGAGTCTGGATGAGGCTGGGCCATATCATCCATATTGTTGTGAGCCGCCCAGGGACCTTTGGGTGGAGTGGGCGGCATATAAATTAAATAAATAAATAAAATAAATAAATAAATAAATATCAGATTTTCTGCCAAGCGGAGCAAGAGACCGAGGCGTTTCCTTAGCTCATCTGGCGCTCCGTAGGAGGAGGAGGAGCGTGCGAGCCTTCATCGACGGCCACGACCCCCTCCGGCTCCTTCTTCACTACCACCACCAGCAGGACAAAAAAGGAGAAGGGAGGGAGCGCCAGTGACCGTCTAGCTCGGGGGGAGGAGGACATGACATAAAATTAAAAAAAAAAACCCTAACAGAATTCGTCTTGCCAAAGGAGAAAAGCCCCACCAGTAGCCACGAAATTAAACAGAACAGGGCAGGGCCCCCACAGGTGTGCGCGCATGCATGCAGACAAACACACACACACGGAGGTCCGGCAACTTTCCTCTGAGGGCCCCCTCAAAAAAATGTGCACTCAGCAGCAGCAGCTACCCCCACCACGACAGAGGAGCAAACTGGAGGCAGCCTCCAGAGCCGAGGCAGCTGAAGCAGGAAGAGGAGGAGGAGGAAGCACCGCCAGGCGCTGAGGCGGCCGTTGGCCAAGCTAGTGTTGGGGGTGCCAAGAGAGAAACAGAACCAGAGAGCCACTTCCCTAGAAGAAGCAGCGGCTGTGGCAGCTGCTGTTGGCGGCTTGGAGGTGCTCTTTGAGGACAGGCTGGGAGTGAGCTCCGGTCTCAGGCATCACTTGGTGGCAGCTCGGGGAAAAGGGCTGGCAGAGCATCTCGCTCGCTGGCTCTCCCCCAAGAGAGTGCCTCTGGCACCCTCCATCCAGAACTGCAGCCTGCCAGACAGGCAGGCTGGCTGGCAGACTGCAGTTCCAGATGGAGGGTGCAAGAGGTGCTGTCTTGGAAGAGAGCCGGTGAGCTTTTGGTCTAATTTTTACTTCTTTTCAATGTTGTTTTTGTGGTGTTGGTTTTGTTGAGTTAATTTCTCTTTTATTGTCAACCGCTCAGAGTAGTGCTTGTCACCAGGTTGGGTGATATATAAATAGCCTAAACAAACAAACAAACAACAAACAAAAGAAAAGTCTGTGAAAATTTCCTCTTAAGGAAAAAACAACACTATACTATAGTAAGCTATTTCTACAGTTTCCACAAAACACTCAATATCTGTTATTAGCATCGTCCAAATTTTAACTTGTTTTGCACGTGTTCTTTCCATAGGAAGATTCATGTACAAGCTCTAGACAGATCCACATCAACGGCTAAAAAGTTATTTAAATCTATAAAAACTCCCACTGAGTTTTCTAAATAATCCAATAGTCCATACCTAAGCAAAAGATCAGTGTTTCAGTCTAGACTCTAGGCTTCCTTTTTCCTGGTTCATAAGAGGCCAGTTAGTGGAAAGGCTATTTGTAATTGACTTTCCAGTTCTAAATATAAGGTACAAGCCTTGATACACTTCTCAACTGACTTACATACTAAGTGTTAACTGGCTTTTCTCCCAATCAGCACAATGACATACAGTCATGTGAAAAAGAAAGTATACCTCTTTGAATTCTGCGGTTTTACATAAGACATAATAAAAATCATCTGATCTGTCATGGTTTATTTAACAAAAATAAAAGTCAAAATGGATAAGCTATGTGTGAAAGACTAAGTACCTCTTATGATTCAGTAGCTTGTAGAACCACCTTTAGCAGCAATAACTTGAAGTAATCCTTTCTGTATGACTTTTATCAGTCTCTTACATTGTTGTGTAGGAATTTTGGCCCATTCTTCTTTACAATGTTGTTTCAGTTCATTAAGTTTTGCGGGCATTTGTTTATGTACCATTCTCTGAAGGTCCCGCCACAACATTTCAATCAGGTTGAGGTCTGGACTTTGACTGGGCCATTGCAACACCTTGGCTCTTTTCTTTTTTCAGCCATTCTGTTGTACATTTGCTGGTGTGCTTGGGATCACTGTCCTGTTGCATGGCTCCGTTTTGGCCAAGCTTTAGCTATCAGACAGATGGCCTCACATTTGACTCTAGAATACTTCGGTATACAAAGGAGTTCACGGTCAACTCAATGAATGCAAGATGCTCAGGTTCTGTGGCTGCTAAACCAGCCCAAATCATCACCCCTCCACCACCATGTTTGATGGTTGGTACGAGGTGTCTATGCTGATATGCTGTGTTTGGTTTTCATTGTGCATTATGGACAAGCATCTCGACTTTGGTCTTGTCTGTCCAAAAGACACTGTTCCAGAAGTCATCTGGATTGTCCAGATGCAACTTTGCAACACTGTGCTGCATGTCCTCTTTAGAAAGAAGAGGCTTTCTCCTGGAAACCCTTCCAAAAAAGAATAAGTCTTTTTCTATTATTACTCTCATGAATGTTAATGTTTAACATGTGAATTGAGGCCTATAGAGTTTGACATGTAACTCTTGGGCTTTCTGCAATTTCTTTGAGGATTGTGCAGTCTGACCTTAGGGTGAATTTGCTCGGATGTCCACCAAGACTGACAACTGTCTTGAATGTTTTTCATTTGTGAATAATCTTCCTCATTGTAGAATGATGGACTTTAAATTGTTTAAAAACAGCCTTACAACCCTTCCCAGATCTATGTAGAAACAACTGCTTCTCTATGATCATTGCATTGAGTTAACATACACCAGGTTTCCCCATTTTGGCTCTTTTTTTTTTTTTTTTTTTTTTTTTTTTGGCTGTTAAATAAATTATGACATGGTGTAATATGCCATGTTTTGTATCTCCCTAATTTTCAGACTTGCTAAGGACCAGGTGATTTTTGTTATGTCCTGATATGTAAAACCCTAGCATTCAAAGAGGGTGTACTTTCTTTTTCACATGACTGTAGATCCAATCTAGTAACAGCATCTTACAAGAACTCAACTCCTGATGTCCAACTCTTTTCCAAGAACCCTTTTCTCTCCTTCCCCACCATTCACATTCTACTGTTTTCTTACTAATGCCAAAAGATGTCTAAATCAATACCATCAGAAACAAAAACTTCCTTACATGTAACACAAACGTGCTCTAATGTAATAATTGCAAGCCCATGATTTCCAGCAGCTAAGGAAGAAGAGCAAAGCTGCATTAAAGGGATATGCTGCAATTGTTGTTATGTGCCGTCAAGTTGGAACTGACTTGTAGCAACCTTGATAGGTTTTTTTCAATGTAAGTGAGATATTTAAGGAGTGCTTTTACCAGTTCCACACCCCCAGTAAGTTTCCATGGCTGAGTGAGGATTTGAACCCCGTTTTGCACAGTCCTAGTCCATCACTCTATCCACTACACCACACTGGGACGTGTACCAAATATTATTCAAGATAAATGTGATAATTTTCTGTTACTATTTTATTATTAAGTAGGTAAAAGTACCTTACAAAGCATATCAGGACCATAGGGCTTACCCTACACCTCTGTGATTTATCTACAGTGTAGTCCAATTCCAGTTACACCAAACCAATGTTTTGTCACAGACAAAAATGGCAAGACAGTGTGTCATAAAAATTGGAACTTTAAATACAATAAATAGTAACAAAAATACACTATGATTTGAAACTGCCTCTTGTTCATGAAAGGCATGCACTATTTGTCTATTGGACAGATATAAATACCAAATTCACTGGATGGCAACACTGTGCCCCATATACTCCCAGCTGTAAAGTAGTTTGCCCCTCTCTGGGAAAGGATATACCATCTATAGAATATATACCATGTTTGCAATACAGATTGAAACACAGGGAAAGCCAAAACCTATTTTTCTATACTTTGCTCAGAATTGTGTATTATATGATAAATGTGGTGCTAACCATATGGACAGTTTACAACCATTACTGTTAAGTTCCTGTGTATGAAATGTTTACATATTCACTGCAGCCCCTATATTGAATCCCACTGCATACAGGTAATGATGCATATTAGATTGCATACAGCCATTTCACTGCAGAAGGCAAGATTTTAATGAATGAAACTCTCTGGACCAGCAGTTCAGGTGTTCTGTTTTGCATTTCTTCATTTTACTGAAAACTATGTGACACAAATTGTCTACTGCTAGGAACAATTTATAACATGGATACAATTTGTGTATAAGCAATCAAAACTACCAATTTCAAAACATGCCTATTAGGTCAGACATTCAAATATTTTCTGTAAAACTGAATGGGCCTTGCTTAACAACTGCTTTCTATACTAACTGAAGAATGAGTATTTACATGGGGCTAAATTTGGAAATAAAATCACTGAAGGGGCTAAACTGTCATTGTTCAAAACCTGTCCAAACAGAGTGATAGACCAATAAAAATAAATACATGCACATGTACATACACATTCTTTTTTATCTTTTTCCTCCCCTGCCCAGTCATCTACCTTTAATCCTAATTATATCTAAATCCAAATTCTTACAGAAGGTTATGAAATTATTATTTATAATTAATAATAATAATCGTTGTGCGCTGTCAAGTCAATTCTGACTTATGGAGACCCTTTCAAGAGTTTTCTTGGTAGAGAATATTCATAAATGGCTTACTATTCCCTTTGTCTGGGGGTTGCCTCAGAACCTTGCTGCCTGCCCATAGCTACACAAGCTGGCTCTTCTCCCTGGAGGTACAGTGGGTTAGAGGACAATTACCTCTGCTGGGTTTAAAGGGGAGAAAAATATCTCAGACATAATAAACATACACAAAGTTTTTGCACTGGGTTTAACCAAGACAATTTTCTCATGTCTTCCACTGAAGTATGCTCAGTTAGCAAGATGGGCCATATACTGTACCCATATGGGATTATAATGTGTCTATCCAAGGTCCTCCATCTTTTCTATGCCTTCTGCTTAGCTGAGCACCAATTGATGCCCAGCTAAGGTAATCATTACTGTCTTACTGGTGAAGAATAAACAGTTGGTGTACTATATTTACCTTCAGTTGTTTTACAAAATGATTGATTTCATAGTTGTTATTTCAGGACTACTGCACACATTGTTTTTTTTAATTTATCTTTATAAGCTGATATAACTACACAGAAAAGTAGAATGTAAAAGTAGGTAAAATGTAAGGGGGGAGTCTCTTTTACTACAACAGTACTCTCCTAAAAATAGAAACGTGTCTTGCATTTAAAAAATAGAAACTGTAGTACTGTTTAAATGCTGCTATTGAAAACCAGTTTAATTTTTACATCCTTTCAACTATAAACTGAAGATGTACAATAGAAATGCTAAGACATCTAAATAAGTCCTAACAAACAGGTTTCATTAACTCAAAGTGACACGTTTCAGTACATATTCATAAGGTGGGGGGTGTTATTAGCTAGCTGTAATTGCAGTTGTTCTAACACCTAATAAGCTACGGTTGGAAAAACAAAGGCAGGTTAATTTGTGATTTCCTCTACTCATTTGGAGGCAAATTAAGTGTCAAACAGCTAATACAGAACATATTTCATTTTATGAGATTCTAATTTAATTCTATGCCACGCGGTTGATGCCTTAATATGGGGTGGTTTATCTAAGAAGAGAAGTAATTTATAAACCTTTTTTTTCCAATGGAATCTTTAATGATAGGATATGATAGCATAATTATAGCTGTGGCTGCTTGTCCTGGAGTACTACAACATCTGACAGCAATTTCATCATCAAGCTAAACCTTTATTTTGAAGGGTTTCTGACTCCTATGTAAGTAATTTTGTTCCAGACTAAAATGGGATAAAGAATTTCTACCCTCAAGTAATTAAAATAACTTTCTAAGATATCATTCATCTTTCTCAATAAGAAGGTCTATTAAGAATCCTACTTGTATTTAGCTTTTGTTTCACACACATGATGCTTTGAATTTCCAGAAGTGCTAATGCTGTTAATAATTTTTTGAATTCATTCTTTATGTCTCCATTACTACTGCTTAGTAATGCTCATCTTTTATGGAATGAAGAAAAAACGGAGGGGAAGGTGAAAGGGAAAGAAAAGGAGGGCAAAAAGTATAAATAAATAAAAGGAGGCTGGGACGAAATGGGCATGTGGGCAACCTCACACAAAGAGGTTGCCCTAGCAGAAAAAACAATCAAGCCATGTTTGCCTAACTAACCTCACTGCTCTGTCAAGAACCTTGGGCAGAGGAAATGTCAGATTGAGGCAGGGGGAAGGAAACATCCTCTAGCTCAGCCCTCTATTTGCAAATTCTCCTGACCACAGCTGATGCCTGCTATTTTCTTTTCCCTTTTAACTCACCATATGAAACATGAAAATATTGAACTGCAAAACAGTACCTACTCTTATTGTCCCAAAAGCTCTCACAGACTCCACTAGCAGCAAGTGAAGGTGGTAACTTGCTTGTGTGGTTGATCCAAATTTGACCACACACAGAGAACGTTCATATCACCTCCAATGCAGTAGTTTACCAAAGAGCTGCTTCTGTTATTTTCAATATGTAAGTCACTTAGTATGAAGTGAGCAAATGCTGTGTGCATTTATGAGTATATGTACAAATTGGTCCTAGGAGAAACACAAGTGTAGAGGATCCTTGCTGCTAGTGGAATCTGTGAGAGTTCAACTGGAACGCCATCACCTCCACTGGACTTGTTGTTAGCCAAACCTTCTAAGGCCCACTTGACTTCACTCTCCACAATGTCTGGCCCTAGGTCAACAATCACTTTTTCACATTTTAAATAGGTCACAAGTATTTAATACTAAAACCACCAATTTTTCACAGGGTGTGCATTCATCTCACTGTTCTACTCAGCACATCCTGACCCGTGTACTGCAACCTTTCGATTTTTTTCATGTTTCCAACCTCCCAATGGGTAGGTGTGAACAGGTGTGATGAGGTTCTGCTTCTGATTTGGGCAACTCTTCAGTTGGCACAGAAAATAAAACTGGAAACGTTTTAACTGTACTCATATCTTTGTCTTTATTGGTTCCATAATTTTCAACATTGCTCATAATTCGATCAAAACAGGTTAATTCCAGCAACAGGCCATAACTTGGGGATGTAAATTCCCTTACAAGGTCTAACGAGTTCACTGGGGTGCTCAACCAAATCCTTCCTCATCCATAGGTCTCCGGAGAGGGGTGCTCCACACCACACAGATGGTGCCACAGCATGGATGCCAGGCTCTCGGGGGTGTGTTGAATCCCTTGTCAGGACGAATTGTTTCCCTCGGCCTTGCCCTCTCGGGAACATAACTGTCCACTCTTGAATCTTGAATGTTGTCTCACCTTCCGTCTTAAGTGGGGAGTCTGGCAGCAACCCACCCACCTTTAAATTGGGGAAATCTCTGAGTAATTCTTGGCTTTTCTTGTATTCTAATTCCACGTGCCTCTCCTCTCTCTTTCTCATCCAGTTCTCTAATTCAGCCCCGAACCAACACTCTCCCTGCTCATTTACACTTTCCTCCCACACTGTCAGTTCTTGCTCCTCCCCTTTTCCTTTCATGCCTTCTTCAACTAAACAAATCTCTACCTTCCCCTTTTTCTCTTCTGACACCATTTCGCTTTTTCTCACCATTATCGCTGGTTCTTTCCCACTCTCTCTTACAATATTAGTCTCATTCTCTTCCATCACAGCCTCAGTTACCACAGATGCCACACTGTCAGTCACTCCTCCTTTACAACAGGTATGAGAATGGTGTGGAAGTCCTGCATCTCCAAATTTCTGGCGGCAAATGTTTCTACCGGGGGTGTGTGCCTCTGGGAGTGTCCCATTTCAGTTATAATATTTCAAACTCTGCTTGGATTGCAGACTTTCAAAGACTATAATTGTAGATGCAGTGAAAGAGTCTCTGTCCCAAATATAAATTTGCTCTGCTTGGGGCAACAGGGAGGCTGAGCCATTCTCTTTAGGATTCTAATTCACTTTTAAATGTGAATTAGAGTGATATTTGGAATTATTCCCTCTCAATTTTAGTTTGTAATAGTACAGTCCAATAATAATTATAACATTTATGTACTATCAAGTTGACTCTGACTTACTGTGACCCTTGCAAGGTTTTTTAGCTATATTGTATTCAGACATAGTTTATTATTCCATCTTTTAATGGCACTCTAGGATTGTATAACTTGTCCAAGACCCTAGCAGGGCACATAACCTGATCAACCAAACACACTCCAGGTACTGATGCTTCTCCTTCAGTACACAACAGAGATTCAAACTCCTAGACTTCTGGTTCTGCACTGGTACTCCACTGCACTAGCTATATCAGCCCAAAAACTCCCTTTAATAACTCATTACTTCTTAAGAGTTGAATGCATATACTCAATCCTGTGTCCACCTGTGATGGAATAATGAAAGATGTGATCTCAAACACACTTACTAAGGAACAGATGTCACTGAATCAATCAGACATTATTTCTGAAGTAGTTATTTTTTGTAAGAGTCTTACTCTAAGATTAAGAAAAAATGCACAGTGATTCACACATCTTTCCAAGGTAGTTGTGAGTATCATGGATGCTTTTACAGATCATCTTTAGAAATGACTGAACCAATAATAATTAAAATTAAAAAGCTACCCCTCTGAGTCAGTTTCATTCAGACCAGTCAAATGCATGTTATAGCACAAGTGAATACAATTCAAGTAATAATACATATAACCTCAGTAGAAAGTAAGCCACAAGTTCCTGGAAATCTCTTCCTCCTCCTCTGCTGTAAATGCATGGTTTTCTACCATTTAATACTGATGTAAGACTGCAGCACAGATTTACTGCTAGCCTTCAGGCCAATTTCTCCTGAAATTACAATCTGGCTAATAAGAGGCTGATTCAGAATAACTGCAGATAAAATATTGTGTGTGTAACATGGGCATATAGCTACCATTGTTAGTATCAATTAATTCTGCTCACAGAGGAGGACTTGTTTTAAAACAACTTCATTTTTTTCCATAGCATACATGTAATTACACAGCTGTAACTAATAGCCATGGAGAAGCAATCTGCCACATAAACAACTAGCATTATTCTTCAAAGTATTACTTGCACTTTCTTCTTTTATTTTGGCACTGTAAGTGAGGGATTATTAGGGATGATTAAATGTATACATCAAGCTTTTTAGATGATTAAATATACATGATTATATATATAAAGCTTTTTATCAACCTTTGTGGATTTGGAATCTTATGAATTGCAGCAGTTCTTGTATAATTTATATTCCAAAACACAGGATATTTTTTCTACCTTTATGTCCTAGAATATATTGATATACCTTTCTCCATCTCTAATATGGCACTGTTTAATTCTGCATAAGAATTTTCTTCCTTTTCCTAAAACATGCCATCACAATTATTTTCCTTTCTCATCGTGTAAACTGTGTACTCTGTCACATTTGGTGCTTTCTTGGATAAACAACAACATTATCAAGGGGTTGGGAACATGAGCATTCAACTGTCAGTGACTAAGAAAATCTACCAAAATCTCATTAGCTTTCATATGAGTCACTTTCAAAAGCTTTTGATATTGAGCAACTAAGTTCCATATCTTGGCTGATCACCTGAATGTGTACTTCAGCACAGGTTTATGTTTGCTTACAGGGCAAATTTATACAAGAAAAAGCAAATGGCTTCTCACATGTAGAACACCATGTGTACAAGGGTACAATGTCATTTTCTGTAACTCAAATACGAAAGATTTGCTACCAAAAAACAGTATCCTAGCTGAAAGGAACTTGCCCCTCAGTCCTGTACTGCTGCTCCTGAGAAGGCCCGTTTTCATTTCAGCTCCTCAAGGAATCTCATAAAGGGAAGTAGGAATAAGCTGCCACATGCCTGTCAGTAGCTCACATTAGGCGTTCATTGACTTTGCCTTCCTGTAATTTGCACATCTGCTTTGTTTCCTTATTTCTCCTCCTTCATGTCCCTTTCTGAGCCTTAAACTGCCTTCAGTCCTTCCCTCTTATGTCCATGTTCTCTAGCTGAACTGAACTGATCCTGGCTTCATTTTTCTAACTAAATCCACATGAAATTACAGTTCTATATTCTGGGTGAAAGAGGAATCTGCAGATCTCTGCAGAAAGCCAACTGGCAAGAGGTGTGGAGTAGTATGATTGAAGAGAAACAAAAGCCAAATGCCACAGTTTTTAAATGCAGTGATGTTATTTGTGAATCTGGGAATGTAAATCCCCAAAAGGCTGAAACATCAATATTGCCCTTCATATCAAATCTCAAATTATTTTCAATTAAAGGTGTCACAACATGCGCAAAAAATGCACACACTAGTACACAGCCGGTGCGGTACAATGGACAGTGATGGAGTAGGATTTGGATGATGTAGGCTCAAATTCCTGTGGCTATGGAAGCTTCCTTGGGGATGGCACTGGTAAAACTATTCCTTAAATATCTCACATACCATTATTAGGATTTCCATAAGTTGTTTTATTATTATTATTATTATTATTATTATTATTATTATTATTATTATTATTATTATTATTATTATTATTATTATTATTATTATTATTATTATTATTATTATTATTATTATTAATTTAATTTATATGCCGCCTACACTACCCAAAGGTCTCTGGGCGGCTTACAATATTTAAAATACAATAACATTTAGAGCAATTAAAATACAATTAAAAATATATAAAAATTGCCATTGTACCCACAGCTAATATTATTTTATGCAATTTGATGATACATAAGAACAGCACAAGCATGCATCAAGCAATTAGAGCACACTAGGCATATATTAGGTAGCTTTCTGAGTAGCCATTTCTATGTTTCTAAGCAGATGACAACATGCAAGACCATTCTGAGCTGTTTATTGTTGTTATGTCTTCAAGTTGGAATCGACTTATAACGTACCTAACAGAGCTTTCAACGTGAGATACTTAAACAGTGGTTTTACCACTTCTGCACTCCCAGTGAGTTTATAAGACTAAGCGGGGATATGAACTCAAGACTCTTAGGTCCTAGTCTGTTATTTTATCCAGTACACCGCAATGGGTATCCATTATGAACTGTACCAGAAAGTTAACCATCTCCCATGTTCCCAGTTTGTACGTTTGCAGTTCTGTGACTGACAATGAGCCACGATAAAGACAGTTAAATCAAATCTTGAATCATTTGTAACTATTTTCAGTTACTGATGCAAGGTGGTGGAAAAGATGATCTGAAGATGTACAGACTGCCATATCACAATTAAGCCTCACAAATCTGGGGCAAGGCGAGCGCATCCTGAAAATGTCTTGCAACCCAATAACCACAGGAAAATTCCTTTAATGTGTTTGTTGGCCAACCAGGTATTACGTTTCCATTAGTTGTCTAAATCAATACAGTGATTGCTGTGTGTTCATATTTCTTTAAGGTACATTAATACTTTTACATTACTAATGTTCATACTTACACATGTAGCGGAGGAATGGGGGATGGTTCATAATGATAACGTCCCTCATGATGTCTTGCATCAATTGGTACAGGAGGATGGAATGCTGGGAAAAGGTGAGGTGGATCTGGGGAAAAAAATTCCAAATGATATTATTATTCTGAACCTAATACCTTGTTTACCAAGGAATTCAAATACAAAATTTGCATCTATATGAATATTGTGGATTAAAATATTTCCATATTTTCTTCTTTATGGTACATTATATACCAGTGGTTCCCAACCTTTTTTGATTCGTGAGCCCCTTTTATAGTAGCCAAATAACTTGTGCCCCCCCCTTCAACATTTTCATAAAAAGATTGTTGCCATCATCTTTCCCTGACATGGTGGCACCGTTGATGATAATGACACTTGTCTTTCTTCTGTTCCTGCTGCTGACTCCACTGCCAGCACTTTAAAGCTGGGGTGGGAAGAGGCTGGAGGAGGTAAAGGTAGGGAGAAGAGAAGGCAAAGGGCATCAAAGATGGGCCGGGAGCAGAAGAACATTGGAGTACCCAGAGAGGGGGCAAAACAGTGCAAAGGGAATCCCCCCTGAAACTGGCACAAAGCTTTCATTGCACTTGTTGCGAAAGAGGCGGACCCTTTGATTTTGTGTCCCCCTCCTTGGGGGGTTGTTATACAGAGTTATTCTTCTTTTTCCTTTTCCTTCCCTTCTTCAGGCTCTCCTGAAGTGACATGTCATAGTTAGAATCCATTTCCTGAGGAAGTGGCAGCACTTATATGTTTACACTGGCATCTTTTTTTACTTTTTTTCATTTTTTGTTTAAAAAAAAATAGTCCTGGTCATTCCTTCTGAGAAAGTAGAGGCTTCTTTCTCCCACAAAGGGCCTGTTTCTCATACAAACTTTAATATCCTACTTTAAAAGATCAAGGAAGAAATTATTTAACAAGGACTGCAGCACATATGAGGTGATCCGAAACCTCCCCAGAAAACGTTTTGGGCCCCCTATGGGAGTCCTGATCCCCAGGTTGGGAAACACTGTTCTATACGTTTCAACACATTCTGCACAATTCTACTTCTCACAATTGTATCTGGGAGAAGGAGTCACAGAGAGCACAGAACCTCTGCCTCAAACACAGAAAACCACATCCTTAGATTTCAGCAGGCATTGCCCATACCCTGTCAAGAACTTCAGACTTTTCTCAGTTTACTATTACTGACAGTGATGCTCAGTAGTCAAGGATAGAGGTAGGTCTTACATATCATATCTCATTTATTTTTTTGGCCGGAGATCCTGAAGACTAAACCATTGGCTTTCTGCATGAAAAGCGTGTACTCCAATAACACAATGAGCTATGGCTCTTCCCAAAGAGGTACAAGGGCGTGGAAATTCTCAGGAAATTGATCACTACTCATATACCACATTTGGAGTGGTTTTAGCACTTCTGCTTTGCTACAGGAGGTACACTGTCCCAGTGATAGAGAGAGAGGCACACAACAAGGACAGCATTCCACTAATATATCTTTCATTTACAAGTCCAAGGCAAGTGCATAAGAGATAGTTTGGTTCATCCAATTTGCCTTGGCAAGCATGAATATTCATGTCTTAATTTTAATATTCTCTTTTCATCGCTTTAATGGAAAATTACATAAAGAAGTCTTTAATAAATAATTACAGTGTGCATATGTGAAGAGTCAGATCAAAGGGATCAGCTAGCCTTTCATAAGCACACCCTGGTATTTATTTTTAGTAAAATGTAGTTTTGAAAAAACTTACAGAACAAAGAAATCTTAATAAAATAGTAGTAAAGATGCAGCATAACAATATAAATGACAGAGGTGGCTATTCTAAGCCTAGAACTGTAGAGAAATAATTAAACTGTTACAATGATATGCACAATAGAACTCTAGAAAAGGAAGACTGTATTTTACTAGTCAGGATATTGCATATGTTTGCCCATATCCTGTGTTTAAGGGGGGGAAAGTTATGTATCTTAAACACATTACACAAATTATACAAATACTTGGGGAGAATCTTTTAAGTATTTAAGCCCAAACTTAATTTCTTCTTGGATTTCAACAAACTGTAACCAAATATATATGTCTTGGGGGTTGCTTTGTTTTTACTAAAGAAAGCTGTGTGTCACAGAATATTGAGTCCATCACATAATACATACAGCCTTGCAGCAACAGTGTCCAATAGACTGTCCTATTTACTGTGATAGTCAAGGACAGACAAATCATAACATTGAAAATAACTTTAGGATTATGCAATAGAGGCCCTCATTGGCCTTGGGGAAGCTCAGATAAACTGCAATTAGAGAAGTCAAATGTAAAAATACAAAATTGCAGTGAAGTAGGGAATACATGAGAATTAGGAAGGAAGGAAGGAAGGAAGGAAGGAAGGAAGGAAGGAAGGAAGGAAGGAAGGAAGGAAGGAAGGAAGGAAGGAAGGGGAGGGGGAGGGGGAGGAGAAGGGGAAGGGGAAGGAGAAAAGGGGAAGGGGAAGGGGAAAGGGAAAAGGGGGAAAGGAGGAAAGGAGGAAAAGGAGGAAAAGGAGGAAAAGGAAAAGGAGGAAAAGGAGAAGAGGAAAAGGAAGGAAGGAAGGAAGGAAGGAAGGAAGGAAGGAAGGAAGGAAGGAAGGAAGGAAGGAAGGAAGGAAGGAAGGAAGGAAGGAAGGAAGGAAGGAAAAGGAAGGAATGCAAAATTATTTTGAGATTCTCAGTGTGTGTGATGAGAGATATGAAACAAACCACATTTAGCCCAGACCTACAATTTTACTGGTGCAGGTAGAATTTCTTAAAACCTAAATTGACTGTTAACTACAGAAGCTAGTAGGATGTATGAGCCATTTATGTTTTACTTATATAAGTCATATGAAGAAACAATTTGTCTCTTGTAAGCTACATGATAGTTTGTAATGTCTGGAAAAATCTTTATGTTAGTCAAACCCTCCAGTGGCAGAAGACGCTGCAGGAAGCCATGAAATGAGAGAACTGTCACTAGATATGCAGGATTGTTCCTCTGTGATGTTTTGAAAAAGCTAAAATCTTCTAATAAGCCCCATTAACACCAGTGTACGACCGAGGATGAGATGGCTGGACAGTGTCTGCGAAGCAACCAACATGAATTTGACACAACTACGGGAGGCAGTGGAAGATAGGAGGGCCTGGCGTGCTCTGGTTCATGGGGTCACGAAGAGTCGGACACGACTAAACGACTAAACGAACGAACAAAAATATTTAAATGGAGAACACACCTGTTGACTACAAGGTGCATTCTGGTGGCCAATTAATAAGAAAACAAAACAAAACAACAAAAAATATAATAATACAAGATTTTCCTGAAAGAAACAACAATGTCAAACAAAGGTATTAACTGGACATCATGCAGGAGCCCAGAACTATCAGCAATGAATAAGCCACCGCTGAGCCAGAGCTTCAGCAGCATGGCTTACCTTTGCCATCTTCCTCGAAGGATGCAAGATCTCTGGTAAGTTTCGTATAAGCAGCTTTGGAAGAGGGGAAATGATAGGCTACTTAAGGGCTGTTCGTCCCTCTTTGCTTCCTCTTTCTTACTGGCATCCCACATGCCCACCCTATATTCTAGTGCAGGGGTCTCAAACTCAATTTACCTGGGGGCCGCTGAGGCTGGGCTGCATCAGATTTTCCGCCAAGCGGAGCAAGAGCCTGAGTAAGCTGCCCAGGAGTTTCCTTAGCCTGGCTGGGGATCCGAGGAGGAGGAGGGGCACGCGAGTCCTCGTCGCCGGCCATGACCCCCTCCAGCTCCTTCTTCACTACCACTACCAGCAGCAGCAGCAGGACGAAGAAACGGAGAAGGGAGGGAGTGCTGGCAACCGTCTAGTGCCTAGGGCACAACATATGGTAATTTAAAAAAAACTCACAGAATCGCCTTGCCAAAGGAGAAAAGCCCCCATCGGTACCTGTGAAATTAAACAGCACGGGGCGGGGCCCCCCACAGGTGCCCGCACGCACACACACACACACACAAACACACACGGAAGTCTGGCAACCTCCCTCTGAAGGCCCCCTCAAAAAAAGGCATGCTCAGCATCAGCTACTCCCACCATGACAGAGGAGCAAACTTTGTGAGGCGAGCCCAGGCAGCCTCCAGAGCTGAGGCGGCTGAAGCAGGATGGAGGAGGGGGATGCACCGCTGGGTGCTGAGGCGGCCGCTGGCCGGGCTGGTGCTGAGGGTGCCGAGAGAGAAAGAGAGCCAGAGAGCTGCTTCCTTGGAAGAGGCGGCGGCGGCAGCTGCTGTTGGAGGCGCTGTTGGATGATTATATTCAATAAAGTGTTGGCCCATGTTTAATCCAATTTCTGGTCTCGCGTCTTTATTCCGGGGTAGGGGGGCAAGGTGCATGTCTTCCAACATGGTAGCCCACAAAATACATGCAAACCAGAATAATTATCCCAATATAGTAATGCTTTAAAATTATCCGCAATACAGTAATGCTTTAAAATACAGAATACTTGCTTTTTGTAACTGTCCAACTTACAAAAGCATAGAACACATTAGGAACTAGTTTTAGTATGTGCAAATATAATGAACAAGTTTTCAAGCGCTGTTCAAATCACTAATACATTACTTTTTATAAGAGACTAATAAAATAATGGTTTCCATAAAAAATACTTTTTAAAAGGTTCAGTATCTGCAGGGCTTGAAAAAAATAGAATATCTCACCAGTCAAAAATTTCACCAGTCAGCATGACCGGACTCTAGCCTTGCAATTTATGTTTAAACTTAAATTTAAATTTAAACTAGGCACTTTATACATAACAATGCATACAAACCCAAAATAAATATACCCTCAGACTTGGGTTGCTTTATTACCTGTGTGCCTGTGGGGTCATGAAGCTTGTATTTTGAAAGCCTTTCTCTTGAATGTCTCCAGCAAAAATAAAACTGAAAGCAAAAGTGCCCGGCCTCTTAAGGAGCCAGGTTGTTTGGTTGAAATTGAGAGCAGGGAATCTCCATATTCTCCAGCATGAGACTACTCTACATTCTCCTGCAGAGCTATATATCTATGTGCTGCTCGAACTCTCTTCTTGCAAGAAGAGGGCTGATTTTCCTTTTGCAATGGGAAGGGGGAGGGGAGGACTGCATGATCAGAGAGAGAGAGAGAGATGGACTGAGGGTAAGGAGGCAAGGAGGAAAGGGGGAGCTGCCTGTGGCTTATCAAGCAGCGTTTTTTCACTCGTCACAGACAAGTGGACGGGTGGATTTTCAAGCCCTGAGTATCTGTCTTTCACATTACTTTCTTGAAAAGTCTGAACTGACTTTGCACTCTATAGAACGGCAGCAAATTGCTAGTGTGAATTGCAAAGTACCACTTGCAATCATATTTTGTAACATCTCCACTTCTACACTACACCAGAAGATAGATACACATCTACACTTTGATCTCCAATGTGATATTCATTAGCAGACTCTCTGTACCAGTGTCAACCTCGACCAACTTTCACAGAACACAAAAACACCAAGAATCACAACATGGATAGACATTTTGGTACATGTGGAATATTTTACATTAATCACGAGCCCCAGAGGTCATAGTTTAAAATCAAGAAACAATGTATAATGGAAGGGGTTTTTTAAATAAAAAGTTGATAGTTTTCAGTTCAAAAGCTATTCATTCAGAAAGACTGCCACTAAGTACCCAGTGGTCCTCTATGTGGATATTTCAAGAATATGACAAGGTAAGCTGTATTTCAACTTATATATATATCGAGGAGACAGCTTGCTCAAGTTTTACTGAAAAACCTGAACTTGGATTCTGCACCTGAAAGCTCTGACCATAAACACTGTGGTACCTCATAAAAGGATGTTTGTATTCATTTCCTCCAAGACAAACATCCCTTCACACTGCATGAGATGCAACTGCCAAATATTCATATTTCTTGGGGAAAAAATTAAAGAAAAACAGCACATGGAACAACTTTCAGAGCAGTTTCTATGGAATAAGGACATCCTAAGGAGAAGGCAACTCCTTTTATACTTATCCTAAAATGCTACTGCCGATCCTACTTTCCTACCCATCTTTTAAAAAAGCAAGTCAGCATGTATCAGTGGACAAAGTCATCCAGGGCATAACAGCAAAACCTATGCTAACACTGATTAGAGTTTCATTACAACAAACCCAGGCTTTTTCTGGGAAGAATTTTTTTAACCTGATAAACTAAGCAACATGTGCATGTAACTCTAGCCACTGCTGACTGCCTATAGCTCAGTGGAAGGAGCACATGGCTTAGGTTCCTTGCATGTCCAGTTTAAAGAGTGAGGCAGAAGGTGATGTGAATTCACAACCTAGGTATTTGGCTATGGAGCCAAAGGTTAGGAGTCTGATTTCCCACTGTGCCTCCTACAAGTAGAGTCAGCCTGTGTGGGCATGGGCAAGCTGCACAGTCCCAGGATGCCCCTAAAAGAAGGGAATGGTAAACTACTCCTGACAACTGTCTACCTGGAAAACCCTTAAAAGAGATGTCATACGTCAGAATTGACTTGGTGGCAGATGATGGTGATGATTTGAGGGAGCTGCTGCCAGTCAGAATAGACACATGGAGCTACAATTATTAAAAAAAACGCAACCCTCTGGTCTATGAATATGGGGCATTGTGCTTCTGTAGCCATGATTCAAAAAGGCAAAAAATGGCCCTGCTGGTACTTGCATCACCACCAGGAAAAACAATGCCAAGCTTTACATAGCAAAGGGCAGCCTGCATGTTGATAACACCAAAGGCAGCAGCCAAGATGGCCTACAGGAAAAACCCTTTTATGGTCACTACCATTCACAATGGGACAACAAGCAAGGGTAAATCCCAGAAGCTGACTCCTTTTTTCATCAGTTAACCACTTCTCACCTAAACGCAAAGCAATTATCAGCACAGTTTTTCAACCAGTGTGAATGGTTGTGGGTACAAGAGGGTATACTGTAGACCATCTTGACTGCTGACATTGGTGTTGTCAACATTCAGACTGCGCTATGCTGTGTAAAGGTTAACATCCTTTTTTCTTGCAAGATGAGAACACTACGTCAGAAAAAGGAGCTTAGGACCTGGGGTCTTGGCTAAGCAAAGCTGGGGAGGGAGAAACCCAGTACCCCATTTCTATAGCCCCAAGCTCTTTTCTTTCTGAAACTCAGTAGTTCTACCACCACCTCCCTCAAAACACTGGTAGACCGTGCAAATCGGAACTGTGAACCTCAGTTTCTCAACACTGAACTCGACCACCTGAATTGGGCCCTACAGGCAAATGGCTACTCCAAAAATGAAATCACAAGAGCCATCAAACCAAGAAAACAACACCGAACTGAAGAACAAAAACTGCCACACACAAACAAAGTATTTCTGCCATACATCAAAGGGGTCACAGACCACATGGGGAAACTTCTGGAAAAACACAACTTACAAACAGTATTCAAGCCCACCACAAAAATACAACAAATGTTACGGTCAGCAAAGGATAGAAGGGACCCCCTCACCACTGCAGGAGTATACCGGATACCTTGCAGTTGTGGCCAGGTATACATTGGAACCACAAAACGAAGCATCCACACCAGAATCAAAGAACATGAGAGACACTGCAGACTAAAAAAAACAGAAAAATCTACAGTAGCTGAACATGCCCTAAAACAAACTGGACATGAAATTCTATTTCAAAATACTGAAAGACTGGACAACACCAGCAATCATTACGTCAGACTGCACAGGGAAGCCATTGAAATCCACAAGCATCAACAAAACTTCAACCGGAAGGAGGAAAGTCTGAAACTCAACAAAACCTGGCTCCCAGCTCTCAAAAACACAGAGTGCAAAAGGTCAACGAACTCCACCCAGCCACAAGGTCAGGGGATTACTACACACAAAAGACCAGCTAATGACACCCATCAACCACAGGGACAGATAATCTCCCCTCCTTATCAAAACAATACAGCCACAACAAAACATACTAATTAACCATCTCCTGATAGGACAATAGCCTTCTCACAAACAAGCCTTCTCACAGCCATAAATACTCCACTCTCAAGCCTTACCCAGAGCACAGTTTGCTGTCCTCTGAAGATGCCGGCCACAGAGACTGGCGAAACATTAGGAAGAACCACCTTCAGAACACGGCCAAGAAGCCCGAAAAACCCACAACAACCATCACTATTTTTCCCTTCTCAAACAACTTTTTGAGGAACAATATTTCAGCCACTGTAGCCTAGATTCCTTCCAAAATTGTTTTAAAAAGTGGGTAAGACAAACTATTCTCTTTAAAGATAAACAAGATTGGTCTTTTCAATTTATATGTGCTTTTTCAAATCCGGGAATGGTTAGGGTCACTGGTTTCTGCACCAGATTGGTAAAACAGTTTCATTTTAAAAAGTAATAACTCAAAAGCCCTTTGCCCAAACATCCTCTACGTTGGCACAGAGCAAGAGAAGACTGTCTGCTACAACTGTGTCAAATTTGGTGCTGATCTGTAGTTTAAAAGTTATGAATGGGGGGGCTACCCTCATTTTTAGAATTGCCTTGTAGAATATTGATTCACTTTGCTGCCCAATAACATCACTGCAGTCTCATGCAGTGCAGTTATAATTTTAACTTACTATGGAAGTTTTTTCAGAGCTTGATACAATTACTTTTTCAGAGTATAACTCCAGGAATACCCCAGCCAGCATAGACAGATCTTGCTAGCCAGAGATTCTGGAAATTATAGCTACCCCAAAGTTAACTTTCCCGGGTTCTTGAGTTTCCTATGTCCCTGTATAGTATGTGTAACTCTGCAACACTAACCTTAAAATAACAGCTTATCTTTTATATAGTTAGAGGCTTTAAACATTAAACATTTTATCACAGGTTGAGATTAATATTTTTCATGGTGTTATATTTGTCCTAGGAAAAATGTCACTTCAAATGTTTTGTTTGTTATACAAATATTAAAGACTGTTTAAAAAGTAAACATAATATGAGATTGTTACGTTCACCCCATGCCCATTTCTTTTTCTCAATCCAAAGGGTTCACGGTGGTGACGTTTCCTCTTTCTTTCACTGCCACCAGTGGATTTCTAAACAGCTTTAGTCTGACACTGGCAGCCAACAATAAAACTTGTTTATTAAAGGGTATTAGGTTAATTAGGGTAATTCAGGATCACAGATGTTCTTTATTCATTTCATAGAATCAAAATCATTGAAATATCATATACTCTGCCACACATTCAATTACCTCCTGTTTTATTTATTCCCTTTAACCAGCCTATCTTTATCAGTTACAGTTCTCACTCTTTCTCTGACTATCTGTCTCTCTGCAAACCTCTCTCTTCTTCTTCTTCTTCTTCTTCTTCTTCTTCTCTCTCTCTCTCTCTCTCTCTCTCTCTCTCTCTAACTGACTGAACTGACTCTCTGCCTCTGCTCCTCCTGTCCTCTCACAGGCTTATGCAAATGAGCTCTAGCTATGAGTGACAGGCGTGACGTGGGGCATCTGTCACAGAGATTTATGAATTTTATGATACAGCTTTACAGAAGTTACCCCAGATCTCTAACATCAGTACTCAAAAGCAATAATCCATTACCTGCAGCATCCACCAAAGGACATGATTATCAATAACTCAGATCTAGCATAGACTTATCTCATGGTTATAATGGTTTTAGCCGTGGGCTGTTGTCCACACAAGATACAGTTAGGTAGCCATATCTCCACACAACTTTGGAGGGGGCTTCTCATTTTCAGAGGTATTTATTTCTAGCCATATCTCCACACAACTTTGGAGGGGGCTTCTCATTTTCAGAGGTATTTATTTCTATTGCACAGTGGTGCCTCGCAAGATGAACACTTCATTTAACGAAAAAATTGCATAACGAAGATGTTTTTGCAATCGCAAAATGATGTTTCCTATGGGTTTTTTTCACTTTGCGATGATTGGTTACCTGCTTTGCTAACCGATTATCGCAAAAACGAAGATTTTCGCACAGCTGATCGGCGGTTTCAAAATGGCCGCCGGGTAAAAAAAATGGCCGACCACTGTTTTCTGGGACAGATTCTCGCTGCATGGGCAGCGAAAATGGCCGCGCTATGGAGGATCTTCGCTGGACGGTGAGTTTCAAGCCCATAGGAATGCATTAATCGGGTTTTAATGCATTTCTATGGGCTTTTAAAAATCGCTTTACGATGTTTTCGTTCTACAGCCATTTCGCTGGAACGAATTAACATCGTGATGCAAGGCACCACTGTACTACCAATGTACCAAACAGGAAGTTGTGTGAAAAGCTCTCCTGTAAATGAACACTGTGTAATCATCATCGTCACCACCACCATCATCTTGGAACTCCAGAGCTGGAAGACACATCTCTGCAATTTTGAGAAGTAGAATAAGAAGTTTTATTACACTATTTAAGAAATCTGGAGACCTAGTAGAAATTTACCAGTGCTAAAGGCTCCTGCACTCAGAGGCTTCCCTAGGTCAAAAAAGATCCCTGGGGTGCCTCAGAAACTCAAATAGGGAGATAGAAAATTTTGAATTAAATTAAATTGTAATACCATGAGCTGTAGATATTATCATCATTTATGCCTGCATAGTTGCACCAATTGGATTCTAGCAAATATATGTCACAATAGGTATGTTACTTGTGTGGAAGAATGAAAATCTCTTCACACATAATGAAGTTCTTACTTTTATACAAATCTGTACCTGTGGATTGATAGTTCCCTTTGTTGTTGTTTAGTCATTAAGTTGTGTCCAACTCTTTGTGACCCCATGGACAAGAGCATGCCATGCCCTCCTGTCTTCCACCGCCTCCCAGAGTTGGGTCAAATTCATGTTGGTTGCTTCGATGACACTGTCCAACCATCTCGTCCTCTGGCGTCCCCTTCTCCTCTTGTCTTCACACTTTCCCAACATCAGGATCATTTCCAGGGAGATTTTTCTTCTCTTGAGATGGCCGAAGTATTGGACCCTCAGCTTCAGGATCTGCCCTTCCAGTGAGCACTCAGGGTTGATTTCCTTCAAAATGGATTGGTTTGTTCTTTTTGCAGTCCAGGGGACTCTCAAGAGCCTCCTCCAGCACCACAATTCAAAAGCATAAATTCTTTATACTTGTACCAGATGTTTAACATAGCCTTTAAAAGAGGCTATTATTTTCACTTTTTTAATTATACCAAATAGATGTTTTTCAATATCAACCTGCATTTCTGATGATTCAATTTTCCACCAACTTAACTTTTCTGGGTTATATATAATTTCCCCTATAAACCTCAACTGATTAGCCATATAATTTTTTTATATATATTTGGTGTGCCTATACCTCCTTTTTGTTGTTGTTTTATACCAATACTTTTTATTTATTCTGACTTTCTTCCCTTCATTACAATATTTATTAATCATTCCTTGCCAAAGTTTAAAATTACAGTGATGACCAGAAAGTACTTTACATTTCATACTCTATAAAATAAATTGTGTCTTAAATCCTGACCTCTCTGAGGCATTGTTGTTGTTGTTTAGTCGTTAAGTTGTGTCCAACTCTTCATGACCCCATGGACAAGAGCATGCCAGGCCCTCCTGTCTTCCACTGCCTCACAGAATTTGGTCAAATGCATGTTGGTAGCTTCGATGACACTGTCCAGCCATCTTGTCCTCTGTCATCCCCTTCTCCTCTTGCCTTCACACTTTCTCAACATCAGGGTCTTTTCCAGGGAATCTTCTCTTCTCATCATATGGCCAAAGTACTGGAGCCTCAGCTTCAGGATCTGTCCTTTCAGTGAGCACTCAGGGTTGATTTCCTTCAGAATTGATAGGTTTGTTCTCCTTGCAGTCTAGGGGACTCTCAAGAGTCTCCTCCAGCACAATTCAAAAGCATCAATTCTTCAGCAGTCAACCTTCTTTATGGTCCACCTCTCACTTTCATACATCACTACAGGAAAAACCATAGCTTTGACTATGCAGCCTTTTGTTGGCAAAGTGATGTCTCTGCTTTTAAAGATGCTGTGAGGTTTGTCATTGCTTTCTTCCCAAGAAGCAGGCCTCTTTTAATTTCGTGGCTGCTGTCACCATCTGCAGTGATCATGGAGCCCAGCAAACCAAAATCTGTCACTTCTTCCATATCTTCCCCTTGTATTTGCCAGGAAGTGATGGGACCAGTGGCCATGATCTTAGTTTGTTTGATGTTGAGCTTCTGACCATTTTTTGCACTCTCCTCTTTCACCCTCATTAAGAGGTTCTTTAATTCCTCCTCAAATTCCATCAGAGGGGTATCATCTGCATATCGGAGGTGGTTGATATTTCTTCCGGCAATCTTAATTCCATCTTGGGATTCCTCCAATCCAGCCTTTCGCATGATGTATTCTGCATATAAGTTAAATAAGCAGGTGGACAATATACAGCCTTTTCGTGCTCCTTTCCCAATTTTGAACCAATCAGTTGTTCCATATCCAGTTCTAACTGTTGCTTCCTGTCCCACATATAGATTTCTCAGGAGGTTGATATGATGGTAAGGCACTCCCATTTCTTTAAGAACTTGCCATAGTTTGCTGTGGTCCACACAGTCAAAGGCTTTTGTGTAGTCAATGAAACAGAAGTAGATTTTTTTTTAACTCTCTGGCTTTCTCCATAATCCAGTGCATGTTAGTTTCCTTCCCACTTGCAAAACAAGGTATTTTCATATTATACAGGAAAACATCATATACATAATGGCCATTATGTGTTACAACCTACATTCAGCTTCTGCATTGCATGACTTAATCTCTGTATTGGCACAATCATTTTAATTATTTATGATTTAACTACTGTAGTTTTGCTACAAAACAAACTTGGCCATAGACACCTTGTTTGAGTCCTGTTACATTAAATTCCTCACAGTTATTTGGTTGCATCTTACTTCCAATTTTTGGGGTGTGGGGATGAGGGAGAAAGAGGCAAAGTACTCCATCATAGTAACAAAGCTGTCTACATTCACCCCGCATGATGAGGAAAAACCTGGGTAAGTGGCATTTACCGTAATTATCCATCTCAGAGTTTATTGTTTACACATGAGCAATACAGTGGTGAAACATCATAACTCAAGCAGACTGTATAATAGGTTGCTGCACTCTAGCCATCTCCTATTGCAATCCTTGACAAAATACCACATGATGATTTTTCCAAAGTCAAACTAAAACTGCTGAAGCAGAAGAAAGTGCCACTAAAGCTGGATACCCCTTATTTATCATACAATTTCCTGATTGATGGTTTCACAAACCAGCTGCTAACTGCTGTGTACTCTACTGCCAGAAAAGTAACATGCTAAATGGGAGACAGGGTGAATAATGTACTAAACTAGTAGAATCAATTTTACTGGGGCAATTGAAACTGTTCAGCACACAGGTAAGCAGTAAATTCTACATGCCATTGATACAAAAAAAAAAACTTTGGATATTCATATGGAATATCCAAATAGTACTTCAAATAGTTGTTTAAAAGAGCCCCTACTAAGAGGGCTTAACCCACACACAGAGAGACACACAGCCTCAGTTTATTGATGGCTTATTCTCCTTGTTGTTTTTTTTTCTTATTTTAGTCTTACGAGAAGAATGAGGAATACCCATCTCACACCCACACAACCACCACATTTCACTGTAGTATCTTCTCAATTAAGTAACCACCTAAAGATTGTTTGATTGTCAAAGTAGTGGTGGGCAACTGAGGGGCGTGTGCAATAACATGAAATGAACATTGTCTGTGGGAAAAGGGACATAGTGCAGAGGGCTATTCTGGGAAAATACACTACTACAGTCCGAACAGCAGAATACAATCTTACAATATTTGGTAGCTCATGTCACAATGGTACCAAACAGTGAGCTGGGACCCATCAAAAGATACTGAACTTTCTCGTTTTTATACCAATGGTTCACCTTTTGTTCAAGTATTGACAATAAGAGACTCAGGAACAGGTAGTTTATTATTATTAGGAAGGACTGACTTCTTTTGTTTCTCTGTGTTTCCTTAGTGCCAACGGATATATTTCTCTAGAAGAACTTTTGAAGCATATATTTAGCATAAAACACAAAGGTAGGAAGAAAGCTTAGAGCTGTGACAGACACTAGAACTCATTTATAAAGCTTCTTATATCCTGAAGGAATATTCAGTTGTGCAAGCGGCCACTTTTAGTTGCTCAGTTCGGAAGCAGGATTGCCATCTCAGTGAGAAGTATGCCTAGATCTCTGATGGCAGCAAACATCCCAGGCAAATTTTACAAAGGCCTTTGAATCAATAAAAAAAAATGAACGATGCTAATAATATAAATGAAGAAATCACATATAATTCTGCCCAGAAATTGAATTAACTACTTCAGCCCTCAAACTGACATTTCTCACTTTAAAGCACAAGCAGAGTCTCTGTTGAAACCTTCTTTCAGGTTCACATTTCTTTCCAGACTTGATTTTGCCACTAACAGGGTGAAGAGGAAGTGGTTTCTCCTCTTTTTAAACAGAAAAGTATCTGCTCTTTCTCTCAAATAAGATACTTCCTCAGGGTTTTAAAGTAAGACTTTTTGTTTTGCCTTTATAATGGATAAAACAGAAACTTTAATAATTATAACATTTTCTATAAAAATGTCAAACCAAACACAATCTTCTTGGGAGGCTTCCTTAACTGAAAGCATTGTTAACATATGCCATTGAGAATAGTTTGATAGGCACACTAGGCTTTCAACTGTCTTTCTAATAATTTATTTGAATGCATTGATACAGTAACTATTTGCATTATAGGCACCCAGTTAACAAAGTGATACCTACTTATTCCCAAAACGCCTTACAGTTTGTTTGGAAGAGGGACTTGCCCTGATTTCCAGCCATGAACTTCTTAAGAACTACTTCTGAATGCCAAAATAAAGATCAAGACTTAACACAATACATGCATAAATAATCCACTTTGCTTTAATATCTTGTTGTTATGGGTTTGAATTCCAGTTCAGCAAGGTTCATTCTAAGGTGCGTTCGTGCCTGTGTGCGTGCGTGCACCTCCACTTCCCTCCGCACAGGGCTCCTCCACCTCCACACACCCACTGTGATAGCTTTCAGCCCCTTTGGTTCCGGTCACTACAGAACTTTGGGGGAGCTCGCCCATGCAATGGGCAGAGACCCACCCAGTGGGGCTGAAAATTAGTGGGAACATTGCTGCTCAGCTTTAGAAACTCACTGAGAGTGCGGAACTGGTAAGGACACTCTTTAAATATCTTACTTACCTTGAAAACCCTATTAAGGATGCTAATAGTTGACTCTGACTTGACAGCACATAACATATACCATAGGCTGATCTTCTGAAATTATTTGGTATGCTGCAGTAGTCAACTTAAATTTTCATTATGATCTCCAGTGCCTCTTTCTTTTCAGAATCCAGCTTGAACATCATGTATCTCAGTGCTTGTTGCAAAACCTTGAGCATCGTTTTGCTTGCATGAAATCTTATACAAAAGTCCTATAGTCATTGCACACCTTGGCATCTCCTTTCTTGGGACTGAAATATATAAAGCTGCTTCAGCACTAGATCAGTGTTTGGTATCAGTAATGGGCTGGATGAGGGTGAATAAATTGAAAGATAATTGAAACAAGACAGAAGTGCTTCTGGTCAGTTGAAAGACAGATCAAGAAATAGGGATGCAGCCAGTACTAAACGGGGTTACACTCTCATTGAAAAAGCAGGTGCTCTTCTTGGGGGTGAGCCTGGATTCATCCCTGAACCAGGAATGTATTTGCACAATTAAAACTCGTGTGCCAACTACATCTGAGATATCTGATCTGGCCACTGTGACACATGCTCTAGTTACTTTCTGGCTGGAATACTGTAACACGCTCTATGTGGGACTGCCGACAGAAAGTGTCAAGAAACTTCAGTGGGTCCAAAATACAGCAGCCACATTGTTGACTGGGGCTGGTTTCAAGGATCACATAACCTCCCTGTTATAGCAGTTCCACTTGCTACCAATCAGTTTCTGGGCACAATTCAAGGTGCTGATTTTAACCTATATAGCCCAAAATGGCTTGGGTCAAAGCTATCTCAAAGACTGTATCTCCCATTACGAGCCAGATCGGGTGTCAAGATCATCAGGAGAGGCCTTTCTCTTGGTCCTGCTACATTCACAGGTGTCTTTGATGGGGACATAGGAGAGAGCCTTCTCTGTTCCTGCTCCCAGACATTGTAACTCCCTCCCACAGGAGTCCAGATTGGCCCCATCTTTGCTGTCCTTCCACAAAAAGGCAAAGACCTTTCTCTTCAGGGAAGCCTTCTCTTAGCTACCTGTGTGTGGTGTTTTTTTAAAAGATGGATGGTTATACATTACTGCTTTGACTGGATTTTTAGTATTACCTGTGTTTTCCATTTTTGTGTTTTTAGATTCTCAGAGTGCCATTGATTTTTTTAAATTGTATACTTATTGTACTTAGTTTTAATATTGCCTCTTAAAGATGTAAGATGCCTTTTTACTCTTTGTTCTTAGCTTTAAATATTGTCTTTTAATAATGTTAACCTTCGTTATATACTCTATATTTGTTGTCATGTTCTCTTTCAAGACTTAATTTCTATAACTTGGAATAGTTTCAATAGTATCCCATCGATTACCGATGATTTATTTCTTCCAGTTTTTTTCATAACAATTTTCACCTCACTTTCTAAAACTGTAGGCTCTTCATCATAGGATTCTTTTGTAAAACAGTCTGTCATCCTTGAATCTCTTCTGTATAATTCTTCAATTTATTGTTTCCAGCATCTCTTGATTTTATTTGTGTCAGATAATAAGTTCCTCAATTGATCTTTCTGCATCCTTAGTCTAGGCTAAACTTTCCTTTTATTTCTTGGATGTTATGGAAAATACTTATTTTTCCAATTTCATTGTTCTCTTTGATTTCTTTGCACTAATTATAGTAATAGTTCTCTTTGTCTCTCCATAATAGTAACTGAAAACCTGCATACAGGATTATGATCATATACTGCATGAGCTGTTCTCCTGCTTCATTTCTGATCCCTAGGCGAAACAACATTTGGTCCTGGTATATTTCCTACTTTTGCACTCTAGTCACCTACGATTATCAGCACATCCTCTTTTGCTTTGTGACCAATTTCCTCCTGAATGCTTCATAAAGCTTTCAATTTCTGCTTCTTCAATATTTGTAGCTGGAGTCTAAACTTGAATGATGTTTATACTGGTAGGTTTTCCAAGAAGTTCAATCCATACTAATCAGTCAGTCCTTGCATTATGGTTCCTAACTGCCTGTTCTACGTCTTGCATCAGGTATTAGAGCCATACAGTTTCTTCTGATTTCCTCATTCCCAGACAAATTATTTTGTTATTCCCAGACAATTGTAATTTGTAACAGTCTGACTGAAAAATATCCTATTGTGGTCCATTTTGTTTCAGTCACATTGAGTATTAAAATGTTTGAACATTTCATTTCTTGGTTTAGAGTTCACATTGATTTAAATTTCTCATTTTCTATGTTCCAACTATATTTGTTGTACAATGTTACTATTGTTGTTTTTTATTTTATTACATTGTTTTTATTCATTTTTTTTATTGTGAACCGCCCAGAGTAGACTTCAGTCTAGATGGGTGGGGTATAAATGAATGAATGAATGAATGGATGGATGGATGGATGGATGGATGGATGGATGGATGTCAAATTTTCCTTTCACATCTGTGCTTCTTATTTATTTATTTATTTATTTATTTATTTATTTATTTATTTATTTATTTATTTATTTATTTATTTATTTATTTATTTATTTATTTATTTATTTATTTATTTATTTATACTCCGCCCCTCTAGAGCATGTCTACTCGGGGTGGCTTGCAACATAAAATAAATCAATATAAAAATATATATAAACATAAAAATACAATTGCAATATTAATTAAGACAATTAATTTAAGAAAGGATTACCAAGATGGGATAGAATAAGAAAAGAAGAGATAAAAAGACTTAGCTGACTGGAGGGAAGGCCTGCTTAAATAGCCAAGTTTCAACTGGCTTTCAAAAACACCCAGCAAGGGTGCCAGCAGAATTTCTGTTGGAAGGGCGTTACACAGCCGAGGGGCCACCACCGAGAAGGCCCGGTTTCTAGTTTTTTCCTTCTGAGCCTCTCTCGGCGTCAGACCCCTCAGCCGTCCCTGCTGGCGATGACGGGTGATTTGGGTAGATCTGGGTGGGAGAAGACGATCTGCCAAATATTGAGGTGCCAAATATTGGGCTTTATAAGTGATCATTAGCACTTTGAAGTCGACGCGGAAACGGATGGGCAACCAGTGCAAAGCAGCCAGAGTGGGGGAGATGTGTTGGTGTTTTCTCACCCCACTAAGGAGCCTGGCTGCCGCATTCTGGACCATCTGAAGTTTCCGCGTCAGCCTCGAAGGCAGCCCCACGTAGAGTGCATTACAATGGTCTAATCTCGAGATTACGAGCGCATGTACTAGAGTAGTGAGGGGCCCCGATCAAGATACGGACGCAGCTGGGCAATCCACCATAGATGAAAATAGGCAGAGCGGACCATGGATGCCACCTGGGTTTCCATGGTAAGTGCCAGGTCCAGATGTACCCCCAAGCTGCGGACCTCACTCTTTGCGGCAAGGGTCGTCCTCCCGAAAGAAAGGGAGTCGCCTATACCGCTGACGGAAGGACCACCCACCATAAAGACCTCCACTTCTCAGATATTAGGCATCAGTTTGGCTTTAATTTAGTTGCTTCATTAGCAATAGTACTGTTTGTACCTGACCTTTGCTCTTCCTCAGTACCTTAATGCCCAGATAAACTTTAATGTCATTGATAAAATTATCTGCTTCTACACTGAAATGGACTCTTTTAGAGATAAATATCAGCTGTGATGGACCACAGACTCAAGCTACCAAAGACTGAAGTTTATGAAGCTTTATAATGTTCCGAGGTAACTGTTCATGTGTCATACATATAATCTTGACAGAGAGAGCACTGCTTGACCTGGAGTCTCATCTTCCAGCACTATATCTTCTTTTATTTTGGACTATCTCATCACAGCATCTTAAAAAGCAGAGACATCACCTTGCCAACAAAAGTCCGAATAGTCAAAGCTATGGTTTTTCCTGTTGTGATGTATGGAAGTGAGAGCTGGACCATAAAGAAAGCAGACTGCCGAAGAATTGATGACTTTGAATTGTGGTGCTGGAGGAGGCTCTTGAGAGTCCCCTGGATTGCAAGGAGAACAAACCTATCAATTCTAAAGGAAATCAACCCTGAGTGCTCACTGGAAGGGCAGATCCTGAAGCTGAGGCTCCAGTATTTTGGCCATCTCATGAGAAGAGAAGACTCCTTGGAAAAGACCTTGATGTTAGGAAAGTGTGACGGCAAGAGGAGAAGGGGACGACAGAGGATGAGATGGCTGGACAGTGTCTGCGAAGCAACCAACATGAAATTGACAGAACTCCGGGAGGCAGTGGAAGATAGGAGGGCTTGGCGTGCTCTGGTCCATGGAGTCACGAAGAGTAGGACACGACTAAATGACGACGAAGTGGCAGCAAAAGAGGACGACCAAATACAAGATGGATTGACTCCCCAAAGGAAGCCACAGCCTTGAATTTGCAGGAACTGAGCAGGGCTGTTGAGGACATAACATTTTGGGAGTCATTAATTCATAAGGTTGTTATAAGTTGGAGGCAACTTTATGGCATGTAATGACAATAAAGTGCACCTTAGTCTAATGTCTCAGCTTTGACCATTCTGACTTGGGTGATCCTCTTAGAATTCTACAGTCATTACTCTCACCTTCCCTGACACATTCAAACCACTTAACTACTTTAAAACTTATAAGAATAAAATACAGTGGTGCCTCGCTTAACGAGTGCCTCGCTGAGCGATGAAATCACTTAACGAGGCACTCTGGGCCATCGCTGGAGCATTCGCTCAGCGATGGCCCCTATGGGGTTTTTTCGCTTTGCGAAGATCGCTAAGCGATTCGCTTAGCGATCTTCGCATAACGAAGCCAGGGAGAACAGCTGATCGGCGGTTCCAAAATGGCCGCCGGAAGGTCCGCGCCGCATTTTCGCGCCCTGCCCTCGCTTAACGAGGGCGCGAAAATGGCGGCGCTATGAAGAAACATCACTGAACTGTGAGTTTTCAAGCCATAGGAACGCATTGAACGAAGTTCATTGCATTTCTATGGCTTTTTTTATTCCGTTTAGCGATGTTTCGCTATAGCAAAGGTTAATCCGGAACGGATTAACCTCGCTATGCGAGGCACCACTGTAACTGTTTCCCTTGATAGACTCTGACCTCTATCTCATAAACAATTCTCAGCATTCTTGTGAAAGTGAAGTCTGTCTAACTTATCACTTGGCTAGAATCTATGTAAATGATCAATGGTCACTTGGTTTATTATCTGCATCCCCACCTGGACAGGGATCTCATCACCATGAAAGAAATACAGGGGAAATATACTGATACTCCCCATTTTTGAAGAAATGAATTTTGATCCACAAAAGCTCACACTAAAATACACTTGTTCGTGTTTAAAATGCTACAATATACTACCCCCCTTTACTTTTGCCAATATTCCTTAGTTGTCTTAGTCTACAGAAATTCAAATGCTCCATAGGCACACATTGACAATGCTAATGTTAAACACAGTGTGTTGCTTCATTTAGGCCTTTTGCAAATATCTATCCTATTCAGTGAACTGCCACTCTCCACTCCATAACAACTGTCTGGTGAAGCTACCCTATGCAAGTATGTGCACGGTGTATTGGAAAAATTAGCTACCTTCAATCTCCTCTCATTATTGATTCTAGCACGAAGGGAAAGAAATGAAAAGAATGGATGTGAATATTCCACGTCTTCTCTTGCTGAGAAAAAAAATCTTAAGTAACCCTCAGTAATTGATGTGTGATAAGAAAAGAAAATGGAACTATCAGTGATGTCTGGGCTACCCAATGTCAGGGTGCAACCAGGACAATCACAAGTACGGTATAATTAGGTCAGACTACAACAGGACTGGACAAGTATTTGGCTATGAAAATGCTGAAATTCCTGGTACAGCTGTGAAGCATCTTCTTGTTTTGTTAATGGCTTACAACAGCATGGTTTCCTTAGATTAATGGAGCTGTGCTGGAAAGTGTCCTCTCCCAATTAACAATAAGGCAATCACCATGTTTCTGTTTGAAAAGAATAATAGTGACAATAGCTAAAGTCAACAACAGTTTAAAGCAGGCAGAAGAAGACATAAAGAGTAGGCATCTCTCTCTCTCTCTCTCTCTCTCTCTCTCTCTCTCTCTCTCTCTCTCTCTATCTATCTATCTATCTATCTATCTATCTATCTATCTATCTATCTGTCTGTCTATCTTCTGGCAATGAACATCATTTTGGGGTACTAGCTATCTGCCTGGAAACTTGGGTAAGTGCCGAAGACATAGCAGCCTGTTGAAAGAATTTCACCACCTATGTTCCCATAAAAAGTATCACCAATGTGATAACACCACATGAAGGCCCTTCATGTCTGACTCTGAAAAGGGGATGTAAGAGATGATTCCACTGGCAGACACCTATTTAAACCAAATGATTAGAAAAATTGGGCTTTGCTTGACAAAGTAACCTGGGGATTACAATATTTTTGTCTCACTTATTAGACTTCTGCATTTGGCTCTTACATAGTTACCAGAGCTTGTTTCTCTACATTGAATAAAAAAACTGGAAGAGAAGATCCAGAGCAAACATCAGAAAGCAGATCATTGTTCCAGCTGGAATTCCCACCTTGGCAAGGCAAAGCAGTATTATACATATTTGGGGTCTATTTTACCAACTTTTGTTTATGTAAAACACCTAATGGGAGCATGCTTTATTTGTTTTGAAAGGCTCCTCAACAATCGGGGTGCCAAATGCTAAGACATGTACCTATCTGAACAGGAAGAAAAAAGAGTGTGAAAGTGATTTCACCAGTTGGCAGCCACTGAAAGCTCCTTAACACGCTGGATTTGCTGCAGGTATTGGCTAAACTGCGGTTGGCTGGCTTTCAGCTAGAATACTTTATTGTTTTCCATAGCAACTCTGCGGTATACAATAGACTTAAACTGGCTATACTGTTTTATTCCAAAAACCCTTATTAGCATCTGAGTTTTGCTTTTGCAGAGAATAAGCTTTTATTCTTTGAGAGAGAGAGAGAGAGAGAGAGAGAGAGAGAGAGAGAGAGAGAGAGAGAGAGAGAGAGAGAGAATATATATAGATATATGGATATATAATATCTATCTATCTATCTATCTATCTATCTATCTATCTATCTATCTAGATAGACAGACAGACAGACAGACAGACAGACAGACAGACAGACAGACAATATCTATCTATATATGTTGATAGCATTGACGTATTAATCACTGAAGCCAGAATCTGTTCAGGAAGCACTGAAAAGAAATTGCATAATTGATTCCCCAAGCAGATTCCCCCTTGTGTGCACTGTTTCTGTCGGAGCAAGAGATCACTTATGCAGTGGGGAGCCTGCTGGAAGGGAAAAATCCTCACAATAGTGTCCTAACATACACAGTTTTTCTGAACAGGATTCTGGCCTCAGGCTTTAGCCACACAATAAACTTTGTCAGATGTGGCAATCAGGTGATAGAAAATAGGTATCAGAAAAATCATGGCCCCAAGTAACCCCCCTGGGAGTTAAAAGGAAATGTGCAGTTTTTGCAGGAAATTAAACACTGTATTCCATGTCACTGAAAGCCTGTTCAGGAGCTGTCAACCCCTTTAAAGAGAATACCTATCCCTACCACCCTGCCATCACTTTCTCCAAGCAAGCAGCAACAAGCGTAAAGAGAAGTAGTTTCCACTCATATGTAGAATCTACACATGAGTAAAAACCCTGGAACATGTGGAGGACAGATAATTCTTTTTTGGTTGTCTGCCTCAGGCAACAACATGTCTTTTATTGCCTTTGAACTTTAAAAACAGAACACTGAAAAAGATGGGATATGTATGCAGCTGAAATTTGGAGAAAGATAAAACAACAATATGCAAATACTCAGACACAGCTATATGTCATTAATGGTTGCTAAGGTCAGATTTAAGAAAGGGTCGGAACAATAAGGTCAGCAGTTCAAAGACTACAGGTATACCCACTACAATAGAGATTGGACTAGACTAGGAGTCTAACTTGTAAAGTGGAGCCTTATTGACAAGTATTAAAAACACAGCCACAAAGATTCCTGTTGAATTATATTATTATTAATCTTTGCCTAGATAATCAGCCATTCAAGAATTTTTAGGTCACTGCTTGGGATATAACAGAAAACAGGAAAACAGAAAGAAAGTACAGATGAAAAATATCAATGCTCAGAAAGTTACTCATTCCTTAGGAAAGTGCAGAGTCAAGATACAGTACAGATACATTATAGGAGAAGGAAATAGATTTTGTAGGGGTGGTGTACAATTCCTGCTATAACTCCTCTTTTCACAAACATTTTAACATCCCTTTCAAATTATTTCTTGGTTTGCTTCACAAGGTCACACATGCAGACTCACGCAAACAAAACAGAAAAATTTGAAATTTTCTATCCATGTCACAGTATTCTTTGAAACGTAATCTTTTCCTGAAATGTGTGGATATCTTATTTTGCCATAAGCCCTTCTGTTTCATAACTTCTGGATCCTAGTGGTTTTCTTTAACAAAACTAATAATGTGCTCTGCAAGAAAATGACAAATTGGACTTTGTATCCCACAGACTACACCAGAACACAGACAGAGTTCTAACTCCTGTCCTCTGAAGATGCTAGCCACAGATTGGACAAACATTAGGAAGAAAAACCTCCAGAACACAGCCAAACAGCCTAAAAAACCTACAACAACCATCAAATTGGACTGTGCCAGAAAACTGACAAAAAGAACATCCTTCCTCTACTTTTTTCTCAGTGGGAAAACCAATTTATCTCTTTCTCCCCCTCCCTCAAACAGGCATTCTGGACTGCCTTCTTGATCCTCTAAGTTGCCTGCATATTGCTAACTTCACCATGACTAATTCTTACACTCAAACATCCAAACAAAAAACTCAAGAAAGTAACAACAGTTCCATGTTCATCTTCCATCTAGCCAACTTTGTGTTATAATCTAGCTGCTCTGAAATCCACCCTAATCAGACACATGCTTCCTATATTCCACTTTTGTGGTGGCATAAGTAGAAGCCCTAATACTTGAGAAATCTATACTGTTGCTTTTATTTTAGGCTCAATGCATGGATATGTTCATCTCTTAATATGCGGAATGAGAAAATGGGATTCTTCAAAAATTAGAGTTCCCGATTCAGCTAATAATCTATTAAGGTTGAAATCACAGATTATGACTTCAACTGATTCAGTAATACAGTACGAGCACTTTTGCTTTTACTGGTTTTACAGCTGGGGTTGATGCAGCTCTTAAGAGTGAGTATGGGCAAAGATATGCTAACATTTATTTGTTATACCACTATTTTTTTTCTACTTACTTTGGCCACAGAAACCAACATGCAACCTGTCTAACATAACACTGACAAATGTCACTGCTACACAGGCGTAGACACATTGAAAAACAGACACTGCATCAACACACCCTGGGAAAGGCATACATAAAGACAATGTACAATCATAATTAATTTCTATAATTAAGGAACTGAAGCTGCAATGGAGTCTGCCTTAGCCTGCAAGAACACCGACAAGCCAAATCACTCCAATTCAACTTTGCTGCAACTTGATTCACAACCTGTATTGAGGTTGAATAAGCAGTCGATGATCATGCAGGGGCTGCGGATTGATTAAGTTCAGTTTTCACACTGGGTGTGATGTGATTCATATTTCAGCTCACAGCCCTCCTTCTTTCCTTCCTTCCTCTGCTCCTGCCTCTGCAGACCCTTTTTCGGTTTGCTGTCAAGCAACTTGGTTTTGAAAGCATTGTACACTGCTCTGGAAAAAGTGCCAGTGTTCCAAAGTTATTGTTAATGAGTACAGAAATATCACATGCCAACAGAATGCATTTTTCTTCATCTAGGTTGTTTCTGTTTTGTTCATTTTTTAAAAAAATCAAATCCATTGCTAAACTCGGATATGAGTACTAGTGATAAGGTGATAATGTTATTTAATTATGATGTTAATTAAGATGATGTTGCTTAATTATGACAAAGATGAAAAGAAGATAATTAGGAAAAATTGGAAGCTAATATTGAAAAGTCTATTAAATAATTGGATATAAATAGTCTAAAATTTTGTTTTAATTATTGGTATTCCCTTATTTTTGAGTTAATAATCTCTATTTTGCAACATATTCTCTATGAACTGTTTTTATATACGGTTAATTTGAGATTAGTTTATTTTTGCTTGATGTTTCCATTTATGTCTGTTATAGAATTTTATTTTATGTTTACATTGTTCTGTTTTAAGCTTCCCAGAGTAGTGGATTGGCCACTAGATGGACAGGGTAAAAATTAAAGAATAGAATAAAATAAATAAAATAAATAATTTTTGAAAGAACAAATGTTTAATAAATTGAAGCAAGAATTTAAAAATAAGTTAGATGATTTAGAATGACTGGTCTTTTCTGGTTTGGTAGAACAGAGGTATGTAAAATGAAGATTTTACTTAAGATTAATTTTAAAAAAAATATATGATGGTGCTGATAAAAGATACCGTGTTTCTCCAAAAATAAGACGGGGTCTTCTATTATTTTTTGCTCCAAAAAAACACATTAGGGCTTATTTTCAGGATGTTTTATTTTTTTCATGAACAACAATCTACATTTTTTACAAATAAGGTCATGTCATCTTCTGGTTGCTTCACAATGCTGCACAATGGTGGGGTTTCACTTAACTGGGGCTTATTTTGGGGGTAAGGTTTATATTACAAGCATCCTCAAAAATCATAATAGGCCTTATTTTCAGGTTAGGTCTTATTTTCGGAGAAACAGGGTAAGTGAAGAAGAGTTGAACGACTGGAAACACTTGATTAATAAAATTCGTAATGAAGATAAAAAAGTAAGGCTTAATAAGAAGAGATGGTATAAATCTCAAAACCAGGGAAGATTAGGTATTCCTAATACAAGGCATATACTCAAAATTGTATCTCAGTTTAATAATATAATATGATTAAGTTTTTAATTATAGGAAATTGATGAGCCTCCTAAGAATATTTTCTTTGTATAAAATAAGAGTATTGAAAGAAAATGAAAACTTTTTAAAAAAAAAAACAATGTTGTTAATTTGTAACAATATTCAATGAAATTCTCCATTATATCCAGTGATAGAATTGGAGACTTTTCCAGGAAATTTGGAAATAGATTTGCAGAATATATTAAGAAAGAAAGAAATTCGTGAGATAAAAGATTAGTTGAAAAGATGGGGAATAAAGAACAAATAATAGATTTTTAGAAATTGAAATAATATATTCTTTTAATCTTATTCAGGTTTTTTTTTTTTTTTTTTTTTGGACTTATATACCGCCCCATAGTGCTACAAGCAGTTAGTACAATGGACTAAATATTAGATAAAATAAATGATAAATGTAGGGATTTCATTAGATTTAAGAGATAGTATTACAGAAGGAAACTGTAGATGAAAAAAACAAGATAGTGAAATTCTACACCAAGTAGAATTTATGAGATATTAATAGATGCAGAGAGACAACAACATTTTCTTAAAACATTCTGGGAAGATTACCTGGGAGATGAAACAGGTACTGTGGTCTGGATGAATATATTGGATAAAAGAATATTAAAGTCTATGCCTATAATGATGAAGGAAAATATTCCTAAATTAGTTTGGAGATAGCATTAAACTCCGGCAAAACTAAATCAAATTGACCTCAATTATTCTATGTTATGTTGAAGAGGATGTCAGAAATTAAGTACTTATTTTCATATGTGGTGGGAATGTGAGAATATTTTGAAATTTTGGCAATGAGTTTTTAAGGAAATCAATGAAAAAATCAGATAGATGTTTGCCATAAAAATAGCTCTTAATATTTGATAAGAAGCAAAATTAATCTGGGACATATTAATAGCAGCGATTTTAATGGTAGCAAGGAACTGGAAGACATTATTTTCAATTAAATGAATGGCATAAAGAAGTGTCTGTCAAGCTTGCATTACCCTGCAGAAAAGCATATGCCCAAATGCCTCAGCATCATGATGACCACTAACATCTTCAACTTGTTGATATACAGACACTTCTCCTTATCTGACCATAGGGTGTGAATGTCTCTTACTCAACAATGGGCTCCCCAACTTGTCACGCTTGTGTCTGTGTTGAGAAAGATGGTCAGTTGTAGATGTCTAAAGGTATGCCCAGAGAAAGATTTCCTGTCACAGATCACCTCTGCAGTGATTTGCTACTTTTAGTGTTGTGATCAGTATTTTCTGATTGAAATCTTTCATTGGGTTGAAGGAGGAGAGAAATCCTGCTTGAAGCAATCACGTCCTCAGTCAAACATAAAACACCATGGCTGTGTTGGAGGCCATGAGTCCTTTTGGGGAGAAAGGTAACATAAAAATATTTTAAATAAATAAATAATGAGGCTTAGAAGCTTTTGGGCCATGTGGGCTGTGACTACAACATTAGAATGGAAATTAACCACAAGAGAGACAATCTTTTGTATCCTGTTACTCAGGAGGTATATCTTAGCAGTTCTGGGATTCAGTACAGTCCCGCAGCTTGGGTGTACTCCTGGATTCATCCCTAAGCTTGGATGCCCAGGTCTCAGCTGTGGCCAGAAGTGCAATTGCACAGCTAAAGCTGATGTGCCAGCTGCGCCCATTCCTTGAGATGTCGGCTCTGGCTACAGTGACACATGCCTTAATTACATCCCATTTGGATTACTGTAACGTGCTCTATGTGGGGCTGCCTTTGAAGACGGTTCGGAAACTTCAGCTGGTGCAAAACTCTGCAGCCAGACTACTGACTAGGGTCAGCTACAGGGAGCATATAATGCACCTGTTACAAGAACTGCGCTGGCTATCAGTCTGTTTCTGGGCCCGATTCAAAGTGCTGGTTATTACCTATAAAGCCCTATACAGCTTGGGTCCAGGCTACCTGAAGGACCATATCTCCCTATATGTCCTTCTTGGTGATTAAGATCAGCAGAAGAGACCCTCCTCTCGGTCCCATTGCCAGCACAAGCACAGCTGATGGGGACAAAGGGACAGCTTTCTGTGTGGCAGCTCCCAGGCTATGGAACGCTCTCCCTCAGGAGATCAGGATGGCCCCTTCCCTGTTATCCTTCCAAGAAAAGCTAAAACCCCATCTTTACAGGCAGACTTTTAACAATTACAACTGAGTCCCTGAAACCCATTTCAGCAAATAATTTTAATCTTTCCATGTTTTAATCTTTAAATTTAATTTAAAATTATATATTGTTTAATTTATCTTTTAATATTTAACTTCTTGTGTTTTTAATTGCGTGAATACCTCACAACACTTTGGGCCTTTGTTTTCAGACTTTGCCAATACTAGGCAGTCATTTATCTAAAGAAACACCATCACTCCCCTCATCCTAAAATAACCCACAACCCACAACTTGGTGAACACTCTTGGCCGTCACCAGCCCAAAGGGAAGGACATTGGTGGTGGTCTGGCTGAATCAAGATGAGAAAGTAGGTGTTCTTCTGATCCACCATAGTGAATCAGTCTCCTTCCAACATTTGTATGATGATGGACGGCCTCAATATACAGAATTTTTTTGCCAAATACAAGAGTTGCCATTCCTGACATAAAGTATCAGATGTCAACTCCGATCCTTCCTGGGAACACTAAAGAAACAAGAGTAGAATCCATATAAGTTGCCTTGAGTCCTTTTAAAGAGAAAGGTGAGGTAAAAATATTTCAAATAAATAATTAATAAATAAGATGCTGGAGGGAAAGGGGAAATCAATGTTACAGAATCATTTTGAAGTAGCCTGGATATCTCTTTATTCAGGACTGTTGAGGGGTGGTGTAATGCAGACATGGCCCATTGGGGAAATCACAAATCAAAACCTGCATAGATCAATGCCCTGTAAATAGCATACACAAAGTAAGTAAAGTTAAATGTATTCTTGAAGGCTTTCACGGCCAGGATCTGATGGCTGTTGTGGTTTTCTCGGGTTCTTTGGCCATGTTCTGAAGGTTGCTCTTCCCCAGCCCAGTTATAGCCAACTTCTACATGGAACTTTTTGAAAAACAGACCCTGGCTTCGGCACCCTTCACACCCACAGTCTGGTTCCGATATGTAGATGACACCTTCGCAATTTGGAACCATGGTGAAGAAAAACTGGAAGAATTTCTAAACACCATCCAGCCAAATATTCAATTCACCATAGAAAAAGAAAGAGAGGGCCAACTCCCGTTCTTAGATGTCATGGTCATACACAAAACTGACCTCTTATTGGGACACAACGTCTACAGAAAACCCACCCACACAGACCGGTACCTACACAAAAACTCCAACCAACACCCACAACAGAAAAGAGGCATAATCAAAACACTGGTAAACTGGGCAAATCGGAACTGTGAAGCTCAATTTCTCAGCACTGAACTCGGCCATCTGAATTGGGCCCTACAGGCGAATGGCTATTTCAAGAATGAAATCAAAAGAGCTATCAAACCAAGAAAACAACACCAAACTGAAGAGGAAAAACAGCCACCAACAAATAAAGTATTTCTGCTATACATCAAAGGGGTCATGGACCGCATGGGGAAAATTTTGAAAAAAACACAACCTACAAACAGTATTCAGACCCACCACAAAAATACAACAAATGTTACGGTCAGCAAAAGACAAAACGGACCCCCCTCACCACTGCAGGAGTATACCGGATACCTTGCAGTTGTTGACAGGTAGCATACTGGAACCACAAAACGCAGCATTCACACCAGAATCAAAGAACATGAGAGACACTGCAGACTAAAACAACTGGAAAAATCAGCAGTAGCTGAACATGCCCTAAAACAAGCTGAACATGAAATTTTATTTCAAAATACTGAAGTACTGGACAACACCAGCAATTATGTTAGACTGCACAGGAAAGCTATTCACATCCATAAACATAAACAGAACTTCAACAAAAAGGGGGAAGGCCTAAAACTAAACACGGCCTGGCTCCCCATTCTGAAAAATACAACCTGCAAAAGGTCAACAAACTCTACCCAGCACAAAGGCCAAGAATCATTGCACAAAAAAGACCAGCTAATGATATCCATCAATCACGGTGACACATAACCCCTCATCACAACAAAAACATGCTGATCACCCTATCTCCTGAAAAAAGACAAAAGCTATAAATGCTCAACTAGCCAACAAACAGCAACAGAGCATGGCCAGAGTTCCTACTCCAGTCCTCTGAAGATGCCGGCCACAGAGACTGGTGAAACGTCAGGAAGAACAACCTTCAGAACACGGCCAAAGAACCCGAAAAACCCACAACAACCATAAGTAAAGTTAGCTACTTAATCGTTCATCAAATGCATCAAGGGAGACTCACAACCTTGAAACAAGGACTCCACAACAAACAAGTAGTTTGTGCAATACCTCACTACTTCAAAGCATAATTCAGCACTCTGTAACTTTGCCTCCCACTCCCCATTATGCTGCATATGTAGTTCACAACGTGAGATGTTTCAAAAGAAAATAATGTACAAACCTAACAATCTGGGACACCAGCATTTCCCGCCATTTGGGCATTTCATTCCCCATGGAGCTGAGAAGGAAACAAGGGGTAGAGGGAGAAAGTACTTGAGAGATATGCTAACATCCATATGGAAAATAGTTTGACACAAAGATTGGAGGTTAAAAGTTTAAATGCTCACAACAGAGATGACAGCAGTTTCCTTTTGGTCAGAAACTTCAAAGGGAATGTCTTCTCTTTATGTCACTGTTGTAGCTTTTGGAAAACCCACTGAAATTCTAGAGTGTTTAATGCACACTGGGATTTTTTAAAAAATGTCTTTGTTGTGGTTGTTTTACGAATACATATAAATGGTTATTTTAAAAATCTACTTATAGAATATATAGCTAACATACATTAAGGCTCTCACTCTATCATATGTTTATTTTAAAATAACTTTCTTAATAATAAACACCAGGTCTAAAATTCAGACGAAAAGGCTACATATTATTTGCCTTAACCTGAACAGCTTTTGAAAGGAACTAGAATTCAGTTGAAGTCCGAAGGAGTTATAAATTATCTGAGAAATGAGGGTTTTTTTTTTCTGTATGAAACTCTGTTTTGTGGACCTGCTCCAACTACACAGATTGGGTTTGGGACCAACGTACCCTCTAATTTTCAGCCCCACTGGGCAGGGCTCTGCTTCTCTCTTTTGCAGCTTTGCACCTGTGTGCACATGTCACTCTTTCCCCCCCCCCCCCGGTGTTGGGATCCATCATGACCAGAACCTCTTGCAATCGCTGCCCGGAGAAGGAAGAGTGCTGTGCAGAGGGAAGCAGAGTCGTGCACCCGCTCCTATCCTAGCGGGAACCTTGTTTGAGACCTAATCTTTAAAGCAATCTTTATGTATTGCATGGGCATAAGCACGGAATTTTACTATCATCACAGACTGCTCTATGTCTTTATATAAACATACTATACACCTTTGACAGCATCACCTTTATTTCACCTTTCTCTGAATTCTTAGGGAAGACTTGGGAGAGTGATAAGTTAGGATACTATTGCTGCTACAGATCTCAGCAAGGTAGAAAACTCAAGTGGGAGACATGGATGAAACCAAAGTGTTGGGGTAGGGGAAATAAAGGGGGAAAAGAAGGTATTCCAGAGTCTGGATCTGAATTATTTTGTGGTATAAAGGAGAAAAATCCTAGTATCAAAGATACAACAGCTCCATGGGAAGTGCTCTGTTGTACCACTTGGAGTGCAGTCACTGGTTTAATGCAATTAAAGAATCCTCACCATGTCTATTGTTAGTAGCCTTCTATATCTACCACTCCAGCTAGCAATATTAATCTAGTAAACTGCCAGCCTTACCTGTTACTATCTTCCTTGGACTCCACAGTATGAATTAACATAGTTGACATTACATTCCTTATTTCCATCTGGCTTTAGGTGGAAACAGATGTCCACATATTTGGACACACTTATTTTAAAGTGTAGACAATTGTGGGTCTCCTGTAAACCAAATAACATATGTGCTGTCCCAAAAGGTTGTACTATATTAGGTTGTTTTATGTATAGCTCATGTTTCCACAGCTAATGAGAAAAAAATCCTTATTTTAAATCATAAAAATAATGTAGAACTCTAGTTGCAGTCCTACCCTTCCTGGCAGAGCCCTGAGGAATCCCCAAAATGAAGAATGGTTGTCGCAGAAGGCCTTTCAGAAACTGTGGCAATATCCGTTTTAGCCATGCTTATTATTTAAACAATTCCCTTAACTGCTCTTCCCTGAGGTAAGCTGTGGCCAAATTGTTTTTCTTTCCTTTCACAAAGCTGTTATGCAGAGGGCATATTTGGACAGCACTACAGTTTACTTTAGGCCCTATTTAAATACCTTCTACCACATATTTCAAACAAACAGTTCACTTCATTAGGAAGGCAAACAGTTTAGCCTTAGAATGCTAGCACTTGAGAAGAACCACACTGAGCAGACAAAACCCTCTGCCCCTGTGTAAACAGTTCCTTGTCTTCAGCTTTAAGCCCCAGCCATGTGAAACATCACTTCAAAAAGCCTTTTTACAAATACTTCACACATCCATTTGTTAAGTAAGTGATAACCCTGAAGAGATTAACCACAGGGGCTGAAATCCTCTTCTGATTATCAATGCTGTTATGTGAGCTAAGAAAGGGAAATCTGAAAGTTCACTCTTAGATATTAGCCTCAATCCAAACAATAAAATTAGTGACATTACAGCAACACCATGAGATAGAATGGATTAAGACGGAATAAATTGCACAGATCCTTATAGTAGAATTATGGGAAACAGATCTTCATTTTTACCAAAATAATTTAAGGTCTCTGGTGAAAACACTTTTTTTTTCCCATGGCAGATTGAGATGGCTCGTCTGCAGGTCCTGCTGGCATAGGCATCTCTCTCTACAGCTTCACCACCACGATCCGCAAATCAATAGCAGGGGAGAGGGACAATAGAGTTCACGGACAAGTTTCCCATTACCAATATTCATGTTTAGTTACTTGCCCAGGTTTATTCTTCTAGAATGATGAAAGTGGATTGAAAAAAAGAAACATTGGTAACTCAACATACACTATAGACAGATCAATATTACACTACATCAAGAAATTGCATCAGTCAACAAGTGCAAACTCTAGAGGGGAACTAAAAGACATCAGGTCACAGCTTTGGTGAAAGAAGAATGTATTCAACCAATGGTGGCTGGATATAGTAGTTCAGTGGTTTAGGTATCTGGCTGCAGACCCAGAGGTTAGGAGTTCGATTCCCCACTGTGCCTCCTGGAGAAGAGCCAGACTTTGTAGCTTTGGGCAACCTGCACATTCCCAGAGTGCCCCCAGAAGAAAGAAATGATAAACTGCTTCTGTGTATTCTCTACCTGGAAAGGTTCACAATAAATCAGAATAGATTTGATTGTGCACAATTATTCAAACAACACCAAATAACTGGCAAACAGGAGGCTAAACACATTTCTAACATCAAGGAATGCTATATCCTGTATACCATGGTGAAGTACATACTTTCATATGTTCAGGATGGGATGTGGAGATCTCCCTCATTGCAACTTTGAAATATAACAATATATATTCGGATTTAGTAATTATACAGTCAACCCTCAACTTCCGAACGTCCCTAGATATGAATTTTCGATTTACGAATGGCTCCACTGGCAAAAATTGGCATCGACTTGCGAACGGAGCTTGACCTACAAACAAGGCTGAGGCTCCGTTCACAAGTCAATGCCATTTTTTGCCAATGGAGCCATTCATAAATGGCACCCTGCAAAAAGGCAGGGAAAAAGGGTGGGAAATTCGAATTTCCCGCCCTTTCTCCCTGCCTTTTTGGCTTCGGAGCTCTCAAAGGGCGTTCCGCCTGACATCGGCGGAAGCCCTTTGGGAGCTCAAAAGGTGCCCATTGCAGTGGCAGGAACCCCCAGGGAGGTCTCCCATGGTGGTGGGCAAGCCCTTGGACACCTCCCTGGGGGTCCCCACCACTGCGATCGGCACCTTCAGAGTTCTCAAAGGGCTTTCCACCTGACATCAGAGGAAGCCCTTTGAGAGGTCCAAAGTCACTGATCATGGTGGCAGGGACCCCCAGGGAGGTCTCCCATGGTGGTGGGCAAACCCTGGGAGACCTCCCTGGGGGTCCCCACCGCCGTGATCAGCACCTTCGGAGGTCTCAAAGGGCTTTTCTCCCCAACATCGGAGGAAGCCGTTTGAAACCTCCAAAGCCAAAAAGGCAGCCAAAAGCCAAAAGGCAGCCAAAAAGCCAAATTTCCAGCCCTTTCCCCCTGCTTTTTTGCATTTTGAAATGCTGGAATGGATTGATTCCGTTCCAATGCATTTCAATGGGAAATGGTACTTTGACTTACGAACTTTTCAATATACGAACGTCATTCCAATACAGATTAAATTCGTAAATCAAGGTACCACTGTATAAAGATAGCTAGTGTAATTTCCCCAAAGAATTGTGAGAAGACCACCATTTACTGAAAGGTGTAAGAGCACATTCCTCCCCTAACTTTTAGCAAAGGTATGTTAAAGACAATGAAAATACTTAGAACCCTTCCTTGAAGGAAGAATCAAAGGAAAAATCCTGGGAAAGAAGGTTCAAAGAATTATCAATTTGAATTACTCATTTTATGGCTCTTTGTGTGTTTCCTATATAGCTCATACTATCTTTGGTTCTGTAGACTGTCAAAGCAGCCAGGCCTATAACAACCAAATGGGCCACTGTGATAATTAATGGGTCTCTCCTTGAGGGCAAGGCTCCTCCTGCCCTCAAGGAGACACTCATTAGGCCCATTAGGAAGAAACTAAATTTGGCGGCGAACGGCATTGGTAACTATAGGCCCGTCACCAATGTTTCTTTCCTAAGCAAAGTGGTGGAGAGGGTGGTGGCCGATCAGCTGCAGGCTCTTTTGGATGAAACCGATGCCCTGGACCCATTTCAGTCGGGCTTCAGGCCGCACCATGGTACAGAAATGGCACTGGTCGTACTGTTGGATGACCTGTTGAGGGAGACTGACAGGGACAATATGTCCTTGTTGGTCCTCCTCGACATTTCAGCGGCCTTTGATACCGTCGACCACGGTATCCTCTTGGGGAGGCTCTCGGAGTTGGGAACTGGTGGACAGGCATTTGCCTGGCTCCGATCCTTCTTGGAGGACCGTCCTCAGCGAGTCCAGCTTGGAGAGAGTGTTTCAGCCCCATGGAGTCTCAACTGTGGGGTCCCGCAGGGTTCAATAATGTCTCCAATGCTGTTTAACATCTATATGAGGCCGCTGGGAGGGGTCATCAGGGGGTGTGGGGCTTCATGCCATCAGTACGCTGATGACACCCAGCTCTACATCTCTTTTTCACCTTCCTCACTGGATGCCGTCCCGTCCCTTGAGCACTGCCTGGAGGCTGTACTGCGGTAGATGCAGGAGAATGGGCTGAGGCTTAACCTGGGCAAGATGGAGGTCCTGAGGGTGGGGGACCCTTCCATCTGTGGTTTGGGAAACTCCCTCTCTTTTTGGGGGGGTGACTCTCACCACGAAGAGTGAGGTCCGCAGCTTGGGAGTACATCTGGACCCGGCGCTCACCATGAAGACCCAGGTGGTGTCAGTGCTCCGCTCCGCCTATTTCCATCTGTGGTGGATTGCCCAGCTGCTTGATGTTGGGGCGTTCACAACTCTGATCCATGCAATCGTAATCTCGAGATTAGACCACTGCAATGCACTCTACATGGAGCTACGTTTGGGGTTGTTGCGGAAACTTCAAATGGTGCAAAATGCAGCAGCCAGACTTCTCACTGGGACGATAAAATACCAGCACATCTCTCCCATCCTGGCTGCCTTGCATTGGCTTCCCATTCGTTTCTGCATCCACTTCAAAGTGTTAATGATGACTTATAAAGCCCTAAACGGTTTAGGACCTTGATACATGGTGGAGCGCCTTTTCCCACCTAGATGTATCCGAGTCACTCATTTTAGCCAGGAAAGACGGCTGAGGGGCCTAACGCTGAGAGAGGCCCAGAAAGAAAGAACAAGAAGCCGGGCTTTCTCGGCAGTGGCCCCTCGACTATGGAACAACTTGCTGCCGGAAATCACCCTGGTACCCTCGCTGACTGTTTTTAAGAGTCATTCAATGACCTGGCTCTTCAGGCAGGCCTTCTCTCCAGTCAACACCTGATTTTCTTTTTTCTTTAGTTTTTTTCCATCTTGATTTGTTGAAATAATTATGTCATTAATTTACATATACTTTGATGGTTTCTATTTGATTGTATTTTATAATGTTTTATTCATCTTTGTAAGCCGCCCCGAGCAGACTCTGTCCAGAGGGGCGGGGTATAAATCGAATAATTAATTAATTAATTAATTAATTAATTAATTAATTAATTAATTAATTAATTAATTAATTAAAATTTGAAGCTTGTGACAATTCTAACAGGTTTGTGAGAAATCTGAGGAATGTTTTATCATTGTCACCTTTCTCTCAAGTGAACATCCATGACTAAGTACTGATTTGAACCCACATCTTTTGAGTTCTAGCCTGACCCTCTGTCCACTACACCACACTGGCTCTTCTTAAAAGAGCAGAGTATTTAAAAAAAATGATTCTGCCACTTTTTGCCAATTCTACTGTTTACTATCAAAGATCAGAAGAAAGTTTTGATTAAAACATTAGTACTGAGCATTTTGAAGTAAAACGGTACAAGACGTATTGGTAGATATAACTGGTTGCTTTCAAAGTACAAGACCCTGCTGTCCAGATAAAAGTCACTGTCCATAACTTAACACAGAAAGACTTGGACACAAACCAAAAAGAAAGGTAGTAATAAGAACTTTGGTGCCTCTCTAATTCTTGGGTAAATCATCCAGAGGGTATTCTATTTCCAGGAAAACATCTGAAAATTAAGAATGTAACAATAAATTGCAGCACAGTGATTGAGAATGACAGAAATTCAAAGTTATCTAAGACTAAGTTAAGCAGAGAATTGGCTGTGCCCTTCTCTTTCCACTCCACTGATGTCAACCAGCACATAGTCTATTTATGTCTCAAAGTAGGGAACTATAGATTTTCTTAAAATGCTTATCATGGAGAGCATCCCTTCAGTGCTGAGCAAGCATCTTCCCCTGCTTGGAAGTGGAAGGGGGGTGGGGATCACCAAAGACGTTCTGCTGTTCTTCTTCAGGTTCCTGGTATGAAAATGTTGCACAACTGCAGAAATGGATCCCCTGCCCTCTTTCCATGCCCTGAGCTCTGGATAAGAGCTTTGATTTATTGTTATTGTGCTTTGCACTACATGTAATCTAATGACTTTAGAAATACATAACTGCAAGAGGGCTGGAGTTCATCCTAACTATTCTCTGCTTTGGGGGCACTCTGCTTTAAAGAGGTATTTAGTGCAGACATTCTATTTTACTGTAGAGAAAGTATCAGGACCTTGGAATAAATGTGGAGACAGTTTTAAACTTTCCTTCCCGCTGTGGTCTCATGGTCCCATCACACCAGCAATTTATATTACAAAACAGTAATTCACTATTTTGGACCTGTGCTCCATAAAGCAAAACATAACTTTATCATTCGTTTGATCATTACACTTATATTTTCCCTTTCCTTTTCACAGGTCAAGCTGGAGCACAATGCTCTCCATCTCCCTACGTGGTGCACAATGCTGTCCTCCTCCCTACTTTATCAACACAACTCTACGAGAGATATCATGCTGAGTATGACTGGTAGGGATTAGATTTTCAGATTTTCTGGACTTAATTAATTCTCCATTGTAAAAGTTCTACTTAATCTTACAGGTGATGTGGCTCACCTGGGAGAAAGGCCTAAACTGCAGTATTTTGAGGCTTAGCAAGGCCTAGCTTTGCCTAGCCTCTCGTTCGGAAAGAAAACTCAGATACCTAAACCTAGCTAGCACAGGGGCAGGAATAGGAAATATGGCCAAACTAGGCCTCAAAGCCTTCCCATTTAGGCCTCTGTCCCAGGCAAACCACATTTAGGTATTAATCTGTAACACAGAATCTCCAATGGAGAATTATGGGATGCATAGCCCAAAATATCTAAAAATCCCAACTCTAATGAATGGCCTGAGGTTACCAGTTGAGTGGAGATTTAAATTCAGGTTCCTGAATCCTATTCCAAAACACTGACTAAACAACACTGACATGTTTGCAACATTTTATGCCTTTCATAGGGCATAAGGATCTAAGAGCAGCTTAAATACTTTTTAACAATATTTAAAATACTTTCTTGATTTGCCTTGTGTTCTGTTTTTTTTCCTCTTGTGGGAATACTTACAAACCAGATTTCAAAAGAACAGATCATCAAACACAGGTCATAAATTACTGCACATGTTGGATGCAGCCATATACTACTGACTCTCAAAGCAAGCATGGATGTTTTACTTGTGAATAGAGATGCGTATGCCAAGTCAGTAGTTCTTGCTGATTCATTTTTCGGCCAAAGAGGTATTTGGCATTTCCCAGCCCTACCGCCTCCAGCAGGTGCCCATTCAGAGACAGTGCCTGAGCTTCCCTGCCCCACCTTCTCTTTGCTGCTTCTAAACTGGCACCCACCAGAGGAGGTGGGGTTTGGAACAGCCAAAATGCAAACTGGCACAAACCACCTCTACTTGTAAAGTTTTTATTTATTTATTTTACTGTATTTCACTCAATATGTCTAAAGAAGTGGGCCTGTCCAAGAAAGCTCAAAGTAAAATATAACACTTTAAGATGCCACTTTTTAGTCTGTTTATGTTAACACATTATTATTATTATTATTATTATTATTATTATTATTATTATTATTATTATTAGTAGTAGTAGTAGTAGTAGTAGTAGTAGTAGTAGTAGTAGTAGTAGTAGTATAAAACACCAGGCACAGTCAATCAAAATTATAAAAACATTGACTGGTATTATATAACAGATACAAGTTTTAACCCAAAACCTAAGTATCTGTTAAATATCAGCACAGTATGCATGCTGTTCCTAATACTGCCAGTTTTGGAGCTCTGATAGTGTGGTTTCTGAGATCTGCAACTGCTTATAGCACTGTGTGAAATTTCTTGATATTGTTCCCAAAGCCCCAATGACTACAGAGACCACTCAAGTGTGTTTCTTCCAGAGGCAAGATGTTTCGATTGCCAGGTCTCTGTACTTTGCTAGTTTTTCCAATTCTTTATTTTCAACTTTGGTATCCCCTGGAATTGCAATGTCAGGGATCCAGACATTTCTTCGTCCTATTACTACTATGCCTGGGTATCTGTCCGTTTGGATCCGGAAATCCCAGAAGATCTTGACTTTGTCATTTTCTGACACCTCCTCTACCTGATGTTTCCATGGGTTTTTGGAGGTCAGCAAGTTATATTTCTTTTCCATAATAACCAGTGCACTAACTTTCCCACTCTATCATGTCTAACTTTGTAATCTGTTTATGCAGTCTTTGGACATTCCCAGATGAGGTGTGACACAGTTTCATCTTATTCTTGGCAGAAGAGACATTTGCTGTTAGCACTATTTCCTTGGGTCTTAGCTTTCATCACGTTGCTTTGGAGTGCTTGTTCTAATGCAGCAAAAATCAAGCATTCAGTTTCCTTCTTAAGGGTCCCCAGTTTTAGCCATGCCCATGTTGAATTATGAACATGCTTTCCATCAATATTTCTCAGGTGTTGTCCATATTCTTATTATTACAAAACACCAGGAACAGTCAATCAAAATTATAAAAAACACTGACAGGTATTACATGACAGATTAAAGTTCAAACCAAAAACCTAAGTATTTGTTAAATATTGGCACAGTATATATGCTGTTCCTAACACTGTCGTTTTTTGTAACTATGATGGTGATATTTCTGAGATCTGCAACTGCTTATAGTGCTGTGTGAGATGTCTTGATATTTTTCCCAAATCCCCAATGTCTACGGGGACCACTGAAGTGTGCTTCATTCACAAGCCAGATGTTTTGATTGCCAAGTCTCTGTAATTTGTTAATTTTTTTTCCAGTTCTTTATTTTCAACTCTGGCATCCCCTGGAATTCCAATGTCAATGATACAGACATTTCATTATTTTATTACTACTACCCTGTTTTCCCCCAAATAACACCTAACCTGAAAATAAGCCCTAGTATTTTTCAGAATGCTTGTAACATAAGCCCTACCCCAAAAATAAGCCCTAGTTATGTGAAACCCCACCCTCCACCACTGTGCAGCATTGTGCAGCAACCAGAAGATGACATGACTATATTTGAATAAATGTAGATTGTTGTACACGAAAAAAAATCCCCTGAAAATAAGCCCTAATGCATTTTTAGAGCAAAAATTAATATAAGACCCTGTCTTATTTCTGGGAAAACATGGTATGTCTGGTGTGTTATGTCCAAGGTGTTTTATCAGTTTGGATCCAGAAATCCCACAATATTTTGACTTCCTCATTTTCTGACCCCTTCTCTAGCTGATTTTTTTTTTCAGGCTGGCAAGTTATATGTTTTGCATAATGACCAGTGCACTAATTTTGCCATTCCATCATATCTACTTTTGCAATCTTCTTGTGAATTCTTTGGACATTCACCAATTAGGTGTGACAGGGTTGTTGCTGCTGCTGCAGTTGTTTTCCTTTGTGTTTTCCTTTAAATACAAACAGTAACTGTGTGCAACTTTATAGTTTAAAAAAAACAACACCTAACAAAAAAGGAAGAAGGGGTGGGAAGAAAATGAAAAAGTATGTCACAATTCAGCAGAGCTGGTGGAAAGGATCTGTTTCCCACCTTTTCTTCCTCTGCTGTAGCCTGCAGCAGATGAGCTCCAGTCTGCATTCTGAACTGAAGCTCAGGCAAAAGGCACAATCTCTTCTCCACAGTCATGCTGAACTTTGGAGGTGGTCCAAGAACCTTAGAACCAACACAGAGAGAGGAAACACTTGATGGCAAAAGGAACACAGAGAGAGAAGCAATTCTCAAAAGTACCCTACTTATTTCTTAATAAACCTTCAAACTATTTCAGCAAGGAAAGGAGTATAAGAGTATACTGCTATAAATTTGTAGGAAGAGAAGTTCCTGAAGGAAGAACTGCATATTTTAAAACACACTGGGCACAATAAACAGTTTTAACAATTTGAGAACTGCTTCTCACTGGGGTTTCCAGGAATGTGATGTCAACATCTTCATTCCTTCTTCCTTATTGGAGATGAGGCAGGTTCCAAGTAATGATTAATATTGGCTAGCTACTAAGACAAAATTACTCTTTCCACAGATCTTTCTTTGTTACTTTTGCTCTGTTCTTTATTTTGGATCATCATTCCTCAGTACACTCTGTACACACTCTTAATCCTCCATTTAGCCTTACTCACTGTTTACTTTGCATTTCTTTCCACAACATGGGAATGGATGTTCATTCACAGCCTAGGTCTGAATAACGTCCTCTGTATGTTGACCATATGTCAACACAGGGTCATGAACCAGATGGATTCTTTTAATGCTTCACTGAGACACTGTGTACTGTAGTGGACAAAGTGTTGGACTAAGACACAGAAGACCTGGGTTCAAATTCTTGGTGAGCTACAGAAACTCACTAGGGGTAGCAACAGTAAACCAGTCCTTGAACATTTTCCATACCTTTAAAATCCTATTGAGGTTGCCAAAAGTCAGAAACAATATGACATGTAACAACAAAGCTCCATTATTTATCAATTTAACAAACATTAACTAAGCAGTGATTTTTTTTGACATATCATGACATTCCAGTAGCCCAGACAATGACTGGAAGGACTCAAAGTTAGACTAATGAGAATAGAAATGCCCAATAATAATCATAATATTAGAATGGAAAGGAAGTGAAACCCTGTTAAGAAGCAATACATCACAATTCACAAAAACCTAGAGATAAACAGCAGAGGATATGACATCACTATAAAGCCCAGCTTGGTGGATTCTTGCTATGGGAGGCACACTGGACATACTGTAGCCCCAACTCAGTAAGGCAATTCTTATGCTGTTATCTTAAGTTAATACCTGAATCCCACTGCAGTAATTAAGAAATGGTTTGCCCTATTCATTCAAATTCCTTTGCCTCCTAATATTCTTCCCTTAAAGGTTACTTATGTCTGTTTTGGGTTTGGGTGTGTGTGTGTCTGTGCTTTCTGTTTTAATGTTTGGTTTTTGCTGAATAATTTATTAAGACATTTCCCTCTTTTCATTATTAATACAAAATTGTGCTACCACAGGCCCATTTTGTATTAGAAAACATAGCTTGATGCTTCTCTTGGAACAAAAATTTATCACTTGCTACCCAAAGCTATGGCCACTCAATTGTCACTGAGTGACTGGAGTCACACAGATTTAACTATCTGATTCTGATAGCAACCTGTGAACAAGGAAAGTCAACAATGGCACATGCTCAGTGTTTTCCTCTAGGTATATGTTCTTAATGTCATTACTCAAAATTAGATCACAGAAGCAACTTGACCTCTACAGTAAACACGGTCCTGCTGTCCTTGAATATTGACAAGGAGTACACAATGAAAGAATTTTTTTTCTGTGTACATGAAAGAATACCTCAGTCTAATCAGTTCTTAATATTCCTTAATTTATTTGCTCATTAAGAAAAAAAGTAAATGTATACAAGAATAAGTCTTGAGGCTCAGAACTAGTGTTTCTCATCTTTTAATTAAGCCCACACATTTTAACACTGGCTGTGATTACTGAGTAGCGAGAAGAGCACTCCCAGGCAGCTCATGTCCAAAGCAAGAGGAGAGTGTCTCACCCCAATATTTTGTGGTGGACCTCCCCACAATACCAGTCACATCCATACATCTTCCAAGTCCTGTATACAAAATATATTTTTTAAAACTAACAGTAACAATGAATTTTTGATCACCTGTTAAGGCAGCACATATGCTCTTAAAAAGACGCCACAGGCTCAAAAAACCATGTGTCGGCTTATTTATTCCGTGTTTATGCCGCCTTGTCCCCATGAAGAGAGTTAAAGATGCTCACACATAGTTACAAAAAATAGGAATTTTAAAAAGAATACATGGAATGATTAAAATGCAATTAAACACTAATTTTAGAGCACTCACCTAGAAATAATTTAAATATCACATTAAAAACACATTAAAAAGGATATAAAAGCAGCAGTTGTTGGGCTGAAATTAAATATTAGCCTGTGTGAAAACAAAGATGCAGTTCTAAGATTAAGATTATATATTATTTTTACTTGTCACCAAAAGGACAGGCGACAGGAGCCAGCCTAGTCTCATGAGGGAGGGTATTCCATAACCTGGGAGCAGGCACAGAGAAGGCTTTATTTCGCATCCCTGTCAAACGTATCTGTAAGAGTTCTGAGACCAAGACAAAGGCCTCCTCAGAAGATTTATATAGGGAGATATGGCCCATATTTCCCTATATATGTTTCAGGAGACCTTAGTTTGGCAATTGGTCCTGAGCTCAGGCTCTAACATTTCCTTTCCTGGACAGATGAAAGGTTTTTCCTCCCTCCTCTTTCTATAACAGAGTGGGAAGCCTGTTATTCCAGTGAGGGTGCTTCTAATACAGTGGTGCCTCGCATAGCGAGGTTAATCCGTTCCGGATTAACCTTCGCTATGTGAAATCTTCGCTAAGCGGGAAGTAAAAAGCCATTGGAACACATTAAACTTCATTTAATACGTTCCAAATCGGCCCTAAACTTCCCACTTACAGAAGTTTCCTGGCCCCGGGCAGCCATTTTCGCGCCCTCGGCAAGCGAGGGGAGGGGGCGAAAACGCCGTGCGGGGGCCATTTCGGGTCGTCCGGCCGTTTTGAAGCCGCAAAACAACTGTTTTGCGGCTTCAAAACGGACCCGAAATGGCCCCGCGCCGCGTTTTCACGCCCTCCCCTCGCTTGCCGAGGGCACGAAAACGCCGCGCGGGGCCATTTCGGGTCGTCCGCGGCCGTTTTGAAGCCGCAAAACAGCTGTTTTGCGGCTTCAAAACGGACCCGAAATGGCCCCGCGCCGCGTTTTCACGCCCTCCCGTCGCTTGCCGAGGGCGCGAAAACGCCGCGCGGGGCCATTTCGGGTCGTCCGCGGCCGTTTTGAAGCCGCAAAAAGAAAGGTTACTTACCTGTAACGATGGTTCTTCAAGTGGTCATTCTGTGAATTCACACAAAGGGCTAATACCAGCGCCAGCGTTGGGCCTCTCGGAACGTTTTCTAGCTGCAAGAGAAAAGTAACAATGTTTAGGACTACCCCTACTGCGCACGCCCAGCCTAACCGTCCCTCAGTTCCATTTGTCCGCCATAGGCCCTCGAGTCATAGAGATGCCAGTGACAGACAGACAGAGGGGAGGCCGGGCGGGATTGTGTGAATTCACAGAATGACCACTTGAAGAACCATCGTTACAGGTAAGTAACCTTTCTTTCTTCATCGTGGTCTTCTGTGAATGCACACAAAGGGTGATTAGCACGCTTACTAACCGGATGGTGGGCTGTCACTGAAGAGCCGATGCTAGCACTGCCCTCCCGAATTTGGTCTCCTCTTTTGCCCTCACGTCCAATCTGTAGTGGGTTATGAAGGTAGAGGCATTGGACCACGTAGCGGACCGGCAGATGTCGGGCAGGTCGACGCCACGAAGTAAGGCAGTGGATGAGGCAACAGCCCGGGTGGAATGGGCTTTAAGTCCCTGTGGAGGATCTCTGTGGTTGAGCTCGTAGGCAAGGGCGATGGTAGATACGAGCCACCGAGAGAGCGTGGACGGCGAGGCCGGGCAGCCCTTCTTTGGGCCAAAGTAGCAAAGAAAGAGTCTGTTGGCCAGGCGAAAGTCCTTGGTCCTGGACACGTAAAAAGCTAAGGACCGTCGAACATCAAGCATGTGGAGCATGCGTTCAACATCGGTCGTCGGAGACGGAAACAAAGTTGGGAGAATAAGTGGCTGATTGACGTGGAAGTCGGAGACCACCTTGGGAAGAAAAGATACGTCCAGGTAAAGCATAACCTTGTCTTTAAAGAATTGAAGAAAAGGTTGGTCATGACGGAGAGCTGCCAACTCGCTAGCTCGACGAGCAGAGGTGATAGCCACTAGGAATAGCGTTTTTAAAGAAAGCATCTTGAGGTCACAGGTAGCCATGGGTTCAAATGGGGGTCTGGATAGGGCATGTAGAACCAAGTGGAGGGACCACTGAGGGAGTGGAGGACGAACGGGAGGTCGAAGGTTAGAGAGACCCCTCAAAAACATCCTGACGGTAGGATGGGAGAAAAAACGAGAAGAGGGAGAAGCTCTGGGCTGGAAGAAGACAACCGCAGCAAGGTACACCTTGATAGTAGAGATAGACAGGTGGAAATCGAACAGGTAACGGAGATACTGCAGAAGCGTAGAAAGAGACACAGGAGAGGAGGCGAGATCCCTCTGCTGGGTAAATTTCAGAAAGCTTTTCCACTTGTAGGCATACAAGCGAGACGTGGAGGGCTTGATGGCGTTGGTCAAGACCTCCTGAATTTCTGGACGATCCTCCACGCCGTCAGATGGAGCGTGTCGAGGTCGGGGTGAAGGACTTTGCCTGCTTCCTGGGTCAGCAGGTCCGGCCACATCGGAAGGGTTACTGAGTCCACGGCCATGCTGACTAGAGTGGGGAACCACACTTGGCGAGGCCAAAAGGGTGCAATGAAAATGGCCGGAGTCGTCGAGCGTCGGAGTTTGATCAAGGACCTCTGTATCAACGGGATCGGTGGAAATATGTACAAGAGACCCTGGCTCCATGGGATCATGAATGCGTCGCCGAGCGAGTGGCGACCGAGACCTGCCCGGGACGCATACCGGGAGCATTTCGCGTTGTGAGGAGATGCGAACACGTCCAGCACTGGGGTCCCCCATTGGCGGCAAAGGTCCTGGAAGACCAGAGGGTTCAACTCCCATTCGTGTGTCTGATGTTGAAGCCTGCTCAGAGTGTCCGCAACTGTGTTGTTCTCTGTGGCTACATGGATGGCCACTGGGTAGATATGATGACGGTAACACCATTCCCAAAGGAGGATGGAGAGATACAGGAGTGAATGAGAGCGGGTTCCTCCTTGCTTGTTGACATAGTGCATTGTGGTAGTGTTGTCCGTCACCAGCTGAACTCCGCGGCCGCGCAGCAGAGGAAGGAAGGACCTGAAGGCCTTGATAACCGCCAGCAGTTCCAGGTGATTGATGTGGAACATGGCTTCCTGTGGTGTCCAGAGGGCGTGAATGGTGTGACGCCCACAGTGCGCCCCCCAGCCGGACGGACTGGCGTCCGTTGTGACTTGAACGGTGAGACGGAGTGGACGAAAGGGCCGGCCAACCGTGAGATGGGGTGTGTACATCCACCACTGGAGCTGTCTGGTGAGCTCCGGGGTGACACGAAGGCGCTTCCTTTGACTGTCCATCATAGGGTCGAAAAGGGTGAGGAACCATGATTGGAGCGACCGGAGTTTGAGGCGAGCGTGAGCTAGCGCCGGCGTTGTAGAAGACATCAGGCCGAGGAGGTGTTGGGCGTGATGGGCTGTCACCCGAGCACCGGGAAGAAATTTCCTGATGGCTCGTTGAATCTTGTGTATTCTTTCTGGGGGAAGAAAGACTCGACCCTTTACAGCGTCCAAACAGACCCCTATGTATTGAACTGTTTTGGAGGGAATGAGCTGAGACTTCTGCTTGTTGACAGTGAGACCGAGATTGGAGAGAAGATACAGGATGAATTTTGTGTCTTTCAGGGATTGCCTTCGCGAGGTGGAGACTACGAGCCAATCGTCCAGGTAAGGGTAAACGTGAATGCCCCTGAGACGAAGGTAAGCTGCCACCGGAGCCATGACCTTGGTGAAGGTCCGGGGAGCTGTGGACAGACCGAATGGCAGGGCCTGGAATTCGTAGACCGTGTCCTGAAAGATGAACCGAAGGAACTTGCGGTGGTCGGGGTGAATAGTGACGTGAAAGTATGCGTCCTTTAGATCTATAAGGACGAACCAGTTGTTCTTTTTCAGCAAGTGCATGATGGACTCTAAGGTGAGCATCCGAAAACGTCTGGGTCGCAGGTAAGTGTTTAGGAGTCTTAGATCGAGGATGGGCCTTATGCCTCCTCCGCTTTTTGAGACAGCGAAGTAGCGGGAGTAAAACCCGCATTGTATGTCGCGGGGTGGTACTGTAGAGATAGCATCTTTTTCCAAGAGAGATGATATTTCTTCCTCGAGCGAGGAGTCGAAGGGAGAATGAGTTATGAAACCTAGCGGAGGAGATCTTATAAACTCCAGCTGGTAACCGTGCTGAATAATTTTTAGAGCCCAAGTGTCGTTTGTGATGATAGACCAGTTGTGCAGAAACGGTTGAAGACGGGTGGTGGATGGTGAATGGGTGAAAACGGGGGGCCGAAAGTCAAAGATACTGTTTTTGTTTCCTGCCAGGTGGCTTAAAGGGTTGGCGACGATGGGGTGGACGAGGCCGGTATCCCTGATAGCCCTGGACAGAAGAAGAGGACTGGCCAGAGCGCTGCTGAGGTAGGTGTTTGTAAGGACGGTACTGTTGAGAAGATTGATACTGTCCATAAGATTTACGCCATTGGGGGCGTCTCTGTCTAGATTGAGTCTGAACAGAATAGGACTTGGCAGTCCTCTTAGCCTTGTGAAGGTCCTCCAAATGGGAGTCGGTCTTTTCGTTGAACAGCCCGGTAGCGTCGAAGGCGAGACTCTCGACCTTCGACTTGACGTCCTCCATTATGTCCGCAGAACGGAGCCAAGCGTGGCGCCGGATAGAGATGGCAGACATGAGAACTCTGGCAGAGATCCCTGCTGCATGTCTGATGGAAAGACGTTCATACTTGGATACCGTCTGAGCTTCCTCATAGGAGTTAAGGAAAGCTTGCCGGGTGTCTTCAGGTATCATTTTTAACCCCGGCAAAAGCTTGAGCCATAATTGTTTGTGATAAGCTCCCAGAACAGTCTGATAATTTATGACTCGAAGTAGCAAAGTGACAAGGGAGTAGATTTTCCTGCCGATGAGTTCCAGCTTTTTACCCTCCTTGTCAACTGGAGTAACATGGGCCTTGGCCGAAGGCCTTGAACAGCTTGTCTCAACAATGAGTGAGTTCGGAATGGGATGCTTGAGCAGAAAATGAGTGTCCGTCCCATGAATCTTGTAGAAGTGCTCCGTGCGACGAGGGACATTAGGTGTAGTCGCAGGCTGAGCCCAGAACTCCTTGATGGCCTCCATAACCACAGGCACAAAGGCTATACTGGGGGGAGCGGTACTGTCCTTCTTGATGTCCCCAAAGAACAAGTCCTCTCCCGGAGGCGAAGGAAGATTCAAGTCCAGTTTGAGTGTCTTGGCAAGTCTGGACATCATCTGAGAGTAAGAAGAAAAATCCTCAGATGGAGAAGGGGCATGAGGATCACCAGTATCGGAAAGCACCAGATCACCCGGAGGCAAATCATGCGGTGGCAAGGGTGGGGGTTGCTCCTGATCGGAGTCAGAAGACTGCTCTGTGGACACCTCATCTGGATCAGAGGAGAAGACGTCCCTCTTCTTCTTTGGAGGGGGTTTCTCGATGCCGACCTGCGCTGTCGGGGGTCGAACTGGGACCACGGTCGGCGCCGAGGTGGAAGGAACCGGTTGCGGTGGAGGGGCAACCGGTATCGTAGGAGGCTGGTCCCTGGCTCGAATAGCCCGGCGTCGGCGTTGAGGCCGGGTCGACTCTGAAGAAGAAGACACATATATGTACCGGATCTTTTTGCGGTACCGGTCTCGAGATGCGGATGTCGAAGACGAAGAAGGAGACCTCGAACGGTCGCGTCGACGTCGATGGCGCTTACGACGCTTAGGGCGGTCGGAATCCGCCGAACAGGAAGAAGAGGATCGACGTCGATGCTTGCTACGACGTCGATGAGAACGGCGCTTCTTCTTAGAGCGTTTACGCTTAGAGGATTTCGAGTCCGAACGATCGCCAGAGTCGGACTGAGTGGAAGCTCGATGCCTCTTCTTCGACCGTTTCCGTCGAGGAGACTTCGACCTCGAGCGGCCGGAGGAAGGGGACCGGCTCGGGGAGTGATGCTTCTCCGTGCGAGAACGTTTGCCTCGAGGAGATTTCGACCTCGAACGCACAGGTGATCGAGGTATCTTCTCTCGAGGGGATCTCGAGTCCGAGTGTACGGACGAGATCGACACGGGAGGCGACCCCTGGCCCGCAGGAAAAGGGCTATGTGGGGCAGAAGCGAGACCAGTAGTGACTGCGACTAACTGGCTCGGCGTCGGGGAAGACCTTCCCGAAGGTGGTAGCACTTCAGTACGTCGAACAGGAGGAGGAGCGGGTGCCTCGGACGAGGCCTCGAAGCGCCTCGACAACTCCTCAAGAATCGGTGATGGGATGGAACCCGAGCTCGGAGAAAGTCGAATGGATGTCATTTTAAGCTGGGCGGCCGCCTTAGCTTTGGACGATTTCGACGGCTTAGCTTTCGGAGCCGGAGGCTCGGGGTTCGAAGCAGGAGCGGCCGATTTCGACGACGCGGATTTTTTCGACATTTTGGAAACTTTAGAGACGACCGACTGAACAGGAGCTGCTCGAGAAGTGGAAGCCATTTCCCCCTCCGAGGGCGCCGTGGAAGACAACGTTGACTCCCACAGATGAAGTTTGAGGCGCTGTTGGCGAGCCTTGAGAGCAGCCTTAGTGAAGGCTTTACAGTGTGGGCAAGTTTTGGGATTGTGCGACTCCCCCAAACAATACAGGCAAGTATCGTGGCCGTCCTGATGGGGAATTTTGCGGTCGCACACCACACACCTGCTGAACGGCCCGGAAGGGGACATAGGGCAGTAAGGAAACCGAAACGACAAGTCCAAGGATAAGGCAGAGCAGTCCGAAATCAGTCCGAGTAAAGTTGAAGGGAAAAAAGCGCTAGGGTAGTCCGTGAGCGAAGCTAGGTCAAAAGCCAAAAATCAGATATATCGCAGTAACGCAGCTAAGACGAGAGGCTCCAAACCGCTAGGCGGAAAAATGGAACTGAGGGACGGTTAGGCTGGGCGTGCGCAGTAGGGGTAGTCCTAAACATTGTTACTTTTCTCTTGCAGCTAGAAAACGTTCCGAGAGGCCCAACGCTGGCGCTGGTATTAACCCTTTGTGTGCATTCACAGAAGACCACGATGAAGAACAGCTGTTTTGCGGCTTCAAAACGGACCCGAAATGGCCCCGCACCGCATTTTCGTGCCCTCCCCTCGCTTGCCGAGGGCGCGAAAACACCGCGCGGGGCCATTTCGGGTCATCCGGCGCCCATTTTGGAGCCGCCGAACGCGGCTCCAAAATGGCCGCCGGACTCCCCAATCATCGCAATGCGAGTGCGGCGATTGGGTGCTCCGTATAGCGATCCCGAAAAAGGGGATCGCTATACGGATTCGTCGTTATACGGTGCGCTCGCTAAGCGAGGCACCACTGTATATGGATATTTACGGGCAGGGGGAGATAATAGTGTTGGTGCAGTAGTGATCAAACCTAGAAGAACAGGAGACACACGTTTGAAGGCTGTCCCCTGTTCTAGCTCTGCTGCCACCTGTTCGAACCAGGTAACCAGCCTGACTGGCCTCCCTCTCTGTCCCTGGTGTTGACAAATGCCAGGTCTGCCCACAACAAAACCCAACTCATCCAGCACTTGATCCTGGAGGAACAGGCAGACCTGACCTGTGTAACTGAAACATAGATGGGCACTGAGGGCGGAGCTACTCTTTCTCCCATATGCTCACCTGGGTATGCCACCCAACACCAGGGCAGACTGGGCAGGCGGGGGGGGGGAGTTGCCATTGTTTATAAGGACATCTTTGAGGCTGCTAGGCTCTTTACGGTGGCAAGCCTGGGGCTAGAGGCCGTCCATGTGTCATTTGGGGCAAGGGGTGGCTTTGGGATTGTGCTGGCATACCACAATTCCCGCGATCCACTGCAGTCCCTGCCAGAGCCGGTGAATTTCATCTTTGTGGTGCTGTTGAGGTCCCCCAGATTATTGGTTCTGAGGGACTTCAACATTCACGCAGAGGCTGAGGTTTCCGGTCCAGCTCTTGAGTTCCTGGAAACCATGGCTTTCTTGGACTTGACCCAACAAGTTAGCGGTCCTACCCATGTGGGCAGCCACATGCTGGATCTGGTCTTTGCTGCTGAGCAGAGAGAGTGTGCTCCAATGGTGGTCGACTCACAGTGGCGCTCCCCTCCCGCGGGGAGATTGGACTGATCAAAATGGTCCGCCCCCGCAGGTTCCTGGATCCTGCTGGATTCCAAAATATCATGTGGGGGATTCCAGTTGACTTGGTTGCCACTCCTGTCAATGCTCTGGTGGATGGCTGGTATACTGCCACCACCAGAGTGGTTCACACGATCACACCTAAACGTCATCTCCACCATCAAGTCCGGCCAGCCCCCTGGTTTCACCAGCAGTTGAGGGCCATGAAGTGTAATTGGAGAGGTCTAGACAGCATTTGAAGAAGGGCCCTGACAGAAATTAATTTAAAAGGTGCCATGATTGTGTCTAATCTTTACCTAGCTAGGGTAAAGGTTGCTAGAAGACAATTCTTCGCTGACCAGATAAGCAAAGTTCACAAACCAGCAGGCAGAACTTTTCCATATAGTGTGTGATCTATCCAGAGCTGGCCACAGTGATAGGCCTCCCACTAGTATGTCCTGTGACCAATTTGCAGCATTTTTAAAATCTAAAGTGGAGGCTTAAAAAGCTGCCCAAAATAAACATTGATCCCTCCAGTCAGGAGAGGTGTAGGGCCAAATGGACCCCCCTCCTTGAGAAAAAGGCCAAGGAAATGTTGGAAGGAGAGTGCATGGCCTCATGGCGCAGTGCCATCACAAATAACATCACAGGTATGGATTTTCTGTTCCCCTATAAGCAATTAATACAGGGGCTGAACCCCCTGTTGGTAATGCAGAAAAGAAATCAAGATAACCATGCAGCTAGGCACTCCCAAGGGTGGTTCAACAGGGAATGTCTGGAAGCCCAACGGGCACTTAACTCCGCATACCAGATCTACCGAATGGTTCCTGCTTGTGACACACACACCCCATTTCAGCTACACATCCTGGAGCTGAAAAAAATCTATAAGAAAGTGGTGGCTAGGAAAAAGAAAGCTGATGTAATGGCATCATGGGACCAAATCATCCAAGCAGCCAAGGTGAATAACTCAGCCCTTTTTGGAAGCTGATAACCCGTAAAACGTTCAGGGAATCTGCACCGTTAGACTCCCTTATACTAGCAAGCACATGGGAGTCATATTTTAAGAAACTATATGCTGACCCCTCTAGTCAAACGCTACTGCAAATGAAGAAGGATTTACCAGTGTGGCCCCCAGTTTCAACAAAGACGAATCACTCATTAATCAGCTTAAAAACGGCAAAGCCGCTGGTATGGATAGCATCCCACTGGAGCTATTAAAACAGAACATGGCCTTCTGGGTCCCACTGCTGGCCTCCCTTTTCACCAACATAGACTCCTCAGGGCTTATCCCAGAAGGCTGGAGGGAGGCTATTATTGTTCAATTCCACAAAAAAGGCAAGAGAGATGATCCAGCTAATTACAGACCCATTAGTTTACTAAGCATAATTAGCAAACTCTGTGCTAGCCACCTCTTAGATAAACTTAAATGTTGGGTCGATCAAGAAAATCTGATCACAGAGGAGCAGTCAGGATTTAGGGAATGAAGGTCCACACTGAACCAGGTTATGATTATGCAACATCTGACAGAAAAATATTTTGCAGGCAATACAGGGACATTGCATACAGCCTTTATAGATCTAAAAACAGCCTTCAGCTCCATCTCAAGGGTAAAACTGTGGGAGAAGCTGGAGGGCACATCCATTGATCATAGGCTGCTGTACCTGATCAGAGAATTATATACAAACACATCCCTCATAGTGAGATGCTCTGCGAACGGGCATCGGTCCAACCCATTTCCTACTTGCAAAGGGGTAAAACAGGAATCTGTTTTGGCACCCATCCTGTTCAACATTTATATTAACGGTTTGGTTGAATTTATGGATACACCTGATTCACATCCCCCAACCCTAGCAAACTGCAAAGTGCCGCTACTCTAATACACAGATGATACAGTTGTTCTATCTAGAACTCCAGTGGGTCTCCGAAGGGCAATAAGCAGATTCAGCCAGTTCTGTGACAATAACCAGCTAGAGCTCAACTATCTCAAAACCAAGGTCATATCATTTGGCAGGAGACCTAAAAAAAGGGTGTGGAGAATTAATGGACACAAGATTGAACAGGTATCTGCTTACAAATACCTTGGGGTTATGCTGCATTCAACTGGGGCACAGACAGCCCACCGTGAACATGTAGCTTCAGTTGGCCATCAGTCAGCCCAAGCTGTTGCAAGGTTTGCACAAACTCAAGGTGGCCATTACATCCCTGTGGCAATTAAATTATACCAAGCCAAATCCCTTCCCCAACTATTATATGGGACTTTACTGGGCCCTCTTTCTGCTAGCTTTGCCTCATTGGAACAAGTTCAATCAAAATTCCTAAGGTCCATCTTCCAGGTCTCCAGTTATGCATCCAATGCTAGTCTACGACTGGCGACAAGGATGATAAAAGTTGAGGCCAGAGTCCTACTTTCCTCCTCCAACCTCTGGCTCAAACTCAATCACACCACATCAGATTTAGCATCCTTCCAATCTTCCTGGTCTAAGATGGCACAAGCAAAGCAGAGACACCTAGGATTTTAAAAGGATACCCCTTTCAGAACGGGTATGTCCGTGTGGCTCGAGGGAGGTTGAGTTAATGGAGCACGTTCTGTTCCATTGCTCATATTACCAGGGCATACAGGATAAATATATCTCACCTCTAACCAGGAAAATGTTGGGCCTCAGGGACGAAGAAATGGCCAAGCTGCTGCTTACAGGATGCAATCCACAGATAATGAAGCAGTGTGTTAGTTTTCTGGCAGCAGCCTATGAAACCCGTAAAGTCCTTATAAGTTTTGAAAAGAGATTTTTAAGGTTTACGAGTTAACCAACGGCCACACAGTAAGGACTAATTCAGTTTTAATGTAAATGTTTCCAATTTATTGGAGTATCTTCTTAAAATGTGTACCATAATTTTGTATACTCTGTTTAATTTTCTGGTCTTCGACCATAATAAACTGAAACTGAAAGTGGAGGCCATCTGCTGGGACCTTGATCCCTTTTTACAGACAACAGATCGAGTTGAGATGTACAGTGCATTGTCTTGTCCAGAGAGGTTAACCTGCTTTCAACCTGTGACATCCAATGAGGTGGACAGGGTGCTTGCACGCTGTCGTGCCACCACCTCCTCCTTAGACCCTTGCCCGGCTTGGCTCATCAAAACAGCCAGGCCTGTAACAACAGAATGGGCCACTGCAATAATTAATGGGTCTCTCTCGAGGAGGGCATGGTTCCCCCTGCCCTCAAGGAGACACTCATTAGGCCCATTAGAAAGAAACCTATTTGGTGGCAGATGAAATTGGTAATTATAGGCCCATCACCAATGTTTCTTTCTTAAGTAAAGTGGTCGAGAGGGTGGTGGCTGATCAGCTTCAGGCACTCCTGGAGGAAACTGATGCCCTTGATCCGTTCCAGTTGGGCTTCAGGCCACAGCACAGTATGGAAACAGCACAGGATCCCCCGCAGGATGACCTCCTGAGGGAGGCCAACAGGGGCAATATGTCCTTGTTGATACTCCTCGATATCTCAGCGGCCTTTGATACCGTCGACCACAGTATCCTCCTGGGGTGGCTCTCCAAGCTGGGGATCAGCGGCCTCGCTTTGGCATGGCTTTGTTCCTTCTTGGGGGACCATCCCCAGAGAGTGTAGCTTGGTGAGATGACTTCCACCCTATGTATCCTCAATTGTGGGGTTCAATCATCTCGCCAATGCTATTTAATATCTATAGGAGGCTGGTGGGTGAGGTTATCCACAGTTGTGGGGCTCGGTGTCATCAGTATGCTAATGACACCCAGCTCTACCTCTCTTTTTCTCCAACTGCATCCCTTGAACACTGCTTGGGGACCGTTCTGGAGTGGATGAGGGTAAATGGACTGAGGTTGAATCCAGACAAGATGGAAATCTTGTGCGTGAGTAGCCCTGGTGTCAGTGGGTTGGGAAACTCACTTTCCTTTGGGGGAGTGACTCTTCCCATGAAGAATGAGGTTCGCAGCTTGGGCATCTGTTTGGACCCGGATCTCACCATGGAAACTCAGGTGCCATCTGTGGTCCGGGCAGCCCATTTCCATCTTCATTTCCCTATCAAGACATGAGGGCACTCACAATTTTGATTCATGCACTCGTAATTTCAAGAATAGAATACTGCATTGCTCCCTACATGGGGCTACCCTTGAGGCTGATGTGGAGACTACAATTGTTTCAGAATTCGGCGGCCAGATTAATAACTGGGGTGAAGAAATTTCAGCACATCTCCCCCATTCTGGCCGCCCTTCATTGGTTACCAGTTTGTTTCTGTATCGGCTTCAAGGTTATGATGATAACATTCAAAGCCCTAAAAGTTTAGGACCTCAGTATCTAGCAGAATGACTGCTCCCAGCCAGATCTGTCTGCACCCTTGTTGGACGGGTTTAAATGAGCATTGAAAATTTGGCTCTTCCGTCAGGCTTTCCCTGAGCATTAATTTGCTGGTATCTCTGCTTCCCTTTTATCATCCTTTTTGGCATCCTTTCATCGTCCTTTCTACCATCTTCATAGCCATCTGTTTTAATTTATCCGACTACTATTGTATCTGTTGAATGTTTGTATCATTTACCTATTGTGTTTTAATATTGTGTTTGTCTTGTCATTAGCTGCCCAGAGTGGCCTGGCTGCCAGATGGTGTGGGGTATAAATCTAATAAATAAATAAATAAATATGTAACTCCTCTTATAAGTCTTTCCACATAACTCTAAATTACACAGAAATACATATTTTGGGGTTTATTTCTTTGATTTTTAATCCCACCTTTCTCCCATGTGGAGATCCAAGGCACTATACAAAAAAATTTAAACACCAAAATTAGTTAAAACATATTGAATAAGATTTAAAACTATGCATACATGCATCCTCCCAGCTGCTATGGGACCTCTGAGATTACCTTCTTCTATATTTTATTACATAGTCACACACATGATTTAATTCAAATTAACAGGATTTATTACACTGGGCGTTAACTCAGAAATAGGAAAAACATTAAACTTTTCAGAATTCTTTTTAATTATATCCAGACTAGTCTCCGTCCTTCCCTTGTCTCTCCTAATAATTTCCTCCTCCCTGTGTCCATGGGAAGTAGTCTTTTGTCTCCCACTTGCTTAGACCTCTAAGTTAAGGTATGCTAAGCAAGGGATGCCACAGTGGGGATGGCTGATGTGAACAATGGTCAAATAAAGGGGGGAGTCCCCCTTTCTTCCCCATCTCCTTTTCTCACTGCTGGGAAGTTTGACAAGTGTTCACTCGGTTGTTAAGCCAGGAATTCAGAGAGGGTTTCAAATTACACAGGCATTCTGCTCCTGTCTTTGGGACTCTCGGGGACAAGATCCCTGATCTTGTTCCGGGATCTTCTTTCTAGACATACTCCAACCCACTTGAGGTTCTGCTATTCCCAGTTTCCCCATCTCTGCAAGGCAGGACTCCATCCCCAGTTCTTCCACCGTGTCACCCCAATTTTCTGGCTCACCTGATTCTAAGCCTTTTGAGACCTCTCTCTAGATCATCCTTTTGAGCAATAACTTCCCCCACAGGTTCATCTTCTACCTTCCTTAGCTTCCCTTTTGTAAGTTTTTCTTTCCCTCTCCCTCTTTTCTCCTCCAGGGATCTTTTCTCTTTTCCCAGGCTTTCTATCTCGTTCACCCACTCAAAGTCCAACATGGCTCCTCACTGGTCCACTGGAGAGCTAGATGTCTGAAACACAGCAAGGTTTGGTGGGAGGCGATATGGTCCACTGACAGGGACCTGGTTGTCACTGGAATTCTCCCCAAAACATATTTAAAACTTTATTTAAAATTAAAATGTTTTTAAATACCTCCCCAAGGGTCCAAGCCAGTTTAGGTGTTTAAAGGTTAAGACAGACGCTTTCCACAGGAATATAAATGGACCAGAAGCCAGCCTAAGTACAGTGGTGCCTCGCTTAACGATTGCCTCACTTAACGAGGAAATCGCTTGACGATTAGGTTTTCGCGATTGGAAAAGCGATCGCAAAATGTTTTAAATGGGCTTTTTTCGCTTCCCGACGATCGGTTCCCTGCTTCGGGAACTGATTTTCGCATTACGACGATCTAAAAATAGCTGATGGTTGGGGTTCAAAATGGCCGCCGGGTGTACAAAATGCCCCCCCCCGCTGTTTTCTAGGATGGATTCCTCACTTTACAGGCAGCAAAAATGGCCACCCCTATGGAGGATCTTTGCTGGACGGTGAGTTTTCAGCCCATTGGAATGCACTGAAGGGTTTTTCAACGCATTTCAATTGGCTTTTTTATTTCGCTTAACAAGGATTTCATTCTACAGTGATTTCGCTGGAACGAATTATCCTCGTTAAGCAAGGCACCACTGTATTATTTGTTCCTTTAGAAATAGTCGCCAGTGATGGGAGTTTTGTGTTGTCACAAATGAAAAATAATGTGAAAGAGGATCTCACTTTCATTTTCATGTCTTTTTGTTCGTTTCCAAAACAGTCTCTAAAATGTGAATCATTGAGAGAAACATGAAAATTTGGGGTTTCAGTTGGATTTCCTCATTCATTTTACCATTTGACACACATATACAAAAATCAACTAGTCTTGCAACAAGTGTTGTCAGCTGTCAATCAGGATTCAGAACATCCAGCAAACAGGGAGTTTGAATCTTTAAAAGGGTTTGGAAAGCAAATGTGCCTGCCCTTTGCTTCTGGGACTGCTCTAGTTAAACTGATCTTCTCTCTGATACCCTCCATCTTGGATTTGAACATTTTCTCATAATGGACTCATTGCTTCTTTGCTTAGTGCTTCCATTTCAGATTTCTTCCTAACCCTCCACCCTTTTTTATTGATTTTGGAGGGACAATGTTTCTTTTCCTATACTTTTGCTGCTGCTTAGAGTGCCTACCTTTTGTGGACTGTGCCTGACCTGCTGCATGAGTGAGAAATCATCAGAGAGGCATCGGGAAAAGAATTCTCCCCAATAACCATATTTGAGGGATTGGGTGGGATTCTACTTCATAGACTGCATCCATGAGTATTGAAGGGACTGGCTGAAGAACTCTCAGAACCACTGTCCATTATTTTCTCGAAATCATGAGAAATGGCTGAGGTGCCAGATGATTGGAGGAAGGCGAATGTTGTCTGTATCTTCAAAACGGGCAAAAAAGAGGAACCTGGTGTGATTCCGTTCAGCCTCTTTATCTCCTTTTGGAATGGTGTGGTGTAAAGACGAGTCATGGACTTCATAATTTTCTAATAAAACCTCTTTATTCTTCAACATCTTATCAATGTCTTTACTAACAGAAGTGTCTGCCTCTTGCTTCAGAGATGTCTCATAACACTTGTCATCTTCAAACTCTAACAATTTCCCCTTTAACATTAAGGGCGAAGAACTCCAAACTTGGCCATACCATTTAGGTGAAGTGCCTGAGGCTTCAGGTGCTGCTATGTTTGGCATTACAGTGTGTGTGTGTGTCTGTGTGTGTGTGTGTGTGTGTGTGTGTGTGTGTGTGTGTCTGTCTGTCTGTCTGTCTGTCTGTCTGTCTGTCTCTCTCTCTCTCTGTGCGCGCGTGTGCGCGTGCGTGCGTGTGTGTGTGTGTGTGCGCGCGCGCGCGCAAAACCCAGCCCACCTGTGGCTCCCATCCCTTTTTGCCTGGGACTTGCCTCAACTTGGGTCGAAATGGACTGGACCCACGGGGTTTCCCAGGATTCTCCATACTTTGTTTGCACTCTCCATTGGGTTTCCTGCTGCTGCAAGGCTTTGAATCACTTTCTTCTTTCTCTCTCTTCTGTTTCCCCCCAATAGGGTAGCTTTCTATACAATTGTCTCTCCTACTCTTTCTCTGCATACTCCCTGGATACTTCGAACTCTACCCACCCCCCTGTCCAGGGGTCTTCTTGTACTAATTCTATTAAATCTTTCTTTTCCTCTGCTTTCTCCTCTTTCTCTGCCCAGCATGCTTCTCCCACTTCTATCTCCAAAAACCTTTCCCTCTCTTCTCTCCTTCCTTTTATCCCCTCTTCTTTTCCTGCTGAACTAGCATTCTCTGTTGTCTCCTTTGCTACACATAGTCCTATTATGTCAGACATGTGTCCCTCAGTGCTTTCTCATGAAGAGACGGACAGTATACTCTGTGGAGCACCTCTGGTGGTACTCCAGCTTCACACCTGGGAACTACAGACCAGTCAGCCTGACATCAGTCCCAGGGAAAATTCTGGAACAGATTATAAAATGGTCACCATGAAAGCATCTAGAAAACAGTGCAGTAATAACTAAAAGCCAATACAGATTTGTCAAGAACAAATCCGATCAGACTAATCTTATCTTATTTTTTGATTGAATAAACTCCCTGACAGAGAATGCTGGAGACATAGTTTATCCTGACTTCAGCAAAGCTTTGACAAAGTGCCCCATGATATTCTGATTAGCAAGCTAACTAGGTGTGAGATGGATAGAACATCTATCAGGTGGCTACACAATTGGGTACAGAATCAAATTCAGAGGCTGACGATTAATGGCTCCTTCTCAAACTGGGAAGGGGTTAAGAAATGGGATATCAGAAGGTTCAGTTCTGGGCCAAGCACCCTTCAACATTTTTATTAATGATCTGGAGCATGTCATTAAATTGCAGATGACACAAAAATTGGGTGGAATAGCTAATACTCTGAAAGAAAGGAACAAAATTCAAAATGATCTAGATAGACTTTAGCACTGTATTGCACCTAGAAAAAAAAGAAATCAAATGCACAGTTACAATATGAGGGATACCTGGCTCAGAAACACTACAAGTGAGAAGGATATTGGAATTGTTGCAGATCACAAATTGAATATGAGACAACAATGTGATGTGGCTACAAAAAAGGCAAATGCTATTTTAGATTGCATTACCAAAAGTATAATTTCCAAATCCCACAAGGTGCTAGTTCTCCTCTATTCAGCACTGGTTAGGCCTCATCTTAACTACTGTGTCCAGTTCTGGACACCACACTTCAAAAAAAAGGGTGCTGACAAACAGAAACAAGTTCAAAGGAGGGCAATAAGCATGATCAGGGGGCTGGAAACCAAACCTTATGAGGGCTTCCTCCTGCCTTGGCCAGGGGGTTAGACTAGAAGACCTCCAATGCCCCTTCCAACGCTACGACGATTCTATGAGGAAAGGACTGGGCATATTTCACCTTGAGAAAAGAAGACTGAGGGGAGATATGATAGCACTTTTCAAATAATTGAAAGGCTATTATACAGAGGGGCAGGTTCTGTTCTTGATCATCCCAGAGTTCAGAACATGCAGCAATGGGCTCAAGTTACAGGAAGATTTCAGTTGAATATTAGGAAACACATCCTAACTGTTAGAGTAGTACAACAATTGAACCTGGAGAGAGGTGGTTAGTGCTCCAACACTGGAGAAACTCAAGAAAAATGTAGACCTGGCAGATATGCTTTGATTTGTATTCCTGCATTGAGCTGGGGATTGGACTTAATGGCCATATAGCCCCTCCCTTCCAAATTCATTACTCTATTATTCTATGACTTGTTTGCTTGTTTTTCCTTGGTTTTGGGACAGAGGGCTCTGTGGGTGTATGTGCGCATGTCTGTGCTTGTTATGTCTTTCTCTTATGTGTATGAGTGTGTGTATGCACTGTTTTTTACATTGCTATTTTGCTATTTTTATGTATATATTTATCCTTTTTAAAGTTGAATATTTGGAGGGACTATAGTATTCTGTTTGCTAAATTTATTTCAGCAGGTTGCACTGTTTTTCCCTATTGTATACTACATAACTTTTCGGCTAATTTAGTATGTATATTATTTTGATTCTGTTAAAAGATGAATTTGGGTGATATTTTTTCTGCTTGCTAGATTCCTTTGGCAAGGGAGGGCTCTTCTTTCCAGATCTTTGGTTGGCTATAATTTCCACTGTATTTAATTCTTTCAGTTAAAGGTTCACAGATAACTGTGACCACTCCTGTCCATCACAATGGAACCCTGATTCAGCAGCCAATGGTTGTACAAAAGAGGCGGGACTAAGGAAATATAAGAAGAATGGAAGTCAGTTAAAGGTCAGTTAGAGTTTCAGTTAGGGATGAGTTAGGGACTTGAGTTAGAGAGAAGCAGTTTAGGCAGTTAGGACCAGTCTTGTGTTAGAGAAGAACAGAGAGATAGAGAACAAGATATGAAATGAATAAATACCTTGATTAACATGATTCTACCTAAGCAAATATAAATGTTACCAAAGCACAGTTGATTGAATGAATAAAATAAGACCATCCATGATTTACGTTACATGATTGATTTATAAACACTTAAATAAACATTATTTTATTGAATAACACTGATTTAAGAGTCATATTTGGTATAGTGAGGAATAACTCCTCTGGTGGCAGCGGAAAAGGGTTGAGAAATAATGTCATACCCGAAAGTGATCCTGGGTTGTGTGGAAGAACAAGCAGGGGAACTGGGGGTGTGTGACAATAACATACCTTGATGGTATTTTGAGTGACTGCTTATTTCTGTGGGAGGGTGAGGGCTATTATCTCCTCCCTTATTTTTCTTTTATTGTGCTCACGCTCAAAGAGGGTCTCTCCACTGTGCTCTGGGTGGGTGCAGTGAAAGTTATAAGTTATAAATACTGTATAAAGTTCTATTTTTCTCTTTCTAATTGTTTGGAGCTTAATGTTTTTTCAATTGTTGATGAATAGGTGTGAATTTTCCTTTTTCTTCTCTGTTTAGGACTGGCACTGCTGGTGGTAGGGGTATCTTCTTAGCTGAAACAGCATCTTTGTGTGGCCTGTGTATGCTGGGGGGTAGTCAAATGCTTCCTGTGGAGTTGTGGAGATCTTGCTTTGCAATTTGGTCTAAAGATAGGCCAGGCTGGGTGGGGATGGGCCAGGTTTGGTCTACTTGCATGGTTGTTGCAGTTGTTTGATCTTCTGAAACTGAACTTCTTAATTCCACTTTTTCCATGCTAGATAGTCTGGGCGGGTCCCTGGGAAGCAGGCATTGCACATCCTTACATGGGTGGGGGTTGCCAGCTGATTAGCTGGGATAAACTAGCTACTACTAGGGCTGTGCTAGCAAGACAGCCTAGTAAATAGGCAGTGGGGTGGGTGGGTGTGAGTGTGTATGTGGGGTATCGTTGCAGTTAGTGTAGTGGGTGCAACCTGTGTACACTATACTGCTGGGGTTTTTTTTAACTGTATTCACTTGGTTAGAAAGGCTTAGGGAGAGATGGTGAGTCTCAGAGGATGTGGTGGTGGTGGTGGTGGTGCTTAAGTCATGAAGAGTACTTTGGAGTGGGTATTTCCTTTAACTACCAAGAAAAGCTCTTGTAATAGGAAGTTTGAATTTGGTGCTCCACCTGGTCCTAGGGAACCCATACCATGTATGCATGGCAGCATCATAGTTTTCCATCTGCTCATTCTCCTCCAGAGCTGGTGACCAGCAGCCCATATGTACTGGCACCATATTCTGCTACCTGCTTATCCCTGAGGTATGTGTCTGGGGTGGGGTGAAGGGAAAGTCAAATTAAAAGATTTGCCTAACTATAGGCAAAAAGAAGAAAAAGTTATTTTCATTGCTTTAAATGCAAAACAAAACAAAAATTTTAATTGCCTTGCTATATGGATAATATAAGTTCTCCTGCCCCCTCCCTGTTCCAGGAGTGTTTAAATAAAATTTCACAGAGCTCACTGTGGATAGGTGTATACACACGGCAGCAAGGAGACGTATTCGTTTGTCTCCTTCTTGCCTTCTGGCTCTGAGAATTCTGGAAACACATTGCATGCCTGTGCTGGAGGGTTAGGCCCAAAAAGAACTCTGCTGGTGGATTATGGCACTGGCAAATTTGCATTGGCCCAGGAAGGACGAAATTGAGTTTGAATTTGAAATTGTTAGAGGAGTATCACATAAAATTTTGGAGATGGGAACCTAGCGTGGTGCGCGGTAGTTCACGTAGGAGTTAGGAAGAAAAGAGCTGCTCTGGAATGTTTGCCTGTATGATGCCATGAGGAATTGGCTGATAATACATTTATGTAGAGTTTTTGTGGCAAGGTCAGACAGTGGGTTATCTTGCCAACCCTGTCTGTGGGTAAAAGGGAATGGCCTATCATGAAACTTGAATTGGGACACCATTTTCACAATGAAAAATTGAAAGTTGCATTTGAACACTGTATATTTTTCCAAAGAGACAGAGGAATTGCATAATGTACATTCTTATTTCAGTTGTGAGTGACATGAGATCATGTTATGTTGTTTTATGCAGTCAAGTCACTTCCTATTTATTTATTTAAAATGTTTCCCCCCTCCTTTCTCCTTAAAAAGGATTCAAGGCAGCTTAGATCATTAAAAGACAATACAGTATATAAACAAAAAAGAGTAAGTAAAAAAGATCAAACAAATACAACACCAGAACACAGTAAACAAAAAACAAAAAGACATTCAAAACAGTAAGGCACAACAGTCCATTTAACAACCCCACTTAGGCAGCCAGTCAGTGAAGGAAAGCTTGCCAGAAGAGAAGAATGTTCGCCGACATTTGGAAAAGCAGCAAAGATGAGGTCTCCCTGTCCTCCTGTGGTAGGGAGTTCCAAAGTATGGGAGGAGCACCAGAGAAGGTCCTCTCCTGTGTCCCCACCAAATGCACCTGTGAAGGTGGTGAGACCAAGAGAAAGATCTCTCATGATGATCCGGAGCACGTTCATAAAGGGACACTCAGTCTTTGAAACAGCTTTGATCCAAGCTGTTTAAGACTTTATCAGTTGGAACCAGCACTTTGAATTGTGCACAGAAACACAGGTCACCTCCAAAAGGTCAACAGCTCTGCTCAGGTCTTACAAACTAACAGTCCTATTTAATCAGACATTCAGGACCATCCTCCCCAAATGAGAGACACCTTGAGCAAAGATGTGCACAAACCACCGGTACAGTGATTCATGCAGGTTCATTTAATCACCAAAGAGATGCTGAGTGCTTCAAAGTCTCACATCATCCTGTATTCTGTTATATAATATATTTTACACGTTAAAAAAACCCAACCCCCCCCAAACAAAACAGGAGTATGACATCACAAGCTGTAGGATGTCTCATCAAAATATGTGTAAGCTGGCCCCAATCTATTCATGTTACTTGTTAAAATCCACACCTACATTTTAAAAAAGATAACCACACATACAGCTCATTAACAACTATTGCTATTTTTGTATATAAATTCAAAGAAAAGGCCATCTGACAAAAGAGGACTATCATATTTTGTTGTCATATTACACAGCAGAACACAAAACACCAGTTCAAACAAACAGACAAAAAAGTGGAGCATAGCAATCATGCAGAAACTGCACTAGAACCAAGAGTAACTTATTTTTACTTGATGCTGAAATGGTTATGGAACTGACAGGAATCAACTGCACAGAGTGAGTGGCAAGGGAAACAGCAAATGGTAAAAACAAAATTGCCACTTGTATCACAGATAAAGAGCAGGTGAAGTTGGCTGCCTGCCAGGATAATTTTTATGAATGAATGGGAGGGCACAGAAAAACTATTTCCCCAAATTTCCTGTGTGGAAAAGCTCAACTTGAACATTAGGATAGCAATTTGACAATTACTTTACTTGGTTACTTTTCAAACTTTCTAATTCATATTCACAGAATTCTTGCTTTCCAAAAAGGCTCTTTTATTAAGAAAAGAAAAGAAAAAAAAACACCAACCACTATTTTAAGATGTTTCAAGGATATATCAGCATAGTTCTTTACACCACTGTTATCAATTACACATAACTGCAGAAGATACTTTTGACGGTGGAAATCGTGCATTGGAAAGGAACCATGGATTATAAAAGTAAAAGATCAGCTTACTGCTTTTTTTTGTTTTATATCTTAGTTCTCAAAATGTCTCCATCCAATATCTTGTTTAGTTTTAACCTTCATATTTCAGCTACCACTGACATTTTATCTTAAGCAAATTTAAATTAAAGCAGGAAGAGATGGGTTACAAACTTCCCCTCAGACAAAATATTTGAAGGATTTAGAGGGAAGTCGAAGCATTACAGCTGGATATTTCTCTCAGAAACGTGTTCTTCACATACAAATAAACATATAACATGTGTTACATAATATACAGTATAACATAACAAACATATTACTGTAAATGAATATAAAGTATAATAAAGCAAGAACAAAGACATATACTTACAATACTTTATGGAATTCAAAGCAGGAGCTGTATCTAGAACAAAACATGAAAACAATATGATTTAAATTTTGAATGTCCTTTAAAACTAAATAATAATAATAATAATAATAATAATAATAATAATAATAATAATAATAATAATAATAATAATAATAATAATAATAGACTTGATGGCATTATTATTATTATTATTAATTATTTAACATTGAGATTTATAAAGAAATGGTTTTCAATTGTTTGTTATACTGATAATTGTCTTTGTTTCACGATTTGCATATGCTAAACTACAACAACTGCACTTGCACCAATGAAATTATGTTGAAAATAAGAATTATTATTCTCTTTTTAAAATATATTTTATTTTTCCACAACAAATACAATACAAAATACTTAGTAACAATCTAAAACACAGCGCACCCCCCAAGGCAGTGGCAATAATTTTGAAATATTTATTTATTTAGTTATTAAATTTCCAAAACAAAACAAATACAAAATGCTTACTAATACAATCTAAACCACAGTCCCCCCCCCCATACCCACGGGACCCTTTGGAGCAATTATTTTATTATGAATTTCCTTTCCAAAATTGTTGCTTCGAGGCTTTCCCCTTTCCTTTCACTAATACAAATTCAATAAATCTATTCCAAATAGCATAAAAAATTTCCCCCTTTTATCTTAAGTTCAGTGGTCAATTTGTCATTTAACACAATGTCTCATACTTCATTATACCAATCTTCTAATTTAATATCATATTTGTCTTTCCAGTGTCTAGCTATTAATATTCTAGCATTTGTCATAAAATTAGAAAGCAATTCCTCTGAGCAATAATCAAGTTCTAACTTATCAAATATTGACAGCAAAGCAATTTGAGTTGAATTCAATATCTTTTCCAAATATATCACATATTTCCTTAAAAATCAATTTCCAAAATTTCTGAATCAATTTACACCCACCACATATGATAATACTTGCCAATTTCTTCATTACATTTCCAACAGGCCTTAGAACAGTCTGAATTTATTATGTTCAATTTCATCAGTATCATGTACCACCTTAAATTATTTTTTTAATTCTTTATTCTTGCCGACATTAATCTTAAAATTCTCATCTTCCTAATTTTTGCCCAATCCTCTGTTCTGATTTCTCTCTTTAAATCATGTTCCCAGATTGATTTCAATCCTTCTACTCCCGTTTCATTTTCCTCCTGATCCAAAATTAGGTTATAAATTCTACTTACTACTCCCTTCCTCAAAGCATCCTTCTGCATATCTTCATGTGATGATAGAAATTGTTCATACTTAGTACATTCTCTGCATATGCCATTAGTCCTCAACCATTCAATAGTCCATCTATCTAGTTAGATATAATTATACCATGATAATTTATTAGTTTGAAGTTTAACTATAATTTGATCCTTCACTCTCATTTTAATCATACAATTGTTCAATCTGGCAATCTTCTTATCCTTGAACAAATCAACAAAGCCCTTCAAGTTTGCTGGAAAATTTTCTATCTCTGTCACTAATTTTAGTGGTGAAGTAAAGGGACAAAATTTCTTTTTGTATCTATTCCAGACATTTAACATGTTTCTTAGTCCCTGCCAATACTTAAAATCCTCTTCTTCTAATTGTATTGGGAGCACCCTAAATAAAAAAGTTATTATTGGTAATATTTTCAATTTGACCATAGCGATTCTCCCAAACCATGATAGTTTCAATTCAGAATACTCCTGCAATTTATCTTTAATGTTGCTTTTTAATTTATTAAAATTTTGCTCCTTTAATTTTTGAGTCACCTTAACTATATTGATACTTAAATATTTAATATAATTGCACATTTTAAAACCATATTTATTAACAAACTTTTCTTGTTCATATTTATTGTGATTAAACATCATGACTTGTGTTTTTTTGCCAATTAATAGTTAATCCTGTCTGTCACATCCCCCTAGTGTCCCTTGTTTGTTGTCCCCAAACTCAGGTCCACCCTCAGGATGAGTTGCCTCTTTTTACGCTGCCACCAGTGGATGTAGTCCACAATATACCAAATATATCTCAGACACATGCTGCCAATATAACAAGTTTATTGATCATTTAATTGATAAGTAAATCACAGATGTTGAGGATTATTCATTAAATTGGATTTGATTACACATTTACTTGTATGTGTTTTTATTCACAGTAACCTCTTTAACAATATTCTCTAATCATCTATCTATTCCCTATTCCTTTTAACTCTCTCCTATTCTCTGTAACACTCCAATTTTCCAATCTGTCTTAACTCTCTCAATTCAATGTCCTAACTCTCTCACTTCCATTCCCTTACTCCTCTGTCTCTCTAACGCTCCCTCCCTCCCTCCCTCCCTCCCTCCCTCCCTCCCTCTCTCTCTCTCTCTCTCTCTCTCTCTCTCTCTCTCTCTCTCTGTGTGTGTGTGTGTGTGTGTGTGTGTGTGTGTGTGTGTGTGTGTGTGTGTGTGTGTCTAACTCCCCAACTGTCACTCTAACTCCACCCCTCCTGTCCTATCATAGGCTCCTGCACTTGAGCTCCAAATGATGGACAGAAGTGACGTGGGCATTCCGCCACACTGTTATTTCCCCAAATTTTTCTAAATTATTTTCAATTCTATCCATACTTTCTAATGGGTTTTTAATCATTAATAATGAATCATCAGCAAATTAAATTTATCTTAATTGTATCATTGTTACCTAATCCTTTAATTAACTCATAATTTCTTATTGAATTAGCTAACAGATCATACAAAACAATATTGGTGACAGTGGACAGCCTTGTCTTGTACCTCGGCCTAGAAAAATCTATTCTGTTAAACCATTGTTAATCATTATTTCTGAAGTATTATCTGAATATAATTGATCTATAACCCCAATAAATCTTCTGCCAAATCCCCAACCCTTTAAAAGCTGCTTTAATGTTAACCCACACAATCAAAGGCCTTAGATATGTCTAATGATAGATCAGTTGCCTTTATTTTTTCCTTTTCTACCACATATATAATATTCAAAAGTCTCCTATTTAAATTATCCATTTGCCTTTCCTTTATAAAGCCACACTGGTCCTCTTTAATATAATTTGCTATTAATCTATTTAATCTATTTTCTAATATAGCAGTAAAAATCTTTGCATCTTGATTTATTAAAGATATCGGTCTATAAGATTCCAGGTCTTTTAGATCCTTGTTGGGTTTTGGAATAAGAATCGTTAATGAATGTATCCAAGGTGGCATTGTCTCCCAATATTTTATTATAAAGCATTTCTAGCTTAGGTATAAAAATGAAACTAAAATGTTCATAATATACTGGACCCAATCTGTCAAAGCTTGATGTTTTACCATTTTTCAATTTATTAATAACTTCAGCAATTTCTTCTTCTTTAGTCTCTTCTTCTAATATTCTTTTGTCACAATCCAATATATTGGTTTTTAAATTCTCATGTATATAATTTTCTATATCCTCTTTCAACACGTTGTTTCTTTTATATAATTTCTGATAAAATTCTTGAAATACCTTCAATTTATCTTTCATTATATTATACCTCTTACCCGTTTTATCTTTAATTACCCCAATCGTATTTTTAATCTTCTATTTTTGCTCACTCTAGCTAATAATTTTGAATTTTTATTGTTAAATTCAAAAAAATCCTCTTCATATACATCAAATCCCTCTGAACTTTCTCTATCTCTAAATTTTCTAGTTCCTTTCTTTTTGCCTGAATTACTACCAATATTCTTCTATCTCTTTCGGGGGGGGGGGGATTGCTTTCCAAATTTCTCAATTTTCTTCCATTTTTTTCATGTTTATCTCCTTAATTTTTTTTCCAGTTTATATGATTCCCTTATTGCTATTCCTCTTGGAATTGCTTTCATCATATCCCACAACAGGCCTGATTTTGTACCTCCTGCTTCATTTATTGTCCATAATTCTAACTATTCTTTCTTTATCTTTTCTATTACTTCTGAGTACTAGAAAATGTTAATATCCAGTCTCCATCTTTTAGAATCTTTATATTTTTAATCTCAAACTCTATTGAAATCAAAGCATGATATGTTATTTTTATAGAATGAATCTCAGTATTAACTATCCTAGAAATTAAATCTTGAGATTTGAATATAAAATCTATTCTGGAATAATTTATGTACTGCTGAAAAAATAAGTATATCTTCTTTCATCACCTTTCATTACCCTCCAAATATCCTTCAAATGATAATGTTTTACCTTCTTGCTCAATAGTGTGTTTCTTTGGAGAACATCATTCCGATCATAAAAAGTTTTATCGTTTATCTTATCCATAACCATATTAAAATTTCCTGCCATAATAACATAATCCATCTTTACCTTCTCCGTTTCTTTAATAACCATGTCATAAAAATCTCCATGTTTAGTATTAGGTGCGTAAACATTAACCAAAGTACATTATTCCAAACCCAATTTACCCTGTATTATTATAAATCTACCATTACAATCTTTTACTACCTGTTTTACTGTGAATTCACAATTTTTAAAAATTATGTTTACCACACCTCTAGATTTAGATGTTTCAAAGTTATTTTCATAAATGTCTATATTATTCAACTTAAGTTCATTAACTCCATCTTCTGATTGATGAGTTTCTTGCAAAAAAAAACAATATCCACCTTATTTTTCTTCAATAATGCTTCTTCTTTTCAAGTATTATTATTTTCAAAAAGTATATGCATCACCCATTACACTTGAAAAAACACCAGAACTGGTACATTCTTTTTGAAAGCAAACTGTATGCTTTTGGATGTACAGTGGTGCCTTGCTTAACGAGCGCACAGTATAACGACGAAATCGCATAGCGATCTCTTTTTTGAGATCGCTAATGCGATTGCTTACCGATGGCCTCTATGGCCAAAACTCACATTGCGAAGATCGGTAAGTGTTTCGCTTACCGATCTTCGCATTGCGACGCCAGGAAATCAGCTGTTCAGCGGTTCCAAAATGGCCGCCGGATGACCCAAAATGGCCACCACAACCATTTTCGCACCCCGCCCTCGCTTACCAAGGGCGCGAAAATGGCGGCGCTATGAGGAGACTTCGCTTAATGGTGAGTATAGAAGCCATTGGAATGCATTAAACTAAGTTTAATGCGTTCCAATGGCATTTTGCATCCCGTTTAGCGATGTTTCCTCATAGCGAGGGTTAATCCGGAATGGATTGACCTCGCTATGCGGGGCACCACTGTAATCTAAACCTGGACAAAGTCTAGCTGATGGATCACAATTAAAGTGTCAACACGTCAAAAAGAAGGTTGGACAGGGGGACAGCAGTTAAATTCATCTCAGAACCTCCTAGCCTGCAGACAGAAAGCTTCATTACTACAGATGTATTGCCAATGGTATTTTGTGAGAAGTAGGGGCCAAAGTTACATGTGCAAAGGTAAATTACGGGCAGCTTGGATACACAGATAGCAATATCCCTAGTTCTCTTGTCATGGCCCCCAAAAGACCCTTGCCTTAGAACTGACATAATTAATTCCCTTTCACTGGAATCAACAGATTAAAAAGAAATAAAAAATTGGGGAGGAAAAGTAAGCACCTGTCTTAGATGAAGCCAGTTACTGGGCTTCGGGACTGGCAACTGTTCTGTTGCAGAATCTCTCTTACACTTACACACACTCAGACACATACAGAGAGAGAGAGAGAGAGAGAGAGACAGAGAGACAGAGAGACAGAAAGAGAAGCAGGGAGGGGCAGGGCAGGGAGAGACAGATTGATATTCCCTTCATATACGTAACTGGTGCACAGTCTGGAAATAAGGATGTTTATTTTTCTTATCGCCACTAAAATAAGTTGGGGAAGAGGAATAAAAAAGAACTACTCAATCCATCTTCCATGACAATACAAGATCTACAGGATCACTTCTTTGTTGTCCTATAAAACGTGTTTCTTGTAATGGAACATACTTCCTGGTAGGTCGAAATAAGACTGCATAAAGAATGAGTGAGAGTGTACTATAGCCCTTGCATGAGGATTCATGGCAAGACAGATTGCCAAGATCCATCGAATCTACTAATCATAATCACTTCCTTCTCATCTTCACTGGGGCAAAGGATATAGCCGGAGATGGGTCTGCTCTGGGACTGGGATTGGAGAACGTCACCCAAAAACTTTGTAGAAGGCACCCCCATATCATGAACTGCCTTCAGGCCAGGCATAGCCTTCAATGAACTGCGAGTGACTATGAGACTCTGCATAGTAAGGTGAAAGACTTTGGAGCACCAGTAGTTATTTCATCCCTCCCTGATGAAGGCTATAGCTGAGGGAAAAAAATAAAGACAATATTATGAGAAGTGAACAGTTAGCTGGACAAATGGTACTATCAGGAAAGATTTGGCTTCTTGATTTATGGCCTGTGGTTCTGTGAAGGGGACTCTGAGAAGAAAATGCAAAGGGTTTCACAAACCTGATTATGGGAGTTTTAAACTGAATTGGGGGCATAGTTAGAAAAAAGGGGAGAGACTCCATGTGCTGGTGACAATAGTATCAACAAATCACAAAGGCAATGATATAAAGAATCTGTTGATGGAAAAAAAAATAATTCAGTTCTTCCCAAAATCTCTGGTTTATGTAGGATATTTTGCTTCTGTATCCACGATACAAAATGCCATGCGATGGCACATTATCACTGCACAATATTGTGCCATGCTACTAACAGAAAAAAAGTTGCCAAACTTTACATAACAAAGGCCAGCCTGAATACTGGTGTCACCTATGCCAACAGTCAAAAGAATCTACAGGATACCTCTTGTGTTCACTACCATTTCTTCTAAGCATTCTGAATATTTTGTGAAATTAAATTTTCTCCAGGCAATAGAGAATTTGTTGAAAAATAGCCCTGTCAATTGCTTTATGTTTGGATGAGAAGTATTAAACTGATGGAAAAAAGGTGTCAGATTCTGGGATTTTCTCCTGCTTTGTGCTTTACTGTGCACAATTTAAAGTGCTGATTTTAACTGGGTCCAAACTATTTCAAAGACCATATCTCCATTACGAGCCGATTCAGGTGCTAAGATAATCAGGAGAGGCCTTTCTCTTGGTCTTACAGGTGTGTCTGATGGGGACACAGGAGAGAGCCATCTCAGTGGCTGCTCCCAGACTTTGGAACCCCCTCCCACAGGAAGCTAGACTGGGCCCATCTTTGCTATTCTTCTGCAAGCAGGCAAAGACCTTCCTCTTCAAGCAAGCCTTCCCTCAGTAACCAGATACCTGTATGTGATTTTTAGATAGACTGTTTTGCATTACTGCTTTGACTGGATTTTTAGTACTACTTGTGTTTTCCATTTTTGAGTTCTCCATTTCTCAAGAGTGATGTTTTAAAATGATTTATATATTTATTGATATTTGCCTTAATATTGCCTGTTCATGATGAACAATAAATAAAGCCTCTTATTGTTCATAATTTTTGAAATATTGTCTTTTTATGCTGTTAACCACCATTGTATACTCATTGTTTTCAACTTAAATATTGTCTTTCATCACTATAAGCCACCTTGGGTCCTTTTCAAGGAGAAAGGCTAGGTAGGTAGGTAGGCAGGCAGGCAGGCAGGCAGGCAGGTGGGTAGGTAGGCAGGCAGGCAGGCAGGCAGGCATACATAGATACAGTGGTGCCTTGCTTAACATTGATAATCTGTTCCAGGAAAATCACCGTTAAGCGAAAACATTGTAAAACGAAATTAAAAACCCCATTGAAACCCATTGAAACCCATTCAATGCATTCCAATGGGGTAAAAACTCACCGTCCAGCGAAGATCCTCCATACGGTGGCCATTTTTGCTGCCTGTATAGCGAAGAATCCATCCCTAAACACAGCGGGGAGCCATTTTAAGCACCCGGTGGCCATTTTGAAAACCCGATGATCAGCTGTTTTGATCATTGTAATGCAAAGAATCGGTTCCCGAAGCAAGGAACTGATCTTCGCAAAGTGAAAAAACCCCATTTAGACCATAGTTTTGCGATCGCAACTGCGATCGCAAAAAGATCATCGTACAGCGATTTCGTCGTAATGTGGGGAAATTGTTAAGTGAGGCACCACTATACGTACATACATACATACATACATACATACATACATACATACATACATACATACATACATACAGTGGTATCCCACTAAACGACGACCCCGCTAAACAACAAACCCACATGACAATGACTTTTTCCGATCGCTACAGCGATTCGCAAAACAGTGATTTTAATGGGGGATTTTCGCTGGACGTTGATTAGGTCCGTGCTTCGCGAACTGTTTGTTCGCAAGACAACGATTTTTTCGACTTCGCAAAATGGCTGCCCTGTGTTTTCCGGACTCATGCTTCGCAGGGCAGCCATTTTTACAGCTCATCGGCGCTTGCAAAATGGCTTCCCTATGGGCGATCTTCACTGGACAAGGAGGTATTTTTCCCATTAGAACACATTAAACCAGGTTTCAATGCATTCCGATGGGGAAAGGGTTTTCGCATGACAACGATTTTGCTAAAAAGCAATTTTCCCGGGATGGATTATCGTTGTCATGTGGGGCACCACCGCACACACATGCATGCATACATGCATACATGCATACATGCATACATACATACATACATACATACATACATACATACATACATACATACATACATACATACATACATACATACATACATACATACATACATACATACATACAGTCTGTTTGTGAATGGTACTGAGTAGAGATGGGATTCATAATGGTTCATACTTTAACACATAGATGTTCTGTCAGGGGGACTTCCTTCCCCACCTCCTCTGGTGGGTGCCCATTCAGAGGAGGAGGCAGGACAGGGACGTCTATATCTTGTACTGAGTATTGAAAAGTGGATGGGGCAAGATTGCTCTTTCCAATGTATATGATCTGTTTTAAATCTGGGGATATTTAGGGTCATCTATTTCTGGAAGCAGAGTAACACAGATTTATTTTTTGAAATTGTAACTCAAAAACCCATTGTCCAATTAGTACAGAGCAAAAGCAAGTTGTCTGCTACAACTGTGTCAAATTTGGTCAAAATTTAGTCAAAATTTGGTCATAATCGTTTTTTGTTTGCCCTGACCCCATTTTTAGAATTGCCTTATAGAATATTGATTTGTTCTGCCAGCACAAGATCATTGCTGCGCTCTCGTGGACCAATAATAAAACAGCTGGAGGGAGAGACCATCACCTGTCTTTATACCACAGTACACAGCATGGGAAACAAGACAAAAAACATGAATTTTTAACATAGGAAGGTGAATATAATTTAATATAATTTAATAGACCTTAATGAAATTGCTGGGATGATACTCAAGACTAGAATGTAGTAATTGAATAGTACTATACAATGAATTCAAAAGGAATAGGCTAAAGAGGAAAGCAAGAGGAATAGCATAATATACATTTATGTTGAGACTTAGGGTATGAAGCATGGAAGACTGATAGTGAACATTTGGGTGAAAAGGAAGGAAGAGGCAAATAACAGTGATATCACTGTAGGAATGTGCCAGACTGAGTTTATTCCTTCCTAAATCAGATTACCAAAGTATTCAAACCAAAGATGTATAGTAGTAATGGGATACTTTAGCTACCATAGCATTTGTTGGAAGACAACACTCTTTTATGAAAATGTAAAGTTCAGCCTTTTCCTGTTGGTAATTTCAGAAAGAACAATAGGACTATCTTGGCTGGTCTTTGACAGTAATAAAGTTTTGTCTGTCTGTCTGTCTGTCTGTCTGTCTGTCTGTCTGTATCTATCTATCTGTCTGTATCTATCTGTCTGTATCTATCTATCTATCTATCTATCTATCTATCTATCTATCTATCTATCTATCTATCTATCTATCTATCTATCTATCTATCTATCTATCTATCTATCTATCTATCTATCTATCTTGGACCAGATCCTCACCAGTGCAGAAGAAATGTCAGCAAGATGGAAAGAGTGTGAATCTCAGGTAGAAGCGACCACTTCCTTTTGGGACTCATTATACGTGGTGGCGCTGTGGGCTAAACCGCAGAAGCCTGTGCTGCAGGGTCAGAAGACCAAGCAGTTGTAAGATCGAATCCACGTGACGGAGTGAGCGCCCATTGCTTGTCCCAGCTCCCGCCAACCTAGTGGTTCGAAAGCATGCAAATGCGAGTAGATAAATAGGTACCATCTCGGTGGGAAGGTAAACAGCGGTGGGAAGGTAAACAGCGTTCCGTGTCTAAATCACACTGGCCATGTGACCACGGAAAGATTGTCTTCGGACAAACGCTGGCTCTATGGCTGGAAGAGCGGGATGAGCGCCGCCCCCTAGAGTCGGACACGACTGGACAAAAAATTGTCAAGGGGAACCTTTACCTTTACCTTTTTATACAGAGAAAATGGGAAGTTGAATGTAAACAGATATGCACGCTAGACTTTAAGAAGGGTGGTTTCAGTAAGATTAACAAAATACAGGTGGGAGTCTATGGTTACAAATATTCAATGAAAATATAGTTTAAGATATATAGAGATATCTTAAAGGTGAGATATTGATGGCAGAATCACAAACAATGTCAGTGAAGATTACAACAAATGCAACATGAATGGCTGCATGAGAAATATTCATATGAGCTTAGATTCAAAGGAGACATGCATAGGAAACCAAAGAGGTATAAATCAGCAAGGATGGGGACAAATGAATAGCCAAAATTTGTAGGGACAAGGTCAGGAGCTCCAAAGCTCAGAATGAGTTCAGGCTTGCAAGGGAAGTTAAAAATAATAAAAAGAGGTTGTTGGTTTTTTTTCCCTTCTCAGCTATGTTCAAAGTGAAAGAAAGAATAAGGAAGCAATAGTTCAACTGGAGGGAGAAGATGGAAAAATGTTAATGGATAACAGATAAAAGCCAGGACTGTTCAACACCTCCTTCTCCTCTGTTCTCTAAAACAGTAGCAGTGCTCAAGCTGTTAAAAACAGAATCAATGACACAGCTAGAGGGATGCAGCCCAAGATATGTGAAGAGATGGCATGGAAACACTCAACTACTGTAAATGAATTCAAGCTTCCATTGCCGAATGAACTGCATCCCAGGGTACTACAGAAACTTGCTGAAGTAATGCAGACTTTCTGTCTGTGATCTTTGAGATTTCATGGAGAATAGGGAAGGCCCCTTCAGACTGCAGGCAGGCAAATGTCCTTTCTTCAGAAGAGTGGGGGGGGAGAAGATCTGAGCAACTACCAACCAACTTCCTTGAAAAAGCTACCAGGAAATGAATAGTTGGACTGTAAGCAATTGTAAGAGTTCTGTGAATGCTAAGAGACAGCATGGGTTTCTCAGAAACAAGTTGACTTAGATAAATTTTATCTCTCTCTTTTTTAAAAAAAAACAGATTTATGACAGATTTATGAGCTTAGTAGATCAGAGTAATGCTGTGGATGTTGTATAACTTGATTTCAATAAATCTTTTGACAAGATCATCCATTTTTTTTTCTTTTTGTGGCCAAACTGGTGAAACATGGACTAGACAAAGCTATTGTTAGGTGGATTTACAGTTGACCAACAGACCGTCCCTAAAGAGTGCTCACCAATGATTGCAATCATGAAAGATGTGACAAGTGGGGATGCCATAGTTTAGGTTGTGTCCATAGTTCAACAAGGATATCAACAAGCTGGAATAAGTCCAGTGACCAAGAGATTAAGGGTCTGGAAAAACAAGCCTTATGAGGAACAAGAATGTTTAACCTGGAAAAGAGAAGACTGGAAGATGATTTAACATCAAAGATCTGAAGAGCTGCCACATGCAGCAAGCCAGGTTTTTATTGCTCCAGAAAGCAGAAACTAAACCAATGTATTCAAATTTAAAGAAAAGAGCTTTCCTTTGATAACAATCAGGAAGAATTTCCTTTGGTTGAGAACAATTCAACAGTAGGAAAGATTACTTCAAAATGTGGTGGAATCTTCTGTGTTATGAGATTTTTAAACAGAAGCTGGATGACCATTAGCTACTAAAGCTTTTTTGATTGCTGCTGTGGCAGAGGGTCGGACTAGATCACTCAGATTATCATATTCACCTAAAGATTGGAAAAATCTCTATTTTGGGTGACAGCTATCAGAAATTAACAGTGAGGGTGCCCACTAGCCATTCTAGCTGAAGGATCTGGAGGGCTATAATCTAATGAAGTAACTTTTCCCATCTCCGCATTCTTAACAAGTACATTATTCCACTTGTTTCAAAAATGACACTTTCTTTTGAGGTATTTCACTGGTCCTCCTTAAGTTCTAGGGTACAAATACAAACTTTATGGGCATCCTATCAGTATGGGATTGGATACATATACTGTATAACATCAGAGGCAGATTTTACTTTAAAAACATGGAAATTGGAGACCTGAAAGGATCATCGTCGTTTAGTCGTGTCCGACTCTTCGTGACCCCATGGACCAGAGCACGCCAGGCCCTCCTATCTTCCACTGCCTCCCGTAGTTGTGTCAGTTTCATGTTGGTTGCTTCGCAGACACTCTCCAGCCATCTCATCCTCTGTCGTACCCTTCTCCTCTTGCCATCACACTTTCCTAACATCAAGGTCTTTTCCAAGGAGTCTTCTCTTCTCATGAGATGGCCAAAGTACTGGAGCCTCAGCAGCTGCTGTCTCCATCTGCAATGATCATGGAGCCCAAGAAAATAAAATCTGTCACTGCCTCCATATCTTCCCCTTCAATTTCCCAGGAGGTGATGGGACCAGTGGCCATGATCTTAGTCTTTTTTTTATGTTGAGTTTCAGGCCGTTTTTTGCACTCTCCTCTTTCACCCTCATTACAAGGTTCTTTAATTCCTCCTCACTTTCCGCCATCAGAGTGGTATCATCTGCATATCGGAGGTTGTTGATATTTCTTCCAGCAATCTTAATTCCGGCTTGGGATTCCTCCAGTCCAGCCTTCCGCATGATGTATTCTGCGTATAAGTTAAATAAGCCGGGGGACAATATACAGCCTTGTCGTACTCCTTTCCCAATTTTGAACCAATCCGTTGTTCCATATCCAGTTCTAACTGTTGCTTCCTGTTCCACATATAGGTTTCTCAGGAGATAGACAAGGTGGTCAGGCACTCCCATTTCTTTAAGGACTTGCCATAGTTTGCTGTGGTCCACACAGTCAAAGGCTTTTGCATAGTCAATGAAGCAGAAGTAGATGTTTTTCTGGAACTCTCTAGCTTTCTCCATAATCCAGAGCATGTTAGCAATTTGGTCTCTAGTTCCTCTGCCCCTTCGGAATCTAGCTTGTAGTTCTGGGAGTTCTCGGTCCACATACTGCTGAAGCCTACCTTGTAGGATTTTGAGCATAACCTTGCTAGCGTGTGAAATGAGTGCAATTGTACAGTAGTTGGAGCATTCTTTGGCACTGCCCTTCTTTGGGATTGGGATGTAGACTGATCTTTTCCAATCCTCTGGCCACTGTTGAGTTTTCCAAACTTGCTGGCATATTGAATGTAGCACCTTAACAGCATCATCAATATAGGTTAATCAATGATTTTCAGAATACAGAAGTGGAAAGAAAAAAATTACAATACAAGATGTGCAACAGGTCTCAAACTAGAAACGAATCTGGGGTGCCATCCTAGTAAATGTTTCTACCTCTGCACTAAGATTCACATTTAGGTCATATTGAACTCAGCCATGCCTACTTCAACAATTCTGTGTGCATTTTTATGTCATGAAGTCAAAAGTACCAAATGGTATGACAATATCTCAGTCAACCGGCAGTTTTACATGTTAGTATCACACAGCCAAAACAGCTGCAAGTGAAAAAAGGCTTCACATATTTATATCAGTCAGATACTAACTGAAACCTCATTTTTTTTTACATAAAGCAACAATATTATGACACTCTATGAGCTTTCCTTTTAAAAACAGCCTTATGTGCCTTTGGCATAACAAATATGTTGTTTCAGAAGCTTTCTGAGACTTCCGAAACATCACGATGGAATTATTCCTAACAGTAATAGCAATGTGTACAGTGTTGAAGGGAGTATGAAAAACTCCCCATGCCCAGCAGTATCCGAGGTGGTCTGTTATTATTATTCCCTTATTAAGTTGCTGGCTCTAATTAACATGTGTAAAACCATTCTAAAATCTACTGAAAAGCTATATGTATATATATATATACACTTACAGAAACAAGTCATTAAGTAAATCATCCTGATGGGAAGCTGAGAGTGAAGAAGAGAAGCTTTGCTTACGAGAGCCACCTAGTGAGACAATGCCCGAGGATAAATACTTCCTACCCAAGAGTTTCTGGATACATAATATTTATTTTGCTACTTCCCTACTTTGTACTGCCTTTTTCAGTGGATTCTCCCTCTCTTCAAGTCTCAACTTCAAGTTTCTTGTACTTACTTTCAAACATTGTCAGTTTTGTGCCCCATACTTATCAGCTTCTTCCTGAACTCTTTGCTTTATATATACTTTTAACTCTGCCTAAGATTATCCATTCTGTTCTCTGCATGCACCCTTTCTCCTTTGTGACCTCTTTCCAGAGGACATGAAACTTTCCTCTTCTGCTTTTATATTTAAGCACTTCCTCATATCATACATCTTCACCTTGCTTTATCTTGTCAGACACTCCTGTCTTTGTATTTCTCCTTCCTTTCCTCCTTAATATGTAATATTTTACATCTAAACTTTACACTTATAGGAAAAGTATTGATTTTTATTTCTGAACACAACACAAAATAGTAACAATACCAGCTATAGGTTGGATCCTACCCTCCCCACTGTAAACCCAACAGTATTTTCACAAACAGCTCAAGACTGGAGCAGGAGATCACAAATTTTAAGGTAAGCTTTGCCCAGTCAGGTACATGAGCCACTCCTGAATTTTATATGCCTGAAGCAGAACATACCCCTACCCAAGTTCATCCTTCCTGTTCTGCAGATAGCCAAGTCTAAAACCCTATCCTGCTAAATCTAAAATCTTACCCTAAATGTACAGATTGAAATCAGCCAAATTCCTATGTTCTGTTTGTTGTATGCTCACATAAACACATTGCCTAGCATCCTGCTGATATTTGTGTAAGGTTTGTATAATTTGCTACAGCTAACTGTGGCTAATTGACGAGGGGCCATGGCGTATGCTCTATTGCACAATCAAGATGCTTCCCAGCACCTCATTAATTAGCTGCAGCAAATTAAAGAAACTATACACAAATACCACCAGGATTCTGACAATTATTCTTTTAACTGATTGTATTCTTTTTTATGAGAATATGTACACGAGACTCTGTGTAGTGAACAAGATGTTAAGACTAGGACTCAAGAGACCTGGTTTCAAATCCTCACTCAGCCATGGAAATGCACTTGGAAGTGGCAGTGATAAACTCACTTTTTAGGTATCTCACTGTGGCATTCTGCTCTGCTCTCACCTGTCCGTCACAGCTGGGCAGGGGAACCTCAGCCAATGAGAGGACGGAGGGTGGTGCAGAAGTGGGAGGAGCTGGGTTATATAAGGTGTGTGTGAGGAGTTTTGAGAGATTGAGTTTGGAAGATGAGTGATTGTCAACTTAATTTTATAACAGTGATTTACTGCTTTTATTTTGTGTAATCAATAAATACTTTATTTGTTTTGAAAGAAACACTTGTCCTTTTGATTTAAAGGATAGGTTGGTGGCAGCAAGTTTTTGGTGAGAGGTAGTGAGCACTCTTATGGGCCTGGATTGGTAAAGGCTTGAGAGTGGCCCGCTACACTCACATACTCTGAAAATTCTGTTAGGATCACAAACAGAAGCAACTGGATACCGCATCTCTCTCTCTCTCTCTCTCTCTCTCTCTCACACACACACACACACACACACACAGAGAGAGAGAGAGAGAGAGAGAGAGAGAGAGAGAGAGAAAGAGTGTGCTTAAGCATATGTATATTTAAAATCATGGTTTCTGTCATTTCATTTTTACTGCTATTTTCATCCTATTATTACTAATGCTGACAATAATAATATCTCTTCCTTCATTTTATTTTAATTTAATGTTGTATTTTGTTTTTATTTTTTCATTTGACAACTGTGCAGAGAACTTTATGATGGAGCAATATACAAATAAAGGATCAAACACAGATATTTAGTTCTGTACTTCATGGGATGTGCATTCGAAAAGTTTTGCCACATTTGTAGAAATTCTTGGTGAGGACAAAGGGGAACATGTAGCTGTTACTGTAAACTGCAAATCTGCATCCTTTCCCCTTCAGTGATATTTAGTAACACAAAACACATAATGTAGCATCATTACCCTGTGAATTTCCCTGCCCTTTCAAATTGCAGCCAATGATGAAGAGACAACAAAGAAATTCACAGGAATGATACACAGCACATTCTGTATTACTTCAGGTAACAAAAGTGAAGAGAAGAGAAGGAAGAGAGGTTTTCATCAACATTTAGTCTCAGTTTCAACTTTAAGAGAAAACAGACACAGAATTTGTGACTGGAGCACATGTGCATGGCTTTTGGAAAAGTATTAAGACTAAAGGTTCTTTCTAGTGGAAATGTAGAACATGCTCATGGTCTGCAATTTCATTTCATTTCCACAAATGCTAAAGGTCCAAATTGCCAACCGTTATGGAAAATATATAGTGGCATGTTCCCACATGGTTAATCTAGATTTGGGCTGACAGCTGTCTAATTAACTGACAACCTAGCAGTTCTAAAGCATGCAAATGCAAGTAAATAAATAGGTACCACCATGGTGGGAAGGTAATGGCGTTCTGTGTCTAGTCGCGTTGGCCACATGACCACGGAAGATTGTCTTCAGACAAAACACTAGTTTTATGGGTTAGAAACGGAGATGAGCACCGCCCCCTAGAGTCGGACACGACTGGACAAATTGTCAAGAGGAACCTTTACCTTTATTTTATTTATTTATTTTATTAAATTTATATCCCGCCCATTTAGACCACATCTACTCTGGGTGGCTTACAATATCTTAATCAGTTTCAAGCTCATAAACATAAACTGTGCACGCGCACGCATTCGCACACACACAGAAAGAGACAGACAGATAAAGAGAGAGAGAGAGAGAGAGAGAGAGAGAGAGAGAGAGAGAGAAGACAGTATCGCATTATAAAGCTAGAGTTTCAGAGAGGCATTTAGGAGTTTGAAAGGGTATCTAAGAATTGTTTCCTTTATGAAGCATAAGCTTTCAAGTTCTCTCTCTCTCTCTTTCTTAAACGAATACAATAAAGTATGAACTGATCTTTACTGTGTCCCTAGACCTGGCCTCCTAATGCAACCATTCATCAAAATACATGTTTTTCTCCTGAATGTCTTGTTCAATCAGATGAAAGCTGCTGAAAATCTTTTAAATATCTAATTCCAAAGAATATCTACAGCAACAGTTCTGATTTTGATTTATTGAATAATTTGACCAGAAATCACTTGTAGTCACAACATCACCCAAATTTCCATTCATTTGTTGTGCACTATCAAAATAAATATTTTTTAAACACTACAAAATCAAAATAGACAGCACAAACTTACCCTAGTCCACCCTAGCTAGTCTGCCATAACCATGTATATTAACTTATACATATTTAGAACATGGTACAGATCCTGCATTTCATTGATTTTCATAACCAGCAGGACTTCCAGGCTTGGGCTACCAACTGAACATAAGAATACACTTTTTACATTGTTGATTAAGGAATGCTGAACAAATATGTATACCAAAGACATGTCGCTTACCGTAAGCCTCTTCCCTGTTTTTCATACATGTGCACATATCAGTTTTCTTTTCGCAAGACATTTATAACATTGCATCTTCGCAAATTCTTTTGAAGCAATTTGTGCATAGTTAGTTCTTTTCTTTAATCAAGAAATCTGCCTGATCGTAAGCTTATTTCCCAGAGGCTAAAAGTGAAGGTTATTCCATTAGGCCTTTTGGGAGTAGCAATCTATCTAATATGTTTCCGAATTATCCCAGACTGAACTGAGATGGAACATGAGAACAAAGCCACAATTTCACTGCAAGGAAAGACTAGCTGAACTCCCAGCTGGGAAGATTTAAGGAGAGATTTATGTACATATAATCTTGAGAAAATATTCAAAGTAATTGCATATATTTGACCACTATTTTCAGAGGCTGTTATATGATGGCTGAAATCCTGTTGGCATAAATTTATGCCAGGTGAATTGGATAACATCATCAATCAGAAGTCTTCAATTTAATTAATTAATTAATTAAAACCTCCCCCCCCACTTCACTTTCCAACGTTTCCCTAGGGACCCCCTTTGTCCTCAAGAAACCTTTGGAAGCCTTGAGGTTGGAGTAGGGGACCTTTAATAGTGGGAAATTGCCATTGGATCACCATTGGCAGACCCAATCCAGCAGCAGGACAGTTGGCAGTCACTTCCCGATACTAAAGGTTCCCCACCACCATAATCTCGTAATCCTTGTCCTTACTGACTGCCAGCTATCAATTTAGATCTCCAGAAAAATACATGTGTGAGAGAGAAGGAGAGAGAAGGTACTTCCTACACTAGCTTTGCTGTTTGGGGACAGAACAAAGTAATATCACTCAGAGTAGCATGCAATATCAAAACCTTGAAGCAGAGGTGATGAGAAGATCTGGTATGGGGAGAGCGGAGGGGACATAGTCTTAGAAACAGCTGAGAATGAGAAGGTAAAAGACCCACATTTGGTCTACAAGAGTTTCCTCAACCCTCTAACAATCTCTCTCTCTCTCTCTCTCTCTCTCTCTCTCTCTCACACACACACACACACACACACACACACACACACACAAATGGTTTTACATTAAACTCTCCTGAAATCCATTTTAAAGCATGAGAAACAAGAGTCTGCAAAGAACATTTACAAATGCAAGATGTTTCTGAAAATACAAATAAATAATAGATACCTGGGACACATAACATGACTTGAAATTACATTTAGGCAAAATCAAAGTAGAAGGGGCCAAAGCAGGACTATAGTCAAACATTAAGAAGACAAAAATTATAACTACAGAAGAACTGCACAACTTTAATGTCAACGATGAGGTAACTGAAATGGTGAAAGATTTTGTATACCGTGGTTTAGCCATCAATTCAGATTGCAGCCAAGAAATCAGAAGAAGACTAAGACTAAGAAGGGCAGCAATGAAGGAATTAGAAAAGATCATCAAGTTTAAGGATGCATTCATGGAAACCAAGACCAAGATCATTCACACCCATTTACTGTGTGCAGGCGTGAAAGCTGGACAGTAAAGAAAGTGAATGGGGGGGGGATGATTCATTTGAAATATGGTGCTGGAGGAGAGCTTTGGGAATACCCCAGACTGCCAGAAATATGAACAAGTGGGTCCTCGAGCAAATCAAGCCTGAGCTATCTCTGGAGGCAAAAATGATGAAACTGAGACTGCCATACTTTAGCCACATCATGAGACAGCAAGATTCTCTGGAAATACTGGCAAAGGTTGAAGACAGCAGGAAAAAGGAAGACCACATATGAGATGCACTAACTCTATAAAGGAAGCCACAGGCTTGAGTTTACAAGAGCTGAGCAAGGCTGTTGAGGACAGCACATTTTGGATATCTCTCATTCAGAGGGCTACCATTGATAAGAGGTGACTTGATGGCACATATCAAGAAACAAGTAACATGTCCTCCCCCCCAAAAAAATTGTGATATTAATGTCTTAAAAAATCCCTTCTCCTGCTGAAAACACACATAGCTAATATTACTATTACATTCAATTTGGTAACTGAAATGTTTTGAAGTATGCAGACATGATTTATAGGACAGTTACCCATAGCTTGATATAATCCACAATACTCTCTTGAGAAATGGATTTTTTTAAGTCTTTCTCATATCCCTAGTGTCTCTTTGTTTGTTTAGACCTGCAGTTACATTTCTTATACTATCATGACGTATGAATTTCTTCATACCTGATTAATGAGTTAGGGATATCAGGGGGCTTCAGAGGCATAGTATTCTTAACTATCAATGTCTTCATTTTTAAGATCTTGGCTATATTAAGTGAGATCAATTGCCTCCTCAAACCCAATTTTGAAAACATATTGTACAGATATAGCTACATAAGTGTTGTGTGCAGGGGAAGTGGGGCAGGTCCATTCTATCACACTGGCTTTATGACCAATTAATCTCTACATTATTTGTTACATTTCTATTCAACCACAACACTCAAGGCAATTTACATCAAGTTGAAAACATAGCTGATTCTACAAGAAGCAGAATTTCTTTAGGAATGTGGGCAAGAGGGTAATTCCTAGTCCTGATCTTTTTTTAAATTTTCATTTTTTATTTTTTTGTTCTTTTTTCCTTTGGATTTTGCCTATTATTCCTAATCCTGCTGTCCTATTTACAAAGAAATTTCTGATAGCTCATTACATGAGCATTGCATCTCTGAATGGCAGCAGCTGCTAAAATAGTTAGATCAGAACTCCAAAGATTCTAGAGTCTCTCCAAGATACAACAGGCCTCATTCCAATCCTAACAAGTTTTACAGTGTAGAAAACAATAGGATCATGTACTAAGTGCCTGCTAAAACCAAGATGTCCCTGCATGTTTTCAGTTCTAAACATCACTATGAAATAAAAATGCAAATAATCCCGACTTCTAGTTGCAAACCTAGGAGAACAAGGTAAATAAATGAATAAACAAATAAATATTCTCAATTACTGAAGAAATATAGCAGTTCCAGAGTCAGTAATATCTTGTTTGTACACGCACAATAAATAAGGAAATGTCTCCTTCATATACCAGCTGCTATGTGGCTGGCAGAAGGGGGGGCATTTCTTCACTCCAGAGTTGAAGGAACACTGGCATGACGCACACACATCACCATATATACAGTTTTCAGGGTGGGGACAGGAGCTCTTGAAAAGCTGGTCATGGCTCAATGCTGCCTCTGATGGTCCCCACACCTAAGGTCTTAACCAGCTTTCCAGTCTTGCCAGATTTGGGTTACAGGTCTGTGGAATTGCATGTCCTATCCTTTGAGGAACAGGATGTGCCCTTAGGATAAAACCTTCTTGTCACCGCAGGTTTGGTGAAGTTAGTTCAACAAAATTGTGGCTTTTTTTTGAAACCCATGCCTTTTGTCTCATTTGTTTATTTATTACTTGGGGGACAATAATTTATAATTGCTGTAATTAAGAGAAAAAATCATGTGCAGGAGTACTTTTTCACACTAAGATTTCCATGCTGGATAAGTAACAATGAAAGCAGCTAGAAGAAGACAGGTGTACGTGGTGCGATACAGCATGAGAATGCAAAACATGCTGTACAATTCCAATCTGTGCTGTAAAGCAGTGGTTCTTAACGTGGGCGATAATGCCCCCCAGGGGGCGATTTCATTTTTCAAGGGGGCGGTAGAATGAAAAGGGGCGGCATGGGGGCGCTGGAGCAGAAGGGGGCGGTAGGGGGGCGCTGCAGCAAGCCAAACCTGTGAAGATGGCTTCAGCCTTTTTACAGTGTGCATGAATATATATTTTCCTCCAATTTTAATTTAGTTTCAGACTTTTTGTCTTGAAATTTTTAGTTCCTGCATTTGTTTTTATGCCCTTTTTATATTTCTTTTTGCGTCTTAAAATTCACTTGCAACTAAATCATTAAATGTTACTTTTTGGGGGGCATTTCATTTTCTTGGAATTTAATTTTGTTTTCAGGGGTCATTGGATATAAATAAATAAATAAATAAATAAATAAATAAATAAATAAATAAATAAATAAATAAATAAATCACTGCGGGGAGGGGGGCGATGATAACTTCCTCAATGGCTCAAGGGGGAGTTTCTTTCAAAAAGGTTAAGAACCACTGCTGTAAAGTATGGGGAGAATATTTCCATCTCCCCTACAATGAGGTTACAAATGCACATCTCAGTCCACTGACTTGCGTTTCTAACTGGATACAACAGATAGGAATAACTCACTCTTAGTTGGGTCCACTGTGCCCAGTCTGTTTAAACATTAAACCCAATTGTGAATGCACTCCTCTATGGAAAGCTTCTTTAATAATACAGTACAATCAAATAGTATCATAATTTTGGTTTAGTAGCATGCCTGGCAGTGACATGGAGGGACAGAAAATAGACCAAAAACAAAGCAGAACAGAAGCCTACCAAAATAAAGACATCAAATATCTGCATTTACCAGAAGCTGGCTATTTATTGCTAATACGTAGCTTTTTTTGACCATTCAAGCAGTGTTCAACAGACAACCAAGTAAAAGCAGGAGGAGGAAGCAGAAAGCTATAGATGATTAGGTTTTAGTTCTCTGCCCAATACTCATAACATGGAGAGGGAAAGGGGGATGGGGGGGAGAGAAGAATGAGAGTAACAATTATGTTTTGTACAGGTGGTACCACCAGTACCCTGCCTGGTCCTTCAAACAAAGCCATTCTCATGTAGACCTTAAAAGAGGATTGAGCCTTAAGGACCACTGTAATGAGACCTTTAAAGGTTCAAGAACAGCAGCCTATCACTGAGGAAAGCAGCCGCCTGTTCCCAGAAGTCTTCTCTAGCAGTTACATCAAAGCAAACTGGGACCAGATAGCAGGATTCTGTGAGATTCCCTTATCTCAGCATTAGTGGATGCTTCTCCTCTGATTGTCTTGAACTGTCACCTGTCCCAGGCATCTTTGAAGGCAAGGCTAAGTCTGTGATGGATCTGACCTCCTTGAGCTGAGATTCTTTTATGTCTTTCTTCATTTTCTGCTCTGTTACATTCTTTCCCTGCAATGCACACTACATGAAACAAAGGGAGTTCTCACTCTGTGACTCACTGTCCCCAGCTATTTGAAAGCAGAAGAGGGGAGGGGGGAAGCAATGTTAAGGATTATACTCCATCTGCAATGTGGAGTTGTCCTCCAGAGACAAGCCTCTTATTTTTCAGAGTTATAACTAGATGGCTTTTACACCAAGATGACTTCAAAATAGGGATTCAGTATTGCTAGAAGCTAAGATCAGAAAGCTGCATGTCAGAGATAACTTAAAAACAAAAAGACTCGGACTATAGAGAAATATTAAGAACCACATTAAAGGAAACATAACCAGGAATCAACAAGCCACATGGCCAGCATTTCATAATTAAAGGAACTGTATGAAGAACTCCTCCATTACATACAAATAGCATTGATGCTTGTGTCAATCTTTTATTTAAAATTTACAGAAATTAAGATTTAACTTTTGAGTTATAGTTTAATGGGAAACGCAAAGTACAGCACAGATGCATTGGGCTTGCCACCTAATGGATACAAACAGCCCTAAATTCAAAAATCATCTTTGTCTCTATTTCTGGTAGTGTTTCTATTTCTGGTAGACAATTCCATAGGCCAATTCTGTGCTGGGTTTAAAATATGCCAGAAGATTATTACCTTTAGTTCGACCTTTCATACCTATCCTTTAATCAGATGATTAGCTTCAACGTTTTCTGAATGGCTGTCCCCTGTTCAGTATATCCTCTTATTTTCTACATTTTAATAATATTCTCTTCCTATCCCTGTAATTCATATTTTTTTCTCCTTAGTATTTGATTAGAAATCACAGTGGATCAATTGTTTGTTTGGAGAAGCACAGTCATTTTTTATTTCCCTAAATTTTTCTGCCAGAAGGAAAAACATCACTACAGTTTCCAAAGATCTCATTGTTCACATAAGATTCAAGCATGTTCATAAGACCTTCCTGCAAGGAGTTCCAAAAGAACAGTTTTCAGTTCTTCTCAGGTGCTGTTTTTCCCTCTCCTCCTCCCAATTTTGTTTTCTAGGTTTTAAAACTCTGGGAAATACAGGGGGGAATAGGAGGAAGGAGTTGGCAAACCAGTTTTGATAGTTTTATAGACTGGTATTTTACAGAATAGCATTTAATCAGAACCCAGAATATAAAATCCTTAAAATAAACGGCAAACTACTGGTTACTGCTCAATAATAACACCATGAGATAAATGAGACTAAGGTGGGTATTTTTAAGAAGTTAAAGGTTGCAGATGGATAATCTGTTGCTGGAAGGGCCTGCAGGAGATGGATCAGTAGGATCACAGTTCAAGGAAGATATGAAGGATGTGGAAAAGTAAATTCTTAGTAATTATTATGTGTCCCATCTTACATCATTTGTGGTACATGTGCTGACAACTACTGATACAGATCATATAACAAATGCATATTTGCAGTACAAAAATAAGTTCAATGAACATTAAGTCAGTCCTGCATAACACTAGAATAGTATTAAGCCTAAAAATCCTTTTAATTGTTTTTATAAGGCCAAACAATTTCCTGTTCAGGAAAATTGGAGATATTAGAGGAAAATTTTGTGCAAAGATGGACATGATAAAAGACAAAAATGGAAGGGACCTCACAGAAGCAGAAGACATCAAGAAGAGGTGGCAAGAATACACAGAGGAATTATATCAGAAAGTTTTGGATATCCCGGACAACCCAGACAATATAGTTGCTGACCTAGAGCCAGACATCCTGGAGAGTGAGGTCAAGTGGGCCTTAGAATGCCTGGCTAACAACAAGGCCAGTGGAGGTGATGGCATTCCAGTTGAACTATTTAAAATCTTAAAGGATGATGCTGTTAAGGTGCTACATTCAATATGCCAACAAGTTTGGAAAACTCAACAGTGGCCAGAGGACTGGAAAAGATCAGTCTACATCCCAATACCAAAGAAGGGCAGTGCCAAAGAATGCTCCAACTACCGGACAATTGCACTCATCTCACACGCCAGCAAGGTTATGCTCAAAATCATACAAGGCTGGCTTCAGCAGTATGTGGACCGAGAACTCCCAGAAGTACAAGCGGGATTCTGAAGGGGCAGAGGAACTTGAGACCAAATTGCCAACATGCGCTGGATTATGGAGAAAGCCAGAGAGTTCCAGAAAAACATCTACTTCTGCTTCATTGACTATGCAAAAGCCTTTGACTGTGTGGACCACAGCAAACTATGGCAAGTCCTAAAAGAAATGGGCGTGCCTGACCACCTTATCCATCTCCTGAGAAACCTATATGTGGGACAGGAAGCAACAGTTAGAACTGGATATGGAACAACGGATTGGTTCAAAATTGGGAAAGGAGTACGACAAGGCTGTATATTGTCACCCTGCTTATTTAACTTATATGCAGAATACATCATGCGGAAGGCTGGACTGGAGGAATCCCAAGTTGGAATTAAGATTGCCAAAAGAAATATCAACAACCTCCGATATGCAGATGATACCACTCTGATGGCGGAAAGTGAGGAGGAACTAAAGAACCTTGTAATGAGGGTGAAAGACGAGAGTGCAAAAAACGGTCTGAAACTCAACATCAAAAAAACTAAGATCATGGCCACTGGTCCCATCACCTCCTGGGAAATAGAAGGGGAACATATGGAGGCAGTGACAGATTTTACTTTCTTGGGCTCCGTGATCACTGCAGATGGCGACAGCAGCCACAAAATTAAAAGACGCCTGCTTCTTGGGAGGAAAGCAATGACAAACTTTGACAGCATCTTAAAAAGCAGAGACATCACCTTGCCAACAAAAGTCCGAATAGTCAAAGCTATGGTTTTTCCTGTAGTGTTGTATGAAAGTGAGAGCTGGACCATAAAGAAAGCTGACCGCCGAAGAATTGATGACTTTGAATTGTGGTGCTGGAGGAGACTCTTGAGAGTTCCCTGGACTGCAAAGAGAACAAACCTATCAATTCTAAAGGAAATCAACCCCGAGTGCTCATTGGAAGGACAGATCCTGAAGCTGAGGCTCCAGTACTTTGGCCATCTCATGAGAAGACTCCTTGGAAAAGACTTTGATGTTGGGAAAGTGTGAAGGCAAGAGGAGAAGGGGACGACCGAGGATGAGATGGTTGGACAGTGTCATCGAAGCAACCAACATGAATTTGACACAACTCCGGGAGGCGGTGGAAGATAGGAGGGCCTGGCGTGCTCTGGTCCATGGGGTCACGAAGAGTCGGACACGACTAAATGACTGAAAAAACAATAAGGCCAATATGTTTCCCCAGTGTTCTACCAACTGGCCTACCATCACTCACAGGTGGACGATTGTCTCTGCCCATTGTCTGTTAGTATGCTTATTTCCATACTGCTTGAGGAGGAAGGAGCTTGCCTTTCTCCATGGAATCCAGCTTGCCTTCTTCTGCAGCAAATTCGGAATTACAGATAATAGAATCATAGAACAATAATGTTGGAAGGGAGTTATACAACCATCGAATCCAATCCCCTAATTCAAGAATCCAGATCAAAATACAGTGGTGCCTTGACTTACAAACTTAATCCATATTGGAACGGTGGCTGTAAGTCAAAACATTCATAAGTCAAAGCAGCATTTCCCATAGGAATGCACTGAAAACCGATTAATCCGTTCAGGCTGTTTTTTGTCTTTATGTCAAGGCACAGTTTGTAAGTCAAAGCATTCGTTCCCATAGGAACTAATACAAAGCAGGTTAATCCGTACTCTACCACGAGGGGAAGACTTTTTAAATATATTTTCTTATTTTGACCTAAGATGAACTTAGGTCAAAAAAAGGCAGAAAGGTTTTTTTCATTCGTAAGTCAAAACTCTGTTCGTAACTCTAAGCAATATTCTGCATCTGGAGCTTTTAGCATCTCTTGCTAACTTCAGCTCAGGACCTGTTCCCACTGCCAGAATAAACTGGCATTGGTCTTTGTTGACTCCCACCTTTTTTTCTTATTAGAAGTTTTTGTAGTTGTGCCTTTAGAATTTCCTTTTTAAGAAACTCCCATCCATCTTGGAGTCCTTTACCTGTTAGGATTTCCTTTCATGGGGCCTTACTTATGACTGTTCTGAATTTGTTAAAATTGGTGTTCCTAAAATCCACCATATATGAGTAGTCACACTCTGCTTTGATTCCTTAAAATCAAGAACTCGAATAGAATATGGTCACTTTCCACTAGAGTTCGCCTTACTGCCACATCTTACAAGTCATGTCTATTGTTAAAATCAATCCAAGGAATGTTGATACTTGTTTCTTCCTCTGCTTTGTGTAGGAAAAATAATCAGCCACACAAGCTAGGAATTGTAAAGTTCATCTTTAACTTTACTTTACTTTCTCCAAACCTTTATTGGCATAAATACAGCTGGGATTACTAACAATAAACACAACGGGTTATAATTTGGAAGTTAATTTAAGAATCTCAAGCAGAAAAATAGCGACAGCTTCAGTGATACGGGAGGAAGAATCATTCAGAAAAATCTCAGGGGTGTTCGGCAGGGAAGATAACCAGGGTTCTAGTAGTGCCTTACGAATGGAAAAATGAACTGAGCAGAAAAACAATATATGGTCAAGTGTATCCGGAACCAAATGGCAGAACATGTTAAGGTATATAATTTTTATATAGCCTGAACATAATATGTGTGTGTGCAGAACAAGATTGAGATGACGTCTTTCCTTCATCCCTGGCTGATGCAATTCTCTGCAATTTGAAGATTGCCACACCTGTGTGCATGAAGTCACCTTAGACGGGATTGGACCAGACTCATGCCAGAATTGTATTTAAGAAATGAACTCTGTACAGTCATTCTCTTCTCCTGTGTACTGATGTCTGCATGTCATGCTGCCGGTTTGAATACTGAATACTGAAGTGCTGTATGTATGTATATCCTGTATATATTTTGTAAATACACTGCTGAAAAGAAGAAGCTGTTGTGTGCGTTTATCTGCTCTTTACTCTGCGAGAGACAAGATAAAGTCACAGACGCACACTCCCTTAACAGAGGTTATGCGCCCAGCAACGTTCCGCTGCGCTGCAAACGTGAGTAAATAAGTAAATGAAAGAGGAGGAGAGCCTAAGCAGCAGTGATAGTGAAACCAGTTCGTCTGTAAACCCGGGGAAGGGAAGGATACAGAGAGCTGCAAGGATGGCATACAGCACGGGAGGAAATATAGGTGGCCTGGCCATAAATAGACTGAATGAAAATAATTATAGAACGTGGGCAATTAAAGCGGAGATGTTGTTGAGAAAGGAGGGTCTGTTTCGCTACGTTACAGCCCCCCCAGTGCAGCCCAGTGAGGAGGAAGAGGCAGAGCATGAGAGAGCTCTAGCCACGATCATTTTGGCCATTGAAGATTCGCTTCTAACCCACATTCAAGGACTGACAACAGCAAAAGCAGTCTGGGATAAACTAAAAGGCATTTATCAGAGGGAGACGACAGGCACAAAGATTTCTCTTACCAGGAGGTTGTTTCAATGCAGGATGAAACAGGATGAATGTGCTTCGGAACACTTAAAAAATATGAAGGACATGTTTAATCAACTGCAATTAATGAATGTTGTCTTCCCTCAGGAACAGCGCGTTTATATCTTGCTAAGTTCTCTGAATGACGATTACTCCATGCTAGTAACAAGTTTGGAAAGCATGCCAGAAACTGAGCTTTCAGAAGAATATGTGACAAACAGAATTCTCCAGGAGGAACAGCATTTAAAACAGAGAATGCTGAACAAAAAGGCAAGCCACGTGCGTGCTGACCACGAGAGACAGAGATACGCTGATGGCAGCGTACCCAGGAGGCGGGCAGACGGAGAACAAAGAGGAAGAGTGATGATGACGAAAGCCTGTTTCCTCTGCGGATCCACCAATCACCTGCAACGGAACTGTGACAAAAGCGGAAGTCCTCCAAGCAATAGAGACGGAAAAAAGAAGGTCTCCAAAAGGTTTCAACAAAGAAACGACATGAGGCCGGTCTCCTTGGTTACCAGAGGAACGAGGGACAAGGTTCCCGGCAGCCACACATTTGAGGCGTGGCTCATTGACTCGGGGGCTGTCGTACATTTGACTAATAATAGAGATCTCTTTTGTCTTTTAGATGAAACCAGCCTCAGAAGTGTGATGATGGCAAATTCACAAGAGACAGCCGTTGAAGGACAAGGAACTGTTTACATTCCTTCGTTGAATACTGAGATAAGTGGGGTATTTTACGCTCCTGAATTGTCGTTTAATATAATAAGTGTATCAGCGTTGGCTGAGCAAGGGTTCACTGTCACTTTTGAGAAACAGGAGTGTATAATTAAGAAAAATGGTAAAATAGTTGCAAAAGTGAAGCAAGAAAATAATCTGTACATGTTAAAGAGCCAGACACATGAAAGTGCACATGTGATACATACAAACAAACCACAACATGATAACTGTATACATTTACTGCATAGGAGGCTGGGTCATGTAAATTTTAGATCATTACAGAAAATGGAACATTTTGCCAGGGATGTAAACATAAAGGAATGCAAAAATTACTTGGACTGTAATGTCTGTAAAAGTAGCAAGACAAATGTGGCCCCAAAAGGGAGGAAAAGTGACAGAGTCACAACCAGGCCATTTGAATTATTTCATGCAGATTTAATGGGACCATTTCCTCCATCATTAGGAGGAGCGAAATATGCAATGGTTCTAGTGGATGATTTTACAAGGTTTTCTTTTTGTTATACATTAAGATCTAAAACAGAAGTATTTGATACATTTAGAAAATGGTTATTTTCAGTAGAGAGAAGATTTAACCACAAGGTGGCGCAGTTGCAAACGGATAGAGGTACGGAGTTTACAAACACTAGGTTTCAAAGATGGTTAGAAAGTCTGGGAATTAGACATAGAAAAACGAGCCCATATAGCCCATTTCAGAATGGTGTTGCTGAGAGACGCAACAGAGTGTTACAAGAGATGAAAAATGCATTGTTGGCAGACTCTGGGTTGCGTCACGGTCTGTGGAGTGAAGCGATACTAACCTCTAACTTTTTGGTTAACAGAATTTATTCTTCCTCGATAGATGACACACCATATTTCTTGTTATACGGTAAGAAACCATGTTTAAAATATTTGAGGGTGTTTGGATGCACGGCTTGGGTGCATATCCCGAAACAACTCAGAAGAAAAGGTAAAAATAAAACAAGAAAAATGACATTTGTAGGGTATGAACCCAATTCAAAGGCATACCGGTTTTTTGATGGGAATAGAAGTGTGATAATCTCTAGGTCAGCCAGTTTTAATGAAGGGGAAAACTGGGACCAAGTACATGCAAACTCACAGTTATACATCCCTCTACACGAAAGAAAAAGTCAATTAAGACAGACAGAAACACTTAAGCATGGCGTGGAGTCCTGTGCTGATGATGAAGAAGGAGGAGCTACTACAGATGAAGAAGAAGAAGAAGAAAAAGAAGGTAGTGATGAGGAAGGACACGAAGAGGAGGAAGCACACACTAGTAGTCAGATAGAAACACACACAAATTCACATGGTCCCAGGAGGTCCCAGAGAGCAAATAAGGGTGTGCCGCCCAATAGATTTGGAGTGAGTGGAATTATAGTGTGTAATGTTTATATTGAGCCCAGAAACTATAAAGATGTTTTGAAGCTTCCTGATTATGAGAAGAATAAGTGGTTAGAGGCCATGGAGGAGGAGATGAATTCCATGAAGGAACATCACGTGTTCACTGAAACCAAACTACCAGCAGAGCATAAGGTAATAGGTAGTAAGTGGGTGTTCAAAAGAAAATTGCAAAATGACGGAAACTACAGATATAAAGCAAGGTTGGTTGCACAAGGTTTTACACAGAAAAGGTTTATACATTATGATGAGATATTTTCCCCGACAGTTAGATCTGAGACATTGAGAACAACGCTTGCCTTTGCTGTCAGTAAAAATTATGTAATTTACCACTACGATATAACAACTGCATACTTAAACGCAGACTTAAAGGAAGAGTTATATATGGCAAAAGCACCAGGTTTTGAGGGTACTAAACCAGAACTAGTGTACAGGCTAAACAAGGCAATTTATGGTTTGAAACAATCTGCTAAAAATTGGAATGATTGTTTACACCAAGTTTTGATGAAACTAGGATACAAGAACGGTCTAGCAGACCCTTGTTTATATACCAAAAAAGTTGGGAATGATTTAAATATACTTCTGGCGTATGTTGATGACCTATGTTTTATAGCAAAAGATCAGAGCCAAGTAGAGTTGTTTGAAAACCAATTAAAAAAGGAATTCAAATTTAAAAATCTAGGACCAATACAAAATTATCTGGGTGTACAAATAAAGAAAACAGAACATGGACTTGAATTAAGTCAAGAACACAAAATAAAACAAATGTTAGAAAAATATTGTATGGGAGAGTGCAAGAATGTGAGTACTCCCATGACAGTGGATTTTCAAAAGGAAGATGAAATAAGTAAAGATTTTGAAAATAGAGATTTATATCACTCAGCAATAGGGAGCCTAATGTATCTAGCGAACTGGACGCGCCCGGACATAGCGGCGTCAGTAAACATACTCAGTAGATATATAGAAAAACCTAGTGAAAAACACTGGCAAGGATTAAAAAGGATTTTTAGATACCTAAAGGGAACATATAATTATCATCTAATTTTGCAACCATCAAAAAATTTAAAACTGTCAGCTTACGTGGATAGTGACTGGGCTAACGATGAAAAAGACAGAAAATCTATGACTGGATTTGTCATAAAATTTGGAAGTAATATAGTTGGTTGGAAATCACGAAAGCAAAATTCTGTAGCAATCTCAACTTCTGAAGCAGAGTTTGCTGCTTTGTCAGATTTATGCTCTGAATTAATCTGGTATAAACAATTAACAAAAGACTTAAAGTGTAATACAGATAATGCAATAAAAGTAATGGAAGATAATACCACTTGTATACAAATGGCCAAAACAGATAGAGTAAAAAACAGGAGCAAACATGTTGATATAAAATATCATAATGTAAGGGAAGCTGTAAAAGGAAAACTAATTGAATTAGAATATTGTAAGACTGAAGAAAATATTGCAGACATTTTGACTAAACCGTTGTGTGCTCAAAAACATGAAAAGTGTATAGATGCATTGGGAATGTGTAATGGGTTCAGGCAATTTAAAAATTAGGAGGAGTGTTAAGGTATATAATTTTTATATAGCCTGAACATAATATGTGTGTGTGCAGAACAAGATTGAGATGACGTCTTTCCTTCATCCCTGGCTGATGCAATTCTCTGCAATTTGAAGATTGCCACACCTGTGTGCATGAAGTCACCTTAGACGGGATTGGACCAGACTGATGCCAGAATTGTATTTAAGAAATGAACTCTGTACAGTCATTCTCTTCTCCTGTGTACTGATGTCTGCATGTCATGCTGCCGGTTTGAATACTGAATACTGAAGTGCTGTATGTATGTATATCCTGTATATATTTTGTAAATACACTGCTGAAAAGAAGAAGCTGTTGTGTGCGTTTATCTGCTCTTTACTCTGCGAGAGACAAGATAAAGTCACAGACGCACACTCCCTTAACAGAACAGGCATAATCGATCCTCTTTAGGAATATTTGCAAATCGACCGGTATGGTTCGCTGAGGGAAAAATGTTAAATCGGGCTAACATAAATGCTCTTCTTAACCTGGGGTTGATAAGTGAGGAAAAATAATTTGGATGATAACCAAGTGAAGGGAAAAGACCAAAAGAAAGCGGGGAACAGGTAGGATTCAGTTTGGCTGCAAGAACCTCAAACTCATGCTGACAGAGTTTAGATTTAATAAGAGCATGGGCCTGTTGAATTCCTAAATCATTTAGGGATTCTAGATTCAAATCAAGGGATTGAAGTTTAATCTCAATCAACTTCAGCCACTTGGAAAGGAAATTGTCTCTGAGTAGATCGTATAGTAAGGAATTGGGCTTAGAGTTTAAATGTAAACGAAGCCAATATTTAAATGTGGTGGACCAAGCAAGGGTAGAAGGGAGATGGGTACCCAATTCCAAAACTAAAGTTGAAAGACGAATCATGTTGGGGACTCCTAAGATTTTCCTGAAGAAGGCGGCTGCCAAAGTGTCAACATCGTGATCTATGGCCTCAATCCAAATAGGAGCTCCATATAGTAAGTGGGAAAGCAATTTAGTCCGAAAAATAAGCAACGCTGCAGGCACAAATTGATTGCCAGATGAGTAGTGAAATTTTGAGATGGCATTAAGATGGAGGCTAGAGGAAGATAGAACCAATTTTTTGTGGGGACGCCAACTGAGTTTATGATGCAGAGTGATACCTAGATATTTAAAGGATAAAACCTGCTGAAAGGTTTGTGCTCCGATTGTCCAGGGAGATAGTGATACAGAGTTGGAAAAGTTAATTATTTTAGTCTTGTCAGCATTTATAACCAGGTCGTTAGCTGAACAAAAAGTTTGAAATTTGGATAGGGTACGACGGAGACCAGCTTTTGTTAGAGATAATAGGACTGCGTCGTCCGCGTACAAAAGCACAGAAATTGGGGAACCATTAAGAGAGGGTGCAGCATTAGTAGAAGCAGAAAGAGAGGAAGGCAGGTCCGCTAAAAATAAATTAAAAAGTAGTGGGGCTAAGACACATCCCTGCCGAACACCTTTGTCAACTAATAATTTGTCAGAGAGCTCATAGGAATTTGGCAGCCGAATCTGACATATATTGGAGGAGTGGAGACGCCTAAGCAAAAAAAGCAGTCGGGGTTCAATACCCCAGTTGTTAAGTTTATCCCACAGTAAATTCCTATTAACTGAATCAAAGGCTCCTCGTAGATCGACGAAGGCGGCAAAAAGTCTAGCTTTGTGATAAATTGAGTATTTTTCGGCAAGGTGATACAGAAGCAGAACATGATCCAGAGTCGAGGCTTCAGAACGGAAGCCTATCTGTTCCTTCCCAGGGAGGTTTTTAGAAGAGGCCCAAGCTGATAGTTTTGATAAGAGAAATTTAGAATAAAGTTTGCCTATATGAGACAATAGGCTGATTGGGCGATAGTTACTAGGAAGAGAAGGGTCGCCCTTCATCTTTAACAGAATTTGCCTCCTAACAGATATCAAAATAATTGAACTCTCCCATTGCTACTACATCATGTCTTTTTGAAATTCTTGCAATTCATTTTTCAAAGGTTTCATCTGCACCTTCTCCTTGATTGGGTGCTCAGTAGTAGACTCCAACTATCACATTCTCTTTGTTTTTCAGCCCAGTTATATTAAACCAGATGCTTCAGATGAGACAACCAAGTTCATCCTCCTATATTTCTATGCAGGAGTATATGTTTTTGACATATACTGTTACTCCACCTCCCTTTCTATTATTTCTGTTGCTTTTGAACAATGTTATCTTTCAATTGCTTTATTCCAGTCATGGGAGTCATCCCACCAAGTTTCAGTTATCCCTGTCAAGTCATACATACTCCCCTGAACTAGGATTTCCAGTTCTTCTCATTTGTTTCCCATCTGGATATAGACACTCGACATTGTGTGATTTGTGGCCTGCTTTCCTTTGTGCGCTTTTATAAAGACTGTTATTGGGCCTTATTAGAGCTGCTTGGTCTGTTCCCTTATTGTGCATAAACTTTTGTCTGTATTTACCTCTGAGCTTGCATCTCCCTCACCTTCTAATTCAGTTTAAAGCCCACATACTGAGGTTCTTCATTCTACGGCAAAACACATTCTTCCCAGTTCTTGTGAGTTGCAAATCATCAGTTGCCAGCAGTACATCTTTAAGAAAGCTTAGCTTGTGGTCCCAAAATCTAATTCCTCACATTGACACCATCTTCATACCCGGTCATTCACTCAGAGTACTTCCCTCTCCCTTTCTATTCCTCTTTGGAGTACTGGTTGGCTGGGCAAGAAGGCAGTCTGGGCCTCAGAGTCAAAGTCCTTGAGTTTCCTGCCCAGAGCTTTAAAGTCTGATGTGATTTCTTTGTAATTCATATTTTCCCACATGGATGAGAAGGAATATGCATCCATGGATTTTATGAGTGATGGCAATCTTTCTGTCACATCCTTGATCTGTCCTCCAGGGAGAGAGCATACCTGGTGGGTCCATGGATCGTCCTGGCACATTTCAGTTTCATTCTCACACAGGTTTTCTCCTACTGCAACTACTCTTCTCCTCATCTGTTTGTAGCATGTGGATTCACTAACTCTGCTTGGCTCAGCTTCACCCTCTCTCATTTCACATCTACTCACTGCTCCAGTTATTTCACTTCTTCTTCTAGGAGTGTAACCAGTTTGCACTTGCTGCATTTGTACATTGTGTTGTTTTCAGGCAAAAAGACAAACATTGTGCACACTTTCCAAATCACCACCATGGAAGTTTATCTTCCTTCCATAATCCCCATTATTCTAATATATAACTATATCCAAAACCCAAAATTTTTGTTAGCTTCCCCACCCCTGGCCTCCCCTGTTGAATTATCCCATCAAACTCCTGTTTGCTCATTCTGGTCACTCACTCCCTGGGTCTGTCTCAGTTTTATTCCTCTGCTGTGCTCTTCTCAACAAAGGGAAGGACCACCCAACACTTATAGCTGTTATTTATTCCTCTAAACAGTTATCAGTCCCTTCCTCTTAAACCAGGGGTCTCAAACCCATGGCCCATGGGACAATAGTTTGTGGCCCCCGTCTTAATATGAAAGTTTAATGTTAGTGTGGCCCGCAATTTTGATATGTATGGCACTTTACAGTGTTGTGTGCAGAGCTGAACAAACCTACCAATCATGGTGGGGTATATGGCTCTCGGGGGTGGGACATGGACCAGGCTTGATACAAGCAGATACATTTCTCAATGAGTAAAAGTTATGGCAGCATTGCCATGGATGTTTCCTTTCATGCCTGGCTGGCTGCCTCGTTTCTATCAGGCAAACACAGACATTTGTCCCAGCACGCTGCATTAACAACATTTTTTTAAAAGTTTTTTTAAGTTGCTGCCCAGCAGGACATTATACAAATAAACAAAATAAATCAAAGTGATGTGTACATTGCAGGATAAAAGAAAAGTAAGGAACCAAAGCAGCCGAATGTAGTCTGCAGTCACATAGCGACACCTGTCCATCGGCAATAACAGTCCCCAGTAACCCGGACCAATCACAGGGTCGCACCGTTATCTGTGGGTCATTGCTTTTTATTTGCACTGTGCTATTTGCATTGCATTGCCTCACACAATGAACATTACATATATTCCTATATGATGTAAAAGTAGTCAAAACAAATGACATCAACAATAGCACGGTGTCATTTCCACTTCTTTTTCTTGTAACAACAGCATGGCAGATAACAGTCCATGAGCAGTCACCTTTTTTGCGCTTGCTATCCCGGTACTTTCTACAGTCTACAAATGCCACAGTGTTCATGTCATCATGAAAGAAATGAACATTGAGCGTAAAAGCAAAGGAGACTGCTATCAGGGTTTTATCCACCAAACGCCGTGCTGCGGTTACAAGGAAAAGAAGCGGAAACAATGTTCTCCATGCGTTGAGATGTTCGCCATGCGTCAGCTAAACGCTTGATTTAAACTTCAATGCGACAGTGACACCAAGTAGAATTATATATAATACACAATCCCAAACATGTCTTTTTCAAAGCCTGCAGTGAAGAGAAAGGTTGGTGATGAGCACAGGCAATTTCAGGAAAAGTGGGAAATGCAATATTTCTTTGTTGAGTACAGGGGCACCTCAGCGTGTCTTATTTGCACAGAAAAGGTTGTGGTGCATGAGGAAATGTCATTACACAACTAGACATGCTGAGGAGTATGCAAAATACCAGGGAGATGGGAGAGCCAACTGGGTTGCCAATCTTAAAACAGGTCTACAGAGGCAACAAGATTTCTTCAAGAAAGCAACCAAAGAGAATAATGCAGCAGTTGAAGCTAGCTACGTGGTTAGTGAGATGATTGCTAAAGCAGGAAAGCCATTCACAGAAGGTGAATTTGTCAAAAAGTGCATATTACAGGCTGCAAGTATACTCTGTTTGGAAAAGAAAGGTCAGTTTCTTTTCAGCCTTTCTGCCAACACCGTGGCAGACTGCATTTCTGACCTGTCAAATGACATTTATGACCAACTGTGTGAGAAAACCAAATGTTTCTGTGTATACTCAGTCACTCTTGATGAGACCACAGACATCAATGACACTGCCCAGCTTGCAATATATGTCCGTGGTATTGATGACAATTTTGAAGTGATGGAAGAGTTGCTCACAGTAATTCCAATGCATGGCCAGACCACTGCTCAGGAGATATTTCACCAGCTGTGTGATGCCATTGAGAATGCCAGTTTGCCATGGAAGAGGTTCATTGGAATATCAAACGATGGAGCACCATCAATGACAGGGAGGAAAAATGGACTGGTGGCACTTGTTCAAAAAAACTGGAAGAGGAGTTTGTGGAGGAAGCCATTGCTCTGCACTGCATTATCCATCAGCAAGCCCTTTGCAGCAAATGCCTAAAGTTTGACAATGTGATGTCTGTTGTTGTGAAATGCATCAACCAAATCAGATCCAGGGGCTAAAAGCACTGAAGGTTCCGTGCTTTTTTATAGAGGAAATGTAATCAGAATATGGGGATGTGTTCTACTTCACCAAGGTATGTTGGCTCAGCAGGGGAAACGTATTGAAGAGATTTTTTGAATAGAGAGCAGAAGTGAAAGCCTTCATGGAGAAGGACGGAGTGGCTGTTACTGTGCTAAGTGATCCCAAATGGATCACGACTTAGCTTAGAGATACATGATAAAGGTAAGTGGAGTTGAGAGAGATGATGGGACTGGGGTAAGTCCCTTGGATTCAGTGAATTTCAGAAAGGATTACCATTTGTTGTGACCAAGAGGTGGATGGTTTCCGAGCCTGATTCAAGATTGCACAGAATTCGGGGTTATCCTCCATGCCATCAGGTGTAGGGATCAGGATGGAGAATGGCGCCGTCATTCTGGGAGAGGAGAGACATTATCGCAGGTAAATGCAACTGTTTGTGTGTTATCTCTCTGAGGTGGGCGAACCACAGTTGTCGCAGCCACCATGGGGTGATGAGAATTGCATCTGTTCAGTATTGGATAATCCTGGTTATTGTTTTGAGCAACATTGGTATCGGAGGGAAGAGGTAAGTGAGTTCTCCAGACCATGATATCATGAATGCATCCCCGAGAGATGACATGTCTATGTCTGCTCTTAAACAGTACCTGGGGCACTTGCCATTGAGATGGGAAGCAAAGATGTCTATTGTAGGCTGGCCCCATCTGTGGCAGATATCCAGGAAGACAGTGTCATTGAGGGACCACTCATGCGTCCTGGTGGGGAGCCTGCTTAGGCAGGCTCCCCACCAGTAGTTTTCCTCTGATGAAATATGGATTGCTTGAGGGGAAATACAGTGGGTGCAACACCATTCCCAAAATTCTATAGTGAGGTGAAGGAGAGGTAGTGATCGAGTTCCTCCTTGGCTGTTTATGTAGTACATGACCATAGTGTTGTTAGTCACAAGCCGTACCGCTTTCCCTTCGATCCTCAGGAGGAAAGCCTGAAAAGCCTTTATGATGGCCAACATTTCCAGCTGATTTATGTGGAGCTTTCTTTCTCTCTTTGACCACAGGCCGTGTATATAGAGTTCCTGGCAGTGAGCTCCCCATCCCAAGGGGCTGGCATCTGTCGTCACCTGGATAGACAGGGAAGGAGGCCTGAATGGTCTGCCTAATGATAAGTTGGGGGCGTAGGCCCACCACGTGAGTTGGTCTGCCACAAATGACGGTACCAGGAGCTTCTTGAGCTGGGTGTCCGTTGAAGGGTCGAATTGTGTGAGGAACCAGGATTGGAGTGTATGGAGTTTGAGTCTGGTGTGGGGAACCACTGATATTGTGGAAGCCATGAGACTCAGCAAGTGCTGAGTGTTGAAACGGTGACGGTCACCAGAGGTTGAAAATGATGTACTGCCCTCCGGATTTCTGCTATTCCTTTGGGTAGTAAGAATGCTTTTGCCTGGCTGGCGTCTAGTTGTGCTCCTATGTAGCTCACGGGTTGTGATGGTACCAGGTGGGATTTTTCTTGGTTTATTTGTAGGCCTAGTTTGCACAGGAGGTGAAGAGTAGTTCTTGTGGCTGTGGCAGCATCCTGAAAGATCCTGGCAACCAGGAGCCAGTTATTGATGTATGGGAAGAACTTTATTCTCTTGGTACAGAGGTAAGCAACAATCGGGGCCATGCATTTTATAAATGTCCTGGGGGCTGTCAAGAGACCGAAGGGGAGAGCGGCAAACTGGTAAGTGATATGCTGCAAGCGAAACTTGAGGAATCTTTGATGGGACAGGTGAGTTGAAATATGGAAATATGCATCCTTCAGGTCAATGGTAACAAACCAGTTCCCCTGTGATAGAAGAGGGAGAATGGAATTAAGAGTTAACATATGGAATTTTTTGTAAAGTATATATTTGTTGAGTTGTCTGAGGTCCATGATGGGTCTAATACCCCCATCCTTGTTAGGGACTGCAAAGTACCAAGAGAAGAAGCCTTCACTTGAGTCAGAAGGTGGGACTATGACTATCGCCCCTTTCCTGAGGAGAGATGAAATTTCTTCTTGTAAAGGTAAGGAGAAGGGGATGGATTTGATGGAATTTGCTGGGCGGGTTGCGAAAATTCTGTCACGTACCCCCGTTCAATGATGGCCAAAACCCATTTGTCTGTTGTAATCCTTCTCCATTGATGGAGCAATGGACGGAGTCTAATAAAAGTACCAGGGCAGTTAGGAATACTGCTTGCCCCTGCGTTGGGATTTGCGAAAAGGCTGTCTGGAGCCCTGATATTGCTGCTGCTTGGGTTGCATTGTACTGGATTGTAGCAGCTGGTAGGCCCGCTCATGGTGCTGTTGCTTGGTGTACCGAAAGGGCTGGTACTGAGGGAGTTGTTGGTAGAAGTGCTTCTTATAAGACAGTTTCTGATACCGATAGGGTTGGTATGGGATGTAAGATTTAGCTGTCTTCCTCATTTTATGGATGTTCTCCATTATGCCGTCCATTTTAGAGTTGAACAGCCCAGCAGCATCAAAGGGAAGATCTTCGATTTTGGTCTTGATATCATCTAGGATGTTTGCCGCCCTAAGCCAGGCATGTCGTCTGAGTGTTACTGAGGTAAGCAGAGATTTGGAGGCAGTGTCAGTGGTATGCTTCACTGCCTGCCTGATGCTTCACGAAGGTATTGGCCTCTGCATAAGTAATGAGAGCTTCAGTCTTTAATAGTTCCGAAAGAGACTGAATTGTGGGGAGAATTCTGTCCCACAGATGTTTTTGGTAAGCGCCCATTGCAGCTTGGTAGTTTGAAATTCTAATGAGTAACGCTGCCAATGAGTAAAGTTTTTTTTTCCCCAAAGGAGTTGATCTTTCTGCCCTCCTTATTCACAGGTGTGGTAGAAGACCTGCTGCAAGACTTGTATTGAGTAGCCTCGACCACAATGGAGTTAGTTATTGGATGTTTAACCAGAAAATCCAAATCTGACCCATGAGTTTTGTAGTGGTGTTCAATCGTCTGTGGGATTTGGAGAGTCGAAGGTGACCTATCCCAAGAGTTTTTAACCTGAGTAAGGAGTGCCGGTATAAGGCTTAAACTAGGAGGAGGCATCTTGTCCTGCTCCATGTTGTGGAAAACTAAGTCTATTTCTTGCTGTGGAATCTCTACATCAAGTTTTAATGTCTTAGCCATGCGCAAGATAAATTGCGCATATCATGTGTAGTCCTCCAAAGGCGACTGCGGAAGATTGCCAGTGGCACCTGCATCAGGCGCCTCGGATTCTTCAGATTACGATGAGTTGACACCATGAGACGACCGAGAAGCCGATGGTGGTGGTCGTGGTACTGGAGCTGTCAGTACAGGGTCAGCATCTGATTGGGTAGATACAGAGAAAGGTTCCGTGTCGTGGTCGTGAGGACTGGAGTAAAGCGTGGTAGCATGTACTGAAGAACGGCCCCTGTGAAGCTTGAGTCGTTTAGGGGGTGCAGAAGGCTTTGGCATCATCGATCTCTTTTGGGATGGTGAAGCTTGGGGGTGGAAACATCCCCTTGGTATTGCAACGAAGTTTGCAGTGGATGGGCTACGGGAGGGTACCAGGGTATTGGCGGGTAGCCCAACCCTCTGTACTGGTCATGGTAGTCATAGCCTTGGTATGGATAAGGATGGTACCGGTCAGGTAAATCCTCTAGATGGTAATACTGCTCTTCAAGCCCGGAAGGCTGGTATGGAGAGGTATGTTTGCATTTCTCCTTTCTTTTTCTAGGAGTGTGTGGAGCAGACTCCCATTCCGACTCAGTCTCGGTATCTGCCTGCCCTGAGGATTGAGGGCTGAAAGGAGCTAAGGCCAGGCTGGACGGTGCAACAGCCCCAAATCAGCCCGAACTCAGAGACATGTTCAAAATGTCATGAGCTTGTTGGGCTGGACATATGGCACATTCCTCCCTGTTGGAAAGCCCAATATCATCCCTCGAAGAATCCTGCACCGGTATAGGAGGCAGGGAAAGAGGTGTGGTAGCCAGTTTGTCTAAGTCCTTTTGTCTTTTAGGTTTCTCCTTGTCTTTCCTCTTATTTGCAGGATCAATGGACAGAAGTTCAGTCTTGGTGGAAGCTGGCTTAGGTGGGCTTTTCGAGTTCTTGGATTTAGCAGGTAACGAAGTTGTGCTGGGAAAGGGCTGGTCAATAGGGCTGGTAGCCAACTTAGCAGCCTCCTGGCGAGGTGGGTTTGAAGAAGGGAGGGTTGCAACCTCCATGGTAGGATTCAGAGATTTCTTGTAGAGAAAAGATCTCAGTTGTTGGAGCCATAGCTTAATAGCCTGCTCAGAAAAACTCCTGGAACTGGGTGTGATGGGATTCCTCCAGACAAAATAAAACAGAGGTCATGCCTGTCTGTAACAGGGGTTTGTCTGAGACAAATGGAGCACTTCTTAAAGCCCCAAGGGGCCATAAAACAAAAAGAAAATAAAAGGGGGAAAATCCATGGGGGGGCAAAATAGAATGGAAAAAAAGGAGAAATCTGGAAGTTCTATCGATGCACAACAACTACACTAATAGAAAAAAAATACAAAAAAGGTAGAAAAAGATAGATTTAGCAAAGCCAAAATCACTTTCCTTAGTGCTCTAGTTCCTAATGTCCTACTCAAACGGCGGAAAAGAGGAACTGAAAGGAAGGTTGAGGAGGCGGAGCTCATACCCTGCGAGGGGGGGAAATTAATTGTCTCTTTTTTTCCTCAGCTCTAGAATCTTCCGAATGTCCTGCACAGGCGCAGGATAAACCCATTTGTATGCATTCACAGAGGCCACTATGAAGAAAAATAAATTAAAGGATAGGCAATTGACAAAGTATGAACATATCATAAAGAATGTGGAGAACAGATGAACAGAAAAAAAGGGGAAAGGAGGAATTGGTAATATAGAATATTGACAGAACAGGCAGATCAGTTAGGAGAGTAAAAAATAATATGGGAGGCAGATTTAGGAAAAACAGATAAAGAGGAATGGAAAAATGTCTGGAATAGAAGGGGTTTTAAAAATATGTCAGTCAGAATAAAAGAAAATAGTTATAAAAATGTAGAAATGGCATTAAATATCAATAAAATTAGAAAAAATAGATTCTAAATATTCCAAGGTGTGCTTAAGATGTAATAAAGAATTGGGTTTATATCTGCTCTTATGGTGGGAATGTGATGTAATACAAAGGGTTTGGAGGGAAGTTTTTTTTAAAGAAAGTAGAGAAATACTGGAAGTCAACATGGAAGCATCATCAAGAACATTATCATTGTTAATAGATAATCATGACGTAAATAACTAAAAAAGATTATTATAAATATAACAGCTGCTTGATTACTGATAGGAAAAAATGGAAGAAGAACTGAATTTTTCAACCACATGAATGGTATAATGAAATGTGGAATATTGCAATTAACGATAAACTGACATCTGAAATTAAGTTTTAAAAAGGAGTGATAAATAAATGTCATGAGATATGGGATGACTTTATAAATGTCATACTGAGGAAAAGGGCAAAAGACAGGGCAAGAATATATGTATTTTTGGAAGGGATGAGGGGTCTTTTAAAAGTTGAATGTATATATAAAATTAATGGATGGCACCTGAGATGAGGGGTGCTTTGTTTTGCTTTGTTTTGTGTTTTTATTTTTCTCATATGTAAACAAAATTTATTTTTTTAAAAAAAATCACATTACCACTTTTTATATGTTTTGGCACTTAAATTCCAGTCAACTATACCTATAATCTCTTAGTCCCCCTCACACTACATCTACATTCTACAGACAAGAAATGTATGCAGTTAAGAGGGGAGACACACAAAATGAGCCATAATGCTGCAATTAAGCCCAATAAGAGAGATCTTAGTTCTTTGGCAAGAGTTCCACCTATTTAGTATCTTCCATTTTCATTCTGTCCCTTTGATGCTCAAAAAGCGAAGGAAATTATGGTGATTTCAGTCCATGCAATCCTCTACAGCAAAAAGGAAGTCCAGATTTCACACAAAAGTATATATTCATCCAATCCATCTGATTTAGTGGCTTCAATAAAACTTTAACAGGTGAAATTTGAAATCCCAAAGCTCTATTTTGTCTGTGCTTAACAAACAAAATGGATAAACAAACTCAAATAAACAAATCTAAGTAAAGTATTCTAATCAGTTACTGCTTTCAAGTGCTGCAGCCATGCCATGTCACATCCCATTCACAAGGAAACAAATCAAATTAAATGGAAATACACTAATCAAGAGAGAGAAGGCCTCGTGGGGACAAGCTGAGCCTGAAGATTAATTAAGATGTTGGAAAATGTAAATATAATATGGGCCCCACAAAATCCCTGTTTGTTTTGTTTCTATATGCTCACAAATGAGGGCTGCTCTGGCGATCAACACTTCTGGCATCCACAAAGCACATAGACTATATTGATTCCTAATTCCCACTATCAGCAACAGCCAACAGATATATAAGTGAATCCAATACGAAGAACACATTCTGAAGACTTTCTGCTCAGAGACGTCTGGGCATTTACTGATGGAGTGTACTCCTCATATTGTTTCCCATACTTATTGTTTAACATGCAATTGGTGGGAAACAACGATCTACATACTATTTACTTTCCTTCTGCTTGATAGACTAGTCCATTATGTTCTAAAACTGAAGATTCAAAATTATTTTTAATGAGAAGAATATATTTGTTGGAGTACAGAGCACAGACAGAAATAATGTATGGGGCCTTTTCTTTACTCATTGCCTGTTCTAATGAATGAATGATGGTGTGATAGGAACTCTCCAACATAACCATGGCAACCTTCTGCACTCACTACAGCACCACAAAATACTTTCAGGACCAGATAAGTTGCTGATATCTGTGAACACCAAGCTTCCATGTGACATTGACTTAGACAGTAAATGAACCCCCAGAAATGTTGAAAGCAACTGAAACAGGATGGCTGTATTCTTATGGGTGCCATGGAAATGCTGAACCAAAACCAAGAGTTTTCCATGTGCATTTTAACATACTGAAGAAAGAGGAGAATTTCACAAGAGAGTACCGTTTCCTGTCAACATCTGTCCTTCAGAGAACAAAAATGCAGTTTCACTCAAACATTTTAAATTTTCTTCTCATTCTTGTTAAGCATGCACATTACTTTTTATTCTAAACTAAATTATCAACAGAAAAACTACAGAACTCAAATTTGCATAGTGTTTCCTCCCATTTTCGCATATTCACAAGATAATATAATAGTTCAGATCTTTGAAGGGCTTTCTTTTTAACTGGCATTTAGTAGTCTTCCCTATCCATGGCCAATACAAATCCATGCTAACTCCTTCAAATGCTACTAATCTCTCACATCAGAGTGCTTCACATTTTCTTTGCTAATTGACTTCAATGTCTTGTGCTGACTAGTATGAAGTAGCAATGGCACCAACAACAAAATGTTGCAGTAGAGAGCTCTCCAGTTTGGGAGAGGTCTTTTTCACCAACCTTTTCCATACCTTTTCCAGAAGCAAATACAAAAAAATGGCCAGGTAATCCATTGCCCGCCCAACCCGAAATAACAAGACGAGACACAGTAATATGAGTTAAAACTAGGGCCACAACTTTATTAACTATTTCACTTTTAACTACCCCTTTTTACAAGGGGGCCAGCCGTAGTGCTAACAGGCCTGGAACCCTCTTTATTCTTGACCAACCTGTCCAGACCTTTGTCCCTCGGAGTTCCTACCCTGAGAGGCTGCTGTTGAACTTTCCAGCACCCTCTTGGCCATCCACCCAGAGTACCCAGGGATGCCCTCTACCCGAGTCTCTAGACTCCAAGTGCCCAGCATCCCCTGGGGTCTCCCTGTTTTCTCTCCCCTCAGCCAAACCTCTGTAAATGCAATTCTGAGAGGTGGGATCCCTTGCACCCTCTGGGTGCCCACCCTGGAACTCACCTGAACTTACCCTATTTACCACTACCCGCCATCGTGACTGTATTGCCAGTGATCTATTCAGCTTCCATGTGATCCCTGGGAATAAGAATGGGATGGGCAAAAAAAACCACTTGCAGCCTAGAGCCAATTTGATTCAGGTCAAAAATTCCTATCCGGCCCTGAAGCAACCAGCGACTCTCATTCTTACCCTGGGTGGGAGGGTGAGTCGCTTGTCAGACAGTGAAGAGGATGGAACAGGCCACTAGGCCCATTTTAAAAGTTCGCTTTGGGCCAAACATGCCTGACACTCTTCAAGTGGGTGGGCAAAGAATCTCTGCCCAGTCAGCTCTGTGCCTTTGTGGAGACAGCACCAAAGTGTGAAATGGAAAGAGTTAACCACTGCCACTTGACACAAAATTATCAGTTGGTACCGTACTTTACACAGAGTGAAGAGGAATGACCAATAGATCATTCTGTCCAATAGATCATACCTCTGTCCCATATGGAATCAAATTTCTATTTTGCTTTGTTGGTAGTCTAATTTCAGGACTTAAGGATGCTACATCTGATCTAAATTCTGAACTAGCTGCCTTCATCCCAAGTTTTATATTATCTTAGTCTAGTGGGGAATTCAAAGGCCTGTCTTACTAGTAACTTTTTAGTCATCCAATAAAAGCATTACCCAAGTTTGGACATTGTTATCCTTTTACGGCATAGTCTATTCTATTTTCTTTCACCAACTCAATTTTAGAGACAGACACACATATATATACTTCACCTAGTCTTTACCAGACTGTTTGGAGATTCCCCCTGTAGTATTTTTGTCTTACATGACATGCACTTCCACAAGTGTTGAGATTACCACAGTCCTGCACATAAATGGTGTTGTTCTGGCTACCTAAAGATTGGCTCTTCATGAATAAGTTTGTTACTGGAGCTGGAGCCTGGATGGCAGAAGCAAAAGATACAGCTTAGCTGTAAAGGCAGAAAGTCAAGTCCTGATATTTATACAGTACTAAGCTTGTCCAGCCCTAAGACTTTGTATAGCCTAGCAGAAGAAAGGGTCGGTGTTGCTGTAGTTGTTGCTATGTGCCATCAAGTCAAAACTAACTTATAGAAAAACCCAATACTTTCAAGGGAAGTGAGATAGTTAATGAGCGATTTTATCAGTTCCACATCCTAAGAGAACTGTCATAGCTGAATGGAGATTCAAACCCTGGCCTCCTGAATCCTAGTCCATCACTCTTTCCACTACACTGCACTGTGTATCCCAATGTTGTTGTAATTGTTTTATGATTAAATGGAGGAAAAAGAATAGAGAGGGAATAGGAAAGCAAGCACTGGAGCAGCTGATGGATAGGGGCCAAGCTGGTCTCAGTTGTAACAAGGATTCTTTCTAGAAGAGAGGGGCCCCTGGTAGTCTGCCAACAGATGTGGCCATAACATTACATATCTATTCTTTGTTCACTCCAGTGACTAAAAAGAGTGCTTAAGTCTATGCCATGCCTTATCAGGCTTTACAACCACAAGGACTGTCATAGCCATATTGAGCTGCTCATGGTTACAGCTCCATTTTAGATATCCCTTAGACATTTCTTAGACATTCCACTGATACATGTCATATTATGTAAACCTGTTGTTTGCCCCTAAAGTGGACGTTGCTGGGGGAAAAGTCTGTGAAGGTATCTTAACACGGACATTAAAGTTAGGACAAATTGTGGCCATTCTTTAATGGTTCTCAAATGAGTGTAATCGCTTGTGCTTCAACATCCATTGGAATCCAAGTGAGTTGAGTTGGCTAACATTCACAAATGTATTCCCCAGCAATAAATTATTTTGTAAGATCTTTAAATGACAGTGTATATATATTAGAAGTTATTCATTTTCTCCAAAGGGCCAAATCAACTCTAACACATATTTTAAAACTTCATGGAATTCTAGAACAAGAAGAGTCTAACAAAAGGAAATAATTCCTCCTAGTGTAATTTAAAAGATTCTATTAGCAAAACAGAAGGCGTATTCTATCTAGTGTTACTATATTATCCCCACAAACAAAGCAGTTTGTTAGGTAACCTTCATGCAAAATCTCTCAGTATAGAAAAACTGAAATCTCTTTTACATATATTCTTCTTCTGATGATTCCTCCAGGGTAGATAACTATGGATCCCAGAAAGCATCATACAATACTAGAAGACTCCACAATCCTTTTAGATTTTCACTACTTCTCCCTTAGTTACATGAGGCTGCCAGCCAACTGCCACCTAATCCCTGTATTTAACATCTCTGTGGAAGTTTTGCATTCTCAAGAGATTCTAATATGGATGCAATAATCATAAATATCTGCATAAGGCCTGACATCATTTTTAAAAAATGTTTAACTGCTCTAAAATACATATATTTGGATCCAGATTTAATCATAATGAAATGAATGAGACTAATATTAGTGATGAAGAACTTTCTCCTGCTGGTGTCAGTGGATCTTCCCTAAACACAAGTAATTCTAGATCTAATCCCTTGTAATTTTGTTGCATTGGACTGCAATTTTATCATTTGGGGGAAAGTGCAAAAATGTGTGCAGTGAGATTTTCTAAGAGAGTTGGAGATATTAAAATGCTGGTTAGAGGGAAGATCCTGTTTGCAGTGCACCTTTGAAGAAGAAGAAAAGGTTGTCCTGTCTGTAAAATCAAATATTTTTAGATACCAGTACTATAACTACCAAGCAACTGGAATTTTGCACCTCTGGCCACAGGAATCCCCCGTTGGTCATAACCCACTTAAGCAATCCATCACACTAAAATGCTTATTATCAAGCAAAAATCTGAAGTCAGGCAGACTGTGTTAATTACATGTACATGTAACTGAAATGAATTCATATGTTGCTAGGTTATCAATTGAAAACAGCCCCATCACCAAAACCTCTAATCAAGAATAACACAGAGAACATAGAGGAAGACTTCAGCTTTTAAAGATTCTTAGAACTTGTGTTAAAGTATCTGGGATGGAAGAAATTTGTGAATTCATGCACTGTATTTGTTACAAACCCTTCATGTATTATACAGGATAACTCAGTTACGAGGATTGTACATTCCTCATCAACACCCTCACTGTATCTCTGTAAAATAATCATGTTTGTTAATTGACATATTCTGCTACAACAGCAAAAAGCACTGAGTGAGAGAAAAAAAGGTTGTTTTTAAATCTGTTTCTCACTTTTGAACATACTTCCTCATTCCCAGTTTTATTTCAGGGCGTATATAACTCTGAACAGAGCACTCCTTTCAGAAGATAGGATATAAGACACGGATATACTACAACACTACAGATCTTACTAGTTCTCAGTGAAGCAATAAAACTCTATCACTTTATAGTATGCCTGCCCAGTGGTCTCTCGAAATCATGAGCAGAGCAATCGGAAGGATAACTTCTAATTTCTTCAAGGGAATAATGAATTCTTCAACACTTTTCTTAAGGGTACCATTCACCATTAAGAACAGCTGCAACACAGATTTATTCTTTTGTTCCCATGAATATTTTTGCTTTTTCTTTTGTATTACCACTGTGAAGAGCAATAATAGTAATGGTGCTACCAGTCTGGACACCATTTTGCTACCCTACAAAGCCTTTTATCTTGCATCATTTTAGAGCAGAGCCATGGTGGTAGAAAGGCAGCCATCAAAAACATGGTTTTTAAAAAATGGAAATTACTTTGCACAATGGCCTTTTATTCCTAAGTGAGCAAAAATATGAAAAGTCTCATAACATTCAAGCCAGCTGTTAAGCCACCTTGGGTTCTTTTTAAGGAGAAAAGTGGGGTAAAATTTATTTGTTTGTTTGAAAAATGCATTCTGAAAAATTTTGGCCCCGCACTAGTTGTCATTCCTCAGGGTTCAAAACATTTTGGAGGAGCTACTGTAATAATTTTGTCTTCACTGCAGAAGATGCTTACAACACCTGTGTCAATCCCAGGAAAATGGTGATCCTAGTGCTATGTCACAGTTTGTCCTCCAATTCTCCAGACATCTGAATTTGCCATAAGAAGCACTCATGATTTTCCACATTGTTCTCAGAGCATTAGAATTTGTTCTGCAGATATTTTTGACCTTAACATAACACTGCAAAGTAGCCAAAGGTGTTGCATTTGTTTTTCCTTTCTATTAAATATTTCTGTTTCTTCTCTGGCTGCCCATTCTTTCTGATCTGAAAAATGCCCAATGAGGAAAAGCTACATTATAGACATTAACCAAAGTGTGGGAAGCTGGAGAAACTGCTGGCTGTCACAAAGATGACTGTACAATGGAGTAGAGTAAGTAGAGTAATCCTGAACTTAACTCATGAGAAATTTTTGATACAGATATATTTCAGATTGCAGGTGAGGACTCGCAAGCACATTCTCCCCCCCCCTCTTGTCCTCTCATATACACATACACCCAAGATTCCTACACACAGAAAATTACCATGTTTGGGGATTCCAGACTCAATTTTCCCTGGCATATGGTTTTGTATGGACAAGCACTCAGTGGTGGGAAACCTCTCCCTGCGCATTCTGAAGCAATCTACATCTTCTGTACAAGTTTGCCGCTTCCAAGTGAGCTAGCCTCCTAAAACTAGAGAAGGCCACAATGGCCCAGAGAAGAGGATGATATCCCCTCAAAACTCAATCCTGTGCTGCCCCTCAGTTATTTGCACTGAGACAGATCAGTTTGTCAGTCTGAATAAGTTTGTCAGTTTGTCAACAGTGGCTGTCCAAAACAAAACAGCCCATCTGCCTCTGCCGACCCCCCTTCTCTCACAGCCTGCCCCCACACCCTTCCCATTGTCCCCATCATCCCACCCACCCACCCACACACACACATTTTATATATTTTATAAGGAGGAGGAGGAGGAGCCTGAAGCAGCTGGGTTGTGTTTTACCCTGAGACAGTCTTTAAAAAATTAAAAATAAAAAAGAGCAGGCCTCTCATCCAGCCAGACTTTTTTAAGGAGCCACGGGGCTATCTAATGTATAGAACGAGGTAGGGAGGCAACAGGGGCAGTGGAAAAGGGGGCTGGGCGGAGGCAATGGGAAGGGGGCTATGGGTAGGCTGTGGGGGGCAACAAACCAAGAAGTTCGGAAGTTGCTCAAAAATTTTGTTGGTTTGGGAAAGTTCAGGTTCTCTGTTTTTTCTTGTTAGGTTGAAATGTTTTAAATCTTTTAAAAGCATTTTTAAGAAACATAAAACAGCCTCATGATTAAGAACCCTCTCTAAGGCAGCAGTTACTGAGAAAAAGCCTGCCTGAAGAGAAAGGTCTTTGCTGCTCTTGTGGGCCAGCCTGTCCTCCAATGGGACAGAGCTTCACAGCTCTGAAGCAATAACAAAGAGAACCCCCTCTCATGTTCCCTCCAAATGCAACTGTGAAGGTGGCAGGATAGAGAGACAGCTCTCTCCTGATTATTTAAAAACCTGGACAGGCTCATAAAGGGAGATGCAGACTTTCAGATAACTTGGATCCACGTCATTTAGGGTTTTACATATTACACTTTGAATTTCACTCAAAAATGGACCTGCAGTCAATGGAGCTGCGGTAGCAAGAGAGTTATGTGATCCCTATAACCAGCTCCAGTTAATGATCTGGCTACAGCACTTTAGACCCGCTGAAGTTTCCAAGCACTTTTCAAAGGCCACAACACATAAGAGTGTGTTAAAGTAATCCCAACAGGATATAATTAAGTCAGAATAGACAAGTCCAAGAAGAGTGTCACTGGGACACTTGTTTTAATTGCACAAATGCACTATTCGCCACTGCTGAGACCCGGGCATTCATGGTCAGGAATGAATCCAGAAGCAAATGAAGCTGTGAAACTGCATTTTCTGTGAACGGGTGATGGTTTGTGGGGTTTTTTTTGGGGGGGGGGAGTGTAGCACCATCCAGGACAGACTGACATTTCTTGAGCCGCCCCTGGACTAACCAGGAACTCCTCCGTTTATTCACACTCATTCAATATTTCACTTACACTAGGCATCAATTTAAAACCAAAACAGCTTCCTTGGAACGACATAGACAGGAAAGAGAATCAGGGATAATCCATATATGGTTGACATTGAATCCCATAACTCTGGAAAATTTTTCTCACCAGTTTCATGTATATGTTCTATAGCACAGGGGACAAAACTGTACCCTGAGTGACATACTTCCCCTGTCCAGTTCCCAGCAGAGGTCATCTACCAAGATAATCAAAGCAGTCTCCATCCTGTAACAAAGTCTGAAACCAGACTGGAATCGGATCTAGACAATTCATCTCATCCAGGAACTCTTGGAGGTGAGATGCCATGACCCACTCCAATGCCTTGCCCAGGAATGGAACACTAGAGATTGGTTGATAATTATCCAATACCATGAGATTCAAGGAGAGGTGGGGTTTTTTCCAGCAATGGTCATACTATTGTCTAGTTTAAGCATTTTGAGACCCTGCCCTGCAGCAGATATCAGAGTTATGCATATCATGGAAAAGTAAACACTAAAATTCACTTGACTATTGGGGGATTAATTTGAGGACCCAGGCAAGATAACCCAGAATGCCTCCCTACGCAGCAGTAAAACATTTGTTATTCCAGGTTTATTGAAATAATAAATTGTTAATGGATATAAAACGGCAATCCCTCAGACTAGGTGCAGCAGGAAAGTATTGGCACAGATTAAGGAACAGATCCTTGTATCGGATGACCCATCTGCCATCTTAGGTGTGTATGTACTCCCTCCCTTAAGCATGAGATCAGTGGGGAGGGTAGCCCCACTGGTGCCTACTGTGGTGGTCCTCCCAAGCTAGGCACGCCCCTGTCAGTTCCACGCTCCTTGATCCCCACATGGAAGGGATCCCTTCCCTGGGATGGGTTCAAATGCCCATCTCCTTCACTGAAGATCTGCTCCTATGCACAATCTCTCTGCTCGCAACCAAAACAGCAGTGATGAAGGTAGCCAACTGTTCATGTAACAATTCCTATAGCTTCCACCATCTCCTCCAAAAATTACATAAACAATACCTAAGTAGAGGGAAAGAGGGAGGGTGAAGTCAATGCTGTGGAGCTCAGAGCTCTCTTTACATTCCTTCATGATGAACCAGATTGAAAACAATCAGGTCTGCCAGGTCAGGAGCTCCTCCTGTCTAATGCTGCTGCCCGATCCTGACTGGCAGCCAGCAGAACACTTCTTGGCACTTTCCCCAAGAATAAGAGCACCTAAGAAGGTGGCTCCCAATATGGTGGCCAGCCTCCAGCACCATTTACCTGATAGCTATACCCTGCCCAGAAGGGAGCTACTTTGGCATGTTGGCACATAAGATGATGATGCATCATGTCAAAACCATTAAATTAAATGCCAAACCACATGAAGTTCTACATGGATTTGGATTAAGTGTAGCAAAAATGTTGTATAAATTGGCCCTTGGCTTCAGTATGTGACCTTGCCAAGAATCATCCTTTATGTACATACTGGTGTCTATAACAGGGGTAGCACACGTAGGAGAAGATCCAGCAACAATTCAAAGTTCAAAAGTGGGTTTTAGTATGCCTACAATAAGCTTTAAATCATATTTATGGTTTATTTCCTTCTATATATAATAACTGCATAATTACTGAAGAATTACTGAAAGATTTTATAGTCACACATTGGCATTCATAATATTGGATACAATCATTTTGAATCAAATCATCTACAACTGTCTCACAAAAACAATCCCAGAATAAGTAATTTTAGACCAGTAATTTAAAATCTACAAAGCAAGAGATACTGCACAGAAATTCTACATATGCACTGTGTAAAATTCACTTGCTTAATTCACTCACTCTTTCTGAATGGCAGTCCATCATCTCTATTATTTTTGGAACCCACCTTGGGGTAGTTTAACGGCATTCATTTCCAAGTGAAGATTTTTCAGCCATGGGAATAAAGTTGGATGTAGGCAGCAAAGTTCTCCAGCTTTCCTCATACTCATCTATACACATGGGAGTCCTACTGAAATATAATGCTATGTTTGTTTAACTAGGCTCAGGAGTCCAGAATACAGCTATGATCTAGTAAAGTTATGGACTGTTATGTAGATCATAGCATATAGTTTTCTTGGCTTTTATCCTTCACCACTTCCACATGGTGGGCCCCTCAACACTCTTTTTAAAGTAGGGTATTGTGTTTTTGAAGGATTTGAGGAACTTTAGTGTAAAAGCCAACAGAAAATTATATGTTCAGAAATCTAGCGTACATTCAGAACACAGGGAGAGTAAATAATGTGTCAACCTCTGGGGCACCAAGAATTTCCCTCTGAACACCAATATAACCCAATTACCCAAACGTCCATTTTCTATTATCAGCCACCATCTTTTATTATCAGACTACATTTTAAAGAGATGCTGTTTGGGTGAAACCTATCATTTGTGTGTAAGACACACTTTGATCTGCACCCTGATGAGTGAACATTCTCTTTTGCTGCTAACCCAACTAATGAAGGGAGAGAATTTGCTTTTATCCCCAGCACTCTCTTACCAAGAAGAAAAATTAAAAAAAAAATAAAAAACCACACACTAATCAGCTGTCTTCACTAATCAGTCATCTGGCTAATGCCCTTTTGCCTCCAAATACAAATATTTTTGAATGACTTCAGAAGGGGGACAGTGAACATGGGGGGGGGGGATGAATCACGAGACCCAGACTGATCCTTCATCTCAGTCTATCATCCAGGATGGGAGACTGAAAGGTTAAATGGCAAACACAAGTCCTGACTGGATGATAAATCTATAATCAAAAGACCCTGACTGATACCTCAAAATGTTCTTCGTTACTTCAAACCCAAGTGATTCTACCCTTTTAAAACAGAACCAGAATAAAACAATTACATTAAACTCACACATTTTTCCATAGATAAGCATACCTTAATTTTTCACTTTTTATTAACATCTCATCAGTAATTCCAAAGTTGAAACCCATTCACTTCCTCCCAATCTTCCTACACACTGTGTCTAGAGGAAAGGCTAATGACTGTGCCTGCGTGCTTAGATTTTGGGGTTTTTTGTGTGACATTGTTATTAAAAACAATGATATATACAAATGGTACTTTCTTAATTTTGTAAGAGAACTCATTGGCCTGCTGATGCTCAGATGACAACTTCCAAACCAACCAATGCCTACTGCTACCATGCTACTAAACAACAAATGAACAAGGACCAGCATATGTTTCATGGGTGAAAATCCATAGAATTTCTGGGGTGTGAGAACCTGCAGGAATAGGCAGCAATTGAACAGAAGCACAATGTGTTAAAACTCCATTAATTCCAATGGATCTTTGCTGGTTCTCTCTATACCTCACCACATAACTTCTCAATAAAAAGAATGTTTTAAAACTTTGTTATACACATGCTACTTCTAGAATCAATGATAAATGCCAAAGTAAAATGCAATGGAAAATGGCAGCTGTCACATCACTGTAATTTAACCATCAACAATGAACTTGCATTAAATACTTACGATAAGGAGGATCTATATACCCATTCCTGGGATCCATGGCAAAGACAGTCCCACGGTAAGGTACTGAAGACTCAGGAAGGTGCGATATAGATCCATGGATCTCCTTCTTGATTAATGAGGCCCTTTCTTCACTAGATGTCGAAGGCTCTTCACTGATTTTACTGAGCCCTTGCCCGCCCTGTGGCTGCATTGTGATTGCGTTTCTTCTCTCCCTGTGATAGGTCTGTCCAGGACTTTCATCCTCTAGGGGGGAAAAAGAGAGGAGAAAGAGAGAGATTTGGGAGGGGGGAAGAGGAGAAGAAAAATTTAAGCCAGCTATATCAAATAATCAAAGTTTTCTTCAAAGTTTTCTTAGCCATCCAATATAGAAGTTTAAAGGGGCAGGTACAGGTGTGGCTATGAAAGATGTTCCTACAAATAAGTCAGAGTAGAGAGGAGGGGGCATCTCAGCCATTTAGTGGGACTGGCAGTTCTGCAATAGATCATCATCATCCCTTTCACTGATGCATTTACCAGAGAGGCCATTAATCGTACAGGAATGAACACCGGCTTGCTATTTTCTTTCCTCTGGGATGAGAAGGCTTAGATGTTTTGGCTGCTTGACCAAAGGAAAGAAACAATTTGTCACAAATCGTATAAGATGAGCCCTGGTGGCAGAAACTAAATCATTCCTAGCCACCCACTGGACCTTTCTATTGGCCAGTATACTCCTTTATGCCTCCACAGATGCACTGATGAAAACTGAAAAGGTCCTTGTCGTTAGAAGAAGATGCTGATTATTAAAAGGAAAGAATGAAGGTTACCAAGGAACTTGAAGCCTGTTGTTGTTACACCAAGCATATGCAAAGCCACCTGCTATACTGTGTTGTAGGCAGAGAAGTTAAATAGCCTGAGTCAACATTTCAAAATGTTCTGCACTCTATCAGCAGGCACGCATACACAAAGCAGAAAGAAAAGGTTCCTCTAAACCAACATGTACACAGACTTACTTCGCATTCTAAATCTCTACCACTGCTCACTGAATTTTTACACATTCAAATGAAGTCTCCTCTATTTGGTGCTAGGGAGGCAACAGAGAGAAAAATAGCTCTGGAAGGACTGTCCAAATTTGGAAGATGTATACATTTCACTGGAACTACATAAAGGCAAGTATCAAGAGTATAAATAAATTAGGAACTTTGCACACACATGTACAAAATACTAGCATAATGTTTTACGTGGTTGTGTATTAAATCTGTATTTCTGTCAGAACTGTATGTTGACCTTATTTCTCTTTTTAAAAAATACATGTCATTCCTCACACTTGTTTTCTAATTTAGAAAAAGTAACAAAGTTATTGTACATTTTTCACTCATCCAAGGAAATTCATGCTACAACACTTACAGAGTTACAAAAAATATTAAACTTAAGGGAGGCAATTTTTCTGCTAATTTGCATACGAACACAAAGTTTTGAAAGTTTTTTTCTGGGGTGCACTAATGGTATCATAATCATATATCTAAAGGATCAGCTGACGTAGCTGGGCTTTCTCCTATATCTTTTTCGAACAAGTCAATTGCAATTCAATACAATCGTTTCTCAACTAGCTTATACCTAAAGCTTACTGTGAAACTTTCCATAGGGAGCCAGACTTTCTAGATATAAAGATTATGTTCTTCAGGCAGAAATCAGGAAATTTAACAGCTCCAATCTCCTAAAGATGTCATCAGCCTTGCCACCGGAAAAATGGCTATGTAGGGCTGGTGAGGCCTCTCAGCTGAAGCCCAATTAGGGAGTGGGATACCAGAGGCATGCAAATATATAACAAGAGAAGCTTGTGAAAAAAAGCATTATTTCCTAGACATAACCAGCATGCTGACTCTTAGTTGAATTGCAATGGAGTTCAGCTTCTTTTCCTCTGAATATACACCTGGGAGTTGGCCATCATTCCAATACTTCTCTAATACTGTATATTTCCCTGACCTATGAAAATATCTGCTGCAAAAAGTGTATTTTAAACTCTCTTGTTGATTTTATCCAGAGACTTTTGTCTTCAATCCCATGATTCATTTTTAAATTACAGTTTTTGTAAATGCACTTAAGAAGTTTTATAACTATGCACCAAAACAGTAAAGATTACAGAACACAGACTAACAACAACAAATAAAGTGAATGCAACAAAGATTACAGAGTACAAATTATCAACCATAATGTTTTGGGAGTTTTGATTAAACAAAATTAAAAGATTCAAAGTATCTATAGATCAAATGTTGAGCAGAAAAAATGTAACTTTTATCTCCTTTAAAACTCTTGATTGTTGGGAAGGACTTTTAACTATCTGTGCATTTTTATAACAAACTCATAATTCTGTAAAAGAAAAACCACTCAAAAATTCAGTTCTAAAGTAATCTTTCATATGTGCTATCTAGTAGTAGCAGTTGTTTCTGTCGTAAAATCAGGAGGTTTTTTTTATGGACTTCGTTTTGCTTGTCATTAAAAGTTATGATATAAAGCCATTACAATGACTTTAAATTTGCTCATGCTTGAGTAACAGGGCCAACAAAGAGGACTCAGGGCAAGGATGCTGAACCTTTGGCATGCCAGATGTTTTGGATGACAGCTCCCAGAATCCACAGCTTATATTGCCAATGATACTATGGTAGCTGTAGTCCAAAAATCTGATATGTCACAAGTTTCACCAACACATGTGAATCAGGATATATTACTGCAATATATCTTCAAATGTCTGCAGCCTCAGTTGTATGGAAACATAAATTCAAGCTTCTTAATTCAATTAGTTCTGAAGACTGAAAAGGCATTACAAAGTACAATAATTTTCCTCTCAAGTAGTTCCCTGAATTCATAGATTTGTACTTCTTTTCTTTCATACAAAGATGGTTACATCGTCTTGACTTAACATTCTCTCTCTCTCTCTCTCTCTCTCTCTCTCTCTCTCTCTGTGTGTGTGTGTGTGTGTGTGTTATGTACCATCAAGTAACATATTCTAATATATTACAATTATATCACTGCTGTGAGTGGAGCAATTTTAGAAAATATCTAAAACTCTTTACACCAAAAACAAATCAGTTGACACTAATTTATGCTTTCTTCCAATTTAGAACCTTTTAATTATGTTCTTTTGTAGTCCATAAACTTTTACTGATAGCATGCCATACTTGCTTGTTATCTTTTGTATACTTCTGGACACTTCAATAAATCTATCTTAGACTGGAATACTGTATTAAGAGCAACAGTCAGTGTGTTTAATCTACAGTATAAGTGTTAGAAAGGATGAGGTTTTGAAGATGCTAGATATGATTAACTCCAAAGTTATTTGTTTAATAATGTAACTTGACAAGTCATAATTTGACACTGATTCCATTCAGTCTACAAGGCTGTAACCCCTTTACACTAACTCCTGCAGTAAACCCCTGCAGTGGACCTATTTTTCCAAATAATTTGTTCAAGAATGCTTTGAAAGTTTACAGCTACATCAGATACACTCACTACCACAAAATGCATGACAGCAACAAGTGTCTGACCGGGTTCACCGTTTTTTGCTCTGTCTCACAAAACATACATAATGTTCAACTGGCAGATTTCTATTTTTAAAGATGAGCCCTCTGTGTGAGTCTTGAAAACTACAACATTAGAACGAAAAGTAAGGCAGATTTTGTTTTTGAAGATATGGATGAAACAGAAAGGCAGGAAGGGGCCTCTGCTATTAACATAAGTTTATTTCATGAACGTAACACCACTTACTGGTGAAGAACTGACAGTTGAGAGCAAAATCCTTTCTCTTCCCCTCCCCTCCTTTTGTATATTTTGGCATTTTTGTATCAATGAGAAATTCCAACGAACAAACCATTTGCAAAGAGTTTACTTCACTGCACAGTTCCGTCTCAAAGAGGGCAGATGAAAAACATGACACTACACACACTTCAGAATACAAATAGCCAAGTGGTCTGAAATCACAGTCTCTATATACTGAAAGGAAAAAATGTTTTTGTGCAAGAATTCCACCAGCTCTTATACCCACAGTAAAACCACTTCAGTAAGCCAAAAGGTGAAAGCTGTCTACTCTTGTTCTGTTTCAGTTGAATTGTTCAATAAAATTTAAGTCAGTGCATGCAAGCTGTGCCAGGCCAAATTATTGACAGAAACAGACAGTCCACCATAGCAACAAGTGGAGGTCTAGAGCAAAAATGTAAGCAAACAAGCCACTTCTCCAGAAGCATATGGCAACCAAGACTTGAAGTCGCAAGTGTGAAAACTGTTACAGCTTGCCCATGTTTAAGATGTTCCCTACTCAAAAATAAAAAATCTACACACACACCCCAAGGAAGGAGGAGAAGGAGGAGGAAGCTGAATGCCCAAGGGTCAAATTAGAAACAATTAGAACTGTTTTCCACTCATTAACCACTAGATCCTTTATTAGTTCACATCATTCTTAGCTTTTTTAAAGCAGGCTAAGAGGAAAGCACATACAGAAGTACACATATATATTAAATTTCATCAATTCACATACCCTCTCTTTTTCCTTGCACATATTAAGACAGAGTTTAATTCTGGAAGCCAGTTTTATAATATATATTCTTATACATTATATTTTACATAGAAGAAAAACATTTTTGGGCACTGGCAAACTAGGTGGAGAGAATAGAGCCTCTGAGCATGCAAAGAGTTCCTACGTACAAGACAAGGCTTCCATGTCAACAATTACTTCAGGCAACTCTTAAAACTAGTACCTGCCATATCTTTCTAAATTAGCCATTACTATGAGTAACATTCTTCAAGGCTAAACATGTAAGTACACGTTTATAGAACCTGAGTCTTAAGGTTCTTTTAAGTAATACTATAGGAAATGAATGTGAATTACACACATTCGTTATCTTTATTAGTAGACTACATTTCAGGCAACTTTCACTAGCAGAGATTTTGATAATTAGGACAGTCTGCCTGTCCAACCACACTTTCAAGTTATTAATTTATCCCACTCACAAGGGAACAGAGATACATGCACACAGCTGCAATGTTCCTGTGCTAAACTTTGTTTCTTCAGAAAACTTTCCTTTCCTTCTCAGAGTCCTGAAGAACTCAAATTTAGAGAGGAAAAGCTTCCTGATTTTGAAAAGCAATTGAATTAACAAAAGTTTGTTAAGTGTTCATTTGTGAGAGGAGTGTCTTCAAATGCCAAGCTCACATCCTGTGAAAACCCCATCAAACTAAACCTTAAGAGTGCATAGCTGTACCTTAATAAAGTTATTGTCTTTCAACTAACGAGGGTATGTTACTTGTGTTTATTTTTAAAAACAACAACAACAACACATGGTACTTACAACTCAATCGAAAGGATCTTGACTTGCTCTCTGGAACCTCTTGTCTTGACTGAAATTTTCTAGCTATTGGAGTACAGGCATTCCTCTCTTACACTCTCTCACTTTCTCTCTCTTGTTCTCCCGCCTTGCCTGTCTTTCTCTTTCTTTGACTCCCTCCCTCCCTCCCTCCCTCCCAATCTCTCTCTCTCTCTCTCTCTCTCTCAGAGGCAGCGCTTCTCCCATTAGAGGAATTAAAATTGGTTGGTGCCATGCTAAATTTAACAAGCTCATTAGTATTCTTCCTGTGTGCTTGGTAGTGAACTCTCCCCATTCAAGCCGCTCTCTCAAGCTGAGGGGTCAGGCGGCTAATCATTAAATCAAACTAATGTCACCCTATCACAATCGGGCCTAAGAAAAGGAGGGTTTATTATTTCAGTTTATGCTAAATAAACGGTTTTACAAACGGTCTTCGAGCAAGGTCAACAGCATCTTCAATTACAAGGCAAACTTAACAAGAGTTGCTATAAACCAAAGTGCTCCATATTGACTTAAGCGCAAGCTCTGCTCTGCGAATTGCCACTGGCAGGCTTGTACTGGAATGCATATTGTAAATTTCTCCTTCTTCTCCTTCTTTTAAAGCAAAGGGTAATCTTTTCTTTTGCCAGAATTGGTGACTTGCGTAGAGACTGCTCATTCACCTCTCCCCAACCAGCTAGCTGCTCAGCTCAATTCACCCCACACAAAGGCTGAAGACCAGACCTCAATGGACCGAGTGAAACATGTTCAAAACTAGGCTCTCTATTGTGACTGAATTTCTTAACATCTTTTCAAAAAGCGGAGAATGCCTTGAGGCTAAAGGAAGAAACAGGCTAATGGTGAATTGGGAATACTGAGCAAATTTCAGAGCCCTTTCCTCCTAGCTTTTGAGGTTGAAAGCAAGCTCTATCCTTTCAAGTTTCAAAGTCCTTTTTCCTCCCGCAGTGTCACAGAAGGATTTGAAAAGAAGGTAATTGTGCTCACAGTCTCCCTGATCAGAGCTTACGTCCTATTTCTGGTATTTCGAAATACTTCTCGCAATAATGGTGCATATAGCTCAATCCCTTAACCGGCCTGCACTCAGCAATTGCTCATTAAATGAACAATTGCTGGTATAAAATGCCTTTTATGTTCAAGGTCTGGATATAAGATAAGCATTCTAGTACTCTAAATTTGGTTTACTAAGGAAACTCACCATCATTAAATTACCAAAAATGAAGGCAGAATAGCACTCCTTCCCAGCAAAGCAGCACTTATAGCCGATGCCCTCCCCTTGCATTTAATGTCAAAGTGGTTAATAGCATAGCTAACTAATAAAGAAGAGATTTCCTAGGTATAAGAAGGGGTCTACATTTTGAAGACCAAGTACGTACTTCACTTTTGAATGATGTAACAGAGCCTTGGCTACATTCACTGTAAGTCTGGCTTTTCATGCACCCTGATTACACATTTTTGGCCATATTAATGGTTCACTTAACCCAAACTAACTCTGCCATTTTCCTCCTGCTAGCAACAAAATATACTTGTAGACTCTCTCAACAAACTCTACAGTGACTTGTTTCCCTGCCATCTACACATTTATTTGGAAGTAAGATCAACTGAAATCAATGAAACTTACTTTCCAAGAAAACATGCACAGGGTCCAACTGAATGTTTTGTTTACTATAACGAAGCTTTCTAAGAAGCTTCTTTGTTCCTGCCTCAAGAATGTTTACCTTGTAAGAAGTTGTTTTTGAAATAAGCACTTTCAGAACATTAGAACACAGGAAAGCATGTACAAACCATGATTCCTAGCCCATTGTGAGCACATCCATCAAAATAATCACAATGGGCAATAGAGCAAACGTTGAACTTTCATTATATGAAGTGCTTGAGCATTGTACAAACATTTAACGCTAATCTATGCTATCTGACCTAACAATATTAAAATGTATAGACATATATTCTTTGTGATGGATTTTTCAAATTATCAACAATATATGGAGAGAGAGAGAGAGAGAGACTATACCCTTTGGATTGCATATGCACAATGCCTTTACTATCTTTTATATGCACACTTTGATCATTTTGGGGGCTGTAGTCTGCTTTTCTTTCTCGGAACCTTTTTTAAATGTTTATAGTTATGAAAGAAAGAGATGTACACTGAGAAAAGATGGGGAAAATTTAGGCAGTGGACCTAACCTTCATTCTATATGTTTTTAAAATGATAAATTATGGCTCACATTCTAACTGAAATGTTGTAAGAATTAAGTTGCAAACACAATGATACAGAATCCTGAACTCACTGAAGTGGACTGGAACATAGTCACTGATGCTAATAATCATCAAAGTGCAAGTTAATCTCGAGCAGAAGGCCCGAAATAGAACTGAAATATTTTAGAATATAATATAGCCCCTGGTGATTAATAGTTATATGTGCTGAACACATTACGTTTCTAGTTTTTATTATTCTTTTATTTCACAACTGTACAAACATATAAAAAGGATGTCTTTAACTGGAACTTCCCTTTGTATCACATCAGTAACATCTCAATTTCTATCTTCAAATCCCTCTTTTTTTGGCGGGGGGAACCTAACCTTTTCTGGGATTTTTTCCCCCTATAAGCTCCTTTTCTCACAAGATTATCCAGTCCTTTAGGAGTTTTATTGCAATTAGAAATGTGTCTTTAGCCTCTTTCTTTTCTTCTGTGGTTTTCGTCTATCAAAGCATAGAGTATTAGCCTTACTCTTGATTAAGTCTGATTTCAAATGTATTGTCTGCACAATGCTAATAACATTGCAGGGTATTTGAAATAAATATAATAATTCATAGCAATATGATTCTCAAAACAGTTAGTCGGGGGGTTACATGCATATAATGTTAGGTTGTCTGCACTATGAGGAACTTTCAGGTAAAAGCTATTTCAAACCTGTAGTTAATAATGGGCCACACATACTTATTTCCAGGCTTCCTGGCCTTAACAAGTCTAAAATATATGTACAATGGTATTTTCCAATTTGCAAACCACACCAATATTATGGTAAACCCACAGTAACAGAAGAAACCAGTAGTTCCAACACCTCTTACATGCCTACTTGTTGTTGTTTAGCTGTTATGTATAGTCTGCAATATATGCCAACAACGGTTGAGTTTCCTACTATATCCTACATACACAAAGTTACTGCCTTCTCACAAGTTTCAGTTCCAACAGCTTGCTACCATACATGTCACATGTGATATGGCTCACAATGAAAAGACTGTATGCTCTTATTATTTCTATTTAACTTTTTTCTACATGTCCGCATATCCACACATTCACAGGTCAAATTATCTCCAAAGTTGGTGGTGTATTCTTCCAGCACAATCAAGCCCAAATACAAAGTCAATGTTGGGGATTAGCAAGATTAGTCAAGGTCCCATGGGGTCCCATTCCCAAGTTTGTAATCCTTGTGGACAATTTTCCCCAGCAAGCACTGGCCCCTCTGCATATAAGCCACTTCTCCCATCTGAGGTAGCAACTGGCTCCCATCTGCAGCTAGCAATTCTCCATATTCATTTAACCCAAATGAAATGCTTGACTCAATATCAGCAGTGGGTTTGTCACTGCATCATAAGGTAACTTCATATGGTGAAACACCACAGATGGGATATAAGTACTATCCCTATGGAAAACAATCACTGCTGCTGACACAGCCAGCCATCTCATGCACCACAGGCAATTTGGATAACTGTGGCAGAGGTTATACAGGAAACTATGTCAGTACTTGGCTCCATCTGGAGCAATCACCTGCCTGTTCATGTTACCTCAGATGCAATGTCAGATCAACAATTTACCCCATTTGGAGTAATATAACATAGAGGATGGCTGCCACAAATCAGACTAAGTGCCCATTCAGCTCCCAACAGATTGGTCAAGCAGAGATCACTGACAAATACTGTCATTGGGCTGAAAGGATGGATTTTGGTTGAGGTAACGAATTATATGTGGGGCAGAAGCTCAGTGGGGATGGTGAGTGTTGCTGGAATTTAGCAGTGGTGGGGAGCCCACCTAAGAAGACTGCAGCTCACTGAAGAGAGCCAACATATTTTGGAAGTCATTAAGGGAAGCAAAATTAGAGATACAAGCCACCTCAAAATGAATAAGATCTACACAGAAGCACACATCCCATGTGCTCTTATAAAAGCCAAAGACTCAGGTGCCAAAAGATTTTAAGCCGTATATACATACCAAGGCATAACCCAATGAGGCTACATGACAGAAGAACTGTACCTTAAGCCAATTATCGGGCTGCAAAACTAAACATTCAGATTTGTTAACAAATCAGTCAAATTTACTACTCACTTTGCCTAGGCTAAAGATGCACCATGTGGAAAGTCCTAATATGATTTTCTATATGTCATATTGGGTGAGGAAGTATCTTCAGTGACAGGGAGTTTCCCATTGTAGTAACAAAAAAAAATTCCATCTCCTATACAGAAATGTAAGAGCTATTTTCTAACTCCTACAGATGCACAAAGACTGCACCTCACTCACAATGTAGCTGCAAGAATTACCCTGTCCAACTCTTCTTATTTTGTCCATCACAAAATCTAAAAAGAAGCAAATCTGTTCTTATCCAGTCCAGGGCAGTTGTGTAATAGAAAATGGTGTCCCCTTCTGCACACTGAGGGTAGTCACCTGGGGTATGGTTTTTTTTTCATTGTACAATAGGCACTGTACTAGGTATAGAAATATGTATCTTTACATTAGGGTTTCTTTCTCCCCTAACGTACAAGCATCTAATGTATAGTGTCCGATTAAATCTCTGGTACTCTGGGCTCATGCAGCACTAAAGCAAAGGAATAGTAGATCGTATTCCAAAGGACAACCAAAGCATGATTGAAAATAGTTTTAAAACTGCTGGTATGTTCCACTTCTAAGCTCTTTTTTTTTTTCTGGAGAAAATGAGAATATGACAACCATCAGGGCGTTCCACCTCAATGCTAGAAGGGTCCTTTAAAGAAGAATTCTCCATCCAGTGTGCATTACATGCACTTGCACTCCAGCACTAACAATATTAAAGGAAGGTGGCAAAAATGTAAAGATATCTGAGATTTTTTTTGGGGGGGGAGAATCTCTTGGCTAGACAGTGCTAAAAGGTTCATATCCCCTTTTGCCCCCAATCAGCTGTGAGATTTCTATATAAAGCTTCCAGGTGCTTTAGCAAGGCAAATGATGTTCAAAAACTAGTATCCAAATTTACAAGACAGAATTTAGTATTAGAAATTCCTCTTATTTGAACTAAACAGTAAGTTCTCTTTACAGCCAAGTGAAGGCTGAAGAAACAGCTTCACTGGAAGGAAATGATCATTGTCTCAATTTTTTTAATATTGTTTTCCACAAAGTAATAAGAGAGCTAAGATCCTGATTAAGAATCTAAATGAGTTATGAAGTTCCTCCTATTACCCAGTTGTTAGACTGTTAGTCACTGCTTATTTTGAGTGAGCTAATTAAGTCACATCAAAGGAGCTACAATAAATTCCCAGAAGAGTTAAAAACGATAGTTCTCATCCATCTAAATACTGTGTTTATGCCTATCTGTGGGTAACAGGCTCACTTTGCATTCATAAAATGCATGGCAGATTTCTCTGGTGTAATCCTGTTGTGACATCTATAAAATATAGCGTTGATGTCAGCCCTCAAAGTACCAAAGAGGATCACCTAGTATTCCCACTCACCCCCAAAAAACATGATGAACAATACCAGAAGTACCTGCTGAATAGGGGTGTTAATATCAGTACACTTTACTATATTTGTCAACATGTCAAGTAGTTATTGACTTTTCCGCTTGTCAGTAGTTTCCCATACCCATTTAATTTAACCTCTCGAGACTGTGTGCTTAAGTGTGGCCAATTAATAATAATGTTGCATATGAACTATCAGATGGGTACACCTGTATGCACATCTGCAACATATGGTGAAGAACTTAAAAAATAAAACAATTTAACAATCTGAAATGTCCCGATTCTATTGAGAAAAACCTAGAGTTATGCATTCATAGAATACAGTACTCTCTTGCTAAAGTGCCATGGGAAAATAAATTCCTTTAAGACAAAACTACTTGACTGCTCTCATGCCACCTCCCTTGACCCTTGCCCGGCCTGGCTAATCAAAGCAGCCAGGCCTACAACAACCAAATGGGCCACAGCAATAATTAATGGGTATTTGCAGGACAGCAAGGTTCCCCTTGCCCTCAAGGAGACACTCATTAGGCCCATAAGGAAGAAACCAAGTTTGGCGGCGGACAACATCGGCAATGTTTCTTTCCTCAGCAAAATGGTAGAGAGGGTGGTGGCTGACCAGCTCCAAGTTCTTTTGGATGAACACAGTGCCCTGGATCTGTTCCAGTCAGGCTTCAGGCCACACCACGGTACGGAAACGCAATTGGTCGCCCTCTATGATGACCTACTGAGGGAGGCCGACAGGGGCAAAATGTCTTTGTTGGTCCTCCTCAATATCTCAGCTACCGTTGATACCGTCGACCACAGTATCCTCCTGGGAAGGCTCTCTGAGCTGGGCATCGGTAGTCAGGAGCTTGCCTGGCTCCGATCCTTCTTGGAGGACTTTCCTCAGAGAGTACAGCTTGGGGAATCTGTTTCAGCCCCGTAGAGTCTCAATTGTGGGGTTCCGCAGGGCTCAATTATCTCCCCAATGCTGTTTAATATCTACATGAGGCTGCTGGGTGGGGTCATCAGGGGGTGTGGGGCTTCTCACCATCAGTACGCTGATGACACCCAGCTCTACATCTCCTTTTCTTCAACCACAGTGGATCTACCCGAATCACTCGTTCTAGCCAGGAAGAGCAGCTGAGGGGCCTAACGCCGAGGGAGGCCCAGAGAGAAAGAACAAGAAACCCGGCCTTCTCGGCAGTGGCCCCTTGCCTTTGGAACAGTCTGCGCCCAGAGATCTGTCTGGCTCCCTCACTGGGTGCTTTTAAGAGCAAACTGAAGACCTGGCTCTTTAGGCAGGCTTTCCCTGCTGTCACCACTTGATTCCCCCCCCCCATCTTGAACTATATTACTATTGTTGTCTTTTATTTTATTATATTGTTTTTATTCAGTTTATTATTGTTTGCTGCCCAGAGTAGACTTCGGTCTAGATAGATGGGGTATAAATTTAATAAATAAATAAATAAATAAATAAATAAATAAATAAATAAATAAATAAATAAATAAATAAATAAATAAATAAATAAATAAATACTCAGCAGAGTTGCTGTGTGACAACTATGCCATTCTGAATGCAGTTGACAAACCAGCATTTGCCAAGACAAAATGAATACAGAAGGAAATCAGCAAGTGGAAGCGATGAATTCTTCCCCCATTTCTCCTTCATGAAACCCACTATTATTTTTTCAGGCAGCAAGCACTGGGTGCCTCTTCCTCATTCCTCAGGGCCACAGCTTTCCCACTGAATCAGATACTGCAGAAAGCACCAGGAACATGGATAGTAAGTATGTCTGCCACCTCATATACCTCCTTCACTGTCTACAAGCACAGGGTATGGCAGATCCAGAGTTCCAAAGAACAGAGGTTAGAAGGTATCAGGACCAGGAGAAAGCAATGGAACACAGGGTCAATGTGGAGGGATGGGGGAGCCAGAAGCAAATCATGATGGGGTTGATCTGAGCCATGACAGAAAAGAGGTTGATCAGACAATGACTGGGCAGGTGCCATGCAGAGCCAGACCCATTAACCACTTTTAAGAAGGTACTGGCTGCCATGTGGCAACTGCAAAGTGTTCACAGGTTTCCTTCACATTATCCAACTGCTCCTGCAGAAAGAATAAGAAACCTGCAGCTCCTGCAGCATCTAGTCAGCAGCTGAGATGGGGTACTATAGGGATATGGCTGGGAAAAACCCATAGTTGATAAACTTAGTTGACAAATAATAGTCTGTTGGGTAGAAGGATACATCACGTTATTGCAGGCACACTCACCCAGTGGCAGGAGTTCTGTCCAGCTATCCTACTGGAAGTTAATACAGCTGCAGAAGTACAGATCCAGGGTAGCATTGGTCCTTTTGTAATGGCCATCTGACTGGGGATGAGAGGCAGGGGATAGGTGCAGCTTGACCTTTAATAACTGGAACAGTTTCTGTCAGAAGAATGCAATGAATTGAATGCTCTGATCTGATACTGTGCCCTCTAGCAGGCTGTGAAGACAGAAAAAGTTGATTGAGAAAGAAGTGGGCAGTGTTCTTGGCTGAGGTTTTGCCAGTAAAGGAAATGAAAGGAACCATTTCAGAGAATAAATCGACTACCACCAAGATAGTGGACAGATCTTCTGATTGGGCAGAAAAGACTATTTTCCATGGGCCTGTCGGGGTTGTCAGCAGTTAGTGTAAGCCAGCTGGCTTGCCAGGTTGTTTTTCACATCCACAAATACTCTGGGCTATCAGAACTCCAAGGTAAAGGGTCTTATGGGTCAAAAGCGCCCAGCAGGCCAGCTGTCATGGCACATCTTCAAGATTTCCCCTCAGCAGGGCACCAGAGTTGATATCTATCATCTTTGGCCATATACAGTGGCCTAGGAAGTCTCTGATGGCTTGATAGAAAGCACAGTTCTCCATTTGGTATGCAAACGGCACTACTGCAGGCACTGGAAAAATACCACGCACAAAGAAAGACATAGGTTGGGCCAGTAAATCAAGAAGTTGTCTAAGTAAATGACCTAATCCAAATAATACAGCTTGGGTCCAGGCTACCATATTTCCCTATATGCATCTTCTCAGCTATTAAGGTCAGCAGAGGAGGCTCTCCTCTCAGTCCCATTGCCATCACAAGCACAGCTGACAGGAGAGAACCATCTCTGTGGCAGCTCCCAGGCTATGGAATGCTCTCCCTCAGGAGATCAGGATCGCCCCTTCCCTTTTATCCTTCCGAAAAAAGCTAAAGACCCATCTCTTCAGGCAGGCTATTAACAGTTACACCTGAATCCCCGAACCAGTTTTTAGCAGATAATTTTAATCTTTTCCATGTTTCCATGTTTTAATTTTTTAATTTTATTTTAAATCATATGTTATTTGTCTTTTAATGCTTATTCTGTTTTTAATTGTGTGAATTTTAATGCTGTGAGCCGCCTTGGGTCCCTTGTTGGGAGAAATGCAGCATCATCATCACCATCTTCATCATCATCCCTGATTTCATGAAATGCTGAAAGACAGAGGGGAAATTCATAAGCCAATAGCTCCAATCATGTACTCATAACGGCCACACCAAATCAGAAAGATTTCCACTCATTTCCAGCACACATCCAAACCAGACTATGTGCTCCTCACAGATCCAACTATGTAAGGCAGTCACCTTATGGAGTCATTCCAAGAGTTTGGGGAGAGAGGCAAGTGTCGTTCCTGGACAGAGCAGGCCCTGGCATAATAGCCAGATAAGTCATATTAGAGACACAGGTCCATAGGTTGATGTAAATCCTTTCCATCAGTGGCCAATGGAGATTGGGCAGCTCCCACCTGTACAGATTCTTCATTCAGTTCCAGGGGCGTTCAGCAGAATAGGACTTGGAGGACCAAATGGGCCAATGACACTGAGATTCTTCCCCATTTTTTGGACTGGTGGCTACTTTCCAGCTGCCTGTCAATCCCAAAGCCAACTGGATTAGATTTTGCAGGGTGTAGGATTCATCTACCCAAGCTAGTTATTCCAGTACCTCATTGACCAGCCCTTCCTGCAAATGTTCCATCACAGCAGCTTCATTCCTACAGAGGTCCTGGACTAGGAGTTGGAATAAGCGGGCATAAGCGGTGACCATTTCCCTCCCTTGGTGCTGGTGCTGTATCAAGCATTTCACTTTCTTGGCCTTCTAGGAGTCTTTTTAAGTCATCTTCATTTAGGCAAAAAAGTCATAGTGGCCACTGAGAAGAGGGATGGCTTAAAACAGACAAAGTGTGATCCTCCTCACTGCAGGACCCAAAATCAAACTGATCACAATGTCTACCTCAGTCCAGTGATTTGGAAGATCTTCCGGGCAGAACTTCATGTGTAGCTAACAGTGAGCAAGGAATGCAGAAAATCTACCTGAGGAGCAATCAAACTTCTCTGGAAAAATACCACGCACGCAGGAAAAAAAATACCACACACACTTGTGCCTACTGCAGCAGTCAGCTAGGCAAACTTGTCCAAAAAGAACTTGGTAGTCCAGCACAAACACTTTTGTGTTGCCAGATGTGGGTGGGAGAAAACCTCTTACATATAAGGCAGCCAGGGCTATGTCAGCTTGAGCCAGTTCTTATTCACAAAGCTGGAAGTACCTTTAGTTCAGTCAGACAAGATCAATTACCATCACAATAGAGGGCAGGCAGAGGTGAGGTCATTTTCAGTCCATTTGTAAGAAGTTCTGGGAATATGGACAGGTGTCATGGATAACAGGAGAGAGAGATGAACTTCCAGATTTCTCCCACAAATACTCTGCTGGCATCACAAACTGAATTTATAGCTGCCAGCCAGAGTGAATAAAAATCAATGATTTTTTAAAATCAAATTGATTTAAATCACAATTTACATTTTAAAAATCCATTTTTATTTAAATCATAATTTAAATCAAATTCACCCTGCTCTCAGCCAACTTTTCCCTGTACCCCGCTGTTTCCAATTAGCACTCAAAGAAGCTTGAGTGGCTGGGCTTTTGCTCTTATCTTCTCAACCTCAAACTTTCCCTGAGACTAACAAACCTCACATCTACTGCATTATCTTCATCCTCTAATTCTTCTTTGTCAGTTGTGCTACTTTCAGAAATATCATGGAATAACCCCCTATGTTATGGCACTGAATCCCCCTTTCACATTAGTCTCTCCCAATAAATGTCTTCCTCCTCTTCTGAAGCTGGCTCAGCAAGGAGAGACATGGCACGTCCCTTTCAGAGTCATTCATTACTAACCAGACTGATTTCCCATTTTGGAGCATGGTTAACAGAAGCTACACTAAGTACAACCTGGCAGAGTATTTGTAGTGACGAAGCTGTAAACAGGTAAAAGGTACTTTTTCCCACCCACTAGTTCTCTGCTTTTGCTCTCCCGCATTACCTTTACAAAGAGAAAATAGATGAAGGAAATCTGGAGTTCCTTCAGAACATGTAGTTGTTCCCTATCTGTTCAATTTAATGGTCACAAGATAAGGACGAAAAAACCCACCAAAAAACAAATAGGGTGCTACTGTATGGCTCCCCCATATCACAAAATTAAGAGATAATTCACACAGACTTCTGTCCTAGTTTTAATCCCTGCTAAAGCAAGCCTACTGAATCAATTGCTTATCAAGGAGTCACCCTTATGTAAATTGCATTAATTTGTGACTAATCATTAGATTTTCTTATGACATGGAAAATCTAATAGACAGTAGATCCCTTTTAGATAAAAGCGATCATACTACATGTATACGCTGCAAAGGAGAAGATCTGACACCTGTTGTTGCTGCATACATAAAGGATAATCCCCCTATTATCCAAACAGAGCTAATCACTGTATTATTCACGCATGCAATAGTTTACTGAATAAGCCCCACATCTGGAAAAACTTACTTTTCTGCAGTGAAGAAAAGCACTGAATACGTACATGTGTGTGTGTGTGTGTGTGTGTGTGTGTGTGTGTGTGTGTGTGTGTGTGTGTGTGTGTGTGTGTGTGTGTGTGTGTGTGTGTGTGTGTGTGTGTGTGTGTGTGTGTGTGTGTGTGTGTGTGTGTGTGTGTGTGTGTGTTAGTCTGGGAGAACACATTAGTGGTCATAGCTAAGAGAGGAAAAGACTCGCTATGTTTTCACCAGTTCTACATAAACGAAATGATCCCTTAAGATGTGGAAGCACTAGCTCTGTGAGAAGCACTTTTCAGGGGGTTCATCCCTGAATAACAATATCTTATGAAAATAGGCATGTAGTTTCAAGCATTCAAACATTCACTAGCATTGTGGAATTTACTATGGAAAACAACTTCCATAGTACCAACACATCATTTCAAAAGGCACCAACATAAAAGCTAAGGACATGTAAAACCTTTCAACAGGCTTAAAGAAGAAGTTTCCAGATGTGGCAAACCATATAGGCACATCATTCTTGCATAGGCTATGCCACATTACAATTAAAGGCTTATGATGAACTGACAAAGAGAACTGGAGGTTTTGGAATCAAACAAGATCCCTAGAAGGATGGCTGAATCCAGTCCCCTAGAGTGTTTTTAGACGCTCGCATGGATACTGGAGAGAGGAAAACACAATCCAGCTCCTTTATTTTATTTATAAAGTGTACTTCCCTTTCAAAAGAGTGACCCTTAAAATCCACTGAAGGTTAAAAATGTAATCTTCTGGATATAACTACCTCACTCTTGACAGATGCAAACTGCTTACAGGTTTTGTGTGGGAACTGGTTACTCTTACCAATTATTTTAATTTTCTACACTTCCATACTAATTCTATAAAGTGGTTAACCTAGGAGGTCTTAAGCAATTTTGTATTTTACTGGGAGTTTGTACTTAAACAAATGCTGCATCATTCAGGCATCATGAGAAAACTGATGCATGATATAGCCTTTCAATATGCAGACAAACACATCTAGACAACCACAAATTATATGTATGTAATATAGCCCCTAAGAATTAAACATCTACAAACTTTAACCAGACTCTCAAATATATCTTTTTTAAAAAGCATCATGGTAATTCTGGGTGAAAAGAAACCCAATGATTTTGGGGCAACAAAAGACATAATAATGAGCATTCTGACTTATTTTTAATCATACTCATGTTTTATTAATTAAAGGTAATTTTGGTTGTTCTATCAATCTTTCAGAGTATTATGAGTCACAAAAAAATTACATGCAGCGCACATCTTGGGATGAATAGGCTGACACACAGCTTGTAATTAGGGATAAAACATGTAATCTCCCAGGAAAAAGTTTTTGAAGAAGTTGAATTATAGCTTTAACTTTCAGTCTGAATATATTTCCTGTGGGGACAGCAAGACAGAATCTTAATGTTGGTTGGACAAGTATACAATATGATTCAATAATAGAGTTTCTGAAAAGGAGTTGGTTCTGTATGCAAACAATATTTTCATTTACTAAAATATAAAAGAAAAGACTTGCAAAATATAAATATATGCCACATGAAAAAAATACAGAAAAAACTGTGAAAAACAGTACAGTATTCATAGTAGGGTCAATGGAGGAATTAGAAAGGAAATAAAGAACCAAACAGAAGAAAGGTAGCTCTATTGAGCATTAACAAGGGTTTGTGTGCACGAAAATGTTGTGTGTCAACACTGAAGGATCATGTCCATGGTGCTGATTGTCTCAATATTTTTCTTTCCTTCTTTTTTCCCTTTCCTTTGGAAATATTTTAACATTGTTGAATTTTGTAGCAGAACTCTAAAGTATCTAAGTACAATTGAATTTGGATCCAACCCTAGATGTTTTGTGAAATCTGCAGCATAACAAAAATAGCAATCCTTTTACCTCTCTGGAAATGAAAAGGCATTTTCAGGTTCCATTTCCAAGGTGAAGCTCTTTATAAGATTAGAAAAATATAGGGCTCACAATGATATTCTCTCAATCTTAACTATCTGTACAATCTATATCACCTATTCTAAGAATTCTGACAGAACTTGGAAGGCCTGCCTCCATGAATGGCACAAACGGGTATACATTTTTTTTTCTCCTCAAAGCCACAGCAAACATGAGCTGGGAATACTGTAAATTCAATTTCCCACAATGCCTCTGAGGCAGCATTGCTCTTGGGCTTTATGGGAAATTAAAACAGCATGGATCAGAGGTCTGGATATCTAGTGCTCATTAGGGAATGGCTGCTGCCTGTTATCTAATAATCCACCAACACAGGCGGCCCTTTCAAATTTGGAACTGGGCCCAATATTCACATTTGCCCACATAGGAAACTGGTTTATGGAGATTCGCCATTCTAGAAGAATATTTCCACAACTCTCATGAGCCACCTGGATTTCTCTGCAAGTGATCATGAGCTTGTTTATAGTAAGGGGCTATAACCTCTTAAAAAGGTAAAGGTAAAGATTCCCCTTGACAAATGTCCAGTCTTGTCCAACTCTAGGGCACGGTGCTCATCCCTGTTTCCAAGCCATAGAGCCAGCATTTGTCCATATACAGTTTCCATGGTCACGTGGCCAGCGCGACTAGACACTGAATGCTGTTACTTTGGTGGTACCTATTTATCTACTCGTATTTTACATGCTTTCGAACTGCTAGGTTAGCAAGAGCTGGGACAAGCGGCGGGAGCTCACTCTGATGCGTAGATTCGATCTTATGACTGCTGGTCTTCTGACCTTGCAGCAGAGGCTTCTGCAATTTAACCCCCCATGTCCCACACTGTAACCTCTTACTGCCAAACAAATTGGAAGCGGAAGCTGGGGGGGGGGGGGGGAGATAGGATTGCAGCTGGAGATTGATAAACAAATAGTCAAGGAATACCTTACCACCTTGAACGAGTTCAAATCTCCAGGGCTGGATGAACTGCATTTGAGAGTACTGAAAGAACTGGCTGAAGAACTCTCAGAACAGCTATCCATTATTTCCTTGAAATCATGGGAACTGGGGGAGGTGCCAGAGGACTGGAGGAGGGCCAATGTTGTTCCTCTCTTCAAAAAGGGCAAAAAAGAGGAATCTGGGAACTACAGGGCAGTCAGCCTGATGTCAATCCCAGGCAAAATTCTGGAACAGATCATAAAGCAGTCATTATGCAAGCACCTAGAAAACAATGCAGGAATGACTAGAAGCCAACAGGTATTTGTCAAGAACAAACCCTGCCAAACTAATTTGATCTCATTTTTTGATCAGGTCACCTCCCAGATATGCCTGCCTGCCTGCCTGCCTACCTGCATTACCTGCCTTGCCTGCCTGCCTGCCTGCCCGCTTGCTTGCTTACTAGACTTCTACCAACCCATCTACACCAAAGGTCTACTCTGGGAGGCATTACAAATTTTTAAAAACAGTGAAACCAATAAACGTATACTATGAATCCAAGATGGCAAAATGTCAAAATTTAGGATAGACAGAGGGAATGCTGTAGATGTAGTATATCTTGGCTTCAGCAAAGCTTTTGACAAAGTGCCCCATGAGAACCTGATTAGCAAGGTAACTAGGTGTGGGCTGGATAAATCAAGTGTCAGATGGATACACAATTGGCTACAGAATCGTACTCAGAGGGTGATGATTAATGGTTCCTTCTCTAACTAGGAGGAGGTAACTAGTTGGATACCCCAAGGCTCAGTCCTGGGCCCAGTGCTCTTCAATATTTTTATTAATGACTTGGATGAGGGAGTGCATGGAATGCTTGTCATGCTTGCAGATGTTATCAAATTGGGCAGAATAGCTAATACCCTAGAAGACAGAAACAAAATTCAGAATGACCTTGATAGGATGGAGCACAGGGCCAAAAGCAAGAGAATGAAATTCAACAGCGATAAGTGCAAAGCACTGCACCTCAGAAAAAGAAAACAATTGCACAGTTACAAGATGGGGAATACCTGGCTCAGCAAAACTATGAGCGAGAAGGATCTTGGAATTCTCGCTGATCACAAGCTAAATATGAGCCAACAGTGTGATGTGGGTATAAAAAAAGGCAAATGCTCTTTTAAGCTGCATTAATAGAAGGTTAGTTTCTAAATCCCACGAGGTGCTAGTCCCCCTCTATTCAGCACTGGTTAGGCCTCACCTTGAGTATTGTGTCCAGTTCTGGACTCCACACTTCAAGAAGGATGCCAACAAATTGGAACAAGTTTAGAGGAGGGCGACAAGGATGATCAGAGGACTCGAAACCAAGCCTTATGAGGAAAGGCTGAAAGAATTGGGCATGTTTAGCCTCAAGAAAAGAAGACGGAGTGGTGATATGATAGCACTTTTCAAATATTTCAAAGGCTGTCATACAGAGGAGGGGCAGGATCTGTTCTCAATCATCCCAGAGTGCAGGACATGCAACAATGGGCTCAAGTTAAAGGAAGCCAGATTTCAGTTGAATATCAGAAAAAACTTCCTAACTGTTAGAGCAGTACGACAGTGGAACCAGTTATTTTGGGAGTTGATGAGTGCTCCAGCACTGGAGGCATTCAAGAAAAACTTAGATAAGCACCTGGCAGATATGCTTTGGTTGTATTCCTGCGTTGAGCAGGGGTTTGGACTTGATGGCCTCGTAGACCCCTTCCAACTTCACTTTTCTATGATTCTATGATAACCTGCTTTTTTGCTAAGATTTCAAGGGAAACAGGTATTCCAAGTATAGGCTGTGAGATTAAAAGCAAAGTCTAACACATGCCTTAATTGGCTATATTTTGCAATTCAACTATTTTCTCAGATGGCATACAACCTAGCAATGCCTATATTGTTTGGTATTTATTATGGCAATACTTTTTTACTTTGTTCATCAGTTTTGGAAAGAGTGGAACAACATAGGGCTATTTTTGAAACTATCATTAATCAAAAAAGCAGCCAAACGTTTTATTTAAAAAGCACAAATGTATTATACTTATAGGTACAGACTTAGCAATACAGAAAAACAAAATTTTAAGATTTCATGTTCATCTAAATCTTGACAAAGTATTTTCAATTTCTTTCCCCCCCCCCCTTTGGGACAAAATAATATCCTATAAAGTAGAGGGGTTACTTACCTGTAACCATGGTTCTTCGAGTGGTCCTCTGTGAATCCACACAAATGAGTTATTCTGTGCCTGTGCAGGACCTCTCAGAAGTTTCTAGAGCTTAAAGAAATGTGATTAGTAAGACCTTCCCCCATGGAGCGCATGTTCCACCTGCCTGAAGTCCCCTCAGTTCCCTAAAAGTCCACTGCTGTCAGGAAAACAGATAGACATGACAATGTGATGGACAGAGGGGAGGATAGGCGGGACATGGGGATTCACAGAGGACCACTCGAAGAACCATGGTTACAGGTAAGTAACCCCTCTTTCTTCTTCATGGTCTCTGCAAATGCACATGAATGGGCGACTAGCAAGCTCACTTACCATTTGGTGGAAAGTCACATTAAAAAGGTGGCAAGAACAGCTCTGCTGAAGCTAGCTTCATTCTTCGCTCTGACATCCAGCTATTTGTCACAAATGTTGAGGGAGTAGATCAGGTAGCTGCTCGACAGATGTTGGAGACATCTATACTACGAAGAAAAATGGTAGAGGTAGAGACAGCCCTGGTGGAATGGGCTTTAACAGTTTCTGGTGGCGTCTTTCCCACCACTTCATATGACAAGGTGATTGCCTGAACTATCCACCTTGATAAAGTTTGTGAGAAACCTGGAGACCCTTTGTGAGGACTCTAATAACAGATGAACAGACGAGAAGATTTTCTAAAAAGTTTAGTCTTATCAACATAAAAAACAAGAGAGCATCTGTGTAGCGATCATCCATGTCAATCATGTCACTCATATTCATGAGCTAATTTGCATGAACCTATGAGAGGGCTGGAGAGGAGGAGTCAGCAGCTACATGAGGCTTGCCTGGAGAAGAGGAGTCAGATAGGGAAGAGAGAGAGAGTCTGTGGTAGTTAGAGAGGATAGCAGAGTTAGGAGTTAAGAGTGTGGAACTTATAGAGAGGTAAAAGAGTTAATAGTGAAACAAGTTATTAACAATCTAATGATTAAAGTCTGTGAAGAACCTGCTTAAGCGAACTGTAATCAATAAACCTGTGTTGTTCAACTTTATACTCAGCTTGGACCTTGATTTTTCTAATTGAAAGGTACTAACAGAGATCAACTGGTGGCAGCGAGGTAAATGACGTGTTGGGATACTCACGTGAGCTCTGTGTTGGGTGAATCAAGCAGGAGCCACGTAGGTAAACATCACAGTCTGACATACAGAGTGTGGAGCATGCATCCTAGATCCTATGTTAGAGATGGAAAAAGAGAAGGAAGAACCAAAGGTTGATTGAGATGGAATTCTGATGCAACTTTAGGTAGAAAGGATATAGGGTAACATTGTGTAGGTGAAATTGGAAATATGGTGCATCAGCTCTGAGAGCTGCTAACTCGCTAGCTCGCCTGGCCAATGTGATAGCAACGAGAAACAAGGTCTTGAGGGAAAGAAGTTTGAAATTAGTGGCTAACAGTTCAAAAGGAGGACGAGCATTGAAGACCATCTGGAGAGACCATTGCAGAAGCAGTGGTCACTGAGGACAACAAATGTTTTGGAGGCCTTTAAGAAATTTCTTCAAAGTAGGGTGAGAGAAAAGCCAAGCAGCATCAGAATCCAGTGGCTGATGTGCTACAATAGCCAAAATGTATACCTTCAAGGTGGAATGTGATAGACCAAGATGAAAAAGATGGAGAAGGAATGTAAGGAGAGTCTCAATGTAAGGAAGGACAGGTGATGTCGAGAGTCCCTTGGAAGCAGCAAAAGTGGAGAACATCTTCCATTTATAGCAGTAGAGAAGCTGAGTGGAAGGCTTTCTAGGTTCATCTAGAACAGCTGCTATGGATGGTGAATCCTTCCTGTGGTAAGATTGAGGAACTCAATAAGATAGCTGTGGCGAATAATAGTACCCAATGGTTGTTTGTGATGCAAGACCAAGATAGGAGGAAAGGGTGAAGACGGGCTTGGAAGGAAGGGTGGAGGCTGACTTTGGGCTGAAAAGAGTCAAAAATATTGTTTGCCCTTTTTCTGAGGATGACGAAAGGGCTGACAATGCTGAGCGTGAGGCTGAGGTCGAAAGATGGAGAATGTGGAAGTGAAGGGTCCTGAAAAAGGTCTTTCTGGGAGTTGAATTTTGTATGGACGGTACTGTTGTTGATACGGCTTCTGGAAGAAAGATGGTCGACATCATTGGGGGCATTGATATTGATAGGGTTGCTGGGTAGAATAGGACCTGGCTGTCTTTCTGATTTTATGTAGGTTGTCCATTACCTCATCAGTCTTTTCACTGAATAGACCGGCTCCATGAAAGGGGAGGTCTTCTATACGAGATCTACTGTCATCTGTGATGCCTGCTGAACAAAGCCAGGCATGCTGTCTAAGTGTAACTCTTGGAGTCCTCAGGAGCAGCCTGTAAGATTGGGAGGACCTTGTTCCAGAGATGTCTGTGTTCAGCACCCATAGCAGCCTGGTAGTTGGCAACCCTCATGATGAAAGATGTTAAAGAGTAGAGACGCCAAACCAGAATGCCTAAATTTCTGCCCTCTCGATTTGTTAGAGCCACCAATGATTTATTGTGGGCTCAGGACTGATTTGATTCTACAATGATTGAACTGGGTATTGGATGCTTTGCAAGAAAAGACGTATCTGAACCGTGAGTTTTACAATAGTTCTCCACTCGTCTGGATATTTGAAGGATGGTGGTTTATTCCAAGACTCCTTTACCAAATCAAGCATAGCTGGTATGAAAGCCAGACTGAGCGGTGGGGTTTTATCCTGGTTGATGTCATTTAATACTAGGTCCTTTTTTGGAGGTGGAGACTGTTCAAGGGATTTGGCCATGCGGAGTTTAAGTTGAGAATAGGATGTAAAATCTTCAGAAGGTGAAGTAGGGTGATTATCCACCACATCAGAATTGGGAGTAGGCAAGTTGGATGCCGATTTCTGAAAAATTTCCAAAGGGGGGTCGTGAGTCTCAGAAACAGCAAACTCAGAAGAGGGTGACCATTGCCGAGGTCTTGGGTGTAGTAACCAGAAGAGTCGACAACCCTCTGACTGTGTCAAACAGAGAGGGGGAGGTCCCTTATAGATGGTAGTGACCTGTAGAAATGAAGTACACAGGTGAGAGTGAGAAGTAGAAACTGGTGCAGAAGATGTGCGGGTAGCATTTGGAGGCAGGTTGCTCTGTTGAACGCGAAGTAAGCTTGAGAGCTAATTTGATATGTAAAGGGGCCAGCAGAGAGGGTTGAAGCTTGGATTTATGAGCCTGCTGATGATGTCAGGGTGGAGATGGTGACGGAGAAGGTTCAGGTGGATGAGCAAATGCATATTGCACTCTGTTTGTTTCATTATAATAATATGAACCAGCATGCAGATCAATATCATTTCTGTGATGCCAGCATCAGTCATACTCAGCATGATAAGGATCTCAGTAGTCTGCTGGAAGGTGATATCGAGAAGGTTCTCAGAGGTAGTAAAACTTCCTATGTGGAGGATCTTGGAAAATTGGGTGAAAGATGACACCTCTTCAACGCATGTGTCGCATCCACCCTAAACACAAGTCCACCCTCTGGATGCGTTTCCTCTCTTCACGCTGCCACCAAGTATTATTCACTCAATACCGAACAGATATACAGCGGTGCCCTGCATAGCGAGGTTAATCCGTTCCGGATTAACCCTCGCTATGCGGAATCGTCGCTAAACGGGTAGGGAAAACGTATTGAAACGCATTAAACTTAGTTTAATGCGTTCCAATACCTTGCTTACTTACCCGTTCAGCGAGGATTCCCCTTGCCGGCAGCCATTTTCGCGCCCTCGCTAAGCGAGGGCAGGGCGTGAAAACGGCTGCCGGCAGCCATTTCCGGGCTTCCGGCGGCCATTTTGGAGCCGCCAAACAGCTGTTCGGCGGCTCCAAAATGGCCGCCGCAATACCCGATCTTCGCAATGCGGGTTTTCCCCATTGCGAAGATCGGGTATGTTTCCGTATAGCGACCCCGAAAAAGGGATCGCTATACGGAAACATCGCTATACGGTGCACTCGCTAAGCGAGGCACCACTGTATCTTAGACACGTACTGCCAATACAACAGATTTATTGATCTTATAGTTGATATGCAAATCACAGATGTAAATCACAGATGTTTAGGATCATTCATTAAATAGTATTTGTTTCCACGTTGGTTTGAATGTGTTTTTATTCACTTTAACTATTGGCCTCCTCAGCCACACTAGACGCTGTTTCAAGTACTCCATACAGAGCATGTTACCATAGTCTTTTGAGACTGAAGGATGCCTAACTTGTGTATCTACTTCTTCTCTATACTTTTTAACTCTTTCCTATTCTCTCTAGCATGCCAAATTTCCAATCTCTGTCTTAACTTTCTCAATTCAATCTTCTAACCCTCTCTTCAATTCCCTCTCTCTAAAAACCTCTTTTCTCCAACTGTCCCTCTAACTGTCTAACTAACTGTCTAACCGTTCTTTTGGTTCCGCCCCTCCTGTCCTATCATAGGCTCTTGCCCTTGAGCTCCTTATGATAGACAGACGTGACGTGGAGCTTAAGCGCCGGTTTGGTGAGTTTCTTACACTCCGAGCAGGAATGGGTTTCGTGTTGCTACCCCAAGTAGAAAAGACAGCGGTCGTGGCCATCTGAAAGCAGGATCATGTTGGCGCACAACACACACCATTTAAACAGGCCAGGAGGGCCATAAAAAGAGCAGGAAGATAGGAAAGGGGAAAAATAAGGGGGAAACAAAAGTAAAAAGAAAGCAAAGAAAGCCACAGGGAGAAAATTTAGAACTGAGAAGAACTCACAGGGAAACGTCAAACGTGAGGTGAAAAAGCCTGAGAAGGCATGAAGAAAAAAAGTGATCGCAATCAAAAGTTGCCCTAGTCATTGAGATAGATCTGATCTAAACAGAACTGAGGGGACTTCAGGCAGGCGGAGCATGAATTCCACGGGGGAACATCCTACTAATCACATGTCTTTAAGCTCTAGAAACTTCTGAGAGGTCCTGCGCAGGCACAGAATAACCCATTTGTGTGCATTCACAGAGATCACAAAGAAGAAACTCTAGCTCCATTTAGTGCTAATCTAGTGAAATATTTTTCCTTTTTCTGTAAAAAAAAATTAGCAGCTCTTATAGCATTATCATTTTCCAGAAGATGGCAGTTGCAGTTATATAAATAATATTTATTTGTAGTTGCAATTTATATAAATAAAAATCTACTTCTTGAATAAACCCTACCAATACTGCCCAAACATACTTGAGAATAATTCCAGCTCTGTGGAGTATTTTTACAAGTACACAGGCACAAGATCTTTCATAATCTGCGAAGCATGGATTGGACTTTAATCATTCTTGCAAGCTTTATAATAATTTTTAATAATCCTTGCATGTGTGTTTGTGTGTGTGTGTGCGCGCGCGTGTGCACGCACACATGCTTACACACACACACATGAATGCACATTTACATGAGTGCATGCACACACAGCACACGTGTCCAATTACATGTGTACTTTTTAAGCCCACGGCACCATGGCCATGTCAACAGTGTTTATATACCATCCCCTTATAAACTATCTGTCCTGCAAGGGAGCTGCTAAGAGAAGTAATTTGTAGGATTGTGAGATGCAGAGGAGAAGGAGTTAAAGAAATGCTTCAGCTGCATAACACCGAACAAAGATTGGTGGACTTCAAATTATTTAAAAACAGGCAGAGAAGGACGTATGCACAAATGTGAAGACGCATTCAATTAAACTTGCAGTTTGGTCATAACTGCACTGTAATCATTTGATTTCACTGATGCTTTGCAGAGGTATGCTGGTTTAAGGTTTGTATCTAATCACTTATTTTCAATTTATTTAATTTTACTTATTTAAAATATCTTAACCTTGCCTTTCTTAAGAAGGACCCAAGGCAGCATACATCATTGAAAGGCAATATTTAAAGCTGAAACAAGTATACAAATATCAACAAGGAACAAAGTACCACTCTGGGAGATGGTGAACACAAGTAGTACTAAAGAGCCAGTCAGAGCAGTAATGCAATAACAAGCCACCAAAAAGTCACCCTCATGTAGCCAGTCACTAAGGGAAAGCATGCCTGAAGAAAAAGGTCTTTGCCTGCTTGCAGAAGGACAGAAAATATAGGGCCAGTCTGGCCTCCTCTGGGAGAGACTTCCAATGCCTTGGAGCAGCAACAGAGAAGCTCTCCTCCCGTGTCACCATCAGATGTAACTGTGAAGGTGGTGGGACCAAGAGAAAGGCCACTCCTGATGATCTTAACACCTGAGTCTGCACATACTGGGAGATACGGTACAGTATTTGAAATAGCTTGGACCCAGGCCATCCAGGGCTTTATGGGTTAAAATCTGCACTTTGAATTGTGCCTGGAAACTGATCAGCAGCCAGTGGAGCTGCTGTAACAGGGAGGTTATGTGATCCCTGAAACCAGCACCAGTCAACAATCTGGCTGCTGCATTTTGGACCCGCTGAAGTTACCTGACACTTTCTTTCTTTCTACCCCGCCTATTTAGTAAACATGCCACTACTCAGCACTACTCTACACTTTCCATCAGCAGCCCCACATACAGTGTGTTACAGTATTGCAGCTGAGAAATAACTAGGGTGTGTGTCACAGTGGCCAGATCAGATCTCCCAAGAAACAGACATAGCTGGCACATTAGTTTTAATTGTGCAAATGCACTCCTGGCCACCGCTGAAACCTGGGCATCTAGATTCAGAGATGGATCTAAGAGCAACCCCAAGCTGCACACCTGTGTTTTCAGGGGGAGTGTAACCTCATCCAGCACAGGCTGCATTCTTGTTCCTTTATCTGCCTTTTGACTGACCAGAAGCACCTCTGTCTTGTCTGGATTAAGTTTCAATTTATTCACCCTCACCCAGCCCATTACTGATACTGAACACTGATCTAGAGCTGAAACAGGTGGTAGGAAGAGGTAGGGTTGGGTCTCATCAGAATATTGGTGACACCAAACTCCAATTGATAGCTTACCTAAAGATATGAACCTTCTGAAAATTTCCATTTTTTCTGGGGGGGAAAAGGTTTTGTCTGTTTTTTCCTGGAAAAAAATGATAATTTTCAGAGATTTAACATCTCTAGAGAGGACTTAAATACATAAAGTCTCAGAAGTCTTTCATTAAGGTCTTCATGTTATTTAGTTTGAATACCATGCCATAGAAATATTATTTATCATTGTAAAAGAACATAATCCACAGTCCTTTTTTTTCAATTTTTCTGGAAAAAAACAAAAAGTTTTTTTTGGGGGGAAACCCTGGTCCCACCTCCCACTTCCCACCCCCCAGGGCTTCCCATCTCTAATCTTAACACATGCTTTCAAAAGTCCAAAGACAACTGCTTGTTTCCTGCTGCTTTCTTATATTTCAAAGCAAATACAGAAGAAAATGGTGAGAAGGAACGCGGAACACAATAGCAAAAATTCTATTCTGCAACTCAAGTGTGCATGTGCAGTAGCTGTACTAGTGCAAAGGCAAAGAGTGTTATCCGCAAAGCACTCCCACCATTGGATTACACTATGTGTTGCAATGGGAACATATGACCAATTGCACAATTCCTTGTTCCCAGGTGCAATGCCCAATATGTTTACACTAAACCAGTATGAACAGCATACTGGCCAATGACAGCATCTCAGTTTTATCACCTGCATTATATAAATCTTATACTTTGTGGGGGAAACTGGCAACTATGCTACCTCCAGTTTATGATACTCCTCACTGAAACTGGATGTACTTTGGATTCTTTCATTTGTATCAGTATTTACTAATCTTCTCTGGCTGTTTCTGCCTAAGACACTCATCTTGTAATGTTGACTAAAGTATGGTGTAAGAGAGTGTTCCCTTCCTAAAGCCATTCAGAGGTCCAGAACATGAACTTCCCAATTTGCCAAAATACAGAATCTATCCGACTGACATCAAAACTTTCTGGATTGTGTAAAATATGTAAATAATTCATTTTAACAACTTTAACAATTTCTGTGGTTCATCAGATTTCGTAGTCACCAAATCTAGGCCCTGTGTTTGATGAAGTAGAAAGCCGCAGTCCAACGTATGAGACCTTTCCTGTACTCTTGAGAAAATTCCAGGCAAGGAGTGCTAAGAGACATTCCTACCAATTACTCAGCAAAACAAAGCCTTCTGTAGCACAAAACAGAATCTGCCCTCTCCTAGTTTTATTAAACTGCTTTCATTTGAAGGAACATACTGAGGCTGACTGCCTTGGAAAACACAGGCAGCATACCTTTATGAATCCACACATTGATCTCATGTTCTACTTGTGGACATTCCACAGTTATCCACAGTTGGCCACTGGAGAAACAGAATGCTAGACTAGATAGCATTGGTCTAATTCATCTGACGTGTTCCTTTTATGAGCAAACGAAAAGTTTTATCTGCTTAGTTTCATGTAAAGTTCTTTATCACTATACCATAGCAGAATAATAACTACTACTTCACAGAACTTACAAGACATCAACCGAGCACCAACTAACCACAGTATCTGATTTTCTCAAACTTATTGCCCGAATGACCAACAGTGGCCTTTCAAAGTTACTGTCATTATTTATTATTTATATAGCACACTCTGTGGGCATGGCACCTTATGGAGAACAAGGGAGCAAGCCGTAGACATATTATACCTGTGATCTAAAATTTTACAGGAAATAAAGGAAGAAAGGAAAACAAAGGAGCAGAAGGGGAAAATAATTATTTTAGTTACACATGCTATAGCTTATTTTGCTCTTAACTGTAGTAGTACCATTCGTGAAATCAAATAAATGTTTACATAACACTGTTAAATCTTAGCCACCATAGTCTAAAAGTAAAATAATGGAAACCAGCATAGTCATGAATCACTCATCCTTTGTCACAACTTAGAAGAGGCATTAGTCAAAGGAATGAATATACACAGTCTTCTCTCCCAAACTGTGAGGCATTTCTGTCAACATATTAAGGCTCTTCAGAATGCTGCTTTCACTCACAGCTCTAAGCTTACCCACTCAACTGTGAAGACTCTCAAATCCAACCCTCACCCCAGCTTCATGCTCAGGAAGCACATAAGCATTCAGTAACAAATAAATAAAAGACACAGGGTGAAGCGGGAAACTCACTATTATTAGTTCTCTTGCCAAGTGTTACAAAGCTCAGTAGGGCAAAAGAGGTCACAGTGCAACTTAAAGCACCATCAGAACACTTACATTTTTACTTAATTTAAGTACCTCTTGCTTCAGCCTACAAAACACTTACTCCCATTTACTTCTCTCCAAAGTGAAATATGGTTAATAATATTCCAAGAAGCAATGAAAAAGAGCTACATGTGGAACCTCATCCTTCTTCTGTTGTAAGACAGGTCTGGATATTTATTTATTTAAAATATTTTTATCCCACCTTTCTTCTTTAAAAGTACCCAAGGTAGCTTACATCATTGAAAGACAATACAGTGGTGCCCCGCATAGCGAGGTTAATCCGTTCCGGATTAACCTTCGCTATGCGAAAACATCGCTGTACGGGGCAGGAAAAGCCTATTGAAACGCATTAAACTTAGTTTAATGCGTTCCAATAGGCACCAAAACTTACCCCTCCAGCAATGTTTTCGCGGTCCAGCGGCCATTTTGGAGCCGCCAAAATGGCTGCGGACGACCCGAAATGGCCCCCCGCAGCGTTTTTGCGACCTCCGTAAGCAAGGGGAGGGCGCGAAAACACTGATAGGGAGCCATTTCGGGTCATCCGGCGGCCATTTTGGAGCCGCCGATCAGCTGTTCGGCGGCTCCAAATTGGCCGCCGGACGCCCCCGATCGTCGCAAAGCGAGTGCGGCAATTGGGGCAGCTCCGTATAGCGATCCCCAAAAAGGGATCGCTATATGGATTCTTCGTTATACGGTGCGCTCATTAAGTGAGGCACCACTGTATTTAAAGCTAAAAATTGAAAGTATAAAAAGGCACCTTAAATCATTAAAAGAAAATATTAAAGCAAAAAACAATAAGTATACAAATAATAAAATGGAACAAATGGTAAAAACAAACAGTACTAAAAACCCAGTCAAGGCATAACAATCCACCCAAAAATCCCACTCAAGCAGCCAGTCTGTGAAGGAACGTTTCCTGAAGAGAGAGGTCTTCGCCTTCCTGCGGAAAGACAGCAAAGATAGGGCCTGTGGGAAGGAGTTCCAAGTCTGGGAACAGCAACAGAGAAAGCTCCCTCCTGTGTCCCCATCAGATACACCTGTGAAAGTACCACAAATGCTCTCTATAGACAAGATATTCCACAGACAATATCTTCCTGGTGTCTCCTAGAGCACAAATACCACTGTGGAAAGAGACTGGTGGGATTATCCCTCTTCCCTGTACATAAAAAGAGGGGAAAGAAGCATGGGTAAAGCCTCTCATTTTTTTCAAAACTTCATTGAAATTAGAAGTTGCCTTACAAGTGCAGCTTCACACCTATAACCTACCACTTTGTATTCTATGTGTTTAAGAGTGCAAATAAATATAAAACCTTCAGAGAACAATGGAAATCTGGATTTAAATACTCTGTTCCATAGAATCTATCCTGATTCCAAACAATTAAAAAACTGTATTAAATTCGAAAATGTGGAAGAAAAACTGGATTGTTGGCAGTCATTCTTAAGGAATTTTCCTTCTGTAGTGAAAACATGGGCCAAATCAGCAATCTCTTGCTGCTGCTGCTACTACTACTACGCTTGTTTAGGAAACTGATCTTCAGACAGGTCTACAAATTAACTTCCCCTGCTCAAGAAACAGGTCCTTCAAAAAAGCAGATGACTGTGAGACATATTCTGAGCTAGACAAAAGCCTCCAGACCCAGAAAGTAGACATCTTTTCCAACATACAGGAGACATTTGTTATTCAGGACACAGGATAGACAAAATTAAAGCTTTTCTGGAAAAATGAATTCTAATGAAGTAAAATAATAAAGTATCAATGTAATGTTAACTACTGATAGTTCCACAGGGGGCTGGGAGAGGTGAAGGTGATATTAGTGATTCCACAGTTGTTCACTGGTTTGGGGAGGAGAAAGCGAGAAGCTTCAACTAGAAATGGAAAGCAAGCAGGAAAGAGAATATGAAAAAGAGAAAATGAATAATTCTTCTTTCATGAGCTGCCAGGGTAGAAGTGAACCACAAATACAAAGGAGGACACCCAATGAGGACTTCAGTGAAAAAATTCTGAAACTCAAGTGACTTGTTAAAGTCAGAGTATAAGGGAACTCGGGGAATGCTGGTGTTGCAAGGCAGCTAAAGACTTCAGTGGCAAAAGACTCATAAAAAGGGTGCAGTCCTACAAGTACAATTTCTAGATGAACCCAAAAGAAACAATTACGCAATCAAAAAAGTATTCCAGGTTTGTAGTAGTGTTTGCAGCACTTTGTGGGAAAACAGCTTGCAGTTTTAATATGTTCTATAGCCATCTACAGGATGGCATGAAATTCATACATTAACAGCTTAACAGTTTAAGGGATCTCCACAGGATCTGAATGAGGAGGACTGCTCCCTTGAGAGGTCCAGTGGGAAACCTTTAGCTTTTATTTTCTCCGATTATCTAGATCTCCTCCAGCTGATCTTCTAAGATAAGAATGGAAGCTCTGGAACCAAGGCACCTGTGAGGAAACCTACAAAACTGCAGCAGAACTTTGCTCTGAAGATGCCAGCCACAGAGACTGGCAAAACATGAGGAAGAACCACTTTCAGAACACGGCCAAGAAGCCCGAAAAACCCACAACAACGATTAGATCCCGGCCGTGAAAGCCTTCGCAAATACATTAAAAGAGAGAAGCTGCAGGGACGGTTGTGTTTCAGTGGTTTGCATAGCTTTTTACAGAGATCTTTCTGCATCCAGTAGAAACAGCAAGAAACTATACTTTTATAATGTCCAGAAACGCAGATGACGCCCTTCTCCTCTCTATCACTAAATTGGGCCTCCGCAAGCTCCTCCTCTCCTTTCAACAATACTGTTCCAGCAACGACCTAACCATAAATTCAGAGAAAACCAAAATACTGGTTTTTGGCAAATCCTGGGCCCCGTCTCCCTGGAGAATTGGTAACTCCACATACCAACAGGTCCAGACCTTCAGATACTTGGGGATTCTTTTCCACTTTCGGCACTCATGGAGCCCACACCGCACCTCCGCAATCGCTTCTTCCTCTCTCTCCCTCAGTGCAATTTCCCGTTTTCACTTTCATTCTGGTAATCAGTATGTACCTGCTGCCACCAGAATTTTATACTCCAAGACAATTTCCCAGCTACTTTATGGAGTCCCAATTTGGATCGAGGCAGCAAACTCTGAAATCGATAAGGTGGCTGCCTCCTTTCTTAGGAAAATCCTCGGGATCCCTAATCTTATCCGACTTTCCACCATTACTCTAGAACTGGGTATTCACTTACCCTCTACCCTAGCCTGGACCACCACCTTCAAGTTCTGGCTCAGAACTCACCTCCTAACCCCCTCTGACTCGATCTTACAAGATTTATTAAAGGACCCCTACACTTCTACGTGGTTTCACTTCATAGAAGCCAAACTACTGTCATTATCTCTCTCTGTCGAAACTCTCGCCGACATGAACCTCAACTCAGCATATCAAATCATTAGATCCAACCTTTATGACCTTGAATATGCAACCCTATTCTCCCAATTGAACCCCACCTGCTCTCCTCTTGCTTTTGGCCTATCCCCCTCCCTTGGCCGCCCCTCCAATTATTTTAACCAATTGTCCAACCCTCAAAAAAGACGAGCTTTTATGCTCGCTAGGCTGAATATCTTCCCATCTGCAGCCCATCTTGGGAGATTCACTCGAATCCCCCGCCCCAACAGATTGTGTCACTCTTGTGCATCCGAACCCGACTCCCTGGACCACATCTTACTCCGGTGCCCATCCCACAACATCCCCCGTAAGCGGCTACTAGGCCCACTCCTCTCTTCCCTCTCCCCTTTTTTCCCCGACCTTACCCCCATACTCCTGAGTGATTTCTCGCCTTTTATCACTAGTCAAGTTGCTGACTTTCTTCTTACTGTTATGAAGACCTCCCCTCCCCCCCTCCCCCTACCCTAAACCCTCTGTAAATCTCTCTGAACCTAGCTTACTATAATCCCAACCTCACCCTCCCCCCCACCCGGTATTGGAATGTAACTATCTTGTGTACTCCCTGTACCCTGTAATGCCAATAAAGGTTTCTGCATGTAATGTCCAGAATTCATTAAATCCTGCCAATTACCAGTTCATGCATTTGCACTCAGAAGATCCCAATATAAAAAAACTTCTCAAAACCCAACTTTTCCAAAGAGATTGTTGTTTAGTTTAATTATTCTCTTGATTCTTTATATGTGCAATTACTGGTTTTCCTTGAAGCATTTTACTTGCCTCTTCCTGATTTTTAGATTCTTTTTCTAAAAAGTAGAGATGGAGGCATTAATATCACAATTCAGTTCCTGATTTCTAACAGTGAATTACTGCAAGGTGCAACCATAGTATACATTTTTAAAAAATGCAAAACAACAGGCAGTTCTAAGCAAAACCTCTAATATTTGTAGCTCAAGAATAGTTAAGTATTTTTAAATTTATATTATCAGAATCCTCCATCTTAAAGGATTCTTATGAAGACTCTGCTTGCCCTGGACTGAATTTCAAAATTCTTGTCAACTAAGGATGCTGAGGAGAGGAAAGAAAATCTGAGAAAATGCAAGGACAGTTAAGAAAACTCTTCTGGGTAATCGCAAAGCAGGTCACCACTTAAATAAGATTATAAATTTTGTCTCCATACCAGTATAGCATAAATAATCTTTTCCAACCCAAACAGTGCTGCTTTTTATATGACTGTTTATATATGCCACTTAGACAAGTGGGTAATCACTATGGCAGGCCCAAATCCTATTGAAGAAAAACATACACGTAAGGGCAAGCAAGCACGTCCATTTCCCCCTCCCACATGCCATTTCTTACACTGCTGTACACATTTCTCAGCCAGAAGATGCAGGGGAGCACAACAGATGATAGATAGATAGATAGATAGATAGATAGATAGATAGATAGATAGATAGATAGATAGATAGATAGATAGATAGATAGATAGATAGATAGATAGATAGATAGATAGATAGATAGATAGATAGATAGATAGATAGATAGATAGATAGATAGATAGATAGATAGATAGACAGACATTGAAATGACAGGAATAACTTGTCATTTACATCATGCAAACACAATGTAAGTCCATCCTTAATAAATGCAATATAGTGGTATCTCCAAATTCCATCCATGCTCGAAAGATTGAGTTATTTCTCTCTTCTCTCCAAATCTGAAGACCCTTCATGAGAAACTTTAAATAAACACTTGATGCTCTTAAAGGTTTTAACTCTTGAGTTAAGTCTTGGTGGTGTGCAGTAACAAAAGATATTTAAAGGAGGTACATGATAAAGAAAAGGTTAAGAACTGCTGTGTTCTAGAAATGCTTGAAAAAATGTCTGAAGAATAACTCAGAGTACTACAACAGTTGTCAGGCTACAACAACAGGTTGTGTGTGGTTTTACACAAGCTGAAAAATAACTTTCTAATCAAATTTTATTGTTTCATGTATTTTATTATATTTTAAATTCCTCTTGACTTGTGTGACATCCTGTGAACCATTTCAGGAAGCAGAGCAGGAGAACCTAAATCCAAACATACACTAAGAAAGATCAATATATGTTTGGATTTGGTTTCACTTTTATTGCACGGTGCAAATAACATGTTGTGTAAAACCATCAGTGAAAGACCCCAGAGCACCACTACAATGTACATCCTGAATTCATCATATTACTTCTCCTTACTTCTCCTTTTTTAAATATTACTTTTATAAAGTGCCAGCCATGAGGACATCAATTTCACCTAAAAAAAGTTAAATCAATGCCAGTTTCAGCCACCATTAAGTTCCACAGGATCTTGAGCCCAGTCTAATCTTACCTCAGTAGTATTAGTGCTGCTGCAGTGGGGTTCTTTCCCATACCACTAAGGTAACTGCAGAGGCCCAAGGACACCTGGGCCAAAAAGAGGATACTAACATGACTATTGCCTGTACCAGGTTGACCTTCTAAGGAACTGGGCCCAAAACCTATGAAAAAAGTAGCCAGACTGGAATCCTCAGTTCATTTTTCTGATATGAACCTTAACTAAGCTAAAACCTTTGTTGCAAAAGGGTCTCTGAAGAACAATGGCTAATCTCTAGACAGCAATATAAGGCCACCCCACTATATACCCTGTTTCCCCAAAAATAAGACCTAACCCAAAAACAAGTCCTAGTATGGTTTTTCAGATGCCTGCAATATAAGCCCTACCCCAAAAATAAGCCCCAGGTAAGTGAAACCCCAACCCCCCCATTATGCAGCAACGAGAAGAAGATGACATGACTGTATTTGAATAAATGTGGATTGTTGTACATGAAAAAAGAATCCCCTAAAAATAAGCCCTAGTGCATTTTTGAGCAAAAATTAATATAAGACCCTGTCTTATTTTCAGGGAAACACAGTACATTTGCCTTCATCACAATAAGCCCAATTGAAATCAATGAAGCATGCTTCTGAGCAGACATATACAGTACTATAGTGTAAAACTGGACCCCAATGCACATCTACCAATGCGAATACCACTGAATTTGGTGGATGCCTGAATGTGCAGCCAACTCAGGCTGCTCCAACTGCTAGTGGGCCACCTACCTTAAGAACCTCAGTGAAATCACCTTCCACCTGTAGCTTTCCAATATATTGGGGAACCTACCAAGGTATCAGAAGAACAGGAGGAGGCTCTGAGGAGACCAGTGGTGTGGGAGTCAGAGGAGGACTATTTAAGGAGGAGTCAGGCATTGAGAAGGAGGATGAACTCCAGGTGGATGTGGTGGACTGATAGGTCTGCCAAGCAAGGAAAAAAGATAGAATATATATTATATTAAATTAATAAAATTTTACCAATGCCTCAGAATTAAGCCTCACTATATAAAAAGGGATTTTTTTAAAGTAAAAGGTAAAGAATCTTTAGCTAGACTCAGTTACATTTAAACACTGCTATACTTTGCCTAGATTGGGCTACTACAAACAACTCACTGTTTTAACAGTGACTGTATGAGTACAAAACTTTTGACTCCTTCACTTAACTTGGTGTAATGGGTCAACAGGATATCAAACAATTTCTGCTAGCCTTTCCTCAACCTACCACAGCTGTTAAGCAAATCAGTAATACTACTATAAAAGTAAAGGTTCCCCTTGACAATTAAATCCAGTCATGTCCGACTCTAGGGGCTGGTGATCATCCCCATTTATAAGCCAAAGAGTTGGCGTTTGTCAGTAGACACTTTCCATGGTCACATGATACCTAACACAAATGTTTACTTAATACCTCTTCATAAAACTTGTTTGAACTGTAAAACATCTGGTACATGTTGATTACTCAGCACTCAGATACCTCTCCAACAGGAGCACAAGTTGGTTCATGGTCACTATTAACATACAGCAAGGTAAAAACATAATTCAGCAAAATTTCAATTTGCATGGAATGCTTGCATTATACCTACTATAACTCAACAAAACTTTATTGGTTTGCCTTTTGCTTCTTATAAAAAATTAATATTTCTTTAGAAAAATAAAGCAGGGGTAAGTACAGTGGTACCTCGACTTACGAACGTCTCCACTTGCGAATGTTTTGAGTTACAAACGGCTCCGTTCGCAAAACGTTGCTTTGACTTGCGAGCAGAGCCTCGACTTATGAATGAAAAAAAACCTTTCCTGCCCTTTTTATGACCTAAGTTCATCTTAGTTCAAAAGAAGAAAAAATTAAAAAATTCTCCCCCTAGTGGTAGAGTACGGATTAACCAGCTTTGCACTAGTTCCTATGGGAACTCACGCCTCCACTTACGAACAGCGCCTCGACATACGAACGAAAAAAGCCTGATCGGATTAAATGGTTTTCAATGCATTCCTATGGGAAATCTTGCCTCGACTTACAAACTTTTTGACATATGAACACCGTTCCAATATGGATTAAGTTCGTAAGTCGAGGTACCACTGTACTTTTCTAAAGTAAGCATTTATAGAACAGTAAGCTTTTGTGAATATTTTAAAGATTTAGATAGACAGACAGACAGACCGACTGGAATCTACCAAACACAATGTTATTCATAAATCGTAATGCATGAATGGGATGGAAGAACTGGGCCATCTGAAATACAGGAACTGATGGTTTTTGGACTTCAAGTTCCAAGTCCAACATGATACCGATGACCTGGTATGAAAAGGCCCTTACATCATCCATAGGTTAGGATGGATTGGTATTAGTCCTAGTCTGTCACTCTATCCACTACACCACACTGGAAATCAGTGGTAGTGATGGTACATCCGGCAACACTGATGGTCCAAAGTAGTCTTTCAGGCAGCAGAGGCATCATATGAGCTACTTCTGGTGCTGAGAAGATTGGATCAGCATCCAGGGTGATATTCAGGAGGCAGATGGATCTGGGTTGAAAAATCTGCATAGGCTTCCTGTTTGCTTCTGTGCCAAATTCAAAGTGCTAGTATTAACTTATAAGCCCTTGGCATTTTTGGGATCTTGTTACCTGTAGCAGCTCTCCCTAAGATCATCTAATTAGACTATCCAGTCTTTCCAGGCTTCACAGTTATAAGTGGTCATCTCAAGAGAGGCCAGGAAAACTACAACCAGGAACTACCTCCGAGCCTTTTCAGTGGTGGCTGCAACATTGTGGAATGTGTTTCCTGTGGAAACATGCTAAGCTCCCTCCCTCTTGACCTTCTGAGCTTTTTAAGGCCTTCAGAAATCCTCTCCATGATCTTCTCACTGTCCCATGCAATTGTAATTGAACACGTTTGCTGTTGCCTTTGGGGATTTCTTTCCTTCTTCTTCTTTCTTGTCTTTTTTTAAAAATAGCATTTTTTGCTGGTGGGTGAATACATGGGTGGTTCTTGTATTTATTTGTTCTTAGCTACCCAGAGTAGTAGCTCACTACTAGATGGACAAGGAAGGAAGGAAGGAAGGAAGGAAGGAAGGAAGGAAGGAAGGAAGGAAGGAAGGAAGGAAGGAAGGAAGGAAGGAAGGAAGGAACGAACGAACGAACGAACGAACGAACGAACGAACGAACGAACGAACGAACGAACGAACGAACGAACGAACGAACGAACGAACTGTTAGTTGATCAAGAGTGGTGAGAATAGTATGATGAGGGAGTCCCGAAAATGACTGTCACCTATACCAAGTCCCTGCGCACACTTAGACGGGTGAGGTTTCGTGGGAATTGGGGAGCTGGTTTTAAGGTATGACAACCTGTCAGTGATCTTTCCCTCCCTCAGCAAGATTTGTTTTCTGCCAGACCTATTACAGCCATGAATAATTTGTGATGGGTAGTCACTGCCCTATATTGGAGGGGAGATCAGAATAATTTCCTTCTGGAGCAGAGCATTGGAGGGGAGTTGTGAAGTGTGAGGTCTCAGCAGTGGAGACTTATCCTTACAAGAAGATACTAGGGAGTGTTTCAGGAGATATTTCAGACATGATCAACATAGTGGAAACCAAAGGTTAGTTCAATTTGAGTTGGTATGATTAGATGCTGTTGAAACCAATGTTGTTAATTTCAATGTCAGACGCATGGCATAAACTGAACTGGTAACAAGCATCATGTTGATTGGTGATGGGAGTGTTTAGCAGTTGCCACAGATTTTGGTGGCTCTTGCTTGACAAGAAAACTGCCCTCTCCACAAAAATGGCCTCAACTATGTGTCAACTATGTGGTAGAGGAAGCACTTAAAATTTTCATCCAACAACTGGATTACTGATTCACACTCAACACACTTGAGAAAGAATTGTGTGCCGTACAGCAGAAAGGGCAGAAGCCCTCCCTGTGAGAGGGGTTGAATGACATACTAACTATAAACTGTCACCATGAAGGTCACCAGGTAGGTAGAGAACAGATTCCTCATCAGCAGAGAAAAAGGAACTGAGAAAACTGGAGGGAGACTGAGGAGCATACACAATGAAGAAGGGCAGGGCTCTCACCAAAACTCAATGGATTAAGATAGCAAAGGTCTGGAATATGCTGTACAGGCACAAGAAAACATGTATGTGTGAGTCCACAGAGACCAAAAAGAAAGAAACCCACTACCACTAAAGAAATATTTCAGGGATATAAAATAAAGTTTGTTGTGAAAGGGAAACAAAAGCTTTTTTAATATTCTATCTACATACAAAAGTTTTCTTAAAAACAAAATTTGCAATTACAAATCAAAGATATATGCTTAAATCATACAGACTGATATTTTTTTCTCAACAGAAACTAGGCTGTACTAAGAATGCCCATAGCTTATAAACATCACCATATCCTATCTGCCATGGCATGTACTGTCTATTGCTACAAGTAATGATATTTTCCAATTTCCAAATTTAGAGATGTGTTTTGTATATGTTGGCATGTCTTGAGGACTTGTGTTAACAGCTGTGTTATTCATTAAGGAGGAAAAATTCTCTCTATAAGTTTCTAATTTTTTTTAAACAAAGAAGTCCCTGGCATCCATTTACCATCTTATCTTATTCCAACCAATACTAATTACTTTTATTAAGGACTGTGGAAACTGAATAGTTAAGGATGAGAGGATACAAAATAAATCTTTCACTTTCCTCCAGCACCATATTTTGAATGAACTAATTTTTCTTCCCAGTTGACTTTTTTCCCATTTTTCACATCTGTACATAGTAATTGGAAGTACAATGATCTTGGCCTTTGTCTCCAATGAGATGTCTTTAGAGTTGAGAATATTTTCTAGTTCCTCTACAGCTACTCTTGTAAGTTCCAGTCTTCTTCCACTTTCTTTAATGCAATCACCACCTGGAGTGATAACTGAACCAAGGTATAAAAAAACTTTTACAATTTCAATTTCTTCATTGTCAAAATTAAAGTTATATAGTTCTTATGAAGTTCTGTTTTTATCTTCCTAATATTCAACTGCAGTCCTGCTTTTACATTTCTTCTTTCACCTTCATCAGGAGTCATTTCAAGTCATTGTTGCTTTCTGTCAGCAGTAGTATGGTATTTTCACATCCTAAATTGTTGATATTTATCCCAACAATTTTTCATTTTTCATGTATCTGAATCTAATCCAGCTTTCCATATATCTTCTCCATGAAGATTAAACAGAGATAAGGGAGATAAAATACACCCTTATCTGACACCTTTGCCTATGAGAAATCATTCTGTTCCTCCATATTCTGTCCAAACAGTAGCTTCTTGTCCATAATATAGGCTATGCACCAGGACACTCAACTACAGAGGCACACCTATTTCTTTTAGAACAATCAAACCTTCTAATAAACCACATAGTCAAAGGCTTCATTACAGTCTATAAAGCACAGAGTGATCATCTTCAAATTCTTTGGTACACTCCAGTAGTCAATGTATGTCTGTGATATATCTAGTCCTTCCTCATATTTGGAAACCAGCTTGAATATCAGGCATTTCTTGCTCCGTATATGGTAAAAGCCTCCACTGCAATACCTTAAGCATCTGCACTCTGATATCTCTTTTCTTGGAGATTGGAATGTGTATTGGAAATTTTCTGTCTGTGGGCCATTACTCTTTTTTCATTATTTCTTAGCATATTCTTGTTAGGATTTTTACAAGTTCATTTTCTGTAGATTGAAATAGTCTGGAAGTGTCTTTGACTGCCCATATTTATGTGAAGGCTTCCATTTTCATGAACAAAGATATATAGTTAAAGAAAATTGCTAATAGTATCTTTGTCCATCATATATTATACTTCACAGAATCATAGAATCCTCATAGGGTTGGAAGGGACCTTGCAGATCTTCTAGTCCAACTCCCTGTCCAAGGCAGGATACCTAATACCATCCCGGACCTCATACCATCCTGGACAGATGGCTGTCCAATCTTTTCTTGGAAATCTCCAACAATGGGGCACCCACAACATCAGGAAGCAAGCTCTTCCACTGCTTAATGCTTCTTCCTAATTTCCAGGTTGGATCTCCCTCTGACAAGTTTCCACCCATTGGTTCTTATCCTACCCTCAGGCGCAATGGAGAATAAATTGATGCCTTGTTACCTGCGGAAACCCTTCAAATATTGGAAGATTGCTATCATGTCTCCCCTCAGTCTTCTCTTCGTCAAGCTAAACATACCTAGCTCTTTTATTCATTCTTCATAGGATTTCGCCTCCAGTCCCCTTATCATCTTTTTTGCTCTTCTCTGCACCTCTTCCAGGGTCTCAGCATCTTTTTGTTTGTTTGTTTGTTTGTTTGTTTATTGTCATTGTAAGTATATACACAGTATACCCATACAATGAAATTCATAGACACCCAGAGACCAGACACATGCACACACATAAAATTCCCCAAACACTCCCCCCCACTAAAAAATCCCCCAACACTCCCCCCCCGCTAAAAGTCCCCACTAAAAATACAAACATCTACACCGCAGGCCAAGTAACACAGTCCAACTAACTATTCACTACTGGTGGTCTTTAAGCTCATTATTAAGTGCAATTATAGCTCTGGGATAAAAACTATTCAGAAAACCTGTGGTCCAAGTCTTAATTGTTCTATATCTTCTGCCAGACGGCAACAGTTTTTTGTATTGTGGTGACCAGAACTGGATACAGCACTCCAAGTGCAGCCTCACCAGCACAGTATAGAGTGGTACTATCACTTCCCGTGATCTTGATGCTATCCCCCTTTTGATGCAGCTTAGGACTGTATTGGCTTTCTTGGCAGCTGCAGCACACTGCTGACTCATCCTTAGGCAGTGGTTCACCAGGATACTTAAATCCCTCTCACAGGTACTACTGTTGAGCCAGGTACCACCTATCCTGTACCTGTGCATCTGGTTTCTCCTGCCTATGTGCAGAACCTTACTTTTCCCTCCACTAAACTGCATCTTATTGGATAGGGCCCAATGTTCAAATGTGTCTGGATCCTTCTGAATGCTCAGTCTGTCTTCCAAAGTATTAGCAATTCCCCCCAGCTTTGTGTCATCAGCAAATTTGATAAGTGCTCCTACAATTCCTCATCCAGGTCATTTATGAAGATGTTGAAGAGCACTGGGCCCAAGACAGAACCTTGAGAAACCCCACTGCACACTTTCCTCCACTTAAATGTGGTTCCATTGAGATATTTGTATCTGCAGAGAAATCATTTTGATAGTTAAAGACAATTAGCCATTTAAACTAATTGTTACAAGACACACTGAGACATCTGTCAATGGATATTATCTAGGCTGAAGCTTATGTCACCCAGTAAATACACTAACCTAGGGACTGGTTGGTGCTTTAAAAGTTTAGGATGCTGAGAAGGAGCCAGCCACTATCTTGGGCCCTCTTTTCAGGCACGTTTGAGATTGGGGAGAGGGTTGGAGAGTGCACTCTGCTGGCCAAACAAACAGGAAAGGCTACCAGCACTTGAAAGGAAGATTCCCAGCCTAGACAACCTGACTAGCAGAATTGCTATTTCGGTCCACCCAGCTGGGATATAAAGAGAAATCTGGGCTCCTTTCTGGTAGTCTTCAAATGGACTCCACCCAAACCCTCCTTTCTGTGTTCATATAATAATTTTGTTTGTAATTTTAGGGGATGGACTATTTCCAAGACTTGTCACTTGTGCATATAACCTATCTTTGTAGCAGAAGAAAGGGCAATTTGATGTATAGGAGCATATCTTCTGTGAGGGAGATGGGCAGTCAGACCTATCCCAGGCATGGGATCCCTTCCATGAGGAGATCAGGGGTGAGGATCTGATAGGGACATTTCCAGCTCAGGTGGGCCACCACAATTCCTCACAGTTGGAGCCAAGGGTCCCTATCCACCCAGCGGTTCAGACCCACATTGTTTACCAACTCTCATGGTCACCCAACAATGGACTGAGATGGGAGGTACTGGAGAGCAGGTGGGTCATCCAATGCAGGGACCTGCTCCTTCTGCTGAGCCAATACTATTCTGTGGCAGCGAATCCAAGCAGTGGCCTTTTTATACCTATTATCAAATTCTTTTTCCAAATAAAACGTTGAAGGTTGAAAATGTATATGCTTTGTTCTGGGGGTGGGAAAGCATCCACGGTTCTCTTGCCTGTGTCCAAAGCTAAGATTGTGCATCTTTGAATACTAGATGGTGAGGACAGACATCATGATTTTTTAAATTTAATTTAATTTTATTTTCATTTTTTTGCAATCAAGTCATAGGAAACACATGACCCTCCAGATAGTACTGTAGTACAGCTCCTAGCCTCTGTCACTTAGGCTGAGCAGGCTAGGACTAACAGGAGTTACAATCAAACAACATCTGCAGAGCCATATGTTCCCCACTCCTCCTTCTAAGTTTTTCAAAAGCTTTTGGTTAACCACTGTGGAAAACATAATATTGGATCAGGGTGATTTTTAAGCCAATTCAGGAGACAAACTGCTTCAGATTGAGTTTGAGAATTCTGGATAGAACAGAGGCTGGCAAGCAAGAAGTCTTCCCCTTATAACCTTAGGTGGAAAAGTGAAGCTACCTTGAGAAAAATTTCTTGTTCCCAACACTCCTGTGCATATTTTTTTTCCAACAATGCAGAAAACAAATGAAGAAACTCACACAAAAACAAGTTATCAGTTTGCTGCCAGGAAAGAAAAATAAGCTAGAAGTCAAAACAAAATTAAGTACCTCCCAACTTTTAAAATGTAATTTTAAAAGGGTATGCAATTTATTACCTCCATTAATATTTCTATATTTTTCAATCATATTAAATTAGCTGAAGTTTGTATTCCATCATGCAGCTTGTCAACTATTTTACATTTTTTAAAGTGTATGAGTTCTTTATTTATAATCCAGTACTTTTTTTCACTCCAGCAGGGCATTACTTTATTCCTCGTTTGATTTCAAAAGATTATTATGTGTGGCCCTTCAAAATGTTAACCAAATTTTTGTACCCTCCCAATTTTACATTCATATTCAGTGCCAGATACTATTTTTCCATGCTCTTAAAGATTGTATTTTTGTGGCTGCTCTGCAGATATCTGGAACATCCACGCCACACAGCAATGCCGTAGATGTTGCAACAGCTCTGGTGGAATGTGCTTTTAGGCCTTCTGGAAGAACCTTGCCATTTAGCTTGTAAGCCAGAGCAATAATGGAGACAAGTCATCTAGAGATAGTAGAAGAAGAAGCAGGGGAACCTTTATGTGATCCATGAAAACAGATGAATAACTTTAGAGAGCTACAAAAGTCCTTAGTTCGAGATGTGTAATATGCAAGGGCTCTACGGACATCTAGTGAGTGGAGCATGCGTTCAATGTCTGAGGAAGGTTGAGAAAACAAGGTTGGTAATGTCAAAGACTGATTAACGTGAAAGTCAGTAACAACCTTAGGTAAAAACGAGACATCAAGATACAATATATCTTTAAAGAATTGGAGATATGGGGCGTCAGAACATAGAGCTGCCAGTTCACTTGCTCTTCTTGCAGATGTAACGGCCACTAGGAATAGAGTTTTAAATGACAGTAGGCAAATGTCACAAGAGACCATAGGTTCAAAAGGGTGATGCATAAGAGTGTGTAACACAAGCTGAAGAGACCACTGAGGTTTGACAGGTGGTTGGATATTTGAAAAACCTTTCATAAAAGCTTTTAGAGTGAGGTGAGAGAAGAGTCGCGCTGAGTCAGAGTCAGGAGGTTGAAAGGAGACAATTGCTGAAATGTAAACCTTGAGGGTGTGGTTGTTGTTTAGTCATTTAGTCGTGTCCGACTTTTCGTGACCCCATGGACCAGAGCATGCCAGGCCCTACTGTCTTCCACTGCCTCCCAGAGTTGGGTTAAATTCATGTTGGTCGCTTCGATGACACTGTCCAACCATCTCATCCTCTGTCGTTCCCTTCTCCTTCTGCCTTCACACTTTCCCAACACCAGGGTCTTTTCCAGGGAGTCTTCACTTCTCATGAGATGGCCAAAGTATTGGATCCTCAGCTTCAGGATCTGTCCTTCCAGTGAGCACTTAGGGTTGATTTCCTTTACAATTGATAGGTTTGTTCTCCTTGCAGTCCAGGGGACTCTCAAGAGCCTCCTCCAACACCACAATTCAAAAGCATCAATTTTTTGGCGGTCAGCCTTCTTTATGGTCCAGCTCTCACTTCCGTACATCGCTACTGGAAAACCATAGCTTTGGCTATTCAGACTTTTGTTGGCAAGCTCATGTCTCTGCTTTTTAAGATGCTATCGAGGTTTGAAATCACTTTCCTCCCATGAAGCAGGCGTCTTTTAATTTCAGGGCTGCTGTCACCGTCTGCAGTGATCATGGAGCTCAAGAAAGTAAAATCTGTCACTGCCCCCATATCTTCCTCTTCTATTTGCCAGGAGGTGATGGGACCAGTGGCCATGATCTTAGTTTTTTTTATGTTCAGCTTCAGACCGTTTTTTGCACTCTCATCTTTCACCCTCATTACAAGGTTCTTTAATTCCTCCTCACTTTCTGCCATCAGAGTGGTATCATCTGCATATCGGAGGTTGTTGATATTTCTTCCAGCAATCTTAATTCCGGCTTGGGATTCCTCCAGTCCTGCCTTTCGCATGATGTATTCTGCGTATAAGTTAAATAAGCCGGGGGACAATATACAGCCTTGTCGTACTCCTTTCCCAATTTTGAACCAATCCGTTGTTCCATATCCAGTTCTAACTGTTGCTTCCTGTTCCACATATAGGTTTCTCAGGAGATAGACAAGGTGGTCAGGCACTCCCATTTCTTTAAGGACTTGCCATAGTTTGCTGTGGTCCACACAGTCAAAGGCTTTTGCATAGTCAATGAAGCAGAGGTAGATGTTTTTCTGGAACTCTCTAGCTTTCTCCATAATCCAGCTCATATTAGCAATTTGGTCTCTAGTTCCTCTGCCCCTTCGGAATCCAGCTTGTACTTCTGGGAGTTCTCGGTCCACATACTGCTGAAGCCAGCCTTGGAGGATTTTGAGCATAACCTTGATAGCGTGGGGAATGAGTGCAATTGTACGGTAATTGGAGCATTCTTTGGCACTGCCCTTCTTTGGGATTGCGATATAGACTGATTTTTTCCAGTCCTCTGACCACTGTTGAGTTTTCCAAACATGCTGGCATATTGAATGTAGCACTTTAACAGCATCATCTTTTAAGATTTTAAATACAGTGGGGTCTTGACTTGAGAACTTAATCCGTATTGGAAGGCAGTTCACAAGTCAAAATGTCTGTAGGTCAAGGCTCCATTGACCTACAGTGCATTGAAAACCGATTAATCCCGTAACAGGCCGTTTTTGTTCCATTTTGGTTTTTTTTCTGGTCTGTAAGTCAATTCTCAGGCTGCAAGTCAAACCTAAATTTTGCGGCCAGAGAAGCCTGTAACTCAAAAAGTCTGTAAGTCAAGCCGTCTGTAAGTCAAGGGTCCACTGTCGTTCAACTGGAATGCCATCATCTCCACTGGCCTTGTTGTTAGCCATGCTTTCTAAGGCCCAGTTGACTTCACTCTCCAGGATGTCTGGCTCTAGGTCAGCAACCACACTATCTGGGTTGTCTGGCATATCCAAATCTTTCTGGTATAGTTCTTCTGTGTATTCTTGCCACCTCTTCTTGATGTCTTCTGCTTCATCATAACACATGAGGCTTAATGCACAGTAATTAACAATACCGCATGTCCTCACTACTGTTCTTCCAGAAATGGCAGTTCTTCCACGAACAAGCACGGTTAAATTATAACAAAAATCACTGGATACAATCAGATATTAAAAGAGGCCTTCCCTTACCCTAACTAATGAAAAGTGACATCACTGTCCATTAAAGTCAGTAAACATAACAAGTCTTACTGGACTCATGATGAAAAAGAGATGGGAGACACTAGAAAAGTGCTTGTTGTGCCACCATGTGCTGTGTCCTGCACTGTCATCTTTGTGCCCTCACTTTGTCCTATTTTTAGGATATTAGATTATGTTCTTCAAGTGACATCACACAGTGATTTACCACACTTGCTTGCATATCCAAATATCAAATTAGAGAAAGATGTTCCTTTCTGATTTTTAAAGCAATATTCACCAAGAATTCTGTTTATTTTCTGGGAAATGGGAAACCGTATTTTTGAAACATATTATCATTCCAAAAGGAGAACATAAATTGCAGAGTTTGAGGCATATGTTTCAATAGAAAACATATGCTACTTATAAAACTAGATCTTAAAGCAATTTATAAACAATGCCTTAAGATGCCACAAGTAAAACAATTAGCACATATTCATATTTGAAGTTTAATTTGGCCATTTTATATCCCCTTTTATGTTAACAAGAAACTAACGATGATTGCAAAAAGGTGGATGAACACTGATGTCAAAAAGGTACAGCATCTCCTTTGTTTAGATGTCATCTACTGTGAACATTCTCTTCAAATTCTTAGAATTTAGCAGAACCACATGGTTGGCATTCCCTTCTATGGACACCCCCACCCCCACTGCCTGCTATATTTGCGCTACAAGACCCATGTGAGAATGAAATTTATTTATACTCTAAGAACCTTTACAGCAGGACATACAGAAAAAGATACTTTTTGATTATGTTATGTTTACATGAACTCACTTAAATACATAATAACACACACGCACACACGCACACAAAATCTGACAGAGGAGAAGAAAGATATACAAGAAAACACACTTCTGTTACAGGTTGGCCTTTGGCCAGGCAATATGCTATGGGAATTGAGCTAAGCCAGTATTTAAGATATACACATATCATTATCCCACTTGTTCCTCCATTCCTTCATGTTTAACCTAAAAGACCCCACCTAAAACTTAAGAGCTTAGTCATGAGAAAGCTTTGGGAGACCTAGACTGTCAGGAATATTCCAGTTTTCATGCTGTTTTCAAAAGTTTTAAATTAAAAAAAAATTAAATCTAGCTCTTATACCTAACAAAGATTTAAAAAAAAAAAAAAAAGTCGGTATGCATATTGATGAAATACTGTATGCAAGTCCTGGTCAACCTGTTGCCTAAGAGTGCGTATTGAACTGGCAATTAATTATAACTACTGAATACACCTGTACAAAAAAAAAATGTTAAAAGCAGATGTTCTGTTGAATCCACCCTTTTTCTTATTTGGTGTACATCTGAAAACATAATGGCCCAAATTCTGTTAATTAGCACAGTAAATAACATTAGAGTAGGCCCGTTGAATCAATGGGAACTTAGTGAATCAACTCCCCCATTAGTTCCATAGCTTCAAATAGGCCAATTCTAACTGCAACTTGCTATGCTAATATAAGTCACAGTTATACAGTAAGTAAGCCTATTTGGATCAATGAAAGGTACAGCTGACTTACCCAATCCCCACTGATTCAATGGACCTATTCTAATTACTGAGATAAGCAATAGGATTTTCTTCTCTTTGCAATAGCTCCAGCTCACAATTTGAAAGAAAGATAGGAATCCAAAGAATTCTGAAGTAATTTTAAATCAAAGTACTATATGTATGAGTATACTGCTACCAAAGTATGTTTTACATTTTCTCCAGAACTAGATTAAATACCTGTAGAAGTCCTGTTCTTTCAAAATTTGAACTGCTATAAGTAATAGGAAACAATGTCGCATCTCTGCTTTCTTTGTTTTTCCACTGTGAAATTCCTTCTTAAAACACTTGTAAAAACTTATAATGAAAAAGAAGTCCAAACGCTACAAAAAATCATCTTCCTGATCTTTCAGCTAACTAGTTGTATCCGTAATCCCTTCAGGAGTTTATTAAAATACGGTCATTTGCATTATCTGATTTCTTTAGATACTCATCCTTTTCTATAAACAAGAGCTATCTATCCCATTCTGAGCCCAGTCTACAAACTGAAGGTTTCTATAGAGAATTAGCTACAAACAAGCTTGAGGTGATTTTCTTTTGACAACCAGTGATAAACCATAGGAAGTAACTTTCATAGCAATTTACAGTACTTCTCTGGTTTCCATCCAACTTTTCCTTCATGTTCTTCTGTCTAATAAGGAATTTTTCAGATGTTCTAATTTCCCATTCAAGATGAAATCAATCCCAGCTCTAGGTGCATCTAATCCAATTGTTATGGTATGTTCACAGGCCAGTACTAAAGGGCAAGAGGGAGGAGGGAACCCTCTTTTTTCCTTTCAGTGGCCTCCACTGCAATCACAAGACTTGTCACCACCTGGTGTGAAATGCACAACAGTAAAGAGAAAGAGAGGGAAACATCATGGTTAGAAGGGTGGGACACAGAGCTGACTCAATTGGACCAAATCTAATCAAGCAATATTAACATTTCTAATACTGTAATCCTAACTCCAATCACTTGAGACAAGATCACACAAAAAGTTAGTGGGAATTACTTCAGAGTAAACACGTTTATGACTGCAATGCATGTCTGCATTTCATCAGATAAAATATTTCCCCTTTTGTTTAATGATTGTTTTGCTAATATTTTATTGTTTTGTTGTACTCCTTTGATATAAAGATGGCATAATGCATAAACATATGATTTAAATGAAGAAAACATTTAGAATTCAAATACTGCTAGAATATTTACGCTGACAAAAATGCCTACTTCTAACAACTGACTAAATAAGCAAGCGGTTTATTTTTACTCCTATACAAATTAGCTTATTTACTAAAATGCATTATTTCCCTTCAACACAATTTAACAGAGCCCCAAATAAAATTATTCTGTTTTATAATGGCTAGAACTTGTAATTTATTAAATTAATTGATTAAAATAAAGTTTAGTTAACTAAAAAGAAGATCAAATTAATCAAGCAGATTTGTCTTCTCAAAAATTATGGCCCAGATCCTGTTGCTGTTTATGCTGGCATAACTCCCATCAGCATGACTTTCAGTGGAAAACTGCTGTATATTAAGAAGTCAGTGCAGGCATTTCCTGTCATGCACCTAGTGATGCAACTGGTATGCAGTAAGAAATGCCAACTTTAATTGCCTTTAATTGCTACTGAAAATTATATCAATGGAATTAATGCCAGCAGGTGAAACAAACAGGATTCTGATCTGTATTTAACAAAAACATTTCTGAAAATTGCAGATGGAAAACAGTATCTTAAAAGAGGCCCACATTGTCCTTCAGAAGAAGGAATGCATCTTCCAAAGCAATTCCTGTTGCAACACATGAATACACCATCTCAAGCAGAGACAGGGAATGAGGACCTTTCTGATATTCAACTCCAGTCACTAAGCATTTACTGTACTGGTTAAAGATGATGGAAGTTGTAATTCAAGGCATACAGAGGCTCTACATGTTCTCTACCTCAGGAACCTGACTAATTAGAAAACCATGATAATTAACAATTTTTAAATTATATCACTGCCAGTTTCTGTAGCAGCCAGAGAAATATCCACTGTAAAGCTGCGCAATCTTGTAACAAGATTCATACTTCAAATACAAACTGAGTCACTAGTAGAATACTGTACTAGTCAGCAGCCACACAAACAGGCCACCGTGTTCATTCCCAGAAGAGTTTGGACCTGGAAAAGATCCTTTTCTCCAGCCATCAGCATGGGAGAGCCCTGTATCTAATTTAGACAGTGGGAGGTTAGAGGATTTATATTTGTTGACTTTAACATTAATAAAAATGTTTTTTTTAAAGGGAGTCTAGTAGAAATTCTCACTGTGTCCAGGGAGAGTTATCTGCTGTGATACCAGGTCAACTAGTACCAACCCCAAAAGGAAAATTCTCACCAATGTAATCAAGAGGAGGAACATGTTTAAATGACAATCCATGGGGGAGGGGAGGCACCCACAACATTTTGCCCTGGACACCATGGAAAAAGACCGTATTGTAACTTAAGAATGGAGCAGTAAATTCACCAGTAGCTATTCCCTGCTTATCAATTTGTTTTCCAATTATAAATCCACCGTTCCTTCAATATGCAGCAAAAATGACCTGCACAACCCCGTGAAAACACAAGTCAAGTTTTGATTAATAGATTTTTTTAGACAGACAGCGTAGTCCTAGGATACACCAAACAACTGCTATCATTGTAAAATGAAAAGGAAGATCAACAGTGGCAAAAAAACCTGTTGTTCATAGGAACATGTCCACTGCTAAGTATATGTTTAATTGAGGAACCTCTAAATAACTTTCCAAGGAGCCTCACTGGAACAAAGTTTGAAAAATGCTGATCTAGCTCATGTAATTTCTAGTTAATTAACATTGATTCCGTACTTAAGAAAGAATACATTACAAGGTAGTCAGAAGTCATCAGCCTGGTTTGAAAGCAGCCAACTGGTACTACAAGGCATACATGAGGCCGCTGGGAAGGGTCATCAGGGGGTGTGGAGCTTCATGTCACCAGTATGCTGATGACACACAGCTCTACATCTCCTTTTCATCTACCTCAGTGGATGCCGTTCTGTCCCTTCAGCGCTGCCTGGAGACTGTACTGAAATGGATGCAGTCGAATGGGTTGAGGCTGAACCCGGACAAGACGGAGGTCCTGAGGGTGGGTGGTCCTTCCATCAGCGGTATAGGTAACTCCCTTTCTTTCAAGGGGACGACCCTTGCCGCAAAGAATGAGGTCCGCGGCTTGGGGGTACATCTGGACCCGGCGCTTACCATGGAAACCCAGGTGGCGTCCGTGGTCCGCTCCGCCTATTTTCATCTATGGCGGATTGCCCAGCTGCGTCCGTATCTTGATTGAGGGGCCCTCACTACTCTAGTACATGCGCTCATAATCTCGAGATTAGACCATTGTAATGCACTCTACGAGGGGCTGCCTTCGAGGCTGACGCGGAAACTTCAGATGGTCCAGAATGCGGCAGCCAGGCTCCTTAATGGGGTGAGAAAACACCAACACATCTCCCCCACTCTGGCTGCTCTGCAGTGGTTGCCCATCCGTTTTCGCGTCGACTTCAAAGTGCTAATGATCACTTATAAAGCCCTAAACGGTTTGGGACCTCAATATTTGGCAGATCGTCTTCTTCCACCCAGATCTACCCGAATCACCCGTCATCGCCAGCAGGGACGGCTGAGGGGTCTGACTCCGAGAGAGGCTCGGAAGGAAAAAACTAGAAACCGGGCCTTCTCGGCGGTGACCCCTCGGCTGTGGAATGCCCTTCCGACAGAAATTCGGCTGGCACCCTCGCTGGGTGCTTTTAAAAGCCAGTTAAAAACTTGGCTATTTAAGCAGGCCTTCCCTCCAGTCAGCTAAGTCTTTTTTTTCTCTCTCTCTTCTTTTCTTATTCTATCCCATCTTGGTACTCCTTTCTTAAATTAATTGTCTTAATATTGCAATTGTATTTATATATTTTTATATTGATTTATTTTATGTTGTAAACCGCCCCAAGTAGACATGGTCTAGAGGGGTGGGGTATAAATTTAATAAATAAATAAATAAATAAATAAATAAATACATACATACATACATACATACTTCCAACAATGGCAAAATCAATGGATTTATGCTTTACACATTTAGGCCAGCATCCAGTTGAATATTCACATGCAAGCAGCTCTGTCTGCAGAAGCAGCCACAGCAACTGAACAAGATGCCAGTCATGTGTGGTCTAGTTCCTGATCACATGACTCAGTTCTGCTGCTATAACAGTTTTCACAATTTTATGTGCATGAATGTTCAATATTATACTGATTTTAAGATGTGTGCTTGTGTTTGTGTGTGTCTATGTGTGCGTGCGCATGCACACAGTGACTTTAATTCTACAAAGGGAAAATAACTTCAGTTAGTGATAGATTTCAGTTTTAGACAAATGGTGAAAATTGAAACCCAAATGATAAACACTGAGTTGAAGTGATAAAAGCTAGTTTTTCATAATTTTCAGTATTTTTTGTTCCTAATCAGTCAAAGATAGGTGGCACCACTAAAACCTTTGATCATATCTTCCCTTTCAAGTTTAAAGTGGGTGGCAAACTGACCCATACTTATAGTGAGATGTTCCTCCCCTCCTCCTGTCGTAGGTCAGAATATTGCCCAACACTCCTGAGGATGCACACAAGGCAGGCAAGGGACAAGCCTTATGTACATATAGAAGGTTCTGCACGTCACTCCAGAGATAGGAAACTACTTTGTCTAGAATCTGTCCATTCATAATTAGGCTGCACAGGAACATCACTATTTATTTATTTTTTTCAATAAAATTATTCCCCCAACTTAATATTTTGAAAACTTCTAAAGACGGTCAGGGAGCTTTATTTTTAAGCTTTATACAGGTATTTAAAAATCAAAATCAGAAAATTATCCTTACAATGAAAAAAAATGCAAATAGATGTTAAGGATTTTAAGCTCTAATCTCTGACTTTCTCCCACCTCCATCTCATCCCAATATTTCTAATGAATATAATTCAGTTTCTTGAATGGCAGCAAACTGCCATTTATTATCTTCCTCATCAGGTGATCAATGATTTCATTAATAAGACAGATAACAAGACTGTCATATCATTGACACTGTTATGAAAGATGATCCTGGCTTCCTGCTCCATTTTCCAAGGTCTGGGATTCTCTGTGGCAGCTCTGAATCCATTCAATATTTCCCACAGACAGAGAAAAGTGAAAATCCATTTTGAAACCAATTTCAATTAGGATCCAAAAGCTGTTATCACAGGTGTCACAGAATGGGTCCGTAAGTGGAAATGTCGCCTATCCATTCTGAAATGAAACCTTATCAGAGGCTACAAAGATGGCTGAGGACAGCCTATCTGTAAATTACTTTTCACCCTGTGTTAACTCAACCCTAGTTCTGTCATATAAAAACCTTTTCCATCCACTTGTTATAATCTAATGACTAACTAGGCCTTGCGCTAGAACAACTTCCATTCTGCCCTAGCTTCCCATGCAAGCATGGTGACAAATGCAAAAATATCCAAAGGTTGTTGGACAAGCCAACATGTTTCACAAAGCACATAAAGCTTTCTTATTTTATTGAGGGGTGGGAGTAAGTAATGTGCATGCTCAAGTCTGTCTCCACCCATTGCATTCCCGGTGATTTTTCAATTGCAAACTCCAAGGCCCAGTTCTTTCATTAATTCAGCACCCAAGTAGCGAGGCTTTTCTCTCACATCTTTCAGTCTCCTTTTAGAAAATTATCCCATGACGGAGGATTTATTCAGTCAAAGACCTCGGACTTTGAGAAGCAACAAAAGAATCAAGAGACTTTCTGGTCCACCTGCCTGGCGAATGATGAGGCAGGGAAAAGCCTCCCCTAGAGAAACCAATCAAACCATTGTGTGGCGCAGTCAGACCTTTTCAACTGTCAAACCAGGAGAGCAGGAAAAGAGATGAAAGGACTCAGGATGAAGCTACCATTTACAGAACCATGTGGGAATGGTCTCCAAAGATTTAATAATTGGGATGGAACTCAACTTTCTGCAGAGAGAGAGAGAGAGAGAGAGAGAGAGAGAGAGAGAATGTGGGGGGGAGGGAAAGAGGAAAGGTACATAGGGAAGGGAAAAAAGAAGGGGGGGAAGGAAGGGGAAAAAACAGGAATAAAATAGTATGGCTTATGTTGGTTGCGACAAACGTCTTGGCAACACTTCCTGTATGGGAGGAGGAAAGGGGGTGGAGTGGTATTTAGAATGATTCTTATGGTTTTGCAAATTTGAAATTGCATCCATTATTGAAAGAATACAATCCCCCTTCCTGAACTCAGTCAGATTTGCAAAACTTTGTCCACTACACAGAACCACTCATTTTTAAAAATCCCCCTCAATGCACTAAGTCCAGGCCTTCATTTATGTTTTCATATAATTGTGAATTGAGAATACTATCCATATGGAAAAGTTGGGTAAAGTTTTAAAAACATAACAAACTTGAAGAGAAAAAAAGATCATCTTCTGCAGTGCAGTATTTCAAATGTACTGACCACAAGATAAACAAAAGTTTCTTTCCAATGTTAAAATAAGTATATTAATCATAAAATCTTAACATTATTCCTATGCATTTTGGCTGCAGTCCTAGGTACCAAGAACTGCTTAAATCTATAAGATTGATTTCAGAAAGACAGAATGTTTCTCAGCACATTTCAGATTAAGATTAAAACATTCAACACTATATATGTGGGTTTTAGGCGTACATAAATTGCACAGCTTAGAGCTTTATTTTCTTGAACTGTAATTTCCAGAATCCTTTGCCTACCACTGGCCATGCTCAAAGATGAGTTCTGGGAGTTGTAATTTAAAAAAACTTTTCCAAGCTCTGATCTTAACACAGGAGCATATCATGTTAGCTAATTTATTCACATATTCATTAAGTCATAGAATTGTAGAGTTGGGGTCACTGTGTCCAACCCATTGCCAAAGCAGGAAATCCACTGTGAAAACACAACACTCTCTTCTGGACATGTTCCAGCTTGCTTAACTGCTTAGCACCAAACATAGTATTGCATATGAGGCTTGCGACAAGCAGAATAGACAGGCATTACTACTTCCCTTAGCCTGGACACTACTGTTGATGCAACCCAGCACTGCATTACATTTTTGCTGCTGCTTTAGTGTTGACTCATGTTTAACATGAATTTTGTTGTTTTTTTAAGTCTGCAAACCTTTTCATATGGTGTCTGGGGCATGCTATAATGTTAGGACGCCCACAGCTTGCCCCTACAAGGACCCTTGCAGGTGTGTAGAAATAATCCATGTAAGCTTTTGTTACCTGACCACGGGCATATCAATGCTTTAGACCAGTGGTTCCCAACCTTGGGTCCCCAGACATTTTGAACTGAAGCCCTTGCCAGCATAGCTAGTGGAGAAGGCTCCTCACATTTCCTGAAAGTATAGAACTTGGCTACTAGCTCTGCTGTCATGTGACAAGATGGGCCCAAAGTTCATTTAGTAAAAGTAGCCTAGCACTACTATGTAAGCTGTCTGACATAATAACTGACCTGATCCTAGGTATGTCTATCCACGGTCTATTTGAATGAGTTACAGACAGTATAATTTTCAATATTTGATGTATATCCTCCAAATGTGGTACAAAATGATGGAATAACCATGTAAAGAGCCTGAAGAAAAAAAATACCACATATTTTGAATACTTTTTTTATGAGAGTGCAACTAATAAAAGTTGCATACCAATTATAAGACTATTAAGCACACTTAACAAGTATTTACCAATTAACTTGCTGAACATGTCTGTACAACTAGAGAGCCGAATACAGTCAGAATGTGGCATACAAACAGATACAAACTGACTCTCTGAGAGGAAGGAATCATTGATGTCAAATTTTCAGCGTGCTCCAAGTACCTGTTGTTTCAGCAAAAACAACTCACTCCACTTTTATTTACTGAATTGACCAAAAGCTTCCTGTAATAAGGCTAAAAATGAAGCAGTGCTATCTTGATGATGTGCTGAGGAAAGTTTATTAAGAAATCTTTGATCTTCTGGAATGGCTTCACCTGGGATCACTGTAAAATAAAAGCTGATCTCCTCAGCCTTACTGGGTTTTCAGCTAGTGACAATCTTGCTATAGAAAATCTAAAATGCTCACAATTTGAAAAGCAGTTAGCTGTAAATCCTAGATTTATGAAACTTGATTTATAACAGGCATGAAGTTGTTTTTTTTAAAAAAAAAAAATCCTTTATATTTTCCTCAAAATCTCCACAGAAATAGTCTCAGCTAGGTCTGCTTTTAGTCAGTATTACTGAAGTAACCCTACTGTTACAGCATGTTGATCAGGATGTACTATTTCAATATCTACAAATTTATTCCTCATGTTGGAAATACTGCCATATTTGATGCCTTAATATTTACTGTTTGAGGCCAGGGAGAAGCTGAAGGACATCAATTTTGGATTTTCTGGGCTACAGATCCCATAATTATCCCTTCTGGGAGTCCCAGCTGCAGGAGCCAGACTATACAGACACCTAAATGGTGCTCACCAAGAGAGAAAGCCCAGTTGGCAGGCTTCATGCCTTGGATAGACCTAACTTCCTCTTTGAAAAAAAAGCTGCCCCAATGACTGCTGGAAAGCATTCTTTTCAAAGAGGAAATTAGGCTTACCCAAGCATGAAGTCTGCTAGTTGGGCCTTCTCTCCAGGTGAGCACAGTTCAAGTGTCTGCGAGCTCTGGGTCTTGCACCTAGGACTCCTAGAAAGGAAAATTATGGGATCTGTAGTCCAAAGAACCCAATATGCACATGCCAAGGGAATTGCAGCCCCTCAAGCAAAGGAAGAGCTCCCTCAGGCACATCTAAGGCAATAACACTTCCATAGCTGCTATGAATCCACTCAGAATTACAGCAAACGTGACAGAAATGAGAAATCACACTGTAAAGGTGGCATCTTCCTCTAATTTTCAAACATAACTGCAGGAAATTTAATTGTATATACTTAAGAAACAAAAAAAAATGAGAGTTTCAGGACAAATCATACTCATATTAGCTTTGAAATATAAGGCACAAGGAGCCTCGTGGCGCAGTGGTTAAACCGCTGTACTGCAGCTAAAACTGTGCTCACGACCTGGGGTTCAAATCCCAGGTAGCCGGCTCAAGGTTGACTCAGCCTTCTATCCTTCTGAGGTCGGTAAAATGAGTACCCAGCTCGCTGGGGGGGCAATGTGTAGCCTGCATAATTAAACTGTAAACCGACCAGAGAGTGCTTGAAGCACTATGGGGCGGTATATAAGCAGCACGCTTTGCTTTATATATACAACACATCACTATTTTGCAGAGTAAACTAGGTGACTTTGTTAAGCAAACCAATGTTACATAGTAAGTTTCTGAGCAATCTTAAAGCACAGTTTCCATAGAATCTGATGGTTATTTTTCAAATGTTCACTCAAAACATGTAGTGGCCAGAATCTAACTAGTTAGTTACATCATCAGTGTATGTGCAATGACACAAGCTGCACGAGTTGGTATCTGACATAATAAGGAATACAAGTGGCAATTGCTAGCTAGTGGCAACTCACTGCTGCAATTTACACCACTGCCCTTTTACCACCATAACCAATCATCAGGATACCAGCCAATCTGTGTAATGTAGGATGTTTTTTCAAACTGAGATAATTTGCAAACATATTTCCAAATAACCCCCCTATGCTACCCTGAAGTACCTAAGTTCTAGTACAAATGGTGCTGTTTTCTAGCATCACATTGTTTACTTCTCCATGAACACACAACACTTTTGATATCAAGAACTTGGCTACAATGTAGATGTCATAGAAAAGGAACATCAGCAGTGTTGTGCATCTTGTAATGCCTAGCAGTGTCATAAAACGTTTTAAATTTCCAAATGCATTAGACATACGTTCTGCTGAGAGGCAGGCCTTGCTACTGTATACAGCCATACAACACAGCCTCAACCTAATGTGTGATACAGGCGTCTGTACACAAAGAAAATCCGCACACAATTTGCTCTGTCTTCACTTTTCTTCCATTTCACCCAGAAAGAAAAATAATAAATTGTATTAATTGTGTATCCATACAGCAACTACAGAATGTGATTTCCTTTGTACAGTGGCATGCATCCTCCTGATATCTGCTCTCTTCCCTCTCGATGGCTATTACTGGAAGGTTGTTCACATAGGCAAATGAATGCCTTGTCTGGTGTTTAATATCTAAAGGATGTGGTAGTGAGAGACATTAAAATTACACTCAAACATCTGATAACTAGCAGCCTTTTTTGAACTCTTGACCACTCTCTAGAACTGCAATTAGCAGCCAGATAAAAAATAAGTAATGTGATCACTACCTATCTTCTTTTGCACCTGAGTGCCAGAAGTATAAAAATATAAGGAAAGTAAACAGAACGTGACTTCTGTAAAGGAAAATTTCATAGCAAATTCCTTCCCCCACAGCTTAAAATGTCTCTGATACTTAAAAGACCAACATGGATAAATGATCTCCTTCCTCTTTATTCGTCTATCAGGCTTGGCGTCAAGTTACTTCATAATTAAGATAGCAATTTCTGCTTTCTATCACATTAAAGTATGTTCTCAATAACTTTCAGATTTTGATAAAGGTAGTCAAAGGCCACAATCTACATATGTTTATAATTAGCCTTCCTTCTTTCTTTTTTTTTCTTCCTTTAGGGCAGAATAATAGGTTAATAAGAAATATCAGATTACACAAGAGAGAGTTCATGGGTCAAAAACTAGACAAAACATACCCAACTAAAAAGAAGAACTCATCTATAAAACAACTGAATAGTTTTTCAGATAATACATATAAAGCATACAACATTTGAGCTGGGGCAGAGGGCCTATATTCTCCTATCAAAACCAAGGTGTAAGAAAAAATCCTTTTTTTTCTTTAGACGCCTGCAATTCTTCAATAAAGTAGTACAACAGCATATACAAAAACTTGTAGTATGACACTTCAAGTAAATGGAATATGGAAATGTAAACAAAGCTATTATTAATAAATATTAATAGAACTTGATGGGGTCACTTTAACACTTACAGTTTCATAGTGGTTGAAATCTCGTTGCTTAGTGTGATAAGTCATACTGGAGTAGACCCATTGAATCAGTGGGAATTTAGTGAGTCAATTCCTCCATAAATTCAAATGGGCCTGATCTAGTTGTGACTTACTATGCCATGAATTTTTTCCAGATGTCCCAGTTATTCCAATAGAGTTAGAAACAGTGGTCATCTGTCATCAGAACAGGAAATACTTCATCACAATGAGGGGTGAAACACTTTCCCTTGCTTAGACCATTTTTTAAAATTAAGTATTCTGTCATGCATTAAGAAGCAGGCTTTTATTTAAACATATGAACACACCAGTGAGGAGTCACGACTTGTTTCAACACCTAGTCAGTCTCACATTTTACTCACTACATCAGTGGTCCCCAACCTTTTTAACACCGCAGACTGGTTGGGGTAGGCAGAGCACCCCCCATGCTCACGCACATGCGCAAGGGAGCACACTCATGTGCATGCATGAAGCGGTGGGGGTGCACAAAAGGGCTGTGTGGGGTATGTGTGGGAGATCTGTCTTCATGGCCCAGGCCAGCCCAGGCCACGGACCGGCACCGGGCCGCAGACCAGGGACTGGGGACCCCTGCACTACATGGTATATATGTGCAGAGACAGCCAGGCAGGCTATTTCTGCACATGTCTCTCAGCTGATAGGCGTGCACATGTGCAGAGACAGCAGGCCCAGCTTCCAGTAAGCCAGACTGGCTGTTTCTGTGCATGTGCAGGTCTGTTGTCTGATAGGCATTGTGCATGTAGAGAGAAAGCAAGCCCAGTTCCCAGAAGCTGGGCTACTGTCGCTAAAGATAGTGGTGGCAGAGGACGAAGAGAAGACAGCAGGATCAGGTAGGGAGGCGACGGCGGAAGCAGGAAGGGAGCAGCCCATCCTTTTTGCTGAAAATGAAATGCCAAGTGGAAAAAAGTTCAGTGCTTTGTTTTGTTTTGGGGAAAAAGGATCCCTGAGCCGAACTATGAACCAAACCATGAGACAGCCCAATTCATTGGGTTTTTTTTTCACTTCATAGTTTGGTTTGTAACCATCTCGACTCATTACCCTTTAGTCTAGGCATTCTGTTTACCTTGTGGCTCCAAGCAATAGATACCTAGAGAACTTGCTGAAAAACAGCACTGATATTTGCTTTATGTACATGCAAATGTTGGCTATCCCACCTTGCACATATGAGAAAACAGAAGTGACCTGAGAAGACAATACTGCTGGGAAAGGGGGGCAGTAGAGGAAGATGATGACCTAGCATGGTATGGGTTGACAACAAAGGAATGCACAACCATCAGTTTGCAAGACCTGAGCAAAACTTAGTGGAGAAGATAATATTGTTAGGAAAGGAGTGGCAATAGAAAGAAATAACAGCCTAACATGAGATGTTGGTTTGCAAGATCTCAGCAGAGCTGCTAATGATAGGACATTTGGAAGATCATTAACTCATATAGTCACCACACCTCAGAAGTGACTTGATGGCACATAACATCTTTAAAGGTTTTTTTTTATTACCAAGCAATCATCTAGTGAGAAGATGGGTGGAACAGAGACTATGACAAGATATAGGCATCAAATTTCTGCTAACATCAGGTAAGAGCATCCCAAGCAGAAAAATGAAAAACAGTGTCAAGATATAAAATTTTATATAGAGTGTCAAAATAATTAAGAGGGCTTTATTAGAAAAAGTAGCCCTAAAATTAAAGAGTTTTAAAAACTGAAGCTTGAAAAATAGTTTACTATAGTCATTCCAAAACAATTAGCCAGGTTTCCAGCTGAGCAAGATTACTGAACAATAAGATTCTTGACAGTTAAATGTTTTTATGTTACAATTTGTAAGTATAGTGATGGTCAGAACTTATAGGATACACTCACTGTAGTTTTAATATCTTGGAGCTACAATATTCTGGCTTTCCAATTTCCTGGATTTCCAGATCTTCTACGCTACTGGCCTTTGTAACTTCAAACTAAATTTTTCTTTGATATATCTTTATTCTTAAGAACCTAGTTGTTTTAGAGATGTATTATCTGTCTTTTGTTTTAGGCTGTAAACTCTTGTATTTTTAGAAGGTATGCTCCTATAATTTCCAAACATGATTTAATTTATGCCTACAATTTACATCTTGCTTTTGGATTATTTCTTATTTGCAACTTTTCATAATGGTCAGAATTTAGGATCAAAATTTATTTTTAAAGAATATGTGCCTACAGTTCTTATATAGCTGTAAGACTTTTTAATTTACATTTTAACTTGTAATTCTGTTGAAGTATTTTGTGCCTGTGAAATACAGAAGAAATAAAGAAATAAACCTTGTTAAATTAGACAAGCTGATGTTGTCTGGAATTATTGTAACACTTAAAAGATTTATGCTTTAATATTTAGATGACTTTTGTCATTATTGGAAATGGTTGTCTTGTTTCAATCTGGAATTAACCCTTAATTGGACAAAATGCCAGCAGTGATGAACACAGGCTTCTGATTTTTCCCTAGAAGTCTTCAAAGTGCTCTAGGGCTCTTAGGGAGATGTTCAAATATCAGAACTCCTGACCTGACAACAAAAATTTCACAACTTAAATGAGTGAGCTTCTGAATATTTGTTCTATAATCTTTTTAAAATATATATTTAAAATATTTTCAATATTTGTAATTTGAAAAAAAAATGTGTCTTTTTCTTTAAAACCAGACACAGATTCCCCTTGCAATCACGATTCTAATTAGCCTGTTTGGTCAGGAAAGAATAAAAACTTAGCTAAGAGTCAGCTCCTGAGTCTTAGTTCATCATTCTATCCACTATACCACACTGGGTATTCCAACGTAACACTAGCACAGTCAAAATCCCTTCACCACTATGCAAATTACTATGGAAGAACTTGCTCAATTGGTTACTAATGACTACACAAAGTTTTCTTTCACCCACTGTACAAATGCTTGAACAGAAAATCTATTGAATAACACCTTTGCATTAACTCTGAAAATCTGTAAGAGGAATAGGTCTTATATGTCCTTTTCTGCTGACTTCCTTTCTGTGGTCTCATACAACTGAAGACAATCCTGGTTGCCCATGTCATTCAGACACTTGTTAGGCACAGCATGCTTCACCCACAGGACAAGGTATCTAGGTCAATCTACATGCAAAGAAGTCTACTACAGTATATATTAAATTTAAAATTAAATGTATTTTTTTCTTTTATCTGACTTCAGGCAGAAGACTTTGTGCTCACAATCCATTCCATCAGAATCTCCAAAAATATATTTGGGCAATCTTTGTCCTGGACATTTTCTTAGCTAAAGCTTTTGTGAACTAAAAAGAAAAACAAACCCCCTCAAAAGTGATAAACAGCATTCTATAAAAGTTAATTCAAATTTCAAGAAGGGAGCTTAAATGCATTACTTCATCCAGAAGTGGTGATTAAAAAAGTGTAAGCAGGTTTTCATTTTAAACAAAAAAAAAAAATCACAAATTTGTGTTCCAATGTTGTCAAACTCCTAACCAATGCCAGAATTCACTCCTTTATGCAAGTTTCAGCCTGAAGCAGGTTTTAATAGCCGAGTTGCTGAAATTAATTTTTTATAATGGAACTGCTGGCAGTTTCTGAACACTTAAGAGTGCTATTTTAACCCTAAAGCTTAGTTCATGGTTAGCCAAATGCAATGCCAATATTCTGTAAGGGCATAATATTTGGCATATACAGATTTTCGGGAAACTGGATCTCCAGGGTATTAATAGGTTTATGTGGATGACAAATGAATACACTCATGGTATTTATTATTTACCAAGTCTCATTCGCCTGAATGCTACTCATACAGGCTATTGCTGAAAGGGTGGCACACAGGGGGAAACTTCAGACCTAGTGAAAGTTAAGGCACTCCTTTTTTCCTTGGATCATGGGCTACCTGTGGCTTCACGCTCCATAATGTTTTGGACAGCTTTGTTCTCATATGTTATCCTGCAGGACTTTCCTCTTGGAGGTTTTAAAGGCTGTCTGAAAAATATGTGAAGGATTTCCCTACTGTCTAGACCAGTGGCTCCCAACTAAACTCCCAGAAGCCTTCACCACTGGCTGTGCTGGACAGGGGTTCTGGGAGATGCAGTCTAAGAACTTCTGGGAACAACAAGATTGAGAGCCACTGATCTAGATTCCCAAAACTGTCCTGAACTAAATTCAGTCTACATGGCACCATCAAGTCTTACTCAAGGAAAGAAGCTACATGGAAACAAGCCAGATCAGCAATGACGCTTCTTAAGAGGCTAAAGTGCAGTAGGTGACTTCTAAAAAACTTCCTAGATCAGGAAAAATAATCGATATGAAAAATAAGGGAAATATCCTGCCGTGTTGCTTATGAGAGATGGCCTTCTTCCCCAGGACTGGTCTATATTGAGGGAGACTAAAATGGTCAGCTAAGGCTACAAGGGGCAGAAGTGGAAAACTCTTGCCATTTCCCTATTGGACGGAAGCTATGTGTTTCTGTTAGCCTACCGTGCAACACGTGAACTAGCCAGGCATTCACTCTCTGGCTAAGTACACAGTACTATCCTGCCACAAGGCAACTTCTTGACATAGTTTCAAGTACTCTGAAGTTCTAAATGGTTTGGGACCAGGCTACTGAAGGACCCTTTGCTGTCCTTACTTCTTTCTGTGGCCAGTACGTCCCAATCAGAAGTTTTGCCTGAAGCCTTGAAAAGATTCCAATCCATTACACCATTTCGGCCTTTTAGAAAATAGTAGAGCAGCAGAGAAAATATCTCCATACAGTCAGCACACCTTGGACAGCTGTCGCTCAAGTAATATATTGCTCTGAAAACTTTGTTAGTGAATGTGCTGTCCAGGAAAAAAGAAGAAGAAAAGAACACTGTTAAAAAAACCCAGACAGGTTTATGAGGTGATGTAGGTGTAGCTGGAAGATGCAGGCAGGGACTAATTTGGCAAATACACCAATAGCCATTTGGCATACTTAGAACAAACTTACCTTGTTTCTTTGTTGTTGTTTATAAATCTCTCAAGCAAAAATCAGAAACATTTTGTATGACAAGATATTTCAGTAAATAGCTACAATTTGTTTTGTTTGTTTGAGCAAAGCCAAAAAAGTCCCTATATGTTTCCGTAGATGTATTTTATGCATTTCCATAGATCATTCATTGTATCCTATAGAAATACTGCAGTTTTTAAAATGCAAAATAAACTGCAAGGCAGATTCTTCATTTCAGTGAAGAAAACTATACAGTACAAATATGAATGGAAATATACATTTTCAAGCTTTCAAAAAATAGTGCATATAATACTAATATTCTTCTTTTCATTGTAATGTTGCTATGTTGGCGCCACAATTCAGCAGTCTTCTTAATGTGCATGTAGGGCGCTATTTATGAAACAATTGTTCCATGCATAAAATCACAACAGGATCACACTGTGTCTTAATTCAGCTTTCAAGCATCAAAACAGAGCCTTCCTCTATGAGAAGAACAAAGGAATACAGCTGCCAGTAGAGCAGGTCCACAGATCCATCTTCTTTGTGAAATTGTGATTGAGAGGTAGATAGGCAGAATACCAGAATACCAACAAAGTCTTCCCTTCACATCAAAGCTTCAGCAGGAAATTTACATGCATTTTAACATGAGAATGCTACACATGTAGCATTTTATCTGCCCCACATGCAAACTGTTGCAAAAATCTACCTTTATATATTAGACTTGTCAAGAATTGACTATTATCCCTTCTACTGATTATTTGACTAGATTTAAATACATGTATAGAAAATGAAAAGCACAGTGCTTTTTTAAAATATATCCGAAGAGGTATCAAATAGTTAGGTTATCTACCAGTAACCATGGTTCTTCTAGTGGACCTCTGTGAATTCACACAAATGGGTTTATTCTGCACTTGTGCAGGATGTTCGGAAGATTCTAGAGCTGAGGGAAAAAAGAGACAATTAGTTTTCCCCCATAGGGTATGAGTTCCGCCTCCTCAACCTTCCTTTCAGTTCCCCTAGTCCATCGTTACCGTATGGAGTAGATAGTGAGAACGGTACCGTGACAGACATTGGGGAGGACGGGAGGGATGTGTGCATTCACAGAGGTCCACTAGAAGAACCATGGTTACAGGTAGGTAACCTAACTTTCTTCATAGTGGCCTCTGTGGATGCACACAAATGGGTGATTAGCAAGCTCACTACCGGATGGAGGGCCGTCACCGTAACAAAGATGACAGGATCGCCCTTCCAAATGTGGCATCATTCTTAGCTCTGACATTGAGGCAGTAGTGCCTGGTAAAGATCAGAGGGTTGGACCAAGTGGCCGCTTTGCAGATGTTGTGAAGTTGAATGCCATGACGTAGAGCGGTCGATGCAGAAACAGCTCGGGTAGAATTAGCTTTAAGATGTTCCGGTACCAGCTTGTTGGTATGCCAGCTGTATCGATTGCACTATCCATCTTGATAATGTTTGTGGAGGGGCAGGTGCACCCTTGTTAATGCCATGGTAGTACAATAAGAAACATGGGGAATGTCTGAAAGGTTTGGTTCTGTGGAGGTAAAAGGCAAGGGCCCTTCTCACATCTGTGGAATGGCGCTTACACTCAGTCAGTGTGGATGGAGATGGAAATAGGGTCGGAAGCACGATGGGTTGGTTCACATGGAATTCAGACACCACCTTGGGCAGAAAGGACCTTTTCAGGGCACATCTGGAGATAGGGACAGTCCGACCTGAGAGCAGCTAACTCACTAGCTCTCCTGGCAGATGTAATTAGCACGAGGAATGCCACCTTCAGAGAAATTAACTTTTCATTACAGGTAGCCAAGGGTTCGAATGGAGGCTTCGTAAGCGCCTCAAGAACGAGTTGCAGGGACCATTGAGGGACAATTCTCTGTGATGGAGGGGGGACGTTCTTTAAGCTCTTAAGGAATCTCTTGAGCATGAGGTGGGAGAAAAGTGTAGCACAGCTAGATCCAGGAGGTTAGTGAACCACCATTGCTGCAATGTAAACCTTAATAGTGGCATGTGCCAGTCCAGGGTTAAAGAGAGACATGATAAAGGGGCGATGATAATCACGTCTGTCCAGTACTGGATGATCCTGGTTATCATTTTGAGTAACATCAGTATTGGAGGAAAGAGGTAAGTAAGTTCCCAGGACTACAGTACCATGAATGCGTCTCTGAGAGATGCTCTGTCCCTGCCTGCTCTTGAGCAGTACCTGGGGCACTTGGCATTGGTACGAGAAGCAAAAAGGTCTATTGTTGGCTGACCCCATCTACGGCAGATGTCCAGGAAGACAGTGTCATTGAGGAACCATTCATGTGTCCTGGTGGGAAGTCTGCTTAGGCGGTCTGCCAAGTAGTTCTCTTCCGATGAAATGTGTATTGCCTGCGGGGCGATACGGTGGGTACGACACCACTCCCAGAACTTTATGGTGAGACAAAGGAAGTGATCGAGTACCTCCTTGTCTGTTTATGTAGTACATGATCGTGGTATTGTTGGTCATGAGCTGGACTGATTTCCCTGTGATTCTGGATAGGAAGGCCTGAAAGGCCTTTATGATGGCTAGCATCTCCAGTTATGTGGAGCGGTCTTTCACCCCTCGACCATAGTCCATATATCTGCAGTTCCTGGCAGTGAGCTCCCCAACCAGAGAGGCTGGCATCTGTCATCACCTGGATTGACGGGGCAGTGGCCGGAATGGTTTGCCGACCAGCAAGTTGTGGAGAGACACTCACCACATGAGTTGAGTTGCCAGTAGTGGCAGTACCACAAGCTTTTTTTGACGTTGTGGGATCGAACCAGGATTGGAGAGAACAGAGTTTGAGCCTAGCATATGGGACCACTGATGCTGTGGAGGACATAAAGCCCAGCAGGTGCTGAACATTGAGAGCTGTGACGGTACCGAGAGGTCGGAAAGGATGTAGTGCCCGACAGATTTTCTCTATTCCGTCAGGTGGTAGGAATGCTTTTGCCCGACGGCTGTCCAGTTGCGCTCCAATGTAAGTCACTAGCTGTGATGGTATTAGGTGGGATTTTTCTGAATTTATTTGTAGGCCTAATTCGTGCAGGACCTGAAGAGTAGTTCTTATGGCTGCGATGGCCTCCTGATAAGTCCTGGTGATGAGAAGCCAATTGTCAATGTATGGAAAGAGTTTTATCCCCATGGTACGGAGGTAAGCCACAACAGGGGCCATGCATTTTGTATATATCCTGGGGGATGTAGAAAGCCCGAAGGGGAGAGCGGCGAATTGGTAAGTGGTGTGCTGGAACTGGAACCGGAGGAATCTTTGATTGGTCGGTTGAATTGAAATATGAAAGTAAGCGTCCTTGAGATCGATTGTAGTCAACCAGTTTCCCTGTGACAGGAGAGGGAGAATGGAGTCCAGGGTTAGCATACGGATTTTTTTGTAGATAATATATACATTGAGCTGTCAGAGGTCCATAACAGGCCTAATACCCCCATCTTTCTTAGGGACGGCAAAGTACTGGGAGAAAAAACCTCAGTCTGAGTCATTAGGTGGAACTATGACTATCGCCCTTTTACTGAGGAGAGCCGAAATTTCCTCCTGTAAAGGTAAGGAGAAAGGGGTGGGTTTGATGGAATTTGTCTGGGGAATGTTCACAAATTCTATGGTGTATCCCCTCTCAATGATAGTCAGAAGCCATTTGTCTGATGCAATTTTCCTCCATTGGAGAAGGAACAGAAATAGTCTGGTAGAGATACCAAGGCAATTAAGAATAGGGCTTACCCCTGCGTTGGGATTTCCGAAAGGGCTGCCTGGAGCCCTGATACTGTTGCTGCTTAGGTTGCAATGTGACGGACTGAGGCGGCTGGTAGGCACGTTCATGGTGTTGTTGCCTTCTATACCAAAAGGACTGGTACTGAGGAAGTTGTTGGTAGAATGGCTTCTTGTATGAAGGTTTCAGGTACCGATAAGGCTGGTATGGGATGTAGGATTTCACAGTCTTTCTCATTTTGTGGATATTCTCCATTATGTCGTCCGTTTTAGAATTGAACAGCTTGACCGCGTCAAAAGGAAGATCCTCGATCTTAGTCTCGGTATCCTCCAGGATGTTGGCCGCTCGAAGCCACACGTGCCTTCTGAGTGCTATTGAAGTAAGTAAAGATTTGGAGACAGTATTGGCGGCATGCTTTGCTGTGTGCCTTTGTTGTCTAGTGAGGGTATTGGCCTCTGCATAGGTATTGAGAGCTTCAGTCTTCAATGGTTCCAAAAGGGTTTGAAATGAGGGGAGAATTCTATCCCACAAATGATTTTGATAGGCACCCATCGTGGCTTGGTAATTTGAGACCCTAATAAGCAATGCCACCAATGAGTAAAGCTTTTTTCCAAAGGAGTCGATCTTTCTGCCCTCTTTATTGACCGGTGTGGTAGAAGATCTACTGCGAGAGTTGTATTGAGTAGCCTTGAACACAATGGAGTTGGGAACTGGATGTTTCAATAGAAAATTCGAGTCCAAACCATGAGTTTTATAATGGTGTTCAATTTTCCATGGGAGACTTCTCCAAAGAGTCCTTAACCTAAGTAAGGAGTGCCTGTATGAGACTCAAACTAGGAGGAGGCTTTTTGTCCTGCTCCATATCCTGAAAAACCAAGGCCAGTTCTTGTTTAGGAATTTGTGCATCAAGTTTTAGTATCTTCAGATGCGCAAGATAAGCTATGCATAGGATGTATAGTCCTCTAGAGGGGACTGTGATATATTGCCAGTGGCACCAGCATCAGGAGCTTCAGATTCATCAGATGATGATGAGTTGGCACCTGTAGACGACTGGGAAGTCAATGGTGGTGGTCGTGGTACTGGGGCTGATAGTATAGGGTCAGCATCTGATTGAGTATATACAGAGCAGGCTTCTGTATCATGATTGTGGGGACCAGAGTACATCATGGTAGCCTGTACCGAGGAACGACCCTTATGAAGTTTGAGTCGTTTAGGCGGCGTGGAAGGTGTTGGTATCATCAGTCTCTTTCGGGATGGTGCAGCTTGAGGAGTGGAGACATCCCCTTGGTACAGCAACAACGGTTGTTGTGGAGGAGCTATGGAAGGGTACCAGAGTGGTAGCAGGCAGTCCAGCCCTCTGCATTGATCCGGATATCCATAGCTCTGGTATGAGTAGGGATGGTACCAGTCACGGTACAGGTGACCATAAGGAGGTAAACCCTCTGGATGGTAATATTGCTCCTCAAGCCCGAATGGCTGGTATGGAGAGGCATGTTTGCATTTCTCCTTACATTTCCTAGGAGTGCAAGGAGCAGACTTCTGTTCTGACTCAGTCTCGGTATCTGCCTGCCCTAAGGAATGGGGGCTAAAGGGGGCTATGGCCGGGCTGGACGGTGCAGCAGCCCCAAACCAGCCCAAACTCGGAGACATGCTCAGAATATCATGAGCTTGTTGGGCTAGAGGTATGGCGCTTTCCTTGCTGTTGGAAAGCCCAATATCATCCCTCAAAGACTCCTGTACTAGTATAGGAGGTATAGCAAGAGGTGTGGTAGCCGGTTTGGCTAAGTCCTTTTGCCTCTTAGGCTTTTCCTTTTTCTTATTTGCAGGATCAGTAGACCGCGACTGAGCCTTGGAAGAAGCCGGCTTAGGCGTTTTTTTAGAGTTCTTGGGTTTCACAGGTAAAGAAGTTGTGCTGGATAGAGACTGGGCAGCAGGGCTAGTGGTCGGTTTAGCAGCCTCCTGGCGAGCAGGCTTGGAAGAAGGGAGGGTTGTAGCCTCCATAGCAAGGTTGAGAGTTTTTTCGTAAAGAAAAGATTTAAGTCGTTGTAGCCGCAGCTTAATAGCCTGCTTGGAAAAACTCCTGCACGCGGTGCATGACTGAGTGAGATGGGTTTCCCCCAAACAAAAAAGACAAAGATCGTGCCCGTCTGTAAGTGGAATTTGTCGAAGGCAAACAGAGCACTTCTTTAAGCCCCGAGGGGCCATAAAACAAAAGGAAAGAAAAAGGGGGGAACCGTTGAGGGAAGGGGGGAAATGACGATAGAACGGGAAAGGTGTAAGCTGGAGGTTCTATTGTAGAAAAAACAAGTACAACAATAAGAATAAAAAAGAACAATATAGAAAAATATTAAAGATCAATTTAGCAAGGCTAAAATCACTTTCCTTAGTGCTCTAGTTTCCTAACGTCCTACTCGAACGGTGGAAAAGAGGAAACTGAAAGGAAGGTTGAGGAGGTGGAGCTCCTACCCTACCGGGGGGGGGACTAATTAACTCTTTTTTTCTAAGCTCTAGAATCTTCCAAATGTCCTTCACAGGTGCAGGATAAACTCATTTGTGTGCATTCACAGAGGCCACTACGAAGAACCCAGAAGTAACAAACAGGAAGAACAGTGCTCATAGTATGAAAAAACATCCTTAATACATTTTCTGTCACTTTGGAATGCAGATGAACATAATAAATAAATAAATGGTATCCCCTTGTCCTGCAGTCTACCAGACAAAATTAATTTTTAGTGACCAACTAGTTGATCCACAAAAGAGTAAACCTATATTCCCTGGGAGGGCTGCCAAGGAGCCATCAGCCATTCTGTATCTTCCAAAAAAGGCCACTCTCTACTAGAAGGAAGCCTCCCCAGTGCAGCAGCAAAAAGCCCCACTTTTACTGCTGTATCTAGTAAGGCAGGATTGGGGTGCTCCAAGCCTGTGACATGGAAAGTGATGGACCTTGCAGGATTTCTCCACGTACATCCATAAAAAATGACTATCCCAGAACTTAGTCATCTCCCTGAGTGAGGAGAGTGAATACAATAGGGATCAGATGAAGGAAAAGATTTATTCGCACAAAGGCCTCTTGCCCTGGTTACAGCAAACAGGCAACCTGGGATGTAGAGGAGCAATGGTCACAGATTCTCTCCCCAACTCTAACCTCTGAAGGGCCAATAATTAAAGTCTGTTGCGCTATTTATTAACTATATAGGGGACAAATTATTTTTTTAAATCATCCCTCATATTTCAGCGGAAGAGAGTTAGATAAATGCTTTATTTGGGATTGCCTCTTATTTCTGTTCAGCCCCAACTCATGATATAATCCCAGACGATCAATTACTCAGCCTGATAAGAGCCTATAGAAACCCCTCCCACATAAAGATCTGCACAGCTCAAGGTAATCTATAAGCAAAGAAGAAATGTGTTCTTCTGCTCACTTCAGAGAAATCTAATATACTTTTGAGGCATGTGTATTTGATACTGAAATAATACCTGTAACTTCTAAATTTTGTTAATGCTGGGATGAATCCAAAAAACTACACAAAACATTTGACTTTCCAGGAAAAACAGTATTAATTTTGTGTTTTAATTCAAATTAAATTTCTAACACTTTATATTAATGTTTTGATTGTATACATCATCTCCTTCCTCTGAGAGTCTGGAGCTACCAAATATGCATTAATGAACCTAAATCCACACTTCTCTAAGTGTAATTAATATTTTCACTAAACACATTCTTGATTACACAGGTGTCTGACCTAAACAGAGCTGAGTTTACCCACCAGGAGCTTTACATACACTTTTAGGCACACGGTTACATATACATTTTGGTCAATATGTGCAGAAATCTACTCCTCAGAGGAAATTACTACCCTACAACCCAAAAACTTAGTTTGTGCAAATCCAAATACAGTGGGGTCTCTACGTAAGAACGTCCCTACTTAAGAACAATCCAACTTAAGAACAGCTCCATTTGCTAAATTTTGCTTCTACTTGAGAACAGAAATTCAAGATAAGAACAGGGAAAAAAAACCTTTCCTGCTCTTTTTTTAACCTTAGGTCATCTTAGGTAAAAAAAAATTCTCCCCCTAGTGGTAGAGTACGTATTAACCAGCTTTGCATTAGTTCCTATGGGAACTAATGCTTCAATGTACGAACGCACCTCTACATAACAAAAAAACAGCCAGAACGGATTAATTGGTTTTCAGTCCATTCCTATGGGAAATTTTGCTTCAACTTAAGAACGTTTCAACTTAAGAACACCATTCCAAAACGGATTAAGTTCTTAAGTGGAGGTTCCATAGTTTCTATTGATGGAAAAGAGCAGATACGGATTAAATGGTTTTCAATGCATTCCTATGGGAAATGCAGATTCAACATAAGAACTTTTCAACTTGAGAACCACCTTCCAATACGGATTAAGTTCTTAAGTAGAGACCCCACTGTAATTCTTCACTATTTTTCCCACAGATGTCATATACCTACATCTACTATACCTCAACATAAACTGGTTTTAAAATTCCTTTAGATTCAAAATAAGCTTTCCAAAATCTCGACTCACATTTTTAGGACACCTGCAAGTGATTTAATCAGTTATTAGCTGAAATCCTACTGCATTTGGCATAGCATAAATTTATGCCTGCAGAAATTAATAGAGTCACACCCAAGCAGTCTATAGAGCATGCCTAACTGCACAACTGACTACACAACTGATTATGCAATTAGATGTACAACTGTGCCTGCAGAACTGTTTACTGAATATGACCTCCACCTTGGTGTAAATTTCATAACCACTTGCTCAACTTCAAGTTATGCAAGTGCAACCATGAAACTATCCAATAGGATTTTGGCCACTAATATGTATTTGCTGTGAGGTTTAAAATGTTAGTTCATACTTTTCATTCCTGTATTACATGGAGCTAGAGAAAAATCCCAGTGAACTCATAGGAGCTTACTTCTGAGAAGACATGCACATCATTGTACTATGCATGTGTTAAAACATGACTGGACACACTCCATTAAGAAACACTTCTTTTGTTCCTCACTCTGACAGATATGTTTCTCATGTTACCAGGGGCTGTCTCACATGTTACAGAAAAGACTGATCACCAGATTACTGTGTCTTTTCTTTGGGTTTTGAAAGGAAAACTAGTACAAGCAAACACATGGGGACCACATGCTTGGGAACTGGGCGGCCTGATATAGAGAAAGGCTTGACAGCTAACAGGATCTCCAACATGATGAACACCAGCTGTCTCTCTATGTGGCCGCATTCCTCAGAAATACTCATTGCCTGAAACAGGGAAGGTAAAATCATTCTATAAGTACAGTACCTTAAAACAAAAAACAGCAAGATTAATTAGTCCTTGACAAACCTGTAATACCAAATTTCTCATCCTTGTTGATCGACCTCACATATAACTGATACTGCAAGATACTGTTACTGTATTTTTCCATGTATAAGATGCTTTGTTGTTGTTTAGTCGTTAAGTCGTGTCCGACTCTTTGTGACCCCATGGACCAGAGCACGTCAGGTCCTCCTGCCTTTCACTGCCTCCTGGAATTGGATCAAATTCATGTTGGTAGTTTCGATGACACTGTCCAACCATCTCGTCCTCTGTTGTCCCCTTTTCCTCTTGCACTCAGTTTCCCAACATCACTTTCTGTCATCAGAGTGGTATGTGTATATTGGAGGTTGTTGATATTTCTTCCAGCAATCTTAATTCCGGCTTGGGATTCATCCAGTCCTGCCTTTTGCATGATGTATTCTGCATATAAATTAAATAAGCTGGGGGACAATATACAGCCTTGTCGTACTCATTTCCCATTTTGAACCAATCAGTTGTTCCATATCCAGTTCTAACTGTTGCTTCCTCTTCCACATATAGATTTCTCAGGAGATAGATAAGCTGGTCAGGCAGTCCCATTTCTTTAAGGACTTGCCATAGTTTGCTATCATCCACACAGTCAAAGGCTTTTGCGTAGTCAATGAAGCAGAAGTACAGTAGTACCTCGACTTACGAACGTCTCTACTTACAAACATTTTTACTTACGAACAGCTCCAGTCACAACTTTTTGCTTCGACTTGCGAATGGAGCTTCCACTTACGAACAGAAACAGGCAGGGAAAAAAGGTAGGCAACTCAACTTTCTAACTGTAGGTGGTGACAAGTCTGCTTCTTTGTGCTGTAGCTCTTTCAGCAGTTATAGGGTGTGTCACAGTTGGAGGCTTGGGAGAGCCTCCTGCTTCAGACTGAGCCTGTGTGTGTGTCTGCAGGGGGGTAAGCTGCTGTTTTCTCCTTTAAAAACCTGTTTTGAATGGGTTTTGGTGGCTCTGCTTCGGAGTGAGTGTGTGTGTGTGTCTACAGGGAGGGTTTGTTTCTGTGCTCTGCTTTGGAGCATGTGTGTGTGTGTGTGTGTGTGTGTGTGTGTGTGTGTGTGTGTGTGTGTGTGTGTGTGTGTGTGTGTGTGTGTGTGTGTGTGTGTGTGTGTGTGTGTGTTTTTCGAGTTTTTTTCTTTCTTAAACCTCAGCAATGGAGGTGGCTCTGGTGTCTGTTTGTTTTTTGAGGTTTTTTCTTAAAACCTCAGCAATGGAGCACCTTCCAAATGGGCTTGCTGTGCTCTTCTTGTTTTATTTATTTTATTTTGGTTATTTTTTTTCCTCTGGGCAGCAGGGGGCAAGCTGTGGCTGCTGACTGCAGTGACGGAAGCTCCGAAGGAGCAGGAGGAGGCAGGCAGCCGGGCAGGCAGGCGAGCGCTTCCTGGCCAGGTCTCTGGCTCCAGCCCCGTTCACTTCAGCCAGGCTTTGAGCCTCCCTTTCTCTCTTGGGTTTTGTTTTGTATTTTGCAACCCCAGCACGTTCCTATGAGGCTGGGGTTGCAAAAAACTTGCTGGCATATTGAGTGTAGCACCTTAACTGCGTCATCTTTTAAGATTTTAAATAGTTCAACTGGAATGCCATCACCTCTACTGGCCTTCTTGTTAGCCATGCTTTCGAGGGCCCACTTGACTTTGCTCTCCAGGATGTCTGACTCAAGGTCAGCAGTCACACTATCTCGGTTGTCCGGGACATCTAGATAATTCTTCTGTGTATTCATGCCACCTCTTATTAATGCCTTCTGCTTCTGAAAAGTCCCTACCATTTTTGTCCTTTATCATGTCCATCTTTGCACAAAATGTTCTTGTAATAGCTCCAATTTTCTTGAACAGATCTCTGGTTTTTCCTTTTCTATTATTTTCCTCTATATTTTTGTACTCTTCATTTTAAAAGGCCCTCTCGTCTCTCCTTGCTATTCTTTGGAAGTCTGCATTCAATTTTCTGTTACTTTCCCTATCTCCCTTGCATTTTGTTTCCCTTCTCTTCTCTGCTATTTCTAAGGCCTCATTGGACAGCCACTTTGCTTTCTTGCATTTCCTTTTCTTTGGGATGGTTTTTGTTGCTGCCTCCTGTACAATGTTATGAGCCTCTATCCAAAGTTCTTCAGGCACTCTGTCCACCAAATCGATTTCCTTAAATCTGTTTTTAACTTCCACTGTGTGTTCATAAGGGATTTGGTTTAGATTATACCTCACTAGCCTAGTGGTTTTCTTTACTCTCTTCAGTTTAAGCTTGAATTTTGCTATAAGAAGCTGATGATGAGAGCCACAATCAGCTCCAGGTCTTGTTTTTGCTGACTATATAGAGCTTTCCCATCTTTGGCTGCAGAGAACATAATAAATCTGATTTCGGTATTGCCCATCTGGTGATTTCCATGCGTAGAGTCGCCTCTTGTGTTGTTGGAAAAGAGTGTTTGTGATGACCAGCTTGTTCTCTTGACAAAACTCTATTAGCCTTTGCCCTGCTTCATTTTGAACTCCAAGGCCAAACCTACCTGTTCCTTTTATCTCTTGACTCCCTACTTTAGCTTTCCAGTCCCCTATAATGACAAAAACATCTTTCTTTGGTGTCAATTCTAGAAGGTGTTGTAAGTCTTCATAGAATTGGTCAATTTCAGTCTCCTCAGCATTGGTGTTGGTGCATAAACTTGGATTACTGTGATGTTGAAAGGTCTGCCTTGGATTCGTACTGAAATCATTCTATCAATTTTGAGATTATATCCCATTATAGCTTTTCCCACTCTTTTATTGACTATGAGGGCTACTCCATTTCTTCTACGGGATTCTTGCCCACAATAGTAGATATGGTAATTGCCTGAATTGAATTCGCCCATTCCCATCCATTTTATGGATAACTGTCAATGGATGTCAATGTTCATTCTCGCCATTTTCTGTTTGACCACATCCAGCTTCCCAAGGTTCACATATTTTACATTCCAGGTTCCTATGCAGTATTTTACTTTGCAGCATCGGACTTTCCTTTCACATCCAGGTGCGTCCGCAACCGAGTGTCCTTTCAGTTTGGCCCAACCACTTCATTAGCTCTGGAGCTAGTCGTACTTGTCCTCCGCTCTTCCTCAGTAGCATGTTGGACGCCTTCTGACCTGAGCATCATATCATTTAGCCTTTTGTTTCTGTTCATGGGGTTTTCTTGGCAAGGATGCTGAAGTGGCTTGCCAGGTGGATCGTGTTTAGTCCGAACGCTCCACTATGACCTGTTTCTGTTCATGGGATTTTCTTGGCAAAGATGCTGAAGTGGCTTGGTCCAGGTGGATCGTGTTTAGTCCGAACGCTCCACTATGACCTGTCCGTCTTGGGTGTCCCTGCATGGCATAGCCCATAGTTTCTCTGAATTACTCAAGCCCCTTTGCCACGACAATGCAGCAATCCGTGAAGGAGATTTTACAGGTCCTTTTACTCTATATTTAATATTTAACTATCTGGTGTGACTATCAAAAAGATTACTAAACTAACGGATTCAAAAGAAGTTTGATTACTTGAAACATACTTTGTTAATGCTAAGGGTTTTTAGGTGTTGACCATATGCACTTTCCACCAACTATCAGGTGGCAGCTACCATCAGATACAGAAAGTCTAATGAGCACAACTGCCATTTCAACTGCTCCAGACAGCAGCTACTTCCCAGAATGTTAATTAGATACAAGGGAATGAAATTCAAGAATGTTAATGAGAGTAAATGTTTACAGTTATCCATGAACAGAAACATGTTCATCAAATGTTTACACATTTTGATACATGTGTAACTGACTCATGAATGTCACTATAAATATATTGGTTTTAGTTTTCCCAAGACTCTATTATTTGTGTTACCAATGGTATTTAAGGTGCACATATGATACTGATTTCATTTTCTGTATTGCTTCATGAAAATTGTAAGAAAGGAACTGAACCTGAATCACATTTTGAGGCTTACAATGCAATTATCAGTACATCCTCAATGGTTTGACATGTCTTTAGAGAAAGCAAAGTTGGGGAACACATAAGCGGGGGGAGAGCGCAGAGAGGCAGGGCAGAGCCGGATGGGCTACTTCCACAATTGGCATGGTATTACTACTGATAGACATGTGTGCTGTGCGGAGCTCAGTGAGTTGACCAGGATGGTTCTGAGGGGAGGGAATGGACCTCCATGGCATCTGTGGTGCCGCACTTTGTATTTGTGTCCCTTGGGATACAAATATGAAGCTTCCATCTCTACTAATAACTGAGACAAACTGTCAAAAACAAACAAACAAAAACAGGGCAGTAGAACAGAAAATGACTTCTCTTTTCAGGAAAATAATTGCTCCTTTTATTTCTAAAACGGTATTTCCCTCAACAACAGATGAAATTCATACGCTCTTATTCTCTGGGTATCCCATGAAGCAAAGGTGGTTCAATTACTACGAGTGAGGGTTTTGAACAATGACCTTAGTCTTTCTAAATTAAACCCAAAATGGAGGGTGGAGAAACAGGGAAAGTTGAGCTGATGTGCCTGTCAAATTACCAAGCAAGCACAGGCACTCTGGAGGAACTGAGCAGATATACGCAAAGTAGTACACATTCACATTGCTAAAATGGGCATGGTTTTTTTAAAGTGAACTGTTTTCTCTTGAATGGTTGAAGAAATCCAGTAGGACTATAACGAGGAGACAGTGTTCATAGTGGGTAACTTTTCAAGGAAGAAAAGAAGGAAGGAAGACCTGCCAGTAATTTTTGACAAAATAACTTTTGTCTCTTTTGTGCTAAACAAATATTTGACTAAAGTAAACAATCTTCATCGTAAAATGAAAAGTACTTTGAATATTTTCCACGCTAATCTTGATTATTTTCCAAAATACCACAACAGGAACTCCCCATAATAAATAGCATTGTTATTTCCAACTCTAATTGGATAATTTGAATGAAAACAGCAAGGTTTGATGCCAGGAGAGGGCTCATTATATTACACACATACACATACATTCCTATCCCTTCTCCTCTCTCCCCACTGCTTGCTTGCTAGCTTTTGCTTTTCCTCAGAACAAATACTGAATCCAGGTGCAAAAGCTCAATTCACATGGAATGCGGCACACATTAAATTACGGCAGGTTTGGCGGCTAGTAAATCCTTGCTTTTACTTACCATTGGATGTTGTGCTAGAGGCAACAGCTTTCTCACTGACATCTGTTCGAGCAGAGCATTTCACAATAGGATTCTCAACTTTTTTCTTCTCACCCGTAGTAGAGCTATGGGACTGGGCTTCCATGATGTTTTCTCATTACTTCAGCTCTCTTCACACCAATACCTAAATAAAATAACAGAGCCATAAAACTTCAAAAATAAAAAGAAACCAGCAAAAACCTGCCACACTTCTCACCCGAAGATGCTGCTTATCAGCAACAGTAATCTGTTGAAAGCAACTTTAATGTATCCCTTTTACATCCTATCCTTCCTCCAAAATGCTAAGGAGGTGCATTAGGCTAAGGAAGAATGAGAGTATAACGCACCATCACCAAGTTATTTAATATATGTTATTTATGTTAGACATAGGCTTGTGATATTTCCTGCTTTTCATGGCTTAGCACAGAAACTCAAAATGAACTACCATAAATTAACTAACATCTTATTTGTCTGCACCCATGACAAACTATCTAAAGAAAGGAAAATGCTCATTTTAAATTGTGTCATCATGGGTTGGGACAGGAAGTTTATCTGTGCATTAACGTTCTCAGAAGGCTTCAAAAATGGTTTTGGATTTGCAACTCATAAACCCATGAGTTGCAAACCCAATCTAACCAGTGGTCTTCAGTCTTTTCAAACCAACATTCCACCTTTAATCTGAGTATATACTGTGAAGGAAAGGCAATCTGTAATAATCTTCTGTACAGGCATGTGTTGGCAGCACTGTTTAAAGAGAAGAGACTATCACACTGTACTGAATTCCTGCCCACCAGCAAAAAACAATGATCTTCTAAACCAAATGTATGAGATGGCACATCAGGGATTTCAAGAAATCCAGGTGGCCCAAGCCCAAGCCCAACACTCTTTTGCTCTTCCACTTCTTTCTAGCTCTTTGTGCTCATTCCAAAGGCTAATTAACAATCAAGGAAGAAACAAATCACTTAAATTTAAGGGGTTGGCTTTCAAGTAATGTGGAAGAAACTCACAGGAACCTTAGTTATGTTGACCCATTCTCCCAAGCTTAAAAAAAAGTGGATCATATTAAGGGATTTGGCAAAAAGACAACTCTTCCTTTCTAGCCACCTCTTCCTAGTTTGGAACTATATAGAAGCAGAAGCTGAACTGATCTTCCATTTGGCTGTAAATCCAAATATTTACACTTTGACATTTACATACGTCTGGCTAAACCACAGTAACTTATATCTTCAAGGCTGATCACATAAACAATTCATTTTGTTTGTTTTAGCTCTGAAAATGTAGCTCTGAAAAGGATTGCTAGACTACTATACCTGTGAAAAACAAAAACAAGAAGAAGGCTGGGAGTGATCACTACTAAACTGATAAAAAGAATTATCTAAACTACCTTAAAATGAAAATCCCTATAGAGCAGATATTGCTACTATCCGGTCCTTCACCATCTAATTTTAGAATTGTTTCCTACTGCTCATCATTCATCCATTTTATATTCCTTGGACTGCTTTTCTTTCTTTCTTTCTAAATTTCCGGCATCCACACAATAAAAACAGGTTTTGAAAAAAAAATTAAAATCTCTCCATCTCTCCAGAAATGTTCCCTCTAAGGTGCACACACATTTCCTCCTCCTCTGCGCAGTGATAGTTTTCGGCCCCTTTTGTTCCGGTCATGATGGAATACCATGCATGGGGAGGGTGCTGAGTCATGTGCACACACAGGGGTGAAGTTGCACGAGAAAGAGCTGGAGCAATTAGAAGGTACGTTGATCCCCAGCTGTGCAGTGATGGGTAGATGTGAATGAATGAGTGTGAACTAGCACGAAAGAGAAACACAAGTTTCTCTCTCTATTGCTGATCTGTAACTAAACATACAAAGATCTGTTAAAAAACAAGCTTTTTTGCACGTAGTCATTGGCATCTTTTAATCTTGGAACCAATATAATACAGGAATGAATTACACTGTTGCTCAAAGCATTTTGGCACAAGAAATACTCCAAAATGACAGCTCAGTAATCCTAGACCACTACTTCCACCATGGCAAATAGTGCTTTAAAAAACTGCCAACAGCAGTAATGAAAGAACTCCCTCTTATTAGTTTACACTCATTCACGTACATACACGCACATATATACAGAAATACCCCAATCAATTCTTCAAAAAAACTCCAGTTTATGAGTGTGGGATATTGTGCTTCGGTACCCACATTTCAAAATGCCAGGACATGTCCCAATATTGCTGCACAATATCATGCTCTTGTTACCAGCATGAAAGAGAATGTCAGGTTTTACATAGCAAAGGGTAGCCTACACCAATGGTGGCAGTCAAGATCGGCTACAGCGTGGTCCCCAACCTTGGGCCTCCAGAGGTTCTTGGATTTCAACTTCCAGAAATCCTGGCCAGCATGGTGGTGGTGAAGGCTTCTGGGAGTTGTAGTTCAAAAACCTCTGGAGGCCCAAGGTTGGAGACCACTGGCTAGAGGGTACCCTCTTCTGCTTACTACCATTCACAAAGTGACACCACACAAGGGAAAATCCCAGAAGCTGACTCCTTTTTTTTTGTCAGTTAACTACTTGGTACCCAAATTCAGAGCTGTTTTTTGACAAGTGTAAAAGGTGGTGAAAACAAGAGTACCCTCCTGTGGACAATCTTGACTGCTGCTATTCCAGGAAGCTTCTGCTGGCTAGCCTGTACCATGCATGCTCAGTCTTATAACAAGTGGCTGTTTTTCTCAAAGGCCTTTTCTGAGGCTCAGGATTTCAGCCCTTGCACCCTGGATTCCTACCAAATAAAAATGGTAGGTGGGTCAACTATCCTGTTTCAAGATAAGCAAGATCAGTGTTTTCAATTTATATGATCAGTTTTAAGTCTGGGGTCATTTAATAATTATCTTAGAACTGCAGAGCTGGAACAAACCCAATGGATCATCAGGTCCAGCCCCTGTCAAGAAGGCACAGTGGAGAATCAAACTCCCAACCTCTGGCTCCACAGGCAAAGACCTAAACCATTGAGCTATCCAGCATTTAATTTAGTGTCACCTATTATTGAAAAGGGGGTAGAATAGTTTTACTTTTAAAAACTCACAATTCAAATACCCTTTTCCCAAACTTTCCAAAGTCACAAAGCAAGATCAGACTGTCTGCTACACCTGTGCCAAATTTGATGCTGATCCAAGGTCCAGTTTCAAAGATACACTTTTTTCTTTGGGCTTTCTCCATTTTTTAGAATTGCTTTGTTCTATGCTGATTTGCTCTGCCAGCTCAATGGCATCATTGCACTCTTATGCAGTGATAATCCCCTTCCCTGTTCATTGACTTAGCCGATCTCTGTTTGATACCACTACATCCCCTCTGCCAACCGACTGGCCACTTCTCACACATGCCTGAAATCACACTGAGAAACATTGTGGAAAAAACAACAAGAAAATATAAACAGCGATTGAATGAAATGTTGAGACACCAGCCCTTCCTCCCACAGTACAGAATCAAGCCCTTTTGCTGAAATGTCCTACACAATGTGCCCTAAGTGTTGAAGGTTAGAGCTTCAAATGCAAAAGAGTAAGAAAAACATATCCTGAGATTGTTGAAAAGGAACCAGCCACTTAATATGATAGATAAGGGACTCATTTGAATGCTCCTTTATATGCAAAATGTGGTAAAAGATAAACAGAAACAGAAACCTAACACAACTGGACAAATTTACTAGGCCATCCTTCTCCATGAGGGATGTGGCTGCAGCCTTTTACAGTACAGTACAGAAACCTTTATTGGCATGCTGCATAAATAAAACAATAAGACAATAAAATACCGGGGAAAGATTCATTACTGGCGGGAGGAGGAACCAGAAAATCATAATTGGAGCCCCTCGTTTTGGGGGAGCATGTTGCGACGTCTCTGGATAATGGCCTGGACGTATCTAGCGGTTGATAGAGTGACTTCCTTACTAAGGTCACCTAGAAGGTATTGTATTTTCCTCAGGTCTGCCCATCCGGAATGAAAGGGGAGAAAGACCGTCTGATGTGACAGGCAGATATCCTTGTACAGTATGCAATGAAATAGCATGTGCTGCAGGGATTCAGTCTTCCCCTGCCCACATGGGCAAACTCTCAGTTCTGTTGGTAAGCCCCTATACCTGCCCTGCGCTAGACTTGATGGTAGTATGTTACATCTAGCGAGGGTGAATGCCCAGCGGTCTTGTGGCTGTTCTAGAAGATGAAGGTAGCTAGGTCTGCATCCGAGGGTGAGAGGTAACTGAAAGTGCAGCGGAGAGCAGACTTTCAGGGCCGCGCTAAACAGCGTTTGCCCTTCTATGTGCAAGACCCCGTTTTTGATGGTTTGGAAGACCCTAGAGGGGGGTATTGAACCCATTAAGTCTGGTGACAGCCCTAGGGTCTTGATTTTCTTTAAGAATAGGGCCAGGCCTTTGGGTAACAAACTGTCAGCAAGCAAAGCTTGAAGTAGAGTGTCCTTAGGAGAGAGAAAACAGATTTTGACCCAGTATTTTAAGAAACTAAGCCAGGCCCTAGTTTCAATTCTCTGTTGACCGCATTCAAGACATAGGGCAGCATATGGAACACAGTGGGGAAGGCCTAAGATTTTGTATAGAAATACAGATTGGACTCTCTCCACGGAATTGTGTAGTGAAGACATCCAGATGGGGACGCCGTATAAAAGCTGTGAGACTGATTTCGTGTTGAAGATCTGCAGGGCAGCGGGGATGTAGCCATGGCCCCAGGTGTGATGGAAACATAGAATGGCTTGTGCCAAGAGCTTGGCAGACTTGATTGCTGCCCGTTGGTGAGTTGTCCAGGAGTGACGGTAGTGAAAGAAAACACCCAAATACTTGAACTCTCTGACCTGCTGGATAGATTTCCCATGGAAGGACCATGGGAAAGATTTCCAAGCCTTGCCAAAGACTATGATTTTGGTTTTCTCGAAGTTTAATTGAAGGTTGTTGTGTGATAGATAGTCAAGGCAGCAGATAATGAGCCGCTTTAGGCCGACCCTTGTACGGGAAAGAAGGACCATGTCATCCGCGTACAGTAGGATCGGTGTCTGTAGATGGCCTAATTTGGGACTGTGTCCGATGGTATTGCGTAGAAGTGGGGCGAGGTCATTGATAAATAAATTGAACAGGGTGGGAGCCAGGACGCAGCCTTGCTTCACTCCTCTGTTGGCAAGGATGGGGTTGGAAAGGGCCCCCTTCGACGAAATTTTTATACGGCATGTGGAGCCTGCGTGCAATTTTTGAATTAGAAATAAGAGCCTCCTATCCATACCCAGCCTGGCGAGCTTTAGCCATAAGATATCTCTATTGATGGAGTCGAAGGCCCCTTTTAGGTCTAAGAAGGCTGCATAGAGGCGGGTATTGGGTTGTGAGGCGTATTTGGAGATCATGTGGGATAAGATCAGGCAGTGGTCTAGTGGAGACTTTCCCGCCTTGAAGCCCGCTTGTTCGGGTCCCAGGATGTCTTGATCTAGTAGCCAATCTTGAAGTTTGTGAAATAGGTGACTGGCGTACATCTTCCCAATAATGTCGAGCAGACTTATAGGTCTATAGTTGTTTGGGGATTTCTTGTCGCCCTTCTTGTAAATTGGAATTACTATAGCCTGTGTCCACGTCCTAGGCATCATACCGGATTCATTGATGGCGGTGAATAGAGCAGCGAGCACCGGCGCCCACCACTCGGTATAGGCCTGTAGCAATTCCGAAGGGAGGGCGTCGGGGCCTGGGGCCTTTCCAGTTCTAAGTTGGCCTATGAGTTTTGTTATTTGGCTAGTTGTGACTGGTGCCCAGTCCGGAAGGTCGCAAGGTGGGGGCGGATCAGTTGGCACTGTGGGCTTGCAGCTATCGTGAAAAGTGGCCAAAAAATGATGTTCCCACGTCTCGGCTGGTATATGGGGGAGGTCCTGTGAGGTCTTCTTAAAGATGAAGGACCCAGAGACTACATCCCAGAATTTTTTGTTGTTGCCTGAATTAATCGCCTCGACTAAATAGGACCATCGGACCATTGCAGAGCGGTGCTGAAGTTTCTTGATGGCTAACCTGAGGTGGGTTTTCAGCTCAAAGTACTGGGAGGGGAGCTTGAGGGCCTTAGAGGATCTGTAGTTGTTGTAGATCCTCCTCATGTCCTGCTTCAGGGCGATACAGTCCTTGTCTAATCTAGGGCCTGTGACCGAGGTCAGTCTTTTCTGAAGTTGTTGGGGGGGCCGCCCGGGGCTAGCTGCTATGGAGTCTATTAAGTTCTCGAATCCTTGAATGAGGTCTTCGGGCTTGGATGAAGATAGCCAGTTGAGGGAGCCTTGCAGTGTCGTCTCTAGATTGATTGTTTTTTCGAAGTATTGTTTGGTTCTGTGATTCCATTGGATTCTGGGCAGGATCGCTAGGGGCTCCTCGGGGTCAGGGTTGGTCAAGGGTGTCGAGTCTGGATTGGGGGCAAGGCTGCAGCATAAGGGGAGATGATCGCTGGCTAGAAGCTCACCCACTCGGAACTCAGCCACACGCGATAGCAAGGAAGTCGGGATCAGGATGTAGTCTATTGTGCTGGAACCGCGTGGGGATATGAACGTGAACTCACCCTCGCTGTCAGCCTCAGTAAGGCCGTTTAGCCAGATGAGGCCTCGGAGTAGGCAGAGTTGTGCCAGGTGCATCCCCGCGTCGTTGATTTGGTGGTCTTTGGACAGCCTCCCTGAAACATAAGGATGTAGGGGGGAGGCGTCGCTAAATGTGTCCATGATGCGGTTGAAGATGGCCTCGCCCTGACCTACCCTGGCGTTGAAGTCGCCTGCCAGCAGCAGTGGCATCCCGGGGAACTGGAGCTCGAGATTATCTAGGGCTGAGCCCAAGGATTCCCATTGGCTAGATCTGTAAGACTTAGAGGATGCAGGAGGCATGTAGACATTGACTACTAGGAGCTCTTGATTCCTGGATTTGAGTTTTATGCCCTGAATTTTGCAGTTGCCGTCAATTGTGAGTATGGGATTTGAGGCTAGAAAGTCAGCTACAAATATTGCTAATCCCCCGAATGGGCGGCCCTTTTACACCCTTTGTGAAGAACTGATATGACACTCTGCATCTGGTGAACTATGATGCAGAGAGAAATGCCAGGGCAAGCCCATATCTCTCATGGTTATGTTCTGCATCTCTGTAGGAAAGCCAACTACACACTACGAATCACTGTTCTCGTAATGTTTCACTTCATTAGATAATTGACACTTGGGCTATAAATAAAAATAAAGAACTATACTGTGTAATAATCTAGCCAGCTTAGCTCTTGAGATAATTTAAATTTATTACCAATAAATTAGGAATATACCGTGCAAATTAAAAATGACTGAAAACACAAGAAATGTGAAATTTTCAGTATGGAAGGAAGCTTAAAACCAGATTCCTCCTAGCCCGTAAGAAGATGTAAAGCAGTGTGCTAAGGGGGAAATGGTTGAAAAACTTCATGCTACAACTTCAGTGTCAAAGGCTGGAAAAATCAGGCTGGCCTCAAACAATGAGAACAATTCTATGCCTGGATCCTGCTAGTCATGCAACCTGGATTGAACTCCAGTTTTATTGCATGAAACCACATACTTTTTAAAGTATTGCTAACTTATGAGTACCATTCTCCACCCTTCTTCTCCCACACATACCATCCTTATCTTTTCCTGTGAAGACATAAAGTTGAGGAATAAGTGCAGGCATTCAGGGTAGGAGTTTAGAAAAAAATGATCTTGTCTTGTTTTTCTTTTAATTAGAACACCCAGAATTCCAGCATGGCCATGCTATCTGTCAGATTCTTGAATTTAATAGTCCCCAAAATTAATTTTTCCAAGCTATATTCAGGGGTCACATGGTCTTTAGCACATCTTTACATCTTTAGCATTGTCCGTTTCTATTTCCAAGTTCCTCTCCAACTGTTTATGTAGATATGCTTTGGGGGAAAACAGTCATAAATTATCCATACGCTTACCCATATACAAACCCATCTACTTGATATGGGAGTGGTTGGGGTGCACGTGATACCCCTAGAAGGCCACAGTGGCACCATGAGATTTCAAGATGAGGACACAGGTTCACATCAACTCTACATGCTTAAAGTGAGTGGAAACATTTTGAAATGAATTTAATCGCCATAGTTCCCCTCCATGGATAAACTAACAAAAAACAAACAAACAAAAACAAAAAAACCCTGCACTATGATTCTCCTTCCCCAGGTTCCATTCCTTTTGCACAGTGACAGTTTTTAGGTTCTTGGCATATGTAGAGAGCAATTTATAATTTACTGGACCTTACGTGACCACCATACTACCTGATTTAATGACTGGAAGTCATACATAGCAAGTTGTTTGAGATCAAGAAATCTATATGTTTACCTCCTAAATCGCTTTCCTATAACCTTCCTCAAACAAAACCAGGTGCAGATTTACATACAATTTTCATAATTTATACATTTTTATATCCCCTGTTTTAATGCATAAAACCAAATACTTTTAAAAGCAAAAAAGCAAAGTAAAGTGTGCTGCTTATATACCTCCCCATAGCAGTTAAAGCACTATCTGGGCAGTTTACAGTTTCATTATGCAGGCTACACGTTGTACCTTCAACAAGCTGGGTATTCAATTTAGAAGTATGGAAAACTGAGTCCAGCTCAAGCCAGCTACCTAAGCCCATTGGGACAGAACTCAGGGTGTGAGCAGAATCTTGGGCTGTAATATTGTAATTTAGACACTGTTCCACAAGGCACCTTTGTCCAAATTGTTGTTTAGTATGTAATGAAGAGGAATGTTATAGTCTACAATTTATTTCTTCCCTTTCTTTTCTTGTTGAACTTGCTTAAAATAATTTACTTTATTTTACTTTAATTGGATTTATACCCCGCCCCTCTAGACGAGGTCTACTAGGAACAGCTTATACACATAAAAACAAACAAGCAACATCTTAAAAAGCATTAAAACATCAAAATTTAACAATTATAAAAAAGCCTTGCCAAGATGGAAAGATTAAAGAAAAGTGAAGGTAAGTTTAATTGACTGAAGGGAAAGCCTGCCCGAAAAGCCATGTTTTCAAATGGTTTTTAAAAACACCCAGCGAGGGTACCAGACGAATTTCTGTCAGGAGGCTGTTCCAAAGCCAAGGGGCCACTGCCAAGAAAGCCTGGTTTCTTGTTCTTTCTTTCCGGGCCTCTCTCGGCATTAGGCCCCTCAGCCTTCCCTGCTGGCTTTGTCAGGTTATTCGGGTATAACTAGATGGAAGAAGACACTCTGCCAGGTATCAAAGTCCCAAACCATTTAGGGCAGGCTTGTCCAACCTGCGGCCCAAGGGCCACATGCAGCCCAGGTCGGCTCATAATGCGGCCCAGTGCAATTTTTTTATTTTAAAAGAAATTCCAAAGTTTCAAGTTACACTGCCGGCGCTTGTAGCCGGAATGCGGCTGGGGCATGTCACAACAGGGGGGGGGGGGAGAGGGAAGGAAGGAGTGGGAGGAGAGCTGCGTGACTGCATTGCGCCGTCCCCGTCAATAGGTGGACCCCCTCCCAGCCCCATAAAGCCACCAGAGTCGAAGCTGGCAGCCTCTACTGTCTAAGATCGCAGCTGCCGGTAAGCGCTCTTGGTGCGGGGCTGCGGAGGATGGCTAGGGCTGCCCCCCCATGTGGCCCAAACCAAATTTATGTGCAGCCCAAACCAAATTTTCATCTTCTAATGTGGTCCAGGGAAGGTGAAAGGTTGGACACCCCTGTTTTAGGGCTTTATATGTTAGAACTTTGAAGTCAATGCGGAAACAAATGGGCAGCCAATGCAGAACAGCCAGAGTGGGTTGTTCCTGCCTTAACAATCAGTCACATGGTAAAGTTTTCCTGGTCAACAACATACCATCCTGCAGATGACATTGTTCAAAAGTGGCCCATTCATGAAGAAATCTGCCAAACCAAAGCTTGTTTCCCATAAAGGTTTTGATTTGGCTATCCATAAACGCAAACTTTTATCAACTTCCATGTATTTGCCTAGGCCCACTTGATCCACCAAATAAATAAATAAGAAAGTTAACAGATGGTAAAAATATTTTTAGTTCTGTTGGGAGTCCTAGATGTTATATCTTCTCAAGAACACAAGTCATAGTGTCACCCCTCTTCAGGCCATGATCCAGGCTGCTTCCCTGAATTTTTATCATTATGTTTTGAAGTGGGAAAGTCCATAGCCATTATGCCAAGGCATAAAAGTTGCTCCTAAAAGAAACTGCCCATACCCCCATCATTTTGGAGCAAAGTATTCTTTCTACTTAGCCCACAGGCTACCATATCTGGGCACTAAAAAACCAGGGAGGCAAAAGTTTGCTTAATATAAAATATGAATTATCAGGACTTTCAGAATTTCCAACTAGGAACAGAAAGGCACTGGTGTAACATAAGCAGCAGATAATTTGGCACTCACTTTGAATGTATTAATGTGTTGTTGTTGTTTGATGACTTAAACCAACTATAATGACATTTTGAACTTTTATCTCAAGTCACCAATATCTCCCCCACAGCAAGCCTGGTTCTCACCATCACCATATTTCAAGCTATAGTCCTTCGTAGTCTACAACCCACATTAAATGCACTGAATTGCTGTGATTTCAACCACAAATCAGCAACAGATCATAAAGCCATGCTAGCTTCTACTCATTGAGATGGGCACCAACCCTGGAAAAATGAACTGGCTTGTGGTTTGTGGTTTTCCCGTTCATGCCCAAGGGAGGGAAGCTAAGACCTCCACTCTCTCTGCTGCCCACCCATCCCCTTCCTGCTGCCCCTGTCACCTCCCTACCTGGTCCTGCTACCGCATCCTCTTCGTCCTCCACCATTTTTAGAGACAGTGGCCCAGCTTCCCTTCCAGGAGCCAGGCCAGCTATCTCTGCACAAGCACACACTTATCAGTTGAAACAGTTTTGGTGCTTTGTTTCATTGTGGTAAAACAGGATTCCCAAACCAGACCACAAACCAAACCACAAAACCGCCCAGTTTGTGGGGGGTTTTGTTTTTCAGTTTATAGTTTGGGTCATGCCCATCTCTACCCAAAGCCTTTCATGGCCAACTTAATACACTCTTCCTGTGAGCTTTACTCCACCCAGAAATGGAGAAATCAAAACAAACCACACAATCTCTCATCATTCTCATCCTGGCTTTTCTGCATGTTACTGTTGCCCCTTGAATACGTTAAAAGCAATGATAACTGGTAATCTGAAGTCATATTACCTCCAAACTCCTCTCCTTTGTATGAAGCTTTACTGTTTCCTTATTGTCTCTTGTAAACAGCTGGGAGGTATTTTTAACCAATCAATTGGACCACAAGTAGTGGGGGGGGGGGGACTGGGTGCTGCTTCACACCCTCATCCTCAGATAATGTTTTGAAAAGGAAGCCCAAATTCTGTACACTATGTAAAATTTATTACGGAAAGGTAATTTCCTAATTTGCTAAATACATTTTATGTGTAACTAACACCACATAAGGCCGATGACATCATCTGCCACTGAGGTTTTTTGAAAATTAAAAATGTCTTATCCTCCTTCCAAATATCCAAGGATCCCATCAGATCTCTTTTTTATATATACAGTGGTGCCTCGCATTACGACGTTAATTCATTCCAGCGAAATTGCTGTAGAACGAAAACGTCGTAAAGTGAAATAAAAAAGCCCATAGAAACGCATTAAAACCCGATTAATGCGTTTCTATGGGCTTGGAACTCACCATCCAGCAAAGATCCTCCACAGCGCGGCCATTTTCGCTGCCTGTGCAGCGAGGAATCCATCCCAGAAAAGAGTGGGGAGCCATTTTTTTTAACATGGCAGCCATTTTGAAACCGCCGATCAGCTGGCCGAAAATCGTCGTTTTCCGAGAATCGGTTCCCAAAGCAGGGAACCGATCATCGCAAAGCGAAATTCCCCCATTGAAACTATCGTAAAAGTTCGTCGTAATGCGATTTCGTCATTAAACGGGGTGCTCGTCTTGTGAGGCACCACTCACTCTCTCTCTCTCCCTCTCTCTCTCTCTCTCTCTCTCTCTCTCTGTGTGTGTGTGTGTGTGTGTGTGTAAAATCTCTTTCATCATGAGGTAACTGTTGCAGGCTCCAGGGTGTGGAGGAAAGCTTTCATTTCCAAAAATCACTGCTGGTGGTATGATTTTATCAGCACTGGGGATTTTCAGAATTTAAAGACCCTGTCCCATCGCCCCAGTGTCTTCCCCATAACAAAAGGGTTCCCAAGATAACCTCAGAACCATTGGTGGATTAGGATTTTATAATTTCCAAAAACCACAATGGCTGACCCAGTGTAAAATCTTGCATGTACATGCTCCTCCACAGGCAGCCTGCTTTTTCTTTCCTGAGTTCTCCAGTGATGTAATGTGCCACAGAAGGCTCAAGGACACACCATTTTCTTCAAAAAGAACATAACAATTGACAACACCTGCCTCAAGTCAACAAACCGAACTCAATACCATCTAGTGAGCAAACCATGCTACATGATCTGCACATCACCTATGCTTTGAAGTTTCAAAAATGTATCAAAAAATTCTACAGCTGGAAATCTACTTTATGAGGTAGAAAGTAAAAACTGAAGAAACTTTTTTCCATTTCCACCATTAGTCCATTGCTAGGAAATGCTCGACCTGATTTTCAGAGTTAGCATATACAGGCCATGACTTTGACTATCATTTGGGCATACAAAATAAAATGTGAATACTTTTAAGGAAATGGGTCCCTTAAGGCCAGGGTCCTGAACCCCCAGTGGCCGTGGCCTTGGCAGCAGTGGGCCGCAGAGACAGATCTCCTGGAGGGGGCCCACACACACGCTCCCCACACACATGTATGCCCCCCATACATGCACACACACCCTGCTCATGCACACAGATGCACGGCCCCTGCCATGCATTCATGGATCCTCCGCCCACCCATGCACGGGTGTCCCCAGCCACCCACACATGGGCAGATGCCCCGCCTACCCTTGGGTGGTTGCCCCACGCATGGGTGCCCCTGCCCACCCATGTACACATACAGGTTCCCCACCCATGCATGCACAGACACACACACTCCCCACCCACACACACAGAGATGCCACCCCTCACCCTGCTGCACACTAAACCAGGCAACGGTTCTGAAAAGGTTGGAGACCACTGCCTTAAGACATTTGGCTCTAAAATGTGGCACTATTAATTCCCCAATAACAATGATGATGATGATGATGATGATGATGATGATGATGATGATGATGATGATGATGATGATGATGATGATGATGGGAAATGAAGTCAATTCTGACTTACGATGAACCTTTCCAGTGTTTTCTACATAAGGAATACTCAGGAGTAGTTTGCCATTCCCTTCTTTTGGGGGCACTGTGGGATTATGCAGCTTGCCTAAGGCTAGACAGGCTGGCTGTTCTCCTAGGAGGCATAGTGGGGAATAAACTTATAACCTATGGCTCTCACCAAGAAAGACCTTTCTCTCGGTCCCGCCACTTTCAAAGGAACATTTCGTGGGGAAACAGGAGAAGGCCTTCTCTGTTGCTGCTTCCAGACTTTAAAATTCCCTGCCTCACAAGGCCAGCTGATACCATCTTTACTGTCCTGCCACAAGCAGGCAAAGACCTTTCTCTTCAGGCAAGTGTTCTCTGAGTGACTGAGTAGGGTTTTTTTAACGGGTTGTTTTGTTGGTACTTTTGTTTACTATTTTTTAATATTGAATTTGTTTGGTGTTTTGTTTTTTATTGTTGTTGTTGTGTTTTTTATTTTTGTTTTTGGTATTTGTATACTCACTGTTCCAGAAAAACATCTACTTCTGCTTCATTGACTACGCAAAAGCCTTTGACTGTGTGGACCACAACAAACTATGGCAAGTTGTTAAAGAAATGAGTGCCTGACCATCTTATCTATCTCCTGAGAAATCTATATGTGGGACAGGATTGGTTCAAAATTGGAAAAGGAGTACAACAAGCCCTTGGGACACAGTGTCTCTGGACTTCATCACTGACCTCCCACGGTCACAAGGGTACACTTGCATTCTGGTAATAGTGGACCGACCTGTTCACCAAAATGGCTCATTTTGTCCCATGTTCCAAGCCTCCCACAGCTCCTGAAACAGCTCAGCTCTATCTTCAATATGTTTTCCATCTATACAGGCTCCTGACACACTTAATTTCGGATCGTGGCCCCCAATTCACCTCCCGGTTCTGGCAAGCCTTGCACACTAGTTTAGGTACCTAGGTGCACTTATTGTCGACATACCATCCTCAAACAGATGGACAGACCGAGCGTACTAACGCCACCCTTGAACATTACCTACGTTGCTACACCTGCTATCAGCAGGATGATTGGGCTACCTTGCTACCCCTGGCTGAGTTCGCCTACAACAACGCCATACATTCGTCCACAAAACAGACCCCATTTGCAGCCACCTATGGATATCACCCTCATTTTTTCCCAGCTGTTCTGCGGTCAACTGTAGTTCCTGCTGCTGATACTCACATACATGAGTTGCAGACTCTCCAAGATTTACACCGAGAGCAGCTTCAGCAAGCTAAGGATGCCTATAAGACAGCGGCTGACAGAAAACGGCAGGAAGGGCCACCTCTGAAACCAGGAGACCATGTCTGGCTCACCTCCCGTTATCTGCACCGACCTGGCCAGTCGCACAAGTTGGACCCTTGGTTTGTGGGGCCTTATTTAATCACAGATCAAATCAACCCTGTTGCTTTTCGGTTACAACTTCCAGCCACTCTCCATATTCACCCGGTTTTCCATCAGTCCCTCCTTGTCCCTGTTGCAGCACCGGACCCTGCCCGACCTCCACCCCTGGCTCCACCTCCACCCATTTTGGTTGATGGTGAGGAAGAATATGAGGTTCGTCAGATCCTAGACTCACGAATCCACCAGGGAGGCCTTCAGTACCTCATGGACTGGGAGGGCTATGGTCCTGAGGATCGATCATGGGAACCCGCAAGTAACTTACACACACCCCAACCTTGTACAACACTTCCATGTCACGTATCTTGATCAACCCAGCCCATCTGAAGGGGGGAGCCCTGCGGAGAGCGATAGTGTCATGAGTTCAGCCGAAGATCTGGAATCTGAAGGGTTAATTACAGATAAGGAATATGCTGGGCAATTAGAAGCACAGACAGATGAATCACCACCAGATTCTCCTCCCCCAGTAGCCAGGGTGAGGGCTATGCTTCAGCAAAGACTCATGACACGAAGGGGAGAAGATCTCATGAATGCTTCCCATAGGAACATCAGGTCAACCAGCCCTGAGTTTTAGCAGGATGAAATGTTTAGATGACTGCTGCTGCTATAAAATCTGCACCCAGAGGCTTGGAAGTTTGTGAAAGCATCAAGTCAACATGCTGGCTTGCATCCATGCTCCTGCTTACCTTGGACCTTGTTCTCTGGACCCTTGGCTTTGGACTCTAACTGCTGACTATGGTTTGTGTTTTGGCTTTGGCATTTTGGTATCTTCTCTGGAATTTTGACATTGGACTGGTATATTGGACTTTTGCCTGTTGAAACCCCCTGGGAGCATGACACAAGCCTCCAACTGCAACACACCCTATAACTGCTGAAAGAGCTACAGCACAAAGAAGCAGCCTTGGTGCCAGCTACAGTTAGAAAGCTGAATTGCCTGTCTTTTTTCCCTGCCTGTTTTTGTTCGTAAGTGGAAGCTCCGTTCACAAGTTGAAGCAAAAAGTTGTGGCCGGGATGTTCGTAAGTCGAGGTATCACTGTACTTTGGCCATCTCATGAGAAGAGAAGACTCCCTGGAAAAGACCCTGATGTTGGGAAAGTGTGAAGGCAGGAGGAGAAGGGGACGACAGAGGACGAGATGGCTGGGCAGTGTCATCAAAGCTACCAACATGAATTTGACCAAACGCCGGGAGGCAGTGGAGGACAGGAGGGCCTATTGTGCTCTGGTCCATGGGGTCACGAAGAGCTGGACATGACTTAACGACAACAACAATACTCACTGTTGTTAGCTTTAAATACTGCCTTTTAATGATGTACGCTGCCTTGAGTCCTTTTTAAGGAAAAACGTGGAGTACAAATATTTTAAATAAATAAACCGTCAAAATGTTAAATATGTAGATTTATATGTAAGAAATTTGAAAGCTTTAGAAAACAGAAATTGTATTAAGTGTTTTCAATGTTATCATAAAGTATAACTTGAAATCCAGGGATGTGTTTATGAATGCAGCCTCACACTTTTTAAAAAAAATCTAATGTGCACTATATATGTATGGCTAATAAGCAGAATGTATCCCACTTCTAAGTAAACAAAGATTTTTTATCCAAATTGTTTTTACCCTATAAAAACTACAAATATTTAAAATAATTATAATTGTGCTATAAATTCAATGGATCGTTGAGTCCAGCCCCTGTCAAAGAGGCACAGTGGCAAATCAAACTCCCAACTAGAGATGGGGGTATTCGTATACAAATACTTATATCCCCCCACAGGTGGAAATAGCGAGCCTTCCTATCACGCTGTTGTCCACAATGGATTAGCCACTCCTGGCAGGAGGTGGGATGACAAGCCTCTCTGCCAGGTCACAGAGAGAATGGCACAATAGGAAGGCTCTATCGAGCGTGTATCCACATCGGAATGGTGAGTGGACACCCTTGTTATTTCCACCTGTGGGGGGATATTCGTATACAAATACGAATACCCCCATCTCTACTCCCAACTTCTGGCACCACAACCAGATACCTAAACCAACAAGCTATCCAGCAGTTCACACTGCCAATATACAAGTAACAGTGGTTTACCAGACAGAAGTCCCTAAAAAGCTGCACTCTTCCCGGCAAATAGAGACTGTAGGATTATACAGAGATAGTCAATACTTTGAAAAAGTAATAAGCCATTCTCTTTCTCACTTTACTACTTGCATAACTATTATAATTAAGGAAACAGCGTAAATAAATTTCATTCTCACTGATATGTACACTAACAAGTTTCAGAGTAAGATGTGGAAAGGAATAATATACTGTACAGTATTTCTAAAAGTTTTCATTCAGAATTTGACGTTTTGTGTCAGTACGTTCTCAATCGGCTCCTTCATTCAATGCCACATGTGAATTTTTCAACTGTGTTTTCAAACGCTGAAAGGCTAGTTTTTAACTTATTATCCCCTGTCTGCATCTGAATAAGAATGGTGGCTGCAGCCAAGAGGAAAACACACAGCCCTGGACTTTCTTAGGTAAAATAGAAGGATAAGCATTCCTCCATGAAAGCAAACATTCATGGTCTTTTTCCATCCAACCATGCCTGATTCTTCTGCAATTTTCCCGCAAGTTTGAGCCCATTCAATAAATTAATCTAAGCCCCGCTTTCAATCTAATCCCTCCCAGGCCAGCAACCTGCTTGCAGGTGTGCCTCTGCTTGTCAAAATACTAACATGCAAGATTGCATTACATTTTGATAAAAATGCAATTACAATGTGAGCAAGCAGTTAATAGTGCATGCTTACTAAACTAGGCCAAAGACTAGATTGATACAAATAAACAGAAAGATAGTAAAGAACATTAGATTATTCTTTGTTAAATTCTTCCTTTTGGCATTTCCTCTACACAGACATATACAAGTTGTATATTCTGGTCTCTGTTAGTCTCAAATGACCTTTGTAATCAGCCAAAAATTTATGCTCACCAATGATGCTTTGCTCCCCCAAGCTCTGATATACTTTCGAGGTTACAATCCAATGTATATTTACTGGAGGTCAGTGCCAGTAAGCAAGTGACCACCCTGCCTATCATTGGAGTTGGAATAATGAGTGAAGGGAAAAAGAGGTCAAGATGTTTTCATCTATTGCACCCAGACTATGATAATCTCTTCCTCAAAATGCCCATCTAGCCTCTTTCACCTCTTCAGAGTGTTAGTGAAGGCTGCCCTTCCATCAATGGCTTATACTACATGTTCCAATGACTGGCTTCTTCATGGCCCATGCCTCTTTGTATGCCTCTCATGCTCCATGTTTTTTGTTGATTTATTTTTAAATGTAATTTTTATTTCTTTACAAGGATTTTTTCTGAACCAAAAAGCAGTGTATAAGTAACATCAGATGTAGCTCAGACATTGGGCTAGCTTATTGTGGTACACTCCCCTTTGACAACAGTTCAGGTGTTTTCCAGTCATGGACAATATAGCAACTGAGTTCCTGAGGACAATATAGCAACTGAGTTCCTGACTGGGGTGGGCTCCCCTCAAACTGCATGACATCAGTTTTCCAGTTCAGTAGTGTCGTACTGTTGTCTCAAAGGCACAATTCAAGTTTGTGCTTATTTCAGAGAGATATGTGTATGATTCAAAGTTCTGTGTGCATACTTGTATTGGCCACACACAAAAATTTAGCCCTCTGAATGTCTTGGTTTAAAATAAAATGTAACACAGATCCACAAAAGTATCTTACTCATAATTATACTAAGAGTGGCTTGAAACTAAACAAAGGTATAGTTGTCACCACTTACTAAAATATAAAACCATTTGCATGCAAAAGTTCCTGGTCAGCTTACACATTCACCAGATGACAAGGGTTCATCCGGTCACACTGTCCAGTTCAGCTGCTACTGTGATGTACAACACCAAGTAAAGAGTACCAGGAAAAGGATGGGTCAGAAAGCAAGCATCTTTTTTCATATGACACATGTGATGTAAAGCACATGCTGTTTCCCTTCAACCATGCCAATCAGTGAAGATAAGCTTGCTCTGAATGTTCCTGTGTCTCTGAGAACTATACAAAGTGACTCTACTCCCTTTACAGTACTAATCTGCAGTGAACTACAGATGGGGAGTTCATAATTCTATCATTTTTGTTCTGAAATCCAAACAGTTTAATATTGCCTTACTGCCTCTGCCCTTTCTACTGACTGCCTTCTTTCAAATACCTATCTCCATTTCTATCTGATGCTGCAAGGATTGTATTCCATTCATTAACAAGTGGTTTGCATCCACTGAGAAGAGCTGTCTGAAGTAACAGTGCCACAGCATTCATCATCATTACATCAGCAGTAGGGAAAGTTTATGCTGATTGCTATCAGCATCCAGAGTGCCCTGATCAGTGTGCAAGCAAACAGAGGACATTTAATATTTTTTTTTTCAGAAATGACTCTGGGTATTTGGGGTGTTCATATGCACTGCTTTGATCTGCACTACTGGAGGCAATCTTTGGGGATCTGTATTAACAGAGCAAAACCATGTGAAAGTGTAGAAACACAAGGGGTAGCATGTAGAACAATCAGAAAATCACAGTTTCTTTCAAGCATAAAAGGCCTTTTATCCATCAAATCCAAATTTGTTACTCGCATTCCTTGGGAATATTCAAGGACAAAGAAAACACCATCTTGGTCAAATCCATTCAAAATACACACAAGACAATTTAATACAAGAGCTATTTTATTTAGATTCAAAATACTTGTGTTGGGTATGTTTAAAACCCAAAGCCATCAGAAACATTTAACAATGATTCGAGCAAATTTGTAGTGACATTTCCAGAGAACTAGAGACCTGTCCATAAAATATGATACATTTTTAAAGACTACCCCTACTGCCTACTACCTCCTTCATCACAACTTACCACTTTACTGCACTCATGCAAGACATACTGTATATATAATACAGTACACAATACTCTCTCACACACACATAAGCACACAGAAAACTGTTAAACATAAATCTATTTGCTGAGTGGAAGAAATATTGTTTTACTGAGAAATAAATAGATAACAAAGAAATATTTACACACAGTGCCAGACCAGACCTTAGTAATTTATTCTGTTTTCAAAGCTCTGTGTGTGTGTGTGTGTGTGTGTGTGTGTGTGTGTGTGTGTGTGTGTGTGTGTGTGTGTGTGTGTGTGTGTGTGTGTGTGTGTGTGTGTGTGTGTGTGTGTGTGTGTGTGTGTGTGTGTGTGTGTGTGTGTGTGTGTGTGTGTGTGTGTGTTAGTTATAATTTAGAGTAAAGTGCTAGGGAAGGAAGCCTGAGTAAAAAGGAAAGCAGAAAGGTACATAAAGAAACTGGGGATAGGACTAGCAGAAATGGACAATGAGACAATGCAGAAAAAAATATCAAAGTAAAATGACTGACACATTGGACAAAATCATGTTCCATAAAGTTATGCCAGCATGAACTAGATGTGGGATTGGAAATAATTACTTTGAACTAATTGAAAGCTTCCAGTCCCAACTCTTTCAGGCTCCAAGCTTCCTAGGGTTCCCTTTTGCCCTGTGATGCCTTTGGGAGCCTCAAGATGGGGGATCCTTTAATGGTCTTTAATAGCCATCTCAGTCCCAGTGGTGGTGGCTGTTTTTGACCATTAAAGGCTCTTCCTCCAGTCCCTGGGCAAAAGGATACCTTAAAACCTCAAAGGATCAGAAGTTTTCAATTAGTTTAAAGTCTTTCTGTCCCAAAATCCAGTTCACTCTCATGGAGCACCATACAACAGGATTTTGTCCACTGAATAACCCATTACACACTGGAGGGGGAAAAAAATGAAGCTGCAATGTGTCAGTTGAGACTATCACTGCATCTGCTCCAAATGGATGTGGCTCTCCAAGCTTCCAAGAAAACGTCCTTTCTAGATCTCCAGCTCAATATCCTTCAAGCCACATTTACCTGGCTATCACTTTTTTGTAACTTCAATTCCCAACACCTCAGCTAACATTATTGTCAGGGATGATAGAAGTTGTAAATCAAACACCTAGAAGGCTGTAGGTCCACCATCACTGCTTTAATTACAGACTGGGCCTTCTAAAGACAGGCAGCATGCTAAGCCTTGGCTTGGAGCCATGGAAACCAGATTTTAAACCACAGTTTAACCTCCGTCCTCAGTCTCCAACCTTGGGTCAGCCTCCTAGTCAGCCTTACTGACTAATGAAGTTGTTGGGAAGGTAAAATGTGTGGGGACAGAATCAGATGTGCCACACCTACAGCTGATCAGATGAGGCACACATTCTGCCCCTGAGCTATAAGACCTTTCTGAGCACATTAAAAATGATTATTAGCTGTCAACGAGAGTTCCTTTGTGTTCTCATAATTCTGCTTTTAAAATAAACCTCTCCTTGCTGGACAGTATTTCTGAGTGAGCCCTACGTTTTTATTCCGTAAGTATGATAAGTTGATTTCTGTCGGCCTCAGCCAATGGATCCTTCCTTCAAACTCCACTTTCCATGCAGCATTCTATGAATATGGATAACATTTTAAAACACTCCCACAAAACAAAAATCTTACATCACAACAGACTCACATGTTATATTTTTAAATAACCAATTTAAATTATAAAGAATTAATGCAGCAAAACTGACACAGACAGGGAGTTATCACTGGCTACAATTCCCTCTGGAGTGTATACTCAGTGACAAGCCTCACTTTGCTGCTATGTAATGCCTGAAATGCTTTCCAACAGGCTGCTAGACTGAAAAACAGGTTCAAATCCCTGCTTAGATATAAATTAACTGGGTAGCTCTGTTCAACTCACAATCTTCCAGGTTCTCTCTGTGTCCTGGGAACAACAATGATTTGCCTCAAAAGCCTATTGAGAACAATGTGAGGACTGCAATGCACTGAATTAGTCCTTCAGGCTGCAAAACTAATTGTCAGGAGCTGCAGGACTGATCTACAGTTTCTGAATCAGACAGCGAAGAGAAAAAAATCATGAGAACATACATAAAGCCTCCCCTCATATCCCTGAGACATGGGCTACAAACAAGGTTTTACTATTTCTAGTACCCAGTTTATTAGTAACTATACTTTCTTAAAATTATAGAATATGTCCACTGCTGACTGTTAATTTTTTGTTTGTTTTAACGGACTAAATCAACATTTTAACTGGGTTCCTAGCCACCCAGATAATAGCAAGAAAAATGTTTTAAATGAATGAATTAAAACACTAACAACAGCTAGTTTTCATTCACCTGGAAGATTCAGCAAAAATGAAGACAATTCTCAGCTACAATTATTATATGAAAGTTTAAGAAGTCCTCATTTCAGCATGTTTCTCTGAACTGGACTTAGGTCTGAGTTACACTATGTGCCATTCCATAAGTTTTAGCTAAATAGCTCCAAACATGTCAGGATATAGAGGGTATGATGTAAAGCCAGTAAAGGTATTTGGGGGCTTGAAAACAAAAGGAACGGGGGGGGGGGGTGGTGCGGAGAGATGCCAGAGAGCCATACAAACTACAAATGGAATGTCAATGCTTTATTTCCCCTTTCACAATACTAGAACTCAGAGTCATACAAGGAAACCTACCAGGATAAGAGAGGAAGCACTTCACACAATACCTAATTAACTTCCAGATTTCAAGAAGTGGAGATGACACTACACAAGTCTTAGTCTCAACTAGAGCAGGCCCACTTATACAATGGCTCTTGCGTAAGTGTTGACTTAACACATTTCATTCATGGAATGTGCCTAGGTGGATTAACATCTGGGTTTAACTCACTATTTTTGTTGGTCTTTGAAGACAAGAGCATAAATTCCTCAAAATGGCTACTAATTAATAAAGACAACAAGAGAATGAAAAGACAGTGGAATAGAATCTCCATACTTAGAGGATAGCTTGTAACAGGTGCCCTATTTAGAGGTAGGCTTATAAAAGCTGCTGGAAACAAAACAACAACAGAACCCTATCAACTTCACACTCTTATTTATGAATAGCCAGAGACTGCTGGCTGGTCAGGATACAAAATAAAATACTGTCACAGATGGACTTTTCTGATGCATATGACGGAGCTACAGATATAGCCACGGGTTTCTTCTCAGCCAGTAAATACATTCACAGATGAATTTTCACTGCCTGTAAAATACCTTCAACAATATAATAAATAGACTCACAGATAAAACAGTTGGACATATGCAAACTAATAAGAGGAAGAGCCCAGCTAATTTCATGCAATATTAACTAAATACGTTTTCGTATATGTTACAGCCAGTGGTGGGATTCAAATAAATTAACAACAGGTTCTATGTCCTAATGATAAATAAATAAATAAATAAATAAATAAATAAATAAATAAATAAATAAATAAATAAATAAATAAATAAATAAATAAATAAATAAATAAATGCCCAGGACATTTAAAAAAAAGGTACCACATAAGCAACAGTCTTATGTGGTACCTTTAACTTGAGAAAAATCATAGTAAAATGAGGATGGTTGGGTGTTTGACCGAAGCGGTCTCACCCCAAAACTTTTTCCCTCTGTGTCCTGCCCTCATGCCTTGTCAATCACCCCCCCTCTCTGCCTCGAGGCCATGAGCTTTCCTCCAGTGACGTCAAGGACTCATCCTCCCCCCCCTTTCCCCCATTGATGCCTCTGCTCTTTCCAGGGCTTTATCTCTCTCACCCACACCCCACCTCAGACGGCTCAGTGTGGTGCAGGAAGGGAGGCAGCTAATTGCGCCCCCTCCCCCCGCTCATCGCTGGTCACCTGGCCCCTCCTCCTTCATTCATCTCAGGCCAGCAAACGGTTCTAAGAACCAATAGTACATTTAGGAATCGGTTCTATAGAATAGGTGCGAACCTGCTGAATCCCACCTCTGGTTACAGCTATGTGCATTTTTTCCATCCATCAAAATGGAAGATTCCAGACACTTAAAAAAGTTTTGTCAATAGTGACTTGGTCAGAACCCAGCAACCTGAATAAGGCTACCATTGTGGTTGAAGAAAAACAACGTAAGTATCAATCCCAGGATTAGAACACGTGGATGAAAAAATTATTTAATGAACAATGAATCAAGTTCAAAGGCTATCTCAGTCTATCCTTCAGAACAGCCAAATAGATCAGAAGCATCTCTTTATATGAGAGTGAAATTACTAGAGATGTAGTGCATACAAGTCTGTTTAAGATTAAGCTGCATGGGTGCAATTTATAAATATAAAAGACGTTTCTTTTCCCATAAAATTATTGTTGAGTACTGCAAAGGGCAATCATAACTAACACGAATCACACATCATTTCTGCATCTTTTCTGTTCCTTTCAAATGTCTTCTTTTATCCCCTTTTCACCACATTCAAGTAAAGAAGACTGCAGAACAACTCTCCTAAATTCACTAAAAAAATTCTGACCAGTGCAGGAGTAGGTGGGAAATGTTCATTTTTCTGATCTCTCATTTTCTCTTAGCTATAACGCAGTCTACCTGACAAATGCAGACAAACTGCCTTTCTTTCATCAAAGCCACCTGATACCACTGGGGAAATCCCCAAAAACTGGTTAAAATGCAATTCCTTTCTCCTGTATTCATAAATTTAACAGAGAGAGAGAGAGAGAAAATAAATAATTTGCCATAAACATTTTACACAGGAAAGAAAAAGACCATACTATATTTTGGTGGGCAAACTGTGGATAATGTATATTTTAAATTCTTCTACAAGATCAGCATTTAGATCCCCTTGTATAGCATTAATCTCATGCTAAGCATGTGCCAAGTAAAATTCAGAAACATCATTAAGACCAGCCCCAGTGGCAGAAGAAACTTTTTGTGGCATATTTGCATTCTCACTGGCATCAATTCCAATTACACTGAAATTTAAAACTATCTTTACCACAGAACAGAGTTCAGTGAAAAATATATTTCACATACAACAGTCTCTGGTGCATATTGTGATGTTACTAGTGCTGACACTGGTCCCTCTCAATCTGATTTAGCATACGTAAATCACAGATTCCACTTTTCTTAATCCAACTCTGGAAGGCTGCATTGGAATGGTGTTATAGAGTTCAATTCCTGGAATTCCATCTTGCCAGCTTAATGTATTTTCGCTAAAGATGAGACATGGTTTCTTGTTCTAAGCAAAGGCAGATGTTTCGTACCTTTTCTAGTAAACAGCATGACACATTTTATGCACCAAGAATTTCAACTGTAAAAGCATATACTTGCTCAAGTTCTTCTCTTCCAATTTTCAAATGTCATTTAGGCTTTACACTTGTCTTGTTAAACAGGTATCAGAAGGTTTTAAAATAATGATTAGAGGGGTATGTGTGTGTACAACACAGAAGAAAGTAAATTACTCTCTTTAAAGAAATTATATTGAAAGTAATTCTTGAAAAATAACAAAATTCTACCTTGTAAGAATATTCTCTTTTGCAGAAAACTTTACAACTTGGAAAATGTCACCCCATGCTACACTAAAACACCACGAACAAGCTGCAAATGAAACTTTTTATTTTGAGTTAAGTTGCAATAGATTTCAATAGGACTTGCTGTTAGAAAGGCTATGATCTCAGGCAATCACCTGGAAGTCACACTGAATTGAATGCAATTTACTTTCGAGTAAATACTTAGAAGGCAGGACAGCATATCATTAAAAACTAAAACTGTTATTCATAGACTAACTCAAAGGCAGATCATCCTGCAATAAACAACAAAGCAAATATGAAACTATGTCTTTTCCTTTCCTTTCCTTTTTATTTTTTTCAAGACCACTGCACAGCTTGTTTTAGCAATCTTTTACTCTTCTTGTAGTTTAAGCTTCGCACAGCGCTTCTGGATTGTTCATACTGAAAACAAATCCTGGATGAAGACACGTAAGAAAAACGCCAACTCTTCCTACAGTCCACATACCCACACTCTTCCAAATCTTTATATAAGGCAGGCGTCCAAAGAAAGCAGGAGCTTACAGATTGAGCTAGAAGGCAGGGAGGAGACTTACCTCAAAACCTAGCCAAGTGGAAATAAGAGCAGTAATTCTACAAGTCAAGTCAGCAGAGAACACTTTGAGAGCTGCAGTGGTGTGAAGAAGTGCTGGGCAGCACTGCCTGAAGGCATCACTAATACACTGATGACTAATGACTGGATCAGAAAGACAATGAATTTGGGGGCTGAAAACTAAGAGAAGCCATGCAGTGCCCTGACAAATGGGCTTTCACAATTTCATTCACTGAATAACCTTTAAGCACAAAATTGGCTCAACTTCCCTTGGGAATAACTTGACGCGTGTTGTTGAACAATGATATAGGTATTTTTCCTTTTTTCACAAACCACTCTTACACTGGATACATAAGCATTGTTTGCAAGGAATCAAATTTGGGAGTTAATTGTTCAGCAGCATGGGAAAACAAAAATCCAAAATTTAAAGGGCAGGCAAATTTCGTGGCTGGAACATAGTTTTAAGCCCATAAACAGTTATAATTTACTTTCCTGCTTGTGGTGGAGCAGCCTCTTCCTGACAAAGAAGGAAAGAGATTCTATATTTTTTTTTCAAGACCCAATAAGCAACCTTTGTAAAAGAAGATATTGAGATTTTACCTAATTGTTGAAATTACAACAGAGGTTTCATTTCCAACATACTAATCATTATCAAATAAACCAAACTTCATATAAAACTTTGCACTGCTTTGCCCCCTCCCCCACAACACCAACTCTCCCTTTTTGATGAAACTGGCCCCTCCCCCTAATTCCTTCAATATAAACAGCTTTCCAATTTAAAATAACAATTTGGGCTATTTTTACAGACAGAATAAAATACCTGAAGTGTCTCTAAATTAACAAGAGCCACTTAACCCAGACAGCATTGCCCTTAGCAGCTCCTAAAAACTTCAGAAAAGGGAGATCTTAAAACAGGAAGCTTAGTAAGCTCATAAAACTGTTGTTGGAGCCAGGAACACATAGCATATTTAATCTGCAAACTGTGAGAGAGTCTACAATGATTTCAGCAAGATCTGAGGCATGCCCTCAAGGTTTGCTGGGATCTGGGATTAGGGAGTTGATAAGAACCTCAACTGCCCATGGACATGTTTTTCTTCTGCAGTTAAACACAAATGCAGAGAGACATTTGACTGCTGCTTGGCGTTACTGCTCAAGTTATATAAAAGCTCTGCAGCTCCTTTTGCTGTCAATATATCAAAGTTGAAAAAAAATCATCAAAGTGTGAAATTTCATTTAAAGTCTTTGCCAGTCTACAGCTCTATTTCACAGACCTATCAAATAAAAGTAAAGATGAGGAAAATACACAGAGAACTTGAAAAAAAGTTTTACAATGTGCTTCCCTTTTGTTTGTTTGTTGATTCCATTTCCCTTTATTTGTTTTTCTATCTTTAGCTACAAAAATGATTCTAACATGGACAAGAAACAGAACAGGGGAGGTAAATGAAGAAGGATGAAGGTGTGTTTTTAAAAATATTTTGATGAAAGGGTCATTTGAAATAAGTATTCAAATTTAGCCTGTTGTAAAAACAAGAACTTCCATGAATAATTTGAATATTAATCTGAATCCCTTATTGCAAACTGATCACACAAAATATATCCTGACTTCTTCAAACCAAACCAAAGGAACTACAGAATATCAAGGCCAGCCATAGGAAAGCCTTCCTCAAAGTATCTCTTCAGCTCAGGGGATTTACCACAATTGCATATACTGTAGTAGAAAACTCAAGAATTTTTGAGATAATCTACTATAGTCTAAAAGCATTAACATTCCATTACTAAGGTCTTCCTAAGAATGTCATGACTCACTGATTCACTCTTGTTTCAAATCTGCTTTTCCTTAGTGTGTTACTGTCTCCTCATGCCGGAGCGCATGCAACAATGACCATTAAACTGTTTCCTTTCATAATTCTCATCCTCCCCCTTACTAGAACAGATCCCATTTTAATAGGCATCAGATGCTGTACTCATAGTGAACATTGTAGAAATGTTTTCTGAAACACTTTCTAACATCAAATGAACACCTTTTCTGAGACAGAAGAAGGCTGTGGACATGTGTGACAAGTAACAAAAAAAATGAAAGGAACTGTAAAACAATTTCTGTATGCTTAAGTGTGTCGTCAAAAGATTAGTGAAAGCTAAAGAAAACTAAAGACAATTATCTTTCCACCTTTAAAATCAATGAGAAATTAGCAACAAGCTTCAAACAAAAACTAGCTTCTTTGAAATGAATGTTAAACTTTCCAACTTTCAGAACAAGTGCTTTCTATTCTTTGCAAGAGAAGCTCTGTTCAGTAAAATTCTACACAGAAAAAATGCTGCCTCTTTACAAACATTTCTGATCCAGAATTTAAATTCCTTTGGAAATAACAATAGATGCCTGAAATCTAATCATAAACTATTTTAATTTCAAAGGAGTGACTTTTCTACAAACAGCCTTCTACTTAGTATTGGCTACATACACATGTTTCACAAAAAGAAATCATCATGATAATGCATGTAGTATTTTTCCTTGGTTTATTGTTCTATATGCAGATAAATACTTCAGCAAAAAAAATATACTGGTGAGCCATTTGCAGTGATGCATCTTCTAGTTATGGATGCACATACACCCTTGAAATACACTTCTACTGACTCTCTAGACTTCTGTTATTTCTTTTAAGAAGCATACTCATTTTTGTGCTGCTCATTAGACTCTCATCACCCTGATCTTAAACATCATTATTTCAAAATAAATCTTATCCCATTAATTTTGCTGGAATCTACTTCCTGGTTGTCTCTCAGGAAACACAGTCTATTCATCACAAAAGCTCCAATCTTCTAAACACACTTGCTCCATCTGCAGTAACTCCAACTGATCTCAGTGGAGCTTACTTCTGAGCAAACATGCAAGAATGGCAGCTGTATTGTGTATTGTGAATTTAGCAAATTCAATGTTACTTAAGCTTTACTTTATATTAGGCTAAAAATAAACATCTGAAAGCCATGTAACAGTGTATTGCAACCAGTTGTCTTGTTTTTTAAAATCTTGATAGTGTATATTATTGAAATCACTCATGAACATTTTTTAAAAAATAACCTTAACTCAGCCAAAGTGCCAAGGAAGTATATCAGAAATCTTCAAATTTCTTTGTATTTTACAATCTGCATTTTTCCTCTCTAAATAATTTTTGAGATGTACAATTAATAAACTGCCAGATCCCAATTAATGTTTAATCAGGGGCCTAAAGGAAACATATATAGGTATCAATCACCAAGGCACCTTTCCAAATTAAAAATGTAATTGCATAAATATTCTTGAAAAAGCTAACATATAAGTTCTTCCGTTGCAGCTTTTAAAGAGCAACGTAAGAAGAGGCACTGAATGTCTTTCTCTCAAAACAGATGGTAATTATCCATATATTTCAAAATATATGGAGACTGCTTCTGTACAGACGGGCTTAAAATTGCAGGCTTAAACTTCAAAGCTGCTTGGCCTGGGAAACAATATCTAGGTTTTGCTCTCCTCCCCAAAACGAGATGGACTATAATACACATAACTTGTCTGTCACAGTTTGTTTTAAAGGACTCTGCAAAATGGACAGCCACCTATACCTACATTTTTAAAAAGTTATTCTAGGCCAGGATGCGAATGGCCCATGATTTCAAACTGAAGTGGCAGCCGGAAAATGTGGAACAGCTGGCAAAGAACAGCTACAAAACATTTTACATAGATATCTCCACATATAAACTGGCAGAAGACCACAACCACCAGACCCAAACGATGGAATCAACAAGACACTCCAGAGGATTCAAGCACTAGGGGTTACGTTTTTTGTTTTGTGGCGTTTTTTTATCCTTTTCCCCACATGGTGCTTTCAACAAAAAATACCCAACTGGCCTCCTCTCAGAAAGGCTTCAGTTGTGAACAATCCAAAGTTGAAGGGCTACCCTAACATAACAAAACAAAACAGATACTTCCCGGAGCCTTTTAGTGTTGTTGTTTTTTATGTGCTGACTTGCTCAAGAGTCTAATCTGAATTGCTGTCTGCAACTATTTACTTTGCCTCTTCTTCCAAGCTCCATCCAGCCTTTTTCCAAGTTTGAGAAACTTAACAGTTGAGTGTGATTCATGCAGTCTATACCATCCAGAGGATGAAGTTTGGGAGAGGGAGCCAAAGAGGGGTGGCGGCAGCAGAGGGAATAAAGATAAATCTGGACAAAATCCTGAGCCAAGGAGATTGCAGGTTGCACCTTGCCAGAATAACAGAGTATCAGCTAACAAGAGAAATGGAAGTCTCTGATGAAGCAGGCTTCTGTCTACAAAAGTTGGTGCTGGTAGTTAGTTGCCACAGAATCCATTCCTCATTTTTCCAAAATAAAAAGGAACCATAATTAAAGTTCAAGACAAAACTTTCCACATTTTGACCCAGAAGCTTTGCCCTGTCCTCTTTGCACCCACTCTCTTTCCCCACTTTCCAAGCAAACTAGAGAGAGAGGAGACATCCTTCCTACCACTACAAATAATAGCAGACGGTTGTGTACAGTACCACATCCGATCACTTGCTTCCACCCTTCCAGATGTGGCAAACGTCCAGCTGCTAGAGAAACTGCTGGCAAGAAAAGAAGTCCTCTTTCCCCGTCCCCCCTCCTCTCTCCTTCGAAGAGGCCAAGCAGCTGCTGCAAGTCTACAAAATGTGCAGTCCAACTGAACTGTGGGACGTTAAGCCTCCAAAATCCCCTCCGAGTGCAGCAGACACTGCAAGAAAGGGAGGGAGGGAGAAAGGGATAGTAGCTGAGAGTGGAGCTTGAACGTCCCGCATGTTTTGCCTTCCTAGTCTGATCCAGCCCATGTTTACTCCAAAGTAACTTCATCCAATTCAATAGCCATGGCACCGACCAAATAAGCGTTCAGAGGATTGCAACCTCAGCCTCCCTGCCAAAAGAGCTGCGAATCTCTCCAGGTCCTTAAGTCTCACCCTCCTGGCCTCCCCATCCTTTAGAGAAAAAGAGAGAGAGAGATCAAGCATAATAAGGAGACTCTTCTCGCGCCCTCCTGCGAAAAAACACAACGAAACAGCCACTCCGGCGCGCGGCAAGTTAAACAAAGAACTTTTAACACTCGCACACCCCGTACCTGCTGCCGCCGCCGCTGCCGCTGGAGTCAGTAGGCTCCCCAAACTTCGCATAGGAGAAGATCGGGGCCCTTCCTCACTTGCGCGCCTCTCGCTGCACACAATCCGACCACTTGCTCCGCTGCCGCCAACTCTTACCAGCACCGACCCCCGAGGATGAATGAGGGCATTTTGCTTCTGTTTTGGAGTGAGGCCGACAAGGGGAGGGGAGGGAAGGGGGTGAGCTGAGGAGGGGAGCAGGAGGGGTCTCCGTCGGTCTGTATACGTGCGCGTGTTTATCTCGCTTTATATTTTTGCCTTAGGGAGCGCGTTCGCTCCCTCGCTCGCTCGCCCTCGCGGTTAGTATGTTGTCGATTTCTCTCTTTTCTCCACCAAGATCTTACATCAGTTCCACAGATCCTGTAATCCGATCCCTTCTGACTCACTAACCCTGAGTGACATCTCCCTGATTCAGTGCAAGAACAAGAAAGAAAGAAAGAAAGAAAGAAAGAAAGAAAGAAAGAAAGAAAGAAAGAAAGAAAGAAAGAAAGAAAGAAAGAAAGAAAGAAAGAAAGAAAGATCTCCAACGCTAACTAGCAAATCAAAACTTGTCCACAGGCAATAAATAGAGTCTACCGCGGCCACTTCCTCCTCCCGGATCCTCAGAGCGGGATCTGTGCGGGGGAGTCTCCTCTGTTCTTTTCCGATTTGTTTCCTTTTTTCTCTCTCGCTCTCTTTTAATCCATAAAAAAACAAACAACGCTCATACTCACGTGTTCGAAAAGTTGTCTATTCTGCTCCTTTCTTTGCCGCCGCCGCAACTCTGCCCGACGTCCAAGTTCTGCAGATGTTGGAGGGCTGTTCTCTCCGGCTTCTGCACCCCCACCACCCCCTCCTTGCCTCCTTCCCTCCGCCGCCGCCTCCCCCTTTCGATGTTCAGGGGAGGGGAGCTGACCTACGAGGCAGGAGGGAGAGAGAGCGCGGCTTTCAAATCCCCCACTGGCAACTGCTGCGGCGCGCTCAACTTTGCGGTGCGCGTCTCCACGTGCGGGACGAGGGGAGGGAGGGAAGGGGCATTTCTTTCCCCCAGCGTTCCTTCCAGAGTTTGCTACCTTCCTCCCGCCTGCTGGACCACCTCGGGGACGTCCTCTCTGCTTGCAGGGGCACCCAAAGTTTAGAGTTTAGAAGTTAAGAGAGGCGTTCGGGCGGCAGGAGCAGAATGGCGGGAACCCGAAAGTGCCCGGGGCGCGCGGTGACGAGGGAAGGCGACGGGAATGTGGAAGAGCGGCGAGGAGAAGGCCTGGGGACCCTCCAAGCCCGCTCGCCGGCCCCCGTGCGTGCTCCCCTCGCTTCCCGTCCACCCTCGCCGGCCCCTGCCAAGGCGGCCACGGAGAGGCCACGCCCACCACTAGGAGGAACACGGAGGGAACTGGGATGGTGCCCCTCGCAGGGGTTCCTTCTTCCTGCCTTCAGAATTTTAACTTGCCCCGTTCCCTAACAATACTCTCCGATTATTTATTATTATTATTTTGTCTCTCGCAGATTCAAATACACAGCCCCAGGCTCCCGTTACCTTTTTCTTTCGTCCGTGCAGCTTCCTTTTAACAAGCACACTTAGACAAAGTAGGCGAAGATTACTTTCAGAGGAATGTGCGCGCCCGTGGGCTGGTCCCCCTCGCTTTACCTTTGCGCACCCCTTCAGCCTTTTCTCGTTACATATCTAATTTATTCAGTTTCATGTTTTTAAATCGCTGAAATGTAGGGTTTGGTTGCCTTCTCACGGCTGCTCTTCAGGCTGCTTCTCCTGTTACTGTTAAAAGGCCTTGCCTACTGTTCCGTTTCCTAAAGCACTTGTTGATAGCTGAAGATTGGTCATCTGACACCGGCACCCAGAGTACTCTGGGCCTTTGTTTTGTTTTGTTTTGTTTTTCATATGGAAATAGCTAAGGATCCAAAGCTGTACTACCAAGCAGGTCGGTGCTTCCCACACCCCACCAGGGCAACCTAGGGTTGAAAACGTTATTTTAGCATGAGCAGAATGTTTAGGCAACACATTTATGAGCTCTACACTCACCAAACATCTGTCTGTACTACAGTCACCAGCTGGGTTGCTGAGAAAGGAGTGTTTTAGCTGAAGCCAAAATATACAAGGAGCTGCCTTATTCCAGACTTGGCTATTTTCCCCTCTAAACCAGTACTATATTGCTCTGACTGGTAATAACCCCCTAAGGACTCAGGTGCAACCTCAAGATTAGAATGGCTAAACCAATGAATTATTATCAATATTTATATCTAGATATGTAAATGTGTAACTAGATATATAAATGAGTATATTTTAAACCTAAATGGAAATCAAATTTGAATTCTGTTATACTGTGCTGTACTGTGTTGTTTTTAATCATATAATTTGACATTACCTTTGGGCTAAAGCAATCAAATCAAATTTATGAAGATGACTCAGACGTTTTTCCCATCACTTAGTCCATGAGCTTGGAGTTGCCAAGGGTTACATCTTAGTTGAACTTTGTGTATGCTGTGCAGGTGCTTTACTATTGAGCTATGACCCTTCCTCCCAAGAAGTCTGATGTTCTCACAATCAGAAAAGGAGGGAAACACATATTTTTGATTTGCACTACTTCAGACTGGAGGTGAAAAGTCGAGGTGAACAGAATGTGTGTATTGAGTGTGAATACTGTACAATGGATCCCCTGAATATTAGAAAATAGTGTTTTAGAAAGAAGGTTGCTGCTGCCGTATAAATATCAGGGAAGAAGAGTAGAGTGAACAAGGGACCAGCAGAGAGGGGCATGGAGCGGAGGATTTGCAATATGGGACAGCAGCCACAAAACAGCATGAGGGAAGAGGGGAGCCTCAACTTGCACTGCACCACTGGACAGAAGAAAGTCTGTTCCTCACTATGATAAGATCTATGTGGCCCATTTCAAGTTATCTGGTAGACAGACAGACAAATTAAATAAGTATTAAACTGAACATCTGCTTTCATTTCAAAACTAATCAGTTCAGTACATTCAAATGTTAAAAGCCAACTCAGTTTCAACTTAGTGAACATATTCTTTGCTTTGAAATCAATGCCTTAAAGAGCGGGTAGCATAAAAATCGGCATCCCAGTAAACATAGTAATAAGCACTTCAGTTTACAGAGCCAACCATAGCATAGAAATATGAAGGTTCACCCCAAAATGGGGAGGAAGACCCTTTCTCCTCCACAAAAATAAAAGGGGGTGATTTCTGTCCTACCATTTCTCCCCATTGCTTGACAAACATAAGTTTCCCAAGCAACCTCACATAAATGCTCACCAGGCTTTTGCTTAGTAGCTTTACTGTCATTATGACTTGTGTCTTCTATTAGGCACAAGTCATGATTACAGTAAAACTACTAAGTTATTATATTTGTTTTTAGTAGAGTTTAGGGATCCCTTCCCCCAAATTTCCCCCAGGATATCTTGATGTTTAGTTAAGTGAGCAAAAACCTTGGGCATATCAAATTTACTGGTATGAACATCTTGATAAAAGAGGTGAAACAGATCAAACTAATAAGCACCAAAAAAAAAAAACCCAATGAGATTTACCAACTGAAATACAGTATAAATGTTTCATCACTTTGACAATGAAATACTAAGCAGAAGCTTAGAACATTGTAGGCCCTTCAGCAAAACAAATGGAAACAGGCAATGTTCTGTTGAGGTAAAAACCTTCCTGGCAATCTTTCATCTCTGTTCCAGAAAGTTCATGTCATTATTTCCATTACTTAAATTTTTAAAAATACATACACTCACATAGTTTATGATATAAAGTATTGTACATGGAGCTGGTTAACTATTACCTCCTAGTTACTGTCTCATCCAATAGAAAATAAAGGCTGCCTCTCACACATTACTCTATAGTCCCTTCCATATACCAAAAATAATGTTTTCCATTTTTATGCATTATGCTAATTGAGAAGCACTTTACGTAACTGGCTGAATGAATTGAAATCTTTGGTTTAACTATCCTGTACAATACTGCATGGTTTGTATATTTCTGATATTTCCTGAGAAAATTAAGACAGTGGAATGACACACGGTGAACATGTTCAAAACACAGTTCTATACTTCAGGTTTCAATATCGGCTAGACCTCTGTACTTATTTTCAAAACAGAAATGAAATTTAAAATATATTACAAAGTATATATTACTTTTTGGTTTGGAGCCTGACTTGAGGGGGGTGGAGGACAAGATGTATAGAAGGTATAGGATATAAAGATGAAATATTCTATTTCCATGCCAAAAAGTTTACCTGAAAATATTCCCACCATCTCAGGGGCTGTACAAAGATAACACAGAATTTAGAAGCACATGTAGTAGCATTCAGCCCTGCCCTCACCTGTCCGTCACAGCTGGGCAGTGGAACATCAGCCAATGAGGGGACGGACGGTGGTGCAGAAGGGGGAGGAGCTGGAATATATAAAGGGGTGTATGATGTAAGAGTGGAGGGAGAGAGATTTTGAGAAAGTTAGTGATGAGTGTGTCTATGGGCCTGTGAGCCAAATAGTCAGTGAGGGAAGAGTCTGTGTTTGTCAGTGAGTGAGAGAACTTGATTAACATCTTGTGATTTACTTACTTTATTTTGTTAAACCAATAAACAAGTTTTTGTTTTGAAACAACACGTCTTTTTTTAAATATTGGATAAAATTGGTGGCAGCAACTGAAGAAGAAGAGTGAGCACTCCTGGAGGCCTGAGATGGAAGAGGCTTCAGCGTGCCCGATACATTAACTGGTGTCCAGTGTGTGGGATACATGCTTGGTCCAGTATAGCCTTGGATTGGAAAGGTGCCCAGAGCAGAGCAGATCTTTAGTCAGGGAATCTGAGTGGACGAGTTGGTAACTTCCTAGGACTTTTCTCAAGGGGAGAAAGTCTAGTAGGAGGGCTCTGAAACTCAGATTGGGGTGGCTAAGATAGGGACTGACTCTGTGGAAACCATTTCTGGAGAGAGTTACCCAAAGCAGAATCTGTGGCAGGTTGGCTAGCTTGTCCTGAGTTCAAGGGAGAGCTCTGAGAGGACAAAGCGGAGGCCAAGGGCAGATAAGCTGAGGGGACTCAAAGTCAGCTAAACCTAGGATAGGGTGAAGCTGTGATTTTAAGTGGTTTTGCTGCCTGAGGCAGGGAAAGAAACTCTGTCTTTGGTGACAGGCCTAGCTGGTTGACAGAGGCCTAGACACTGTAGCTAGCTTACCAGTGGATGAGTGCTGGGGAAGCAGCAACTTTATAACACAGACTCTCACTGACAGGAAAGAAAAAAACTGTACTTTTAAATTGAGGCTTGAAAGTTGAATCAGAAGCCTGAGTAAAGGAACATGCCTTTAACCAGGGGAAAGAAAGCTGAGTGAGTGCCTTGTGAAATGGCTATTGGGTCAGGTAAAGAAAATGGGGATTCTGGGGAAGAAATTACCTCAGATCAAGACAGGGAGACCTCAAGGGGGGAGGACTCAATTGAATTCCAAAGGTGGAAATTGGAGCAAGCTCAAGCACATGAATTCAGGTTGAAACAAATGGAACTGGAAAAAGAAAAAATGGAGATAGAGATTAGACAGAGAGAAATGGAGCTAGAAAATAAGGCCACATCTGAGGAAAGAGAACTAGAAAAGGAGAGAATGGCATTTGAGATTAGAAGGCTAGAGCTGGCGGCTCAAGCAAATAATAACAATAACAACGATGGCAGATCCATCTCTGAGGAGATTCCCAGTCTTTAGAAAAGGGGATTGCCCTGAATCATTTATGATGATGTTTGAGAGAGCATGTGAAGATTTTGAAGTAAGGGAATCTGGAAGAATGATAGTGCTGAGATCTCAAATTAGTGGAGGCCTGGCCGAGATCTATGCTGAGATGCCTTTAGAATTAATTAAAAATTATGATGAGTTCAAAAAGTTAGTTTTTGCCAGGTATGGCATCAATGCAGAGCAGTTGAGACAGAAGTTCAGGTCTCTCAACAAGAAACCTGAGGAGTCTAATTCGCAATTTGGGGCCAATTTGACCAGATACCTGGATAAATGGATCCAACAGGAGGGAGTCAAAACAGTACAAGATCTTAACAACATCATTGGTCTTGAACAGTTTTATTCACACCTACCTAGTGAACTGAGGTATCTAGTCAGGGACAAGCAACCCAAAAATCTGCAAGAGGCGGGACAGGCCGCTGATTTTATTTCCCAGATTAGAAAACCAAGTGGTTATGAGGGAAAAGTTGTGAGGAAATTGTGGGAGGACACAAATAAATATCCCAGAGGACAATTTAAGAGCCAGCAGAAGGTTGGGGGCCATTTTGTGGGTAAGCCATCAGATCAGAACCAGACCAGAAACCAAAATTTGGAGGGAAAAGGAGTTAAGAGCTCTGGTAGTGATCAATTGAATTTGTTTTCGGTGTGGTGAAAAGGGCCATATTTCAACCCAGTGTGATAAAAATAGAGAATTTGGGCCACAAAAAGGAAATTCACCTAAGCCTAAAGCTGTACATTGTGTGCAGCAGGAACAGGTTAATACTCAGAGGGAGGAGTTAGGCGCCATGGCAACACAAGCTGAGCTCCCTACACAAGCTGAAAATAGAGAACCTGATTTTCCTGTGGCAGAAATTAGGCATTGTTATTTAATTAAAATGGACCAGGAATTATTTAAAATTTCTGGAGACAATATTTATGTCTTTAACAATAAATACATGGCTCTGAAGGACTCGTGCTCACAAGTAACCCTATGTCACCCTGATATAGTCCCTCAGAAATACATTTTGAAAGGGGAAAACATGTCTGTTAAGAGGATTGGAGAAGAAGCTGTCATTCTTCCAGTGGCTGAAATACCTATCAGATATCAGGGATGGGAAGGACATTGGAGAATTGGGATTTCTTCACAATTGCCAGCAGCGGTTTTGATTGGAACTGACCTCTCTGAGCATGTAAAGAGGGTTTTAGTTCTGACTCGTTCCCAACAAGAGAATGCAGGGACAGCTGAGGAAGGAAATGAAAGTCATATGAAGGGAATGACTGACAGTAATGACTCAGCAGAGATAATTCAACTTAATAGTCCCCAAAGCAATACATTCACTCAGGAACAAAAAGCAGATTCCACGCTGAAACGCTGCTTTGAGAACATTTCTGAAGAACAGTTAACCTCTGAAAGACCTGAAAGGTTTCTTATTGAAAAGGACTTATTGTACAGGGAGTCTTTAGTGAACCCCAGGAAAGGAGGGGGAAATCTGCAAAAACAGTTAGTGGTTCCTTTGAAATATCGCCAGAAAATGATAGAAAGGGGACACTCATCTAGGCATTTCCAAAACCAAACAAAGAATATCACAGAATTTCTACTGGCCTGAGATGGGAAAGTAGATAAAAGATTTCTGTCAAAGATGTGATGTTTGTCAAAGGCAGGGGAATAGCAATGATAAAACTAAAGCCAAGCTATGCCCTTTACCAATTATCTCTACCCCATTCCAAGGCATTGGTATGGATGTTATAGGACCATTGCCTAGAGTCACCCAAAGGAGAAACAGATTTATTCTGACCATTATTGATCATGCCACACGATACCCAGAGGCCATTCCTCTGAGGAATATTGAGACTCATACTGTGGCTGATGCCTTGCTGAGTTATATGAGCCGTATGGGCTTCACGTCTAAAATAGTAACTGACTTAGGATCATCCTTTACCTCAAAGCTCATGCAGACACTGTGGCAAATATGTGTGATCAAACATTTAACTACTACCCCATATCATCCTCAAACTAACGGCCTTACAGAGAAATGTAATGGTACTCTTATGCACATGATTAGGGCCTATTCTGCTGAGAATCCTTACAATTGGGATCAGAAATTATAACTTCTGTTATATGCGTATAGGTCTGTACCCCAAGAAAGTATAGGATTTAGTCCTTTTGAGTTGCTGTTTGGGAGAAAAGTGAGAGGACCCCTTGACTTACTCAGACAAAGTTGGGAGAAAATACAAGAATCTGATCCTGAGAATGTGATATCATATTTAGACAACCTGATGAACACTTTGAAACGAAATTTAGAGCTGGCTGCTGAAAATTTACAAGGGCAGCAAAATAAGCAAAAAGTCTGGTATGATAAGAAAGCCAGAGAAAGAAATTTCAATCCTGGAGATGAGGTACTTGTGCTAAGACCTCTCAAAGGGAACAAATTACAACTAAATTGGGCAGGACCATTCAGAATAATTGCCAAAATGAACAAAATTAATTATATCATTAAGGAAGATGGAGAACCAGGCAGGAGGGTGGTCCATGTAAATATGATCAAACCGTATTATAGGGAGGAGAACAGAGTGCTGTTTGCCATGAAGGAAGCAGACAATGAGAAACATGACTTACCATATTGGGAAGGGAGGAGGAAAGCTAGATATAACCCTGAAGATGTCAGAATTAGCCCTTTACTTTCCCATGAGCAATAAAGTGAATTGAGGGCCTTGGTTATGAAGTACCAACAAGTTTTCTCTAGCAAACCAGGGTGAGCCAAGGGAGTGGTGCACAAGATTGATACTGGAGATGCACCGCCACAAGCAGTTACTCCTTATAGAGTTACTGGGCCATATGTTGATAAGGTGCTCAAGGAGCTAGATGATATGTTGAAAGAAAACATCATTGTTCCTTCATCCAGCCCTTGGGCTGCTCCTATAGTTTTGATTGATAAGCCGGATGGCAGCATTTGATTTTGTGTGGGCTATAGGAAGCTGAACCATGTAACCAAGCCGGATGCATATCCGATGCCCAGATTAGACAACCTAATAGAGACCATAGGGGATGTCAATTCATATCCTGCCTAGATCTAACACAAGGGTTTTGGCAAGTGAGAATTGACCCCAAAGATCAGGAGAAGACAGCCTTCTGTAGCCCTTTTGGTTTATACAAGTTCCGTGTCCTGAGTTTTGGATTAAGAAACTCACCAGCAACTTTCCAGAGACTTATGGACAAAACTTTAAAAAGGCTTAGCAACTTCACAGTGGCTTACATTGATGATATAGGGATCTTTAGTCTCTCCTGGAAAGATCACCTTTATCACTTAGAAACAGTGCTGCAAAGAGTGAAAGCAGCTGGGCTAACAGTGAAAGTGTGCAAATACCAGCTGGGTAGCCCTGAGCTGAAGTATTTAGGTCATGTAGTAGGGGGAGGTAGAATCAAACCCCTAGCAGCTAAAGTGGAAGCTATTGGTAACTGGCCTAAACCCACCACCAAGAAAAAGGTCAGATCTTTTCTAGGGTTAGTTGGCTATTATAGACGGTTTATTCCCAGATTCAGCAAAAGAGCCGCTCCCTTATCTGACTTAACACACAAGAAAAGTGCTGATAGTATCCAGTGGACCAGCAGCTGTGAGGAGGCGTTCAGAAAGCTGAAGAAGGCGTTGATGACCAACCCAGTCTTAAGAGCTCCGGATTTCCAGCATGAGTTTACCATCTTCACCAATGCATCCAACACCGGGTTAGGTGCCATGCTGTGCCAGAGTGACGACAATGGAGAACTTCATCCAGTGGCGTACCTGAGCAAAACGCTGCAGGCAGGCGACAGACATCTTTCTACCATCGAAAAAGAGTGTCTTGCTATCGTGTATGCTGTTCAGAAACTTAAGCCATATATTTGGGGAAGACATTTTGTCTTGTGTACCGACCATTCCCCATTATTATGGTTAAGAACTATCAAAGCTAACAACAGCAAGCTGATGAGATGGGCCTTGATCCTGCAGGACTTTGATTTTGAGGTTCGAGTAATTAAAGGGACTCAGAATGTTGCTGCAGATGCCCTCTCAAGAAGACCAGAAGACTAGAGAAGAAATGAATGGACTCATATAATGGTGAAAGTAATAAAAGGTTAATGTACACATTAAGAAATGTTATATGTTGTGTATTCAAAAGAAATTATATGTAAGTATTTTTAAATGTTATAGTTTGCGCCTGAATAAACATTCGAAGTGGTAATGTATGTAATGGAACTGGCAAATAGAGTGTAAGGTTGAAATATAACATGCAGGTAAGATGTGTAATTAATGTTTATGTAAATGTTTGGTAAGTGTGAAGGTATTGTTGGGATAATGTAATTTTGTCAAGCTCCTCGTTGTTCATGTGAGGAAAGCACTATAGCTTTTCCCCCATGAACCAACTTGTTAAGGGGGGAGGTATGTAGCAATCAGCCCTGCCTCACCTGTCCGTCACAGCTGGGCAGTGGAACATCAGCCAATGAGGGGACGGAAGGTGGTGCAGAAGGGGGAGGAGCTGGAATATATAAAGGGGTGTATGATGTAAGAGGGGAGGGAGAGAGATTTTGAGAGAGTTAGTGATGAGTGTGTCTATGGGCCTGTGAGCCAAATAGTGAGGGAAGAGTCTGTGTGTGTTAGTGAGTGAGAGACTTTGATTGACATTTTGTGATTTACTTACTTTATTTTGTTAAACCAATAAACAAGTTTTTGTTTTGAAACAACACTTGTCTTTTTTTTAAATATTGGATAAAATTGGTGGCAGCAACTGAAGAAGAAGAGTGAGCACTCCTGGAGGCCTGAGTTGGTAGAGGCTTCAGCGTGCCTGGTACACATGTTTCCCTCATAGAGTATTGTGTCAAACAGTAAACTTATTTACCTTTTTCAAATGTGATGGGTGAGGAAGTAAAAGGCTCTATAAATAGCCTGCTACACTCTGTCTGCTGGCCTGTGAGGTCCCCTCAGAATTTAGGCCTATTCTCCACAACATTCGATATTTTATATTGAGGTAACAACCTTGGCAGGTATGGCCGAAAATGGAAAAGAAAGAGAGACAGAAGTGGTGAGAAATCCATTTCCAGACTTGAAAAAGAAATATTCCAGAGTAGGTATTAAACAGAGGAGGGCTCCCAGAAGCAATAATTCACTTTTTTTTTTTTGCTTGGGTCTTTTTTTTTCTTTTTCTTTTTTTTTTTTTTTGGTTTGGGGGGACAGGGACCTTTGTTTTGATTGTTGTTCTTAAGCATCCTCTTGCTGCTTCCAACTTATGCTTACCCTATGAATGAGTAATCTCCAAAATGTCCTCAACAGCCCTGGTTAGCTCTTGTAGACCCTATGGTTCCTTTAGGGAGTCAATCCATCTTGATCTTCCTCTTTTCCTGCTGCCTTCCATCTTTCCTAGCATTGTTGCCTTTCCAGAGAATCCTGCCTTCTTATGATGTGCCCAAAGTTAGACTGGCTCAGTTTCAATATTTTTGCCTCTAGGCTTGATTTGATCTAAGACCCACTTGTTTGTCTTTCTGGCTGTCCAAGGTATCCACAAAGCTCTCTTCCAGTTCCACAAACAAATCATTTTTTCCCTGTCAGCTTTCTTAACTGTCCAGCTTGCATTGGTACAAGCTGTAAAAAGTGCCTGGGGACATTATGCAGCCTCTAAAAAAGAATCCTAATCAGGGAACAGGGAAATATTGAATGGGGTTAGACTGCCCTGTGAAACTCAGGATAACAGTTTATGTTTATAGGATTAAGGCTCAAGCTTGGATGCTAAGGTTTCTGTGTTAGCCATAAATGTTTTAGCTCAGTTAAAACCAGTATGCCAGCTGCACACATTCCTGGAGTTATCTTTTCTGGCCACAGTGACAACTTTACTTTACTTAAATCCCATTTAGAATGCTGTGAGGCATTCTGTGTAAGTCTGCCTTCAAAAATGTTAAAAAACTTCAGCCAGCCCAAGAGGCTGGGGCTGGACTGGTGACCAGACTAGTTACAGTGGAAGAGAAATATCTTGCCACAACAACTTTGCTGGCTACTGATCCATTACTGGGCACATTTTAAAAATCTGATCATGACCTATAAATCCATACATAGCTCAAGTCCAGAAACAGGAACAACTATTACTCCAGCAACTACTATCTATAGTATATCACTAGAATCTACTATCGATAGACAATCACTACTACTGCAGATTTCAGTTGTGAGATGCACTTTCCAGAATATTAATGTTACAAAGGCAGCTAGACCAGATGGAATCATGGGACAAGTTGTTAGGGGCTGCGCTGCAAAATTAGCTGGATTTTTTATGGATATTTTCAATCTATCCTTGTTGCATTGTTCTGTCCCCACTTGCCTGAAGACAATTATAGTGTCAGTCCCCAAGCAGTCAGCTGTGGTATCTCTCAATGATTATAGATCAGTAGTTTTAACATCTGCTATTATGAAATGTTTTGAGAGATTGGTGCTGGATTACATTAAAGCTAGTCTTCCACCTTCTTTGGAGCCATGGCAATTTGCATACAGGAGAAATAGATCTACTGATGATGCTATGTCCATTGTTCTCCATACTGTATTGAGTCACCTAGAACAACAGGGAACTTATGAAAGGCTTGTGTTTCTGGATTATAGCTCTGATTTTAATACCATTATACCCAATAGGTTGTTTTTTAAAATGATCAACCTGGAATTACCTCAGAAGATTTGTGTGTGGGTAAAGAACTTTCTGACAGGCCACAGTCAGTAGGGATGGGATCTCACCATTATTCTACCTTGGTACTAAGTACAGGAGCTGTGTGATAAGTCCCTTCCTCTATTCCCTGTACACACATGATTGCACCCCACTGTATAACCCTAACACAATTATTAAATTTGCGGATGATATGACAGTGGTGAGGCTCATAAATAAGAACAATGAGTCTGCTTACAGAAAGGAAGTACACTTAACATTTAAAAAAAAACGAAAGAACTCATAATTGATTTTAGGAGGAAGAGAAATGTACATTTACCACTGTACCTAAATGGTGAGGAAGTGGAGAGGGCTGGTAGTTTTAAATTTCTGGGCACTTACATCTCAGAGGACCTCTCATGGACTATAAATGCTAACATGCTAGTGAAGAAGGCACAAAAGAGGCTGTATTTCCTGAGAATGCTCAGGAAGTTAAATTTATCTCAGCATTTACTTGTAGCACCATTGAGAGTGTCCTAACCTATGGCATTCTGGCATGGTTTGAGAGTAGCTCTGTAGCAGACAAAAAAGCTCTGCAGAGAACCATTAAAATTGCCCAGAATATCATTGGGCTCCAGCTATCAACCCTGGATGACATCTTCACATCCCGCTGTCTGAGGAAGCCACACAACATCCTTAGAGATTTTTCCCATCCTGCTTACAACTTCTTTGAACTGTTGTCATCTGGCAGAAGATACAAATGGAATAGTGGTTTGTACATGCCCTTCCCCATGGAATGGTGGCCACAAAGGGATCTGCAGGTCCAGACATAAGGTCAAGAACTTAAATTTCTTTTCAACACAACTTTATTGATCTAACCAATGAAATAACTCAATACTATTCTAATCATTCCAGTCTTCTTTTTAAGTCCAGTCTGTTTGGGCAGCATTTATGTCCCAAGATGGGAAATGGTTACCTCATCCTCCCTTATGAGTCTCTAAAGGCTTAAAATTCCTAGCCATTGTCTTCTGCTGAAGGAGGAAAACAACATTCACTGAATGCCTGCACTTGCTACAGGAGGAGCACCTCTACTTCCAGTTGCTGAAGGTGAATAAACTATCTTTATTTCCTCCACCATCATAGCTATGTCAGAGTAGGAGTCATCAGGGTGGGAGTGGCTGGAGGTTGGTGGTGCCTTCTTGTAGCTATGGTATCCTTTGACCAGCTGAAGCAAGAGGCTTGCAGATCTCTTTAGGCGTTTCGGACTGGTGCTATTCTGGCACTTCCACACTCATCTTCCCTTCATCAGCCTCTCCCAGTTGCTCTTGAACTGTCCGTTTACACTCATTCTCCATTTCATTTTCTCCCTCTCTGTTATACCCTTGCGGTCTCTTTCCTCCCTTCTAGATTCTTCTAATCCTTGTATCTCACATTAAGCCTCACTGCATCTGGAAGGTTCCTTCCCCTTTGGACACTAAGGACAAACCCTTCCCATTGCAACTTTGGCAAGTTTGTCAGCTTCATCATCTGCAGTGTGATCATCTTCCAGGGATAAAATGGTCCCTAGTAGATTACACTAAGCATGACTGATGTGGAAGGCATGGACGGCAGCCTAACACTGGGACCCTCTTGGACTCCATCACATGGATGTTAGGAAACGGCCTTACAGTGAGTCAGATTATTAGTCCATTCAACCGAGTGTTGTCAACTTTGATTGATAGCAGTTCTCCAGGTCTTCAGGCAAAATTCTATCCCAGCATTACCAGCAGATCCTTGGTATTCTCAGGTGATCCAAGTACTAATAAGATCCAACCCTGCTTAGCTTCTGAAATCATAACAGATAATGTACATTACAGTTGGTAAAAATAATGTGTTGCTTTCAAAATGTCCAGAATAGTGGCAATGCACTGCCCTATCACGTTCACAACAGAGCAACAAGACAAATTAACAACTTTAGAATAATATTTGAAAATCTTGCTCATTATGGTGAAGTAGGTCAGGTGAGAAAAGGAGAGTGTCTTTTTTTTTTTTTTTTTTTGCTATTTTGCCCTCTGTTGGGTGAACTGAGCAGATTTTGATCATGCCTTCTGTAAAGTCAGCATGCATAATGTCATTATGTGCTACAAGTAGGATTAGGAAATGAGAGTATAGAAATAATATATATTCTCTCTTCTAATGTCAAACACATGTCTCTGTCCAGTTTTGGCCTCTCTTGTTGATACAGTTGCATCAGCCACCTAGAGTGGTCACAATTGACCAGATAGGCGGGGTATAAATGGAATAAATAAATAAGTAAATAAATAAAGAAAGAAAGAAAGAAAGAAAGAAAGAAAGAAAGAAAGAAAGAAAGAAAGAAAGAAAGAAAGAAAGAAAGAAAGAAAGAAAGAAAGCAATACAAAGATGTTCCTATGAGGCAACGCTAGTATCCACAAAGTTGTACTGTACCAGTATATCAGTGACTCTCTAACTCACATATCTTTGGTTTAAGTTTATGTCCCCAATGTATTTTTGAATAATATATACAAACAGGCTTATAAAATGTGTACGATTTTGTGATAATGTAGAGACCATCCCCACTGCACATCCACTATGTTGCTTCCTTAGTCTATGTCAGAGCAAGTTGTTGCTGGCAAGACACCCTGGAAGGCTGTGTAAATGCAACACAAGTAATGTCCTAGGGCACCCCCTCTATAATTCCTGTCTCTGAAGACCCCTCAGTCAGGTACTTGTGCCTAGGTGGCCTTGTGAAAGTACAAGCCAGCATGGCTCTCAAGAGTGGCAAGGCACATCCTGACAGAAAACTGCTGTGATCTCACACATTGCAAACTCTGCCTAAAGGTAGGGCTGGCCCTGACAATGCCATTGCACCATGTCAGTGTATATGATTTTGGAGGTCTCTCATTCGTAAGGTCACCAGGGGTTGAAGGTGATTTGACAGTGAATAACAACATTTTTAAAGCACTCCTGCTAGAATCAATGGCAGATCCTAGAGCAATATCCAACACTTGTCTTCATCACTCTACTCCTGGGGTAGACAGCCCTGAACAGCTCAGTATCCTGGCATATACATAATCAGAACTATATAATTCTCATCATAGGAACAGTATTCATATGTTAGGACATGTGATATGGAGCTACTGTATATCAGTCTATATGTGCGTCTGCACAGCTATATATATGATGTAAATGGGAATTTTTCAAAAAGGAAGCACTTCGCACAATTACCAACAAAACCAACAAAAATATAAGGAAAGTAGATGAACATACAGTAACTTAAATTTTCTGAAGATTTGCAGAAATTCTGCTTCAAATCATCAGGCACAAACACCTGTCCTCTAGATATCCTGCTTCCACACCTACAGTTGGCAAAGGCACAGTACAGTGCGAAGCATATGACTCCTGAAAATCTGTCTTTCCCAGCCCTTAAACTTCTCACATATTTAAAGTACTCAAAAACTCCTTGTCACACTGTTGTTGTCATCTTACCCATTGCAATTAAGGGGACGTTATGTAACATCATGGTAATCTTCCCTGTTCTAGATCATAAAAAGTGCACCCCTGCAGTCTGTGAAAGTAAGTACAGCGTTTCTGTGGATTAAACCATGTTTTGCCTACTTCTGAGGACCCAAGGGGCATTTCTCTCCTCTGCACCTCTGTGTGTCACCGTTCCAATGCTCACAACTCCCAAAAAGAAACTGAGTTGCCAAAAATGGCAAATTATATTCCAAGGGCTTTCTTTTGTTTAGTCATTAAGTCATGTCCAACTCTTCATGACCCCACGGACCACAGTACGCCAGGTCCTCCTGTCTTCCACTGCCTCCCAGAATTTGCTCAAATTCATGTTGGTCACTTTAATGACACTGTCCAACCATCTCATCCTCTGTCGTCAGAGTCTTTTCCAGGGAGTCTTCTCTTCTCATGAGGTGGCCGAAATATTGGAGCCTCAGCTTCACGATCTGTCCTTCCAGTGAGCACGCAGGGTTGATTTCCTTCAAAATTGATAGGTTTGTTCTCCTTGCAGTCAAGGGGACTCTCAAAATCCTCCTCCAGCACCACAATTCAAAGGCATCAATTCTTCGGCGGTCAGCCTTCTTTATGGTCCAGCTCTCACTTCCATACATTGCTACTGGAAAAACCATAGCTTTGACTATGCAGACCTTTGTCGGCAAGGTGATGTCTATGCTTTTTAAGATGCTGTCTAAGTTTGTCATCACTTTCCTCCCAAGAAGCAGGCCTCTTTTAATGTCATGGCTGCTGTCTCCATCTGCAGTGATCATGGAGCCCAAGAAAGTAAAATCTGTCACTGCCTCCATATCTTCCCCTTCTATTTGCCAGGAGGTGATGGGACCAGGGACCATGACCTTAGGGTTTTTTGGTTTTTTTTATGTTGAGCTTCAGACCATTTTTTGCGCTCTCCTCTTTCACCCTCATTACGAAGTTCTTTAATTCCTTCCTACTTTCTGCCATTAGAGTGCTATCATCTGCATATCTGAGGTTGTTGATATTCTTCTGGCAATCTTAATTCCAGTTTGGGATTCATCCAGTCCTGCCTTTTCATGATGTATTCTGCATATAAGTTAAATAAGCAGGGGAACAATATACAGCCTTGTCGTACTGCTTTCCCAATTTTGAACCAATTTGTTGTTCCATATCCAGTTCTAACTGTTGTTTCCTGCCCCAGGTATAGATTTCTCAGGAGATAGATAAGGTGATCAGGCACTCCCATTTCTTTAAGGACTTGCCATAGTTTGCTATGGTCAACACAGTCAAAGGCTTTTCTGTAGTCAATGAAGCAGAAACAGATGTTTTTCTGGGCTTTCTAGGGTGTGATTAACTCGCAACGTGTTTTCTACTCTTTCCAAAGCCTTTTTAAGGTCAGAAAAAGGCTTTTAAAAAAGAGAAAGGAATACAAATTGACTGGCCAGTTGCTTCCATTTACTTAAAAAATGCCTTTTTGGTCCAGAAAAAGCCTGAGAGGCCATACTGCATTTACTTTGGAAATGACTTACCACAGGAGAGGGTTTCAGGGTTTGGGGTGCTGATTTTTTTTTTAAAAAAATGTATGTGGCGCAGAGGTGTTGCTCTAAAAATGAAAAGTTCTTTTTAAATGGTATTTAAGTAGTGTTTACACATACATTAAAATGTATCTGAAAATACAGTTTTGGAGATACTTTACACCACAGTACCAAAACACCCAGCTTGTTTGTCAAGAGATCTACTGATAAGACAGTATGAAAGAGAAATCTAATTCATTGTGTGCCAATTCTCATGAAAATGTATAAACAAAGATGCAATGATGTAGTGTAAGCAGAGAACGGGGGGGGGGGATGAAATGCTTTAGTCTGGCTCCTCCTGTAGCCAGTATAGTCACTGGTAGATTAGTCGTTAGTGGTAGTCACATGGGCCTCCAGCTGGTCACTGGGACTGCTATGAAGTCTCAGAGCCATCTGGTACCCATGTAGGATAAAATTGTTTGGGCTATGATAAGGCACACACATAATATTTATATGGGGGAACATCACACATTGTTATTAAGTTGTGAGACACCTTATTCAAAGAGCAAGAGAGTGCATGAGAAAATTATGCCAGGTGATGCCAGCTTCTTAGAACAGCAGAAAGATAGCAGTGTGGCACCAAAAAGCCAACAATGTATTTAACATTCTGTATTGACTTTGTGTGTGTTATCAACATGCTTAAGGCTTAGAAATGTTTTTCATTTTATATTTCCTTATTATAAGAGTTCTGATGTTCTTTCTTGCATTTTAAAGAAAGCTTTTAAATTTTTTGGAGTTATATTGCTTTTTACTTATAAATGAAATGTTATAGAGAGGCATTCTCTGTCAGATGTATTTTAAATGTGTATTTAAAAAAACTCATTTCTGTTTGATACAGATATGACTCAAGTTCGTCTCTGAATTTTTTGTAACTAAAAGCTTGCACTTGACATGTATTTTCTGACTTAATTATTTGCCTAAAGTTTAAGTTCATTTTTATAAGCATATCTGCCTACAGCTTTGCATAATTGTACTTGAAGTATTTATGCCTACTGTATTCCTCACAACTGTAAGATATTTGATTGTTATAACAACTCTGAAATAATTTTAATCATATGGAACCTGGAAGCTTTGTAGAAATAAAACTTGTAGAGATAGGTTTTGGAGTTACTTGGAACTATTGCTGCAATGAAGAGACTTATAATTAGATACCCAGATGAGTTTGGAAATGCTTGTCAATGACTCTCTGGACTCATGCTAGGATTAACACTTTACTGTCAGCTATGATGAACGATAAGCTTCTGTTCTTTGTCTAGGTGGTCTATATGTCTCTGTAAGACTCCTGGGGAAGTCAGGCATCATTATCAGGAACTGACATTGTGGTGAGCCAGTCAGGGTTTGGAAATCGGAAGATACCTTTCTAATCTGCATTCTGCAGAGTAAGCATGGGAATGTTTGTTTACCTGAAAGGTTAAATGGTGTTTATGTTTCTCCATTGTGTGTGTTGCACTTACTCATACTTCTACTTCACCATTTCATTAAGTGCAAAGCAGCTCTTCAAAATATTTTGGCATAGAGGGACTACAGCCACATCCCAGCTATTCTTGCTTCAGTCCTCTTTCAGCAACCATAGTACAAATCATGTGCTTATCTTCTGGAATCTTCTAGCACTGGTAATTTTACATGAGGGAAGTTTCTGTTGGAATTTGTATGTAGTGAATGTATATGTAATCTTCTGTTTTAAAAAGCCAGGAAATCCATTTCATTAAAAAAATCCACCAGTTTATGAATATGGCATATTGTACAGTGGTGCCCCGTATAGCGAGGTTAATCCGTTCCGGATTAACCTTCGCTATGGAGAAACATCGCTATATGGATCAAAAAAACCCATTGGAACGTTCCAAATGGGCCCAAAACTCACCGTTCTGCGATGTTTCCCCATGTTCCGGCGGCCATTTTGGGTGGTTCCGGTGGCCATTTTTGGTGGTTCCAGTGGCCATTTTGGGTGTTCCGGTGGCCATTTTGGGTGTTCCAGCGGCCATTTTGGGTGGTTCCAGCGGCCATTTTGGGTGTTCCGGCGGCCATTTTCGAACCACCGGACAGCTATCCCCCCTTGCAATGAGAAGAAACATCGGTATGCGATCGCATTAGCGATCGCAAAATCCGCATCGGTATGCGGATTCATCGTTAAACGGTGCGCTCATTATGTGAGGCACCACTGTACTGCTATTTACACTTGTTGGAAACAGTCCTGACAATTGCTTTATGCTTTTGTGAAAATTAGTTAGCTGATGAAAAGATTTGTCAGCTTCTGGAATTTTCCCTTGCTTTATGTCATTTTGTGAACTGTAGTGAGCACAACAGGATATCCTGTAGTCCATCTTGACTGTTGCCATTGATGTTTTCAGTATTCAGGCTGCCCTTTGCTATATAAAGATTGGCATCCATTTTCCTGCTGGCAATGTGAACATGATATTATGCAGCAATATCAGGCCTTTTCCTGGTGTTTAGAATTGTAGATACAGAAGCATAATACCCCATATTCATAAATGTTCCTTTGAAGGCTCAATCACATGTAAGAAAAAAATCCCGGTTTTGCCAATTCTTTTCATACTTCTATTGTATTGATAAATTTTTTTCCACCATAAAGCAAGGGAAAATTCCAGAAGCTGACAGTATATATCCCCTTCATGGATTGCTGCCTTGTCGTGGCAAAGGGGCTTGAGTAATTCAGAGAAACTATGGGCAATGCCGTGCAGGGGCACCCAAGACGGACAGGTCATAGTGGAGAGTTCCGACTAAACGCAGTCCACCTGAAGCAGGAACTGGCAAGCCACTCCAGTATCTTTGCCAAGAAAACTCCATGGACAGAAACAAAAGGCTAAAAGATATGACGCTGGAAGATGGGCCCCTCAGGTCGGAAGGCGTCCAACATGCTACTGAGGAAGAGCGGAGAACAAGTACAAGTAGCTCCAGAGCTAATTAAGTGGTTGGGCCAAAGCCGAAAGGACGCTCAGCTGTGGACATGCCTGGAAGTGAAAGGAAAGTCCGATGCTGCAAAGAAGAATACTGCATAGGAACCTGGAATGTAAGATCTATGAACCTTGGTAAGCTGGATGTGGTCAAACAGGAGATGGCAAGGATAAACATTGACATCCTGGGCGTCAGTGAACTAAAATGGACAGTGTGATGATTTGTGTTTTTATGAGATGCTAGAATGGGTTATGTAGCTCAGATGGAGACCTTATGCAACAGCAGCTTCTTGTGACCAAACCTGATAATGCGGCTACTACAGAGACTAAAATGGAGGATGTGACCCCAAAGGGATCAGCTGACTTTAGACTGAAGCAACTTAATGATCCCACTCTAGCTTCTTTAAGGTCACAAGCAGACAACTATGCTGAACGTCCTATGCATCAGCAAGTTAGTTTCCTGTGGGGAGAAAATGGACTTTTGTACAGAGAATATTTCCCCAAATCCAACTTGGATTCCCAACCTATTCAACAGTTAGTCGTGCCTACTGAATATAGACTGAGAATACTAGAAATGGCTCATGACCATCCGAGTAGTGGGCACCAGGGAATACAAAAAACCCTAAAGAGGATTTCTCAACATTTTTACTGGCCTGGTATTTCAAAAACTGTAAAGGACTATGTCAGTTCTTGTGACTATTGCCAACGCACAGGCCATAAAACTGACAAGGTAAAGGCCGAGATGCAGATTATGGAGATTCCTGACCAAGTGTTTCAGTGTTTGCAAATAGATGTGCTAGGACCTTTTGTTCCTACTAAATCTAAGAAGAAATACATCATTTCTTTCATCTGTTCAGCCAGTAGGTGGATCGAAGCCTATGCTATTAGCAACCTTATAGCTACCACCATAGCTAGAATCATCGTGGACTTGTGCTCGCGTATTGGTGTATCATCCAAAATAATTTGTGATCAAGCAGAAGCCTTTACAAGTGAACTTATTTGTAAGATCTGCGAGATAAGTGGAATAACCATCAGTTTTAGCACGGCCCATCATCCTCAATCTCATGGTATGGTGGAAAGAGGTCAACAGACTTTGCTTAGGATGATTAAAACGTTGACCCAAGAATATGGAAACATTTGGGATGAACTTTTGCCTTTTGCTTTGTTTGCTTACCGTAGCTCAGCTCATTCTTCGTTAGGTGGCTTTTCTCCAATGATGTGGTGTTTGGAAGAAATCTACAAGGACCATTGGACTTCCTGAAATCTGATTGGGAAGGTGTGATTAAAAGTAGTACTGTGCCAGTTGCTGATTTTGTCAGAAAACTTCAAGAGAAACTCTTGGCTGTCCAGGAGTTAGCTAGAGACAATTTGTTGGACGCTCAAGCAAGTCAGAAGTTCTTCCACGACAAGAGATCCAGACACAGGGAATTTTCTGTGGGTGATTTGGTGCTTGTTCTGAACCCACTCAGACCTTCTAAGTTAGAAGTTGTCTGGGAAGGTCCAGGTGAAATTGTTCAAATATTGGGAAATGTCAATTATCTTGTCAAAATGTTGGATTCTAATAAGAAGCCTGTTCTTTATCATGTCAATAGTTTGAAACTGTACAAAGATAGATCTGCAGTGGTTTTTCAATGTCATGCTGAATATTTTCATGCTGCAAATGAACCTATTGATATATTGTCTGAATTGCAAGATGCAGGTACATGGTCTGATAATCTTGTTTTAACAGGTACGATTGATCAGAAAGAAAGGTTGTTTCAAATTTTAGAAAAATACCAAAATGTGTTTCAGATAAACCAGGTTACACCAATTTGATCAGTCATGTGATAACTACTGAGAACAATGCCCAGCCCATACGGTCTAGCCCATATAAAGAAATTGGTAATCATGCTATCCAGATTGAACAAGAGATACAAAATACCTTACCTATGGGGGCGTAAGTTTACACTCCAAACAGATCACAGAGCTTTAGTTTGGTTGCAGAAGATGAAATCTCACAACCAGAAATTGTTGAGATGGAGTCTAGCATTGCAAGATTTTGATTTTGAAGTTCAACACATTCCTGGAAAATTGAATGTTGTGGCAGATGGTCTTTCTAGAATGTACTGTGAAGATTCTTATGAACCTGAACATTGAAGCAATGTATTCAACAGTGTGTTATGTTTCAGTATTGCCATAGTTACTTTGTAGTTGAATTTTGATATATAACCATTAGTTACTTTGAATTACTGTTTAGTTACTTTTGCTTGATTTCTTAAAATTAGATCAGATTAACTGCTCTGAATTTTAATGATTATCAGGGGTGGCATGTGATGATTTGTGTTTTTATGAGATGCTAGAATGGGTTTTGTAGTCATAATATTGTCTTGACAGCATCCATCTTGATTTAATGTCTGTGTCTGTGGTAGGAAAATTTTACATGCTGTTTCAGAAAAGCTTCGCTCTCTGGTTATCTCGTTGCTAAGATGAGTAGAGAGCAGAGACTTTCGTAGTCAAAATAATTCTGTCACAAAACATGATAACAACTCTTAAGCTCCCATGAGAAAGTTAAGCGGGACAACAAGACCCAGGAGGGGGTGTTCCTTATGAGGAATTCTGGGAAGAAAAAGGAGGTGGTAGAAGTTAAAAAAAGATGGAGTTTGATTGAGAAAGGACAGACACGTGCTTTTTCCCAAAATGGATTATAACTTTTGGATTAAGACTGGGATCTAACGTTTCCTGGTGGATCATGGACTATGGAATCACAGGAATGTAAGAATGACTATGCTTATGCATTATTCTAGTTTAGAATGCTTTTAATTATTTTATTTTTCCAGCTGGAGTGGTGGGGGGTGATCTGTCTGCCTTGTTATGAAAATGTTTCTAACTGAATTACTTTGCAATGATCTGAATTCTTTTCTGAACCATCCTTTTTAAATAAAACAGTAATGATTTAGAATTGCATGCATTGGTTTCTTGAACAGACTAGTCTTTCTGATTTGGCCATGTGTATTTGCTACCTGATATATAGAGCCCAGATTAGCCTGAGTTTAAACTCATGGATTTGTCTGTGTGTGTTGCTTTTCTTAATAAAGGAGGTGGATTTGAGGAAGAAGTGTCAGTCAGGGCCTAGCTGAGAGTCTTGGGCTCATCTTAGCTCCTAAAGGACTGACTAAGCTTTGGAATCTCTCCATTCTTCGGCACTCCGTATCTCCTAGGAGATGGGGGATTGCTGACATGGTGGCAGCGGTGGGATGAAACACGGGCTTTGATTTATTGCGTTTCCTTTTGCTTAAGTTGAAAGCAGCAGGCATCTCGATGCATGTGCTTTTCGCAGCTGGGAAATTCCAAGCCTTGGCAGAGGAATTTCTTCCACGCTGTTTACTTTGAAGGGCTATAAATCAGCTAAATTGCTTTTTTCTTTTCAGCTAAGGGTCTTAAAGAAAAAGACTTAGCTTAGGCGAAGTCTGTTAAGGGACCAATGTATTTGTTTATGTTCTGAGAATTCAGATGCATATTCATACAAGTCAGCAGACACTTCTTTAAGCTCCAGGTAGGTCTGTTTTCTTTGTCAAGACAGATTTATGCTTTTATGGCTTTCCCCCCGCCCTAATTCTTTGGCTGCAGTGGCAGGAGAGAAAGGATTTTTCTTTTTGGTAACCAGCTGCTGATTTGAACGCAGCTTGCATGGAGGAACAGTCTGAGGACCAGAGTTCTTTTGAATTACCTGGAAACAGTTTGTGACTCAGAGAACAATTAAAATTGGTGGATTACAAACAGGCAGAATACCAACTTTTCCTACAGAGGGTGACCTCCAAGCTTTATTTGAATCTTACACAGATGCAACTTGGTCTAAATTGAGGCAAATGGAGCAGACAGAGGACATGGCAGGCACCAGCATTCCAGTAGGGAGGGGTGTGCCAGCCAGGGACAGACAGGTACGGGCGAATTCAATTCAAATGATTACCATATCTACTATTGTGAGCAAGAAGCCCGTAGAAGGAATGGAGTAGCCCTCATAGTCAACAAAAGAGTGGGAAAAGCTATAATGGGATATATAATCTCAAAAATGATAGAATGATGTCAATACGAATCCAAGGCAGACCTTTCAACATCACAATAATCCAAGTTTATGCACCAACCACCAATGCTGAGGAGACTGAAATTGACCAGTTCTATGAAGACTTACAACACCTTCTAGAACTGACACCAAAGAAAGATGTTCTTCTCATTCTAGGGGATTGGAATGCTAAAGTAGGGAGTCGAGAGATAAAAGGAACAACAGGGAAGTTTGGCCTTGGAGTTCAAAACGAAGCAGGGCAAAGGCTAATAGAGTTTTGTCAAGAGAACAAGCTGATCATCACAAACACTCTTTTCCAACAACACAAGAGGTGACTCTACACATGAACATCACCAGATGGGCAATACCGTAATCAGATTGATTATATTCTCTGCAGCCAAAGATGGAGAAGCTCTATACAGGTAGCAAAAAGAAGACCTGGAGCTGACTGCAGCTCTGATCATCAGCTTCTCAGCAAAATTCAAGCTTAAACTGAAGAGAGTAGGAAAAACCACTGGGCTCATCAGGTATAATCTAAACCACATTCCTTATGAATATACAGTGGAAGTGAAGAACAGATTTAAGGAACTGGATTTGGTGGACAGAGTGCCTGAAGAACTTTGGCTAGAGGCTCATAACATTGTACAGGAGGCAGCAACAAAAACCATCCCAAAGAAAAGGAAATGCAAGAAAGCAAAGTGGCTGTCCAACGAGGCCTTACAAATAGCAGAGAAGAGAAGGAAAGAATGCAAGGGAGAAAGGGAAAGTAACAGAAAATTGAATGCAGACTTCCAAAGAATAGCAAGGAGAGACAAGAGGGCCTTCTTAAATGAACAATGCAAAGAAATAGAGGAAAATAATAGAAAAGGAAAAACCAGAGATCTGTTCAGGAAAATTGGAGATATTAAAGGAACATTTTGTGCAAAGATGAACATGATAAAGGACAAAAATGGGAGAGACCTCACAGAAGCAGAAGACATCAAGAAGAGGTGGCAAGAATACACAGGGGAACTATACCAGAGAGACTTGGATATCCCTGACAACCCAGATAGTGTGGTTGCTGACCTTGAGCCAGACATCATGGAGAGTGAAGTCAAGTGGGCCTTAGAAAGCTTGTCTAACAACAAGGCCAGTGGAGGTGATGGCATTCCAGTGGAACTATTTAAAATCTTGAAAGATGATGCTGTTAAGGTGCTACATTCAATATGCCAGCAAGTTTGGAAAACCCAACAGTGGCCAGAGGATTGGAAAAGATCAGTCTACATACCAATCCCAAAGAAGGGCAGTGCCAAAGAATGCTCCAACTACCGTAAAATTGCACTCATTTCCCACGCTAGCAAGGTTATGCTCAAAATCCTACAAGGTAGGATTCAACAGTATGTCGACCAATGTCATGAGTGCTTCCGAAGACCTGGACCCAGAAGGGTTAACTGTGGCTGAAGAGAATGTGGAGAGATCAGAAACACCTGAACCGCCTCCAGATTCTCCCTCCACAGCAGACAGGCTTTGGGGCAGGCTTCGAGAAAGATTCAGGACAAGAAGATCAGAGGATCACTCAAAAGCTCTCCACAGAGACCTACGTTCATCTAGTTCTGAGTACTAGCAGAATAGAAAGCTTTCCAGCAGCTCAAGGAGCTGTTTCATTATAAAACAAGCTTCCAGAGAAGCCAGAAACTTCGTGGAAGCAAGGAGTCAAAACCTTGGCTTGCATCCACGCTTCTTGCATCTTGTTCCTGTCTCTGAACTCTGGACTTTGACCCTGGACTGTGTTGGTATTGGACTCTGGACTTTGGCCCTGGACTACGCTGGTATTGGACTCTGAACTCTGGACTCTGACCCTGAACTACACTGTGTACCGGATCCTGGACTTTGACATTGGACTTCATTCTGTAAGTTGGTTTCTGGACTTTGGCTTTGCATTCTTGATATCTCTGACCCTGGACTGCTTTATTGGACTTCGGCTATTGTAACCCCCAGGAACGTGACAACCAAGAACTCCCAGAAGTGAAAGCTGGATTTCAAAGGGGCAGAGGAACTAGAGACCAAATTGCTAACATGCGCTGGATTATGGAGAAAGCCAGAGAGTTCCAGAAAAACATCTGCTTCATTGACTATGCAAAAGCCTTTGACTGTGTCGACCACAACAAACTATGGCAAGTCCTTAAAGAAATGGGAGTGCCTGACCACCTTATCTATCTCCTGAGAAACCTATACGTGGGACAGGAAGCAACAGTTAGAACTGGATACGGAAACACTGATTGGTTCAAAACTGGGAAAGGAGTACGACAAGGCTGTATATTGTCCCCCTGCTTATTTAACTTATATGCAGAATACATCATGCGAAAGGCTGGACTGGAGGAATCCCAAGCCAGAATTAAGATTGCCAGAAGAAATATCAACAACCTCAGATATGCAGATGATACCACTCTGATGGCAGAAAGCGAGGAGGAATTAAGGAACATTGTAATGAGGGTGAAAGAGGAGAGCGCAAAAAATGGTCTGAAGCTCAACATCAAAAAAACTAAGATCATGGCCACTGGTCCCATCACATCCTGGCAAATAGAAGGGGAAGATATGGAGGTAGTGACAGATTTTACTTTCTTGGGCTCCGTGACTGCAGATGGAAACAGCAGCCACGAAATTAAAAGACGGATGCTTCTTGGGAGGAAAGCGATGACAAACCTCAACAGCATCTTAAAAAGCAGAGACATCACCTTGCCAACAAAAGTCTGAATAGTCAAAGCCATGGTTTTTCCTGTAGTGATGTACGGGAGTGAGAGCTGGATCATAAGGAAGGCTGACCGCCGAAGAATTGATGCTTTTGAATTGTGGTGCTGGAGGAGACTCTCGAGAGTCCCCTGGACTGCAAGGAGAACAAACCTATCCATTCTAAAGGAAATCAAGCCTGAGTGCTCACTGGAAGGACAGATCCTGAAGTTGAGGCTCCAGTACTTTGGCCGTCTCATGAGAGGAGAAGACTCCCTGGAAAAGCCCCTGATGTTAGGAAAGTGTGACGGCAAGAGGAGAAGGGGACGACAGAGGATGAGATGGTTGGACAGTGTCATTAAAGCGACCAACATGAATTTGGCCCAGCTCTGGGAGGCAGTGGAAGACAGGAGGGCCTGGTGTGCTCTGGTCCATGGGGTCACGAAGAGTTGGACACAACTAAACGACTAAACAACAACAGAGGAATGGAGCAGTACAAGCCTTCTCCTCTCTTCCTGTTTCCCTTCTCTCCTTTACTCATTTGTCCCCTTTTCCTTATTTCTCTGCATATCTCTCCCTCTTCAATTCTTGGTTTCCATTTTTCTTTTTTGTTTTGCATAGTGTTGGGAGGAGGAAGTGGGTTAGAAAAGACTTGCAAAGTATTGTGAAGAGTAGGGTTTAGAAAGAGAGATTAGATATTAATGATTACATCCCTTTTTTCACAATACAAAGCAGGAAATGTCCCTCTTTCAAGTGAGGAAGCGGGGGAAGGCTGTCTCTTTTGCGCCATCCCCTTCTGAGCAATGTATTCATGTTGTTTTCACTAGTAACAGTGGCTGCTACTAGCAATTTATCAATATCTTTTTTTAAAACTTTTTTTTAACAAAGGGTACGATTGCTGTAGCCATGACATCAACATTCACACGTGCTGAAACTATAAGGAATGAAGTGATATATTATCGGTACATTTTAAATCAACCCTCCTGGCAAAGGGGAAATAAACTGATTGCTGGGGCAAATGAATTGATGTTAGCCATGCATTGTGTGAGCAGAAAATTATGAAGCAATCTAAAAAATGGCCAAATTGTATAACTGGTTTTTTGTTTTGTTTTGTTTTTGCAGGTGTGATCGAGCCCTGAGTCATACTGAAATTAACCCTTTTGGGATAAAGGCCAGCTGTGATGAACACAATCTTCTGATTTTTTTCCCTGGACAAAATTTTTCTCGTATATGTTCTGTAGGACTTCTTATTAGCTTGGATTCCCCCTCCAAAATTAAATAAATAATAAAAATAAATCCTCCTTTCTGGTGCAGTTTTGTTTTGACTACATCAAAAGATCTAAAATGATAGTTATTGAATTTAAGGTATGTATTGAGAAAGGATGGGTTTTTGTAGAGACTGAGTGTAAGTTACCTCCTTTTTTACATTTAGATCTAACAATGTATTCCTTTACATTGTTAGTGATAGTGATACTAGTGATAGTATCAGATTGAATGTTCATATATATTTGGTTGTTTGAGTATGTTTGGGCCTGTTCCAGTTGTGACTTACTACTGGATTTCAGACACAAAGTCCAATATTATCAAAATAAAACGCAGGCCAAAATCCTCTTACACAAATTATGCCTATGAAAGGATGATAAAATTACTGAGTGAGGAAGATCTGTGGAAATTAAACACTTCTTTCTTCCCTCCCAAGGTTGGTCTGACTCATCAGTAGTCTGGATCATCACATGGATGCTGTGGAAGTTCTAGGAGAAAAGCTGAAAGTCTTTAATTGCCAAATGGTTCTAACAACAATGGGAAATTTTCAGTAAAGACTTTCTTCTTCTTCCCCACAGCTCCCTTGGCTTCCACACAATTAAATGGATTACTCAGAAATTCAACAAGCTGCAGAAGGTGAGGGAGGTCATTAATTACCAAAAATCTCTCCATCCTGGTGACATCATCTCCCTTTCACAGGTGTAACTTAAACTGCAGGATTTCTGTGACAAATTCCTATAAGAAGGCAGAATAACAAGTGTATGACTACAAATGTTATGAACTCTTGCCAAAGCCTTTTCAGCAGACTCTGAAATCTGACCACCCAGTGGCAAGGCATTAAAATATTATAATAGGCATACGCTCTGGTTAAAGAAGAGCAGTTGCACATTTTTTAAATTCAATCTCTTACCCTTCTTGTCCTGGTACCCATTTGGTATTATTGTGCATTGCGATGTGCACACTGGTTCACATCCACATTCTATTAGAGGTAGACACTGGGCAAGGCACCTAGTTAATATCTGGTTAACCTGATATGATATAATGTTCAGTTGGCATAATTCATACGGTTGATAATAAATAACTATGCATTCTGTCAAACATGCTGGCTGGGAATGAAACAAGTTGAATAATTTGGCTCCCTAAAGCTACTTTCTGAATACCATATGACAACAGGGACTTTGCCATCAAACATCTTGCAGATACAATGGCTTGAAGAGATTCATCCCATACTGAAAAGCTAACCAACCAATTATTAGTGTAATCTGTGTTTTTCTCTTTATAATATTCTTATCCCATTTATTAAGATTTTGTGGGTTTCCTCTTCTCAATAGGCTAAGTTCTTCTGCCCCTCTTGCCTTCTTCTTGCCCTTTTCTTCCGTGCAGCTAAACATGTTAAATCTTGCCTAAAATGACAAAATTCTTGTTCTTCTAGCTGTCAGCCATCCAATAGACTATGCAAGAAGAGTCTACAGAAATGCAGGAATCCTTTTTTTCCTGGAGAAACTTCATTCAGCATCTTATTTGGTGGTATTACCCATCAGCTCTGTGACACTGAATCATTTCGGTCTGCAACCTGGATGGAAGAAAGATACAGATAAAAATGTACTGTACACAAGAAAAGCTTTATAAGTGCTTTTTCAATGTTGCATTATTGCCTTCAAGCTGATGTTTTTTCAACCCATAGTGCATTGTGTTGCACAATCTGAAAAGTGTAATGCCTCTACAGTAACAGCTATTTATTATTTCAAAATACTGAAATAGCAGTTTGCTTGTGTACCAAAGAAGAGGGAGAATACTTCAATATTGTTAATACTTTAATTAAAAGACATTTAAAGTTATCAACTAAAGGGCATCAAGATTACTACTAGAGAGCCACTGAGTGAGATAATAATGCTCTTTCTATTGGTCAGGTTGGGAAAGCTTACAGTATTACGTCTCCATTCCTAGAATAATCTCTTTCTATGGCCTTTTTACTCAAATATGCACACATTTTATTCTTCCTCTTTCTTCCCCTTTTTTTCTTTGTATGGAACTTGTGTTGAACATGAAACTTCTGTTGTTGTAAAGACTAACTATGAACATGTATATGATAAACTTGTTGGTTCCGTTAGAATTACTTTTTGCAACCAGTCTTGGGAATTGTAGCATAATAACCATTCACACAGCTACAGTTTTCATGTTGTCTAAGAAAAAGGAGTGATTAATAAACTAATTTTATTCTGCTGTAAATGTGTTCATAGTGTCACATCAAACATATTTCATTTAAATCAACAGCCGGTAATGGGAAGAGAACAATCAAACTGTCATATTCAGAAACATTTTTTTTATTAGGCACTGGTGATATGTATATGTACTTTTAAAAAAACAATTACTTGTGTTAATTTTAAGTTATATGGAGTTCCTTTTTAAGTATGTCTAAGAACCCAGAACTGCAACTTCTTATAGGAACAATAATTATGGTATCAATAGTATCCCCATTATTAATGGTCAGTTCACTTAATATAATCAAATGCCTTCCTGATAAGCATTTTTGCTTGTTGAAATTATAGAAGCAGGGTGTCTGAGTCATTCTTTTGATATATATTACTATTTAGAAATAGCTCATTTTCTTTTTTGGACTCTGAAATAATTAAGGAAAAGAGTGCAATCTCTCTTCCATTTCTGCATACAGAACTGTATTTAACAAGTAACTTTTGAGTTAGGAAACACATGTACACTTTTGGCTGTTGATGAAGATTCATATAGCTGATTCAGACTGAGAAAATGACTTTTTCTGATAAGGTATAGTCACAGTTAAGAGAAGGACAGAGTGTGTGCGTTTGGCTGTGGTCATACTGGTCAAAACAATCCCATTTAAATTGATTTAGATTTTAGGATTCACATGATACAAGGGTGCAATTGAATTATATGGGCTGCAAAGTGAATTTTGTTCAATTGGCCAGTGGAGGCTTTTTAAAATACAGAGGACCCTTGACTTACAGACGGCTTGACTTACAGACTTTTTGAGTTACAGACTTCTCTGGCCGCAAAATTTAGGTTTGACTTGCAGACTGAGATTTGACTTACAGACCAGAAAAAAACCAAAATGGAACAAAAACGGCCTGTTATGGGATTAATCAGTTTTCAATGCACTGTAGGTCAATGGAGACTTGATTTACAGACTTTTTGACTTGAGAACCGCCTTCCAATACGGATTAAGTTCTCAAGTCAAGACCCCACTGTACCTCACTTCACTTCAATGTGGGTGTCTGAATGTGAATGTTGCTGTTGTTTTAATTTGTGCCTATGCAGACTTTGGGTGGCAGGGACATTGTTTGTTTTCCTTTTAATTATCCAAAACTATTTCTTAAAATGTTTATCACGTCATCAATAAATTTGGCATTACAGCCACCAACTCTGTTCTCTCTATTCCAGTGGTCCTCAAGCTTTTTGGAACCACGGACCAATGGGGGGGGTGCTCTGTGCATGGGGGCAGCGGCACCCCCGCACTCGCAGGGGGCTGTGTCGTGCTTGCGGGGGGTATCACGTTTGTGGGGGTGTCATGCTCGTGGGGGTGTCGGACACGCGAGTGTGACACGCCTGCCATGCGTACATGCGGGGGGCAGAGATCTGTTTCCGTGGCCCAGTCCTGGGAAGCCCACGGACCAGCTGCAAACTGGGGGATGGGGACCTCTGCTCTATACTGTCAGTGAAGGAACTGGCAGAGGAGCAGAAGACGAATGGAGATGGAGGATGGTCCGCACGCCAGGAGCATCACTCCACAAAGCACCTGGAATCCTTCCCCCATCGTGCTCATTTATTATTTATTATTTATTATTTATTATTTATTATTTATTATTTATTATTTATTATTTATTATTATTATTATTATTACTATTACTATTACTATTACTATTACTATTACTATTACTATTACTATTACTATTAATCAGCTGGTGTCACCTCTCTGGGGTTTCCCTCAGGGTTTCTAATAAGTATTATAACTATTATAACATCAGGTAGCATTTCCTAGACATTTGATGTATCATTGATTATATTATCATATTAATGTATCATTTCCTTTTTTTTCTGGAAAAAAAATCTAAATCTTTAAGAACAGCATGGTCCTAAATCTGAAATTAAATTATTTCAGCAGATGCCAAAACTGGTTTAAATCACCAGAAATAAATTTATTTCTATAAAGTGCATGTGAAAGTGGCCACCAGTTTAAACAGCACAGGATTGCACAGCCTTAGAAATACTACAAATGTTCTCTTATTTATTTATTTATTAAATTTATACCCCGCCCCTTTAGACCATGTCTACTCGGGGTGGCTTACAACATAAAATAAATCAATATAAAAATATATATAATCATAAAAATACAATTGCAATATTAATTAAGACAATTAATTTAAGAAAAGATTACCAAGATGGGATAGAATAAGAAAAGAATAGATAAAAAGACTTAGCTGACTGGAGGGAAGGCCTGCTTAAATAGCCAAGTTTTTAACTGGCTTTTAAAAACACCCAATGAGGGTGTTCCACAGCCGAGGGGCCACCACCGAGAAGGCCCGGTTTCTAGTTTTTTCCTTCCGAGCTGCTCTCGGCGTCAGACCCCTCAGCCGTCCCTGCTGGCTATGTTGGGTGATTCGGGTAGATCTGGGTGGGAAAAGACGATCTGCCAAATATTGAGGTCCCAAACCGTTTAGGGCTTTGTACGTCATCGTTAGCACTTTAAAGTCAACGTGGAAATGGATGGGCAACCAGTGCAAAGCAGCCAGAGTGGGGGAGATATGTTGGTATTTTCTCACCCCACTAAGGAGCCTGTCTGCCACATTCTGGACCATCTGAAGTTTCCATGTCAGCCTCGAAGGCAGCCCCACGTAGAGTGTGTTACAATGGTCTAATCTCGAGATTACGAGCGCATGTACAGTCTCTCAGCCTAAAGACTGTATCCTCAATTCTCATACTGAGGCAGGCAAGAAAGACAGCCATGGCTTCATTGACCTGTTCTCCTCTTTCCATATACATGCTCATTCAAGCAGCTCACCAGGCATTAAGTAATGTAGGATGAAGCATGGTTGTCTTCTCATCCACTGCAGTGGGGGATTTAGAGATATGTTGTATGTCCAAAGGAGCAAATGGTGTGACTAGCGGAAGGTTCAATCCAAGCCTGACTCAAAAGCCTGTGAGCACCTATTCTTCAAATTACTGATGTGAACAACGGTGTTCTACTTTGCTCACCTATTTGCCCCTATCAGCAGCTGCCCTCTCCTCTGCTCTTTTCCTTTCACTCCCTGGTGCCATTCTTCATACAGCTAATTGCTCCTGTGAACTGAGATGCTGGATGACCTGCAGCTGTATGGACAGGTGGTCCATTGTCAGGCAGGGATGGTGCCTCATTCCTCTCATGGGAAAGAATTTCAAGCATCCAGAGAGTCAACTAGTTACTTATGGAATCAGTTCTGTATTTTGTCTGTTCTTAATCCTTTGTTTTACTGGAGTTTGTATTTATTTATTTGCTTAATGTATAAGTCACATTCCCTGTCAAAAATGGCATCCAATACAATATTCAAACAGTGCATATTATCTAATATAAAAAATGACACAATAATACAAAATAAGCAGCACACTAAGCAATAGTCTTGATTTGTTTAATCTGAAGTCAACACTGCATACTGTATATCTGGTTTGTTAATTATACAAAACATGGATATAAGCAGACAGATGAATGGATTACATTCATATCCCAAGTTAGTTTTTACACCATGTCTTAATGCTAGCCAGTAAGTATTATTTCTGCCTGCTCATAATTACTTCAACTTTGACACTTAATAGAATCTGTAATCCTCTAATGCTCTCAACCAAGGTTCCCTCTAAGCTGTGTGGCTATACAAGCACTCGCAATTCCACCCTCGACCGTGCAGCATTCCTCCTCCCTTACACACCCACAGTGAATGTTTCCACTTTGGTTCCGGTCACAGTAGAACCCTGTGTTCGGGGGCAGAGTCACTTAGGGGCAGAGTGACACACACAGAGGTGGAGCTCCACCCAGTGGGGCTAAAAATCAGAGGGAACTTTTCTCTCAACCCATGCCAAAACATCTCAAACCAGGACCTAGGTTGGCATTCAGTCCTTCTCTATTCCTTCTGTTTTTGCTTTGTTATTTAAGTTTTATTGCTGGGTCATAGTATAGAAATATTTTAAGGTTTTCATGCCATTTGGGATGTGGTTGTTGTTTCCATTTCTCTTGTCTTTTTCTTGCTTTGTGCTTTTATATTCATAAATTGCCATGAAGGCATTTTCCAGTTGACCAGTACAGTATATAAAAATCCTAAATGAATGAATAAACATAATTTGGCATAGTTAATTAGGTTGCACTACTGCTGATTCTTTGTCTGTGTATGCAGCAGCAATAGAAGAAGCAGCAACAAAAGAAGTATTGAGGGTGGAACAAAATGGGGCAAATACTCAAGCAAAAAATTGTATCTACTGAAGATTAGCAATAACATTGACCACTGAAGAAAATACAGAAATGATGAGAAAGGAACATGTGGCAAACAGGAACAGAACTTCCTGTCTGGAAGCATCCAAAGACTTGATCTCTTTTTAGCATTCGCTTCCATTGTAGCCTCACCTCCTAAAGCCTTTCACTTTAACAAGTGCCACAGATGGCTCATGGTCCAAGTGGGAGGTCTCTCCTTCCACAAATTTTGAAGTGAGCCGCACTGATTAATGCGTTCCAGAAGGCTTAATTCCTGTCAGGAACAAGCAATGAACATCATAAGAACATAAGAAGAGCCCTGCTGGATCAGACCAAAGGCCCATCTAGTCCAGCTTCCAGTATCTCACAGTGACCCCACCAGATGCCTCTGGGAGCACACAAGGCAACTAGATAGCTGTCTCTTGATACCCCTCCCCTGCATCTGGCATTTGGTGGTACCTTTCTTCTAAGCCTGGAAATTATACATCCCCATCATGGCTTGTAATCTGTAATGGAAATTTTCTCCAGAAATCAGTCCAATCCCCTTTTAAAGGCATCTAGGCCAGATACCATCACCACATCCTGTGGCAAGGAGTTCTGCAGACTAACAACACACTGGGTAAAGAAATCTTTTATTTTGCCTGTTCTCACTCTCCCAACACTCAATGTGAGTGCCTGTCCTTAGTTCTGGTATTGTGTGAGAGGGAAAAGAGCTTCCCTCTATCCACTTAATCCATGCCCTGCATAATTTTATATGTCTCAATCATGTCCCCCCCTCAGGTGCCTTTTCTCTAAACTAAAGAGCCCCAAATGCTGTAGCCGATCCTCATAAGGGAGGTGCCCCCAGCCCAGTCATCATTTTAGTGGCTCTCTTCTGCACCTTTTCCAGTTCCACTCTGTCTTCTTTGAGGTGTGGTGACTAGAACTGTACGCAATACTACAGGTGCAGCCTTACCAGTATTTTGTACAATGGCATTTTAATATTAGCTGTTTTATTTTCAACCATCTTTTTAATGATACCTAGCATGGAATTGTCCTTCTTCACCGCTGCAGCACACTGGGTTGTCACTTTCTTCAAGTAGTCCTGGCAAATTGCACAACTGATCTGGACAAGCAATGAATATTAGCTAATTGAAGAGCTGCAAGTATGGAAATAGAGTGCAGGAAAAAGATAGCACTATAAAATCCTGTCTTGAAAGATAGGTACAACTATCTGCCAAGTAAATAATGTGTGGAAGTAGATTCTAAGTGTGTTTCCCACAAAGCTTTTGTTTTGTATCCTTGAAGGCTTTCATGGCCGGGATCTGATGGTTGTTGTAGATTTTTCAGGCTGTTTGGTCGTGTTTTGGAGATTTTTCTTCCTATCATTTCTCCAGTCTCTGTGGCCAGCATCTTCAGAGGACTGTCTGTGTTCTGGTGTAGTGTGTGGGATAGTTGAATATTTGTAGCTGTGGGAACAGCTTTTTGTCCTTTTCAGGAGATTGGGTGATTATGGTCACCAGTGTGTGTGTTTTGTTTTGTTATGGGTGTATTGTTGTGATAAGGGGGAGATAATCTGTCACTGTGATTGATGGGTGTCATTAGTTAGTCTATTGTGTGCAGTGATCACCGGTCCTTGTGGCTGGGTAGAGTTCATTGACCTTTTTGCAGACTTCAATGGCTTCCCTGTGTAGTCTAACATAATGATTGCTGGTGTTGTCCATTAGATCTGTTTTTTGCCATTCCTCAAAAAAGACCTTTGTTTCCCTACAGGTTAGCTGCATCTATGACCACCTGGAACATGCCCTCCTATGGGATAGAATCCACACAACCCACAAAAAACTGGACTCCACAGACAAAGAACTATTATTCCTACACATTAACATCAGCCAAAAAAAATAAGATGTCATGATTGGGACAAGATGGATACCCTTTCCTACAGAAAGATGGAAAAATAAATGGTGGACCACACAGCCAGGCAAAAACAGAAATTCAACAAATGGCAAACAAGTCAACCAAAACCTACACTAGACACCTGATGCATCACCATCAACCTATTTGAACACCAACTCTCCCCGGAAGAAACCTCAGTCTTAGCCAAAGGAAGAAACTTCACAGTCACACCCAATAAAATTCCAGTGGAAGACATCATTGCTAACGTGAAATCAACCATATACCATCTCCCGGAAGAAAAAGCAGAAGAAATAAGAGGTGAAGTGACAAGCATCCTACGAAAAGCAAAAACCCCGAACAGCAATACAGTGGTGCCTCGCACAACGAGCGCCTCGTAGAGCGATGAATTCGCTCTACGAGGATGCTTTCGCGATCGCTAATGCGATCGCACAGTGATGGCCCCAATGGGCGAAAATCGCAGAGTGAAGGTCGGTAAGCGGTTCGCTTACCGACCTTCGCTTTGCAACCCGTCGATCAGCTGTTCCGCGGCTTCAAAATGGCCGCCGGAACAGCCGAAAGGGCCAGGTGCAGCGTTTTCGTGCCCTGACATATGAACTAGCAAAACACCTAGCCACTCTCCTACAGACCCACATTGGTCAAACTCCATCCTACATCAAAGACTCAGGACATTTCATAAATAAGAGCAGCACCCTAAAACTCAACCCCATGGACAGACTTATCAGCTTTGATGTAGTATCCCTATTAACCAAGGTGAATAACGGACACTCTGACATTCATCCAGCAGATCTTTCTTTTTTTTTTTCTTTTCTTTTTCTTTTCTTTTTTTTTCTTTTTTTTTTTTAAATTTTATTTTATTTAGAAACAAGGATAGAGGGTACAGAAAGAAAGAGGGGATAGAAAAGGAAAAATGGTTTTGGGGGATAGGAGAGCATAAAATATAGCATCATCCAATCAATTCATATTACTAATACATATCAACTTTTTGCTTTTTCACAGTTTGATTACCCTCCTGCTTTTATCTTATCATTTAATTTTAATTTTATTCTATGTTATTCCAACATTGTCTGGTAGCTGCTGCCATTTATACAATACATCCCATCGTTCAGTTTCTTTTTGAATTGAACAGTCTTTCAGCCCATCTGACAGAATATCCATTTTTTTCACTTCCCATATTTTCACCATAAAATTATCTGGTTTCAGTATCTCTGCCTCCTTAAGATTTTTGTCATAATGCTTTTTAATTTTGGAAGCTGCATGGGTCACTGGATAACTCTCTACTGCATTCATATTACCTGGTGTCATGTCTAATACAGACGATTCTAAAGTCTGTACAACTTCATTTAAGTTTTGTTTGGCATCTACTGTCCCCTCTTTCGTCCCTTTCATCAAATTTTCTATTTTGCTAAGACCTGCATTCACTTGCTGAAACCCTGTTAAAATTAGCCTTTGTATATTAATCTGCCATTCCTTTTCTATTTCTTGCACCACTATTCCAGAACTTTGGGATTGAACAGACCAAGTCTCCATTTGTTCTTTTGAATTTTTGGGGTCCATCTCAGGCTTTGGGGTTTGTATAAATACCACAATAATCAACAATTCAAACCCCTCATCATAAACCTCCCCTTAGATCTCCCTCCAATCTTTGTCCAAATATTGTAGTATAAAAATCAACTTTTAGCCCAGCAAATACAATATCAATTAGAACCGTGACGCAGTTATTTCTTCTTCTCCTGAGTTCAGCAAGCTTCTATTGTTAGACTCACACGTGGTCACAAACAAAACAACAGTCACAGAGTCTCACACTGTCCAGTAGATTGTCCTTGGAGCTCGTCTTGTGATCTTCATTAACCCCTTAATGCTCCTTAGTCCAGTTGGCCACGTCAGCTCCTTCTCCCGAAAACCACCAGATTCTATTATTTATAGTTCACAAAGTCCAGAGAAGGCAAAGAGTAACGTATCTCAACCACACTGCATCCACCGAAGTCTCTTAAATCCAGTCAGACAGTGTTGCTATCTGGGATTCTTCTCCAGAAACATAAGATTTATTTTTCCATCTCAGACTCTCGGCTTTAGAATCAGCCTGGCGTTTTAATAGTTCACTTGGAGAAGCTTAGTTTCGCTTTTGAGTCAGACTGATAAGATAAACCCGCCGCTGCATTTATTCTTTCCGCCAAATATTTTCATTCTTATTTCAGCTTAATGAGGCTGTTTCATAAATCAGAGGCTTCGGCTTACTTACTTGTTATATATTTTTAGTTTATATTGATTGCTCTCCTCTCCCCCGGTAAAGGGTTCCTCGCGGCTCAGTGCCAAAAAATGGCGCCCGCTCCGGTCTGTGCACGGTGATTTCTTCAGAAGAAAAAAGTCCGGGTCTGCCTCCCTTTCTTCTCCTTCTGCTGCTCACCATCTGCTTCAGAGAGACTTCTTCTAGACTCTCCTTTGATCCCCATTTCAAAAGGGGATCCTGGACCGGAGGGTTCCAGCTTTTTCCAGAGAGAGCTCCTCTCTGGAGTTGCTGGCAGCACCGCAACAAAGCCCCGCCTCTCCATCCAGCAGATCTTTCAAGAAGACATCAAGGCCCAAAATTGCCTAATGACCAGCTACTTTCAGTAGGATAATGAGTTCTATGAACAGACAGATGGAGTGGCCATGGGGAGCCCCCTCAGCCTGGTTATAGCAAACTTCTATATGGAACATTTTGAAAAACACGCACCAGCTTCGGCACCCTTCACACCCACAGTCTGGTTCCGATATGTGGATGACACCTTTGCAATTTGGAGCCACAGTGAAGAAAAACTTGACGAATGTCTAAACCATCTCAATAGCATCCACCCAAATATACAATTGACCATAAAAAACGAAATAGAGGACCAACTCCCTATCTTAGATGTCATAGTCATACGCAAAACTGACCTCCTATTGGGACACAAGGTCTACAGAAAACCCACCCACACAGACTGGTACCTACAAAAAATCTCCAACCACCACCCACAACAAAAAAGAGGCATAATCCAAACACTGGTAGATCGTGCAAATCGGAACTGTGACGTTTAGTTTCTCAGCACTGAACTCAACCATCTGAATTGGGCCCGACAGGCAAATGGCTACTCCAAAAATGAAATCACATGAGTCATCAAACCAAGAAAACAACACCAATCTGAAGAAGAAAAACAGCCACCCATAAATAAAGTATTTCTGCCATAAATCAAAGGGGCCATGGACCACATGGGGAAACTTTTGAAAAAATACAACCTACAAACAGTATTCAGGCCCACCACAAAAATACAACAAATGTTATGGTCAGCAAAGGACAAAAGGGACCCCCTCACCTCTGCAGGAGTATACCAGATACCTAGCAGTTGTGGCCAGGTATATACTGGGACCACAAAATGCAGCATCCACACAAGAATCAGTTTTACATAGCATAGTGGTCAAGTGAAAAAGTCACTCAAAAGCCCTAGTTCAAATCTCACCTCCACCATAAACTCACTGAGTTTGACACAAAGAAAATTAGTTAGTTACATCTACTGTATTTGCCGGCGTGCAAGATGACTTTTTGGGCCCAAAAACCATGCCTCCAAGTGGGGGGGGGTTGTCTTGTACGCCGGGTGCACTGAATGACGCAGGGCTGCGCTGGCCGGGGAGGAAGGCAGGCAGGCAGGCAGTCGGTCTGTATGGAGGGAGGGAAGCACAGCCTGCCATGCCTGAGCGGCCAGAGCCTGCCGCCAGGCTGCCTGCTGGCCCGCGCCGCTGAGCAGCTACATGCTTGCTCGCCCACCCCCCACCCGTTTCCCTTTTCCTCCTCCTCCTCCTCCTCCTCCTCAGCCTCTTGCCTTCTTCCTCTCCCTCTCGCTGCCTAGCCAGCGCGCTCGCTCGCCCGCCACTTGCCCATTTCTCTTTTCCTCCTCCTCCTCAGCCTCTTGCTCTTCCTCACCCTCTTTCTGCCATGCCTGAGCCACCACCGGGCTGCCCGCTGCCCCGCGCCGCTGAGCCAGCCGCGTGCTCACTCGCCCACCCCCTGTTTCCCCTCTTCCTCCTCCTCCTGTTGGGGGGGGTCATCTTATATGGCCAGTCACCTTGTGCGCCGGCAAATACGGTAGGTCTGATTGAAATAAGTGGGACTTAGATGTAATCATAGGTTGACTAACTTCTCGTTACTAACTCGATTTCAATGGTGCTTAAGAGCAGATATTTTAGTAATCTGAACCCACTGAATTTGCCAGAAGAAAGTCTCTGCTTCTCCCAGTCATTATGCCTTGTTCGTAATATACAGGAAATTGTCCTGACTTTTAAAGAAAATCAGATCTCCAGTAGAACAATGCAACCTGCAGAGTTGTAGATCAGTCTGGATAGCTGAATCCAGCAGTCTGTAGGAGGGATATGTGGGCTGAGATGGGGGAGAAGAATGCTTCAATATTTCATTCAGATATTTGTATCACAGATAAATAATCTTTAATACATGAACCCTAAAATTATGTTGGCTTTTGAGGAGGATATGAACTCCTGCCAAGATGAAAAGTTTCTACCTATGATTCATTGGGATGAGAGCAATTCTTGGTGCTCCTGTGCCAGACGACATCTCTCATGGCCTGGGAGTGGATGATTAATGCTTCTGTTTTGGTGCTCTCAATTCTGGAGGGCTGTAAATTTTACAGTTCTACACCAACCTTTTCATGTGTTTGATGCAGGCTTTGTCCCTGGGATTGCCCTCCTGTGAAGTCTTCCCATGGATGAAATGGACAGGTGAAAGATCTTTCAGCCAGCCATCTTCTTCACAGCAAAACGAAACAAACAAACAAACAAAACCCCCCAACACTTCCCCTGCCACAATGGCTACCACAAAATGCAGTGTTCTACTACAACCTGCCTCTGGAGTGAGTTTTGAAAAGAGAGGTTGCAGCACACTTCAAAGAGGCTTGTTTGGATGCTAAAGAATGCAACATTTATTTGCCTAACCTCCTGGGATCTAGTTATAGCTTTTCAGGACAGGAAAAAATGTATTGTTTTTAACCTCTGTTCTGCAAACTCTAAAGAGGGGGAAAACACTTTTGGACACCTCCCCCAGCAACACTTTGTTTGTTATTTATTTTCACCCTGTTTCTTTGGATGCTGTCCAAAGAAATTAATTAAACAAGGATATATTTGTTTCTTGTTCCAGCCTTTTTCTTGGATTCCTGCTGTTGGGCGTTGCCCCTAATTAATCACATTTTCATTTGAAATCACTTTCTTAATGATTGCTGTGCTTTTGCTCTCCACCAAGTTTTGCTTAATGCTTTAAAATAACTTATTTAAATGCAAGTGTTTATCCCAAAATAGTGTCTTTGTTGAGAAAGAAAAGAAAACTAACTTTTCTGCTGCTCCACAGTCTGAGCTAATCACTCAATAGCGTCTATGTTTTCCTTGTATGTGCCTGTGTGCACGCATATGCTTTACTTCCAGCTGTGCAATACACATCAAAACCAATCTGTGGCTCTCCAGCTTGGTAAACTATGCTACTTCTATTTTCATTTCAAAAAACAATTAGTCTTTGTTTTCTTTCAGCAAACTAAAGGAAATTACTATAATATTCTTTTCAGTTGTATCAAGATACAGGATAATTGATTTCTTCTTCCCACTTCAAAAAGAGTGTTGTTTTGTTAGAAAAAAGAAAGCCCCAAAGAAACCTAAAAATACATGCTTTTAATGGAATTATAATGCTTTTTATTGTAGAAATGCAATTTAAAAGATATCAGTGGTGAAGTCATCATTCTGCTGAAACAACTGAAATCTGTTCAGTGCTTATGAAACTGAAAGGTCCCTGGTTCAGTTTGCTGCGGGCACGAAGTCAATAGATGGCCTTGGGAAAACTACTGTCTCCCAGCCTTAATCCAAATGGATATAAGGACAAAACCAGTCCTACCATTAGACAGTGTGAGGTCTTCACCTCAAGGGTATCATGAAAGCAGAAAATACTGTTATTCAGCTTCTTACTGCCAGGTATAGGGAGAAGCACTTATGACACTTCCTAACACACTTAACAAAATGACTGACTTTAGATAACATAACACCTTGATTTTAGTAACTGAGGTTACCACTGGCAGCAAGATGTCTAAAAGCATTCATCTACCCTTCTAGGATTATATTCCCTATTATTTTGCAATCAAAGTTGACATCGCCTAGAGTGTTCTTTTAGACCAGATGGGTGGGGTATAAATAAATAAATAAATAAATAAATAAATAAATAAATAAATAAATAAATAAATAAATAAATAAATAAATTCTCCTCTTGTCTCTCAGTCTGAGTAGGCAGAAATACTGTGAGAATCTACCTCATCCTCTTAACTCTTTATATATTTTTAAACAACACATTAATTGTATTTTTATTCACTTCTTACATTTGTATCTCACATTTCCTCCAGTGTAATTAAGGCATTACATATGACTGCCTTCCTTCCCAATTTATCCTCACAACCCCATGAGGTAAGTCATGTTGAGAGGGATAAAGACTGATCCCCCCCAAGTCCTGATTTCATAGCCAAGCTGGGATTTGAGTTCAGAACTCCTGACTCCTAGTCCGACACTCTAAGCCCTACACCATTTTGAGCTCATCAAATAGTAATAGCGAATTTGCACTCTTTGTTTATTATGAAAATAGCTGCTCCAATCATAGCACTAGTACATTTTGCATATTATTGTTCATTGGTTATACACTTTCTTTAAAAATATTGAGGCTCTTCTTCAGTGGTTTGAGCTTAAATAATCTGCCTCCCTAAAGTCATTCATTGTTAAGAAACAACTGTACATTAGCTGGACATTATGAGGTATAGTGAAATCACAGATGGGGGGTCAGTCTAAACTGTATGTTTCTTTGCTTTTCTCTTTGTGGTCTACTGGACGTGGTCTCTATCAAGTCCACTAGATCAGCAAAACAGAATTTTTCCATGGAAAGATGTGTCATTTTCCTTAACACCAGATCATTATACTTTATGGAAAAGTACAAACTGGGTAACTTCAGCAGAATTCTGGAAACTTCATTTCTTATATTACATACTAAGATGTTATGCGTAGCATCCATACACATTGTTCATCACTGTCTATTTCAGTATAAATTGCTTATTCTTTGGCAAACTGAATCAAGCTAAAGTGATATGCAAAGATGCTTTAACATGATGGGAAGCCTTTTGAAAATGACTGAAAGGTGGTCACTCCCACAGAACTATTAATTGCCAAACCTCAAAAAGGCATAACTTTGTTTATAATTCAGGATTAGAAATGGGGACAAAGCTAAAAACAAACCAGGAGAATTGTCCAAAACAGCTAATTCATTGCTTCAGATTGGTTCAGGTTCATCCAAACCAGAGAACCAAAACTTTCCTGAAGCAACAACTTTTGGGGAGATTTATGAACCTTCTGGTTCATTGCCCCCTCACAGCCTCCCCGACCCCATTCCCACTGCTCCACCCCCTTCCCGCCACTGTCGTTGCATCCTTGCCTTGTCCTCACCCTCCTCTGCCACCAATGCCACCTGCCTCCACTGCCACCACCTAGCTCATTCTGTGTGCCTATAGCCTGCCCATCAACTGGTTGGTGGGCCACAAGTACACAGGCTGCAGGAAGGGAAGCCACCGCGGCTGTCTTTGCAAACACGGGGAGTCTAAAAAAAAAGCCCTGACAAACTGATTCATGGTTCATCAGTCAACCATGGGGAAATCTGTGGTTTGTGGTTCATTGTTCTACCACAAACCAATATAAACTGCCTATTCATGATTCAATAAGGATTCAAATAAAGTACAAAGCAGAAAGCTCATTTTTAATGTATGTTTTTAGAAAGTTATATATGTTTAGAAGGGGCCTAGCTGTGAGGAGGAATGATGTGAGGGTATCTTATTATTAGGATGGAGGGGGGTACATCTCCATGAATTTTTTTGGGTTGAGAACCCACCCACCCCATCCCAGTCCCCAAGCTATACTTGGTGATGTGACTGCCATGAAAGGACACAAGACTTCTTAATTTGCCACTGCATTACTTTTTCAGTAATCTAAAGGACTCACTTCATCCATGTGAGCCTGCCCAGATTTTGAGAACATCAGAGAAAGCTCTTCCTCAACACTGCCACTTTCTCAGGCACATCTAGTAATATATTGAGAAAGATGGGTTTGATTACTGCTCCCAGACTCATAAATTTCCTGCTGAAGGAGGCTAGGCTGACTCCCTCCCTGTTGTCTTCCAACCAGAAGGCAAATACCTTTCTATTTAAATGGGCTTTTGGCAACTACCCTGTTTTGCAGTAGAATCTGGCTTTTCAAAAGCTGTGAGGTAAAACCAATTTACAGATTAGGCATCTGGCATAGTGTTGTGTACACCCTGAAGCACTACATTTTAAGGTGGCTTTGGCTTCTTAGAATTAGATGATATTGTCATTCTTGAGAGGATAATTAAATGATCTACTTGAATGAATCTATATGACTGGAACATGATATAGAATTGGGATGATGGAAACCCATGGTTGGAATGGTAAGACTTGGGGAAACAATACCATATTTATTTATTTATTTATTTATTTATTGGACTTATATACCGCCCCATAGCGCTACAAGCACTCTCCGGGCGGTTTACAATTTTAATTATAAAGGCTACACATTGCCCCCCCAGCAAGCTGGGTACTCATTTTACCGACCTCGGAAGGATGGAAGGCTGAGTCAAACTTGAGCCGGCTACCTGGGATTTGAACCCCAGGTCGTGAGCACAGTTTTAGCTGCAGTACAGCGTTTTAACCACTGCGCCACGAGGCTCTTAATGGCCAGCAGATGGTCTTTAGCTCCTTCTGGGTGTAGGCACGATGGTCTGGTGCGGTCCCAGGGGCAGCAGTTCAAATGTCCCTGTCCTGGTTTCAATAAGTTTAAATTAACATCTTCTCAGATCCCCTTACCATTCCTTTTTATGACAAACTCATAACCATTCTGCCGTATTTTATCACATTCACCATCCTTTTCCCTTTGTTCAAAACTGTAATAGTCTCTAATGTAACCCAATACTGTATATAACATAGACTTTAAAAGACACAGAAGCACACAAACCAAAAGTCATCGTCCTTCTAAATTATTACAAAGAGGATTTTTTGTGTGTGCGCCTCTGGATTAGAAAGAGGAAATGTGTTAAATCTTTCAAAATACAGATTAATCAATTATGTATGCCAACGAGGTCCCTAGAATTAGCAGTGAAAAGCAGAAGCAAATTTCATAAGTACAATATATACCTCAGGGATCTTTCAGACTCAAATCCGTCAGACGGATGTAGTCTGCCTTCTTGTATGTCCATAAATCCCATGAATGTCAAAAGGACACTGTTAAATTACAGCCAATCCAAAACTTGGGCTTAGTTTGAAAAAATGAAGGAAAAGGAGAAGAAGTGGAAGGGTTTTGGAAAATCCTAAACATAACAGCAGCTTCCTTTTATCATTGTCCGCTTTTAAATTCCAATGAACATTCAGAGGGCCCTCTGTGTGGCTGAAAGCCCAGCAGCATTTCCCTGCTTGATAAATGCATGAAAAAATATATTAATGTCTTTGGCATTAGCTCATGTCAACCTAAGTCCATAAAGGTACAAATTGTGATGTACTAGCAATCACAGTGCTGAACACAAATGCCTCTTTAAAAAACTTCACTTATTTGCTGACCTTGCTTTCTCATGGGTAAAAGTCTCCACTCTCCACCCCACTTTGTTCCTCTTCCTCTCTATCTCCCTACCACACCTCCTTCAAATGCCCTGCAGAATGACTAGTGCCAAGAGATATATGAGGAGAGTATGGCGCTGAGACTCTCGGCTATGTTTACTGCCATTGGTCAAGGTTTTCATTGGGTCATTTTGCAAAAACTGTTCCTGTAAGCACTGCTCCTCTATAGCTCCAGCCATTATTAAATGGTCAATGTGAGAAAGCAGTTCTGGAATCCTATCCATGGCCACCATTTTGAGTTATCAGTACCAGTATTCATAGCTTTCCCTGTCCTTTCCATGTCCTGATCTTAAGAAGTAGAAATCCTGCATGCCTGAGGTAACTTTCTGAATTTCTTTGTATAAATTAGAACTTGTAAAAACTCTGTAGTGGCTGCATGAGGTATATGCAAAGGACTGCAGTAAAAGATTGGCATCTAGGAGCTACTCTTTTAAAAATGTTTTTGTTTTTTTTTTTGCTTACTTTACTAATATTGAGATAACAGAATGTATATCAGATACTCCAGGAAGAAAGGGCAGAGAAGGTTGTTCTTTTAAAATAACTCCTTAATTCTTTATGTTACAATTAATGAAAGAGAAATATTTTCCTTCCTTGCTTGTTTGTTTGTTGCATTTGTATCTTGCTCCCATTAGTGCTGAGGTACTACTCTGGGAGGTTACAACAATATAAAACAGAGGATAAATAAAAATAAAACCACCAGAAGCAACTACAAGTAATCATTAAACAAAACAGATGGTGCAAAACAATCATATGGGAACCAAAGTGGACAGAAGGAAAAAGGAAGAGGTGATTAACCAGTGTCAGTGTGGAAAGCCTCCCTGTAAAGCCAGGCCTTTAGTTGCCTCAAAAAAGTCAGCAGGGGGTGGGGCTAGGCAGAGCTCCTCCGGAAGCTGGTTCCACAAGGTTGGAGCCACTGCGGAGAAGGTCCTACCTCTTGTAGAAGACTTATGGGCTTCCCTCAGGGTGGCTACCCAGAAGAGCCTCAACCAAGATGATCTTGTAGAATGGGCAGATAACCTTAAGGAAAGATGCTCCAGCAAGTAACATGGGCTCAAACTGTGAAGGGCTTTGTACGCGAGTGTCAAAACCATGAATCTGATCTGACAATAGGCAACTGGGGTGATGTGGTCAAATTTGATCACACTCACCACCTGTCTGTTGCATTCTGGATATGTTGAAGTCTCCAGACCAGGCCCAAAGGAAGCCCCACATAGAGGGCACTGCAGTAGTCTATCCAGGTTTCTGGGTGGTTAACAATTGATAAGGTCAAACAAAGAAAAATAATAAGTCAACCAGTAACAATGATAATAAAAATACAAGAATAAAACAAATCAGCTCCAGCATCACAAGACAAGCAAGCCGAGAACATCAACCCATACTTGGAGGGGCAGTGCAAGCAGCAAGTTCATGAGAGATTGCCATCAAATGTGAAAAGTAGTATCTTGAGCAACATCTTAAAGGCAGGCAGGGAGAGGGTCAGGAGCAGCTCCACCACAAGCCGATTCCAGAGGGCTGGAACAGTGTTCTTTTTTTTTTTTTTTTTTTTTTGTGAAACAACAAATTGCTAACACTCCATAGGTTTGATTCTCAAAACTGCCCCAAACACAATGTATTGAAAGACATATAGTGGACCCTCGACTTACGAAGGTTCCTACTTACAAACATTTTGAGGTATGCTCCACCTGCAAAATTTTGGTTCGACTTGCAGCCAGAGCTTCGACCTATGAAAGGCAGGGGGAAAAGGCAGGGGAAATTCAAAAACCTCCCCCAGTTTTGAAAGCCCAGCAAACCAAAAGCTGCTCTGTGCTGGCTTTCGGCTTGCCAGGCTTCCAAACCCCCTCCGCTGCCCTCTTGTCTCCCATCCCCGTTGCCCCTGCCTCCTGTCCCCATGTGGGGACAGCCGAAAGCCACAGTGGGCACAGAGCAGCTTTTGGCTTGCCGGGCTTTCAAAGCTGGGGAAGGCTTTGAATTTCCCGCCCTTTCCCCCTGCCTCCTGTCCCCATGTGGGGACAGGAAGCAGAGGGCAATGGGGACAGGAGACAGAGGGCAGCGGATGCAGCTTTGAAAGCCCAGGATTTTTTCCCCTTCGGCCGGTTATGAATCAATGGGTTTTCAATGCATTTCTATGGGAAATGGACCCTTGATCTGCGGACTTTTTGACCTGTGGCCACCGTTCCAATACAGATTAATTCCATAAGTCGAGGGTCCACTGTACTCTTTAACATGCTTTCTATTTTTAAGAAATACAAAGTTGAACTTATTTAGAACCTCAACATCCTTTTGGAAAATCTACCTAAAAGTCATTGGTAGGTGCAATTGCTTTGTGCAAACTGTTTTATCATTTTGTATAAAGCCAGACATCAGTAAAATATTTTCACTACATCACTGGAAGTTTGAGCTTTTGGAAGACAGCACAAAATATAAAGGTGTTTCTTTTCACAATGATATTGCTTGAAGATGATAAAATATGTATTAAGTTAAAATTCTGTAGAACAGTCAAGTATATAATAGGCTGAAACATGATTATTGAAAACACATTTGAAGCTGAACAGTGCAACTGATATGTATATAAGTCATAGCTGTTAAATTTCATAGAGACAGTCCCAATCAACCAACAATTAGAAACATCTTCCAGTTCACCAGACAATATGTATCCCCATTTTAATGAATAAATTATTTCCAGGCACCAAACATAATCAAAGTTACCAAAAATGATAAAGACCATCTGCAGGGAAGATTGGACAAAGGAGAAATACCCAAATTGGGGTCCAGACTAGAGATGGGGATGACTCACCATTTTGGTGAGTCATCCTGCTTCGTGAGTCATCAAAACTTGATGACTCACGAAGCATGAAGTTGCCCCCATGAACCAACAAACAACAAATTTATTCATCGATTCATGGGGGTTACTAACCCCCCAACGATTACAATAAAGGGGTGTCAGATGGGGTGAGGGTAGGGGGTAAGATAGGGAGAGGAAGGGGGTGGGGGTAGGTTGTGGGGTTGCGTGGCTGTGGGGGTGGGTGGCTGCCTATCGGCCCGCCGATCAGCTGATTGGTGGACCAGTAGGCAGAATGGAAAAGCCATAGAATGGTTCCCCCCCCCATTTTGGGGAACAAATAAAAATGGGGAAATATTCATCCCATCATATTTGTGGGGGTCTCTTGAATCCACAAATATCAAGGGATGAATATTTAATGAATCAGCAATTTTAGATGAATATCGCGATTTGTTTTTTTTATTTTTCTCCATGTCTAGTTCAGACTACTAACCTCTATTGTGGTTTCCAGGGTCCACCTACATGTGTTCAAGGCACATCATAACTGTGATTGCAGGCCCATGTCCATTGGCACAAAAAGAAAAGAAACAAATTATACATTGGTCCTTTGATCTTTTAGACAACAGACCTGTATAAGGAGGGCTTGTAGTATTGAGCCCTAGGCACAGGCTGTGGGTCCCACTCTGCTACTAGGGGCACTGCTACTGCTCCTTTTCCTTTTGTGCCTCCAATGCCTTCCCTGGGTAGAAGGTGGTCCCATCTGCCAGCAGGCATCAGGGCATGGGGTTGACTGGTACAGGACTAGATCAAAGACTGCTTAGACTGGATTTTTAGTACCGCTTATGTTTACCATTTTTGTGTTTTCCATTTTTCAGAGTGACTTTTTAAAATTTTTGTATACTTATTGATCTTTGTCTTAATATTGCCTGTTAATGATGTAAGATGCCTCCTTATCCATTGTTAATAGTTTTTAAATATCGTCTTTTTATGATATTAGCCACCGTTGAGTACTCATTGTTTTCAGCTTTAAACATTGTCTTTCATTGTTGTAAGCTGCCTTGGGTTCTTTTCAAAGAGAAAGGCATGGTAAAAATATTTCAAATAAATAAATGAATAATCTTATCTGGTTAGCAAAGAATGATCGACATGCAGCCTTTACCTTAGTCAGGTAAAGGTTAGTTGCGACCCTAACAGCTATCCAATTATGATCTGTCGGGTTCTTCCTCCACCTATGCTCTAGCCTTCTCCTGTATCGCTTCATCGCTCGGAGCTCCCAGTTAAACCAGGGCGCAAGCCGAGCTCTGAGCCAACGAGGGCATTTAGGTGCAATCATGTCTATAGCCCTAGTGGCAGAGATGGACCAACTATTAACCAGAGCCTCGACAGGAGTGCCAGCCAGGTCAGCTGGAACACCTCTCATGGCCTCCTGGAATCCAACTGGATCCAGTAGACTTCGAAGGCGGACCATAGAAATAGGTCCCTGCTCCCTGTGAGGGGGGGAGTGACACTGAGAGGTTACACTTTATTAGGTGGTGATCTGACCATGACAAGGGGACCGACACAAGGTTGGTCACCATCAGATCACTCTTGCTCCAATTAGTGGAAAAATGTATGGCCACCCATGTGGGTGGGGCCGATGACATGTTGGGACATATTCAAGGAAGCCATGGTTTCCAAGAACTCAAGAACTGGCCCAATGGTCTCTGCCCCCACATGCACGTTGAAGTCACCCAAGACCAAAAGCCTCAGGGACCCCAACAATGCCGCGGAGACAAAGTCGGCCAGCTCCGGTAGGGAGATGGCTGGGTCGCAGGGATCACGGTAACCCAGCAAAATCCCAATACCATCCCTAGCCCCAATTGACACGTGGAGTGCCTCTAGACCCGGCTTGACCACCGAGGAGCGCCTAGTAACCTCTAAGATGGATTTGTAAACAATGGCTACTCCCCCACCCCTCCAGTCTACCCTGGTGTTGAACAGCATAACCGGGTGGGCAGATAAGAGCCAGGGGAGGAACCCCTCCCCACTAATCCACGTCTCAGTTATGCATGCCAGGTCTGCATCCTCCTCCAGGATAAGGTCATGGATAACCTGGGTTTTATTGGATATAGACCTGGCATTCAACAGTACCAGGTTTAGAGTGAAGGGCCGGCTGGGCTGGCTACCTCGGTACTGGGGGTTGATCACAGTCTCAGAACAATGAACAGCCTTCAAACATCTGCTCATCGTTCTTCTGACATGAGTAGGGACTGTGCCAATGCCATATCTCCCTCTACCCGTGATCACCGAGATGTTAAAAGGCCCCTTGCTGGGTAGACAGGCCTTTCTCTCCATATCCAAAAGAAAAGAAAAGAAAAACTAATAAGGAACAATTACCCTAAATTAATAAAAATTAATAAAACAAATAAACTTGAATACAAGATAGATACATAAATCCCAATAAAGTACAATAACATTAAAATCCCAGATTATAAACCCCTTATGTATAAATTGAACTAAATTTTTAAAGAAATCATGTGCTAAACCCCACACATAATTCTGATCTTTCCTCCTCCTCCACACAACCTTGTCCTTTTCACATATTGCAGGTTTCAATGTGATTTTTGGTGTTATTAAAGCTGATGTTAATGATAGAGTTACTGGGGAACAGGTGTTATTCGTGGAATATACCACAAAGATCTTAAACGTAAGAATAGGAGTGAACAAGATCCAAAGTATAGATGGAACTGTCACTAGCCTTTCCCATCCCCGGGAAAGAGGCAAAGCGTCTCTGCAATGAGTCTGAAGGAAAGAGACTAAGCAAAGCGATCTTAGGGAAGGTCCCGTCCCTTGGAAATCTGACATGGCGACCATGATGCTGGAGACCAGAAGAGCCAATTCTCTCTCCTTCACAGCCGCCCAGAGTTTCACCCAGAGATTTGCCCCACAGCCTTGGACACTGACTTGCCAGAAAAACAAAAGTCTCCACAGCCAGCCACAGAGAATCTGGCAGTCTCTGCCCCAGGGTTCAGCTTCAGACATGCTGACAGGGGTAGCTTCTGGGAGAGGGGGAAGGAGGACCAGCCTCCAGCGTCCAGGTCCTTTCCCTCCAGTAGTCACCTCCAGAGTCCAACTGGATCCTGGGGGGAAGGGATGCGAACCTCCAACCTCTGGTCCCTTCCCTCCGGTGGTCTCCTCCCAAGTCCAGTGGGTCCTGGGGGGTTGAGGGGCATGAGCTTCCAGCCTATGGGTCCCTTCCTCTGGTAGTCTCCTCAAGTTAATGCCTCCAGACCTCGAAAGCAGTTTTGATGGCCAGGAGTTCCCACTCCCAGATGATGTAGTTGCATTCTGAAGGTGTTAACTGCTGGGAGTAAAAAGTGCAGGACTGCAGTGGCTGTGAGGGGTCCTCACCAGTGTGACTTCACAGAAAGCTCAGAGAGGACTTGGAAACAAAGCAAAACAAAATGACACATACAGGAAGTGGAAGGAAAGCCAGGCCACAAAGAAAAAGTATAAACAAGTACTGTAGCAAGGAATTGCAGGGGTCGCATTAGAAGAGCAAAAGCTGAGAATAAGCTGAGGCTAGCTAAAGATGCTTAAAACAACAAAAAAGCATTCTTCAAGCATGTGCATAGCAAAAGACAAAGAAAAGAAGCAGTGGCTCAGCTACTCGATGGAGATGAAAAAATGATAACAGAAGACAAAGAAAGGCAGAAGTGCTCAATTCCTATTTTAGCTCAGTCTTTCCCCCAAAGGACACATTATGACACTCCAGACAAATATGAAGTGCAAGTGGATTGCCAAGATTGTAGCTGGAGACTGATAAACAAATAGTCAAGGAATACATTATTACCTTGAATGAGTTCTAATCTCCAGGGCTAGATGAACTGCATTCAAGGGTGTTGAAAGATCTGGCTGAAGAATTCTCAGAACCACTATCCATTATATTCATAAAATCATGGGAAATGAGTCAAGTGCCAGATGATTGGAGAAGGGCTAGTGTTGTCCCTATCTATAAAAAGGAGGAACCTGGGAAGTACAGAACAGTCAGCCTGAAATCAATTCCAGGGAAAGTTCTGGAATAAATTATAAAGCAATCACTATGGAAACACCTAGAAAACAAAGCAGTAATAACTAGAAAACAACATGGATTTGTCAAGAACAAATCCTGCTAGACTAATCTGATGTCATTTTTTCATCAGGTAGCTTCCCAGATAGACAAAGGGAATGCTGTAGACATAGTATATCTTGACTTCAGCAAAGCTTTTGACAAAGTGCCCTATGATATTCTGGTTAGCAAGTTAACTAGGTGTGGGCTGGATAGAACAACTCTCAGCTGGATACACAGTTGGCTACAGCTTGTATTCAGAGAGTGATGATTACTGACTCCTTCTCAAACTGGAAGGAGGTACCAAGTGGGTTACCCCAGGACTCAGTTCTAGGCCCAGTGCTCTTCAGTATTTTTATTAATGACCTGGATCAGGGCATGCAGGGAATACTAATCAAATTTGCGGATAACACAAAATTGGGTGGAATAGCTAATACCCTGGAACACAGAAACAAAATTCAAATTGATCTAGATAGGCTTGAGCACAGAGCTGAAAACAACAAATGAAATTCAATGGGGGTAAATGCAAAGTACTGCATGTGGGTAAAAGAAACCAAGCACACAGTTACAAAATGGGGAAAAAACCTGGTTCAGCAATACTACAAGCGAGAAGGATCTTAGAGTCATTGTAGATCGCAAGCTGAATATCAGCCAATTGTTGTGATTGCTCCCAAGGCACCACCTTTGGGCAGTGTGAACACTCTTTGCTATCCACCCGGGATAGAGCAAGGCTGTGGTCAAGTCTCACAAGTATTGTGTAAGGGGGAGGGAAAGCCCAGGTATTTAAAGGGCTTTCCCCCTCGCACTGCCCTCTTCTTTTTTGGGGCTACCAAGGGAAAAGGAGAACGTGCACTGGATTGTTTTGACTGCATCCTGCATCGGGCGGATGAGCTTTTCAAGGAGTGGAGGGCAGCACCGGCTCCCTCTCCAGGCTGAGTTGATCCATAGTTTATTTCATTGAATTGTTTTACCAATTGTTATTATTTATGGTTGAGTTAATTTTTGTTATTTATAGTGTTTGTGAGTGTTGGTTGACAAAGGGGGTGGCAGCAGCGTGGTTTTGAGCCGTGGCGTGGCAGCGCGAAAGTTTTAAAACAAAAATAAAAGGGGAAAAGAACAGGGAAAGGGTAAATTCGGCCGGACATTGGGACTCACAACAGAAAGTAAGGGAGTTAACGGGGCATTAGGCAGTTTGCCTTTCTTCTGTTTCTTTTAGCATAGCAGCTAATCTTGTTCTCCTTTGTTGTCAGCACCCCCCTCCACTTGATACTCGCTTTGTGCTTAAAGCATAGGGAGGCCTTGTTTCAGCTTTTCCCCTATGGGCACCATTTCGATTTTCTGGTACCAATTTTCATTTTAAATTCAGCTGTCTGGAGTTATTGGGGATAGGTGTCTGACTGTTCCCCCCCCCCCAATGTCTTTGCCGGCGGTTACTGTATAGTAAAGCCCTCACTGAGTGGTTCCCATTTTGAATTTCAAAGCTAACAGGTGTAAGCCTTTGATCTAGGCAGCCAAAAGGCTTATTAAGTGTCGCACCAGCCTGATACACTGCTTAATTTGGTGGGCCGGCCATTTTGTTTGGGTGGCCATTTTGTTTTTTCTTCTCCTGCTTGCATCCTCCAATTTAATTTAGGGCTCCTTCTTCAGCATAGCCTAGTGGTATAAGCTTACCTTATTTAGTTAGCAGAGGATATGCATAAGTACTAACTAACTACAGGGTATTAATTAATGGCAATTTAAATAAAAAAGAAAAAATATTAACTGATCAATAAGTGATTAATTCTAGTAGTGTACAGCAATAAGATTACAGTTTATTTATTTATTTATTTAGATAGTCAATAAAGACAAATTTATTTAGATAAGTGATCATTTAAAGTTTATTTATTTATCATCAATCATTCTAAAATTCAAATACAAGCATTAATTAATAAATATATATCCATTATAGAGGCCATTTAATTAGGCTTCAATTGATCATTCAAGTTAGCTATTGGTTACAGTGGGTTAAGAGCAGCATTATAAGGATCTGAACTCTTTCAAAGCAGAGTTCAGCTGTTATAAACACATTAGCTCTGCGACTCAGCTAATTAAGTTGGGTGTGTGGGCTACTTTTACTACTTACTTACAAACAGCTATAGTAGATGTGGCATCAAGGAAGATGGGTGGAAACAAGAAGGGGAAGCAGCCCACAAAGAAGAGGCAAGCACCCCAAGTGTCTCCCCCTCAATCCTCTTCCAATGAGGAATCATGTCCAATATGGTGTAAACTACAGAACAAGATTTCCGCTCTGGAAGCTCAGAGGTTAGCGGGACAGCCCGCTCAGACTGTCGTGGTACAGGCCCATAGATCAACTAGGGACTCTAGAAGTCATAAGATGGCCAAGCTGATGGCTATGGTTCAGGAACTGATAGAGTGATTTGCCATGCTTGAGTCTGCCCAGGTTCTGGAAGTGCCAACCAGGTCCAATGAGGATGGGGCATTGGTGACTCTGAGGGTTCACAGCATCAAGAAGCAAAGGTCTTCTACCCCTTTGGCATCTGAGCCATCATACTGTACATCTGCCAAGAGGGACAGGATGAGGTAGAGGATGTCGGCAGCAGTACCCCACAGCCTTGGGAATAAGGATATGATACATGTTCCAGAAAGAGATCACTGGGAAACAAGGGAGAGATCTCAACATGCTTGGGGAAACTGAGGTTTTAAAAATTATTTTCCAAGTCTTCAAGGGATTTTTTTTTTTATTTAGGAAGATATTTTTTATTTTTTGTTTACAAACTCCACCCCCCCTCAATAAAAACAGAATGGCCCAAATAGTAATAAACATGCTCAATAGCTACTGTACTAGCTTTTGAGAGTCCATTAGAAAAGAAAATTGAGGAAGAGATGAATTGGAGTTTCCTAGAAGAAGAAATCCTTAGCTGTCCGGAATCTTGAAGAAAGCGCTCTGAAACTAATTTTTTATACTGTATATCTTCCACCAATTATCATTTTGCCTTCATCTGCTTCTAATAATAGCTTCCATTATGCTTTGTTCTGCACCCAGTTTGCACAGATAAAATGCACCCTTGTCTGACACCTTTCATTATGGAAAACCATGTTGTTTCTACTTATTCTGTCCTAATAGTAGCTTCTTGTCCAGAGCATAGATTATGCTTCATGGCAATAAGCTTCATGACAATAAACTTATTTTTTAAATAACCATCCAGTGAGAAGAAAAGAAAAAGACAAAAGAGGTAAGGGAAAAAAGGAGCAAGGAGGAAATTGGAAATCAGCCCTTGTTTACAAGATCAGCAGGTGAAAGTTCATTTGCTTTAGCCAACCAGACAGGAGTCAGAGAAGAAACTTGGGAACTAGTCCCTGTTTGCAGCTTAAAATAACTGTTCTGTAGCCTACCTCCTACAAATGTGGACAGCTACAGCAGAAACGTCTTTAACAAGCTGCAAACAAGAGCTGATTGCCAATATACTCCTTTCTGTCTGCTGGCTCCTGTGTAGTCAAGGTAAAGAAACTTTACCCAGGGAAACCTGAATTTTTGCATGCCAATTCACAGGAGATCAATGTGAATTTTTCCAGCTGTATAGTCACACTGTAAGTTAAGCTTACTTAAATGAACCTAACATTGAAGAACTAGAACACATTTTGTATAAGTAAAGTCATGTAGATGTTTATAGAACTACTTCCTGGAAATTGTTAGTTGTGCTAGTTGATTTCAGTGTTTCTTTGTAGCTATACTTAGTTAGCTATTCAGTCTTAGATGAGCAACTGGTTTAATCAGCTCTTAATAAGCTGGCTAGGTAGCTCAGTGAACTGTAGCACCAGTTGAGAGTTTGATTCCCCACCCTGCCTTGTAGGAGGAGAGCCATCCTGTGTACTCTTGAGCAAACTGCATAGTCTCACAGCAACCCCAGAAAAAAGCTTCTCAAAAATTTATATCTAGAAAAGCCTAGAAAGAATAATCATAAATTGGAATCAACTTGACAGCACAAAAGTAGTATTATTGACTTATTAATAAAGTATCAGTAACAACATTATTGACATTTTATAAACTTTGTAAGCTGTCTTGACAGGGTTTTGTTGTATGGGTTGCCTCACAATAGATTAAATACATTAAAAATAATCAGTAAGTGACTGAACTTGCAGAGTAATGTTACATATTCTCACTTCCCCAAGTAGTAATAAATCAGAGATAGTGCTGTAGAGTTCATTTTATCTGGATTCTTGCAGCAGATAGGAAATCTACTATCCCTGATACCAAGATGCATCTTTACTTTCAACCAGCTTTAGACTCTCTGTCTCTTGAATTCAAATATCAATCTTGGCCCGAATGTCCCACTCTATTCTCTAGACTTCCAAGAGGTGTCACTTTCAGAAGGCTGGATCCCATAGTTTCTGTCACTAAACACCACGGAAATATTTCTGTAAAGGCCCTGACTACGTTTGGAGTGCTCAAGATGGCCTATCTCAAAACCAGTACTGAGATTCCTAGTACAAATTCTTCCAATAAAGCCTTCTCCATAGAGACTTCACAATCCCTCCTTAAGCCAACTGTGGTTTCTCCAGTACTCTTTCAAGGAACTCTCTTCTGATATAACACAGGAAGAAAATAAGCACATGAAGGTATGGGCATGCAGTTAAAGCAATCACACATCTACATTTTTAACACCCATTTGTGGAAAACCCAGTGCGGTTTTCACAGAGAAGGCTAGCCTGCCTCTTCCAATTTGGGCAGTCAGCTAGAGACACAAGGCAGACAAATAATAAATATGCGAAGAGCTTTACATATTCATAGGCATAAGTCAGGCAGCCATTATATTTTCCAGAAATACAGCTTTGATGGAGAGGGAACCCTACTCACAACAAGACTGGTTCACTTTGGCTTAAATCTTTATGGCTCATGGGAGGGAGCAAGTGTCAGATGTTTTCATTTAGGGAAAGAAAGATGTAATTGAGAGGACTGGCTTTCTTTAAAGCACTAAGTGTCTATTTGCTTCCTACTGCCAGGAAGCTCTTGGATTGCCCACAGAACATTTAAATAGTGTCCTAGTTATCACTAAGCAAGAAATTAGATGATAAAACTAACACACTATTACAAACAGAACTGCCCTGAGAGGGAAATTCTGTTTAGTTTATCCTAGCAGAAGCTTGCCCTAATCCACATTTGACAAAGTAGTCTCCTTTTGTTTTGCATTGGTGAATTAGGAGATTGGTACTTTAGCTGTAACCCTTCAGACTTCAGGTGTGCACTCAAATAACTGAACGATTCCTTTGTATAAAAAGATTTTCTCCACTAGAGAGATCAAGGACAAGATATGTTCTCTCCTTCTTACACATATAAATCTATGTGGTGCTGAAATTCTTCCGTGCAAATTCGATCACTCTCAATTTGATAGAAAAGAAGCTCCTTAAAAAAAAAAAAACTTCCAAAGTGAAATTTCAGGGACATTTTCATGAACAAGCTTTAGGATTCATGTCCCTACCTTAGGAGGGGGATATGTATCTTGTATGCCTTTGTACAAAATAATTGTTGTGGCATCCACCATTCCCCCCCCTCTCAATAAAGCCCAAGAGAAGATGTCATAAGCTAAGTTTGGGTGCAATCAGACAGTGATAAAGGATCACATCTGATTATGTTCAGAAGGCTTGCTTTCCTGGGAACAATCTTCCTTAAATAAATACTTCTGTTCATATAGGAATTACTCCAGCCCAGCTCCAAAAAAGAGTAACTCTGCCAGTGGACCAGGAAGGTCCAGAGCAAGCTTGGGCTGGTTTGTGATCTCCTTTGTGATCTGATTGCTGGAAAAGAATTTGCATTGGACCCTGCCACAAGTGGACCAAAATGCAAGATATGTCTCTGTCTGATCATACTATCAGTCTTTCCACAGGGCATTTTCAGATTAAGAAGTGTGGGCAGCCAGGGAAGCTGCAGAGCAAGAGTGGTTTTTTAAGACAGAGAAAAAGCAAATGCAGCACCCTCACTAAGTCATATGACTAGTGACCTATAGGAGGTGCCTGTGCTGACTTCTTAAGCTGCAACAATTTGCCACTGAAAATTACACTAATAGCATCCCACCAGTGTGCATAATAAACAGGACTTCTGCTAATACAGTATCTTTATATTCTGGACATTTGCCCCAGCATGCCGTGGCATAGTGTGGGTTGCCAAGCATCCAGGGCAAGGCAAGTATTGCAGCACACGGGTCACTTGGCAGCTCTGAGGCACAGAACATGGGTGGGGCATGGGGGCAGGGTAGGAAAAGCCCCAACGGTGGTACCATGAAGTGGCCACAGCAGCAGTGAGCCTGGCACCCCTGGCAGCTCAGACTTGGACTGCCAAGAGGGGGAAGAAGAGTAGTAGTAGGAGCTGCAGGAGCATAGTGGACATGGTGGCCCATGTGCCCCTAAGAATTTTGTGCTCAGGGTGACCACCCATGTAGTCCCTCCCCCATGCTATACCACTACCAGCATGAGGATAATGGTGGGTGCTAGAAGAGGGCACCTTCTTGTTGTTGAATTCAACTGGCAGCAACTGAGATAATGAACAAACAGGACTAGGTCAACTCACATTTGGACTCCGGTAGCAATAATGTATGGCTTAGAAGTTTTACAAGGCACTACAGGACCAAGACCATGTGCCATATGTTCGCTGGTCCAAAACACTCCATCCTCCCCATCTAGGACAGAACAGCCATAGCTATGGAAATGTGAGTGCATGGAGTGAGTAGTAAACACAGTTTTTGCTGTTGTTGTCCAACATCATGCCTGATCATGGGCCATGCCTGTTAAGTATTAGCCATAGGTTCTTCTTTCCTAGCTTTATGGACCTTAAGCCAGTGTGGGATTGATTTAACTCTAGTCTCAAATACACAGCTTTTAATATCAGTGGACATAAACATTTAAACAAAGCTATTTCTGGATGTGTTTACTGTTATAGCATGAAAATGTTCACCCTTCATTAGTTTTAGACCTTTCACTTCTAGCAGTGCTTCTGTAGAAATGAGACCAGCCAAACTTGCATTCCCTCAACCAAACATGCACTTTAAAGGCTGGGAGAGCCCGTATAGTAAAACCTAGTAAGTGGGCAGTATTAATATTTACAAGCCAAGTTCCTTGCATATGGAATCAATCAAATTATTGCATTTAAGAAAAAAAATTCAGAATCAATAAACCTTCACACCTGTCCTGTTGTATTCCAGGAAATAATACAGAAGTGATCAGCTTTCTGGAAATGTGAACTTTTTTCTGGATTTGGTGAAAATCCAGTATAGAGTAGACCAACTGAAATGAATACAGTATGGCTTGTTAGTCACACTTCACATCTCAGCAGGCCTGTTCAAAGTAAAAGCAATGTAGCCCTTTTCGTTTGCAGACATGTTTTTGGATTTGTACTGTAATGATGACTGGCTATAAAAAGAGTAATTTGACTGATTGAAAATACAGGGTTAGGGTTGGACATGGATCTAAGACAAAGTCACTGGAAAACATCATCAAACCTTGAGGGTTCACAAAATAGTAGCTTCATCAACCAGGGCTTGGACATAACATATTAAGAATAATATATTATTTTGTTGGGGCTTAAAAAAAAAGAGGGAAAACGACTTCACACTTGGCTTTTAACTTCAAGGAGTCCCATAATCACTAATTTTTTTAAAGAACAATGAATAATGAGCTCTGACATTATTCCATTATTCTTCTGTCCTTATCTTGGACCAGTAATCAGAGGTTGGAGATAAGGAGCTATTTAAAGCCTGGGAATGTTTTGCAATGAACTATGGTTTGCAGCCTTCTTTCCTAGAAATCTGATGCAGAATAGAAGTTTTACTGCCCAACATAGCTGTGTAGATTTTACTTGCAATATGTTGTACACATATATTTGTGAATAAATTACCACAAAGACATTCTGAATTTGCAGTAGATTTTTTCATTCAAAGGATATTAAAATATGCCATGCTAAATAATAGTTTCTCCTAGGCTTTTACTCAAGGGAAGTGGGAATGCTAAGGAGAAACGTATTTGATATTAATTTAGGAGATAAATAATCTGTGATGAGTAATTTGTTACTATTATTTCATGTGGACACAAGTCCTGATGCAGTTGCAATGTGAAATGTGCCAATGAAGATCCTACTCTGAGAATCCAGTATGTTGAAGAGCAGAGGAAAGGAAGATTATCAAACAGAGGACGAATAGGAATTAACAGCAATTACTGTACAAGCAAAATTTGAGCAGTGAGGCACTACATCCTAATTCTGAACTACAGCAAAAGTTTAGGTTGTTGTTCTAGCACCACCAACAACAACAAAACGCTGACAACTTGTGGCTCTATGTATTTCTAAAGTATGATGTACTCTGAGATGAACAGTGCTTAGACAAGCTGGGTTTTAGGCCCAAATTACTCTAAGAATAGCCAGTCACTAATCTGAAGAACAGGTAAACAAACTTCATATTGTGAGGACTGTCAGGAGTACTTTAGTGTAGGAACAATTAAAGAGCAGCTCTGTGTCTGCAAGATGAATCCTGAAATCGATGTCTGCTTTAAGAATATCTACCTGACTCAGAGCCCTAGCCCCAATATTATGAAATTTAGCCAAAGAAATTTAGTGTGCATCCTAAAGGAACCTAGAAACATGCATCTGGAGGTTACTGTGGTTTTAAAACACATTTGCCAGAGTCTTATCGATCATGCCTGCCAACCTAACTCCATTAGTGTAAATCTCAGTTGCAAATAGTTGCAGGATAAGTTGGCACAGGTAATTGCTGTTGCACACCAACAACCTCATGTGAAACAGCAGATGTCTATGGTGACTTCTCAGCTTGTGGCAATTCACAGCTGAAATTTACACCAATGGAGTTCAGCTAGTATAATTTTTCAGTTGGATTCCAACCAGTTATTTTAATGTCTCTATGTTTCAAGCCTGCAGTAAGAACTTCAGTCACAAGGTGGTGGACTTCCCTAACAAGCACATAGGTTTGTGGTTGATACAATTTAAATCATAGGGAAAAGAGAAAGGGACAGGATTATTGGGCTCCTTCCTCCTTCCTGGCAGACCATTTTCATAGGCATGGTGTGGGTAAGCTCCTTGCTTAGAAGAATTGGATGTGTGCTACGGTTCCCAGTAGCCATGGTATTCTCAGATGGGAAGCTGTGTACTTGGTAACTATACATCGAACATGATCCTACTGATATTTGGGCAATATTTGTGGCTATTTATTTATTGTTTAGTTAAAATGTTTTTACTCTTGTTGTTGTGTAGTCGTTAAGTCGTGTCTGAGTCTTTGTGACCCTGTGTTTTTACCCTACCTTTCACTTAAAAAGGATCCAAGATGGCTTATATCATTAAAAGACAATATTGAAAGCTAAAAACAGTAAGTATAAACATACTAAAAAGGATCAAATAAATGGCACACTAAAAAACGGTAAACAAAAGCCGTACCAAAACACATTAAAAGTAGTAAAGCACAACAATCCATTAAAAAAGCCAATTCAGGCAGCGAGTCGCTGAGAGAAAACTTGCCTGCTTGTGGAAGGATAGCAAAGATGAGGCCAGCCTGGCCTCCTGTGGAAGGGAGTGCCAAAGTCTTGTGAGCAGTAAGAGAAGAAGGTCCACCGAATGCACCTGTGAAGGTGATGGGACTGAAAGAAAGGCATCTCCTGATTATTTTAACACTCAGATAAGCTCATAAAGGGAGATGTGTTCCTGGAAATAACTTGGACCCAAGCCATTTAGGGATATATAGGTTTGAATCTATTTTCAGGAATTCCTGAGTTGCTGGGATGTGTCTTAGCTGTGTGCCTGGTCACATTCATTCATTCATTCACTTATTTATTTATTTGTTTGTTTGTTTTACTTATATGCCACTCTACCCAAAGGTCTCTGGGTGGCTTGCAACAATTAAAAAAATTAAAATACAATTAAAATGGATACTCTAAAAATTGCCATCAGGACCCACATGTCTAACCACACAATCAATAAGCCCTCTAATACTTCACAATGTAGCTGCAATTACTTGTGGCAAGTTACACAAATCATACAAAAATACTGGTAGCATTCTGGCTATTGTGTCATTCTCTTTATGAGAATGACACAATAGAATAACAATATATAAATCAGTGAGGATAACAATATATAAATCAATATTTCCATCAATATTAGTAGGATCCAAGCATCCTGCAATTAGTCAGTGGGGGATAGGTAAATAATTCCTAGCCACCTTTTGTTCAGTATGCCAGGCAGGTGACCTAGGCAAAACAACAACAACTCTATTTAACCCTTAGATGACTGGTTCAACTTTCCCTGGACCCACTGGGCAAACTGGTGGGTCAAGTGTTGGTAAAAGAAGGTGATGTTGATCTTGTTGATCTCTTTCTGATCTCTGGTGTCAGTATGAACAGTGACACAGTGTTGTGATACTTTCCTTCCGAAGAGACAAAATGCCCTTGCTCTACAATTGCCCAAACATGTGGTGACAAAGAAGAACCAGGCGTTCAAGTAAGTGGAGCTAGTTTACAGATTTGGTAATGAGCCATTGGCAATTACGTACACAGGAGAACCAACCTCCAGAAATAAAAAGAGTTTGGAAAGCATCTCACAATCTACACTAACTGGATCTCTCTCTCGATCTCTCTGTCTCTCTCTCTCTCTCTCTCACACACACACACACACACACACACACACACACACACACACATTTTGTAGAACATGATCACATTTAGTAAGCAAGAAAAAGGTGAGCATGCAGAGTTAATAATTTTGCTGTTTCAAGAGGTATTACTTTAACTAAATAAGTCTTAGTGTGAAAAAAAAATCCCACTGAGAATATGCTTTTGTGCCTGCATATGTGTTCGTGTATACGATATATTTTTCTGAAGAAAATGCCATAAGAATGTAACATATCATATACTGAAATTAAATATTGCTTCCTCATTTGGTAATATAGCTAATCAAACACTTTTCTGAAAGTCACTGAAGCAATTCTTGTATCCTTCCTGAAGTTCATGTACTATTCCACAGTTTGGTTGTTGTTGCATTCATACAAATCCCTCCATTCTTTTGCCTTTAAATAGCAATGCCCCGGAGGGCCTCAGTGACTGCCTCCCTTCCTCCCCTCCCCCACATCCTATTAATCCTATTAATGAAACAGCCAGGATCCAGAGTCAAAGTGGCTTATGTTATGCACAACCAGAATCCATTTCCTAATGAGTCCCTCTAAATCTGCCATCAGATTATTTTATTGACTCTAAGATCATCATTAAGCAGCGATTCACTTTCTGGTTTGAAGTTTCCGTACTCCTTAACCTGTGGATTTTCCAATGACATTTAATAATCAGTAATTGAGCACTGCCTGCCCTAGCTTTTTATGTTTCCAAGAAATCAAGCCAATGTGTGAAAAGACGAGACAGGAACACCCTTGAAATTTCCCAGAGTCCTGTGACATATATGCAGCAGATTAACAAACAGGAAATCAACACACTGAATGGCTCATCAACACGTCGGAAGATGTAATTGCTTCCTGATTAGAAAAGGTGCCATGACACTACATCCTTGCTGGAACAAGTAACACGCTGAATACATCAATGTGTAGCTGCTTTTTACACTTCAAAGTCTTTGCTTTTATTTTTCTGTTGCATAATTAAGGTCTGAAGTTTAGACCTAAATTACGCATTATGCAAGCGAAGAATGCCGAGTGCACCCTGAATTTATTGGAGTTGCAGCACTAGAGGAGGGGCCCAGTGTGCTCACACAGGCATATGTTCATAACTGAAATTGACTGCAGCTGTCTGGACAGCTCAGTGTGTTGGATACTTGGCTGTGGGGGCAGAAGTTGAGAGTTTGGTTCCTTATTGTGCTTTCCAGTTGAAGAGACAGCCTTGGGAGCTTTGGGCAAACTGCACAGTCCCAGAGTGCCACGAGAAGAGGTAAAACACCTCTGAGTACTCTATATCTAGTAAAACCCTGGAAAGTGTCATGATAAGTTGGAAATGGCTTAGCAACATGTTGTTGGTACTGCCGCTGTTGTTGTTGCTGTTGTTATTGTTAATTTTTTTGTGTTGGCCATTCGAACAAAGGGCTACATATGTGACTCATATAAACAAACCAAGAAGCCAACTCATCCCATCGACCAGACTTATTCAGGACTATTCACATGCCAAATGTGACATCTGCATATATCTTAAACATAGAAAGATAACATAAAACTGTGGAGTTGTAGTGTCAGATTATGCCATTAAGCCTTCCATGAGCATGCCTAACACAGCCACATCAGATGAATAGGAATCTCGTTATTGCTGAGAAGTAATGGGAAGACCATTTTGTTGAGAATTGTCCTCCCAGCACAGAACTAGTGTCTTTCTGTGAAGATAAGCACATCTAGAAGGCAGGCAGAAGACGACAGGCTGATTGATCAAAAAGACACAAGCAACCCTTTCAATATTGCTACTTTTACACAGCAGTTATCTTATTTTTGGGGCTTCATTGAGAAAATTTATATTTACTATAGACCCTTAATTACACTAAATTGCCCTTACTAGAAAATGCATTCACTTAATAACATATTAATAAATACTTTATGTATTTTCAGTCATGAGTGCTCACTGGAAGGACAGATCCTGAAGCTGAGGCTCCAGTACTTTGGCCATCTAATGAGAAGAGAAGACACCCTGGAAAAGACCCTGATGTTGGGAAAGTGTGATGGCAAGAGGAGAAGGGGACAACCAAGGATGAGATGGCTGGACAGTGTCTGCGAAGCAACCAACATGAATTTGACACAACTCCGGGAGCCAGTAGAAGATAGGAGGGCCTGGCGTGCTCTGGTCCATGGGGTCACAAAGAGTCGGACACGACTAAATGACTAAACGAACGAATTTTCAGTCAAGTCTTCTGCTATTTCCTGGGCTTCCTAGATGTGTTAACTGCAACAGGGGGTGAGGGTGGGGAAAGAAAATGTATGGTATAGAGTGAATATCGACCCTATCTTGATGTGGGGGCGCTCACTACCTTGGTACATGCACTCGTAATCTCAAGATTAGACCACTGTAATGCACTCTACATGGGGCTACCTTTGAAGTTGACGCGGAAACTCCAGGTGGTGCAGAATGCGGCAGCCAGACTCCTTAGTGGAGTGAGAAAATACCACCATATTTCTCCTATTCTGGCTGCACTGCATTGGCTGCCCATTCGGTTCCGTATCGACTTCAAAGTCTTGATGCTTACGTATAAAGCCCTAAACGGTTTAGGGCCTTGATACTTGGCAGTATCCAAGCTCTACCCATGTCACTCGTGCGAGCCAAGAGGTGAGGCTCAGGAGCCTGATGCTGAGGGAGGCCCGGAAGGAAAAAACAAGAAACCGGGCCTTCTCGGCGGTGGCTCCTCGCCTCTGGAACAATCTGCCTCCAGAGATTCATGCAGCCCCCTCGCTGGATATTTTTAAAAACCAACTAAAAACATGGATGTCCAGGCAGGCCTTCTCCTCCAGTTAATATCTGATTTTCCTTTTTTCTTCTGTGGTTTATCTTTGATTTTTTCTACCCCGTCTTGAAGTATTGGCTATTTAATGTTATAACTCTCTTTATTATTATTTTTTGTTGTATGTGTCTGTAAACTGCCTAGAGTGTTCACAACGACCAGATAGGAAGGAAATAAATAAATAAATAAATAAATAAATAAATAAATAAATAAATAAATAAATAAATAAATAAATAAATAAATAAATAAATAAATAAAGTTGTAAAGAGAAACAGACACACAAGAGGTGGAAAAACCTGGACACCTACATGTGCCCAATGATGTCATAGTGCTACCCTATCTCTCATGCACTAGAAGTTGTGCATTTTCACAGTTAGTACCACGGTGGTATTTTGGCTGAGGAAGCAGTTGTGTAACTAGTTGTTTAAGTGCATAACCTCTTGTGTAAATGCTTGCCTGTGTAATCACAGAGTCATAGAATCTTAGAATAATTGAGTTGGAAGGGGCCTACAGGGCCATCAAGTACAACACCCTGCTCAATGGAGCAATCCAAACCAAAGCAGATCTTGAGAGATGGTTGCCCAATTTTCTCTTGAGTGCCTCCACCATTGCAACACTGACCATCTCCTAAGGTATTTGATTCCATTGCTGTACTGTTATAACAGTTAAGAGGTTTTTCCTGATATTCAGCATAAATCTGGCTTCCTATAGCATGAGTCCATTATTACGTGTCCTGCACTCTGGGATGATTGAGAACAGATCTTGCCCCTCTTCTATATGACTTTCAAGTATTTGAAAAGTACTTTCATAACTCTCCTTAGTCTTCTTTTCTCAAGGAGAACCTGCCCAGTTCTTTCAGTCTTTCCTCATAGGGCTTGGTTTCCAGTCCCTTGATTATCCTTGCTGCTCTTTTCTGAACTTGCTTCAGTTTGTTAACATCCTTCTTAAAGTGAGGTGTCCAGAACTGGACATAATACTCTAGATGAGGCCTAACAAGTGCTGAATAGGAGGAAACTAGTACCTCATAGGATTCTGAGACTATACTTCTGTTAATGCAGACATGCATTTGCCTTTTTCATAGCCACATCACACGATTGGGTCATATTCAGTTTTTGATCTACAACCATTCCAAGATCCTTCTCACTCATAGTATTACTGAGCCAAGTATTCCCCATCTTATAACTGTGCATTTGTGTCGTCCCCCCCCCCCACCTGGTATGGAACTTTAAATTTCAGTCAGTTAAATTTCATTCTGTTGTTTTCAGCTCAATGCTCGAGCCTATTAAGGTCTTTTTTGAATCTTATTCCTACAGTATCTTCCAAGGTATTGGCTAGTCCACCCAATTTTGTGACATCCGCCAATTTGGTACGTATTCCTCATCCAAGTCATTAATAAAAATACTGAAGTGCAGCGAGCCCAGAATTGGCTACCCTACTTGTTACATCCTCCCAGTTTGAGAAGGAGCCATTGATAACCACCCTCTGAGTACAGTTCTGCCGCCAACTGTGTATATACCTGACAGCTGTTCTATCCAGTCCACACTTATTTAATCCTATGCAACTCTGCTAAACATTTATTTATGCCAGATAACAACTAGATTTTTCATACCTAATTTCAGACAGCGTGGACAAATGGTTTGAATTCTATTAGTGTTTAGAATGATCATATTGGCTGTCATCTTGAATTAGGCAGAAAACAATTGTAAATCAAATGGGTAAAATAAAATTCAGAATTAGTAATTCAAAGTACCTAAAATCCAACCTTCAAAACTATTTCAAATTCACAAAACCTATAAACAATAAAATAATCTATCTGTAGCATCAATATGTGTTAAATCTTTAAGTACCAAACAAAACAAAACAAATTATCTTAAGGTCTGATATGTGCTTCGTAGCACAGTACTGCAGTAAAGATTCTGCTCAGGACCTGAGTTCAGTCCTGAGCTTTAGTAGCCAGCTCAAGGTTGACTCAACCTTCCAAGGTCAGTAAATTTCATACCCAACTTGCAGGTAGGGGAGGGGAGCAGAATGTGTGTAGCCTGCATCATTAAATTATAAACCTCCCAAAGACTACTTTAAGCACTATAGTGTGGTCTACAAGTAGGACATTTTTCCTTTTTCACTCATAAATTCCTTGCACACATCAGCCTTCCACTGTCATTGTTAAAATGCCAATTTTTCAGTTCTTTAATTTGAGGATTAACTATGAAAATTCCAAACTTGAATTCACCCACTATAGTATCTAGAGGGATTCATTCCATTCCACTGTTTGCTTAAATGTTCACATTTCACCATCATTCTGTTTGTTCAGGATTTGGTGGATTATTTTCCTGGAAGGCTATCATTGACTCAAGGAAGAGTGACAGGCTTCCCTTCTCTGCATTCACCCAGTTCCTTTTTCTCACATGTGATTACCAACAATTATTTTTTAGCTATGAAGTTTACAGTTTAGGTCATAATTTAACAGACCTTTTGACCTTCATGGGGGCAGATTTTGCCTAAAGAGATTAAGTATTTCAGAAGTGGAGCAAATTAGCTACTTGTTTGGGAAATATAACTTTAATAAATTGCATTTATTATACTATCGGGCATTCATGCTTCAGTGTTTCTACTTTTTCTGCATTAACTTTTATAGAAGTCTCATATTGTTTGGAACAGAGCAAGAGAGAGACGAAAAGAAAGAGCACATGTACGCTCCCCAACACATAAAGCTTGCGTAATCCTTGAGGCGTTAGACTAGTAACTGTTCCCAATAATATCGTCCTATAAACATCCTCTCATAAATAGCACCATTTTGAAGAACATCTGGAATCAGTATGGATGCTACTATATTGCCCTCAGTTGATATCTTTCCTTTGTTCCCCAGAACTGACAGAAAGGAAGAGAACTTGATTTTATATAATGCTTTTGCTCTCAGAGTGCTCTTTATAGAACACTGACTTAGATACCAGTAACACCATGAGTATATTTATTACCACTTTCACTTCAGTGGCATCTATTGACATGTGCTTTAGATATCTGAGGATGCCACATGGAAGAACATTTAATTAAATACAGCTGGGTTAAAATAATTGGAAGAACTGATTAAACCCTTCTGGTGAGAAAAAAACCTAAGGAAGAGTACTTTAAGAAATGAGAGGCAAGAATGTCCAAAGAAAAACATCAACGGTTATAGGGGCTTAAAATGGGAAGAGATTTGAGACAGTCATAGAGCTAAAATAGCCAATCTTTTAGCAAGTTATAATTTACCACAGTGACCACAATGTGACATGGGAAGTCCATGTCATGAAGAAAATTAAGCCACACATCTCCACTGAATAATAACTCCAGGAAAACAAAGAAGTAACAATACTTCCTCTCTGCTTCCAGATTTCTGACCGATTCTGTTCATGTGGTAAAATACTTATCAACATGCTGTACATCTTGGAGCACATATTTTCCCCCCTCTCTCTTCCCAGCAGTAGGAGAGTTTTACAAAACTTAAAAAAGAAAATGCAAAAAGGCTGAAATTGCATTGTGCCTATTAATATAATAAATACTATTTATTGAAGTTACTTTTCCTAAACAAGTAACTAAAATGTGACTACATGGGATTTTCTCCACTTACAAAATGGGTGAATTCAAAGTTATTTATAATGATCATATGATGTGAAGACTGAATTGAATTGGCTCAGTCCTTTTTGCTCCCAAAGTAACTTTTTTCCCTCTGCCTTGGGGGGGAGGGGCTTTGATTTTTTTTAAGCCAAAAGGATCCGAATGGACTTTCTCCCATGTGATAGTTGTAATAAATTATTGTGAAGACAGGAGACATATCTACAGGTTGTGGTTTGATAACATAGGTAATTGGGTGTGATATTCAGGATAATATCACATCCAGTTCCCTTCATGGATTGCTGCATTCTCGTGGCAAAGGGGCTTGAGTAATTCAGAGAAGCTATGGGCTATGCTGTGCAGGGACACCCAAGATGGACAGGTCATAGTGGAGAGTTCTGACTAAAGGGGATGCACCTGGAGCAGGAACATGCGAGCCATTCCAGCATCTTTGCCAAGAAACCGCCATAAACAGAAACAAAAGGATAAAATATATGATGCTGGATGATGAGATGCTGGAAGATCATGGCCACTGGTCCCATCACCTCCTGGTAAATAGAAGGGGAAGATATAGAGGCAGTGACATATTTTACCTTCTTGGTCTCCCTGATCACTGCAGATGGTGACAGCAGCCATGAAATTAAAAGACGCCTGCTTCTTGAGAGGAAAGCGATGACAAACCTAGACAGCATCTTAAAAAGCAGAGACATAGCCTTGGTGACAAGGGTCCACATAATCAAAGCTATGGTTTTTCCAGTAGCGATGTATGGAAGTGAGAGCTGGACCATAAAGAAGGCTGAACACTGAAGAATTGATGCTTTTGAATTGTGGTGCTGGAGGAGGCTCTTGAGAGTCCCCTGGACTGCAAAGAGAACAAACCTATCCATTTTGAAGGAAATCAAGCCTGAGTGCTCACTGGAAGGACAGTTCCTGAAGCTGAGGCTCCAATAATTTGGCCATCTCATCAGAAGAGAAGACTCCTTGGAAAAGACCCTGATGTATTCGCGAAGGCTTTCACGGCCAGGATCTAATGGTTATTGTGAGTTTTTCAGGCTCTTTCGCCATGTTCAGAAGGTTGTTCTTCCTGACGTTTCACCAGTCTCTGTGGCCGGCATCTTCAGAGGACTGGAGTAGGAACTCTGTCCACAACCTAAAGACCCTGGTGTTGGGAAAGTGTGAGGGCAAGAAGAGAAGGGGACGCCAGAGGACGAGACGTTGGACAGTGTCACCGAAGCTACCAACATGAATTTGACCCAACTCTAGGAGGCTGTGGATGACAGGAGGGCCTGGAGTGCTCTGGTCCATGGGGTCACGAAGAGTCGGACACAACAACTAAGCAATAGCAATGCAGATATCACAATTAACCATTATTACTGCAATCTAAGTGTAACTACACTATTGCTCACCATATTTCACAAGACTGACTAGGTGACTAGCTTGGATATAGCACTGAGAAAAAAGATGGGGTATACAGTAAATCAAATATACAAAAAATGCATAATGTTTAATACTGTTTAAAATGCTCTGTGCCTTGCCTTTTCTGCAGCTTACTAAAAATAAATATATACAGAAAGAAAGGTATTGTTGAAATGTTTATCTAGGGAACAATTATTTGAAATGAAGGATCTGAACATTGCTTTCAGAATGTCTACCCCTGGGACTGACCTCGCATCTGAAGATCACATAGAACTGACATGCCATGCCATATCTTTCTTGTCATCCATCAGTGGTCATATCAGTGTTTGTAGTTTGCTTCTTTTCTGACAAAATGATCCCTTCTTTTTTTAAAAAACTGAGGGAAGGCTGATCAGATACATTTACTGATCAAAGCCTCTACTGCGCACAAAGTTCTAACTTCATAATTTCATTACCCTTAATAGCTCAACTGCTGACCAAGATGATTTGAGGGATATTTTTTCTTCACCATCCTCCAGCTCTGAAGAGCTCACCCAAATGGACTGTTTTGTGGGACTCAAAAGGTAGCCTATGTTCAATATTTTATTGGTCTAATAAAGGTGTGTCAGATACATAATCAGGTAAATTGGCTTCAAATCCCTCCTTTCCAGGTAAACTCATGGGGAACGGGCTAGAGTAGCCACTTAACAAAAAGGAGGACAGATCTTCAAATGGACACATTGTCCTCCCTAAAATAAGACTACAGTCTTCAACATAATTTTTTTAGAAGTGAAACTCATTAAAATTTGGATGAATGTGAAAATACCGAGTGGATTTTGATAGGATCAGGTCCAAATATGTTTTGTGAGAAAGAGGCTGAGCTAGAGTGAATCTTAATCGGTGCAAACCTTTGGTAGCTTAGGGCCAAATTAGACAAAATAGCATTCCCCCATCCAGAAACAATGCTTCCTAAAACATGATTCATCACTGGAATATAAACAACAGATTCCTTCGCTATTCTAATTGCTGAAAAGCACAGAACAAAAGAGATCACATCACTGGAAGAAAGGCTTAGGAAGAAGAAATATATACTGTCCCAAACATCTGTTTTTACCCTTTGAAAAGCTTGGATTTTTTGGAGCGTGTCCACTGTTACTATTTTTTTTTTTTGGTCTTAGGCTTCTTCTTCAAACTGTACAACTTAATGTCCATGAAATTTGTTCATGTTTCAGCATGACAGATCAGCCAAAAGATAATTCAGATCCTCCTAACAGGAAGATTGTGAGGAGCTCTGGGAGTGTCAATCATATTCATGTAGAACTTGTTTTTCCTTTTCTAGGATTGTTAATGGCAGGCACATTTTAAATTACATTAGCAGGTTTTTGTCCAGAAAATGCTTTGGTCCAGGCTTGTAGCCACATGTGCCCAAAGCAGGGGTGGGCAACTGCCAGAGGTCTGAGGTTTGCACATGCCCTGAGATCCTGGAATTCTCCGTTCACCTGTTCTCACAATCCACCCAACCAAAAATACTTTTCTTTTTTGAACATATTTTTAACTGAAAATCCCGCTAGACACCAATTTAAATATATATGTAATGGGAGGGGGAATACATGGGCATTGAGGGGCCTAAATCATATCAGTAGTGACTTTCAAGTACCCTAGTGGGCACAGGAGGGAGATGCAGACCCCTGGGAGTGGCCTACAGCCAGAGCCACATTTTGCTCATTCTTGGCCTAAAGGCTGAATGGATTATAGCTCTATAATTTTGAGAATAGAGAAAAAATCTGGAAAATGGGACATGTAATCAAGAAACATCTGTGTTTAGATATGTGGATGCTCAAGTTTTAGGTACAAGATGAATTAAGAACATGCAAAGAACTGTGCTGGATCAGTTCAGAGGTGTGGTTTTTGTTTGTTTGTTTTCTTTCTTGCAGCTCTTGGACCAGCTATCATTAGTTGTCAGAGCATCTTTCCCTTATGTCATCTGCCTGAACCACTAGATCATCACAGGCAAGGCTCTTTTTGGGTGGCTGCCCCAAAGGAGGCCTGTAAGTCATCTACCAGACTTGTGGAACCACCTGGTCCCTCCCTGTAGACATTTAGGAGGCAAATGAAGATGTCACTTTTCGGAGAGGCTTTCCACAACAACCCTAGCCAACCGCGTTTTGTCCACCATTTTGTTCTTATATAGTTTTAGTGGCATCTAGTTTTATTGGTTAGTTGTTATTTTGGTTTTAAATACTTTGAGTTTTACTTTGTTTTGTTTCTTATTGTAAACTGCCCAGAATAGTGCTTCAGCATACAAATTAGATAGATAGATAGATAGATAGATAGATAGATAGATAGATAGATAGATAGATAGATAGATAGATAGATAGATAGATAGATAGATAGATAGATAGATAGATAGATAGATAGATAGATAGATAGATAGATAGATAGATAGATAGATAGATAGATACCCTGCTTCCAAAAAAAATAAGACCTAACCAGAAAATAAGCCCTAGTATGATTGTTCAGGATGCTCGTAATATAAGCCATACCCCCAAAATAAGCCACAGTTAAGTGGAACTCTGCCCTCCACCATTGTGCAGCAACCAGAAGAAGAGGACATGACTGTATTTGAATAAATGTAGATTGTTGTACATGAAAAAAAAAATCCCCTGAAAATAAGTCCTAATGCATTTTTGGAGCAAAAATTAATATAATAGCCTGTCTTATTTTTGGGAAAACACGATAGATATCCTACAGTACAGAGACATTATCTATTTCCAGGGGAGATGTGATAATGGGATGGCCCTAGACATCACTGTGCCCATGGACACTCCACAAGCACCTATGAAGTGTTAATATCTGTAATTTACAGCACGGTTAATTTGGGCACAGTGTGGTACATGTATTTTAGGGGGCTCAGGGAGAAGATCCTGAAGATCCTGGTGCCTATTGCATGCGGATCTCACTCTTGTTTCCATCCACATATATTCGTTAAAACCCCACTTCTCTTCTTTTTAAGAAATCAATCTCTTTTCGATAAGGGGGGGGGAGTGATGATTGTAATAGGTTAAAGCTAACTTCAATGTTTCCAGTGGGAGCCTTTGGCACCAGACACCTGCTATTAATCCATTTCAGAAATCTGCTGTATTTAACAACTGTTTTTAAAAATCTTGAGAAAACTATTTAGACATGTTCTTCGCCAGATTTTCATTTTGTTTTTATTGCTGTTTCAATAGGTTAGTGCTACATTAATGGCTTCCGACCCAGTAAGTTCTTGCCACATGAAGTCCATCCTAACATAAAGCCAAGCCAGCCAGCCAGCCAGCCAGCAAACAAACAATTGGAGATTTTTTAATAAAACCAAACAGAAAGCTGGGTTCTGTCACAGCTGGTACCTGTTTAACACTTGACTCATCTGCATGGTAGGAAAAATATCAACATCATCAGTGCACAATTGGGTACATATGGAGGGGGCAGAATGCTTCTTCTGGATGAGCCCCAGAACATCAAAAGACTGGTGGGTCTAGTTTGTTAGTAATTGGAAAGGAGGGAGAATTGCACTTCTAAAATACTTTCTCCTGATTGCAGAAGAAAATGCTCAGAATTAGAGGTGGTCATAGCAAACAGAAATTAACAAAGGCATCTTACAGTATATAAGGTTTTTACCTAAGCAGGTGATTATTTTAATATTACTTTTGTCATCGTCATCATCATTGTGATTATTTTAAAAGGAAGAAAACATGGCAGCAATTCATAAGATCTTGCATAAAAGTGAAAAAGCAGGCAATCCAATTAAATAATAGGAGTACTGCAACAAACTTATTAAATCAGTTGTATTCTTCCAAATCTGTAGAAATTAAGAAAAAGGTGCCATTTTATTACAGATGGAAAAGCTAGGTACTTCATAAGATTTAAAACTTATATTTCACATTTAGCACAGTTCTGGATAGAAATCCCTGTAAGATAGAAGACAGAAAAATATATCCTGCCCAAGCAGGTCAAAGAGTTTTGTGTGGGGTACCTTAGGCATCTATGAATTTTGTTGTGCATACAGATGAATAATTAAAAGCCTATATGAGGGATGAAAGCTACCACAAGGCTGCTGCATATTAAGAACCAACCACTCTGTTGAGCTGATTAAAATTCTACTTAAATTATTGGCATCGGTAAGAACAAACTGAAGTGCATCATACGGGGTCATTTGTTCTTTTTCTCCGGCCTGATTCCTAATTAAATCTGGCTGCAGAGATCGGCATGAGGGGAGGTGCTTCAGGCATATCGTTGCTCTAATATATTCAAGCCATACATCAAAGGAGTTCTGAACTATTAGCCTTGAAGAATAGATCTCCACCATGATGATTAACATGCTGGCTTGCTTGCCCTGGGTTTTTTTTTTCCTCCTGATGCTGTCAACTTGTTAACTCCTTGCACTTGGCTCCACCCCTAGAGCTTCTAACCTTGGTGATGAGTTCAGGCCAGCTGGCCCTGAGAAGCCTTTCAAGACTCTTCTCTAGCAGAAGGCAAAGTGTTTCCCTTTTTAGATCTCTTTTTCAGCTATGTTCCTTGACCACACCAAGAATGTGGCAAAATGATGGTTTTATAACCATTAGACAAGTTCACAGGAGGCTCTTCTTACCTCCCATGATATTCCTGTAGGTTTCCTACCAATGTCACACTGTGCATCTGCAGTTGCTGCCATTTGCCTTTTTACCCCATAGGTGCATTTCCTCCAAAAAAGATAAAGAAAAACAAACAAACAAAAAACACGCTGACTGTAAATTTCCTAGAGTAGTGATCTTTTTCTTTCTTTCTTTCTTTCTTTCTTTCTTTCTTTCTTTCTTTCTTTCTTTCTTTCTTTCTTTCTTTCTTTCTTTCTTTCTTTCTTTCTTTCTTTCTTTCTGTCTGTCTGTCTGTCTGTCTGTCTGTCTGTCTGTCTGTCTGTCTGTCTTTCTTTCTGTCTTTCTTTCTTTCTTCCCTAAAGTGACTTGTGCCTGATAATGTTATAAGAACTTTTTGATAAAATGAATATTAAGGTTATATTGAACTACCACCTGTCCCTTGCTGTGTGTGGCTAAGATTTGTTTTTCATCACTTTTATTGAAAGGGTCATTCTCTGGTAGGGATATTACATGAAGTATTAAAAGATGGCAGGACAAAGCAATCAAGATAGCCTGGAAATCCAGTCCTATGCTTAGTGTGAGGCTCAGAATTAAAAGAAATAATAATGTCCAAACATAGACCAACCAATAAAGAAAAATCAAAGAGGGGACTGAGAGTAGAATGGAGTGGCCAAACAAAGGAGGGCTTGAGGACACAACCGGCTCTACCAGCAAGTATTGCTTATGTCCTTCAGTGCTTTTAGGTGATGTTCTCCTGATTTTGTTTTCCCAAAAATAGTAATAATAATTGTGTGCCATCAGGTTGATTCTGAGGAAGTAGTACTGAGGAAGTAGTACTAAGCATATTTTCAAGCCAGTCTAGTTTTTACCAAGTAATGCTAAGTTTCATAGAATATGATTTATATTTGGGACAGCCATGTTCAGCTTTCTGCTAAGCTTTCACATTTATGGGGTGGTTTTGGAAATTGTTTCTCAACTTAACCTATCTGACAGCTGCTGTTGACTAAAGTGAGTCAATCACCTGCATATTGTCCTGAATTTCTTACAAAGTAGAGTGGGAAAGAGGGACGAGAGAAATATCTAGCTATGCAATTCTATGAATTACAATCCAAAAAGTAATGTTTCCAATTTCTGGACACAAACATGGTCAGTAGATGAAATACCATATCTGTTGTGGTTCATGCACTACTTTCCAATTCAGCATGATGATAGTAATATTTCATGCACACTAAGTATACTCCAGTAAAAACCCCAGAGCTGAATGTTCTTATACCATATTTCCATTTCTGCACAGTAGAGGACTAGCTTGACTGAAATGGAAAACTTTTATTTCAGATCCGATATTGTGTTTTCCCCTAGAATGCCCATCAGCACACAAATGTGTATTTTGCAGTTAATGTAGTCACCAGTTACTCTTCATATCTATATGTCTAACTTTAAAGGGTAAGGATTTTAGGAGATGCAAGATTTCAGAAGCTGCTATCCAGTATAAGGGCCATGGTTTATCCTTTAGAGTGGAAAGCACTCAGTTTTTTCATCAGATGTAAGGAATGGAAAAGCTCTATTTATGTGTATGAGCCTTAAGGGAAATATATATCTTCATTTGAGCTTTATATTTAACTGCAAAAATTCTCAAAGGTAAAAATTAAGTTCAAGGGAAAGGTGTAGCATTCCTTGTCAACATTCTCTCTTATATTAACAAAAGATACGAAGGAGCCGGGGGCCAGGGGGAATCTTACACATGGGACATCCAGGCCATATAATCATGCTGAACATCTTAAAAACATCAACTTGAAAAGGATCGGCTTCATATATATTCCAGCCAGAGGCAACCCATTCACCTGAGATGCTTGTATGCAGACAAACTCCAGTATGGAAACTTCTTGATTTGTTTCTTTCTGCCTGCGTCAGTTGCTTGGACTATCATTTAAACACCAAAGAACATCAGGTCATTATCTAAACATTGCCTTTTGCTTCTTTTCCTACATAGTATCAGTAAAAGTTATATGAGAAATAATATATGTCACATGAGCCTACCTGTAGCATGCCACATTCAAGGTCACTCACCAAGATATATCAGAAGCATACCTCAAGGGGGAGAAAAATCAAGATAATCCAAAGTGTTATCATTATGCATGAAATAAATAAACCTTTTTCAAATAAGGAACTCAATTTTCCTAGAATCTCACCAGGAAAAGACCATCTTCTCAGTGAAAGATCAGTAACTTCCCTGAAGGACAACTTGTCTATTCCTACCAGTATTCCCTTGCAATGTGCAACTGCATAAGAGCACCTGATTTATTCCAGGTCACACACTCCCATTTCAAATGGAGAGGCTCCCCAGTGCTCATTACAAATATATTTGAATGTCTAGCTTTTTATGGTGAGTGCACAGACTCTTTCAAAATATAGAATGCAGATCAATATGGCTGTTTTCCATAAGAATAGAAAGGAGAAAAAAGAATGAGGTAAAGTATGTGTCTACAAAATAATATCAGTTTTTTTTTAAAAAAAGTACAGTTTGTTGGAATTTCCTAAGTGTCTAAAAAGTATGACTAAGAGGGCATAGTATCCAATCAGTTCCTTGTCTGTTTAATTTTTAAGCTGAATTTTATGATATAGTACACGAATAGGTTTGTGTGCCTTTTAATATAGTATTCACTAAGATTCCACATTTCTCTCCTTTTACTGCCTGATGAATTTGATTGGCTTTTAGTTGAAGATGGTAGGAAAAGAGGAAGACCTAACACGAAGTGGATTGATTTGATAAGGAACAAATGCCCCTTTGCTTGCATGACCTGAGGAGAGCTATTAAAGATAGAACCTTTAGAAAATCATTAATTCATAAGGTTGCTGTCAAGGAAACAACATAAGAACCTAAGAAGAACCTTGCTGGATCAGGTTGAGGGCCCATCTAGTCCAGCTTCCTGTATCTCACAGTGGTCTCGCCAGATGCCTCTGGGAGAACATGAGACAACTAGATAGCTATCTCCTGATACCCCTCTCCCCTGCACCTGGCATTTTGTGGCACCTTCCTTTTAAGCCTGGAGATTATACAATCCCCATCATGGCTTGTAATCTGTGATGGACTTTTCCTCCAGAAATCTGTCCAATCCCCTTTTAAAGGCATCTTGGCCAGGTGCCATAACCACATCCTGTGTCAAGGAGTTCCACAGACTAACAACACACTGGATGAAGAAATTTTTCTTTTGTCTGTTCTCACTTTCCCAACACTCAATCTGAGTCGATGTCCCCTGGTTCTAGTATTGAGTGAAAGAGAAAGAGTTTCCTTCTATCCACTTTATCCATCCCCTGCATAACATAACAGCTTGTAACAACAATACTAAATAAAGACATACCTGACCAGTCAACTACCATCTTATGCCAGGCAGTGTTGTACAGGTATACAAATAAGAAAGATGAGTCACCATAAATTGAGTTTATCCCATATAATTCTGGGACACTGTTTTATCCCAATGTTCCTAATCCTACCGGATATTTATGCACAGACAATAACATCTGCAGAAGCTGCAATATCAATTGATGCAGCACTGGACACTTCAGTCACACACCTGATCATGTCCCTAATTATGTATCCTACACATGTCTGGCATATGAAAGCTCCACCAATTTCCATAACTGCTCTTGCACGTGCAGAAATATCCAATAGGACTCTTGCCAATGTCTCTTAAGAGTTTTAAAACATATATTTCACTGAAATGTAAACAAACAAACACCCTCCCAATTTCCCTCAATATTCCCTCCTTCTCACTGCCTTGCTCAGACTTCTTTTTGATGCTTCTTTCTGATGCATGTGTTTAGAATACATTTTTAAAAAGCAATTGTTTCCATATCTTTTCCAGCTGCAGATTCCCACCCAAATGCTGTTTCGAATTATGATTTAATAAATACACTTCAAATTGAAATCATCTTTCCTTTTCTCATCCCAAAACTAGAGTTTCCCACACCCATCATTCCTTCCAGCCATAATTATTATATAATTTATGTTTGAAATTTTAAAAAAAGTCATCTCCTCTCGCCTTACCCTCTCCAACTTTAGATTTCTGCCCCTGCCAAAAAAAGAAGCCATTTTTACAACATGGATTTGACATCTATTTTATAATCTCAGCTCATCTACAGAGCCTCACTCTTGCATTATCCTTCAACCAATACTTGACAATGAGGCTCAGACATATTTGAAAGCCATGGTTTCTGATTTTGTAGTTCTTACTTCTTATGTCAGATATGTGTGGAATGTGACTGCAAAATCTTCATTGTTTCAGGAAAGAAATTGTATACCCACTAATATGTTTTTCTTTTCTCCGTTTTTTTTAGTGGCCAAAAATATATAGTCAGCTGTACTTGGGAGAAAAGCATTCTGGTGACATTTCAGTGGTGCCATCTTTCTTATTAACAATAAAAAGTCTTCTGGCATCTTAAGAGATGTATCCAGTGTTGGACATGCTCACACAAGAGTGCAATCTAACGTAAACAGGAGGCACAATTGCCTTTCCTCACTGCAGCCTTCCGAACATCACCAGAATATCTTCTGGAGGGCTGAAAAATGCTGTTAAGCATGTTTTCATTTGCCAGAGGGGGTAACAGCATGGCAGGAAGGGCAAAACATCCCTGCGCATCAGGTTAGGCTAACATACTTGTTGTACAATAACCTTCATGGCAATGAAGTGGGCTATAGTCCATGAAAGCTTGCCATATAACATAGGTTAGTCACTACAGTGCCAAAAACCCATTCTGCTTTTTCCTACAACAGGCTAACATGTCTGTTCCCTGGATATTTGCAAGTTCCAAAGTAATAATAAGAAAAATACCCATATTGAAATCATCAGACTGTAATCTATCAGGTGTCAAAACCAAAACCTACTGCTAAAATGCCCAATCCTCTTAGTTTGGAACTATACATGAAGTCACACATGAAACTGCTGTCCTCTCTCCCCCTGCATTTGGACGAGAGCATAGCTTACTTATACTGATGGAGAGGTGCTTAATCAAACCCTTCAAGGCACATCTTTCTTCACCAGAAGACAGAAAACCTTCACTCAGACAGCAAGATGATGACCTCCTGAGTTCAGTTATACAAAGTTTGAGAACCTAAAATTGACTATTGCAATCAGATTCTCTCACATAGCATTTTCAAGTCTCTGAACTTTTAGGAGGAAGCTAAGAGTTGGTTCAAAGAGCTGGTGGCTCATTTGATCAACTCAGATAAGCATGTATCAACAGTGCATGACATGGATAAAATAATTACACTGACTGACTGAAGAAGTGCCTTTGTTTGAAGGCAAAATAACACTTAAGTCATAGAAATGACTGAAGACAAGAGCAAAGGTTGGAAAGAAAATCTGCTTGCTTGCTGTTTATCAGAGACCATCACAATTCAGGTGTCCAAGAAGTCAATAGAGTTGTTTTCTTATAATTTCTTCAGCTAATTTCTCCTTTCAATCAGAATTTGATCTTCTTGATTCCTATGCTGATATCCTGTTTCTTCAAACATAAGACCTAACCTGAAATTAAGCCCTAGTATGATTTTCCACCATTGTGCAGCATTGTGCAGCAACCAGAAGAAGATGGCATGACTGTATTTGAATAAATGTAGACTGTTGTACGTGAAAAAATAAAACATCCCCTGAAAATAAGCCTTAATGTGCTTTTTGGAGCAAAAATTAATATAAGATCCTGTCTTATTTTTGGAGAAACACGGTTACTAAAATTTACACTAAGCCACCATATTCTTTTTTTAAAAAAAAAGTTTGACAATTTATCCACTACAGATGTAACTTCCTTTTCTTTGAACTTGGGAAATTTTGGAATGCATCTTTGGAAAGACTCAAAGAGAAATGCAAATTTTCAAAAAACTTCAAGTATAAGAATGTGGGATTTGATGCTTCTGCATCCATGATTCAAAACTTCAGGAAATGGCCTAATACTGCTAAATAACATTGTGCCCACATTACCAGCAGGAAAAAGGATGCAAAACTTTACATAGCCTAAATGTTGATGACACCAATTTCAGCAGTCAATATGATCTACAGGATATTCTGTTCTGTATTCTTGAAGGCTTTCATGACCAAGTTCTGATGGTGGTTGTAGGTTTTTTGGGCTATTTGGCTGTGTTCTAAAGGTTTTTCTTCCTAACGTTTTGTTGGTCTCTGTGGCTGGCATCTTCAGAGGACAGAAGTTAGAACTCTTTGTTTTGGTACAGTGTGGGATAGCTAAGTATTTATAGCTGTGGGATCAGCTTGTTGTCCTTTTCAGGAGATTGAGTTATTATGGTGATCAGGGTGTTTTTTGTTATCAGTGAATTGTTGTGATAAGAGGGGGGAGATGATCAGTCACTGTGATTGATGGGTGTCATTAGCTGGTCTTTTTGTGCAGTGATCACTGGTCCTTGTGGCTGGGTAGAGTTCATTGACCTTTTGCAGGCTGTGTTTCTCAGGTAGGAATTTGCCTTGTAAGATTTTAAGTGTTTTTGCAGCTGCAGGTGAAGACTTCCCAAGACTAGTATCCTCAGCCCTCCAGTGCCGCTGCAACAAATCCACAGGTTCTGACCATGCCAACAGCAATTCACTCCCCTCTATGGGTCTCAGCATCACCACTTCGACCTTGGGATAGAATGCTCTTTCCTGGGCCTTTTTATTATACCAGTTTTGTTCCCTTCTTCAGCACCCTTTAAGTTTTGCTCTGCTATTACTAAGGACTTTTGCAGGCCCATGCATTGGCAGCAGGTCAAGATCACTGGTAATGGGCATAATTTAGCCCTAGTCTTGTCATTTCCAGTACTTCATTTTTGGCAAGCATCACATCTTTGACATGAGTGTTCCACTTGCTTCCCGTTCCCTGGCCAATAAAAGTTCTGTGCCATTTTTTTGCTTGGTGCGAGAGATGCCCATGTGTGCCCTTTCTATAATCTTTTCTCTGTACTTAACAGGGACGATTAGCTATTTGTGGGGTCTTCCTCCCCGACGAGGTGCCATAAATCTTTCTCCACACAATACCCCTCTGGGTCTTCAGGGGTCAGTGGAATGGGATTCTCATTAACATTTCTAAAGCAATCACTCAAGGTAGCATCTTCCTTCTGCTCCTTAACAAAGGAGGACCTATTAGGACTTTTTATTAGCACTAAATCAGCTGTCTCCCTCATTTCAGTGTGTTAATCTAAATTGGGGTTTTCAACAATAGTTTCTGCACTTTCCTCAGAGGTTTCAATCTGCCTCCCCTGAGAGCAAGTTACTATTAAAACACTCTGCATATGCTTGGCTAGATCTAAGCCAATCAGACAAGGAGCAGGAATTTGGTCTGACACTGCTACTTTCCATATATTTATTTTATTTATTTATTTATTTATTCAATTTATATGCCGCCCAAACTACCCAGAGGTCTCTGGGCGGCTTACAATAATTAAAATTCAATAGAGCAAAAGATAAAATAATTAAAATACAATTAAAATACAATTAAAATTGCCATCAGACCCACAGCTAATATTATTTCAATTAAAAGCCTTCTGGAACAGGAAGGTTTTGACCTGGCGCCGAAATGTCATCAGCGTCGGCGCCAGACGAATCTCAGTCGGGAGGGCATTCCATAGTCTGGGGGCAGCTGCCGAAAAGGCCCTTTGTCTACAAGCCGTCCCTCTTACCTCCTTAAGGGACGGCTCTTTCAAAAGGGCCCCCTGGCTAGATCTTAACTGCCGGGTAGGTTCATATGGAAGGAGGCGGTCCTTCAGGTATCCAGGGCCCAAGCCGTTTAGGGCTTTATATGTCAAAACAAGCACTTTGAATTGGGCCCGGGCAGCAACTGGTAGCCAATGTAACTTATACAGAATCGGCTTGATATGTTTCGTGGCAGCTGCACCACTCACCAGCCGCGCAGTTCGATTCTGGACCAGTTGCAATCGCCGGACCGTCTTCAAAGGCAGCCCCACGTAAAGCGCATTGCAGTAATCAATGCGGGATGTTACCAGTGCATGTGTGACTGTCATGAGACTCCGCTCGTCCAGGTAGGGCCGTAGCTGGTATAATTTCCGCAGCTGAAGGAAGGCACCCCTGGCCACCGAGTCCACCTGGGCTTCCAGTGTTAGACTGGGGTCCAGGAGCACCCCCAAGCTGCGGACCCTGTCCCTTAGGGGGAGTGTAACCCCATTCAGGGCGGGGAAATATATCAGACTGTTACATACAGCACTGATGGTACCTGTCTGTCATGGGTTTGGAGGGAAAGTTCCATCCTATGGGGAGTGGAAGGCGGGACATCAGGGGGAGGAGCTGTATTGTATATATATATGTGGAGCTTGTGTGGAGAAGTTTAGAAGCAGGAGTGGGAGTCTGTGTGTCAGACTGAGTACAACTGTGTGTCAGTTGGTACATACCTGATAGGTTCAGGTTTCTTTATAGGTAGCCAGAACTGATAGGTTCAGGGTCTGTGCTTTACTTTAAAGTGTTCTGTGTGAACCAAACTGTTGTATGTCTATGATTGAGACTATGCCACGTTACAGTATCTTATTTACTTGATCTTTTTATTTACCCTGTTTGTTATTTAAATAAACCTTGTTCTTTTGTTTAGTAAAATCCATTCCTGGTCTGTGTGACTCCTTATAGGGAATGGTTGGTGGCAGCTTAACTAAAGTGTGGCATACTCCAGTAGGTCTGGGGTTGTCACATTGATTGGTGTCCAGCGTGTGGGATACGACTGGTCCAGTTGTCCAGTGGTCCAGCAAAGCCTTGGCAAGTGTGCCCAGAGCAAGGGGGGTCTAGTCAGGGACAATCTGAGGGCGCGTAGGTAATCTTCTAGGCTTACCTCACAGGGAGGTACGCTAGTGGAAGAACGTGCCAACTCTGGGGAGACTAGATTAGGGAGCTCTGAGGCAACCCGTTTTGGCGGGAAAGAGCTGAGGCAAAGCTGTGTGAAGTAACAGTGATCTAGCCTGTCTGCTGAGAGGCCTAGCAGAGGGGGGTGGATTCTGCCTGGCAACAGTTGCAAGTTAGTGCTGAAGGAACAGCAGCAATCTATAGAAGGCTGTTTCTGAGGCAAAAGAAAAAAAAGTCGTCGCTTTATTTTGAGGCTTGACTTTTGAAGGCAGCCTGTTCTGGGGGGGGATTATGCCCTTGACTCGAAGCCAAATAGCGGAAATGGGTGAAGTGAGAGAACCACAGGTAGACCAAGGTTCTGAGGAGGAATTTGGCTCAGTGCAGGATGAGAAAATGGGAGAACTGACCTCAGAACTCAGAAAAATGCTCCTAGCCCAACAGCATGAATTTAGAATGAAACAATTAGAAAAAGTAAAAGAGATAAAAGCTAGGGCTGAGGAAGAAATTTTACGGATCAGGGCTGAGTTTGAGGCTAAGCAAAAGCAGCTAGAAAAGAAACCAAAAGAAGGCACACAGGTTAAGGCACAACATCAAAACCTGAATTATTCTGAAGAAAACATGAGGGAAACATGGGACCCTAAGTACTCCAAAGGGTTAGTTCAGAGCCCGCCAAGAATGGGCGGCCATTTTGTTGATAAAACTTCTGGGCAGAGCCAGTCCAGGAACCAGATTTTGGAGGGAAAACCAAAACCAGATGAGAAAGACTCCAAGTACAGCAGAAAATGTTATTTCTGTCAAGGAAAGGGCCATCTAATCTCAGAGTGTGAGAAATGGAAGCAGCCAAAGGGAAATTTGCCTAATGATTTGAGTGGAACCAAGCCAAAAGCTGTGTTCTGTGTCCAGAAAGAGCAAAGCTCCTTGCCATTGAGGGAGCCTGTTACCATGGCTACTCAATCTGGAACAGTTACATCTGCTGATCAGGCTGGGGAAAATGGTCCTCTTGTGGAGGTCAAGCGCTGCTTACTAGTGAGGACAGATTCGCAATTGTTTGAGACCGCAGGGGTGGACGTAGGAATACTTGACCATCAGTATAGGGGGCTAAGGGATACTTGTTCCCAGGTGACCCTGTGCCATCCAGACATTATTCCTAGGGAGTATATAATCCCAAATGAGAGCCTAAAGGTGGCAGGGATTGAGGGACAGGTGATCTCACTGCCAGTAGCTGAGGTACCTGTGAGCTTTCAAGGCTGGAGGGGAGTTTGGCGGCTAGCGATTTCATCAACTCTGCCAGCAGCCGTGCTTGTGGGAAATGACCTGGCTGAACATGTGAAACGGGTGCTAGTGATTACACGTTCACAAGCTACCATGGGGACAGTTCAGGGGGGTACTGTCGAGCCCGAGACGGAAGCAGATGAGGGTAGTCCCGAAGCTGTGGTAGAAACCTTAACCACAGACAGCAAATTTGGCCAAGAGCAAAAGGCAGACGCCACTCTCCGAAAGTGTTTTGAAAAGGTGACAGACACCCAGTTAATACCTGAAACCCCAGCGAGATTTCGCGAGAAAAAGGGAATTTTATATAGAGAGACCCTGAGGAATATCTCAAAAGGGGGAGATGGGATCAGAAGTCAGCTAGTGGTACCTGAAAAGTATCGCCCCATGATCTTACAAAGGGGGCACTCTGACATGTTTGCTGCGCACTTAGGGGTGAACAAAACACAGCAGAGAATCACACAAAATTTTTATTGGCCTGAAATAGGGAAGCAGATCAAGGAGTTCTGTAAACAATGTGATGTGTGTCAGAGGCAGGGGAATAACCGTGACAGGACCAAAGCGAAGTTGTGCCCTTTGCCTGTGATTGACACCCCGTTCAAATGTATAGGAGTGGATATTGTGGGACCTTTGCCCAAGGCCACAAAGAGGGGGAACCGGTTCATCCTCACCATTGTGGACCATGCCACGAGGTACCCCGAAGCCATTCCCTTGACTAACATTGAAACTAACACCGTGGCAGATGCCTTGGTGGGGTATATGTCCAGGATGGGATTTGCCTCAGAAATAATCACAGATTTGGGCACATCGTTTACATCAAAGCTCATGAAACGGTTATGGCAAATCTGTGGAATTAAACACAAGGAAACCACTGCCTATCACCCCGAAAGTAATGGGTTAACGGAGAAGTTCAATGGGACTCTGATGCGCATGATTAGGGCTTACTTGGCAGAGAATCCAAACAATTGGGACCAGAAGCTGCAATCCCTTTTGTTTGCTTATCGATCAGTGCCCCAAGCCAGTACCGGGTTCAGTCCGTTTGAACTTTTGTTTGGGAGAAGGGTGAAAGGTCCACTAGATTTAATCAAACAAAATTGGGAGCAGATCACCCAGGATGACCCACAAGATGTTGTGACATATATAAACTCTTTAATGAATGACCTAAAGAGAAACCTAGAGCTAGCAGCAGAGAACCTGCAAGCTCAGAAGGTCAGACAGAAAACCTGTTATGATCAGAAAGCCAGGGAGGGGCACTTTAACCCAGGGGAGGAAGTGCTTTGGCCTAGGCCCTGCAAAGAGAACAAACTGCAGCTGGGTAGCCCAGAAATAAAATACTTGGGTCACATAGTAGGGGGAGGAGTGATCAAACCCCTAGAGGCCAAGATAGAAGCCGTTCGTGATTGGCCCAGACCCAACACCAAGAAAAAAGTCAAATCATTTCTTGGGTTGGTGGGCTACTACAGAAAGTTCATCCCGAGGTTTAGCAAGATAGCGACTCCGCTGACCGATCTGACGCAGAAGAAGGCTGATGACCGCATCCCGTGGACCAGCGACTGTGAGGAGGCGTTCCGGAGGTTGAAGGAGGCGCTCATCAATTATCCAGTGCTGTGTGCTCCAGACTTCGACCGGGAGTTCATCATCTACACCGATGCGTCTAACAGCGGGGTAGGAGCAGTTCTTTGCCAGGAGGATGAAAATGGTGACCAGCATCCAGTGTCCTACCTGAGTAGGAAACTCCAGAAAGGTGAGAGACATTTGGCAACCGTGGAAAAGGAGTGCCTGGCCATAGTATACGCGATTCAGAAGGCCAAACCTTACATCTGGGGAAGACATTTTGTTCTGTGTACTGACCACTCACCACTGCAGTGGTTAAAGACAATGAAAACCCATAATAGTAAACTTATGAGGTGGGCTTTAAACCTGCAAGACTTTGACTTTGAAGTGAAGGTGGTCAGAGGGTCAAAGAACTGTGTTGCTGACGCCTTGTCAAGAAGACCCGAAGAGTGAAGACGGCGAAGAAACCATGGACTATGTATATGTTGGTGACCAAAAGTTAAATGTACCTGTTTTTTTTTTTGAACAGGCTTGGTTTGTATTAATAAAGGTAATTTAATGTAGTGTAAATGTTAATATGTTTAAATGCCTAATTGATATGTTTAACCTAGAGTGTAAGTATGGGATTGTATGTTATTGTATAACTGTTTTTTTGTGTTTTGATCCTGGTTGTTTTTTGGAGAAAAGCACTTTAGCTTTCCCCCTGCAAAACAACTTATAAAGAGGGGAGGTGTTACATACAGCACTGATGGTACCTGTCTGTCATGGGTTTGGAGGGAAAGTTCCATCCTATGGGGAGTGGAAGGCGGGACATCAGGGGGAGGAGCTGTACTGTATATATATATGTGGAGCTTGTGTGGAGAAGTTTAGAAGCAGGAGTGGGAGTCTGTGTGTCAGACTGAGTACAACTGTGTGTCAGTTGGTACATACCTGATAGGTTCAGGTTTCTTTATAGGTAGCCAGAACTGATAGGTTCAGGGTCTGTGCTTTACTTTAAAGTGTTCTGTGTGAACCAAACTGTTGTATGTCTATGATTGAGACTATGCCACGTTACAGTATCTTATTTACTTGATCTTTTTATTTACCCTGTTTATTATTTAAATAAACCTTGTTCTTTTGTTTAGTAAAATCCATTCCTGGTCTGTGTGACTCCTTATAGGGAATGGTTGGTGGCAGCTTAACTAAAGTGTGGCATACTCCAGTAGGTCTGGGGTTGTCACACAGACCATCCCTTATAGTTCACAGAGATTTTGGCTATAGGTAGTACCACCAACTTAGAACCGATCCCTTTAATGGAGACCTTTTCACATTCTATCAAGTTTTCCTCAGGGATTATGTCAGGATTGCAGATAGTTCTGAAAGCATGAATCTTTAAGGCCTAGATATTTTACACCATTGACAAAATCCTTTCTGCTGAGTTTTCTAGTAAAACAGGATCGCACTTGATTAGGAAACATTGTACCACTCTGGCTACAGGAATTTCTGGGCTCTCTGTGAAGTCTGTTTACATAGCAACAGTACTGCTTCTAGCTTCAGCTACTGAAGACTGAAGAAGAAACACTTTTTTTAGTCTGACTGAAATTCTTATCCTTTTGGTTTTCACATTAGGCCCATAAATGTCCCACTTCATCACAGGAAAAACATTTTTATTGGCTCTAGGTTCAGAATAAAGGGTTTTATTAACTTTTCCCTCAGAACTATTAGATTTCAGAGGACTGTGCTCTGGGGATTGAGGATTTAGCTCTAAAATGGCTTCCCTTAGCTTGTGCCTGACTGAGGTAATTTCTACTGGATTGGAAATTACCTGCTGTTGTTCCTTTTTTCTGTCAATTTTTACCTCAGAGAATCGAGGATCTCTGATCTCACTAATAGAATCTGCATATTCAGATGCATGTAGCACATTTTTAGGATCCTTGACCTTGACCAGATAACACAATTCCCCTGGCAAAATTGGATAAAATTGTTCTAACCCAAACACATTTTTCATTTGGTCTAAGGACGTGACATGTTCCTGTTCCAGCCATTTCTTAAGATACTGCATCAAATGTACCCCAAGTTGGGTAAAAGACTCCTCAGGTTTCTTTGAAATTGGTCTACAATTTCTTCTGAAGTGCTCAGAATTAATCCCAAATCAGGAATACACCATCTTTCTATAAGCCTCATATTCTCTAGCTTGCCCGAGAGGCGTCTGTGAATAAAGCTCAGATAAAACTCCACTTATTTGTGATTATAGAATTATCATCCCCTCATCATCTTTAACCTCAAACTTCCAACAAATTTCCTTAGGTCGATTTTTGATAGATTTACCACACAAGAAGAAGAAGAAGAAGAAGAAGAAGAAGAAGAAGAAGAAGAAGAAGAAGAAGAAGAAGAAGAAGAAGAAGAAGAAGAAGAAGAAGAAGAAGAAGAAGAAGAAGAAGAAAAAGAAGAGTAGTAGTAGTAGAGTAGTAGTAGTAGGAGGAGGAGTTATTTTGAGCAGCTAATTCCAATTTCTTAATCTCAATTTGAAACTGCATTTCTCTTTCTCCTTCTCTTTCTTTAATTTCTAGTTCCCTGAGTTTGTATACTTTTCCCCTTTCTCTTTCCTTAATTTCTAATTCTACTTGGTTTTTCATAGCTAACTCCCTCAGTTTTAATTCTTGTTCTAGCTTCCATCTTTCAAAGTCTTGGGAGCTTTGAATATTTCCTCCCTCTGAGGCAATCAATACAGGTTCGTCAGTTTCTTCCTCACTCTGAATTTGAGGGTTTCCATTTCCCTCAGCACTATGGAGCTCAGCCTGTGACCCCATAACTGATTTTTTTTAACTTCTTTTGAGCAGCATAAACAATATAATTTCTTATTAACCTGGATTGGTTCTTTTCCCTCAAAAAAGCCAAAAGTAGAAGCCTTTTTCTCTCTCTTTCAGCAGCTTTCCTTGGAACTAGGTTGCACTTTTTTAAGTAGCTGGCCTCAGCTATTCCCAAGCCCACAACCCTTGCCACAGTATTTCTCTGTCTAGGCGATTCTTGTCTACAGACACAAGAACAACTTCTGCTTAGCTTTTATTATCCCCTCAGATCTATTTTGACCTAGGTTTCCACTCTATCCGCCACTGCCCTTTACCCTCAGAGCTCCAGATTTTGAGCTAGCCACTAGGTCTTGTAAATACCTTTAAACTCAAGTCCATTCAACTTTTCACTGGATTGTTTCATATCCTACTGCTGTGCCACCAATTTGTCATGATTTCACGTGGCTCCTGATTGTTTCACCAAACTAGAAGCTCACGCTACGTGCCCCTCAGCTGCCACCCATTGATTTCATCAACAATAACTAATATTAATAATTGAGGCCCAGGCCATATGTCATTTTAAAAGAATCAAATAGAAATTGTTTATTGATATGGGTGTTGACAGAACAAGCAATATTGTTATTTCTTAAACAAACATTATCAGTTATCCACTCTCAACCACCACTTTCCCACCCAAACTCTTAAACTCTTCCTCAATCTCTCTATCTCAAAACCCTATCTAAATTTCTCCTGCTGCTGCTGAGTCTCTTATACCTTGTGACTCCGCCCCTCCTGCACTCCCATTGGTCTATGCAAATAGCATATGAATATTCATGACCTGGGCGAACACCAGATGGATATTTTAAAGGTACTGGTCAATAACAATAAACTAAATAATAGGATGTTTTTCACGACTCACCATTTATCACAGTGACAGATAGTGGTGACCAGTGTCATATGTATATCCTTTAGAAAATTTCTAGGCTCTGACAGACATTTGAGAGTCAAACCAGACAAAAGCATGTTTTTCAACAACATTTTTTTTCCAAGGTGCTCCCCACATGTGTTATGCCACAGGAACACTAGAATGGGTTTGAAATAGACAGGCAATGTAGAACCAAGTGAGACCCGCAGTAAATCTTTTAGGAATTAGATTAGCCCCATTTCATTGGTGCGGGAAATTTCTGGTCACGAAGCAAACCAAAGAACATGGCTCCATTGTAGAACATATGCTCTGTTTGAATGGATAGTCAGTTTCACAATCTAGCATCTGTAGTAAAAGGTCAAAAAGAGCAAAGCTTAAGAAACATCTGGCCAGGGCTGCACAGTCATATGTGACTGTAATTTCACATGCAGTATATATGGATAAATTGAGCTTTGCATTTTCCATCTATAAGCACATACTCTGTTGCTTAGAGTTATAGTCTGATATTTAGCAGTACTTGTGCAAAGACTGTTATACTTGAATATCATACCAAAACATCACCAATTTTTTTAAAGTAGCCACATTGGACTGTTCCACTGTCTCTAACAACAACAGAACTCCAAAACATGAGTCAAACCTGGCCACAGGCATTCAGTGTCATGCAGCATCTTATACAAAACATCAATCCACAATAACTGAAAGTAATCCCAAGAAGCCTGACTAGAAACCTCTCTAGGCACTGTAATGATTGAGGCATCAAATTATAAGCAAATGTGAATAACTTTCTCCTTGACGTATCTGCAGAGTTTGGGCATGTTCAGGGTGGTATGGCCATAGACACTCTCCTTGAAATATCTAATAAACTTATCCTCAGGCTGACTCTTCAAGGTCTGCGTACTAAGATTTCAATATAAATTCAAATCCTATAGCTATAACATCTGGCCATAGTCCAAAATAACCTAGCCAGGGTTTTGAATTTTTGCTGTTTTTTCTCAGCTGCCCAGCTTGTGTTCTGTAATGCCTAGTCTGATTAAGTGTCATGAAAGACCTCAAAGTTTGCCTTTTCTTTGATGGCAGGAGATTTAATATTAATAGAAAGAGAAAAGAGAACACTATAAGGCAAAAGTTTTCTGAGTTGTAGTCATGTTAGTCTGTGCAAACATTTCAACAAGAAACAGGAAAAAACAAAAGGAAAAAAAGATGTATCATTTTAAAGGCTAACTGATATATTTTAATGTAACCTTTTGTGGAATATTGTCTACTTCTTCAGACGTATGAGTTAGAATACAGAGACTTCATACAAGGCTCTAAGAGACAATAGTGTTTGGTTGCATTTCACACCTTGTAATGATTTATGAGCACTGCTTTGTATTCAGTTCTTTTGGAGTCTTGGTTCTGTAAACATTCCAACAAGAAACACAAAAGGAAGAAAACACCCATAATGATCCAGTGGTATTGAAAGCTGACTAAATTTGTGATGAAAATGACAAACAGGAATAAAGTGGCTGGAAGGACAGAAGAGATGTATCAATCTAAATAGTGTAAAATGAACCACTCAGTTGTTCCCACAGGTAATCTCTTAATTCAACCTGAGATGCTGTTTTAAGCTGCTTTCAAAATCAAAGGACCAAAACTGCCCATAGAATCAATGAAAAAATCCCTGAAAATAACTCCAAAAGGGAGAGTCCATGTCCTGTCTCAAATAACCCCAATTAGAGTTCAGCATCCTTGTGTTATTGTTAAGTAATTTTCAAGTTGCTTTCAAGTTATGGTGACCCTAATAGCACTTCAAAGCATGTGAGATATTAAAGGTGTGGTTTACCATTGCTACTGCCCCAGTGAGATTTCATGGCCATGCATGTGAGCGTCCTTAAAAGGGCATGGAATGCTGACTGTCAGAAAAAGAAAAGAACAGAAAAGAAAAAAGAAAAAAGAAAAGAAAACAGGGGTATTTTACTGCAGAAGCCCACTTGTAGTTATTGTGAAGGCAAATATTTGGTGATACAAGCCTGAACTGTTTCTCCAATGTTCATTCAGGAAAATTAAATCAAGAAAAAGTATGCTCAGCCATTATAAGTTTGAACAGTGCTCTAATTAATATAGTAATCTAATCAATGAGGAGTGAAAAAAGAGATAACAACTGTTTAGGAATTTCAAATATCTTTTTACATTCTTTGTCTCTGATAAATAGTTCTGCAGAAGCGATGTTTCCAAGTAAATGAAAAGCTTTAGTGAACAATGATATATACTAGCCCCAATTCTGCTTGTCAGGCAGGTATGTTAAAAACAAGATGCTAAAGGAATATTTTTTTCTTTTGATTAGATAATGGCTTGGTTGAAATCCACTCAGCTTTAGTGAAATAGAAGTTAGCAATTTCAGCCATATCAGATGATGCATCAATATTCTGTAAACAGAAGAGTGTGCAACCCACTTCATTGAAAAGCTTTTTCCACAGCACTACTAGATAGAATCTCTCAATTTGAGAAGCAGTTCCATGAAATAAGACGTTTGCATGCAAAATCTCCCAGATTTCCAATGGAAATGTAAAACAAAGGAGACTGAGTTCCCTAGGGGATGGCACCTATCTTGGATTAGATCGTCTCTGATGTTCTTGCATCATATTATCAATGGCTTCAGGGAAATGAAACAGCAGTTTTCTTTCACAAGAAAAAAGGCTTCCAGAGTTTTAAAAATGACAATATATTTAAATAACTTTTCTCTCTGCTCTTTCTAAGATTTCTGGGAGGAAAATAATAACTTATTGTATTTTTATTTGTCTATGCTAATTATATTTGGATATTGTGTTAACAAACTGGAATATTCATACAGAAGTTATTAGTCTATTCACACTAGCACGGGATGTAGTTACTGTGAAGGTAAATGAAGAATGAAGGAAAGTCCAGTCACTTGACAGTGATTGATCAATGACACAGATTGCTCATTTAGTGTTTGTTTTTACTAACATTCAGTCCACAAACATTAGAAGGAAATGAAACTTAATTAAATGATCCAATGTGCTGTTTATTTTTGCAGCTTTTAAGCGCTCTTATTTAGAGAGTAGGCATACCAGTATTGGACTGCATGAGATCCCTATAAGAAACTGTGAAAAGGTGCAGAGAAAATGAACTGCTGAATGAGGTCAAAAATCTAGGAAGCACCCCATTTATAAATGAAGTCCACCTTAGGATTGCTGTTTTCCTCCTTCCTGCACTCCGATAGTGGGCCATCTGCACCATTTGTTATCTGAAGACTGGTATTCTGAGGCAGGAGAAAGAGAATAACTTTGTTATTCTAGATGGGCCATAAATGCTATCTGTGTGAGATGCGAACAGTTTCAGCATTTGGTATTGCAAGACCTGTAGGGGCTGGTCAGGCCTGGTATTTCTCAAACATTGTGTCAGATCTAAAACATGGCTTCTTCAGTATCTGAAACTGTATAATCTTCTCCCCCTGGTATCATTCCCCCCCCTTTTAAATTCTGACAATAATAAAATGGCAGAATTTAACACCCCCCCCCCCCGGACAATAGCCATGTTGACATTTGGGGTGATGCAGGAAGAGCACAGAGAGGAACACAGAGTAGTAAAGTTGGCAAGAATATCTATCAGCAAGGCAATAACAATGAGAAGAACAATACCAATAAGTATATTTTTGGAAGTAGAGAAATCAGAAAGCCAAGAAGTGAGTTTGGACTAATCCCAATTTTCCCCGTTCTCAGCATTAAAGGCATCATAAGTATGTGTACGGTCTAATTGATTTTTATGAACAAGCTGGGCAAGATCGTCATGGTCCAAAATCAAGCCTTTAAATTCATAATGATACAGACAACGTTTCATTAATATAAGCACAAATACTCCCATGCTGGAGAAGCATCATGTCTAACGCAAGATGATGTTGCAAGACCATATTTTTGACAGAGATTATTTCAGATTGTAACCCGTGTTGGATATCATTAGTAATGTTCTCTAAAGTCTCAACCGCCATGGAGGTGTTATAAACAAAGTCCACTAAATGGTAAATATCCCTATAATTTTGGGCAACCCCAAGGGAGGGCAGAAGGTTTCAACTGATGAGGGTGCCAATAGACCATTTTCATGGCTTAGAGAGAGATCTGTAGGGTCTGTGGGTAGTGCAGAAGGAGTATTGGATGGCTGAGAGGGGCTGAGGGTGCATACCACCAGGCCAGAGCCAGCCAACTGTGCAAACCCCATTCAAGTGGGGTGGGAGGACCTTAAAGACCTTCAAGCTACACAGCCACCAGAAGCCAGATTCAAGGCAGAGGGGGTGCGTGCCATGCATAGTGTGGAGAGCAGTGATAATGAGAGGTTTTGGCATGAGAGTACCTCTTGGGTATTGAAGAAAAAGTGTATACAGCGTGTAACGGGTACTATTGCAGCTATGATTTAAAAAGGGCACAGGGTCCTGATGAAGCATCCAGTCTTTCTCGTCCCAAAGAAAGGTTAAATTACACTTCCTCCAGATGCCGAGGAAAGAGAATTATTATTAAAACAGATGGCAGCATATTGTTGGTGGCCCTTGATGGAGAAGGAGGAGACATCGGAATAGCCTACCCCCAGAGCTTGAATAGATTTATTGTACCAATCATCCAGAGTGAGAGGAACTGGCCAGGAGGGCAAACCGAGTCGTCCATGGGAAGGAAAGAAACTGCAAATCCAACATGCGGGGAGGGTGGCATGTTGAACCACCTCCTGGTGAAGTTTAACCATAGTATTATCTTCCAGACCCTCCCCCCTTATGAGAAAGGCAAACAAATAGAGTCCAACACGGGAAAGGAAAAAGAAAGACATAATAAAATCTCAAGTGGTTGTGGGGGACTTGCTTCTTGAAGAGGAACCAGAGTCCGTCCAGGCCATGTGCAGTCCAGCAAGTGCAGGTGGGCCAGGGCTTTACAGGAGGAAGCTGTGGGACCGGAACGAAGTCAGGACAAGGCGGAGCACGTTTGATACGACTGTAGAGAAGCCAGGCAGCTTGTTGCTCGATCTTAACACAGGAAGAGGTGGTCAGCAAAACCCAGAAGGGTCTTTCCACTTCTTGGCAAGGGGGGCGTCAGACAAAGACTTGATGTAGATCCAGTCACCAAGGATGAAGGGATGGAGCAGTTTCTCCAATGTAACAAGGTCTTTTTCGAGAAGCTGCTTATGAGTGTCCTGTAAGAGTTGGGAAATTCCCAAAAGATAATTCTGCAAATCCTCCCCCCCCCCCTTGGATGGCAGGGTTCGGGTCTGTTGGTTGACTGAAGTAACAACAAAGGGGCGGCTGTACATAGCTTCATATGGACTTATGGCCAGTTTTTCTCAAAGTAAAATCCAAATGCATAGAAAGACTTGGGGAAGGAGGTCCACCCACCCCAACCCAATTTCCTGGGACATCTTCCTAAGGTGGGCCTTCAGGGTTTGGCTAAGTTGTTTCCAGGTTCAGGTGGCAATAAGGATGGCAGTGGTCCCAAGTGGCAGGCAGCAGGTCCATCTGCTGCTGCAAAAGGGCCCCGGTCCAATTAAACTGGTGGTATTAGCAGACTCGTTGCTCTCCTATCCCAATAGGGAGGCAGCTCGATATTTGCTGGATGGATTCAAGTTTGGTTTTAGGATCCTTGTTCAAGGTGTTAGGTTTGCCACTTTGGCTTTATTTATTTATTTGTTTGTTTGTTTGTTTTTTGTTTTTTGTTTTTTGTTTGTTTTCTATCCCACCCATCTAGACTATCCCGCCCATCTAGACAAATTTAAAAACAATAGAACCAAGCAATTTGAAATCAGTAATGGGTATGGAAGATGTATTCGCAAAGGCTTTCACGCCCGGAATCTAATGGTTGTTGTGGGTTTTTTGGGCTCTTTGGCTGTGTTCTGAAGGCTGTTCTTCCTAACGTTTCGCCAGGCTCTGTGGCCGGCATCTTCAGAGGACAGCACTCTGTGCTCTGGTTTTAATTTCCTCCTCTGCTTAAGACTGAGGTTTCTTCTGGGGAGAGTTGGCATCCCGATAGGTTGATGATGATGCGCGTGGTGGAAAATTTCAGTGGGGATGAAGGATGACCTACGTATCTGGTTACAGTTTCTAGATGGATTTAATGGAATTTCATTTTGGAAGGATGAGGTGCACTTTGGAGTTGAATTCAAAGTCCACTCTAATGCTGCCAGGTCGACTGGATACAGCATTTATTTTAGAGGCCAATTGTGTGCCGGCCTCTGGCCGATGGAGTGGTGTGACTCCGAAGTCACCCAGGACCTTTACATTCTTATGGAGTCTACCTCCATCATAAAGGTTTGGCTCCCCACACCATTCAAGGGAGGATGTCTGCTCTGACATTCTATGTCAAGGCACAGGGCTTCCCTGATCCTGCTAGTGATTTAAGGGTCAGGATAATGACTGAGGGTTGCAGCAAGGAAAGAGGTAGTCAGGAAGATAGACGGACCCTATGCCCCACAAGATTCTGTTTCAGCTGGGTCAAGTTTGGGAGGATATTTGCAATGACCATTACAAGGTCAAATTATTTAAAGCAGTAACACTTCGTGTGTTCTTTGGGGCATATAGAATTAGTGAGTTGGCAATGGCATCAAAATCAGGTATTTCAAAGTCAGTGTTACAGATGGATGACTTATTGGTCTCTGAAGAGTCTTGTTCCATCTCCGCTGATCTAAGACAGATCAATTAGGAAAAGGCCAGGTTATAAGTATAGGGCGTTGTTCAGTTGAAGAACTATGCCTGGTTAGGGCTATTTCTGACTATGTTAAGGTAAGGGGGACTTTGTGTGTGTTTAGTCGTTTAGTCGTGTCCGACTCTTCGTGACCCCATGGACCAGAGCACGCCAGGCCCTCCTGTCTTCTACTGCCTCCCGGAGTTGTGTCAGGTTCATGTTGGTTGCTTCGCAGACACTGTCCAGCCATCTCATCCTCGGTCGTCCCCTTCTCCTCTTGCCATCACACCTTCCTAACATCAAGGTTTTTTCCAAGGACTCTTTTCTTCTCATGAGATGGCCAAAGTACTGGAGCCTCAGCTTCAGGATCTGTCCTTCAAGTGAGCATTCAGGGTTGATTTCCTTTAGAACTGATAGGTTTGTTCTCCTTGCAGTCCAGGGGATTCTCAAGAGCCTCCTCCAGCACCACAGTTCAAAGGCATCAATTCTTCGGCGGTCTGCTTTCTTTAGCAGAGGTGTTATTTTGCCATAAGGACAGGTCACTCCTCAGAATATAACTATTTTTAGACAGTTACTTCTCGTGGGCTTCAGGAAGCAGGCTTTGTAGGGTAGAAATTTGGCACCCACTCTTTTAGAGTAGGCGCAGTATCCACAGCAGCAGCTCTACGATATGGGGAGGAGCAGATAAAGAAAGTAGGAAGGTGGTCCTCGCACAGGTTCAGAACTTACATATGTTCTCTCCCACAATCAATGCTGGTGTTTTGTTTTCTGTTTCAGGCTTCAAGGTTGAAAGATACTGTATATGCAGAAGAAGCCTTCTTCTTCTGACTGGGCTGCAATGATGCACACCCTGGTTCCCGCTCATCTGTATTACTGCAAAGCACTCTGTGTAGAGAGGGACATGGTGGCGCTGTGGGCTAAACCGCAGAAGCCTGTGCTGCAGGGTCAGAAGACCAGCAGTCGTAAGATCGAATCCATGCGACAGAGTGAGCGCCCGTCGCTTGTCCCAGCTCCCGCCAACCTAGCGGTTTGAAAGCATGCAAATGCAAGTAGATAAATAGGGATCACCTCGGTGGGAAGGTAACAGCATTCCATGTCTAAGTCGCACTGGCCATGTGACCACGGAAGATTGTCTCCAGACAAAACGCTGGCTCTATGGCTTGGAAATGGGGATGAGCACCGCCCCCTAGAGTCGAACACGACTGGACAAAAATTGTCAAGGGGAACCTTTACCTTTACTCTGTGTAGAACTATCCCGTGATGAGATTTAGAAACTTCAGCTGGCTCAAGTGGTACAGCCTAACTGTTCACATTCCGGTTATTGGGGTTCTGTCACAGACACACAGACATTGCAAGAGCTTCATGGTTGCCAGTTCATTGCCAGGTCCTATTCAAAGTGCTGTTAGTCCTTTTATATCTCAGGTCCAAGCTATCTGAAAGGCTATATCCCCCTCTATGAACTCCCCTGAGTATTAAGATCAGCAGGGGAGAACCTCTTTTTTTGCAAACAAAGAAACAAACAAACAAAATAAAACAAAACAAAACAAAACAAAAAACAAAAAAACCCAGTAATGTCTCTTTGTCTCAGCACTTTCACAAGCATGTTCAGTGAGGATTTGATAGATGGCTTTTTCTGTGGCTGCTCCCACCAGCAACTAAAATCCTGCCTCTTTAGAGATATTTTTGGAGGGACATCAGGTATTTAAAATGGGGAAGCTTCGTGGGCTTTTAAGTTGTGTTTTATAGTTTTTATATAGTTTGTTAAAATATGTACTTTTTGGTTTTAAAATTTTAATTAAAAGGCTTTAATTATTTGTGGACTTTCAGTGTTTTTTATAAACTGCCTTGGATCCCCACAAAGGCATGATAGAAAATGAATCCATTAGTAAGTAAATGAATAGCATCTGCATAGCAATGCTTCACTAAGCCTTATCAGACTGAATAGAGACCTATAGCAAGCCATATTACTAGTTGTTTTATATGCCTACCAATTGGTTGCATCAGGGCAGACAAGGGCTAAGGACCAGCTTGAAGATACTGGCTCACATGAATGAGATTACAAGGTATGAAGTCCACATAGCTGGATTTCCATTTGAATGGAACTAGTAAATAAGATACTCTCTTTTTTTATAGAACCATTTCCAGTGTTCTTGCTTATATGTTCTAATCGTAATGTGTCATCATGTCAATTCTGACATGGCAACCCTTTTCAGGGTCTTCTAAGAAGAAAGTACCCCCTTCTTCTGGGGGCATCTTAGGACTGTGCAGCTTTCCCAAGGCCACACAGGCTGGTTCTTCTCTCTAGAGGCATAGTGGGGAATCGAGCTCCCAAACTCTGGCTCCCACAACCAAATACATAGCTAGCTCACTGAGCTATCCAGCCAGCTGTGCCATATAACAAAACAAAACAAACAAACAAACAAACAAACAAACAAACAAAAGAAATAAAAAGGGGAAGCTGGCCCTTGGCTAAGGCACTAAACAGGCACGTTACCAAAATGCAAAGCTATAATAACATGTCACCCCATTGACTGCTGCTTAGAGTCATCAATTTGAAACCACACAATTTTCATCATTAGAACAATGTCAAAATATTTCAACATATTGATATGAAACTACGGCCTGATCTGTGCCCACATCAGCTGCATTGAGTTTAGGACTACGGCTGTGCAATTAAACATATACTTGCAGATATCCTGTCTGCTCTGGATGACAAAACAGTCATATAGAGAAAAGCAGGAACAAAGATCATACAGCTCATCTGACGTGGTGCCAGGTCATGCAAGCCTATGGTATTCCACTGCATGTATGTTTTATAACATAGATTGTCCACATCAGATCAATGTGTCAATTGCCTGACAGCATTCTTACCAGCAAGATCCACCTCACACTGTCCTTCATAATTTTTTAACAGAAGACAAACAATAGCTTTGTCTTACTTGCTTTCTAGCTTTTTAAAATTTCAGTTTCTCCACTCTGTGTCTCTACACACCAAATCATGATATGTACTATCCCAATGGAAGAAAGGAACTGACTGACTGTTGAAAGTTACAAGTGAAATATGATGAAAGCATTGAAGCAAAAGCTTTGTTCTTTGTCTTTCAATGGACCAAGCCCAAATGAAATGGCCTCTGTTACTTAATAAAATTAATGTCCAGTACACACAATGTTAATGAGCCTATTTTAGGCCATAGAAAAATGATGTTTTCAGGACAACCAAAGAGCAAATTGCTTGCTTTTATACCTGAAGGTGAAGGGTTAATGAGGGGGTGGGGTGAAAGCTAATGGGAAAGCAGCCTTATGTCTGTCTTTTAGACTTGAAATGAAAAGATTTAAAAACTGGAACATAATAGGGCTGAAGATACCCTTTGGATTGACATGGTACAAGGTAATTACTTAGGGCACAATGGCAATTGCTGCATTCCCTTTAGGTCATACTTCTCTGTTGTTGAAAATGTCTGTGTGGTTTGACAGCCTCATCATTTCCACCTTCTAGTTCAAAGCATTGTGTGGCTCACATGCTTGTGAAGGGGTAAGAGTCTAGGGTTAGGTTTCAGCAGAACACAACATCACCTCTTATTTGCATGCCTTCATTCACCCACTGAGGGTGTTGACTAAAGTTGACCACTTCAGATGCGGGGCATCAATTATCAGAGAGAAAACAACCCCACTTTTAAAATATTTCCGGTATCATTTAAACTGCTGGCTGAATACTGTTTTTTACCAGCACTCAGAGTATTCCTTGTACTACAAAATCAATAAACCAGTGCAACCTGGACAGTCTGTGTTTAGCATAAATCTGCAACAGAGTATTTTAAAAAAAGAACTTCTCTAGTGCTGAATATGAAACACAGGCTACTGTGTTTTTCCAAGCTGACAAAAAGACCAACATAAGCCTGTAAACTCACCAAACATCCTCTAGAATGGTTGGAAGGAAAAATGAAGGAATATAGCTATGAACAGTTTACATGCTGGAAAATCCATAACAATGCCTTAAAACTGTTCAGATACTAAATTGCCTTTTTTTTGTGGGATAAAATAAACAGAACATTGCAGTCTTTGCAATGGAGGTTAGGTCCGAGTCTGATATTGAACTTGCAGAGCTAAATTGGGAAATCCACCAATTTTGCACTTTATTAAATCCTTTATGCAGTTTGCAAAGGAGCAGAAAGAGAGGGGAAAATATTCCAAGCTGTCTTTAGGTTCTCAGATATAAAGAAAATGACGGAATCGTATACATCAAAAGAGGCATCAGATAACCTCCCGGTGGGTTTCCTAGTGATTGTATGCACAACCTTTATGGACAATGATTTTAACTAAAGCTCTTGTTTGTTCTAAAATGAATCCAGACACAAACAATTTGAATTTAACCTGGTTTAGGTTTCAATTAAAGGAAAAGCATAGTACAAACACTGTTCATAAGGAATTCTGGGTAAGTAAAACATTGTCTCGCCTCCCCGCAACACCATGACTGTCTATTCTTAGATGTTTTGTAGACAACAATTCAAAAAATATGGCCAGTATATTGCTCCACTGAGATCCCGCGAATATATCCAGCCATTTCTCAACATCATAATATTTGCCCAACAACTTTACATGAAACTGTTCTGCTTTTTAAAATCTTCTTTATGAGCTGCATATTTCCACTGAAAACTCACTGTATGTACTGGATGAAATGAGTGCTGCATATGTAGTTCTTGCAGGGTGGGAATCTCACTCAGCCACCAGAATCCTATGCAACAAACTATGCAAACCCCCCACCCAGCCTTCCTAAAGTAGGAGGAGGTTCATGGGGCTAACTTTAGCAGGGTCTATCTCCTTATTTATTTACCACATTTATTGTCTAAATGTTTAGTCAAAAGGCTTTCAGCTGATAGCCAAACTCAAAAGGAAATGAAATCATCAAAATAAATAATAAAAGCAGCTGAATTTCAGAACAACAAAACTTTTAGAATAAAATGAGGCTAAACACTGATTAGGACTCTGGAGAACAGGGTTCGAATCCCCGCTTAGCTATGGAAACTTAGGGGAGTAGAATGGGTAAAACCACTCCGTAAATATCTCACCTTGAAAACCATGTTGGGATCACTATAAAGCTGGTTCTGACTTGACAGCATGTAACAACAATGACTGAGGAAAGTCACTAGACAAGCCTTCCCAGTGTGCTGCAACCGAATCCTGAACGTAACCTTTGAATTTTAACAAATTAACATTAACATAGCAATTTATTTTATTTTATTTTGGTCTAAGTGACGTAGATGCAACTAATAAGTATAATATTTATTTATTTGGTCCTTTCTCAATGATTGTATTGAGAAGGTGCAGCTTGGGAATGCTGTTATTACTCTGTGGGTTCTATGTTGTGAAGTTCCACAGGGGTTGATCATCTCCCCAATGCTTTTTAACAGGCTACTGAGCCACCTGGAGTTTTGGAGTTTGCGTTCATCAATATGTGGATGGCACACAATTCTATCTTTCCTTTACTTCTTCAGCAGTGGAAGCTGTTTGGACCCTTGAGTAGTGCCTGGCCTCGATAATGGACTGGATGAAGGCTGATAGACTGAAATTGAATACTGACAAGATGAAGATCTTGTTGTTAGGAGGGGAACCTGACTAGTTAGGAGTTATTTTGCCTGTTCTGAATGAAGTTACATTTTCTCTAAAGGATCAAGTCCATGACTTGGGAACACTCCTGGAAGCAGTGCTCTCTATGGAGAAGGAAATATCTGCTGCAGCTAGGTCTGCCTTTTCCTATCTTCAACAAATTGTACAGTTGCAGCCTTACCTGAACAGGAAATCCCTGACCACTCTTGTTCACACAGTGCTAATCATAAGGATTGATTACTGCAATGTGTGGCTACTGTGTGGGGCTACCTTTGAGGGCAATATGGAAGCTGCAGAAGGTACGAAATACTGTTCCCAAGTTGATTTTTGGAGCTTCTAAATATGACCACACACCCCCAATCCTGGCATGCCTACAATGGCTCCCTGTCTGCTTCCATACCAAATTCAAAGTGCCAATATTAACTTATAAGGCCCTAAACCAATGGCTCCCAACCTTGGTTTACCCAGGTGTTCTTGGAGTGTAACTCCCCAAAGCCTTCACTACTAGCTGTGCTGGCCAGGGTTTCTGGAAGCTGCAGTTAAAGAACACCTGGGTTGCCCAAGGCTGGAAATCCTTGCCCTAAATGATTTGAGATCTTGGTATTTGTTGGAGTGTCTCTCTCCAAGATCTTCTACTGGACCACCCAGTCATCTCAAGCTTCATTGTTACCGGTGGCTACCCTGAGAGAGGCCCAGAAAATGAACACCAGGGACTAGACTTTCTTGGTGGTGGCCACAACAGTTTAGAACTTGCTACCTGTTGATGGCCACCAGGCCTCCTCTTTTCTGACCTTCAGGAAGTATGTCAAAACTGAGTTATCTAAAAAGGCTTTCAGGAACATCCTTCCTCTGTGAGAGATTACTCGACTCATTATAACCTTTATTTGGTTTAGCTGTCACCACCAGGAGATCTATGATTATTTTTTGTTTTTGTTATTATTTGTGTCTTTTGATTTGGTGGTTCTGAGTATGTGTTTGATTTTTGTAAACTGCCCAGAGAAGTGGTTAGCCACAAGATGGACAGGATATAAATGTAACAAATGAATGAATGAACAAACACTTTCCTGGAGATGTGTGTATTTTCATTTTTTAAAATACTTTTTGTATATCCTCTTTTGCAACAGGAACATTGAGAAGTCGCTAGTGCTCTCTTTCTCATTTGTTGCTTCAAACTGATATATGTTGGAATGCTCAGAGTTGTTTACTCATTTCTGTAGGGAAGGTGATAACTTCTTGTTATTAACAGTTAGGAGTATAGTGTTCTTTCTTTTTTAGAACTCAGGCAATTAAGTAGGAATCCTCATTATCCTGCTCATAATATTGTGATTTAAGTAATCCTGGATGTTTAGATTTTGTCTATATGTAGTGCCATTACTTCTGTTCTACACTTCAAAAGTTGTTCACAGGTTTTATCATTATTCATGAGTTTTATGCTTTTAGTTGGAATTTCTATGTTTCTAGGAGTCTATATTTGGTTTTTTTGGGCTGCTTAATTTTAGACCCCTCTTGAATGCATTCCCTGTGTTTTACAGCCTGTAGGGTGTCCTGTAACGAGATAAGTGAGGTAATGGGGGAGGTTTCTTCTTTACATAGAAATTGTAAAATAGACCAAATCAAGATTATTTGTACCTTTTCTGACCAATGACATAGAGAAATAAGACCCCCCCAATTGCTTCCAAGGTGGGACTGCCACCCCAATTGTTCATGAAAGTTTGCCTAGACAATATTGAAATTAAAATAATAGCACAAAAAAGAGACACCACATGTGAAGGAGATTGACAGTTGAACTGTCAATTAAACACCAGCACTTACCTGGGCCGTCCAACCACTAAGACCAGAAATAGGGGGAGGATTTCTATGACATGTCATTTTTTTTCTGCAACCTATGTTGGGCCTATGAACATGTTTATGAATAATCTGCTGAGAAAGGTCAGGTTACTCATAAAAATGTTTGAAAATGTTGAAAATGTTATGGGATCAAATGTAGGTTGCTGAGAAAATGTGAAATGTCATAGAAACCCTCCCCCATTCATAAACATGTTCAAACACACCCATAAGCTCAAGCATAGGATACAGGCAGGGAAATGACATCTCATAGAAGTCCTTCCCCTAGTTAATTGGCTTACACTTTTGCAATACAAGATTGTACGTGGTGGCGCTGCGGGCTAAACCGCAGAAGCCTGTGCTGCAGGGTCAGAAGACCAAGCAGTCGTAAGATCAAATTCACGTGACGGAGTGAGCACCCGTCGCTTGTCCCAGCTCCCGCCAACCTAGCGGTTCGAAAGCATGCAAATGCAAGTAGATAAATAGGGACCACCTCAGTGGGAAGGTAACAGCGTTCCGTGTCTAAGTCACACTGGCCATGTGACCACGGAAGATTGTCTTCAGACAAACGCCGGCTCTATGGCTTGGAAATGGGGATGAGCACCACCCCCTAGAGTCGAACACGACTGGACAAAAATTGTCAAGGGGAACCTTTACCGTTACCTAAACAAATGTGTTATTTCTTGAGAAAGCTTTGATTGCATAGGTTACCATAGCATTAGGAATTATCTGCCTTCCTCCCTTTCCCACTTTTTTCCCTCATTCTTTTCTTCTTATTTGTGAAATCCACCCACTCACAAACATCCACAGACATCCACATACCCACACTCAAATGATTTCTGCTCTTACGATCTCTTGGTAGAAGTAAGAAGATCCAAGTATTTCTCAATTCAAACCAACCTTCATGCTCATGTAGGCCTTTGGAAACAAAATTGGGTGTCTTGCCTGGGAATATTTCTGTAAACTAATTTACTTATCGCCTACACAACCTGTCTATCGCTGGATTCTCTGTCATGCACAGATGCCACTTTAGCATTTAGAGTGCTCAGGCAGGTTATTTCTTCCAATGTGTAAAATACAATTTCAGTCCACCTCCAAAACAGCTTGGAGCAGATCAGTCTCAATCTATATGACAAATATTTGGATTCAGATTGGGTCAAGAAATACTTGCACAGGTCTAACGTAACTAATCCATGGATTTTACTTTTTCCTTCACAAATGCTTGATTTGACAGTAAATTTGAATCAAATCTCTATATTGGCCCTTTTAGCTTCTGCTACCCAATCCCCACATCAAAAAGAAAAGCATATGGGCTGATACTGTGTGGAATCCTGGTTTAACTTCATGGATTTTTTAACAGCTGCAGTGAAACAAAAATATAATCAAAACTAGACTAGAATTTAAACCTAGGTGAGAAACATGTAAAGTATTTTTCTTTAGAATGAACACATCACCAAGTATCCATTAATTTGTGAGATTTAATCAATTGTCATAATGCCTTACATCTTTTAGTTGGTAATTACTTGCTCTTGCTTTGTTTTCATCTATTACTACATTAGTATCTCATGATTGGTGTGTTTATCAAAAAATGTAGAATATTTTAAACAGTTTCTGTTTGGCACATAGTATTTTTCAACAGTAAACTATCTGTGCTCTAGATAGCCTTTAACAAACATGTGTCATCCCAATTGGTCCTTTAGGATTTCTTCAACTTTCATTGGGCAACGTCTAGATATCAGAATCGCTATCATCCCACCAGCAAAACAATATCTTATATATATTTTACTGTATTTGACATTTCTTCAAAAGTACTCCCAGCACATCACATTTTTAATATTTTCATTTGTTTTAATTAATCAGGATGATCCTATTTTTTCAGGATGATCCTATTTTTTCCCCAGTATTTGTACTCAGCAGTGCATTCAGCGGGGGCAGGCTCTCAACCTGACCTTTAAGAAAAGTCACAAGGGGGGGAACCAACCACCTTGCCCCTCCTATCTCCTCCTGTTTCCAGGAGTTTTCACTTTTTTATTTTTATGAGTGATGCCATGCCTGAGAACTGTCCTAGTATAGTGTAAAGGGAAAATATTTTCCTTCCTCTGCCCCTTCGTGAAGCAGAGGAAGTGTTTAATCTCCCACTATCATGAAATGGCTAGCTTATTGAAGAAGCACTTTACAAAATTGAAATAGGAAGGAGCCAGACCAGACAGAGTCACATGAAGTTCATATGCCATTTAGAAACAAAAGTGCAACCTTAAGCAATCTTATTTAGGCTGTACTAGCCAGCTCCAAATGAGCCTCTATAGACAAGCCTTAAGGCTTTGCAAAGCTTGATCATCACCTTATGTATGGTTGCTGTAAACATTTTCTTTCACTTCTTCCTGAATGAGATGTGTACATGGGAATGCTTTCCCTTCATACTGCTCCTGCGACTGAATTATTTTTGTTTCTATAGGATTTCAGTTGCACTATTGTTAAATACTGACATCCTTTTTCCTTTATACAAGGTGTCACTTTGTGCATTAATTTTCTGCAAAAGTTGGACTTTTTGTACTCAGACCTAGAACTCTGGGCAGTCTTCCAGTCACTCTTCCAGTCTTGTGTTTGCCAATTTGGACATCAGTCTCATTCAGCCATTGCACGAGGAAAGAGAATATGCGATTCCACTCCAATTTTGAGGATCCTACAAAATCTCAATTTTTGCCTTCCACTCCTATTCCCAGTATGTTCCATTTTATTTTAAAGTAATGCTGTAGTTGACTGTAATTTTTATATTTTGGATTTGTGCGACATTCCTACTGCTAGCATTTCATTATTTCAATGCTACAGTAGGTAATCTCTCTGACAGCTTAGTCGGTTTCCATTCCAACGGGGTTAATCTGACCTCTTCTCTACTTTCAGTTCTCTTCTGCTTTGATGGAATGTTCCTCAAAATTGTTCAGATATCTCATTTGAGCAGTAAACTACAAATTCCCACTGAAAAGGTGGCTGTAGGCCACTCAAGTGTATTGGTTCCCCTTCTTTGTCATTGAAGTCTGATTGCTACAGATAATTTTACTTTCCTTTTGATCCAGTTGATAATTGTTGTTGACATTACAGGCATACCAAGGTATGATCTAAACAATTGTAAATGGTAAATAACACCAGGAAGATGCAGCAGCTTACAATGTAAGCTGAATAAATAAAGCAGAAGATTCGGAATAAAGCAGAATAAATAAAGCAGATTTGTCCCAGCAATATATGCTAGCAGATCAACCCTTTTCAAGGAAAGGAATCTAGTTGGCTAGAGGTGAACTCAGATTGTCCTGTGAATCAAGTGGAACACCTTGTTGTACTTGAAATATGATGATAGGTGCCATATTTCAATTCATCCTCAACATTACCCAACATTAAACTGAAACATCCTTCAGTGTAACCTCAATAGGTTATCAATATCTTCTTTTTCATAGCACTCAAGATGCAAACAAGAGAAATGTTAATATTCGTGCAGTTAAATAGAATGGACACAAAATATATGAGATCATATAAAGTTTTTGAAGGAATGACTGAAAGGAATGCTTTTGAAGCCTGTGTTAGTTGGTTTGTTTCATTTTGTTTTTAAAGCAAGTTTTCCTGATTCATTTTGCTGTGGATATGACCTCATTTCAGGTGGTTCAAAATCCCTTTTGAAATGTAATTAGGCAAGTAAAATATATACAGTGAAACAGAAGGAACTGGAAGCCTGACTTAGATTTATAGGAGCGGATGTACTGGGGAAAGAATGGGGAACTCTATAGTGTTCATTAACAGCACAGATAGATTTCCTTTTTCAAATACAAAGGGGGTTTGGCAGCCATGGATTTCAAAATCAGCTGCCAATTTTCAATCTCAGAAGTGAACCCTCAGGAATATATGATTCACATTTTATGCATTCTCTTTGTAAACCACTTCTGTGGTGTTCAGATGGAACTAAAAATGTGTATGGCAATAAGCAGCCTCCACAATGTTTGATATTAGGAGTAGGCATAATAACATGCATCTGTAATATCTTGAACTATAACCTTCTGCCTTCTTAAACTTAATTCTCCACATACTCATTCTTGTCTGAAATGCAGCAGAAATTAAAGGTATCACATGAAACATGGGACACTGAGCTAAATTAATCTATTGGTTTATTGGGACAAATCTTCAGATGCCTTACTGGCTCAAACTGTGAGCAGGTGAGCTTGGGTAATCTGGAGGGCTCTAGTTCCCAGTCCCACTGGTTCTTCATGGGTCACTTCCAAGGCTATCTAGTAGGCATGAGGGGGATCCCTTCTCCAGGACATTACCCTATTCTTACATTACAGAATAGAGAGACCCAGGGGAGTGGGGCGAGAAGAAAGGCAGGAAGAAGTTGACCAAGGGAATCTCCTGCCAAGAGGAGGATAAAAGGGAAACAAAGGAACAGCTGGAGGCAGTGGGAAAGAGGAGGAAGAGAGCAAGGTGAAAGACTGGACAGATGCCCCAGAACAGAGTGGGCAAGAGTCTAACCCTTCTGTGTACTCTGCTTTTCAGCATCAAGAAGTAGTCCTCCTTTAGATTCTTGCCAACCCTACTCCTTGCTGAACGGGCTTAATATAGAGGCCCCTTGAAAGCCTGGCAAAGCAGAGACTAAACCAAGAGTTGCACCTGAAGCTAAACAGAGAGGACCAGCCAAGCTAGAGGTCTTAACCCTGACTCACCAACATCATTTGCATTATGAGCAGCAATCTATGTAAATACTTGTGCAATTGGCAAGGAACTGCTGAGAAGGAAGACTGAAAATTTGCAAACCTTAGCTGTTGTTTGGACTGTAAGAGTGTAGGATGTGGGGAAGATAACCCTCCCCCCCTTGACAAGGACTTGAAAGACTAAAGCTAATTACCCTATGACATACACAGTGAAGAGAATTGTATGGTGGAAATATTGTGTAAATACAGTAGTTCCTAATATTTGTTCATTGAATGGTTGACTACTGATTCTGGGTCTCCTTCAACATGAAGTCAACATGATGTCAAATAATATAGGGGTGTCATTTGTGGTCCCCATCCATGCCAAAATAGCATAACCCTTTGCAGAAATATATTGCACTTTAGTTTATTGTAGATCCGCATAGAACTGTCTTGATAGTCTTATCACAACTCTTTTCATGTTTTTCAGATATCTCATTTGAGCAGTAAACTACAAATTCCCACTGAAAAGGTGGCTGTAGGCCACTCAAGTGTACTGGTTTCCCCTCTTTGTCATTAAAGTCTGATTGCTACAGATGAGGTATTCAAGAATTTTGGTAGTAGCTATTTGATTCTTTTATTTCCTGGGAAAAGTAGCAGGATATAAGTTACTTTTGTGGTGAGGATGCCACCAAAATGGCTTTTCTGTGAAAAACATCTCTGTGGATTAGATTCATCACACAATAAGACTTAACTTCTTCCCCTGAAGCTGCTCGGATCATGGAAGGAGTGAATGGAGACAAAGAAAATAATGAATATGAGCCAACAGTGTGATGTGGCTACAAAAAAGGCAAATGCTATTTTAAGCTGCATTAATAGAAGTATAGTTTCTAAATCCCATGTGGTGCTAGTCCCCCTCTATTCAGCACTGGTTAGGCCTCTGGACACCACACTTTAAGAAGGATGCTAACAAATTGGAATAAGTTCAGAGGAGGACAACAAGGACGATTAGGAAACTAGAAACCAAGCCTTATGAGGGAAGGCTGAAAGAACTGGGCATGTTTAGCCTTGAGAAAAGAAGACTGGAGGGGTTGATATGATAGCACTTTGCAAATATTTGAAAGATTGTCATATAGAGGAGGGGCAGGATCTGTTCTCAATCATCCCACAGTGCAGGACATGCAACAATAGGCTCAAGTTAAAGGAAGCAAGATTTCAATTGAATATCAGGAAAAAAATCCTAACTGTTAGAGCAGTACAACAGTGGAGCCAGTTACCTTGGAAGCTGCTGAGTGCTCTAACTCTGGAGACATTCAAGAAAAACTTAGATAATCACCTGGCAGATATGCTTTGATTGCATTCCTGCACTGAGCAGGAGATTTTTCTTCAGCTAATGGTGACTCTAACTGCTCTGCTAATACCTGAAATTGTTTCAGTATGAAACTACACCTTCTTGTTTCCCCCCACAGAAAAGGTAGTAATCAAGATAATGGGCCATAGACTTACAGCCCGTTGAACTCCTGAGTTTCCATTCAATAAATGTGCTGAACTTCTCAAAAGCAGCACATGATATCGAACAACCACTGGTAAGGCCCTGTCTATGTAAAAGGAGCCCTGAAACTGGAATCCTGACAGGTTAAAATCACTAGGGTGAACAGGCAAAAGACGAAACACTGATTTTATGTCACATTTCGCCATTTCTGCCCTGACTCCACATTTCCTGACCATATGCAACGTCTCGTCCAAAGAAGTGTATCTTACTGAACACAATTCTGGAGGGATAGCATCATTGACTGATGCTCCCTCTGGAAATGAGAGGTGCTGAATAAGCCTAAACTCACCTTGTGCCTTTTTGGGCACGATGCCCAATGGTGAAACCCTCAAGTTCCCAATAGGTGGTGTTGGGAAGGGGCCGAGGACCCTTCCTTTGGTTACTTCCTTGCCTATTTTTCTCTGCACCACGTCTTCCATTCTCCCCACTGAACGGAGGTTTTGCGCAAAGTATACACTGCATTCTCCCAATGATGGACTACAAAAACCATATTTAAAACCTTCTAATAAATATTTAGCATCTCTCCTATTTGGATAATGTTCTAACCAGGCTTCTAAAACCTCTACTCTAATTGGGCTGGGCCCCTTTACCAGTCATGCCCCCACCACTGTTAGGTTTTTTGCTTCCTCCAATGCCTTAGTTTTGCTTGTGGGCACCAGCTCTAAAACATGTAGTGTTGGGGTGGCACCCCCCCTGCATGTGTTACGTTCATGTTTTAAATAACATGGCCTTTTAGTACAAAATCCCTTTGAATTGTATTCCCAACATTACATGCGGGGTTGAACTGCTTCCCCCACTGTAAAGCGGGGTTTTAAACCAGGGGAAGCTTTTTTATTCAAGTGTCCACTATCAAAACACTCCCCTGTGTTTGGTCTAGCTGGTGTCATTGTTGCAGCCACAATCTCGGCTGTGGCTCATCCCAACGCATGTTGGGGTGGATTGCGCTGTGCATTCTGAAGGCTTGATCATAGTGAAGCTATGCCATGCTGGAAAAATCCATATACGCCCTGTATATGGTGTCTAAATATTGAAATAGAGATTGAGCCTTCCATGGTTGGGCTTTTACTATGGCTCCAGCATAGATTAAAAAACCTAGAAGTCAGTTTGCCCAATTCCTTTCTGGCTTCTTTCTCCTCCTACTCTCTTTTTCCTTTTTATCCTCCTTATCTAAGTCTTTTTCTATGTTTGTATTTAGTAGGTGAAATAAATCAATACATTTATCCTTTCATTTTTTTTCCTTAATAGCTGGGGTGAGGTGATCACCCAGTGGCATAGAATAGTCTCCATATGGGAGAGCACATAACAGTAGCAAGTTGTAGCCCATGTTGGCTACTGAAGAGTAAGGCCACCCACCAGCACTGGCCTGCGTGGCCTGACTTGCTAGTGTTAAATTGGGATATGACATCCCCCAACCGCTGAATTGTGGCACAGCATACGGCCAAGATGTGCCATGCGGCCCCATATTTTGCGTGCTGCCAGGTGCACGTGTTGTGGGTGTAAATTGACCTCCAGTGGCCCAAGGTCAGGTGGGGGTCAGTGTGTAGGTGCCAGGAGAAATGTTTCACTCACCCGAGCATGTTGATGGTAAGCTAGGACCCTCCACTGTGTATTGACTGTTGGGACCAACTTCTACAACATCCTCCTGGACATCCTGGCACTCAATATTTGAAGTAGTTGTTGCTGACAAGGAGGTTCTGTTGCTCCTTTCAGAACACCTAGGTTTGGGCATAGACAAAGCACCCACAGCCTCACTCTTGTCAGCCTCTTCAGGTAGCCGCTCAGCCTCGAGAACAATAAAAGGCTCCATTAAGTCATGAGCTAAACTAAAGTCTTGAGTTTAGCCCTACGATGACTTTTAGAACTTCCACTAGACCTACGAGGGTGCACCTCCCCTGGCTGAGATATTTGTCTTGCAATTCTCTCGGCCTCAAGGACTGAATTTTTTCCCTGAAGCTCCTTCCAAACAGGCCAGGATTCCTTGTCAGAGGAAGAGTGAGGAAGGGACACCTGTGGTGCCAGCCTTTTCTTGGCCGGTTGTTTTCCATTCCTGTTGTCCAAGTCCTTCCTTGACACCATTATGTAGGAAGTCTTCCAGTCTCTAAAACTCTAATTCGCCAGTAACTGCAACTACTAATCCACTAAACAGTACCTCACCTCTGGTTCTTATATTTTCCTCTTTTTAATTACTTTAAAAGTTACTGAGGAGCTAATTACTTCCTAAGTTACTGGATAACTAAGTAACTTACCTAGAATCTATGCAGTGCCACTATTAACAGTCAACCAATTAACCCCTAATTTAATGCCACATGGTTTTCAATGAATTACCACATTACTTAAGGAATCTTTATTTATTTATTTAATTAAATTATGTAATGAATATAAATTTATCCTATTTAATTACTATAACTATAATTATACAACCACTTATCAAAATTACTCAGATTAATACTCATCGTCTTAAATTAATTATCAATTACTTATCTATTAAATTAGATATTAATTCAATTGATTAAATAAGTACCACTCTCCATTCTATTTAATTGATTTCAATCAAACACCGTTAATATTATTAGCACTATTTATTATAATTATAATTGTATATATGGAATCTATTTATTTATTTATTTATTTATTTATTTATTTATTTATTTATTTATTTATTTATTTATTTATTTATTTATTTATTTATTTATTTATTTATTTATTTATTGTCATTTAGTCATTAAGTCGTGTCTGACTCTTTGTGACCCCATGGACCAGAGCACACCAAGCCCTCCTGTCTTCCACTGCCTCCCGGAGTTCAGTCAAATCATGTTGGTAGCTTCAGTGACACTTTACAACCATCTCATCCTCTGTCGTCCCCTTCTCCTCTTGCCTTCACACTTTCCCAACATCAGGGTCTTTTCCAGGGAGTCTTCTCTTCTCATCATTTGGCCAAAGTATTGGAGCCTCAGCTTCAGTATCTGTCCTTCCAGTGAGCACTCAGGCTTGATTTCCTTTAGAATGGATAGGTTTGTTCTCCTTGCAGTCCAGGGCACTCTCAAGAGTCTCCTCCAGCACTACAATTCAAAAGCATCACTTCTTTGGGGGTCAGCCTTCTTTATGGTCCAGCTCTTACTTCCATACGTGGCTACTGGAAGAACCATAGCTTTGATTATGTGGACCTTTGTTGCCAAGGCTATGCTTTTTAAGATGCTGTCAAGGTTTGTCATCGCTTTCCTCCCAAGAAGCAGGTATCTTTTAATTTTGTGGCTGCTGTCACCATCTGCGGTGATCATGGAGCTCAAGAAAGTAAAATCTGTCACTGCCTCCATATCTCCCCCTTCTATTTGCCAGGAGGTGATGGGATCAGTGGCCATGATCTTAGTTTTTTTGATGTTGAGCTTCAGACTGTTTTTGGCACTCTCCTCTTTCACCCTCATTACGAGGTTCTTTAATTCCTTCTTACTTCCTGCCATCAGAGTCCTATCATCTGCATATCTGAAGTGGTTGATATTTCTTCTGGCAATCTTAATTCTGGCTTGGGATTCATCCAGTCCTGCCTTTCGCATTATGTATTCTGCATACATGTTAAATAAGCAGGGAGACAATATACAGCCTTATCGTACTCCTTTCCCAATTTTGAAACAATCAGTTGTTCCATATCCAGTTCTAACTGTTGCTTTCTGTCCCACATATAGATTTCTCAGGCTATAGATAAGGTGGTCAGGCACTCCCATTTCTTTAAGAACTTGCTATAATTTGTTATGGTCCACACAGTCGAAGGCGTTTGCGTAGTCAATGAAGCAGAAGTAGATGTTTTTCTGGAACTCTCTGGCTTTGTCCATAATCCAGCGCATGTTAGCAATTTGGTTTTGAGTTCCTCTGCCCCTTCGAAATCCAGCTTGTACTTCTGGGAGTTCTCGGTCCACATACTGCTGAAGCCTACCTTGCAGGATTTTGAGCATAACCTTGCTAGCTTGTGAAATGAGTGCAATTGTATGGTAGTTGGAGCATTCTTTGGCACTGCCCTTCTTTGGGATCAGGATGTAAACTGATCTTTTCCAATCCTCTGGCCATTGCTGAGTTTTCTAAAGTTGCTGGCATATTGAGTGTAGCACCTTAACAGCATCATCTTTTAAATTTATATATAACCAATTCAAACCAACAGGCTGACCAAACCAAGCCTCCAGTTCCTAGAAGCCCTGTTGCACAGTACAGCGACCCAATGCTCAGGTGGGAAAATAACCAAGGTAGGAATGGGGTTGAGAGGCTGGTTGTTTTTGAGTTCGGCTTGTACCTGAGAGGGTTGCAGCAGGGGCTCAGCCGCGCCACAACACAGCCATATGGGCAGCTGGAGAGGGTTGTGGAAAGAGGAAAGTGGCTTCTTTACTGTACTCAGTTTTACCCCAGTCTACACTCCCTTTGCAGCACCCGGTCGTGTGCCCCTCTCCGCTCCTTACTATGTTTGATGCCCCTTAGAATTTGAGTTATTCCTTAAAATTACATCAAACCATTAAATAAAAGAAGCACGCACACCGAAGCGCGGTTGAGCGATTGCGCCGTCTCTGCCGCCCACAACCCCCTAGTACCCTTTCTTAGTTTTAACAATACAATAATTAAGTCCCCTAATAATCAAAATAAAGAAATAAGAAACGAAATAAGAAAAAGAATAGCAAGTTTTTGAACCGTGGGAGGGTGCCTTTGCTACCCTCCCGTCCTCCGGAGCACAGTCGTCTATGACGTAGCCAAGAATTCTCCAAGCGACTGAGATCTCTTTCTCATGCAATGCCTGAGAAAGAAGAGGATGGTTAGCGAGGAGAACGCCCCTTATATTGCCAGGGGCGTTCTCCCATTATTTAAACAATTCTCGTGGGACCCTAAAGATCTCGCGCCATCTAAGGGAGGGAGCAAAGCTTAGTCACGCTGCCCAAAGCCTTGTCGGTTTGGCAGCGACTTCATCATATGACAGTGGTACCAGTTACCTTGGGAGTTTATGACTTTTCCAACTCTGGAGGCATTCAAGGAAAACTTAGATAATCACCCGGCAGATATGCTTTGATTGTATTCCTGCATTGAGCAGGAGGTTGGACTTGATGGCCTTGTAGGCCCCTTCCAATTCCACTTTTCTATGATTCTATGATACACACTTGATGTGACAGTTTCCAAATATTACTGCAGAGGCTGAGATCCCTTGCCAATGGGTAGATTCTCCAAAGCCCTGTGTGGCACAGACTTAAGCCATCTTTCACCAAAATTCTGCAGTACTCACAGGGTACACTTGTTGTGGACACATCCAATCTAGTTTTTTTCCTATGTGAAGTTGTTAACACTTCATCTTGTCAACTACTAACTCTTGCTAACTGTGGCCTTTTGCACAGCTGCTTCCTGCTATAGGGGCACATTGGGGAATGAACCTGGGAACACAAGTGCTACACTGCTGTGCTCCAGTTGCTCTCTCTGAAATGTCCACTAGAAGAAATGTGGCTCCATGCTATATTTGTCTTCATTCTTTAATTTTCTACATGACGGCAATCACCTTTGGAACATGAATGGCCCCTATTGTACAATCACTGATATAAATCACAGCTGCTATACCATGAATCTTAACCAAAAAAAATTCAGTCTGTGATGGAAAGGGCTTCTGAGATCCCAGGAATGAATTTCAGATGTTTGTATAGTCTTTGGAGGTGCACTGCAAATCGCACTAGTGAAATTGTGCCAGGTGTTTGGAGTTTCATGCCTGCTGCTTAAGCTACACTCATCATTCCTCCAAGCAGCTTCACCAAAGGGAGCAAAGAAAATTATGAAACTTCATTTCAGATAAACAAAAGATATGCTTTATTCAATAAATAGTATCGGCAATAGTTAATATGTCTGAAACCCATCGTCCCAGATTTGTTTTTATTTTCCATATGATCTTAATTAAGGATGTAGACTGAGCAGTAGATACAAAAAACAATCATGAATCAGGCAGTGACTTTATTGGATTACAAAAACTTACAAATAAGGCAAACGTTCAAGTTCTACCGCTCTCTTTATCAGGCAATGATCAGATCAAGCAAGGACTAAGCAGTGATTTTCTAAAACAGTGTTCCAAGGAGTTGTGGAGATTCTTGGAAATTCTGCAACAAGATGAGAATAGGGGCAAGTGTCCTTTGAAAGGCAACTTGTCCATCACAATCAACCATAATCAAAAATGTGCAGGAAAGAACATCGCTGCCACTTGCCAGTCCTGAAATAAAATGGGAAAAGAGAAGAAAAGAAAAGAGAAGAAAAGAAAAGAGAAGAAAAGAGAAGAGAAGAGAAGAAAATGGGAAAAGAGAGAGCACAGTTTGCTGTCCTCTGAAGATGCCGGCCACAGACACTGGCGAAACGTTAGGAAAAACCACCTTCAGAACACGGCCAAGAAGCCCGAAAAACCCACAACAACCATTAGATCCCGGCCGTGAAAGCGTTCGCGAATACAAAGAGAAGAATGTCTGCAGTTAGCAAGCATAGCCATTGAGCAGGCAGATTGGAGGTGAGCCAGCTCCACCCCGGTCGACCTGCTCTGGTCCTGCCCATTTTCACCCAATCAACTAATAGGGAGATAGCAGGAAGCACGCTCAGTGACAAACCTCCAGTCATTCTCAGCACCATGATGAGGTTCATATCGAACTACTACGCTGCAGGATTCAATTGTGCAGCTTCCCACCAGCCTAGACCTGTTAGTCTGGGCACAACACTTGGCATCCCACATGAATGCTGCCCCAACATTTGGTACTGTGCCCCTTTAAGCATAAAAGGACTCTTTTTATTTTTATTCTTGAAAGAGCAGGCAACAGTGGCCAACACAGTCACTCCATCTGAGAGGATAACATTTTTCAAATTTTAGAGAGATGGGCATGGTATAGTTGAGATGCCAAAATGATTCCTGATCCATCTTCCTATTTGTTGGGTAACAACTATTATGAAAACAGCAACAGATACTGTACAACAGTGGTTCTTAACGTGGGTGATAATGCCCCCCAGGGGGCGATTTCATTTTTCAGGGGGGGCGGTAGAACGAAAAGGGGTGGCATGGGAGTGATGGAGCAGAAGGGGGGCAGTAGGGGGGCGCTGGAGCAAGCCAAATCTGTGAAGATGGCTGCAACCTTTTTACAATGTGCATGGATATATATTTTCCTCCAATCTTAATTTAGTTTCAGAGTTTTCATCTTGAAATATTTAGTTCCTGCATTGTGGTTTGTTTTTATGCCTTTTTATATTTCTTTTTGTGTCTTAAAATTCACTTGCAACTAAATCATTAAATGTTACTTTTGAGGGGCATTTCATTTTCTTGGAATTGAATTTTGTTTTCAGGGGTCATTGGATTTAAGTGTCTTAAATAAATAAATAAATAAATAAATAAATAAATAAATAAATAAATAAATAAATAAATAAATAAATAAATAAATAAATAAGATATCACCGCGGGGAGGGGGGCGATGATAACTTCCTCAGTGGCTCAAGGGGGGATTTCTTTCAAAAAGGTTAAGAACCATTGCTGTACAAGAAGAAACTAGTTACAATGTTTTAAAATGTCTTCTAAATTGCAGAAGAATAAATTGTAAGGGGCTTTTCTACTAAGGTGTGGAGAAGGCATAGGCACTTTTTTACATATCAAAATTGATTTTAAGATGGGGAAAGACAAATTTTCATTCAAAACTCAACACCTACAGAGTCAAAATTGTGATTAAAGGGATAAGAGGGAAAGAGCAGTTACATTACTTACAATATATGACTAATTCTCAAAGAGACAAACAGCAAGTGAAACATCAAGAGGAAGATCAGGATTACTGGAAATTATAAACAAGGAAGAATCCAAGAAATAAAGAAGGAAAAAGGATTTTTGGGGAAAGCTAGGAAACTTGAAGAAAAAGATGGGGACAAAATTTGATAAGAAACTAGAATAAATGAAAAAAGCAATATCAAAGTTTTCAGTTAACCACCTCGATCTCAGTTGAGACAAGAATGAAAAAAGAGAGCACCTATGTTTAAAATATTCGTCCCTCTCTGCAAACACAGCTCCTGGTAAACCTGGTTATTGTTGGGGTGTGTGTAGTTTTTTGGTAGTTATAAAAGAGACCTGAAAATAACTCCTGCTGCTGCTGCCAACTCACATTTTCCATATACTATAGAAAAGCTGAAGCTAAAGCAATGTAGTAATTTTGGGAGGGGAGATCGACTCTCTGTCTTTCCGTAGTCTCTCAAGGCACTGAATTGCCCTCACAACTTCAGGACTGTCTGGCTTAACTTTGGGTAATTTCAGAAGAAATGTTGCTTCATCTCAACCCAAATTTGAGGGTTTGGCTGTATTTTATACAGTACACCAGACACACCCCTATTAGGTAGATGCCTAGGACAATTTACAAGAAGCAAGATTCTGAGTCATAAACTCAGGACCAAGACTCCTTGTAAAATGATCTCTCCCATGTCCTTCCTACTTTTCAGTATATCCTAAAATGCACTCTTGTCTTTTGATTAGCCTACCCCAGCGGTCCCCAATCTTGGGCCTCCAGATTTTCTTGAACTTCAACTCCCAGAAACACTGGCCAGCAGAGGTGGTGGTGAAGGCTTCTGGGAGTTGTAGTCCAAGAACATCTGGAGGCCCAAGGTTGGGGATCACTAGCCTACCCCAAATGCACCAGTTGCAACTGAATTATTTTTTTTAAAAAAAGTTTTATTCATTTTCAATAAGGGTGAGAGTTGGGCTGTGGGTACAAGGGAATAAGGAAGGAATGGATAGGGGGTGGGGGTGGAGGTGGGGGTGGGGAAGGGTTACAATTCCAGAGAATGAAAGAGTATTCTTACATCCACTTACTTAGTTATTTTAAAAGGGAAATCATATAAGTAAACAATGTAATAGTTTTTCCAGACTATCTGTATTTATAACTCTCTCCATTCCTTTGGACCTTCTCATACTTCTTTTATCTATGCTTTCGAGTCCATATTTTGGATCCAATTATAAACATGTTTCCATTTTTTAATTTTTTTATTTCTAAAGAAATGAAAAGACAATCCGTCATATTACAAATAATATATGCAAAGCTATTCCCCACAATTCTCCAAATCACATTTATACCATTCCCCATTACATTTTAAAGAAATATTGACCAGCAATCTAAATGCTCCAAATTGTTTTCCAAACCACATGTCTTGAAGTTTATTTTGTTGGCATATTTTAATAAAGGCATCCAATTTTCAGTGAATTGACTGTGGCTTATTTCTCCTCTATATAATCTAACTTTATTAGTCATTTTTTCCATCAACATTGTATGCCATATCTTATTCATAACTGCTTGTAATGAGAGATCTTGGGCTTTTTTCCAATTTCTAGCGATTTCAGATTTTGCAGTGCCTATAATATTTGCAGCTAATTCTTTATTTTCTAGTTTCTCATTTCCCCCTGTGAATAATGAAAATAACAATAATGTTTCATTGATATCTATTTTTGATTAGTCAGCATCTCTAGCCAACTAACTACCTCATGCCAGAATGCTTCTATTTTGGGGCAAGAAATCCACATATATTCCAGAGTTCCTTTTTGTCCAAAGTTCCTCCAACATTTATAAGATATATCTTTATTAATTCTTTATAACTTTGTAGGGTATAGATGCCACCAATGCACTACCTTTGGAACCAATTTTTTCACATTTGCTGATATAGATTTATATGGGTATTTTTTTTTCCAAATTCCTGTCCAAATTTCCTCAGGTATATTAATATTTAAATTTGTTTGCCACACGTTTTAGATCCTCCACCTTTTCCATATTCTTTCTCAATAATGCTTTTATATATTAGTGAGGTTAGTCCTCTCTTTTTATTTTTATCTTTTTGAATACAATATTGTTCCAAATCAGTTAATGTTCTTAGAAAGCCAGTTTTTTGTTGTAAGTGAATAGCGAAACTTCTTATTTGTTTTATTTGTAGCAATTTCATTTTTATTAGTTTTGTTTTCTCTTCTATTTGCCTAATAGTGAATGGTTCTCCTGAATCAAATAAATCAATAATTCTATATATTCCAATTTGTTTCCACTCCTTAAATTCTACATATTTCTCTTTAGACTTAAAATCTGGATGATCCAAAAGGGAACATAAAGGGGATACTGGGGGACCCAAAGTTTTACTATGTTTTTGCCATATCCTTAATGTTTCAGAAATGAATGGGTTCTGTATTTGTTCTCCTTTTCTAATTATTTTAACGGTATAAATATACTTATTTACTATGTCCATTTTTATTTCACTTTCCTTTTGGACCCAATCAGAATTCTTACAAATCTCGTTGATTTGTATAAGTTTAATAATTTGGTTTATTTGTAAAACTTCATAATATTTTTGGAGCTGTGGTATCCCTAATTCCCCCCCCCCTTTGACCCTGTCTATATTTAACACTATTTATGAATCTTATCTTCTTTCCCTTTCCTGCAATGAAATTTTCTAGATTTCCATGCCATAGTTTAGTTTTTTTAGTATCTGGCTGTAATGCAATATTTTGGAACAGAAATTGAAATTTTGGTAATATATAAGATTTAATCAAAGCGATTCTCCCCAGCATTGATAGGTTCAAATTGACCCACTTTGTCATTTTTTCTTTCGCAAATTTAAATAGTTTTTATAGTTTCTGTAGATTAAGTAAGTTTTTTTGTTACCCATATTCCTAAGTATTTAAAACTTGAATAACATAACTCTAAATGAGATGCTTTTAAAATTTCGTTTTGTTCTATAATACGAATATTTAGACATAATAAGTTAGATTTTTGGAAATTAATTTTTAACCTGACTATACTGACTATATTCCTGCAATATTTATTTTAAGTGTTCTATTCTTTGTAATGGGTCCTCCAAAACAAAGGAACTTATAATATATAAGTTTATTTTATGTTGTCTATTTTTCGTGGACAGTCCTCTAATGTTTCCACTTTCTCTTATTTTTACTGCAAGAGGTTCTATTATTAATGCAAATAAAATATTTATGTGTTCCCATTTTTAAAGTCCTTTTTGAGATGATCTTCCATTTAGTGCTTCTGTTAGTACATCCATCTCCACCACTTCCAGCATCTTTTCTATCAGTTCCTCCAGAGACGGTACCTGTTCTTTCTTCCAATATTTTCCATATAGTATCCTCGCTGCCGTGTTTACATGTATTATCAAATATGTCATTTCTTTATCTACAATTTCAATCATAACATCCAATAAAAACAATTCTGGTTTAAATGAGATAATTTTTTGTAACATTTCATGTATTGATCTCCAATAATTTTTTGCTTCCCTGCATGTCCACCACATATGATAAGACGTACTCTCCTGCATTTTATATTTCCAGCATTTGTTGGGAGTATTTTTATACATTTTAGACAATTTAGTTGGAGTCATTTTTTTCGTTTTTTTCTTTTCAAAATTATTGGGAAATAGGGAAGGAATACAAAAGGTAAAGGGCAGTGGAAGGGGTGGGAAAAGGGTTTTGAGTATAAGAGAACATCAGATATATAATCATTCAATCTTTTCATATCAAGTATATAAACATATAATCTATTCATATTCCAGTAAAAGCTCATCTTTCTTCTTCTTCTTCTTCTTCTTCTTCTTCTTCTTCTTCTTCTTCTTCTTCTTCTTCTTCTTCTTCTTCTTCTTCTTCTTCTTCTTCTTCTTCTTCTTCTTCTTCTTCTTCTAACTATTTTGCCTATGTATTTACCCCTTTAGCTTTCAACTTACACTTATAACATAGCTTAAATCTAAGTTATTCCAACACCATCAGAACACCAAGGCCAATTGTGAGGTATATCCCCTCTTTCACCCTCCTTTTGTCTTGAGAGTATCTCGACAGGCCTGAAATAGTATAGATTCTGCTCACTTCTTCTCCATGTGTTTCTTTTGTTTCTGTGACTCTGTTTTCTTCCGTATTTTGGAGGGGGAAACAACACCTAAAGCAATAGTTCGCTTTTCAGCCTCAGTTTTCCTAGCTGCTATAGCTACGTAGCTTACTGGGTGACACACCATCCCTTTATATTATCTGGTATTGCCATCAATACATCCAGTTCTGGCATTTCTTTTAGATGTAATTTAACCTCTGCTATTTTTTCTTCCTTAGCGTCTTTATTTATTTATTTATTTATTTATTTATTTATTTATTTATTTATTTATTTAATTTCTATCCCGCCTATCTGAATCACATAGGACCACTCTAGGAGGCTTTAATTACATCTTGCATCTGGTCAAGATAATAATTTACTTGCGTAAATTCTTTCAACACTGTCATTTGAAAGGAGATTTTCCTCTCTAACCATTGATCTCTGATTTCCCCAGGGAGAGGTTCCATTTTTCCTGTATATCTGATCTATATATACAAAATACTCTTCAGCTGCCACTATTTTATCCCTCACTTGGAATTCCCTCTCACCTTTGCCCAAATATACATAATATATAGATCAACCTCGAGTCCAATATTTCACATTACAATTATTACAGTGTTAACAGTATAATAGCAGGCACACTCAAACAAGAAATGGAATTTAAAACATGAATCTCTCATGTGTCTTTGTAGTCCAATCCCTTTTCTCATCGCCAACCTCCAGACCAGTTGTTTCTTCTTTTCTCTTCTCAAAGTTTATTGTTACCTTCACCCGGCAAGACTGTATTTTTATAGTGTCATTTATCAAAATACTCAGTTCAGTTCAAGCCATATGGCTCTCAGTTTACAGCTCACAGTCTGTTTTTCTTTTTTTTTACTTCCAAAGGCTTCTTTCTCCTCCCCCCCAAAAAGGGAGGTCCAGCAATCTGAGTCCCAGCAAATCCACAGAAAACAGAGTCCCACACAGTCTAAGAATATATATCCAAAAGGAGAAAAAGTCCAAAGTGAACAACTTACAGCAGAATTTATTCTTTCAAAGCCTGTCCCATGTTAATTCTCCAGGAATTTTTTTCTTTAATAGAGACACGAACTATTTCTGCCTGACTGTTCCCTTAAATCAACTCGACCTTGAATCAGCTAAATACGCCGCTCCTTATCTCATTTCGGTCATAAATTTTCACACAATCACTTGTTCTTCATTTTAATGGGTTTTTTTCATAAAACAAGGGCTTCCACTTACTTTGTTATATATTTTCGCCATGCTTCTTGTTCTCTTATTCTCGGCAAATGGCGCTGTCTTGGCTGATTGCCAAAAATGGCTCCCGTCTTCGGTCCGTGCTCATGTGAATTTCCAGAAGAACGAAAAATTGAGTTGCTGCCCCATCTTCTAGCTTCTGTAGCTCACCAACTGCTGCAGAAGGGTCTCTCCTGACCCCCCTCAGTTCCCCCATTTCTAGGGGGATCCCAGACCGAAGTGGTTCTAGCTTCTCCAGGAGCTGTTCCCAAGAGCTGCTAGCTTCATCAGGACGTAGCTCCTCCTTCAATTTAGTTGGAGTCATATGCCATCTATAAAACATCTTATATATACATATATTCTTTAAAGTTTACTGATTTTGTAAGTTTAATATTATTCTTCAAAATTTGTGCCCACTGTTCTAAATCAATATTAGGATCAACATTTTGTGCCCATTTTATCATACAGTTTTTCACCATATCACCTTCCATTTTCATATTTAAGAGATATTCATACATTCTTTTAATTATTTAATCATTTGTCTCTAATAATAGTTTATTAAATGTTTGTTCTTCATAGAAACCCATTATTTTGTCTTTTGCATACCTGGAGTATAATTGTAATCTCATCAACCAATCTAAAGACATTTTTCTCTCTCCTCTAACTCCTCTCTAGTCTTCAATGTCCCTTCTTTCTTAAGCAAATCTCTATATCTTGCCAGTCTTATTGAGTCCATTAAGGCAGGTTGTGTAAATGCTTCTAATGGTGACACCCAGCCCAGTATTTTATTATATATTTGTTTTTGTATCTTGTTCCAAGTACATAACAAAGATTTTCTTATCATATGGTTATTGAAAACTTTATACCCTTTAGCTTTTTCATACCATATAAAGGCATGCCATCCTAGTTTAAGGTCATGCCTCTCCAGTATAAGCAATCTCTCATTATCCAGAGTAATCCATTCTTTAATCCATACCAACACACAAGCTCTATACTAAATTTTTCAATCTGGAAGACCAAAACCCACCCCTTGTTTAGAGTCTTGTAATGCCTTCATTTTGATCCTCAGTTTTTTTCCTGCCAAATAAATTTCATTAATTTTCTGTTGAGTTCCTGTAGAAGTGTTTGCTTTAGCAACATTAGTATTGTCTGAAAAATAAAGATCAGTTTAGCTAACAAATTCATTTTAATTACATATTTTCTTCCCATCAATGAAAGTTTATTTATTTAAGTTGTAGCTTGTCCCACTTTTCCAAGTCCCTCCGTATCTCTATAAAACATTTCTTATAATTATCTTTTATCAATGTACTTTATTTGTTATTTGAATTCAGTTGCAGTTCAATTATGACCTAACTTTGGGTCAAACTAAATGTGATATTGAATGCATTTTTATATTTAATATACACATTATTTGCATAGATGTGGTAGCAGCAGCCCAGTATGATCATTTTCAAAAGTTACTTTCTAAGGGCATCTTGACAAGAATTTTTCAGGTTTTATGCCATTAATTGGGTTTTTTTCTTGTTTCTATTTTTATAAATATTGCAAAGGTACAACATCAGAATTGACCCTTATAGGGAACCACAGAATATTTCCCTGATTTTTTCCAGCTTGTTAGTAATGACAATACATTAATGACATGAAAGGCAATGAATTACTTGCTTGATTGGAGCAGCAAACTAGCTGCCAAGAGGTAATGAGTAATACACCACACTAATTTTAAAAGATAACATTCTGAGCATTGATTGCAAGACAGTCTGGTATAGCAATTAGAATATTGGTCTAGGATTTGGAAGATTCTAAACTCCACTGAGTTACTAGGTAGTCTATGTCAGCTGTTATTCTATATGATCTCTAGGAGGCACTGCATGATCTACATGCCTTCTATGTCCTAATTGTTAATAAAGTTGTGAATAAATGTAGTTGTGCCATGACAGTACGTCATAAACTTGCCATCCAGAGCTAAGCTCAATGTGAGTGAATAAAAACCTATCAGATTGCAAATGAGTGAATAGAAACCTATCAGATTGCAAATGAGATTCTCCTTCTGATTTCTTGCAAAGCACTGTTTTTGTCATGTGCCATCAGGTTGCTTCCAACCTCTGGCAAATTATGAGCTTAACATCCAGAAGGTCCTGTTGTCAACAGGTCATGGCTTCCTTTATTGAATCAATAAAGGTTACAAATCTGAAAATTGGGATGGGGGTGGGGATTGGTGCCAGCAAGTGTCACTTGGAAAATATTATTTTCAAAATAAAAGAACCAGGAAGTCCAAACCAGAAGGAGACAGACAACTCAAGCAGGGATGAAAAGTTGATGCTCTTCTGGAAACCCCAATTACTGTCCCGTGGGACAGCTCAATTTCCCTGTCCCTATGACTGGCAGCCATTTCATGTCCTGGCAGTCAATGGAAGGCTATTAATTTCTCAGGGACTATCATTCTTGTTGCTTTACTTTTCACTAGTGTGGGTGTACCCTGTACAATTTTCTCATCTTTTGTTTTAGGCAGCTGCAGATCTCAGTCCAATTGACTGAGTGCCTATTTGTGTGAAATTTGTGCCATGGATGACTTGAGACTCTCATATGCGATTTGAATGGATTGGGTCCCAGTAGCATTAAGAATAGGACCAAAGATATATTTTATCCTAGCCTTCCCCTGTCTGCCATTTTTCACAACTCCTCCTACCTCTTTTATTTTTGCAGCACTTTTTCTTTTTTTAAAAATTATGTTTGCCTGTATTCTAGACAGGGCAGTTTTCAGCTACCATAAGGCATGCCTGGCTCAACTTTTTTGTCTTCTTGGATTTTTTTCAGCCTCTCTGCCTGAGAAATACATTGCAGCAAACAAGCAAGCGTACCATCCTTCCTATGCACTGCCAATCCAAGCCCCACCCCCAACTGAGTTTCACCCCATCCCAGGTATTTATTTGACCCATATTTATTTTCATGTCTTTTCACTAATCAGACACATACAAATATGTATAAATGCTTTAAAATATTTGGCACAAATGAAATCAGATGGGCTACATATTGGCCCAAAGTAAATAGGTTACAATTTGTAGGACAAATAATTCAGATGAAATTGAAGCAGACAGTATTTGCATACCCCTTCCTAAGAGCTAGAGGCTGAAGTTTATGGTATCTTCTTGATGATCTCCTTCACCAAAAGGAAAAAAAACAACAATCCAAAATCGTCTTCACTACTGACATCCTTCATCAGACATCCTGAAGAATCTACAGATCTCATGACTGGGGTCCATCCAAGAACCAGAAACTAAATGTGTTTAACCTCTACCATCTTTTCATATCAGAGCTCAGACACTTTATCTGCAAAGTACCTAGTAATGGGAATCAAAGAAAAATAGTGACCACTATAAAACCATTAATGTTACAATTGCAAAGCAACACTTTACTTTCTTGTTAAGTAAAAATAATGACTGTTACTTTTTTTGTTACATTTTTAAAAAATTTAACGCTACAGGCAAATAGTGAGGCAGCATGCATCCTGTAACTCTAAAAGAAACTGTAATGTTACAGTTACAAAGCAAAAGAAGTGAAGTGAGCTCTCTGAGTTAACACTTTATAATTGAAATGTAATTCAGTTATGCCTTGGTGTTTTTTTTAAAATTATTAATATAAAGAACTTGTTTGTAACAAGTTATTTTTAAGCTTAGGCATATATCAAGGGCCAAGCCATTTTTGCCCTCAGCTTTATTTCAGTAGGAAAGATTACATAGACCTTTCTTCCATGTTATCTCCTTTCAGCTATGTCATTTACACAATTCCAACAAACTCTCTAAATCTACAGTGAGGATCCGCATGAATCAGGTGAAAAATATGAGATCATCCTCTTCTACAAATCTGAATGACATATAGTGGTGCCTCGCATAGCGACGTTACTCAGTGCAGCAAAAATCGCTGCTATGCGATTTAAAAAAGCCCATAGGAATGCATTGAAACCCCTTCAATGTGTTCCTATGGGCTTAAAACTGACCTTTAAGTGAAGATCCTCCATAAGGCGGCCATTTTCACTGCCCGGTAAGCGAGGAATCCGTCCCTAAACACAGCGGGCGGCCATTTTTTTACCCGGCGGCCATTTTGGAACCGCCGATCAGCTGTTAAAAAATCTTTGCTTTGCGATGATTGGTAAGTGAAACAGGGAACCGATCATCGCAAAGCGAAAAAAACCCCATTCAGACCATCGCAAAGCGATCGCAAAAGCGATCGCAAAATTTTCATCGCTATGTGATTTCGTCGTTGAACGGAGCTCCGGTTAAGCGAGGCACCACTGTATATAATTATTAGAATTTAAACATGTGATTCACAATATGACAATCTCTCCTGTAAGAGAAGAGGGTGGTGGTAGGAAGCCTGTTAAAACAATGAGGAACAAGAGTGAGTTTTGCCTTAGCACTGTAATTAATAACTTTGAAGCATATTGCTAAAATGAGATTGTGTTGACAGATTAGTCTGTTGCTGTTAAATATACTACTTTGCTCTCTTTCTGTCTCCCCATTTTATCACTAGGGATAGAGTGAAGACGTAAAGTCTGGCAGCTTTTTAATGCACTAATTGGAAACTCTGTAATGGAAGATTCCAGCAGTCCCACTGGGACAAAATTACACTAACCCAGTGTAGATGAAATGAAGTCATAAAAATGAGACTGCAGTTAGGATTGATTTCAGAATAGCCTTGAATTTGAAGAGTGGGAGAAAAATGTTGGATATTATAATCAAACAGAGAAAACTGAAATGCCAGATTACGTTTAGAAGTGAATGGAGGAGTTAGCTTGAGTGGAAAGAGACAGACTTCTCTTTCCCTGTTAAACAAGTACAGGCAAAATTCAATTGATTGGCACTACGCTTTGGCTAATATGGCATAACTAAGAATTTTTTACCACATTCCCAAGAATACAGCAATACAAAAGAGTTTAGCAGGCTCACAATATCTAGTCTTACATCCTTTTCCCAACAATACCAGCTCCAATAGGATATTAATACTTGCCCTGATATATTTGCCTGAAAGAAACATTTGTTTTTAATGCTGTAACATTATTCAAACTTCTACACTTTTTGCTTGCATACTAAATCAAGTGACTCTCCCATGTAGTGATTAATATTCACATCAGGAAAAATGTGGATCTTATAACTTACAAAGACTGCTACAGGGTTTTGTTTTGTTGTTGTTTGCATTGGGACACACACAAAGAGATGGCAGGCACAGGAGTGCAGAAGTACATGGATGTAATATTTAAACTAATTTTTAAATCTTCCCACAGGATTTGGGAGCTGGCATGGTATATGTCCAAATAGAATACTATAACTGTGCACTGAAGATACATTCCCTTTGTTTGGAAAAGCAATATGTGGAACTTCTTTTCCAAAAAGGCCACAAGCTTCTTTAAGAAGAGTAGAAACTATTTGTAGAGCACAACTACAGTTCCCTGATGATCATAAACTATGAACAACACTGACTTTTCAGAGTTGTTTGAGGAACTGGTTAAGATTCATGAATATTGTAAAATCAAGAGATAAAGTGGATATCTCAGCAGAACAGAAGACAGTTCCTCTTCTCCAGTATATATTAGATTGTATCACCGTGGAAATCCAAGAGACAAGCATTTTCAAAGGTTCTGGAGGCTGATCTTTAACTGTTCCTCTGGCACAATTACAGCCTCCACTCTTAAAAGATTATTGTTGTGCAAGTTTTTTTAAGAGAAAAAAGGCACACACGCACGCACACAATTGCTCTGCTACTAATTAGAAACTCTGATCTGAAAATGATATCATTTTTCAGGTAGAGTTTGATGTTTGGACAAAAGTTGGAAAGGGAGGGAGGGAAGGAGACAACTTTTTTGAAATATGGTGGTAGAAGAGAGCCAGTATGGCCAGTAGCATGCACTTTGATGATCTTTGTCCTCCCACATGTATCTGCAGCCAAAGAAGTGTCACTGGTTTTCAGAATGTCTCTAACACTTGCATAGCCAGGTCCTAACAATAGGTGATCAGAATCACACTAGAGTTCCTTAGAACATGGAAATGTCATTTTAGTTACCATGACTATCAAACAGCAAATGGGCATTTTTCTGTTACTCACTGTAGGCCTTTATACTGTATTTCTTTAAAGACTTGTGAACTATTGTCCATCACTACATCTTCTGACAATGAATTCTGCAAGTTATAATGGGCTGGATGATGAAGTCCATTATTTTGCTTCTCCTCAGTCTCCTGCCAATTAATTTCATTAGATTTATTCTGAAAAAGAGAAAATTATTTCTCTTAACACAATATCACCATGTCTTTATTGCCACAAAATGTAGCAATGGCTGCAGAATAGGGTAGTTCTACAAAGGAACTGAAGTAGCCAGAGTGATGTAGTGGATAGAGTGATGGATTAGGACTCTGGAGATCAGTGTTCAAATCCCCATTCAATAATGAAAACATACTGGGGGTTTGGAACTGATAAAACCACTCCTTAAATATCTCATGTACCTTGAAAACTCTATTAGGGTTGCTATAAGTTGATTCTGACTTGATTTTATTTTATTTATTGAGCTTCTATGCCTCCCATTTAGACATAGTCTACTCTGGGCAGCTCACAAAACACAGAATAAAAACAATTAATATGAAATAACAATTTCCAACAGTGGCAAACAACAATGAGATTAGATAAATTAACTGAAGGAATTTAATATTGACCATGTCAGTTGGGAAGCTCTCACTCAAGACAAAATATCTGGTGAAAAACCTTCAAACAAGGGAGTGAACATTTTGAGGAAAAAAGAAACAAGAATGCACAAAGAAGGAAACAAGAAGACAAGGACATAGCACCCCCAACTGCCCGACAAGTCCAGGATCAGCTAAGTAGTCCCGATTGTTTCTGTATCTTCTGGGCTTGTATTGGGCTAGTTAGTCACCAGAGCATCCATCAGCATGCTACTATTCAACCTTGATCACTCACCTTTTTTTTCTTAGATGATAAATCTGGTGGAAATGGTCTTCTCTGAAAACAAAGGACAAACTATGTATATCAGAGGCAATATTCCTGTATGTATCAGTCAGTGGACAACACAGAGAGATGATACTGTTGCACTGACATCTTGTTGACAGGCTTCTCATAAGCAACTGGTTGACCACATTATAAGCAGAATGTGAAACTAGATAGGCCTTTGGTCTGATTCAGTATAACTCTTCTTGTCTTTTTATATGATTATCTGTTGGTCTTCTTTAAGCATTCTTCCTGGTCTGCCTTTTTTCCACTGAGTTCAGAGAAGCTTAATGGGATGTCCCCACAGAAATCCATATAAGCAATGGGCAGCATCAAATCCTTGCCATCTGTGATGAAACTAAATGGTTCCCTCCCAACTGTGCTTTTGACAGAAATGTGGTCAAAAATTAAAGTAAGAATTAAAATATATATCAGAATGTCTGTAAAATACGAAAAATGAGAGATATCCCACTTTGTTCTAAGACAACAAAAGTGAAATAAATGAACACTGGCAGTGATCTTTATCTTCCAATGATGAGAAAAAGGCAAAACTAGAACAGTTAGTAATATAATATGTGATGATCCCAATATCATACAGTCTCTCCCATTAAGATCTGGAAGCTCAGACACCAAACATAGGAAAATAGTTCTGAGAGAACATGAAACTAGATGAACATGTGGAAAAGCAGAAGTAAAATAGACAATATGTTCCCAGGAAGGGAATTCAGCTACCTAATTCAGTGGAAATCTTCAAGGATTTTTGCTGCCATGGTAGGTCAGGATCACCAGATTCAAAAATGGGAATTTATATGAATGCCAATTTACGTGTTTCATAATGAAGATTCATATATAAGGCACCAGCTTTATGGAGGTTATAAAATAAATACTCACTGGGCACATTTGAATGAAAGGAGATCATTCCTAAAATATGTTTTAAATGATGAAATGAGAATTAAACATGAGAATTTAACAGGATACAGGAGACAACTGTGAAGACAGAACAGCTCAAAACTATTGAAAAAAAATGTCAGTAGCATCCCTTATAAAACGAACAAAGAGAAAGAGAAATATCTAGCTGTTGTTACCCTCTAAAATTGCCCTGCATGTATAGCATCTATTCAAACATTTAATGGTGCTGTGAAAGTCAGTTTTAAACTGCTACCAGATAACCACTGAATAAGAAAGTAAGTTTCCTTTTAGCTAACCTTTCATTCCTGTTTTTAAGATTTGCAGTATGATATTCATAACCTCAAAAGTGACTCGTTTCCTGGCTTTTTCTCAACATTTTCTTCCATGTACCTCAGCTCAAGTGCAGACAATTGACTGCCCCCTCCAATCTACGGTACAACTGCTAGTTCTTTCATGCCTAGTACTTCTTCTCATCTTTGGTTCAAAACATTCTTTCATTGCATCCTTAGCCTTCAGCCTCCTTGCCAACTTTTTCCTCAAGCACTTTTATTTTACAGGCTTTTAAACACTCACATTAGCACAATTCATCCGAATACTGATGCCTCCCAATACGAAGTTACTCACATTCCTCTTTAAGCATACATTTAATGTACTTTCTGTTTTCCCATTGGCCTCCAAAATTTTGCTTCTCTATTTTTGGACTTATTTCTTCCTCAACTGTCAACATAAAAATTAGTCTCAGGTTTTTTCAACCTGTTTTTCAATTTTTTTGACCAGTTGGCACGTTTTGAAATTTGAGAAAGTATCACAGGTGCTGTCAGAAAATGGCAGTTTTCTCTTGTTGCAAATTGTGATATCATAGGAAAGCAAACTGGCAAGTCACTGGTCTTTCTAGTTTAGGACAAATAACTTGCCTCAGAGCCTAAATGCAGGAAAGAGGTGAGTCCTGAGGCCCCAAACAATGATCAGATCTCTCTCTCTCTCTCTCTCTCTCTTTCCCTCCCTCCCTCCCTCCCTCCCTCCCTCCCTCTCTCTCTCTCTCTCTCTCTCTCTCTCTCTCTCTCTCTCTCTCTCTCTCACACACACACACACACACACACACACACACACACACACACACACACACACACACACACACACACACACACACACACACACACACACACACACACACACACACACACACACACACACACAGCATCACCCTCCACTCCAAATCTCTCCATTTCCCAGCCCAGACTCCTCAGCACTCAATCCAGCCACTGGTTTATCAATCTTTTTTGGATCCTCCCACCCCAAACTCTGTCTCTGACACACACATACACAAGCCACAACCAAAATACCTATGTATGTATACATACCTCCTTCCTCCTTGCTTTCTCCAAATTGTCATTGCAAGCTTTATCAGACTCCTCCAAATACTAACCACTGTCCTCCATCCCAGTCCCTCTCCACTGTCCCTCCACAATCTTCTAGCTTTATCAGGAAGCAACCTTTCTTTTTTCCTTTCAGAGATTTTTTTCAGCCATCTCTCCCATGAATGCCTTCACCCAGGAGGGATGGAACCACGTTATCAGTGCAGTCACTTGAAGACAAAAGGCCAGGCACCAGTGTCTTCTTCTCCTCATGCCTCCTACAGGTCTAGCTGAGTATAGTGCAGGAGGAAGCCTGGAGGCAGTGCATGGTGGTGGTGCAGACAGCAGCAGGGCCACAGGTGAGCACAAAGGCTGTGCTTTTGCTGTCAACATTTCGCTTCCCACCTCAAGTGAGAAGAAAGCTTGTGCCAGCTCTGCTACTGAGGAACACTTATTTTGAGTACTTCTCTTTCTTGTGTTCTGATCCCAGGTAGGCCAGGTAAGGTCTCATGCTTAGGCATTTTCCATGCAGGAAAAAAAATGACTACACCAAGCACACACATCAAAGGGAGCAGTATCCAACCCTGCAAACACTTTGCATTCATATGCCATATTTTAAAGTATACATTTAAGACACCCTCTGTGTACTGTGCACTGAAGAAATGCAGGCCAGAATCCAATGCATTATAAGCCCATAGGAACATTAGTACTGTGAGGAGTTTTGAAAATAGTCTGCAGTCCGAGTCTGGGAATCAGCAATGTCAAGAAAAAGGAATCATAAAATTACTAGCAGAATCTCCTTGAAGAAACTGAGCTTGTCTTTTGATCCTGGCCATAATGTGGAAAGATCCCCATTTGATTTATGTTTGCCTTTGATGTCCCCATATTTCACATGCACACGTGGCTTCTCGGACTACAGCATTTCATTTCTTGAGATTTCAGGCCCAAAACCTGAGACAGACCCTTGTGATGACACTGAGGTGAGACAGACAGTGATTGAGAGTTAAAGCACAACATGACACTGATCCAGTGACCCCTTGTGCCCTCTGTGAATAGGTGGAGATGGCTGCCTAGGTTTTAGCATTACTTCATGCTCAAAAGTCAAATGGACTCTTCCTCCAGCACTACTCACGCTGACACTTGCCTCCCTGCTTTGAGATTGGAAAATCTAGGAGTTCTGAGAGACCTCAGCTGGCACCTTGAGCCCTGGCAGTGCTGCATACAAATATTATATATCCACACACCACACAAATCTTTGCTGGATTCTGGCCAGTACCCATTTGCTAGTTCTGATCAGAATAGACCGATTAACCCAATGGAATTTACATTAATGTTGACTTGTGTGTGTAGAATGTGCCTGAACCAACTTGTAGTGATCCTAAAAGGGCTTTTAAGGTAAGATATTTAAATAATGGTTTTATCAGTTTCCACGCCTGAGCTGGGCATTGAACCCCAGTCTGCCATGTCCTAGTGTAACATTCACATTGGTTATTCAGTGGTGACTTACCACACAGTAATTGATTTAGTGGAATCATAATTGAAACTAGCAATCAGATACTGACCAGTTTGACTTAGAGTATCTGTATGACAGGCACAAATGTTAAAACAAATGTTAAAATTGAGGCTGTCCCAATTTGGGCACATCATGAGAAGGTAGATTCTTTGGAAAACACAAAAATGGTGGAAAGGCAGCAGGAAAAGAAGAACACATATGAGATGGACTGGCTCCCCCTCCAAAAAAACAAAAAAAACAAAAAAACACAGGCTTGAGCTGAGCAGTTGAGGACATGGCATTTTGGAGATCATTCATTCATGGGTCACCATCGGTTGGAGGCAACTTGATGGCACATAACAACATCTGTATGAAAATATATTGATTTAACTCTGCAGCCCTCACATTTGAAAAGAAAAAACAATGGGTCTGCTTCATGGACTCACTTCTGATCTAGGTATTTAAATCATTGTGCTGTCTGTACAGCTCAGTGGTTTAGATAACTGGCTATGCAAACTACTTTTAAAAAGTAACTTTCCAAAGTTTGAGTCTGTATCTGATCACAGAATTATAATGGAAAGTGGGAAAGGGTTGCAACTGGTTCCGTGCAAGTTAATAAAGAACTAAATCCAATGTTAGCTCCAACTAGAGTAGACCCCATAGAAATTTATGGGACTCGTTAGAGTTAATTTGGTTGGATTTAGTTAAGAGATTAGAAACAAATATCATTTATCTTACAGAGAGTTGAAAAGTATATGATACAGGCATTGCGGTAAACATACATTTTTCTGCCACTGTTGTTTCTGCTCAGACAGATTTTGCAGGATTTTGTTAAAATGTTTATCTGAATTGGGTGGCTATACACAATATGGGCAACATGAAAACTATTCCCTTCTAATCTGGAAAGAAAAGAAAACACAAAATTACCTGTCATTTATCATTGGATATAGGATTTTCCCTACAAGTAACAAATCCAGAACAACAAATCAGAACTGTTTTATCTTTTTTCAGGTTATGGTACCAATTGCAACGGTGTTGTGAAGTCTCCAGTAGGAGCCTTTTGAAAGGCAAACTTAAGGAGAGGAAAAGTCTAGCGTTAGAAAATGTTCATCTTCATGTTTTCCATTTTAAAGAAATTAAAGTAGCAGACAGAGTCCAATTCACATTCTAAACGAGCTTCCAGGAACCACTGTTCTTTGACCAATAAATCACATTCCTTCCTATCCACAACCTACCATTCTGGCTTCTTCCTTTGTCTCATGGAAATGTCTTAACTACAGTTCTACTCCTTAAATTAATTAGGCCACCAATATATTGTAATATATCCTATACTCAGGAAAATTTTGGGTACCCCTTTTTTACATGGCAATATTGAAGTATTGGTGTTTTGAGATTCCAGAACATTCAAAAACATTCAGCCCAAGAAACAGCATCAGTATAGTTTTATTTGGGTTGTGGTCTTCCTTTGGAGTTTCTCTTGCATATTGGCTGATCTAATGATGGATTTCATGATCCACTTCAGTGCTGAATTTCCATATCTGAACTCACCCAGCTGACTAAAATGCTCTGGGCAAGTATGCAAAGAATGAATAAAGGAATCTTTCTGAGATGTAATAAAACAAAAATCTGCAGGGATTTCTTTGAGAAATTCCACCCTATAGTATGAGCTACATCAACACTTGAGGAGGCAGTTAAAGTATCCAGACTGGTATTTAAACATTTTATTTAGGTTTTATGGGCAGAGCAAATAGGCTGAATGTGGAAGCTTACTCTGCTGGTGGGGGGTGATGTTTGGAGCAAGCTGTGCAACTCATTTGGCAGTTTATGAAAGTGTTAGCAAGAATAGAGAAAAATCACTGAAATAGTGTTCATACACTAGAATGTGGGGACATCGGACGAAGATGAAGTTTCACAGCAAACAAAAGGCAATGCTTTCACAACATAAAATTAATACAGGGATTTATTTGTTACAAAATGTTGTGATGATATACAGTACATGGTTTTTAACATCAGGCAGAAAATATAGAGACTAAATCTAGTCTTGGAAATTAGTCACTATTGATGAACAGGACTCTCATGTTCACAGGCATATGTGCAATTCTGCATTCCTACCGTGTTTACCCGAAAATAAGAAAGGGTCTTAATTTTTGCTCCAGAAAACGCATTAGGACTTATTTTCAGGGGATGTAATTTTTTTCATGTACAACCATCTACATTTATTCAAATACAATCATGTCATTTTCTTTTGGTTGCTGCACAATGGTGGAGGGCGGGCTTTCACTTAACTGGGGCTTATTTTGGGGGTAGGGCTTATATTACGAGCATCCTAAAAATCATACTAGGGCTAATTTTCAGGTTAGGTCTTATTTTTGGGGAAACAGGATATATATATCTGGAGGTAGCCACTTAAAAAATGTTCTGCTCATGAAATGCTAATGTCCAGATCAAGTGGAACGGGCAGTCTTCACAGTCTTATGTTTTAAAAAACAGACATTTTTTAATGTTAAGAGTTCCAGCTGCTGCTGCCAGGTCCTGGGAAGCCACCTTACATTTAAAGAATTGTTATGATTCTCCAAGTGGGGATCAAAATCTTGGGATAAGCAGCACTGAAGAATATTTTATTTCTTGGGTTAGGGAGATATCTTTAAAGTCTGAACATTTACCTACTCCCAGTTCTTACTAGGGCTCAGTGTTTCAGTGTGCAATTGCTTGTGTTTGTTGCTCTAAATGTCGTAATGGCCTCACCAGCTCTCCCTCCAGCCACAGCCCTCCTTCTTTTCATCTCCCATTGTTCTTGACTTTTTGATGTAGCAACAGTGGGCTCAGCATGCCACCTGGAGTAAGGCAGAAAATGGAAGGCCAGCATTGTGACTCACAAGCCCTTATGTGATACAAGCCTTGAAACAGTTGTCAAAACCTGGACAAATATGCCTCTCCCAAACCCTGTTCTGCCCCACTCTGTGACAGCATAAGAGTTTGTCAAGAGCTGGACCTGAAATTTTGGGAACAGGATACAACTGACCTGGCAAACTTAGAAGCAAACCTGGTGAGCAGTTGAAGAATCTTGCCATTGGTCCTGAGAGATATCTAATGTGGTTGCACCAGGGCAAATTGTTGGATCAATTTTAGAGAGGTGTGGGTACAATTGAAAATAATAGTGAATATTTATGGGAATAAGCTCTAGTGAAGCTTGAAAAATGGGCCATGCATTGCAGAAGGAACTACAGTGGTGCCTCACAAGACAAATGCCTCGAAGGCAAACAAACAAAAAAAAAAACCTCGCAAGACAAATGGTTTTGGCAATGGGGTTGATGACTCGCAAGGCAAATGTTCCTATGGCCGTGCTTCGCAAGACAAATGTTTTCTGTTTTTTGTTCCTGCCTCATGTTTGCTGATTTTTAAATGTTTTTCTATGATGTTTAAAAAGTTAAAGTTTTTTAACTGAAATTTTTAAAATCATCTGCACAATATGTATGGCTTTAAAGAGCACTTAAACCCTTTGTAAACAAAATTTGACTTTGTTCTGACTTTTTTTGCCCACAGGAACGCATTAATTAGATTTCAGTGCTTTCCTATGGGAAAACATATTTCACAAGACGACTTTTTCGCAAGACAACATTAACCGCGGAATGAATTAAATTCGTCTTGTGAGGCACCACTGTATTGTAGAGCAAGGGATAGGCAACTTGTTTCTCTTGAGAGTCAGACACCTTCAGGAGGAATCTTTCAGGGTCCATATGCTGTGGTACACAGGGTTGAAATCAACAATGAATGGGACCAAAGCCAAAGGTTAGTGAGCTCACCACTTTTTTTCTCTCTCTCTACCTCCGCGCCTTGCTGGGAGAGAGGCTTACCTTGAACTGATCATGTACTAAATTAGGCCAAGGCTGCATGAGATTAGATCAGTCTAAGAGATGCAGGCACACCTAAGGCTTACAGTTGCCCTCTACTGTTGTAAAGAATGTGGGTAGATTAGAGCTCAGAGAACCATCCCACTGTATGAGATAGTATTGAACAGGTGAGATTGCTACAGAAGCCCTAATTATGAATTAGTTCTCATCTGTTAAATGTTGTGTTTGTAGTATGAGTCGCTGAATTTCATTTCTAAATGAGTAAGAATGAGGTGAGATAATATTGCAGGCATCAGGTAGTTGTATCTGAAGTCTTAATGGATTTTGAAGGTGGTTTGGCTATATTATAGGGACGTGGTGGCGCTGTGGGCTAAACCGCAGAAGCCTGTGCTGCAGGGTCAGAAGACCAAGCAGTCGTAAGATCGAATCCACGCGACGGAGTGAGCGCCCGTCACTTGTCCCAGCTCGCGCCAACCTAGCGGTTCGAAAGCATGCAAATGCGAGTGGATAAATAGGTATCATCTCGGTGGGAAGGTAAACAGCGTTCCGTGTCTAAATCACACTGGCCATTTGACCATGGAAAGATTGTCTTTGGACAAACGCTGGCTCTATGGCTTGAAGAGCGGGATGAGCGCCGCCCCCACTACTGAACAAAAATTGTCAAGGGGAACCTTTACCTTTACCTTTGGCTATATTATAATTTGACAAATATAAGGGTAGGTCATCCCTTTTACTAGGACCCTGAAAAAAATCATACAAATTGCAAGCTTTCATGGATAAAATGGCACTTCTTTAGTCTTAGCATAACCCCTTCATGAAGAGTTCAAAAAAATTGTAGACAAGAGTCCAAAAATTGATGGCACATGTCTCAGAGGTGATCCCAGTCCTCTTGAGGCTGTGTCAGGTATCCTTGCAGCATGTTATAGACTTTTACACCTTGCTCTTAAGAACAAAAGGCTGCCAGTTACTCTGTGATTGCTCTCTTACGTACATAGTCTGCTTTGAAACAACATAAAGTTTATTTTTGGTTGTGGGGGTGGGAAAGACACACCACAAAGACATAAAAGCCTCCAGCAAAAATTAGGGGTTATAATTTGGTTCATTCACCAGGTAGGAGCAGCTAATTGACCAAAATTAATGTCAATTAATGTTTTATCTTGTGCACATAAGAAGATATTTCTTCAGTTTGTAAGCCACTCTGTTTGATGTGAAGGATCTGCATGGCTGGTGTTGAGACTCCATGTTGTCTTGTAGGTGGTGCTGTGTGCTGCCATTAATTGCATCACATATAATTCAGAAAGAACAACGATAAACCTGTGTGGTTCCCAAGATGTAAGGGTGGGTGATACTTTTTATTAAACCACTGAAAAAAATTCATACAAATGGTAACCTTTCATGGATAAAATTCCATTTCTTCAGGCTTAGAACAACTATGAACAACTATGTATGGATTTTCAACAGGACTGTAAATTTTTGTTTCTTGTATAAAACCAAACAAGGCATTGGATTAGTAGCTGTTGCTCTTCTTTTAAAAATGGAATATTTTTAAATAGCCTGTTTATTTCTTTAACAACATTAAGAAATTTAGGAATGGGTGAACCTGAGTTGCCAAATTTTAGAAATCCCATTGTCTTCAGATATATTCTGCATTCTAATTGTATTACTATTCATAGTCACAGCAGCTAAATGCCAGTGTATAGTATACAAGACTAAAATAGAACTGTCTGTCTGAATCCAATAAAAGTTGGATGTACATGAAAACGAACTGAGTAGGTAAAAGGCTTTTCATATGGATGTAAAAAAAACAAACTGGACCCTTTGTACTCTTTGTACTGAATGTTAACATTTGATTTGTGGTTCCTGTCAGTTTATTTAAATTAATGAAGAGCGTATTAAAAACATAAATACTTTTTAGACAATTGAGAAGGAAAAGATTCAGACATTGGCAAATGTTTATCTAGCTGCACTCTGACAACACAAAATGTTCTTGAAATTATCAACTCACATTGTTCATCTTCAAGGTATCTCCATGAAATTGAAACCCAAATCCTCTTCTCTCATTTTCTTTCATATTTGCATCTATCTCCTTCTTCTGTATTTCCTCCACACCCCTAAGTTCATGAAAATATACAGCTGAAAGTAAAACAGATATAACAGTTTTTTTAAAGTGTGCCAGTTTTATTAATAACTCAAAGTTAACTGAAGAATGCCTCTGTTATACAAGTGCTTCACCTACAATTAGCACAATAAATCATGTATAGAAGGAAATTCAACACATCAGGGAGGGGAGGGGAGAAATATTCAATAGTATAACTATGAAGGGCAGATAACTTTGGGCACAACATAAGTAAGAAGTACAAAACAGAAATTAAATATATAATATTAAAATAGCCTTTAAATCTGCAATATTTTTCAGTATGGATTAATTAGCATGGGATAAAGCAGCATCACAAGAACCAAAAAGAAGCCACGTAAAAATTGTGGTGATGTGAGGCTGAGCTACCAACTGAATACCATCAATTCTATGCGTGAGAGTTGGACTGAAGACTTCGCTCATACTTCAGGAAGATTTACTGCATATGTATGAGCTGCAGCATTATAAAAGGGACACAATGACATCTATGTTATCTCTTATTCGTCCAGCTCACTGGCATCTTACCAATGTTCCTATTTCTGATGCCTGATCAGAGTCGTCCAAGTTTTGACCTGCTGGATCCTTTTCACTTAGATGCATATTTTGCACATCAAGTTTTGTAGTTGGCCTCCTTTCTGCTGCTTTCTTAGGGAAGCAGCACAGGACCACCCCACCATCTGCAATCTTCATCCACTCAGTTCAGCCAAACCAGCCCTTTGGCTCTCAATAGAGGCTGTTGTCTTCTTCAGCTGTTGGTGCTATCTGAAGGATCTACAGAGGATGTTCCAAGCCACCCAGTGGTAGAATATACCAGATGGGTGGGATATAAATCAAACAAACAAATAAATAAAGTTTCAACAATGCTGCAAGACAACCACATGCCTTTAGTTTCTTCAGGTTTTGTTTACTGTTTCCAAAGGAATCACAATATCCATCCCTGTTACCACAGCTGACACTCTCCCTACATCCATCTTTCACTTGCAGGCTAAGGGAGCTGATGCTACTCTTTCTCCAAATTGAGGTCAGAAGACCCAAGTGCAGTTATTGTTAACACTGCCTCTGGTAAACCCATCCATCTCTGACTGTGGTAAGTAGCAGACTTACAAATAGAGAGACAATTCAGGTGGTGGAAACTTGATGCAAAGATCATCTGTGTTCAGTTAGTCTATCACTTCTCATTTGGAACTTGCAGTTAAGAGTTCTTGATGTTGATTAACACTAAAAATCTTTAATTCATTCTCCATGCTGGATATTTGCATACTTATTTCCCTAGCACGTCATCTGGATGATTGAGTAATCATTCAGTGGCCAGTCTGGAAGTTTGGGTAGCTTTGCCATTTCAAAAACTGAGCATAAGGTCATAGTTTTCCTGGATTATGTCTCCATGTATATTGCACTCTATGTGGGGCTACCTTTGAGATTGATGTGGAAGCTTCAAATGGTGCAGAACGCGGCAGCTAGACTTCTTACTGGGGTGAGAAAACATCAACATATCTCCCCCACTCTGGCTGCCTTGCATTAGCTACCAGTTCATTTCCACATTGATTTCAAAGTGTTAATTATGACATATAAAGCCCTAAATGGTTTAGGACCTCAATATCTAGCCAAACGCCTCCTCTCACCTGTATCTACCCAAACCATTTGTTCTAGCCAGGAAGGGCAGCTGAGGGGCCTAACGCCAAAGAAGGCCCGGAGGGAAAGAATAAGAAACTGAGCCTTCTCGGCAGTGGCCCCTCATGTTTGGAACAGTCTGCCCCCAGAGATCTGTCTGGCTCCCTCGCTGGGTGCTTTAAAGAGCAAACTTAAGACCTGGCTCTTTAGGCAGGCTTTCCCTCCTTTCATAACTTCAATATTTTTCCCATTTTGAACCATATTAATACTGTTTTTTAATTTTATTATATGTTTTTATTATATTTATTATTGTTAGCCCCCCCAGAGTAGACTTTGGTCTAGATGGGCGGGGTATAAATTTAATAAATAAATTGCAAATAGTAGCACAAAGAGTATTTCAGAGAGGCCACTGTCACTTTGATCTGGGTACTTGCTTTCAATTTTCTTTCATTACCAATGTAACATTGTGTGTGTGTGTGTGTGTGTGTGTGTGTGTGTGTGTGTGTGTGTGTGTGTGTGTGTGTATGTATGTATGTATGTACTTACATCTGCACTGATAACAGGACAAAGTTCTCTAGCACAACTGGGGGCAGCAGGCTAACATAGGGGGTTGAAACTGCAGAACTGCATTCTCCTACCTAGGTAGACTATACGGGGATCTTAAAGTGCCTGTTCATCATCCAGAGCCAGCTCACCTACATGATTTGTTCCTCAACCCGTCCCTTGCTCCCTCTGCCAGGTCTTTAAGGATTCTCCCTGGGTCAGTTCCTTCTCCTCCATGGATGTTCCTCCCTGGCCATTTATAAAAGGGTCCATTATTTTGTGACATTCAAATATGTCTTATTGGCAGCCTTATTGTGCTGTCACAATGCTGCCACATTTTGTTATGCTGCCTTAAACTAAACCAACAGCAGCAGAACAGTCCTGAACAGAATAGAAATAGACGTTCGCAGACTGCAACTTGTATTGTCATAAAATGCAAGGAGGGCGGATATTCCACAAATCAGACAATCCAGGTATCACTCAGCCTGTGAACAGAACTGTAGATGGTGATCATTGCTAGCTGAAGCAGTCAGACACTTCAACCCTTGCTAACTTTATGCACACTAGCCTTACTCAGGCAGACCTACTCAGACACACTCTTTCTCTCTCCCTCTCACTTCCCCAAACACAGAGAGAAAAAGTCCAAACTCATCAGCATGTTAAAGGCAATACATTTAACATACATTCCCAAAGTGTGTTGAAATAGTCTGAGCTGAAGTAATTTGGACAATACTTGAAGCGAGAATAGCTTCAAGTATTCCCCACTGTGCCTTCTGGGAGAAGGCTAACCTCTGTAGCCTTGGGCAAACCACAAAGCCCTGGAACAGCCCTAGAAGAAGAGGTTTGTAAATTACCTCTTATTACTTAATACCTCAGAAACCCTAAAAGGGCTTGTCGTAAGTTGGAATCTCTTATTAAGTGCTTGTACATTCCTTCTACTGTATTTAAACTCCAGAAGCAAAATCGGAACTATATGTTGACAAGAGTTAAATGACTGCCACCAATACCAACGGTATTGTGTGTCTTCCCTTTCTATCTCCCAGTAGTATCAAGTAATGCGAAAAATATGTGATGATGAACTGAAAACATCTGGCAAAATTATAGAATGGGGATGGAGAAACTCATAGTGTGGTAATATCACATCACAGATTTGGTATCAGTGAGTGTTACTGGGGTAGGGGCAAGATGATGAAAGGTTCCTCTTTTCCTCCCATAATGTCTAGTTCTGACCTGACAATAATTAAGGATTTGTACAAACTCCCAGATTCTGTTCCATGACTGCTGAAAATGGCTCATTTCTCCTTAGACAGATTCTGAGCTAATCTACCACAAACCAAGTCCCAAATTGGAGTTCAGATACAGAAATACCAGTGGTTATTGCCTGCCATCTGACTATCATGTGAAAGTTACTCTCTTTATCACTGTTGAACAAAATTTGCAGGCTTAGGGATGACAAATTGCAGACAAATAGATGCAGTGTTTTAGGGGACTAGATAAAAGCCTGAATGGAACACAGTGGAACAGAACAGGGATATCTTAATAAAAACTGATGCCAAAAACACTGGCAATCAGACACAAAATGCACCCAAGAAAATCATTTGAGTACCCATTTCAGCCAGAAATCTGATATTTAAGAAAATGTGACAGGACATAAAAACAAAGCCATAGGTGACTAATAAATTAGTTGGTCTGCAAGTGAAAGCTGCTATTCATGGCCTATTTCCAAAACACAGAACAGTGACTTCCAGGTAGACCAGCCCAATGTAATTCAGTTGTTCCATCAAACTAGAGGGAACAGCCAGCCACAAAACAGTCTCAAGGGCCACATTCCGGTATCCATTCCAGGCAGAAAATCAATATTGTACAAAACAGTTTAGAACAGTGATATTCACCTTTCCCACCAGAGGAGAGGGGAATGATGTAACAAGTCAGGAAACATTCACAGGGATCACATCCCAGTATCCATTCCAGGCAGGAAACCAGCATTGGGACGAACAGCCTGGAACAGCAACTTCCAAGTAGGACAGCATGACAAGATCCATCCCCTCATTGGACTAGAAGGAACTGATGTATCAAGTCACAAAACAACCCTACAAATCTCATTATTGGGCCTCTCCTGGGCCCAACTTCCATGTTTTGAAAATGGCCCACGAACAGCAACTTCAGAGTTGGTGACACCAACTAATTCGTCAGTCACTTATGACTTTGCTATTGTTATGTGCTGGCAAGTTGCCACACACACACTTATGGTGACCCCATGAAAGCATGAACTCCAAAATGCCCTGTTCTCAGCAGCCCTGCTCAGCTCATGCAAACTCAAGCCTGGAGCTTCCTTTGGGAAATCAATTCATCTCATATTTGTTTTTCTTTTTTCCAGATGCCTTCAATCTTTTTCAGTATTACAGTGGTGCCTCGACTTACGAATGTCCCAACTTATGACCGTTTCGAGTTACGAACAGCTCCGTCCGCAAAATTTTGCTTCAACTTGCAGCCGGAGCTTACAACCAGAAAAAGGCAGGGGGGAAAGGTGGGGAATTCAAATTGCTAACTATTGGTGGCGAAGAGGCTGCTTCTTTGTAGCTCTTTTGCCCCAGCAGTTAGAGAGTGTGCAATCAGATGAGGCTTCAGACTGCCTGGTAAAGTAAGGTGCTGCTTTCTGCTTTTTAAAAGCTCCCTGTTCTGGGTAGGTTTTGCAGGGTGGGTTTGGGCTGGGGGGGTTATGTTTCTGTGCTGTGTTGTTGTTTTGTTTTGTTTTGTTTTGTTTTGCAGCCCCAGCGCCTTTGGGGCTTGTTCCATGGTTTTATATGTTTTTTGTTTTTGCAGCCCCAACGCCTTTGGGGCATGCTCCGTGGTTTATTTTTGTTGTTTGTTTGTCGCTGTTGTTTTTTAAGCCATCTTTCGCCATCTGGTGAGAAGAGAAGACTCCCTGGAAAAGACCCTGATGTTGGGAAAGTGTGAAGGCAAGAGGAGAAGGAGACAACAGAGGATGAGATGGCTAGACAGTGTCATCGAAGCTACCAACATGAATTTGACCAAACTCTGGGAGGCAGTGGAAGACAGGAGGGCCTGGCGTGCTCTGTTCCAGGGGGTCATGAAGAGTCGGACACGACTTAAGGATTAAACAACAACAACATTCCATTCCATTCCGTTCAGTTCCATTCTGCTGCATTGTGGTTTAGGCATCTGGCTGCATAGCTAGAGGTTGTGAGTTCAATTGTCCCAATGTGCCCCCCTCGACAGGGGCTGGACTCAATGATCCATAAAGTCCCTTCCAGCTCTGCAATTATAAGATGATGATGATGAGTCTGGCTTTTACTTAGTCTCGTGTTTTTGTGGTATGTACTTTTGACGTTTTGTTTTTGAAAGGAAACTGCTTATGGGTTTTTATTTCTTGGCAAAATTAGATATAATTCACAGACTTAGTCACTCCTTAGAAGGGGATTACATCAGCCGAACTGCAGATAAATGTATTGGGACAGAGAGGTATCAGAAAAAGGGTGTTCTTTATCTTCTGCTATCCCTGCTGGACTATTGCTATAAAACTGACAGGCTGCACAGAGGTAGCCCTAATAAACAAAACGGCAGAGATCATGTACAGAGAGAGTTACAAAAATGGGTGATGATTTTCTTTTCTTTTCCTTCCTATTATTTTTTCGGGGAACAATTTGGGTGAAAAATATGCACATTGTAAGAGGTGTCTATAGGCCCAAAAGTCTGAAACTTCAGCAGGATAAACACAGGAGCTATAGAGTTATTGTGCTCAAAAATATTTTACGCTTTTAAAAGAGTGCAGTATGGTGATGTTGGAAAAGAATACATCGAAAACCCTTGTTAAAACAAAGCATCTGGAGAAGCCCTAGTAAAACATACCCAAGTATTAAAAGGCTATGCTATTGGTCACTTAATACTGCTGTCTTTTACCACCCCTCCCCCATTCTAGGTGCTTTCCACACACAAAATACAGTGGTGCCTTGACATATGACCATAATCCGTTCCAGAAAATGGACGTAACTCGAAATGATCGTAAGTCGAAGCACCATTTCCCATAGGAATGTATGGGAATGCGATTAATCTGTTCCAGCCAAAAAAAAAAAAAAAACACCTCCCCCCCAAAATAATATTTTTTTAAAAACCACTGCAAGCCCCATAGGAACACACTGGGACTGCGAAACCCCCCACACACACACACACCAAAAATAAACAGAGCAAGCCCCGAAGGCGATGGGGCTGCAAAAAACAAAACAAAACCTGAAAATAAACATTGGAGCAAGTCACACCCTGGGACTGCAAAAAAAAATCACCAAAAAACAAACAACAACAAGGCACAGAAACATAACCCCCCTCCTGCCCAAACCTACCCTGCAAAGCCCACCCAGAACAGTTTTTAAAAAGCAAAAAGCAGCACCTTACCTTAGCAGGCAGTCCAAAGCCTCCTCCAATCGCACTCACTTCCCAGCTGCAACTGAGCTGCAGCGGATGGCGGCCAGCGATAGGCCCCATCTGGCAGCGTAGGGCAGCTGAGGCGGCAGCAGCGGCGGGGCCAGCCATGGCAGAGGGCACTTGTCACCTTTGGAATTTCTCCATGGACCAGGAGGGTCTTGGCTCTGGAGAGGGCCCAGTTTGCATCTTGGGAAGAAGGGGCTTCACTGGCCACCACCATGCTGGACATCTTCCCAGATATGCTAAGGAATTTCTGAGGGAAGAGCCATTGGCCATTCAATCCTGAGCAGTCAGCAGCACCTGGAGGATGGGTTCCCAGCCATGCTTGGTCTGGAGGTTTAAAATCCATCCCCTAATTCTCTCTGGCAGACACTCAACCCTCTTTGTTTTGCATTATATGTTGGCTTATGAAGTAGATAGTTTACAATAGCTCTAGTTGCATACTTTTGCACAATCACATTATACGTTGGCTTGTGAGGTAGATAGCTTATGACAGCTTTAGCTGCATGCTTTTACAGGACTGTCATCACTTGTTTGGCAGTTTATCAGGGTGATTTGATACATAATAGCAGATCCATGGGGAGGGAGACAGGCTGCCAAAGTTCCCCATACTTGAAAACCAAGAGGTCTCCCCCACTCCTAGGGAGGTGCATATTGTTGGTCAATACTCCGTGGTTACCCAGTAATGTGCTGGGATGGTAGAGAGCAGATGACAGGCCGATTATCCAGTCTATCTGTTCCTTACCAATACTGTACTGCTGCAGCCAGCCCAAGCGGTGGCCCTTTTTATTCATTTCTTACTACTTAACCTTCTCCAATAATACTGTCAAGGTATCCGTCTGTGGAGAAAGGGCTGGAGGTGTGCCCTGGTTATCTCACAGGAGACTGCAATTTAAAACTGTGTTAATAAAAACAAGTCTTTTCAATTTACATTTGCTTTCTTTACATATTGACTTAGTATGAAAATTTGAGGGACAAAAGAGAAGAATCATACTTAAATTTGTGTTTCCATAATTACTTCCTTTTACTTCATTCCACCTCTTTGCTGAATAAACTAAAAACAAGACTTTTTTTTTTAAAAAAAAAGATGAGCAACAACTAATTACCAGGCAAAGGAGTCATAATTAGAAAGGAAATGAAGGAAATGGACAGTGGGGTGCCTTAATGTGAAATATGACATTGATAAATCAAAGGAAAGCTGCAATTCAATAGGACGTATTTCAGCCAACTGTTGTAGATTATTTGCTTTCTTTATCAGCAATTCTAATCTCTCTCCCCCACCTCACTCTCAGATTAAAAGCAGTGGTTGAAACTACTACAGCTGGTGTGCCACGACAAGTGTTTTACTCAAAAGTCTAGGTTTGCTCCATATTTCCTGAATATGCCACAGAAAAAAAGGGGAAATTCATAGGATTCTAATACGGGAGTGGACAGCTGTGGCTCTCTACATGTTTTTTGGCCAACAACTCCCACCTTTGAGGCTTGATTAATGCTGACATCAGCGACATTTTGGTGCCAAGTCAAGACATAATTACTAGAGTCTTTGGGAGTTGAGGATTGTGGCCTGCACAGTTTTCTGTGAAATGTTTTAAAAGTTCAGGTGTTTTAATTTGTGCCATTTGATTTTAAATTGTTTAAAATATTTTATGTTTTAACATTGTTTTATATAGCTTTGTAACCCACCTTGAAATCCTGTAGTATAGGGCAAGCTAGAAATGAATGAATGAATTATTGTAACTTCCCCAAAGACGTTTCCTGATTTTTCCCCAAAGAAGAAATCTTTCATGTGCAATAGAATAAAGTTGAGGCTACATACAGGTGAGTCTTGAGCCCATTGGGAAACTGCCATATTTGGAGAGCGTTCCACATGGAATGCTGTCTCCCCACCTCCACTCTATGTTTCTTCCTTTTTTATTTCCTTTTTGCAACTGAAGCCACTTTGACCGGTTATCTAAATTTCTTGTGCAGCCATCACTGCCACCTCTACTACCACAACAGTCCATCTGTCTGCCTGTTGTGCCCCTGTCTACAGATAAGACCACCAGCCCACTGGGTGTGGATATAGCAAAGTAATGTAATGAAGACAGAAAAAAAATAATTCAAATATTCCACACACTTGAGATAAACTTTCACTTTTCATAAGTATCTGCCAATACCTAGGCAGGTGACTTACCTGCCAAGGTTTGGAAAGCCACAGGTGTGACACAGATCAGGGACAGGACCCACTGAGAAAACTCTCCCTGCTCCCCTCCCCCACCTGAAGAGATGAAGGAAGAATTACAGCAGCAGTATATGTGAACAAGGGAAGCTGGGTCTCAGGGCATTAACTGAAATCTCAGGGAACTGCTGTGCTTCTCTGAGCTCCAGACAGGGAGATCAATCTTAGGGCAAATAGTTCTAGAAGAGATTTATTCTACAAACACAACTAAATTTACAGTACCCATATGAAATTATTCTGTGTAGAGAAAAAGAAGCATTTTACACATATGTAACAGAATCCCCTGTGTTGTGGGACTACAGTGAAATTACTCTTTGGTGCGAGGGATCACTCTACAGTGGTGCTCCACTTGACGACGATAATCCATTCCAGGAAAATGGCTGTTAAGCGAAATTGTCATCATGCAAAAAAACAAACAAACAAACAAACCAAAAAACCATTGGAATGCATTGAAAACCGGTCATTGTGTTCCAATGGGGAAATACATCATCATCCGGCAAAGATTGCCCATAGAGAACCGCCGATCAGCTGTTAAAAATTGCTGTCTTCCAAAGCAGGGGTCCGGAAAGCAGCCATTTTGCAAAGGGAGGGAAGCCATTTTGCGGAACCAGAAAAATTGCCGTATAGCAAACAAACGGTTCGCGATGCAGGCTCCTAATCAACGTAATGCGGATTTCCCCCATTAGAACCATTGTTTTGCGATCACAATAGCGATCACAAAAAAGTCATCGTTAAGCGATTTTGATGTCATGCGGGGTAAGCGTCTAGTGGGGCACCACTGTACATTGCAGTCAGTGGAACCCTCTTGTCCATAATGCTGCAGTACATCAATTTGGAAACTAAGCCTTCTTACCCTACCTAGAGAAAGCTATGCCATGGCTTTACCTGGTCTCCTGGAATGCATGCTAAATAGACTTTTGCCTCTTTTTCTCACCTCTTTCCTTTCTTTTCAAAATATATGCAATGAAATATTGACTTCCTTATAATGCACAATTTGTATTTGAGGTACTTTAAAGGACAAAAATGAACATTTGAGGAAGATTACAAAAGTATGACATGGCAAATCATGATTTCCTTCTGCATCACTTATGTTAAAAAGGAAATATTTAAAGTTATTGGCACGGATATTTTGAGATTAGATCAAACAAATGGATTTTTATGTCATTTAATGACCAAGTACTTGGGCTACTAATCAGGAAGCCTTAAGAAATCTCTCTGTCAGAAGGCCATAGTAGCCAATCACCATTCCAGAAGAAGTACTCCCAGGTAGTGAAAAAGCACTGAGTTTCTCCATGTCTTGCATTTAGCACGTTTTGTTTTGAGACTGGACACTGGAAGGCAAACATAAGTTTAATAGTCAAGTCTGACTGCTGTGTTAGATATCTCGAAGGAAACCCCACTGGTGAAGAGCCAGATTTATTGCAGGAAGCCCGTTACCCGGTCTATGACCATGAAATAAAGGTGGTGGTTGTTGCTGGAAGAATGATGAGTTTGACTCTGAGATCCTTCATTTGCATAAGATAGGAAAAATAATCCTGACCTACTTTATAAGGATTACAATAAGATTATTTTTCTGAAACTTTGTGAATAGTTTAAAGTGCTTTGTAAATGCTAAGTAACCATCAACATATAACATTTTGTTTTTTGTTTTCTATTCCTTTCCCCCGAGTTTTGGCAGAAGATACTTTCCAGGGGCAATTACAACCAAGTACATGATGCACTGTAGATTTGGAAAGGCCTAGTAATACTAACATTACTACTAATATGTATTTATTGATACTTAGATTGCAAGTCTAGTTTAACAAATGATGTGTAGCCCATCGATTAGGAATTAGGTTACAGAGGAAGGGGTACTTGTTTAGTTTAGGCAGAAGAAGCATGCCCATTAAAGGGTCTGGAATATAAATTAAATTAAATAAATTAAATAAATTAAATAAATAAATAAATAAATAAATATATGCAGATGTGAATATAAACATATAAAATAGGCAGTGAGGGCTCAATTTAACTTTTAAAGATGGACCAACATGGGACTTTCCACGCATGCTTTCGGTTTGGGTAGGCTCCAGAAAAATCTGGCAGATTTACCAGTGCTTCAAGGTTTATAAAGGAAAAACCAGAGAGGTTTTTATTTATTTAAAATGTTCAGTCTCCCAGTAGCCCAGCTGCCATTTTAGCAGGAGCTCACATCTGGACCTGGAATGCTGTCACTACAAAAGGAAATGAATAGGAAATGGAATGGTTATGACAGCTGTCACTTTGAAAAAAAGCAGCTGGCATCTTTAATTTTTTTTTAAAAAAGAATGTATCAAGATAGGAACCATCTGTAAATAAACAAGCAGGAACAAGCTGCTTTTCTTTTCATATTTTCTCTGGTGATGTTTATGAAGGTTAAAATATTTCTTTAAAAAACGAATCAGATTAATAAGGGAGCACTTGCAGTTTACTACAACAACTACTGGCACTACAAGGACTTGTATCATTGTTATACAATTTACCATTTCTGTTATTATGTAGTCATCAGTATACCTAGCACCTTATAGAGTTACTAGAGCTGACAAATTCCCAGCCAAAAGACTTTACAAAGGCAGCATGAAACAGCTGCAAGCTATTTGCATAGGAAGGATAAGATAGGAGAGTTTCCAGAAGGTCAATGTATTTGAAAAACAATTTTCTTTTGAATATTTTGAAGCTGAAAAGCAAAATAGACCAGCATGGGAAGGGAAGTAGCATCCCTTTTTTAAAAAAAAACTCTTGGCATACAAGATATACTCAGGCATAAGATGCAGTGTCGAGAAGTGCCGCCCCTCCTCCTAGTAATGTTGTCAGAGCATTTATATCACACCCCTTCAAGTGATATATATCATTCATTCCTCTCAAGACAAAACTCCTTGAGAAGCCACACTGGATTTGCTTTAATTGCTTATCAAAGCACCAATGGCCACTGTTATCTCAATTTAAGCAACAGTGCTAGGAAGAGATTTTCACTCACCTTCAGCCCCCACCAGGTGCCAATACTACTCTCCCTACTGTGATGGCAGCCATTATATTTATACCTTAGTAATGTGCACATGGAAGACATAAAGTTGGCACCCCATCATCTTTGGCCCTAGAATAAATTCCTCTCTACTGCACATCAAAAGATGGGCACTGAGGGCCCAAATACTCTAACAGGCAAGCTGATTCACAAACTGGCTGCCACAACTGACAAGATCTGCTCTCTCATACTAAATCAATGTACCCCATATGGAATTTCTGAAGTGCAAGCAACCATCATAAAAACCCTTATGTGTTATATCATTATCCAAGTATTCTAAACTTCCAGTGCTTTCACCCTGGGAACCTTGGCTCCAGTGGACCCGTTTATCTGTTTATTGTAACATCACCTAAAGCACTAGCATGACTGTATAGGACCATGAACCCATGAAGCAGGGTTGGGTAACTTCCTTTAGGTCTGGGAACAATTCTTGCTCTCTCCTGGACCTTGCTGCCTCCAAGCCCCCACTCAAAAATGAATGGGAGGATGGAAGGATGGAAGGTTGGTTGGTTGGTTGGTCGGTCCACAGAAGTCTAAAGATGCATCATTTGCCCAGGGTTGCCATATTGCTGCTTTCAAAATCGGTGCAGACTAATTTGCATGTCAGACACATTGGGCAGCATTACTTGCATACGATACACATAAGATATACTCATTTGTATATACTTTAGATAATGCTACGTTAATTGTTGCATTTTTCTACAAATATGTTTCAACCTTGGCAACATTTATATGTTAGCAAAAATCACTTCCATGAGAAAGCCAGAACAGTGCAATGGTTAAACTGTTGGATTTGGAACGGAGGGATCTAAATTAAAATCTCAAAATCTTGACTGGGTACACTGCTTACTTCACAAACTTGAGCTGATCACTACTTTTTTTTTTTTTTTTTTTTTACAGAGTGTTCAGTTGGATGATCATTTGTCCCATAATTTGGTGCATTGCAGGGGTGGATTGGTTCAATCTTTTTTTTGGTAACCACTCAGTGTAATCACTAGATAAGATCAATTAGCCTCCAAGGCACCCCAACATGCACCTTTTGAAACCCTATCAGGGGTTCTGCCTTTTTGGCGCAGGCTAGTGAACTCTCGTTCAGTCTATTCCCAACGCGGGTGACCGCCAGAAATGGACTAAAATTGAGCCTTGCAGGTATTAAAGCTGCCAAGACTCCTTCCAGTTTGAATTTCTGGTATCATGAAGTGTCTTAATAAATGAGCTGCTTTAGGATACTGGCAAAATGAGCACTTCCCCCGTTCCTCTGTGGAGCAGGAAGGGAAATGAAACTATTAAATTTTTTGCATCTTCTAGAAATCATTATTTTTTATCTTCTAGAATGAGCTGATGTACTGAATCACTTATATTAACATTTTAATCTTAAATTATAATTCTTCTCTGCCTTTGTGTAAAGTGCCAATTGAAACCACAGCATTAGGAAGTTTCTCAATCAGAACTACATACAAGGCAATAAAAAAATCTAAGTGATTAACTGCATCTGTGATGGTCTAACATAGGCAAAAATAATAATTTCACTTCCTTTGCCCCTCTCCATTTCTACTTCTCCTCAACCAAAATCCCCCCTCTAAAACACCACTATCATTAGCTCCTGTTTTGTTTCACTGCTATAGTAATAGAGAGTGAGACAACAAGGAGGACTTGGAAATTTCACTTTTTTGAACACAACATTCAGTTTTCCTTAGCCAGATCTGGTACTGGAGCATTTTCAGGAATACAACTTTGCAAATCACTGCTTCCTAAAGCATACACATCTATAAATCTCCTGTCACATTTACTGATGTATAAGACCCATTTATCTTATTTGAACATACATCTGGGTAAGCATAGTAATCTGAGTGGCTACATCATAGGGTCAAGCCCAATACATGTACAATTATGGCACCACATTACTGGTGCCATATATTTTGCAGAAGCACAGCAAAAAGGATTCCACAAGCAAAATCAAAAGATTGGGGTACTCAAAATAAAAAATATAAGCATGAAACTGGACCTCAAATCAGCACCAACTTTGGCATGCATGTAGCAGGAAGCCTGCTCTTGCTCTGTGCCAAATTTGGGGATGTTTGAACAAATGGCTTTTGAGTTGTGATATTATTTAAGGAACACTGTTTTGCCCCCATAAAGAAACAAGCAACCAGAAATCTACAGCTACAGTGGACCCTTGACTTACAGACGGCTTGACTTACAGACTTTTTGAGTTACAGACTTCTCTGGCCGCAAAATTTAGGTTTGACTTGCAGCCTGAGATTTGACTTACAGACCAGAAAAAAACCAAAATGGAACAAAAACGGCCTGTTACGGGATTAATCGGTTTTCAATGCACTGTAGGTCAATGGAGACTTGACCTACAGACTTTTTGACTTGAGAACCGCCTTCCAATACGGATTAAGTTCTCAAGTCAAGACCCCACTGTAATCGAGAAGATCCTGATTTGGATAATTGACTTCCCCCAGGAGTTCTACAAAAATTTACAGATCTCCTGACCAATGAGAACAGATTCTATGATTTGTCATAGCTGACATTATCCCAGTAAAGTGTTAATACCAGAATGGAACCAAATAATCAGTAACCAGCTGTTTGTAAAACTCCTCTGGGTATCTCATTATAAGTATGTTCATTGTTGCAATAATTCCAGACAACTTCGTAACATGATAATTCTATATAATAAGTTCCATTTATTAGTAGCAAATTCAAAAATTATCAAAAATAGTCTTACAGTTATGAGGAAAAACTGTAGGCACATTTGCTTAAATCCAAAAGTCATACAGACATGTAAAACAGTAAGCTTAAATACTGTAGGCTTACTTAAAATGCATCCTTGCAACTTATAGAAAATGATACTGAATTCAAGCCATGTATGAATTACAATACAAAATTACTAAAATACAGGAACTCATAGCCTATAAAGATAGAGCATACATCTCTAGAACACTTCAAAGTTCTTAAGAATACAATCATAAAAAGCCCTATAGTTTTCAGTGACAAATGTGAAAATGCATTTAAACATTTATTATTTATTTATTAAATTAATTTATATGCCGCCCACACTACCCAAAGGTCTTATTTAAAAGTAAAAAGATACAAAATCAAAAGCATAATCAAAAGCATTACTTAGCTCGAAGGACATTGTTAATACACATAAAAATATTTTCTCTAAAAAGAGAAAAGCTCACCTAGCCTTTATCTATTTTATTCCCATGGGAATAAAAGTATCTCCTAGACTCACAAAGAGAGTATGGCTTAACAAAAAGCTGACGGCACATACCAAGATCCAGGTCTATAGAGCTTGTGTCCTGAGTACACTCCTGTACTGCAGTGAGTCCTGGACCCTTTGTTCATGGCAAGAGAGGAGGTTGAACATGTTCCATTTGCATTGTCTTTGATGCATTTTTGGCATCACCTGGCAGGACAAAGGTCCAAATAGTGTAGTCCTGGAATGAGCTGGAATTGTTAGCATGTATACATTACTGAAATAGCGATGTCTACGTTGGCTTGTGACAGAGCTGCAGTATACCAGGTGTGCCAAGTGACACTAACAAGTAGAGTTTCCCAGACTTATGAAGTTACCAGGCAAGGAAACAGTGTTGATAGCAGAAATAATTGTATTGAATCAAGTTATTTGCAGGATATATATACATATACATACAGCTTTGTCCTTATTTCCAGTCCTGTGGTCTAACACAGCAATTCCAATAGAGTTCAGGCATAAATCAGAGCAGAGTCCTTGTAAATCAAATTCAGCAATCAGAGTCCATATAATTCAGTCCAGCAGTCAGAGTCCTTCTCCAAGATTCCTCTACAATGATACAGCACTTTTCACCACGACCACCACAGAGTATGTCTGCTGGGTCTGCTTGCTTTATCCCAGGGTTAGCCAATCCTAGGTTTTCTTTCTCAGCTGATACAAGTCATGTATTACCCCAGCTGCATAAATTCTTACTTGGCTTACAATTCTTAGCGTGGATCCTTACAATTACTTATAGTGTTTTTGCTCTTTTACAATTGCTTAGCACAAAACTGTATTAACAATTCTTCCAGGTTTATGTCAAACCTGTCAGCTTGGATATGTCGTGAGAATGGCTGACGGCCGGATTCCAAAAGATCTCTTGTATGGAGAATTAATGCAGGGAAAGTGCCCCAGAGGGAAACCACAGCTGTGATACAAGGATATCTGCAAGTGGGAGCTTACGGCCTTAGGTTTGGACCACAACAGATGGGAAACCTTGACATCTGAGCGTTCAGCCTGGAGGCAGGCGGTACAGGGTGGTCTCTCCCATTTTGAAGAGACACTTGTCCAGCAGGCTGAGGGAAAGAGGCCAGTCCCAAAACTGGCAAAATTAGGAAGCTGGACAGGGGATTGATTGCATTTATTTATTTGTTTGTTTGTTTGTTTGTTTGTTTGTTTGTTTGTTTGTTTATACTCCACCCATCTAGACCAAAGGTCTACTGGGTGGCAGTGTGGAAGGGATTGTCACTCTCGAATTGGCCTTCTCAACCACACTAGATGGTGTTCCAAGTCCTCTATTCAGAGCACGTTACCATAGCCTCTTGAGACTGAAGGATGCCTACTAATCTTCTGGTTTCTCTCAGCCTGTCTGCATCTTTGCACTTCTTTTCAAAACATGGTTCTGTATCCTTTGCGATGGTTCCCATTAACATGATAGAAAACTCTTGTTTTTATACCTTTTGATGTTTGGTGTGAGTCAAAACATGTGATGTAGTACTTTTGCTCTCCCCAGAACAGGCACCTGCCAGGGTAGAAGCCAGCTTGGGTATGAGCCTGCTAGGCTAGCTGAGCCATAAAACTGCCCACACCTTTGGAATAACTCCCTTAACACCATATTTGGGCATTACATACTGAATGAGTGTTGCATGCTTTTCCATTTAAAATGTTTAATTCATAAATACTACAGAATATTATATGAGTTCACACTCCTCATTGTTACTATACTGAATTAGGGAATTATTAATTATTTATTATTAGGCTAAAACCTTATAAAATGAACAGCACTTCAGTTTTTCTTTTCTAATTGTTTATCAGGAAGCCAACTACTTAACATTTATGTTTTTCTCCTTTTACACTGTTTTGTAAAAGCTTCTTGTGTACATGACATGGTTATTGTTTAACACAGGTTTCCACATCTATTTTGTGGTATTTCTTTGTTAATTTCCATTATAGGTAAATGTTAACTCAAGCACCAAAATAAATGGCAATCCATTTTTTCTTTATTTTTGTCTCTGTTCACATAATGTAAGCATCATTTTGCTAATTTTTTTTCATTGCAAAAACTTCCACAAAACTCAATGAACTTTTCCTGCCATCTTATCTTATCAGTTACTTTGTGTACTGAAAGTAAACCGGCTATGTTTTGGTTTCATAATATAAACTTATAGTTCTGCTGTGGTTGTTTTTAAAAACTACTTTCGCTCTTAATGCGCTTCTCTGAGGCACTTTTTAAACAGACTTTTCAGTTTTAGCGCAACACCTTTGCACCCCATTCAAATTTCTTATATTTTTCCTCCCGCAATCTTTCAAAATTCATAGCTGACATATGATAAACATAGGAAGACAAATTTTGCCTATCTGGGGGGGGGGACCTCCAGTTTAACCTCTTTTTTTCATCCACAGGAATTGGGCCATTCATGGCTGTAATTCAGGGCCTTTAATTACTGCTTTTAAACCTCTAAAACTTCTAAAATCACTCCCTTTTTATAACTTCTGAGAATTCTGAAAGAACTATTTGCATAGCATAGCATTGTAGCCACAGGGCAGGTGAAAGATGAGTGATCAGGTTTACACAATATGTCTTTGTCTTTGTCAAAAATCACTGTTGTCCAGAGTGGGGCTAAAGAGTATCAAAGCTATATTCAGTGCCTTGAAGTGATAACATTTAAACATATATGTAACTATAGGTAAGGATGCTCATGGAAAATTAGAACTTGCTGTTCTGCTTCTACCAGCACTATGTCCAGCCTTGTTATGGAAGGAAAGTGTGTATGCATTCCTGGGATACCTGTATTCAGGTCATGAGACCACAGGCTTTCTGTCTTCCAAGACTCTTCTATTTCTCTTTTTAATAAACCTCCCTTTCCTATTTGCAAATTTACCTTGTCTGCAGGTTGGTTCTCTCCAGTCTTCTCTTTTTCACACACTTCATTGGAACTTGCCGGGGGGGTGGGGGATGAACCTTAAAAGAACAATTGGCGTAGTCTCAGATTTTCTATAGTGGAAGTGGGAACGGACTATCCCCTCCCCTCCCCAGGGGCCAACAGGATTCCAGAAGTGTTGCAGATCCAGCTTTCAATCTGCTGGTCCCTCTCGACCTGGGGGAGAGAGGGAAAAATGGCACCTACTCAAAAAAAGTTTCCAACCTGGAGGAACCCCAGACAATTGGCAAATAATTTGCTATTTTTGAGCACCCCAGAGCATAGCTAGCCGGGTAGGAAAGCTTTTGCTTTCTGGGTCAAGGTCCCACTTATTCCCTGGGAAGGCCCCATTGGGTGTGCCTTTAAAAGTCTAAGGCACTGGTTCTTAACCTTGGGTTACTCAGGAGTTTTGGACTGCAACTCCCAGAAGCCTTCACCACCAGCTGTGCTGACTGGGGTTTCTGGGAGTTGCAGTTCAAAAGCATCTGAGTAACAAAGGTTAAGAACCACTGGTCTAAGGTACATAGAGGACATAGATACGAGAAAAGGGCTTGACCACAACTACCCCTTAGGAATTCCATGTTCCTAAAGGGATTCTTCCTTAAATCTAAGGTGTTCCACAGCTTGATCACCCTCAAACCACTCTCCAAACATAGTCCCCATCTATGCCCGCAGATTACACCACAGAAATCATGGGTCCCCCAGTGCATGACTTTGCAGTGGTGCAAAAAACATGGAACTGATGCATGGATCCCCATGAATTCACATGATTTTGATGTAGCATCATTCTCAAACAACTCTCCAGTAGGTCCCAGTTGTGCCTATAGGTTGCACCACATAAATAATTGGTCCCCCAGTGTATGGCTTTGCAATGGTGTATAAACATGGATCCAATATATGGATCTTTATGGATCCACATGATATGCAGAATCATCCCCAAACCACTATCCAATCATAGGGCCCACACCATAAAGCATATAAATTGTGGGTCCTTCAGCTCATGGCTTTGCAGTCATGCAACAACACGCATCTGAAGTACAGATCTTCATGGATCCACATGATTTTTACAAAGGACTATCTCCAAACCATTATCCAATCATAGTGCCCATCTCTGTCCACAGGCTTCACCACAGAAATCATGGGTCCCCCAGTACATGGTTTTTCAGTGGTGCAAAACATGGATCTGATGCATGGATGCTCATGATTTTTTACTAGGATGATCCCTAAACCACTGTTCTGCCATGGGCCCCATAGATTAAAACACAGAAATCATGACTCCAGACACATTCTGATTGGTCAGAATGCTATGCTACGCTATAGAATGTTCACATTTCTCTTATATGTGCATGGTACAATAGACTCAGGTTACTCATTTCTGCTGGAGTGAAAGTTTAGGCCTGACTTGATTGTGCACCCTTCTGCTTTTCTGGCTGTCTTTAGTATCTCTACCAACACCATATTTCAAATGACTCAATTTTTGTCCCTGTCTTTCTTCACTATCTTTCTTTCACAAAGTATGCAGGATTTTGATCTTGCTTTCCAGTGATATTCTTTGCTAACCCCAACCTCTTCCTTTTTTAAAATTTCAAAAAGCAAAGGGAAATATTTTGGAAAACATGTACACAACATACGCATAGAGGTTTTGTGCTAGTACAGCTTTTCTTCCTCAGCTTGCCTAACTCAAAGAAAGGGATATGAAATTGGGACACAGCTTTCCAGTCTGCATTTGGCAGAGCAGGCATGGCAACATTAGTTCAACCAAGAGGTTAAAGGGTATATATTAGAAATGTGAATGAACCTCAGTTCGGAGGTTCATGCTGCTTCATTGGCATGACATCAAAGGTGCTGCACATTAGCTTCTCTCCATGGGGTCCCCCACTCACCAGCCAGTGGACACTGCTCTTCACATGATCAGGAATCCCTGCCCTGCCTCCTCATCTGTTGGAAGAGGTGGAGAAGGGAAGTCTGTACTCCTACTGCAACTGGACAATCATGCAAAAAGCAGGAGAAAAGCAGTGCATGCCGGCTGGTGAGTGGGGGAGCTGGAGAGATGAGGGGAGTGAAAAACGCAACACCACAACAAAATAGCATGAACCTCTGCTTTCCATAAGTATTGGAGTTATATTACCTGTAATTCTCTACCACTGGCTATAGTAAGTGGGGATCTTGGAGCTGGGATCAAAATATTTGACTCAATTGATTTGGTGTTCATGCAAGAATACTGCTGCTTTTCACACTGAATTTTTAAACTGATGAAACAGAAAACACATAATGATTGTAAGGTTGTTTTATTAGCAGAACTTCAATTGTCTCAGAGAGTACTGCAGATTCTGTGGTGAAACTGGCAGGGGCTACGGGGGTTCGGTGACCACACACTGGTGCCTGAGAGATTGAAAGAAGGGCCTCCTGGAAAATCTTAAATAGCAAATGGAGTTGGGTGTCATCAGCACACTGGTGCTACCAAACCACAAAATTCTAGAGAGCTTCTTTCAAGTTTTTCATGTATATATGAAATAGTATGGAGAATCCTGGAACCCTAAGACATTCCACAGGTCATGGTGTTGTACAGGAGTCCCTCGGTACCACTATCATTCACAAAGTGACACCACACAAGGAAAAATCCCAGAAGCCAACTCCTTTTTTCATCAGTTAATCATTTCTCATGCAAACACAACACAATTGTCAGGGCTGTTTTCCAACAGGTCTGAATGGACGTGAGCACAAACAGGTATCCTGTAGACCAGAGGTTCCCAACCCTCAGTCCGCGTGGCCAGAGCTGGACTGGGCCGTGAAGCCGCCCCCCGCATGCACTCACCCCCACACAGCCTGTTTGTGCCTGCGCGCACGCTCCAGCATGCCCACGCGAGCACCGTGCTGTCATTTGCACATGTGCACAAGCACACCCGCACAAGCACCACACCACCATTTGTGCATGCACACGAGTGCATGCACATGAGAGAGCGCTTGTCCATGCATGCGCACAAGCGCGGGGGTGCCCTGTCTTCCCCAGCCAGTCCGTGGGGTGAAAAAGTTTGGGACTCCTGATGTACACCATTTTGACTGTTGCCATTGGTGTTGTCAACATTCAAGCTGCCTTTTGGTATGTAAAGCTGGCAGCCCTTTTTCCTGCTGGCAATGTGAGTTTTCCTGGGTTTTTTTGAATTGTGGGTGCAGAAGGACAATATTCCATATTCATAAACTGGAGGTTTTCTGAAAAATTGACTTATTCCTTCCAAGAGGACATAATTATTCCATTATAATTCTTTGAAACCTGTTTTCAGAAATGCAAGATTCACAAATGTTCTAAACTCAATAATTTTAAAAACAGGGTGAAAAAAAGTTGTATAAGCTTTTGGTAAAAATCTCTCTTTCAGTTTTTCTTGTTTGATTCCTCAGGGTAGCACCTAAATAAACTGCCAGAAGACAAAAAGGAACTTGATTTTTCTGAAAGGCCATCATATATATGATGGCATCATATATGTGAAGTGAGATGAATATATTTATATATGTGTAAGTGATGAGCAAGCCTGTGATCCTATGTCCCAGCTCCAAAGCTCTGCCAGTCTCTATGATCAAGCCACTTATTTCAGAGCAGTAGGACTGAGATTACAACAGAGTAAACAGCTCAAGTCTCTCAGCCCATGTGTTTTGCCACTTAATTATTCCAGTGACATTCAGAGATGTGTGTTTCAGTGGTAGAGTGAATGGTTTTCTCTGAAATACAACCTATAGTCTTATAGCTATAATACATCAAGACAAGCCAACCAATTTGTAATCTCACTTTCTATAAAGCATAAGCCAAAACAGCTATACTTTTAAAAGGTGGAGTGAGATTTAGCTCTAAACCTGACTTTCTTAGCTTTTCTTGGCTTTTCAAACCACGAGAGTTAACTTTAAGTGAATATCCTCAGCATTTGTGTGAATCTCTTAAATAGAGTTTGCAAGGTAAATCTCAACAGTGTGGCTTTGGCGTGATCCCTCCTAGGACAGAAGAATGTGAATGATGCTGGAAATTCAAGGGATACAGATGTGATTCGGGCACTGAGAAGCTTTACTGATACAGCTTCAGTTAAAACTGGGCTTGTTAACTGTTGAGGAAGTCGCCCTATGAATCCAGCTTTAAAAGCATGTCAAAGGTCACCCCTAAATGTTCAAGAGACATTATTTTGGATGCAAGAGAGCTGTCTGCCTCAAATAAACCTGAAGAGGGATTTCAAACAGCCCTCCCATGCTAGCTTCATCTTGCCCCTTAAATAAAAATGGGGAGGGGGGGCTTTGAAAACCAGGTATGCAGAGATATGACAGAATAACCCTTTGATATGAAGTCAGTGTACTACTGTGGTTTAGAGAGAGCACTGGTCTCAGGTTCAGAGGTGTGGATTTAATTCATTAACCAGCCATGATGTGGGCCTGCACAACCCAGATTGCTTCTCAACCACATCTGCTTAACAGTGTTGTTTACTTTGCTATGCTGACCTGCTTCAAGAAGCCTGACATCTTCTGCACCCTTGAGTGGAGTCCTTGTCATGAGGTGTATTTATATTGTGTAGCCAGTGTGGTACAGTGGATAGAATGAAGGACCATGTCTCAAGATACCTGTATTTTAATCCCCACTCAACCATAGAAACTCATTGACGGGGTGCAGCATTGGTAAAACTGCTCGTTAAATATCTCACCTTGAAAATCCCATTATATTTGCTGTTAATTAGAAGTGACTTGAAACAACAGGGAAGTTTGGCCTTGGAGTTCAGAATGAAGCAGGGCAAAGGCTAATAGAGTTTTGTCAAGAGAACCAGCTGGTCATCACAAACACTCTTTTCCAACAACACAAGAGGCGACTCTATACATGGAAATCACCAGATGGGCAATATCGAAATCAGATTGATTATATTCTCTGCAGCCAAAGATGGAGAAGCTCTATACAGGCAGCAAAAACAAGACCTGGAGCTGACTGCGGCTCTGATCATCAGCTTCTCATAGCAAAATTCAAGCTTAAACTGAAGAGAGTAGGAAAAACCACTGGGCTACTCAGGTATAATCTAAACCAAATCCCTTATGAATACACAGTGGAAGTAAAGAACAGATTTAAGGAACTCGATTTGGTGGACAGAGTGCCTGAAGAACTTTGGATAGAGGCTCGTAACATTGTACAGGAGGCAGCAACAAAAACCATCCCAAAGAAAAGGAAATGCAAGAAAGCAAAGTGGCTGTCCAACGAGGCCTTAGAAATAGCAGAGAGGAGAAGGGAAACAAAATGCAAGGGAGATAGGGAAAGCTACAGAATACTGAATGCAGACTTCCAAAGAATAGCAAGGAGAGACAAGAGGGCCTTCTTAAATGAACAATGCAAAGAAATAGAGGAAAATAACAGAAAAGGAAAAACCAGAGATCTGTTCAGGAAAATTGGAGATATTAGAGGAACATTTTGTGCAAAGATGAACATGATAAAAGACAAAAATGGGAGGGACCTAATAGAAGCAGAAGACATCAAGAAGAGGTGGCAAGAATACACAGAGGAATTATATCAGAAAGATTTGGATATCCCGGACAACCCAGACAATGTAGTTGCTGACCTTGAGCCAGACATCCTGGAGAGTGAAGTCAAGTGGGGCTTAGAAAGCCTGGCTAACAACAAGGCCAGTGGAGGTGATGACGTTCCAGTTGAACTATTTAAAATCTTAAAAGATGATGCTGTTAAGGTGCTACATTCAATATACCAGCAATGTTCGGAAAACTCAACAGTGGCCAGAGGACTGGAAAAGATCAGTCTACATCCGAATCCCAAAGAAGGGCAGTACCAAAGAATGCTCCAACTACTGTACAGTTACACTCATTTCACACGCTAGCAAGGTTATGCTCAAAATCCTACAAGGTAGGATTCAGCAGTATGTGGACCGAGAACTCCCAGAAGTACAAGCTGGATTCCGAAGGGGCAGAGGAACTAGAGACCAAATTGCAAACATGTGCTGGATTATAGAGAAAGCCAGAGAGTTCCAGAAAAACATCTACTATACTTCTGCTTCATTGTCGACCACAACAAACTATGGCAAGTCCTTAAAGAAATGGGAGTGCCTGACCACCTTGTCTATCTCCTGAGAAACCTATACATGGGACAGGAAGCAACAGTTAGAACTGGATATCAAACTACTGATTGGTTCAAAATTGGGAAAGGAGTACGACAAGGCTGTATATTGTCCCTCGGCTTATTTAACTTATATGCGGAATACATTATGCGGAAGGCTGGACTGAAGGAATCCCAAGCCAGAATTAAGATTGCCGGAAGAAATATCAACAACCTCCGATATGCAGATGATACCACTCTGATGGCAGAAAGTGAGGAGGAATTAAAGAACCTTGTAATGAGGGTGAAAGAGGAGAGTGCAAAAACGGCCTGAAACTCAACATCAAAAAAACTAAGATCATGGCCACTGGTCCCATCACCTCCTGGCAAATAGAAGGGGAAGATATGGAGGCAGTGACAGATTTTACTTTCTTGGGCTCCATGATCACTACAGATGGAGACAGCAACCATGAAATTAAAAGACGGCTGCTTCTTGGGAGGAAAGCGATGACAAATCTTGACAGCATCTTAAAAAGCAGAGACATCACCTTGCCAACAAAAGTCCAAATAGTCAAAGCCATGGTTTTTCCTGTCGTAATGTATGGTAGTGAGAGCTGGACCATAAAGAAAGCAGACCACCGAAGAATTGATGCTTTTGAATTGTGGTGCTGGAGGAGGCTCTTGAGAGTCCCCTGGACTGCAAGGAGAACAAACCTATCAATTCTAAAGGAAATCAACCCTGAGTGCTCACTGGAAGGACAGATCCTGAAGCTGAGGCTCCAGTACTTTGGCCATCTCATGAGAAGAGAAGACTCCTTGGAAAAGATCTTGATGTTAGGAAAGTGTGACGGCAAGAGGAGAAGGGGACGACAGAGGATGAGATGGCTGGACAGTGTCTGCGAAGCAACCAACATGAATTTGGCACAACTCTGGGAGGCAGTGGAAGATAGGAGGGCCTGGTGTGCGCTGGTCCCTGGGGTCACAAAGAGTCGGACACGACTAAACGACGACGAGAAGTGACTTGATGAAACAGCACAATTTTTCTTACAGAATTTGCTACTGAACTCTGGGAAATATCTTTAAGTAAAATGCTCAGCTTCACCTTCAGCCTTGAAAAGAGCATCATAATGATTCTATATATCCAATTTATGCCTGTTTACTTTGGTTCTTAGACTGAAATGTATAATTGAATATTATAAATTTGACCATGGGATTCAAATGCAAAGCTACCCATGCCAACATGGGTACAGTAAATTGTATTCATTCCAAGGTGATATAAACCCTTTTTTCAGGCATGATACTCAAAATTACCTCAAGTGATTATTATTTGTTAGCTGACCTCACGGGGTTGTTGTGAAGGTAAAATGGTGGAAAGCTCATATTTGCAACCCTGAGCAGTTTTGACCAAAAAGTATGTCAGAAATCTTAAAAAGAGAGAAAATAGCTGCTTATAACTCACTTACTTATTGGTTGAAATCTTGTTGCTTGAGCTAAGCTGAGCTGTTAACAATATGCCTTTCTGGAGATCATTCATGCCATAGGGCTGGAAGTGACTTAACAACATCAATGAGTTACCATTTATTCTGAGGCTTCAGGTCTGGGAAGTGGCGAGAAGGCCACAGTGGTTTTACAGAAATTAAAACTTTTCTATCCCCCGACCCAAAGGCCTATCCCACAGCAATTTGTGGTATAGGATGTGGCTTTTAATTTCTGAAAACTGATGCAGCAGATGAAAACAACCTGGTGGCAGTGATTTTTGGAAATTAAGACACACACCCTCCAATTGCACAAGGCTTCCCCACGAGAAAAGGGAGCCTTGGGTCCTTTGGGCAGGGGGTTGGAAATTTTTCATTTCCTAAAAACCTCCACAGCTTAAGTTTAAAGCAACAGGATTTCAACCATTACATTTATCGCTCACTCTTCCACTTATGGTTCCAGCGTGGGTTTACACATTCAACAGAATAAAATATAAAACAACAAAGCAACACTAGGAAAATTCTATTCACATCACAGTTCTATATATTATTTCAGTGCATAGTTTCACTATATGGGGACGCAATTTCTTATCTCTCACCCACTCCCAAAGGCTTAGGGAAACATGTCCAACAAGGCCTCTCACCATTTCCCAGACCTCAGAGCTCAGAACAGATAGTAGCTCACTGATGTTGTTATGTCCTGCTAGGCCATTTCTGACCCGATGAATGAGTGATCTTCAAACAGTCCTATTGTTAACAGTTCAGCTCAGGGCGTAAAATCAAGACTCCCTTTATTGAGTTAATCAATCTTATATTTGTTCTTTTTCTTTTTCTGTTACTTGTAACTTTTCCCTAGCAGTATTATCTTTTCCAGTGAGTTCTGCCTTCTAATGATGTGCCCCAAGTGTGACAGCCTCAGTTTCACCATTTTTTGCTTCCAGAGAAAGTTCAGGCTTCACTTAATCTAGAACCTAGCTGTTTGTCTTTCTTGCATTCCATGATATCTATAAAACATTCTTCCAGCACTGCATTTCAATTAAATCTTTTTCTTATCAGCTTTCCTGAGTTCCCAGCTTTTACATCTGTACATAATAATTGGGAATAAAACAGAGTAGATGATCTGGGCCCTGGTCTCCAATGACTCCATCCTTACACTTGAAATTTTTTTCTAATTCTTTCATAGCCCCCATCTAAGTCTCAGTCTTCTGATTTCTTGGCTACAGTCTCTATTCGGGCTGATTATTAAACCCAGGTATACAAAATATTTAACAAGTTCAATTTCCTCATTGTCAACATTAAAGATATGTAGTTCTCCTATAACCAGTATTTTTGACTTTTTAATGTAACTCTTGAGAGTCCCCTGGACTGCAAGGAGAACAAACCTACCAATTCTAAAGGAAATCAACCCTGAGTGCTCACTGGAAGTACATATCCTGAAGCTGAGGCTCCAATACTTCGGCCATCTCATGAGAAGAGAAGACTCCCTGGAAGAAACCCCAATGTTAGGAAAGTGTGAGGACAAGAGGAGAAGGGGACGACAGAGGATAAGATGGTTGGACAGTGTCTGCGAAGCAACCAACATGAATTTGACCCAACTCCAGGAGGCAGTGGAAGGCAGGAGAGCCTGGCATGCTGTGTTCCATGGGGTCACAAAGAGTCACAACAACAATGTAACTCTATTTAGTTGAATTTTATCAAATTCAATGAATGTGCCCTCTGCAAATCCCTTGAAGACATATCCCAGTGGCTTCATATGCTTGTTGAGTAGTGGAGTTGGAGAATGGAGGGGAGTTAGAATTTTGTTAGATGGTGTTAGTCCCCATGCTATTGCTAACATTTGAAAACAGATCCAAGGACAGAAGCAGAACCACTTAAATCCCACAACGCATCCCAGGAAGTTGCTGTGGTCAACATTATCCAAAGCTACTGAGAAGATAAAATAAATCAACAGGGCTGCACTTTTTCTGTTCATCCTCTGACAAAGGTCATCCACCACAGTGATTATGGCCACTTTAACACCAGACATGGGCTGTAAAGTGGACTGAAATGGATCTAGTCCATTTCCTCAAAGCATGCAGGAAGTTACCATCACTTTGTCTCAAATGCTCTTACCTGTATTCAGTAAGATTCACTGTAGGATTTATGCCACACAGCATCAATGAAGGCCCTCAGGAGCAGTAATGTCAGTGACACTATTATTCTCAATCCTTTTCTTGGTAGTTAAATATGCCTAGATAAATAATATGGTTCTTATTGTGGAGCACCTGCTTCTTAAAATTTATGAGGATCTCTCTCTCAATCTCTCCCTCTCTCTCTTGTCCTCCCTTCCTTCCTCTCCTCCCCTGCACCTCCCCCTTTCTGCTTTTAGCAGTCTCTCCTAGAGATTGCCGACCCAACCTGGAATGCAGAAATCCTAACCCACCAGTCTTTAAAACAACTAAAAGGAGGCTTGCTCTCTAAAGCCCATGAGGCTTTTGAGCCTAAAAAAATCTTATTAGGAAGATGGGGACGGGATGGCTAATTGGTTCTGGCCATCCATTGGCTAGCAAAAGAAAGGCTCAGAGAGACCCTCCCACTATTAAGATGCTGAGCTGCATGGTCCAAAGTTTAAACACATCAGACCCAGGCTGCTCTAGCACACTTAGAGTGACTCTGACTTGCTGAGCTGCTTTAAGCTCTCTGTCAAAATGGCATGAGTCTTAGCAATTCATTTTCCAACCTCAAGACACTGGTGGAGGGCAAACCTAATGCAAGCTGGGAATAGCTGGATCAGTGAGATATGACTCTTATGTCTAAACAGGGCTTTGGACTGAGCAGGGCTGGCTTAAAGTAACTTTCACATAACGAAACAGAATGGCTAAACGAGACAGCTAAAGCACTTTCTCTGACCCTTTTGTCCTTAGCGGAAAAGGGAACAAATGCACTCCACCTTTATTGTCAGCCATGTCACATGCTGGCATAGTAAGAACCAAAGAATATTACTGTTGAAAATTCCCTGATCAACCCAGCTAGCTAAAAAACACCCAGGGATTGTGCTTCCTCATTTTTACACTGTCACTGCAAAAGCATTTTATTCTATTTGCAGAGAAGAAAGATTTAATGCATCACTTTTTCTAAAGCCTTCTTTTGAAAAGGAGAAATAAATATTTCCTAGTATGATTCTTTTTAAAAGGAAGCGAACACATTCACTTTAAATTATAATGACAATGCCAGAAATAACAGCTATAGTAAGGTGTGCGGTGGTCCTCAGAGCTGAGCAGTCCAGGCTCAGCACTGCACCTCACACTGCCACCACCAAAGAGTGGCTAGAGGTCTACTGTTGGCACCCGATTGCTCCAATGTGTGGGGAAAGACTGGAGGGGAAAGGCCCCAGCAGACAGGGCAGTGCAACAGGCTGTGAACATATGAAAGGTCTGTAGGAGCAGGACTCTGAGGAAGAAGGACTGCCTGGAACACAACAAACACATGGTGGTAGTGCCAGAGGAAGCCACTACAGGGGCTGACACCGACAAGCCAGTTCCCCCTGAGGCACACAGGGAGCATGGGTGGGGCTGTGTGAAGAAGGTCGAACCAATGGTTGAAATGGGCGTGTGTGACTGAGATCCGAGAGGGGGTTACCAGAGGACAGGAAGTTGGTGCAGGGGAGAAAAAGGAAGTTGAGGGACCAGAGGCATTGCACTGGGAGACAAGAGTGGGATTCCTCCATGGAAAGTCAAGCCTGATGGACTGCCAGCTCACTCCAACACAGAAAAGATAGTTTTGCCAGAAAAGATAGGCTGTCTATGCCCGCCAGGTATAGGCTCTAAAGTTCCTACTGGACTAGAAGGCCTCCCCAGAGCAATGGGGGAGATAGTGAGGTGGGCTTCAGACTGTGATGGAGGACATAGTACTTGGGGCATAAGGTCTTGCGTGTACAGCAAAGACACAATAAAGAACAGTGACCATTTCAAAGTGTTTCTCCCATTTGTCTACTCCCCCAGGGTCATACAATGCCATTGGCTCTACACTTTTTCTATTTCTTTCACTTCTTTCCCTTCCTTCACTTCATTTTTTTCATTCTATCAGCTCCAACTCCAAGATGTGCTTTTTTTGCTAAGCATTTAGGGAGCTGAGGGATGCCATTTGCTTTGTCAAGCAGGAATGCCAAGATCCCCAAACCTTCCTCAGCTGAGCTGCCACAATTTACAAGTACACAGAGCCTCCTGTCTTTGGAGCTGATCCAGTCATTCCTTGATCAGACACTCAGTGTGCTCCTTCACACAGTTGACTACATACACCTAGGACACCTGAGCCCCTTCTTTGACCTCCACTTTACCCTCCAGAGATGGCCGGCAGTCAGGATGATTTCTTCCCCTGGGTACAGAGATGACTGTCGGGCTGGTAGATTTGTTTCCCTGGCTTACATAGGTTGCAGAGAGGTGGATTTATTCCCCTGGGTTACAGAGGTGGACGTCAGTCAGGTAGATTTCAGAGAGGCAGGCAGAATGGTTCTCCAGAGTGGCAGAGGCAGCAGGGAGGTGACAGAGACTGACAGAGGTGGATCTGAATTTGGTGGGTTGAGGAGGAAGAGAGGCTGGAAGGGGATCCCTATCTTGTTGGGTTCAATGAAAGGAAGCCCAACAAGGGAATGTTAACCCTTATGAAGGACAACCTTTCCACAGCTAAGAGATCCAGATGGTAATGGGGAAGCTGGAACATGTCAACTAGATGGGAAAAGACAGTGTCTCTAAGACATTGGTGGGGGGATGGAAAGGTGGTCCATTGCCACATTGGACAACTCTGGCCATATATCCATTTTTTGTGCCTAACCCTGAAGGGGATCTGATCTGGGGAACTGGGTGGGTTCTCTGGAGTCCTCTTCTGCTGCCTGTATGTCTGCCCCTGTGGTGGCAACTGCCCGGCTCACTACCAAGCTCCAATAATGTGGACCGGATCCCTCACTAGGAGAAGAATTCTCTGCATGTAGCTCCTGATAACCACCCTTTCCCACATTTTCCTTCTGCCCTTGCATCCCTGGCTTTCCACACACACATCACACCCCCAGCACCTTGTGGACCTCATTGGAGAGCTTGGTTCTCCATTCCTCCAGCTCCACAACATGTGAAACCAAGCTGCCCTTGATACACGGATCACAGAGGTAAGACAAGTGGTAATCTCTGTCTCTGCAGAGATGATGGAGTCACTTCCACACACCTGCCCACAACCTCAACACCAAGGACCTAGTCTGCAGAAATAGGAGGGATCCCTGAGAAAGAGTGGGCTCCAGATCCTGGTTGAGTGAATGAATAAGAGGAATGAATTGCACCAGGCTTTCATCATGACTGCAGAGAACATCTATGGTCTTCTGAAAGGGTTTGAGGGTCTGTGTCGTCTGAAGGAGGGCAAGCCAATCTGTGGCACACAATGCCCTCAAAGCCTGTCACATTCAACACCACCAACATGTTTCCTCCAGCATCTGTTACCACATGCTCACATACAACGTAATCCTGGGGTGCCCACTCATCCAGTACAGCTAAAAATTCATTCGAGATGTTCCTCCCCATTGCCTGAGCCTCCATGTGCTGTGCTTGCTGCTGAATGCCCTTGCAGTCCTGTTGCCAATGCCCTGCCAAACTTCAGGCTTTCTGACTGCCACCATTGGGCCTTGAATGAGAGGTCCCATTGTGACCTACAATCCACATATCAGCCATAAAGTGGACCTTATGGTTGTGTGCCCATGACAGCTGAGTATGGACCACCCCTCACACAGAGTCATAGATGGAGAGCAGGACCCTGTGGGGGATGGTTCTCCATGATGGAAGGTCATACCAGAGAGCCAAAAAATGAAACAAATGGCAAAAGGCAGTGGCTTCCATGGTGGATAATGGGTAACTCCTACTCCTAAAGCAGAGGCACACTTGGTTTGACAAATGAAGTGGGGAGGGGAGACAGCTTGTTCACTAATAAAAGGAAAAATTAACTTGTCTGATCCAAGAGAGAGTTGAATAAAATGCCGTGTTTCCCTGAAAATAAGACAGGGTCTTATATTAATTTTTGCTCCAAAAACACATTAGGGCTTATTTTCAGGGAAGTGATTTTTTTTTCCATGTACAACAATCTACATTTATTCAAATGCAGTCATGTCCTCTTCTTCTGGTTGCTGCACAATGGTGGAGGGCGGAGTTTTACTTAACTAGGGCTTATTTTGGGGGTAGGGCTTATATTACAAGCATCCTGAAAAATCATACTAGGGCTTAATTTCAGGTTAGGTCTTATTTTCGGCGAAACAGGGTAATAGTTTTAAAAGAAGGGGGCGGTCCTCAGAGTGGAGAAACAGGACATTGGAAGAGGAGTTGAAAAAATATTTCAAACCACCCATTCTAACCCAGAAGTGGAAAGGTATTAGGTAAGTATTGGGGAGGAAAAAAAATAAGAATATTTTAAAAAGAAGAGAAACAGGAATGTGTGTGTGTGTGTGGGGGGGTAATCGGGAGAAACAGAACAAAATATACCAAATATCCTAAAACACCCACCCAGTCCCCACTACACAGACACTGCATCAAATTCACTAACTGCAAATGAAATAAAAACAAATAGGTAAGCCACTTAAACCAGAGGCTGGGGGGAAATTGAAGGACAGACAGAAAAACCTTCACAAACACAGTTTACCCACCCCAATGCACACCTTCAAAAAATAAATGGAAGTAAAATTCACCAGCCCCAAAGTCCCACTATGGAAGAATGAAATAAAGTTGTAGTTTCAATGAGCACAGTGTAACAACCAAGAACTGTGGGCTGAATACTCTTACTGAGCAGCCAATCCAAGAACATCTAGATCCCTCCCATTGTTGCCTAGAGCTCCTGATTGACAGGAACAACCTACAGATGGCAAGGGGTGTGTGAAAATGGAACGAAAATGGGTAGACACATTGATGAATCACTAAAAATTCATCACTTTGTTTTCGTCGATGAATTTGCAACAAATAAGCCATTTTTGACAAATTTGATAATTCATTTTTTTGCATCATGCCATCTCTAGTTTCTAAAGCAGAATTTTTTTCTTCTATCCCTTTTCCCACTTGTTTGAGCAGTGGCCAAGCAATCAATGTGGGTGTTTATGTGATCACTGTCAAAAGGAAATAAACATTTAATGAACAAAAAGTGGTTTTGTTGTTTAATAATAGATTAATAGATTAAAGCACAGAAGGGTGGAATGCCAAAGAACAGGATAAAGATATTCCATGCAGCCTTTTATCTACCTAAGACAATCCTAACTTCTCAACACATGTAAACCTATCTAATCCTAACTCTACCTATCTCTCTATCACTGTCACACAGTATTCACTACACCCTGTCTCATTCCCTATTTTGCCACCCATCTAAAACCCTATCCAAATGCTTACTCTTTTAAATTTTACCTACTCCCCCTTGGACTAGGGAAAACAGCCAATGAAAATAAAAGTTTTATGGAGGCAATCCTGCTGTAAGGGACTTACCTGCTACTTACTTGTCACTCAGGGAATTAATTCCATCACGCAAGGAGCCAACTTACCTATACACAAATCATCCAAAAACAACACTGAACTCATGAAGATTGAAAACATCATACCCACCGATGGATCCTGCCCCACAGGTGGAGAAATAACCTGCGAACAGTGCAGTTGGGACTTTGCATCTTTGAACACCTCCCCCAAGGCATCTGTAAATGAAAAAAAAAAAAAAACATAGGAAGGATGCAAGATTAGTCTTGCAGAGATCACCCCACCACCAATTGTTGTGGAGGATCATTGAAACTTGCTACTCCTGTGGTTCTAAGTCTGCAAAAAATATAACCATGAGCTTGTGCTGTATTTTAGAGAGCAAGTGGCTTGAAGATGAGCCACTTATTTAATAAGCCATCTGGTTTGAAATATGTCTATTTGGTTATTGAAGAAGTTTTAAAAGAGTACAATTTATCTGCACATTTAAATGCTTTCCTAAAATTTGTTGCACGGGAATCTCATAATTGTTTGTATGATACACGAGTAAATAATGAACATCAGGCTAGAGAAGGAAATATGTTGACACTGAATTTCCATCATATGTTTAATGTTAACATTTTGTCATGCTAAGTGCAAGATTTATTGTACTGAGGCACCAAAACAAGACAAATTTGCATTTTAGATGAGAATAAGATCAACAAATTAAACCCTGGAAGCCAAGCACTGGCTTCTTTTCAGGAATAGAGAACTCCCCAGAATGAAGTATTTAGCCACGTGGAACAGCAGATGTTTTCAAAGGGAAATGACTACTCCCCTTCAGATTCAGAATGATGAAGCCACTGCAGAGCCATGCTTCGGCAGCGTGGCTTGCCTTTGCCTTCCTCCCCAGATGAGGCGAGATCTCACAGTCTCATGTGAGTAACTAGAGGGAGGGGGGGACGGTAGGTTATTTAAATACCGTTGCCCTCTCTCCTTTTCCTCTTCCTTTGATGGTAACAGTGGAAGGAGGTTTTCTGCTGTTCGGCTCTTTTACTAGCTGCATAGCTGGTTTTGAGGCCTCTCAGCACTCGGATTTGGGGAGTAGCTTCGGCTACCTCCCTTGGTTTGCCTGGCATTTGCCAATATTAACTGGCATATTTAACTGTTGAGCTGTTTGTTTTCTGTTAGTTAGGTTAAAATAGACACAGTCCAAGAGGGGTGGGGGTGTGGTCGCACAAGCCGCGACGTGACGTGAGCTTCATTTTAAAAATTAATATACAAAAGACTTTACACGTCTGTACTATTACCTAGAATGCTAATTAACCATCCTACAGTAGCATTTAAATAGTGACTATTACTCACTCGGTTCATTGTTTGTTGGCGCTTTACTGCTTGAGCCAGCTAGTGCGTGGCTCGGACGTTCAGCACCTCGGAGGTTTGTTGCACCGCTTCCCCCCCCCCCCCGGACTCACTTGGAGTTGAATTGTAGAGGGTGCAAAGCAGTTGGCCAGGCACACCTATACTGGAAGGCACTTGTTTAATTAGGCTACTTAATTTAGTGGGCTTCTTTAATTAGCTACCTTTTATCCCAATCCCAAAGAAGGGCAGTGCCAAAGAATGCTCCAACTACTGTACACTTGCACTCATTTCACATGCTAGCAAGGTTATGCTCAAAATCCCACATGGCAGGCTTCAGCAGTATGTGGACCGAGAACTCCCAGAAGTATAAGCTGGATTTCGAAGAGAAAGAGGAACTAGAGACTAAATTGTTAACATGCGCTGGATTATGGAAAAAGCCAGAGAATTCCACAAAAACATCTACTTCTACTTCATTGACTATGAAAAAGCCTTTGACTGTGTAGACCACAACAAACTATGGCAAGTTCTTAAAGAAATGTGCATGCCTGACCACCTTATCTGAGAAATCTATATGTAGAACAGGAAGCAACAGTTAGAACTGGATATGGAACAACTGGGAAAGGAGTACGACAAGGCTGTATATTGTCCCCCTGCTTATTTAACATAAGCAGAATACATCATGCGAAAGGCTGGACTGGAGGAATCCCAAACTGGAATTAAGATTGCCGGAAGAAATATCAACAACTTCCGATATGCAGATGATACCACTCTGACGGCAGAAAGTGAGGAGGAATTAAAGAACCTCTTAATGAGGGTGAAAGAGGAGTGCACCAAAAATGGTCTGAAGCTCAACATCAAAAAAACTAAGATCATGGCCACTGGTCCCATCACCTCCTGGCAAACAGAAGGGGAAGATATGGAGACAGTGACAGACTTTACCTTCTTGGGCTCCATGATCACTGCAGATGGTGGGAGCAGCCACGAAATTAAAAGACACCTGCTTCTTGGGAGGAAAGCAATGACAAACCTAGACAGCATCTTAAAAAGCAGAGACTTCACCTTGCTGGCAAAGGTCTGCATAGTCAAAGCTATGTTTTTTCCAGTAGCGATGTATGGAAGTGAGAGCTGGACCATAAAGAAGGCTGACCGCCGAAGAATTCATGCTTTTGAATTGTGGTGCTGGAGGAGGCTCTTGAGAGTCCCCTGGACTGCAAAGAGAACAAACCTATCGATTTTGAAGGAAATCAACCCTGAGTGCCCACTGGAAGGACAGATCCTGAAGCTGAGGCTCCAATACTTTGGCCATCTGATGAGAAGAGAAGATTCCCTGGAAAAGATCCTGATGTTGGGAAAGTGTGAAGGCAAGAGGAGAAGGGGACGACAGAGGACGAGATGGTTGGACAGTGTCATTGAAGCTACCAACATGAATTTGACCCAAGTCCGGGAGGCAGTGGAAGACAGGAGGGCCTGGTGTGCTCTGGTCCATGAGATGCTCATTTTAATTAATACACCCTGTAATCCACAGACATCCTCCCACCTCTTTATACTTATAGGCAAGTGGAGGAGAGTGCATGCATGAGTTCCAGTACATCAAGAATTTAAGGTTTCCTTTGTGTCAAGTGATTGTGCCTTTTAGGCTGTATACTAAAGAGCAGATATTGACTCACCCCTTGCTTCTCTTCAGTTCTTGTGAGATCTGGTGCTTGCATGCTGCTTTTCTCTGTCAATACAAGGACAGACTTTGCAAAGTGTTCCAACACCACCAGTTTGGGGACGGGACTAGGAGGATTAGTCTTTTTTAAAGCAGAATTTTGCTGCATATTTTGGGGATCTGCCTAATCTTTGGAGTCCCTTCATAGACATTTTCAGTCTTGTTTCTTCCTGTTCTGGCCTGGTACTCTGTACATTCAGCACATGAGGCTTCAATACAAGGAGGTAACATTGGTTAGAATTTCCTAACAGGAGTAGCTAGTAGCTGGCTAGCAGATCGGGTACCAAACTTGTCATACCTAGTGAAAAGATAACTGTGGTGCTTCAAGAAGGAACACAACTTCCATTTAAAGGTTGTACATGAGAGACACTGAAAATGGCATAGTCTCTGATAAGCCAACCCAAGGCTTTGATTGGTGTAACGGTCCTTTGTCCCCTTCCATGGATGGCCCGAGACCTTCTCGGTTTCTCAAGATGTTAAAAAGAGTGGGAGGCTGCACCTAGGATAAAAGGGGCATCCTCCCATCTAACCGCCTCTTCCTTCTCAGGCACCCACCCATCCGCCCTATTTTCTAGTGTGAGTTTTTTGCTGGTTGCCTTTCAGGGGCTGGGATAGGATTTTTTGGCCTTCATCCTGATTGGCTCTGGAATGGGGGGAATTTTTTGCCTATCCCACACTAGTAGGGGTTGTTGGCAATTTTAGGGTGGAATTTGGTCACACTGGTGGGGAGTGCAGAAAAACAGGTATTTCTTGGTGAGTCCCAATTTTAACATCAGGTAAGCCAACAGCGCATCAGACTTCCCAGGGCTATGAATTGTGCGATTCAGCACCTGGGTGGAAAAGATGCGCTGGGCCACTTCTGGACCAACAGCCATCAAGCGAAGATGGCTTGAGGTCTGGGGGTGTTTTACTAGTGGTCAGCCGGGTTCCTGCTGTCATTAAGACCATAAGACCGGGAACTCGCCCATATGATGAAGGATTTATCTGTTGCAGACCCCCCTTTGCCAATTGATTGGCAAATATTTCTTTGGAATGATTATTAATAAAGTGTGGCCCATGATTTAATCCATACTTATTTGTCTCACATCTTTATTCCAGGGTTGGGGGGGCAATGCCTGGTAAAGCAATCTGCTTCCTGTCACTAAAGCTATTTCTCTTTATCCAGAGCAATAATAAGTTAGAATGGGATGGATTCAGTAATAGTTTCTGCTGTTCCTCGGTTTGCAAGAATGAGCTATAGAATGAATGGGAAAATGGATGATATAATAATTAATAGCTGAAATCCTATTGCATGCTTATGCAAAAGGTATAACTCCTAGAGGTGAATTGTCATAAGTTAAGAAATCTAGTACTCATATGTGAGTGTGCAACAGATAATGAGTATGCAATAGATAATGCTATGAATATTTCTAACTTTTGATTATTCATTACAAAAATGTTATACAACAGGGTTTTGGCCAATGTGTGTTTGTCCAAGTACTTGCTGAACAAATTGGGACAATATCACCCAAGCTGATATGGAGGTGGCTTGAACTTATTTGTCCCTGGGTTTGTGCATATATTTGCATGTATTTGTATGTTTCCAGATTGGGATGTGGAAAACTGCTAATGTGGAAAATAAAGGGCTAGGACCTGGGATGGGACGTCACTGTGTAGTGCCATCAACTTATGGGAAATGGTGGACCTTCACTTTGCAGGCAAAGCTCTTAGTAGATATAGCTAGCTTACTTCTTTCCTTCTGCCCTAGCAAAAAGACATGCTCAGAGAAAACAGGTGTTGGGGGTGTGGTGGATGTCACATGCATTTCCCCATCTAGTAACCTTCCTTGACCAACTGTGTCCACTCACTGCCTAGCCCAAATCAGAGCACCACATATTTGGCATCCATCTTCTCTGAAACATACTCAGGCACCCACAGCAAGAAAAAGAATGGAAAACAAAGGCCAACAGCAGCCATTAAGAATAAATGAAAGTCAAAACGGTATGCAGGAGAGAAGAAATATTGCTTTTGTAGCAGTTCTTGACTTATCTCGTCAAAGCCTGCACAAAAAAGTCAGTCATCCATCCCACATTCACACATACAATCAGTCCTGAGTGTTATGAAGGTGCCGTGTATCCACCGGAAAGAAAAAGGAAGAAAATTCTAGGATGTAGTCAATTAAAGAAGCAATGCATTGCCCTCAGCTTGCCAAAACTGAATGCAAAACAGCTGCTCAGTCAAGTGGACATATGGGGAATACACCGTCTGGGGAAGCTGATGTGAGATCTCCCTAGGGCTCAGTGATGGGCATTTCCAGGAAAGCTTCTGGCTTTCATTGGGGCTTCCACTGTCAATATCTTTCAGTTTTGCCACTTCCTGCTTTTGCTATAGCATCTGGCACCAAGGGTGGCTTTCTTTTAAACTCAAATGTTAACATTTTACACTCAATTTATAGGAGTGCCCTACCTGACCCAAGCATGACTGAGGGCTACTACCCTTTATCTGTGCCAGTAACATACATATACAACTGCTTTGCTGCATTTCTCTTCAGACAAGCTTTCCCTTAATGATCTGGGTGGGATTTTTTTTTTTAATGGTTTATTGTATCTTTTGTTTTGAATATGTTCTGGTGTCACTTATATTTTTCAGTATGGTATTTGTTTGTTCCTTTTTTGTATTTGTATACTCATTGTTGTTAGCTGTAAACAGTCTTTTAATGATGCAAGATGCCTTGAGTCCTTCTTAAGGAGAAAGGTGGAATAAACAAACAAACAAACAAACAAACAAATAAATAAATAAATAAATAATAAACAAACAAACAAAACACACACACACACACACACACACACACATACATACATACATACATACATTCTTTTCCAAAGCTTGTGCACATGTCTAATTTTGAGTGAACCAACACTATACTGTTCACGTGATCTATCTGAATTGGTGAAAAATAGATTGATACTAAAACAGTGCAAGTTTATTTTCAAAAATTGATGATCATCTTGAAGAAATATTTCAATATCTAAAACTTTGAAGAAAATTAAATTTCCTTTTATACTCTTTAGCTCCAGTCTGAATTTCATTTAGCAACTAGATATGGCACAAGTGGCCGCCCTGATTACCTCCCACCCCCAGACCCTGCCAGACCACCTACTGTGCAGCGTGTGTGGCTGGTGTAATCTTCAGCACCCCAATTACAGTAGAAGCTCACCTGGCACAGCCCCAGCTTGCTGCTCACCTAGCCACTCCAGCAAGGGGGCAGGAGGATGAGTCTCCCTGCTCAGCTGCAGAGTGGCTGGGCAAGCAGGGAGGCAGGGCTGTGGCAGCCAAGCTACTGGTGCAATTGGACCGCAGAAGATGATGCTGGCCACACACGCCATGTGCTGCATGGTAAGTGGTCTGGCGGAGTCTGGGGGTGGGAGGTAATCAGCCTGGCCACCTGTGCTGGGGGGCTTCACATTTGTATATGCATACAAAGCCCCCATTATTAGCAACCTTTAAAACTACTGGTTTAAGATGTTGACTAATCTGTTTAACATAGGCTTAACAATTTCATAAAACTGCTAATCTGGGCATGTTCATTTAGGATAAATCTTTCTGAACTAAGTACAGTAGAACCTACTTCTGAGTAAGTATGCACAAAATCAGACTGCTTTTACTTGCTTAGATACTTCTGTTCAAAGTATAGCATGAATTGTGCCACAGTTTGAAGGAAGCCTCACACGCTTCATCTCACAAGATAATGAAGTTTCTAAGTAAAATTGAGTGCTGGAAGAGCTGCTGGAACTTGAAACATATACTTTGAATGCAATCATGTTCCATTAAACTTAAAAGTTGGTTTGGGACTGACTGCTCTGGCACCGTAGTCGAACACATGCTTTGCAAGCAGAACCTTCAGTTCCTGAGTCGTGACATATCCTGACAGGCTTGGGAATAACTCTGAAACACTGCCCAGAATTCTGATGGTGATTTACACAGGTGTGAATTAAGTTGTATAACTCATAGTGGCAAGCTGCCACTAACTAATGAGGTACTGGTTGCATTATTAGGTGTGCACTTAATTGCACAATAAGCATATAGCTAGTAATGTGACCAGTGCCTTCTTCGTATGCAACAATTTGCCATAGAGAATTAAATAATATAACTCATGCACATGTAAATCAGCTGCAGGATTCTGGCCACTGGGCAAGTGCTGCAGTCAGTGCAAGCAGTATGGGGCTAGATAGACCATTGATCTAATTCAGTATGAGACAGTTTCATACTCATTTCTTAAGCAATATTGCCATCTTCCTAGTAGCCTAGACGTCTCTTACCTTCAATACTATTGTTAATTAGGTGAAGTCTGTCTTCTGGTCTATCTTCTGACCTTTCCCGCATTAATTCTAGGGGTTACATTGGCTCCCCTCATTGGCCAATCCATTTTCCAAAGAACTGTTTTATTTGCCAAATGATGCTTCATCCATCAAACTCAATAACCAACAGAATCACCAAATCAAAACAAACCCTAGCAACAAATCCAAACTCATTTTGCAATAAGCAGTGTGACCCATTTTCTGTAACTAAAATATCCATGCTCACTTAATGTTTTCATTAGCAAAACCTTCTAGGTGGACAACCGTGTAACAGAGATAGGGTAAAGAATTGTGTGTTTATTTGACACAAGCTTTTGTAATTTGATACATACATTAATAAAGTGGGCTGTCTGCGGCCCACATAGTTTTTGCCAAATAAAACAGGTGCATCTTTAAGGTGCTACAAGACTGTTAGGCTGAAATAGTAACTAGATGAGTCCCATTGAGTCAGTGGAGTTTGATGAGTCAACTCTTCTATTAGGTCCATTGTTTCAATGGGTCTACTGTACTTGCGACTTATTACGCTAAGCAACAGGACTTTGGCCATTGTTTCCATTGGCCAGTTAGGTAGCCAAACATGTTTGTTCTTGAGCAGGGATGGAACTCAGGTATGGAGAGTAGTAAGCCCACTGTAAACTGTGAGTGAGAAGTATATTTACCATTGTTATTTAACTACAGAAATAAGAGTTCCAATGACACATATTCTAAATAATCAAGTATACTTCTACAAACATGGGCAAAGATTAACCAGCACTAGGCAGTAACTCATTTTGAAATGAGTTACTTTTTAAAACAAGTTGTTTTCTGTAGTAATGAGCTGGAATGACATTACCTTTTTGCCTGTAATAGCCATGGCTGTAATTTACTACTTTCAGTGGAACCAGATTGAGTTACTGCTAGGAGAACAAAAGGAATGATGGCTGAAGCAGCAAATGTCTGTGGTGTTGGATGTCTTTTCATTTTCTTCAGCTTTTTCCTGATTCCAGAGAAAGATTTGCCAAAGCAGCTACATATTTAGCTACTCACGTACTCTTTTTTACACACAGAAAGAAAGAAAGAAAGAAAGAAAGAAAGAAAGAAAGAAAGAAAGAAAGAAAGAAAGAAAGAAAGAAAGAAAGAAAGAAAGAAAGAAAGAAAGAAAGAAAGAAAGCGCAATAGGTTCTGGGGGGGGGGTGATCTTCCACCTCCTTGATTTAAAATGACAGTGGTTGGGAGCCTGCTTTTTCTCTCTCTTTACCATTAAGAGTTTCTGCCTTTTTCTGTATCTCTAGACAGGAGCATGCAAGTGATTTGAGAGCAAAGAGCACTGGAGAGAGAGAAAAGCAGCAGCAATACAGCTACCTAGTTGGAGGAATGGTTGTTGGATGTGGCCAGAATTAAACTTAGGATATGATCACATGACAGAATTGTTCCCTACGTATGCCCAAATTAGACTGTAGTATAAATTGGTGGTCACATGACACATGGCCATTAGCAATTCATTTTACCACCCAGCAGCATAACCGCCATTCAATTCCCACTCACTAGGAGGCTTCTGTTTTTTGTTCTGGGGGTGTTTTGAAATATTCCTTAGTGGTATGGCATGCATATATGATGCTATCAATATTTTTGAAGCAAATTCACTGGGGAAAGCCATTGGTGGGTGTTGCATCACTCCACCTATTGTCTGGTAAGCAGAACAACCCTGGGTGGGGGTGCTGAGTCCATTGAGTGCAATGCATTGCTACCAGAGGCACTGGCACAACAGAGGAAATTTTACCCATCAGGAAATACTACCTGACATATCAATATATTGTTTTTTAAAAACAGAAAAAATTAAAGTTAAGGGCCTGCAGTGCCCCATAAACAAGAGAGAAAATAAATCAGTAACATGGTGTAGGCAGCCATAATGATTCGAATGAAAGAAAATGAATTGGTAACATTAAAGCACATTGGGACATTCATATATATGACGTGACCATGATGCATTACAACTAGAGATGGGGATGAATCGCCAAAATGGCAGTTCATCATAGTTCACGGATCGACAAGTTTGTCCACCCATGACCCACGAATTACCCAGGGATTTCCAATGAACCACAAATTGGTTTATCAGTTAATCATGGGTTTTAGACAGCCTGTGAGAGGCCCATAGGCAGAGAGAGTAAACTAGGCTGCCGGAATGGGTGTTCTGGCAGCCTAGTTTGCTCTTTGGTCTAGGCTCAATGAAAGGACAATAAAAAGGGCAAATATTAATCACTTTGTATTCATCAGGGCCTGATGAAATTGATGAATACAAAGTGATGAATACAAAGTGATGAATATTAAATGAATCAGCAATTTCTGATTATTATGATTCATTTTCTATTCGTCCCTGTGGCATTCAGCTTTGCTCTCACCTGTCCGTCACAGCTGGGCAGGGGAACTTCAGCCAATGAGAGGATGGAGGGTGGTGCAGAAGTGGGAGGAGCTGGGTTATATAAGGTGTGTGTGTGATGTGTGAGAGGAGTTCTGATCAGTTTGGAAGATGAGTGATTAGAGAGATTGATAGAGAGTGAGAAAGAGCCTGTCAGTGAGGGGAAAGTCTGTGTGAGCTAGTGTCTGAGAAACAGTGATTGACTAATTGATTTATACATGTGATTTACTCCTTTTTATTTTGTGTAATCAATAAACATTTTATTTGTTTTGAAAGAAACACTTGTCCTTTTGATTTTAAGGATAGGTTGGTGGCAGCAGTTTTTGGTGAAAGGTAGTGAGCACTCTTGGAGGCCTGAGTTATCAGAGGCCTGAGAGTGGCGCACTACAGTCCCCATGTATAATTACAATAAAGGTATGGAAAGTATTGTTAGAAGTTGGTAACATTTCCCTAGGGTGACTGCAGCCTGTGGTATCTTAAAAGTGGGGTTCAGGATGCATGAGTTCTCTGATGTTTCTGATTTGCTTTGGAGTAAGCATAAAGATTCTGGATCAGTAGCACTGTGCGTGTGTGCATGCGAGGAGGGCCAGATTTGCATATTTTGTGGAGTTATCTTTGATTTTAATAAAGGTATTATTGCCTTCTGTAGATTTTGGTTTATATGTATAAGCACAACTTATAGGTTTATTAGTTTTGAGGGTGCAAATAAAACTACTGAAAGAGACTAAAGACCACTTTTTCATGTTCTGTGGACCTTCTTATGGCTGTTTTGCATGCACTCCTCCTTTCCACTATTTGCTACTCATGAGCTTAAAGTCCTCTGCCTCAGTCAATTGATGCTGTAATAGAGGAGGCTCTATATATTGAAATTTAGCCTATTCCAGACAGTTTTCAGGGGTGTCCAACCTTTCACCTTCCCTGGGCCACATTAGAAGATGAAAATTTGGTTTGGGCCACACATACGTTGGGTTTGGGCCACATGGGGGGGCAGCCCTAACCATCCTCCGCAGCCCCGCTCCAAGCACGCTTACCAGCAGCTGCGATCTCAGACAGCAGAGGCTGCCAGCTTCGACTCCGGCAGCTTTATGGGGCCGGGAGGGAGTCCACCTATTGACGGGGATGGCACGATGCAGTTACGCAGCCCCCCTCCCCTCCACCCCACTCCTTCCTTCCCTGTCTCCCCCTCTACTGTTGTGACATGCCCCGGCCGCAAGCGCCGGTAGTGTAACTTGAAACTTTGGAATTTCTTTAAAAATAAAAAAAATGCACTGGGCCGCATTATGAGCTGACCTGGGCCGCTTGCGCCCCTTGGGCCACAGGTTGGACAAGCCTGGTTTAAATGCACAGGAGTTCTTCAGCAAAAAGTCTGGATGGTGCTGTGGTTAGAATGCTGGAGTGGGATTTCTGAGTTCTAGTCTCCAGTCATCCACTGAGCTTGAGCCAAAGCACTCTCTCTCTCTCTCTCTCTCTCTCTCTGTCTGGTCAGCCTGCCCATTTGCACAGGTTTGTGTGAGGATAAAGCAGGGAAGGGGTGAAATGTATAAACCACCTTGAATTCACTAGAGGAACAGTGGGATATAAATGTAATTAATTTTTTTTTCAAAAAATTATATAACATTTAATAGAAGAAGCAGGCATTTTAAACAAAATGAGATCATAGAGAGTATCAGGTTCCTGCCTCTGTGTGTGTCTATGATGAAGAGTGAATGGACAGATAAGGTTTTTCAAAGCCCTTGATGTACAACAGCTCTATTATCCTTCTAAACATGCTGCAAGGTTGGGTCACTGTTTTGCTCCAAATCATCTCGTGAATTCATGACAGAAATGAGATTCAGATTGTGTGTTTTTCTATACCTGTTTGAATGTTCGTGAACATTTTATTTGCACCCTCAAAATGAATAAACCTATTTTCCATACAGTGGCAATGTCATTCATGCCACTCATTGAGGCTATGCAAGTTGGCACTTTTGGTATGGGTCAGTAAAGTCCCATCCTATCTCCAGGTGTATTGTATGGGGAGCGGTGCTTGAGGCATCTTGAAAGAAATGCATTTTCCAAATTGTTTTCAATGTGCAATAAATAAAATTAGCCACTTGAAGGAACCCACAAACATTTCCATATATTTTCCAATGGCTGCATGATAAGGAGTAATGAGCTACCTCAGCAGCTGGGGAATGGCAACTGTGATGATCTACTGATCTAGTGGGCAACAGAAGGTGTTTCTTTTAGAAAGCAGCATTCCAGGCTCAGAGAACAGGCTACCAGGTGTTGCTAGACTGCAATTTGCAACATCTGAAAGCCTGCACTTGGCCTGTCCATGTAGAAGGGATGCCATTGTTCACAGCTGTCTAAACTGTTCAGAGGGAATCCCTAGTCTAACATTTTTCTGTGTTGCTATTTATTTTTATACATGACAATTTTAAATTGTGTGCCATCAGATCAATTCAGTTTTATGGTGCCCCTTTTTGGAATCAAACTCCCAGCCTTTGGCTCTGCAGCCAAATGCCTAACTCACTGAACTATCTAGCTATATGTACTAGCCATTCATATATACAAATACAGAAGCAACAGAATTCTTGGTTGTTGTGGGTTTTTCGGGCTCTTTGGCCGTGTTCTGAAGGTTGTTCTTCCTAACATTTCGTCAGTCTCTGTGGCCAGCATCTTCAGAGGACAGCACTCTGTGCTCTGGTTTTAATTTCCTCCTTTGCTTAAGACTGAGGTTTCTTCTGGGGAGAGCTGGCATCCCGATAGGTTGATGATGATCCGCGTGGTGTCTAGTGTAGGTTTCTGTTGGCTTGTTTGGCATTTGTTGAATTTCCGTTTTTGTCTGGCTGCGTGGTTCATTATTTCTTTTTCCATCTTTTTGTAAGAGAGGGTATCAGTCTTGTCCCCATCTTGACTTCTCATTTTTTTGGCTGATAGTGATGTGCCTAGTAGTTCTTTGTCTGTGGAGTCTGTTTTTTTTTTTTTTGCGGGTTGTGTGGATTCTTTCCCGTAGGAGGGCATGTTCCAGGCGGTCGTAGATGCAGCTGGCCTGTGGGGAAATGATGGTCCTTTTTGTCCTGAGGAAGGCTGGTATGATTTTTGTTTCTCTGTAGCATAGTAGAAATGTTAAGTGCTGTCCTCTGAAGATGCCGGCCACAGAGACTGGTGAAATGCTAGGAAGAACAACCTTCAGAACGCAGCCAAAGAGCCTGAAAAACCCGCAACAACCAATAGATCCTGGCCATGACAGCTTTCACGAATACAACAGAATTCTTATTTACAAGAATTCATATTTCATGCAAATGAGAATTCTACTGCTTTAATATTTGTTTTGTTGCCTCAGTTATGATGAAATCCATGAAAGTTCATTTTAGGAATTAACACACTTTTCAGAAGCAGAATCTCACACAATCTTCATTTTCTCTTGGCAGCAAAAAAGAAAAAAGAAAGAAAAAGAAAGAAAGAAAAAGAAAAGCTGTTCTAATAATATCTTTGTGGTTCCCCTCACACCTTTTCCCTTTAAAACTCTAAATACAGTATGTTTTATTTATGTATTTAAAATATTTTACCCCACCTTTTTTACTTAAAAAGGACCCAAGGAGGCTTATATCATTAAAATGCAGTTTTATAGACAATGGAAATACATCATTATCATAACACACATTTTATATTCTGTTTTCCCATTCTATATCTGCTGTTGCTTTAATTTTGATAATAGTATTTTTATATTTTGCTGCTTTATGCTCTTCTTTTGGTTGCAATTTTTTACTGTCATGATGTGATTTAATTTAGGGTTGGAAGCTGCTCTTGTTTCTTTTAAAGATGAATGGGCTAAAATATGCAATAATTAACAGCACAACCTGATGTATTCTAACTTTGTAGAAATTTGGAAACAAATAGAACACATTTTTGCAAGGGAAGCATTCTTTCTTTGGCCAGATCCATGCCATCAGCTTGTAACTACTTGCCTTCTTCTATTCTCAGTATTTAATATGCTAGCTTGCTTCCAACCTAATAACTATTGTTTGGTTGTTACAAGGAATAGCAAAATATGGTTAATTAATTGTAATAGCCAAATGTGTTTAAATAAAGACTTCTTGAATGGTGGCATACCAGAAGTGAAGAGCGTATAATGGAAAGTGCAGGTACAAGGTTCAGGCACATTTCAGCTTACTATGTGGCGAGGCATATACCCAAACCAGCCCTTTCCTTGGACTAACTGAGTGTATGTGTTGCAGGAGGCACTGTTTTAGAAGATAGACCATATTTTTCTGTGTATAAAATGACACTTTCCCCTAAAATCGTTAGAGGAAAAATTGAGGGTCATCTTATACATGGACAGAGGTGGAGGTGAAGGAGCAGCCATGCTTGGCTGCCTCTCACAGCTGCCCATTGACTGCTGTCGCCACTGCCACCCGATCGTCTCCTCCTGAGTGCTGCTGGAAGAGGCAATTGGGCAGAGATGGCAGGAGGAGGAGGAGGAGGAGGAGGAGGTGAAGGAGCAGCCATGGTTGGCCGCCCCATGCAGCTGCCCATTGACTGCTGCTGCCACTGCCATCCAATCATTTCCTCCAGTGCTACTTGTGGGGCTCACCTTTAGCTCATGCCACTGCACTGCCCCTTGCCCGAAGTGAGCCCACAAGTGGCACTGGAGAAGGTGATCACACGGTGACAGCAGCAGCAGCCAATGGGCAGCCACAAGGGGCAGCTGAACGCAGCTACTCCTCTGCCTCCAGCTCTGGAAAAGGGTCAAAATTGGGAGTCATCTTATACATTGGGGCATGTTATACATGGAAAAGTACAGTATTCCCTCCTGTGAAATGCAGAATCTATCATCTCAGGTGGAATTTTCACTTCTATTTTTTATATTTCCATTTTATAAAAATTTAACTTTTAAAAAACATGAAAAAGGTATTACTTAATAAATGTTCACTTTCTCTGACAAAAATATTAATCTATGAAATGTATTTTTAATTCAGATGGAAAGTATAAACACCAAGCACAGACATTCTGTAACATTCCAATTTTATATAATAATTTTAAAAAAAAAAATCCTTGTGAAAGAAGTAAAAATTCTTTGTAGTTTTAAAATGAAGAGAGTTTTTTAAAAGCATATACTGCTTTTCCGAATCCTTCTGTAATACTTGCACTCTCTACCCCAACAGGCAAGTGGTAGAACAAAGCATAAGTCTATCTCCAAAATGCTTGGACAGCAAAAGGAGGGGAGAGCCACTGGGATGGCAGCTGGCATTCTCATTTGCTGTCATTAGCTCAGATCACATGTCCATGCAGGGACAAGCATTTTCTGATTCTTGCTGGGAAGAGGAGAAAGCCGGAAAAGAGGGAGCATTCATCCCCCATCATTCAGAAAAGACCTTAAAGGCCTTTTTATTATGCCGTCGTCTTCAGGGAGTTCACTGTGAGGCTCCAATTTCAACCGTGGCATCCTAAGTAATGATGGAGAACAAGGCTCTGCAGAAATGCTCTCCCATTCTGGGCCTGCATGCAGGCACAGGCACAGGGATCTCATGACGAGTTGTGTTCCTTTTGCTTTTAAGGACATTTATTTGGAAGCATGTTTATTTGATGTTATGCCCCACTGAACTGAAAGTTAGTTCTGGGAGCCATGGACAGGATCATGAAATCAGCCACTAGTCCTCCTGAGGTGACATTCTTTCCACAACAACTAAGAAAAAATGATTCCACAGGCCAAGAACATCAAATGTAGTTGTGACTAAGGGGCTGTGGGAGTTGCAGTCTAAACCACATGGGCGGGGGGGGGGGGGATGGTAGGCTCATTATCTCTACCTGACACTTCATTCTGGGGGGAAAACTGATCTGGTGTGCAACACTGCAGGCAGGCAACCACCTCCCTGCACAGCCACGATAGTGTGTCCTGAGCATGCTGTGTGCACAAGGACACAATTCGTTTATATGAATCAAATGAGTTCAAGTCAAAATGGAAATCAGTCCTTTCTCAAGCTGACTCCAGAATCAGAGCTTGTGGGAAATTGTAATTCCCAGATTCCCTTGGCCAGCTAGGAGTTGAATCCCAGATCAGCTGTGAATTGCTGTACCCAAAGACAATTTTCTATACTCTGTCAAGGTTCTGTTTTCTAGAGATGAAAAACCAAGGGCAACATTTGTGTAGGATTAAGAAGAAACAACACAGGAGACATGCCATTCTTCATACTAACCAGAACTGTTACCACCTGAAGTGGCTTCCCCTATTTAGTGCATGACAGGACTAGGACTAGCCCTGTCAACCTTCTTTTGGATTATATCAACTGACCCTTTAGGTGGATGTCATTAGCTCAGATCACATGTCCATACAGGAACAATCATTTTCTCGGGTAGGTGGGGCTCATCAGCCTTGGAAGGCACCCCATCTAGGAGAAGGAAAACTCCAATTTCAAACCTCCACTGCCGTGTGGCTATATCCACTGTGGAAAAGGCTTCAGGAGTTAACCTTGAGGCAAAATCCCGCAGTTCGTGTCGTTCTGGCAACTCCTGCGACGTCGCTGGAACCAATTGTATTGGCTCTTGCCTTTCCATTGGACTATTTCAGCAATGTGGAGATGGGGGATTTGCTGCTTGGGCAACAGCCTATCCTCCATATTATTTTACCCAGGCTTCGTGCTCTGGAGAGGACACTCCAGATTCGCGTACAGCATGAAAACAACACGGAAAGTAGCAGTTACTGGTTATAAGTCTTTGCTCGATTGGTGTAGAGCATGACGCCAGGGTCTACTTCTGACAGTGGGAGAGGTCATTGCACCTCACTAGGTAGCTATTGCCCACCCTAAGCTGGGCAGTCCCCAACCACTAATGGGGGACAGATTGCACTTGTCCTCAGTGTGGAAGGGATTGTCACTCTCGAATTGGCCTTCTCAGCCACACTAGACGCTGTTCCAAGTCCTCCATACAGAGCATGTTACCACAGTCTCTCGAGACTGAACGATGCCTAAACTTAGGTGGATGATCCTGCATTACACAGATAATTGATTTGCCATGCAAAGCTTGAAATGATAATGTTCACCACCCCTAATGCTAACTCTCTGTGATTCTTGGTACAAAATAACAGGCCTGGCTGAAGCACATATGCATCAGAGGAGTGGGGAGAATAGAGACTGCTCCACAAATGGAGTATTACAGTTTGTTCTGCCTGAGACAGTCAACTCTTAGACAAACTGCTAATACATGCTGGACAGCTCATTAGCTTAGGTTTCCGGCTGTGGAGCCAGAGTTTGGGAGTTCAGTTCCCCACTGTACTTCCTTGACAAAGCCTGGACACGATTATCCATAGGGTCCCTTCCAGCTCTGAAGTTCCAAGATTATTATAAAATCCTGCAAACAGTCAACCAACTGGTTAATTCTAAGCAATAAGTAAAATTCACTGTCATAGGCTGCTAACTCTTTGATCTCATTGCTCTTTAGAACTGTCAGGCTTGACTCTGCCATAGTGGCAGAATTCTCCTTAAATGTAGTTTTTTAATAAGCAAAGCACATGTGATGCAAGTAGTAAAATACCTCTGGCAGAATCTCCTACATTAAAAAAAAAGAGCTGTAGGAGGGCAAGCATTTGGAACTAGCAGTTGGGATGGAAAAATTACTCCTCACTTTTGAACCAAAGCATTCCACAGAGCTGTTGTTGCCCTATATGGAAAACATACAGGTACCACATGGGTCTTTCTTCAGTTTCATGTATATCATACAATATTTTGGCTGAAATCCTATTGCATTGCTATGCAAAAGGAATAACCTTTGGAGGCAAACTGCCTGAAGTTAAGTACTCTCCATAGACATTATCTGTTGCATACAGAGTTACACAACTTGGAACAGATAATGCCTATGGAGATTTCCTAATGTGCACAACAGATTTCAGTGTGTACTACTTGCTCCAGTTTGACTTTTCATTTAGCCATGCTGCTTGTGGGCTCTCTGTTTTTCATTTCCCTCCTCTTCTCAAACAGTTTCTTAGTTTTTCAGACAGACAACTGCACCTTCCTTTTTTCCTTCAAACCAACCTGTAGTTATTTTTCAGTAAACTACTAGCCATACTTTCTCACAGATGTGGAACTTTAAACAATTTGTTGCTATCTGTTTTGATCCTAAGTAGATAGAATGTTTATAGAGATTCTGTATCATCATATCAACTCAAACAATCTACAGCAAAATCAAAGGACAAGATGGTGCCCCCTCCATTTCATGTACAGAAAGTAACTGGTTTAACAATGGAATCTTACACTGAAAATGAGAAAAAATCAGAACAAGGCCATGTGGTCCCCAAAACAATACAAATGCAAGAGCAGGTGATATCTATTACCTAAAAAAATCAAGCAAACAGCATACAGATAGCTTTTGATGATAATGCATTTTCCTCATGCTCTGCACCAATATTTTGTGGGTATTTCAGAAAATTATGTATAATGAGTTAAGTCCTTCTTCACAAGTGATGACAGTAGAGTAGTTTAGTAGGAGCAAGAGAAGCTGCTTGTCACACACTGGTCTGTACCCTGAGAGAGAGGAACAGCTGAGGGGCCACTTCATAGTATCAGCTACTGAAGATGGATATCTCCCTTTGCCTGATGAAAGTGATTGGGAAGCATTTCAGATAGTTCAGGGCCTGGTTCCACTGACAATAAGAACCGGAATATGCCACAGTTCAATTGAAATTGATCTTGAATCAATCTACAATCATGTGGCATTTAATGCTATTTCCATTCACTTGTGGGGGGTTTCTTTTTAATCAGGGAGGGAAAACACAGCTCAGCACCCAAGGATCAGACAGATGCACAAACACATGCACAAACTCATGCACAGACACACAGGAGGAGAGACAGACTTAGTTACCACAAGTGAGCCTCAAGGGTGGTTTCTTCCCCTGGATGCAGGAAACTCAAACTGTCTACCTAGATAGCAAGCCAGCCCGGGGGGGGGGGACTACCTTTCCCTTTGGGCTCCAGTTCCTTGAGAAACTGTCTTTATGGGGAGTTTCCCTTGAACTCCCAACTTTTTCAGCACATAGAAGAGGTAGAGGGGGAGCAACAACTGCAATATCTGTCTAGCTTCTCTGTAGTGGTGCAAAAACATGAATCCCCATGATTTTTATACATAGGATCACTCCAAACCACAAAAAACATGGGTCCCAGTGTGAGCCTACCCAACTCCTTGGGCACAGCAGGTGCTCTTTCTCAACATGCTACACCTGAATCCTAAGTGAGTCAGGGAGACCATTGCCATTGCCCTTGCAGACACAGCTGTGGCTGAACTAGAGATAAAAGGTGGACCAGAAGACTCTGAGAGGGAGAAACACTGGCAAGATACAGAAGGCTGGTCTGCACTCAATGGAGGAGAGGTCTGTGTTTAGACACCACCATGAAGGGGGGTTGGATGCAACACGGAAGCAACTGCCAGGATAAGATGAGATGGAGTGAGGCTCCAAGAGTCAAGGCTCCTTGAAAACTAGAGAGATGTCAGGCACTGCTGGAGACAAAGCAGGCAGGAGGCCAGTCCCCTGCCAAACTGCCTTGAGCCCCAATTTTGCAGCTACCACACTCATCCTGACTTCTGCCTCCATGCCCTTTGTCCAGCCATCTCCAGAAGCAGCTTCTGGGGTGCCTCCTGTTGTGTCACCCTAGGGGGAGGTATGTATGAATGTTCCTCCTGTCAAGGACCAAGGATTAAGGGGTGTAGCCTCAGAAGGGTAGTGTGCCTCCTGCCTGCAAAAGCCCCCGGCAGCTTTCTTTCAGAGACAGTCTGACCAAGCTGTACTTATTAACTTTGGGAGTGAAGTAACTTCCTAGTGCCCATAAGACTTTCTTGACCTGTTGGACTAGGGTCTGTGGCTCATTGCAGGAGCTGGACCTAGCTGGGGACTTGTGTGCTAACTACCAAAAGGGGTCTGACTCCACAAGAACTTCTTCCTTCTCCAGCTTGACACAGCCTGGGTCTGACAAGAACTGTGTTGTGCCCGGCCTGCTGGAGGCTGATCCTCCTAAGGACTTTTTAGTTATCAACCCAGATGGTCCTGGGTCTGCAAAGGACCATGTACCCACTGTATGTGGGAACCAGCCAGACCTGATTCTGTAAAAAATAAAATAAAATGATTTGATGCCAGTTGTTTTCTCCCTTTAATAAAGATCCTTCTTCTGCAAAGACTCAGCCTATCATCATGGAAGGACTGGCAGGGGTGGCTCACACCCAGGCATGCCTTGGATTGGATGATTCTTCTCCTCTCCCTCTTTTCTTCCCTCCTATAATTGTAAAGGAATTACTCACTCTCTCTCTGCTGGCAGACAAAGGACTTTCCTCCCTCCCATCTCTCCTGCTTTCCAGGTGGAGGAAAGACCCAGCACATCAAAATGGAGAACTAGCATGGCAACATAGAAATGGGGTTCAATTTTCCCTGACAGAAGAGTGCACATTGAGCAAATTGATTCATAACACATCTGCCTCAAAATAAATGAGGAGCAGAAAAACTCGCTCCCCTCAAACATTACTCTGCGTGTGCATGTACCTCATGTAAACACCCAAATTTAAATCACTGTAAAACAAGATTATCTTGCTTTAAATTGTGGGGGGTTTAGAAGTGGAATTGGCCTCTCAGACAGTTTAGACTACTCAAGGTTTTGTTTGGTATCCTTCTACCCACTCTGCCTCTTGGCTGTACCACCTTTTGTTAACAAACAATCTCCTGCTGTGTCTAAACTCTTCCTGATGTGCAAAGAAATGCAAAGGAAAATATCAGCTGCCAGATTTCAGTGTATTAGAGGTCTAGGAACAGATTCAATGAAAACATACCATCCCTACATAGATTTAAGACATTTTGAGGCATGTGATATAACATCATTGAAATTAGATAGGTTTAGATATGGCCATTATCTGGATGGGGAGCTACACTTCAATCATAGAAGAAATGAAGGCTATATGTAACCCTACTCCCACTACCCGGGCTTTTAACTTGCTACTTCCATTTCAATTTCATACGTTTCATTGAAAGCTAGTCATTAGAACACTGCTGACCCAGAATTTGCTTTTCCTTTTCCCAATAGTTGTTTAGTTTGTAACAAAGTGTGAAATCCAGATGTCAGCCTACCACTCATCTGAGGGCAGCATCCTGAGTCACTTTTCTCCAGAGTATCAAACTAATCTAGGATTCTACATAGCATACAGGAACAAATGAGCACAGCCTTGTGGGAGGAATGCAGGTCCTTGGTTATCTCACCCAAGTATGGGAAGAAAGAATAGTAACATTCTTCTCTTTCTCTTCTTTTTACCAGTCAGGTTGGTAAGGAATATCTAAACAGCATCTCTCACCGGTGAGAAGGATGTTTTGCACAAAATTACCTGGTTTTGCATGAAATCCCATAATTTGCACAATTGCCAAATTGCACAAATTGTATAAACTGCCCATAAATAGGATGACTGCTGCCTTGTTTAGGAATTTGAATTGCGGGTGGATTGTTTGTAGCTTTCTTAGTAATCAGCCAATCTTCTTGTACTCTCTGTCTACTTTGTTTTTCAAAGAGAAAAGGCACAAAGTACAAAGGAAATTTAAAAAGAACTCTTTGCTCTGAAGGCAAAGATTTTTATGGGACTTTGAAATTCCTCATTGAGGTGTCTGTGGTGTTGAAACAGTCAAAGCCATCAAGAATGAGGAATGTCATGAGGATTCTTTTCACCCAAACCACTGGGGCTACATGTCTAAATGCTGAACAAATTTGTGGTTTGCCCTGTTCATTATACCCATGTCTTCCCAGATGTGTTAGATTCCCACTTGCTTCTTTGCTCACTCACTTCTCCCTATCCTTCTCACTCTATCACTTTTCTTTAAAAGCTAAGGACAGTGCAGGAGAATACGCCAGTGAAGTAGATTATATGACAGGCTACATGCTGCATGGAATTTGGTTCCTACTGCAGTATCTCAGATCTACAGCCTTTTAGTGAAAGCATGAGACAAAACCCAGTGCTCGGTGTAAAAAAAGAATAGAGGAGGGAAGTAGAAATAAAACAGAAGTGACAGAAGAGTGCTCATTCACTATCAGGCTTAACATAATATTTTATGTGATTTCAATCACTTCTACAGGGTTTCCCCTTAAAAGGCCATTATGGCACCACGTTTTCAAATTCCTGGATACAGCAGATGTGTCAGTGTAAAAGAAAACTTTAGAAAAGGCATTGAACAGCAGCTTTTAGCAACACAGTTCCGTTTCTTTTCTTTTTTTCCTGAGCAAGATTCATCTTCGATATTTAAAATTTTAAATGAAAAAAAAAAAGAATATTTGGGGCCACATTCTGCATTTGAGGTTTGCACACAGCTCTTACTAAAACTGGTAAAGAGAAAGTGAAGAAACTAATTGTCTATTTAGACAATTGCCAAGAAATGTCTGGTGGGATAAGAAATGGCTTCCTGTTTAGCCTTGTACTCTGGCATCACCCCAAACAATGTTAGGCAAAGCTCACTTATCATACACTCAGAGTGGAGACACCACCAAATGCAATCCATAGCACTGATGCCAAACCCCTCTCCTGTCTGCTCTCAGGATTGCATCGTTATTTTTTTAATGTAAGGGTTTTTTTATGCTGCATTTCATTTAAAAAAACCCCACAACACAGCTTTCGGTCATAAAGCACAATGTAATATATTTTTAAGCAGTGAATTAGAAAAGGCACACACAATGCCTTGAAAAGACACAGCGGAAAACACACCAGGAAAAAACAACAATAGAATATTAGTTCTCACTCTATTCATCAGTTTACTGTTGCCAGGCTCCTATTCAGTACATCCTCTGCCTTTGCTGAATTGGATGGATGGAAGAAATAGAGCTGACTGTCAAACATACTAATTACACCTCACATCTGGTTATGGCCTCCCGTAGATGTTTCATAAAGATGAAAAACTGTAGAAAGAAGAGAGCTCCATGAAGCTCAATAGAACAAATATTCCAACAGAGGACAAAAGTCTGTGCAGCAACATGTCCTGTAACTGATCTTGCTGAATAAGAACAGAACAACAAATTATACCAGCTCTACAATTCTATGATTCTACCTCCAATTCCCATTACTGACTGGTGAGTCAGAAGAATACTCTGTGTAATGATTTAAAAAACCTCTGAGAGGTCCAGGAGAATTAATTAAGATCTGACATTCCCTGTCCTTCTTCCAACTTTTGGACAAGTTGCAGTATTGATTCAAATTTAGATTTGAGTGCATTCGGATCAGGGCTAAGGAAACTGTGGCCTTCCAGATCTTGAAGTCTTGTTTTCATCAGATATAGCCATCCTGGCAACTGTTTTACTTCATCAACATCTGGACGATGCTGCCGTGTCCTGGTGTAATATAAAGGTGTAATATATCATGTTCATTTGAGGTTGTATTTACCTAATTTTCATATACATACGTGTGTGTATGTATGTATGTATGTATGTATGTATGTATGTATGTATGTATGTATGTATGTATGTATGTATGTATGTATGTATGTATGTAGCTGTAGCTGTAGCTGTAGCTGTAGCTGTAGCTGTTGATGTTGATGTTGATGTTGTTGCTCCTGCTGCTGTTTTGACTTATATACCACCCTTGGAGCACTCTCTGAGTGGTTTACAACACAGTTATGGGAACAACAACCTGCCCTTCAGTGACCTGGGCACTCATTTAATCCATGTCAAAAGGACTGAGTTAACCTTGAGCTACCTGAATCTGTTCGGATTGAACTCAGGTCATGAGCAGAGGTTTGACTGCAGAGCTGCAGCTTAACCACTGCACCATGAGACAATGTATATGGATTGCTCATTAAACATGTGGAATTTCCATTCCAATACTTCATCTGCAATACGTGCCCAGTTTCCTCATACTATTTCAAATATGGGCAGTCTTCCAACTGTACATTTTTTTTCTAAAATACACACTAAATGAGCAAACAAAAAAATCCTGTTAAGAACCTTCCTTCAAGGCAGCAGAGCTCACCCCCCACTCTCAAAAAGGCCTTACTTATCGCTTAATGCTGAGCTGCCAGCCTCCCCTTACAACAGATGTTGTCAACCTTTTTCCTACCGCAGACCAGCTGAGCCTCTGAGGGAGGTGGGATGCCCCCTCGCGCTCTCAGACACATGTGCGAAGCGTAGGGGGAACATGCATACCAGAGGCATGAGCACACTCCCCCACTGCTTCGCACATGCGCAGGAGCATGTGCCGGCAGCGGCTGCAGCCTGGGAATCTGAGCATGACTGGGGTGCTCCCTCCAGCCACTTGCCTCCCAGTGGGCTCCAACGAGGCCAGGGTTGGGGCTCCTCACCGCCCTCTGCTAAGGAAATTCAAATGGCAAACAGCCACTGGTCCCAGTTCTGGAGCTGGAGGCACCAGCAGCAGCATCGGCCTGCTGAGGGCGGCGAGAAGTGCAGACCCTGGTCTCGTTGGAGCCCACTGAGAGGCCAGCAGCCGGAGCACCTGGCCATGCTCAGCCTCCCGGCTCTGGGCCACCTCTGCGCCGCAAAAACAGACCTCCCTCCACCCCTGCACACACTCCCCTCCCCGCAGCTGCTTTGCACATGCAGGCACATGCCTGAAGGGGTGAGGGAGTGCTCACACCGGCGCTGGCACACATGCGTGTGCACAAAGCAGCTGTGGGGATGGGAGGGGGGAGGTCTGTCTTCACGGCCTGGTTGGGCTCAAGCCACAGACCAGCAATGGGCCGCAGGCCGGGGATTGATGACCTCTGCCTTACAAGATACATATAATAAACCTTGACAAGCAAGGGTTGAGCCTAGAGCAAGTGAAGTCTTTTCACATGCCTTATCCACAATTTGAGGCTACATCCAGAGACAGAGAGAGTTACTTTTTTGGGGTTGCAACCCTGAAATATTCCTCTGAGGCCATGCTGTATTCTGACTAGCAACTGAAAATGAATCAAACAATAGTAATTTGGCAGTTTCATGGATACGTTCTCAATTTAAAATGCCAGTAACTTTATCTTTTGCAGCAATTAAAGTATATTTAAAGCAAGTTTTTTTAAAAAAAAATGGATCACATTCAACAAATGATTGGATCATCTGTCAAAACATGTAAAAGCCCAGCCAGAGACAAGGTGAGTCCCATAGCAAATGCAAAAGGCTATGTCATCTGGAAAAGACACTGGTATCATGCTGCATCCTTAAGATGACAGAGCCCTATTTACCCTTTCCTCTGAAGTGGCTCATATGACCTGATGGAGAGAACCAGGATCCGCATTACAAATGTACCCTCACCTGAACAGGTTGAGAGAGAGAGCATTGAATGGAATTCAGCCACTGAAAACTAGTGTTAAATCCAGCATGACTGTTGCATCTCGGTTTCTTCTAATGTAGGGAGTACAGTATTTAGTGCAACATAAGAATTACAAAGAAATGTCTGCCCTTCTAAGTTGCCACTGAAGCTTGTTGACATTATATTTGGGTTTTGGTTGTGGAAGCAATCAGTATAATTACTTGCCTGGGAAAAGAGTAGAAAGACATCCAAGCACACAAATCCATGGAAAGTGATAAGGTTATAGTATCTTCTTTCAAGAGACTTAGAACTGCAAGCATTTTCCATCAGTCTGTTCCCCATATTTTCTGAAAAGGCTGTTTAGCAGTACCTGCTACAAAGTGGTTGAAATTTGAGTTCATATCAAATCTGAACTCTTTTTACTTTATTCATCTTCCATTTAAAACTTGTGAATAGAAGTGCTATTCTTAAAAAAAGACTAAAAAAACTGGAGCAAAAATCCTTCAAGTGTCAGTTTTATCAGAAAATCCTGGGAGTTTATCAGATGATATCCAGCAAACTCCCACTCCCCCCTTTTAAAAGATTTTCTGAAAGTCTTCTCCTTAGGCCTGAAAGTTTGCTATTATTGCAGGGCATTTCCGAGGCAGAAAGAACAACAGCGATGTAATCACGCCACAAAATGTAAATCAGTTTCAGTAATTATCATAGTAGATGTTTAGCGCATGTCTTCTTCCTAAGCAAAAAAGAAGTACCATGTCCTATAAATTCTACAGTACTGTAACATCAAAGGAACAACACTGGAATGCATATTTTGAAAAGATGCTGATATGTCAGAGTACAGATTTGATCTTCATAGATTTCCTGTGAAAGACTATCCTTTTTAATTTCCTGTGAAAGAACATCCTTTGGAACCTCAGAAAATATTATTACAATCCTCTGGAGCAAGTGAGAAATCTTGGCCAAATATACAAGCTAGTCACAGTGGAAAATAGGTAGTCATCTGAGACCTAGAAGTGGCATGATCATTTTTTTTCAGCAGTAACTCTTTGCTCTCCCAACCCCAGAATAAAGATGCGAGACAAGAGCTATGGGTTAATCGCGGGCCACACTTTATTAAACATAATCAGTGTTGCCATCCTTTGGCAAAGGGGGGGTCCTGCCATAGTGCAGAATCAGGTTTAATCACAGAGGTCTCAAAGGACCCCTTAAGCAACAAATGGGCGAGTCCCTGGCTCCAAGTTTTCGTGGTCTTTAAAGACAGCAATAATCCAGCTGGCCCCAATTTGACCATCAAGCCAGCTTCTCCTTGTTGGTCCGGGTGTGGCCCCAGCACATCTTCCCCCCCCCCAAGCACTGTAATCGCACAATCCACAGTGCTGAGAGGTCAGATGGGCTATATCTTATCTGAGATTACAATGGGACTCACCAACCAAACCTGTTATATCTGCACTAGCCACCAGTGTGACTAATTTTCCACCTCTAAACAAGCCAGCACAGCTCAGTGTGGGATAGGTGAAAAATCCCCACATCCAAAGGCCAATCAGGATACAGGTCAAAAATTCCTATCCAGCCCCATAGGCGAGCAGATACACTCACACTAGAATAAAGGGCAGGCGGGTGGGTGCCAGGAAAGGAAGAGGGTGTGGAGAGGGTGAATGTCACTTAAATAACCTAATGTTCCCCCCCCTCTCCCCCTATGTCCTTCTTGTGAGACTAGGAGTCTCACACTATCCAGGGAGGGAGGCAAAGGCAAGCCACGCTGCTGAAGTACAGCTCACCAGCGGCTCGAGCATTGGCCTCTAAACCCCGGAATAAACACGCAAGACAAGAAGAATAAATAAATAAATAAATAAATAAATAAATAAATAAATAAATAAATAAATAAATAAATAAATAAATAAATGGGTTAATAGCGGACCACACTTTATTAAACATAATCAATGTTGCCAGCCTTTGGCAAAGGGGGGTCCTGCCGTAGTGCAGAAGCAGGTTTAATCACAGAGGTCTCAAAGGATTCCTTAATCAACAAATGGGCGGAGTTTTGTGGTCTTAAAGAGAGCGAGAACCCAGCCGGCCCCAATTTGACCACCCTGGCCCTCAAGCCAGCTTCTTCTTGTTGACTATTGGTCCAGGTGTGGCCCCAGTGCATCTTGCCCCCCAAGCACTGTAATCGCATGATCTGCAGCGCTGGGAGGTCAGGTGGGCTATAGCTTACCTGAGATTACAATGGGACTCACCAACCAAACCTGTTATATCCACACTACCCGCCACAGCATAGGGACTAGCCAAGCTAAGTCCCATGCCTGCCATTGAGCCAATCAAGCTCGGAAAGCAGGCCCCCCTTGATGTCTTCCAAGAAGACATCCAAACCCAAATCGGACAGATTAACACTATCATTCCGAAAAAACTCAGGCCTATCCATACAGATCCTCTGGTGAGCAATCACCGATCCAAGGCCGCTGCAGACCGCTCTGCAGACCTCCCAATTTACACTCCTGTGGGCAGTGTTAACAGAGAAAAAGCTCCTGTCATCTCTCCAAGGAGGTGTAGCACACAGTACAAAGTTCCTGGGGAATGGCATTGTTAACCGATGCTCCCTCTGGGTAAAACAAGTGGTGTATTCACCTAAACTCCCCCTGGGCCTTTTTCGGAACTATTCCCAGAGGCAAGACTCTCAAGGTGTCAAACAGAGCCTTTGTAAAGGGTCCCAGCACTCTTCCCTCTTTTACCTCCTTCACAATATTGTCCTGCACCACACTCGCCATTCCAAATACCGATTTGAGGTTTTGCGCGAAGAATGCCCTGCTCTCCTCTACTGCCAGGATCCTAAAGCCATATTTGAAGCCATCCAGTAAATAACCAACATCATCTCTATAGGGGTAATCACTCAGCCACACTTCCAAAACTGCAACCTTAATTGGGCTGGGTCCCTTTTCCAGGGGTACCCCTGCCACTACTGGGCTCTTTACCTCTGCCTGGGCCCTTAGCCTATTGCAGAGCCTCAGCCCTGAAGCATGAGGTGCTTCGGTGCTGTCCCCCACATGCCAAACACTCATGCCTAAAATGGCATGGCTTCCTAGTGCAAGTGACTTTGGCATTATACTCCCAGCAGAGCAGGCAGGGTTGAACCACCTGCCCCACACCTACGCGGGGATTCTGACTCAGGGCAGCCTTTCTGTTCAGATGCCCGCTGTCAAACCTATCCCCAAAATTGGGTCTGGCCGGCATCATGTGCTGCAGCCACAGACACTTATCCCGTACGGAGAATTTTATCCATGCAGGCAACAGTGAGTACTTACTCAATAGATAGCATGGGTTCATAATGGTGTATGAAGGCCAGTTGCACAACAGATATTGCACCTGACCACAGATCAGAAGATTATAGGTCAGCACCTGGCTCACTCTGGGGGAACACTATAAAGAAGTGTTCAGACAGCACAGAAAAGGCTAGTTCCCCAAGTGTCACCTTCCCAATCCTTTGGTTACGAGGAATCCTGGCTGGTAGGGAAAGGTTTAAATCTTCACATCACAGCTGAGCGGCAGGAGGGACAGGCTCTACAGCCGGATCAGGCAGAGAGGCCAAGAGCCACCGTAGGGCTACGTTCAAGGCAATGATGAATGATCTACTGGCTAGATTTACTGTTTTGAGGTGAACAGCTACCTGAAGCAACCACCAAATATTGATGCAGATGGGACATCATTGAATCCAAGGTTACATTGCAGCAAAGGGTGTAAAGTCATCAACTACTGTATTGGCAGAAACAATGCCCATGTGCTGAAAGCTCAAAAGGAAATAGATGAAAGCGGCCCTGACAGACGAGGTCTGCAGCATTACATTGGGGACAGCTCAAGTACGGCAATGGCTCAATCAGGTGAGGTAGCCACTGCACTGGGCACGTACACACCGATCCCCCATGGCCTTGGGCCAGCAGCGGTCAATTCATCACGCACTTTATTCATGACACAAATCACACAGCACAGGGCTTAACAGCAAGGCATGGCCATGCACCGGTCTACAGTTCGGCAGTTGCATGCATGCCATACTCTTTTTCACATTACTCAGCCCAACCAAACACCATGGCTAGCATAGTGTTTAGTCTTATCTGTCCATGGCTGCAGCACAAATTCCGGAGACACAATTGACAGCGGTCATTTAAAAGGAAAAGCTGCCCGAGGTCAGAATCCCTGCCTTGGAGAGTGGCAGGCAGTTCATCCCCACCTAGTCTGTTGGGGGTGCAACTCCAAGGGCACTTGTACAAGAAATCATGCTGCCACAGACACGAGCGAACCACCCGCAGGGGTCAGCATACTAAAGCATTAAGTTTGAACTGGCACCTAGTGCCAGAACGAAGGCACAGGAGGCGGTTTAAAGCCCAATAGCGGCTGGGGTACTCCTGGAAAAGGGACCCAGCCCAATTAGGGAAAGGAATTCAAGAAGGTACGAGGTGTGCTTTCTGTGGCGACTGTGCGAGGCTATGAAGGAGTTACTTTAACAGCTGCACAAAAGACCAGGGCTACACCGGGAGTGAGAAAGATCTATTAGTTTAGAGTTAGTTTTTAACAGAAGTAAGGATCTCCTTCTGAGAGACAAACTGGCTAATAGCAGACTTCCAGGTTCATGTGGATGCGGCAAGATGCTTAGGATATGGAACTTATTGCAAAGGAAGGCGATGTGCTGGCACTCGGCCCGACGAGTGGCAACAGAATGGCATTGCCAGAGATTTACATTCTAGAATTTTCCCAATACTGAGTGCACTTCAGATATGGGCCAAAGAGTGGTCAAACTCAGTAGTACGATGTGGCATAACACTCAAGCAGTTGTTTACATTATAAACAACCTTACATCACATTCAGAATGGGTTATGACATTGGTTAGGGCATTTACATCCATGCAGTGCAGTGGAACATACTAGTGCTGCATGACACATACTAGGTTTGGAAAGTTGGAATTTAAGGAAATGGTCGACCCGGAGCCGGTTTGGCTGGCACCGGTAGAACATTTACAACAATTTGTAGTACATTGGAATAGAAGGGGACTGGCACTTGGAACTATTCAAGGAAGCCTGTTAGCCCTGGCCCTTTCAAAACAAATCACCTTAGGGCAGCGTAGCATAGCAACATTCGCCTTCTAAGAGCCTCTCAGCCAGAGTTAAAGGTTACAGAACAGGTCCCTGGTTATTTCTGTTAACACACTGTTAAATCACCTTTGACAATATATCAATGCTGAAATTAACCAACTTAGCATTAGACAGAGTGAATATCCAAAGCATGAGTTTTGTTACACATTCATCCAGAATCGGTGCAGCCTCCACAGTGGCAGCACTGGGCCCTAGCCCAAGAATAGATCAAGCTTCTAGGCTCGGGGTCGTCATCCCATTACCGCATATATAAGAACACTACCTATCGTGTAGGCAGGGCCCTAGTTTGGTTATGTCTTCACAGGTCCCATAGGGTAGGTAAGCGAGGGCATATTGTGATTATTGGCCATAGCCAAGTATACTGGGCAGGGCTTTATGCAACTGCATTCCCATGAGTGAGCAACCTGGATCTTAGGGCTGTGTGGCATACAGTGGAACCAGTTATGCAGGTTGAAGGCATTTGGCTATTCTCTACCAGACATACTGGTAGTGCACCCTGGCGGCAATGATTTGCCTGAACTTCACAGTAAGGCATTGATCCTGGACATTATGTGTGACCTTAAATGGTTGAATGCCAGGCATACTCCTATGCGGATTGTGTGGTCCACAATCATTCCTCAGTTGGCCTGGAGAGGTGCCAGGAATCTATTTGATGTTAACACAGCCCGCCAGTGTGTTAACCGAGAGGCATGCTGAGTGGTCTGCAGCAGCCTTGGATTGGTGATATGTCACCAAAGAATCCAAATGGATAGGCCTGAATTTTTTAGGAAAGGCAGAATCCACCTTTTTGATTCAGGTGTGATGCCTTCCTGGAAGACGTAAAAGGGGGCCTGCTTGTCAAGCTTCAGTGACTCAGTGGCGGGCATGGGACATAGCATGGCTAATCCCTATGCTGTGGCAGGTAGTGCAGAAAAAAACAGGTATTTTCCGGTGTGTCCCACTGTGATATTACGTAAGCCAACTGCTCATCCGATCTCCTAGCACTGCAGATCGTGCGATTACAGTGCCTGTGGCTGGAAGATGCACTGGGCTACTTCCAGACCAACAGTCATCAACTAAAGATGGCTTGAGGTCTGGGAGTGTTTAATAGTGGCCGGCCAGGTTCCTGCTGTCTTTAAGACCGCTGGAACCTGGGGCCAGGGACTCATCCATTTGTTGATCAAGAGGTACTTGGATACCTCAGACATTTGCCTTCTTTTGTGAAAGGATGGAGAATTTGAATGTGAATTTAAATCAATAAAGTGTGGCCCGTGTTTAACCCATAGTATTTGTCTCGCATCTTTATTCAGGGATTGGGAGGGCAAATGTGTGGGATTAAATTGTCCACTGATAGCCCAAGGCCAAGCAGGGATCACAGGGATCAGTGAAGGAGTGCCCAGTACAACGGCTGACTCACCCAATGAAGGCACCACCAAGCTTGTTTCATCCCTGCCATAAAGCCATTCAGGGCTAGCTTCATTCACTTTGTTCTGCCTATTGGGAACTGTCACTGCTGACTCTGACGTTGCAGGGGTTGACGACCTTCTCCTCTTATCTGAATGCCGTGACCTTGGTGTACTAGTAGTCCCATCTGCATGACATCTGGGTGTTGCATCGGGTTGCTGGTCCACTTCAGGAACAGCAAATCTAGACATCATATTTATTTATTTATTTATTTATTTATTTATTTATTTATTTATTTATTTATTTATTTATTTATTTATTTATTTATTCATTCATTCATTTATTCATTTATTCATTTATTCATTTATTTGATTTTTACCCCTCCCCTCTAGACAACGTCTACTCGGGGCGGCTTACATAGGCTAAAACAAATTAAAAGGACATATAAATAACATATATAATACAATAATTATAAGCAATATTATTCAAGATGGCTAAAACTCAAAAAACAGAAGAAAAGGAAAGAAAAAATAACTTAGTTGACTGGGGGGAAGGCCTGTTTGAATAACCAGGTTTTTAGTTGGCTTTTAAAAGCACCCAGTGAGGGTGCCAGCCGAATTTCAGTGGGGAGTGTGTTCCACAGCCGAGGGGCGACTGCCGAGAAGGCCCGGTTTCTTGTTTTCTCCTTCCAGGCCTCCCTCGGCGTCAAACCCCTCAGCCGACCCCGCTGGCTATATCGGGTGATTCGGGTAGATCTGGGCCGGAGGAGGCGATCTGCCAAATATTGAGGTCCCAAACCGTTAAGGGCTTTATATGTGATCATTAGCACTTTGAAGTCAATGCGGAAATGAATAGGTAACCAGTGCAGTGCAACCAGAGTGGGGGAGATATGATCATATCATCCACTATGGCTTTAAGCTTAGCCCTACGATGGCTTTTGGCCTCCCTAGCCGATCTGCGTGGCAGTGTCTCACTGGACAGTGGAGCCTGTCTTGCCAACCCTTCAGCCTCAAGTGCAGAATTTTTTTCATGCTGTTGTTGCCAAATTGGCCAGGATTCCTCGTCAGACGAAGACTGAGGCGGAGACACTTGGGGAACTGGGCTTTTCTTGGCAGGCCGTTTTCCTTTTTTATTGCCCTGACCCTTGTGAGACGCCATTGCATTTAAGTCATTCAAGACCAATCAAGGGGCACCAAGTATCTCTAGTGGCCCTGTGCTAATTCTAATGCCAACCCTTGCTCTGAGAGTATAATAAAGGGAGAACCAGCTGACATTCAGCTATGTCCCGCAGTGAACAATACAAGTCTTAAATATATCAATAAACAGCTAGTCAAACCAGCCAATTGGTATTTAAAAATTGTTTGTTTTTATATATCTCGCCACTCAAGCTGAATTCCCTGGCTAATTAACAATAGGCACTGACTTAATCAAATAGCTTAAACTATAAGTAATACCATCAATTAACTTTCACCAGACAAATCAAAATTCCACCATAATTTATGTTTGTAGTAATTAATGTTAATCTAAAATTCCTTCAATTAATCTTTGCCAGTACCAATCAAACTAATTAATTCACTTTTAATTATGAACTTAGTTGATTATCCCCTCATGTGTGTGTGTGTGTGTGTGTGTGTGTAAAAATTTATTTGTCCGTGCGTTAACTAGGCTAGAGAAAATTGCAATGCCAATTTAATTGCAGTACCTTGCTAACCCACCAACTATCCTACAACTACCATGTAGTGCTGTTTGAACTGTGCGCCACCTAGATGTACCAAACACCGGCCGTTGGAAGAAAGGAAGGTGGGGGTGAGGGTAAAAATCACACCCTAGCAGCCCGGGGTCAAGCGGCTGGCTGGCAGCTCAAACAGTCAGAGCCCGAAGAGGTCGTTCCGCACCTCAGCTGCCTCACTGGGTAAGTCTGAATGCCGGCCCTACAACTGAGCCCCTTTGCTCGGGCCAATCCTTCTTCTTTCCTGTTTTTTTTTACTGCTTATTTGTTTCTGTATTACTCAATTTATTATTTATTTCTTATTACTGTGGGGGAAAACACCTGAAGCTCCTCTCAGAACTGAAAAGTACTTTACTGTTTTAGAAGCTCTATTCAGTGATAGTGCGGGAGGAAAGATTCCTAATTTAATTGCTGTCCCTAGAAGTGGCTTCTCTATTTGGAGGTCTCTGCCATTGTAGAGCTCCATGTGTCGCTATTGCTCTCTAACAAAAGAGAGGAAAGTCAACACCTTTGTAGAAGAAGGAGAAGGGAATGAGCCTGACACTAGCAATCTACACTAGAGATGGGGATGAATCAAAAAAATTGTGATTTGTTTTGATCCATTATTCATCAAGGTTAACAAATCAATGAATATGAATATACGAATATTCTTTGATGAATTGATCAGTTGATTCATCTGCACTTTAAACCGCTATAATACTGGCCCCCGATGACCTAGAGACACCATATTTGCAGGGAACTTTCTTGGACATATTTCTACAGCTCCTGAAAGGTTGGTGAACATTGGATCACAGACCCCTGAGTTATATAGTCACAAAGAGGACCAGCCCAGGAAAGCTCCCCCCAGGTACTTAGAGACTCCAGAATCACAACGGAGCTTTCTATGTCTTTCCCCAACATTTCTGCCAACTTTGGAGAAGATTGGATATTGGAACTCTGAGTTATTAACCCTCAAATTGGGTCACCACAGAGTGCTGTCCTCTGAAGATGCCAGCCGCAGAGACTGGCAAAATGTTAGGAAGAACAACTTTCAGAACACTGCCAAAGAGCCTGAAAAACCCACAACAACCATCACCCCAGGAGAGTTTACCACATGGCACGGAAGCCCATGGCATTGAGGGAGTTATATTTAGCCCCAGCAGAATGAAAGGTCCCTTTGGTAGAGGCATGCATGAGGCATCAGGTTTGTCTTCAGCACAGCACAACATTACATTTGCCAGTGAAGTAGAGTTTGCCCTCAGGAGGACTGGAGGCAAGGAGGCATTTGGCAACACAGCAAGGTTTTTGGCTCCGTTAGGAACTGAGGAAGTTGGCTGCAGGAAAACAGGCTCATTTGGCTCCATTGAGCACTGAGGGAAAAGGCAGCAGGAAAGCAGGCTTTTTTGGCCACATCAGGCAAAGTACCGTGTTGGCAGCAGCAAAGTACCGTGTCTTGCCCCATTGGGGCGCGGAGGCAAAAGGCAGCAGAGCAGATTCTGGTCTTCTTGAGCAAGACAGGTTTGCCTGCAAAGGAAAGGTTTTTGCCCCCAGGAGGCAACTGAGGTTGCTTGCAACTTCCAACAGCACCATCAGATGAACAGCGTTGGTGCTACTTACACTGGTTAATCCATGGGGCCATGGGGCTGTCAGAAACAGATCAGAATGGAAGTGTGAGAGTTAGGACTTTGAATCCTTATTAGTCAATATTCTTTGACTAATAGATAAATAGTCAAAGAATATTGTTAAAGTGGTTATTGTGAATAAAAGTACATACAAGCAAACGTAATCAAATCCAATTTAATGAATGATCCTCAACAACTTTGATTTATATCTGTCATTTACATACCAACTAAAAGATCAATAAACCTGTTGTATTGGCAGCATGTGTCTGAGACACATATATTGGGTATAGTGCGGATGAGATCCACTGGTGGCAGCGTGATGAGAGAAAACGCATCCAGAGGGTGGACCTGTGTTTGGGGAGAACAAACAAGGGCACTGGGGGGACGCAACACCATCTAACCCAGAGGAAGAAGCAACCCTTCCAACTCAAGGAAAGAAACCTACAACCTGCAAACTCTGTCTCTTTCCTGGGGCAACCCACTTTGTGGGTGTCCTAAACCCAGACTTCACCAATATTGGTGGGATTATAGAGGAGACAACAACTTTGTTGTCTCTAGGTGCCTGAGAGGACTTTTTATGCATTTTAAAGAGCTGATAAATCAACAAATTAGTCATTTGGTCTGTCAGAAAAAATTATATATTCATGATTTGTGATTTGTGCACCCTGAAGAATTATGAATCACATTTTGCCAATTCATGCCCATCTCTACTCCCAACCTATGGTTCTACATCCAGATACCTAACTATTGAGTCATTCAGTAGATCTATCACCCATGGAAAATTGCCATATGCAATCTCCTCCATACACTTGTCATGGCTGAAGAGAAATGTGTAACTGGTATCAAGCCCCAGCAGGCTTTGGATGACCAGAGGGTGTTAAAAATCTCCATCTGAGACTAGGACCTTCTAATATACTATGTATGTATGAAAAAGGAAATGTCCACAACACAGTAACTGAAATGAAACTAGGAACATTCAGATTCTTGGAGTAAGTGATAACGTGTAGATCAGACAAGACAGACAGAGACTGAATGTACTTTGTTTTCTTCAGGCCATGATAACATACAGCACTGTTATGGAATTGCAATCACATGAACCAAAGGCTCAGTTGTTCAATATGATAAGTCCATAAGCAGGCCAAGTAATGGCTTTCCAACTAAAAGGAAATAAACACTGAAGAAATATGTATTTATATTGTGTACAGTATTTGTTTATTTATTATTTATATACTGGCTTTCTCTCTTGTGGGTTAGGTTTAGAACCACTGAATAATGGAGTTGGAAGGGGTCAATAAATCCAACCTCCTGCTCAATACAATACAAGATTAAAATCAAAATATATCCAACAGAGGGCTGACTAACTTTCTCCTGAATGACTCCAGTGTTGGAGTGCTCACCACCTCCTGAGGCAGTTGGTTCCCTAATCATACCAATCTAGCATTTAGAAGGTTTTTCCTGCTTTTCAATGGAAGTCTGCTTTCCTGTAGCTTTTAGCCCATTATTACATGTCCTGCGCTCTGGAATAACTGAGAACAAAACCCTGCCCCTCTTCTGCATGACAATTTTCAAGTAATGAAGAATGGTGGGCTATAAAGAAGGCTGGCCGCTGAAGAATTTATGCTTTTGAATTGTGGTGCTGGAGGAGACTCTTGAGAGTCCCCTGGACTGCAAGGAGAACAAACCTATCCATTCTGAAGGAAATCAACCCTGAGTGCTCACTGGAAGGACAGATCCTGAAGCTGAGGCTCCAATACTTTGGCCAAATGATGAGAAGAGAAGACTCCCTGGAAAAGACGCTGATGTTGGGAAAGTGTGAAAGCAAGAGGAGAAGGGGACGACAGAGGACAAGATGGTTGGACAGTATCATCGAAGCTAACAACATGAATTTGACCCAACTCTGGGAGGCAGTGGAAGACTGGAGGGCCTGGTGTGCTGTGGTCCATGGGGTCACAAAGAGTCAGACACAACTTAACAACTAAACAAACAAACAAACAAGATTTTCCCTCAGCTTTCTTTTCTCAAGACTAAACATGGCCATTCCTTTTAGGTTTTACTCATAAAGCTTTGTTTCCAGAATCCTTATTGTATGTATAGTGGTACCTTGTTTCATGAACACCTCGGTTAACACAATTTTCGGTTTGTGAATGAAAATCCATTGAAAAAAATGCCTCAGTTTAAAAGCAAATTTTCCCATGATGCATTGCACCTGGGAGTTTATAGCGCTGCCTCTGTGCATGCTGGAGTCCATGGGTGGCACGTGGCATCGAGTGTGGAGGTGTTGGAGTAGTTTTTCCATCAAGTTTTGGAGCCATCCTGGATTTTTTTTGCAGTGGTTTTGGGACTTTTGGGAACTTTTTTGGTGCATTTCTCAAGCGGTGGAAAGGTAGGGAGCTGAGCTTTGTCATTTGCATGCCTTTTACTGTGTGTTCTGCCTTTAAAGTGCACTTTATAAAGAGTTTTGAACAGATAAAATACTCTTTTTTTAACTTTTTTCTGACCTCCGGAATGGATTAATTGGTTTTCAATGCATTCTTATGGGAAACTGCGTTTCAGTTTATGAATTTTTCGCAATACGAAGCATCCCGGAGAACGCATTAAATTTGTAAACCGAGGTACTGCTGTAGTATTGTTTGTTTGTTTGTTTGTTTGTTTAACTTATATGCCACCCACACTACCCAAAGGTCTCTGGGCAGCTTACAACAATTTAAATGAAATTAAAAGTTTAAAAAGATAAAACAATTATAATACAATTAAAATACAGTACTCTAAAAATTGCCATCAGGATCCATAGTTGATATTATTTCAATTAAAAATCTTCTGGAACAGGAAGGTTTTGACCTGGTGCCAAAAAGTCATCAATGTCGGCGCCAGACAAATCTCACTCAGGATGGAGTTCCATAGTCAGGGGGAAGCTGCCGAAAAGGCCCTTTCTCTAAAGCCAACCCTCTTACCTCCTTGAGGGATGGCTCTCTCAGGAGAGCCCCCTGGCTAGATCTTAATTGCTGAGTAGGTTTATATGGAAGGAGGCAGTCCTTCAGGTATCCAGAGCTCTAACCGTTTAGGGCTTTATATGTCGAAACAACCACTTTGAATTGGACCCGGGCAGTGACTGGTAGCCAATGTAATTTGAACAGAATTGCCCTGATGTGTTCCCTAGAAACCCCACAACTCACCACCCGTGCAGCTCAATTCTGAACCAGTTGCAATCGTTGGACCGTCTTCAAAGGCAGCCCCGCGTATAGTGCATTGCAGTAATCTATACGGAATGTTACCAGTGCATGCATAACTGTCATGAGATTCTGCTCGTCCAGGTAGGGCTGTAGCTGGTATGATTTCCACAGCTGAAGGAAGGCACCCTGGCCACTGAGTCCACTTGGGCTTCCAGAGTTAGACTGGGGTCCAGGAGCACCCTCAAGCTGCGGACTCTGTCCCTTAAGGGGAGTGCAACTCCATTCAGAGCAGAGAAATGCCCTCTAGCCTGTCCGGCGAAGCACCCACTAACAGTACTTTCATGTTGTCTGGATTGAGTTTCATTTTTTAAACCTTAAACAGTCCATTATCAGGTCCAGGCATGAGTTCAACACAGAAACCGCCTCACCTGGATTGGTGGAAAACAAGAGGTAGAGCTGAATATCATCAGCATATTGCTGACTCCTCAGCCCAAACCTCCTGATGACCTCTCCCAGTGGTTCCATGTAGATGTTAAGCAGAATGGGGGACAGTATCAAACCCTGAGGAACCCCATGACATAAATGCCATGGGGCAGAGCAACTGTCCCCCAGCACCACCCTCTGGACACAGTCAGCAAGGAAGGAGTGGAGCCACCGTAAACAGGTGCCCCTGACTCCCAACTCAGCCAGCCTATGCAGAAGGACACCATGGTCGGTGTTGAAAGCCGCTGAGATGTGCAGGAGTATCAACAGGGTCACTCTCCCCCTGTCTATCTCCTCGCAAAGCTCAGTGTACAGGGTGACCAAGGCAGTCTCTGTACGAAAACCCGGCCTGAAACCCAGAAAATCGATTTCATGCAGCAGCACCTGGAGTTGCCTGGCCACAACCCACTCCAACATCTTGCCCAAATAAGGGAGGTTTGCTACTGGTTGGTAGTTAACCACCAGCCCTGGGTCCAGGTTAGGCTCTTTAAGGAGTGGCCAAATTACCGCCTCTTTCAGGGCAGTAGGGACCACTCCCTCTCTCAAAGAGGCGTTCATGGCCTCCTGGACCCAGGTGTGAACCCCCCGGGGCAGATCTTCCAATTCTCCAAGATGGGCAAGGGTCGAGTGGAGTAGTGGTAGAATGGACAGATCCAAGCAACCTGTCCATATCCTCAGGTCTCAGCAATTGAAACTCATCCATTAATACTTGACCTAATCATGGCACACTGGTCACATCCTCTGATTCTGCATTAATGGTAGAGTCCAACCCACTGCGAATCTGAGCGATTTTCCCCTCAAAATGAATGGCAAACTCATCACAGTGAGCTGATGAGCAGTCCAGGACCTCCACCAGATTTCCTGGTTGAAGATCTTGGACCACCCAAAACAGCTCTGCTGAATGGCATTCTAAGGAAGCAATACAGATGGCGAAATATTACCATTTTGCCAGATGTATTGCCACAATATAGGCCCAATAATGGGCTCAAAGTTGTGTTCGATTGGACTCCCAATAGGATTTCCTCCACCTCTGCTCCAGCCATCTCCCCTCTCGCTTCATCGCTCGCAGTTCAGATGTATACCAAGGAGCTGTCTGGGCTCTGCATGCAGGGAGAGAGCGCTTAGGCGCACTCATGTCAACTGCCCAGGTCATCTCCCTATTCCATAGGGAGCTTCAACAGGAGTGCTGATCATATCAGACAGATAATCCCCCAGGGCATTCAGGAAACCATCAGGATCCATTAGTCTCCAAGGGCAGATCATCTTAATAGATCCCCCATCCTTGCAGAGGAGATAATAAGTTAATAGACTAAACTTGACCAGGAAGTGGTCAGACCATGACAATGAGGCCACAACCAGCCCCTCCACATCCAAACCACATTCTTCCAGTCCCGTTGAGAAAACCAGGTCCAAAGTATGGCCCTTCTCATGTGTCGGAACAATGACACATTAAGAGAGCCCCATGGTTGTCATGGTGGCCATGAAGTCCTGAGCCACTCCAGTTAAGGCAGCCTTGGCATGGATGTTGAGGTCGCCCAGCACCAACAGCTTGGGAGTCCTCAACACCAGGTCTGACACTACCTCCATCAGCTCAGGCAGGGAGACTGTTGGTATGCAGCAGAGTGGGTGGTACACCAACAGAATCCCCAATTTGTCTCGTAGGACCAACACACAATACAGGTCCTCAAGACCTCCTCTCAAAGGATAGGAAGCCTGGTCAAGAAGATAGAACTCCTATAGACTATAGCAACTCCTCCTCCCCAACCCTCCGAGTGACATTGGTGCTAGACTGAGTACCCAGGTGGACACAGCTGGGAGAGGGGGACACCACCCTCCTCTCCCACCCAGGTCTCAGTAATGCACGCCAGGTCAGCACCCTCATCCAGAATTACATCATGGATGAGGGCAGTCTTATTTTGTACTGACCTGGCGTTCATCAACAGCACCGTGTGGTTCAAGGGTTTGCTGATATGGTCACCTGATACCATTTTCAAAAGCCAACTGAAAACTTGGCTATTCAAGCAGGCCTTCCCTTCAGTCAATTAAGTGATGCTTATTTCTTATTTCTTTCCTTTTAACTCGTGCCATCTTAGGACTCTTTACTTTTACATTAATTGTAAAATTGTAAGTTCTTTGATTTTATATTTCTCTGTTTTATCTATGTAAATTGTGTATATTTTAAATTGTTTCTATTTGTATGTTGTGAGCCGCCCAGAGTAGACCATGTCTAGATGGGCGGCATATAAATAAATAAATAAATAAATAAATAAATAAATAAATAAATAAATAAATAAATAAATAAATAAATAAATAAATAAATAAATAAATATGGTCAGGGGTAGGACTAGAAGAGGAGATAGATGTAAGATATCTAACCTCTCTTCTACGCGGGCATGTTCTACCCCCACCATCATTCTTTCCCCTACCCAGCACCACCTCAATGGCTGCCCCTGCAAGGCAGAGGGAGACTGAGCCAGACTCCCCCAGGAAGGCTAGCAGCCCGCAGCAGCTGCTAGCCAGACTCCCCCAGGAAGGCTAGCAGCCCACAGCAGCACAGTCTCACCCAGTGCCTGTGGGGTAGCGGATGATGCCGACTCCCACTGGAAGCAGGAATGTTTAAGTATTGCCTATCTTCTAACTATGCATTTGGTTTCTTTATAGAAAGAATTTTGCGCTTATCCCTGTTAAATTTCATTTGGTTGTTTTCAGCCCAGCATTCAAATCTATCAAGAACTTTTGATTATAATATATGTTTTTAAATGATGCATCTAAAAAGGACAATGAATTACAATATTAAAATAGTGTTAAATAAATTATCAAACTAAAATAAATGCTTAAGTACATAAAAAGTATAAAACCATTTAAAACCAAGTTGTGAGGGTGATGTGACAAAGGGAAGATCTTGAGACTCAAGAAGGGTTAAAGGGGGGGAGGGAGGGAGGGAGAGGGAGAGAGTACTACTTCTGGTATGGTATTCTTGGCCCAAGCTGTACATGGCTTTATTGCTCAGCATCAGTATTTTGAATCATGCCCAGAAACAGACTAATAGTAAAGCTGTTGGTACAGAGAATTTTTAATTTCACTATAACTGGTTCTAATCAACAACTTGGCTGCAACATTTTGGGCCCACTGGAGATTCCAAACATAATACATAAGCTGCCCCACATAGAGAACATTGCAGTAATGCAAACATAACCAGACCCAACTTCTCCAGAAATTGGCATAGCTGGTGAATTGGGTTTAATTGTCAAATGCACTCCTAGGCACCACTGAGACCAGTGTGTTTAAGCTCAAGGCTGAATCCAGAAGGAGATATTACAAACCTGAGTTTTCAGGGAATATGTTTTCATCTCTGATCTACCAGGAGCATCTCTGTCTTGTCTGAATTAAGCTTTGTTCACCCGTATCTAATCTATTAGTGATCCCAGACTCTGGTTCAGAGGCAAGATAGTTCCTCATATTTGGATGGAATGAAGAAATAGAGTTGGGTGTCATCAGCATATTGATGGCACTGAACCCCCAATGCCTGGGTGACTTTTCCCAGAGGTTTTATGTATATCACACACAGTAGCTACTGCTAACCACCAAATGTTGGCTCAAATCCTTTTGAGCAAATGAACACCTGGAGAAGGATGATGATGGCACTGAAAGGGGGACATTTTTGTGAATTAAATACTTTTTCTTTCTGTCCTGTGGCTTTTCTGACTTGTGAGTAATCCATTTCATTGTATGCAAACCATGGGGGCCGTAAAGGAGAGGAAGAAAACTTTAATTATCAAAAATCTGTCCCTGCCAATAACATCATCCAGCAGCTGAGGTCTGGGGGAATTAATAGCCTCTTCCTTCTATCCCAGGCTTCCCACAGCTTGCACACAATGAAATTGATTATTCACAGCTTGGTGACATCATCATTCCTCTAGAGGTACAGGATTTGGGCTATCATTCCGTATCTATGAAATTCATAATCTAAATGATAGCCAATTCTCTCCTCTCTCTAAAACATAGGTTGGGAAACAGGGGTAAATTACTGCAAATGGGGTCAAAGTGAAAATCCTGGGGGTAATGAGCAGAGTGCTACCCCCCCTCACACCCCCACCCTCTGCAGCCAAACCTCAAATTGTAAGCACCTCTCTCTGTTCCTTCCTTCCTTGCAGCAGGGCACTTCTAAATGCTCTGTTCATTCAGTAAATCGGAGAGATAAGCCTCCCTAATTGGTTACAGGTGGGGATTAGCCCCGGGCAATCAATCAATCTGGAGCTTCTGAATGACTGCTTCCTCCGGAAATGAATGCGAGTAAGCAGAAGGCGGGAAAGGAGCAAGGAAGGGAAGAAAGAAAGGTGCGAGAGACCAAGGACTTCATCAGGCTTATTTAAATGTATGTAATTGTAGAAAATGGAGGGAGAACATGGAGGGAGGGAGGAAGGAAATGGAGTGTATGTGTGTCTGTGTGTGTGAGAGAGAGACAGAGACAGAGACAGAGACTGACTCAGAATTGAAAATGAACAGGCAGTCAAGCAAAACAGAAACTGAATTAAGGTGGGGGGAAGCTTTTTAAGGTGCTGTCTGGGTTTATCATTGCTTTCCTTCCAAGAAGCAGGCATCTTTGAATTTCGTGGCTGCTGTCACCCTCTGCAGTGATCATGGAGCCCAAGAAAGTAAACTGTCACTGCCTCCATGTCTTCCCCTTCTATTTGCCAGGAGGTGATGGGGCCAGTGGCCATGAACTTAGTTTTTTTTAATGTTCAGCTTCAGACCATTTTTTGCATTCTCCTCTTTCACCCTCATTAAGAGGTTCTTTAAGTCCTCACTTTCTGCCATGCTTTTGCATAGTCAATGAAGCAGAATTAGATATTTTTCTGGAATTCTCTGGCTTTCTCCATAATCCAGCACATGTTAGCAATTTGGTCTCTAGTTCTTCTGCCCCTTCGAAATCCAGTTTGTACTTCTGGGAGTTCTTGGTCCACATACTGCTGAAGCCTGCCTTGGAGGATTTTGAGCATAACCTTGCTAGCGTGCAGAATGTACGGTAGTTGTACAGTAGTTGGAGTAATTGTACGGTAGTTGGAGCATTCTTTGGCACTTCCCTTCTTTGGGATTGGGATGTAGACTGATCTTTTCCAACCCTCTGACCACTGCTGAGTTTTCCATTGATTATGATAAAAAAAGCACACTGGTCCTTTGATACTGGGCTGTGGCACCAGGGTGTATGACATGACCTTTAGCCTGGCTTGTTCCTTTTTGCACACCACATATAGAATGTTTAAAGTGGTAGGGAAAGCCCACCCCCCAATTCTGCGTTGGCTGTCTCTAGCAAGCATGTCATTGCTAGGACCACTCTGGGAGCCACTGATGATGATTAAATCCTCTGCAAGCTAGCAAAAATTTAATGCAACTTGCTAGGAACGTTGGACACCTTACTACTCCCTATACCACACCATGGCTGGAGTGCAATGTGTTCCAGCAAAAATAGTGCACATCTTTATCAAATTTGGTGCATCCTGCTAGTTTGGTACACAGCCTATGTAGATTCGATAATGTTTTTAATTCAGATAATGTATGATTTCCTTCCTTTCGAATCAAGGGGGTAATGTCGGCATATATAAATTTTTTGGGGGGTAAAAGGTAAAAAAGTTCCCTGACCCCTGCTCTAAAACCATTGTCCTTATATCCATCTTCTATTCAGAGATGGAAGGAAAAATATGTATGTATGTATGTATGTATGTATGTATGTATGTATGTATGTATGTATGTATGTATGTATGTATGTATGTATGTATGTATGTATGTATGTATTTATTTATTTATTTATTTATTTATTTATTTATTTATTTATTTATTTATTTATTTAATTGGGCTACAGTTCCCAATGCCCAAGTGGCTATGCTGGCTGGAATATTTTGGACTTGTAATAGAAAAAGCATGGATTGATTTTATTAATAGGAAAAACTAATAGAATGTTAAGTGCAAAAAAAGTAACTTTCCCACCTCTGCTTCTTTCTCCAAAGAACATATATGTAGATCCTCTTGTTTCTATGAGTCCTTTTGTTCTTTTGTTCTCCTTGACATTAATCCCACTTTCTGAAAGAAGTTGAATCAGTTCTCCCTCAGCCCTTAGGCTTTCCTTTGGGACTCTAATGTGCCAGTCCAGAATCCCTGCATGAATATCTTTGCTATGATGGTATCATTTACGGTCGCTTTGTGACTGTGTTTGGTCCTGGAAAAACTAGAATAATTGTGAACATTCCATAATATCAGATCAATTCAGCCACAGGAAAGCAGGCAGGCATTCCATTTTAAGACTATTACTTTATATAAGATGACTTGCATCTGCTTTTGCTTAGTTTCAGTTGAGGAGGTTCTATGAGATTAATTTTTAAGATAACACATCCTCTTGTATGAATATCAGTAAGACTGATTCTAGAATGAAATGTTTTCTCTTAAAAGAATGCACTTTAGAAAAAAATGTGGGCAGGAGGATCAGCTCAACAAAAGCAAATTTAAAAGGATAAGAATGGAATTTAATTCTGCAAGAGGAGGGGGGCAGAACAAGACAACAGGCATTTTATAAAATAATTCCATGTGCTAATAATTATCCTTTTCTACAATGGTTAAGAAATGCCAAAATCCTCCCTTACTGCAAAGGGAGGACATAGAAACAACAAGAAAAAGGCAAATCTCTGGCAAACTTAAGAGACATTGGCAACGACTTGTAGTTCAAGCATCTTAGTTCTAACAGTGTTGTCTCCTTTCAAGTATATGATAGGTTGTTGTTGTTGGAGATATTATTACCTCCATACATGAAGATCTCCATGTACATACACAATATCTTGATAGCAACTATCACAATCAAAGAATATCACCGCTGAAAGCAGAGAAGTACCATAGGTTAGTAGAAAATACTGTTATTGAAACTTTCAACTACAAACACATAACTTTACATTCTTAGACACTTTGATGAAGAGGCAACGATAATTTCAAATTTGATGCATTACTAAAGAGTTCACACTGTTCAAATTCAAGAACAGAATGTATTTTAACAAGGTTTTCCAAAATGACATTTTAATTAAAATATATCTGCAGTGGAAGAACTGCATAATTTGTTCCATTCTGGAAATTTTGCACACTGGCAAAGCTCAGTGATGACCATTTCGGCAAACTGATGAGAACATTAGTTGCATACTATTTCCACAAATGAAAGCAAGCACCAGGCAACAGCCAATGCCATGATTGTTAGTTGTCCTGTACAAAAGTGGAAATGCCCTATTTTCCTTGAGTCAGATGAAAACATATGACTGTCTGTGGTTTTGTGTGGAAACATTTTTTTAAAAAAAGCAGCTGTCAGATCTAATTAATCATGGTGTTGTCCTGATAACAGAATGAAAATCTCCTGGTGGTTAAGAGTTTTGGACAAGAATTTATGGGATCTCCATGTAGCGACAAACAGCATTGGATGGCCTTCACCCAGCCAACTTCTCCCAGATAAAGAGCCATATATGTTGAGGTCAGTGGAGGAAAGGCAGAATATGCATATAACAAACAAATAAATGATAATGAATACTGTGGACCATGGAATCCAGTAGAAAAATGTGTACAATGAATTGAATGTCAACAGAAAATGGAGACCAAGGAAGAGGACGGAAATGGAAATCCTCCCTAGTCTAGTCTTCAGATGTGTCCTCATAAAAATTCTCCTTGCTCCATAAGAGGGCAAGGTACTCTATGTCACTCTTGATTGGAGAAGAGAACATGAGTGAGAATGATATTCATGCAAATTAAACAAGCTAGTAAAAATAATACCAATAACAATTTGATCCAAATATCACTTATTTTGGAAACTGACTGTGGCTACCGCTTTGTTGCCTTGCCTTGTAAGGATTAGATGATTAGAGGGACTGTATGCATTTTTTACACCATCAGCCAGGGATTCTGCAACTGATGCCTATGTGTGCACCCATGTTCACTTTCCTTCTCAAAGGGAATTGACTCTAATTTTGCATAGAAACAATGTGCACATTGCAACGACAGAAAAGAATATTGCTCTTTTTCTTCCTCACATTCAGAGGTGAGAAAGCTCTCAGGGCTTGAACATGCTGTGCCATCTGAAATCAAGAAAAACTAAATTGATGGGATCAAAGTATTTCTTGAGTATTTTTACATCCCAAAGACAAGCACATTTGTTCCATAATACTAAACCTTTGGGGCATTTTAAGTATGTAGACAGTAAAGGGGGCTGAGCAAAGACTAAAACAGTTTACTCCTTTTTTCCTCCACCCTCATTTCCACATATATGCGTTTAGCTCTTCCAAGAGACAGCATAACCCTTCTGCTGATCTAGACCGTGATATTTTCCTTCCTGAGGCAAAAAAGCTGTCTCGCACATTAGATCTAGAAGGTCACAGGGCTGGCAATTATATTGATGCATGGGGAAGCACTTCCCTCTTGCCACCTATATCTTATTCGTAGCAGGCATTGCTGTCTAACCACTTTGCACCTGACACTCTGATTATGCTAGAAAATTAGTTGTTGCCCCCCATTTTCTGGTTAAATACTCTATTTTTCATTTCCTGGGGAGGAAAGGTAGGGCTAGGGTATGATCACACTGGCCCTTTTGGTATGGCCTGCGGCAGTTTAAATAGGGTTGCTTGAGGCGGTGGGGGAGAAGCAACATGCTATTTGGCATGATCCTCATGTCCAAATGGCATATCAACTTGAAGTGACCCTTCAGTTTCCTCTGCTGCCATTTGAACACTTCCTTTGCTCCCTCTGTGGAGGTGCAGCGAAAGTGAAATTATTATTTTTGCCTGTGCTAAACTATCACTGATGCACTGAATCACTTAGATAAATTTTTAAAAAATTATTTGCCTTTTATATAGTGCTGATGAAGAAACTTCTCACAGCCACTGTTTCAACTGGCACTTCACATAAAGGCAAATAAATTTAAATTAATCTCTGTGATACAGCTCAACAGTGACGGATTAGCAGAATAAAAACAATTCATTTCACTTCCCCTACCCCTTCATAGAAGAGCAAAGAAAATGTTCAATTTTCCAATATCCTGAAGTGGCTCATTTATTCAGCCACTTCACAACACCAGAGTTTCACAGATGAAGGAGCCTTGAAGGCTTTGACAGTTGTAAGGCTTGATTTTAGCCCATTCCGAGCAATTGCATGCACTAGGAACAGACTAAACTAGAGCAGACTAACCTGCACCAAAAAAAGAGTGCAGGTTGGGATACTCCAGGGACAAAATAGTCTGCTCTAGTGATTACGTCTGTGGCGGACATCCCACACATCACTCCTCTCAGTCATTGTAGAGCTCTAGTGCAGGAGCCTATGACAGGACAGGAGGGGCGGAGTCAAGAGAACTGAGAGAGACAGAGAGTCAGTTAGGGAGAAGATTGTGAAGTGTTTAGACAAGAGATTGGAAATTTGTTGTGTTAGAGAATATAAAAGAGTTAAAAGTAATAAGAAATACATAGACTGTCAAAATATTGAGACTTTGATTAAAGTGAATGAATACAAGCAAGCGTATATGTAATCCAATCCACGTTTATTGAATGAATAATAAAAGAACATCAATGACTTTACTTCTGTGATTCACATACCAAACCATAAATAAACCTTGTTATATTTGGTAGCAATAGTCTGAGATTCATAATTGGTACAGTGAGGGTAATATCCTCTGGTGGCAGTGAAAAAGGGTGAAAAGAACAAGTTGTGTCCAAAGGTGAACCTGTGTGAGTGGGAAAACAAACAGGGGACACTGGGGGGTGCGCAACAATGTCATGTTGCAGGGAAGAAAAGCAATGGTCCCATAATGAACCAAACAGTGGGACAAATGCTTGTCTGAACAAGCCCTTAATTTTATGTACTATAGTAAATGGCTCCACCCACCCACCCCCATACTAGAGAAATGCTGGCAATATGTAGATCTGAGTAAAGAGTTCATTCCTTTTGTGCTTCACCTGCTGATTTACTCTGAAAAATGCAGCAAACAGGGTGTTAAACCGACTCATGTGGGCACCTTCTACTAATAGTGAGCTTATTTAAAAAACAGAATGAAAACTGAAGAGCAGGCTAATTTTCCAGCAATATATCAGCAAGAGCCAAAATGAAAGAGTTAATCATTGTCTTCAGAAATGCAAGAGAGATTGGTTAATTATCTGCATGGTATTTCCATGACTCTGCAGGCATTTGGGCACAACACTTAACACTAGTGAACAATCAGGCCCACCAGGGTACTTGTTGTGATATAATAACTGCCTTTCTTGGGTATATTGTCAGACAGCAATGGCAAGACCAAGTGCAATTTGTTACTTGATAAGTGTGATAATGATTCAACAAGGCATGCCCTGTTGAGTCGTACTGCAATTACACAATCTTCTAATTGTTAGGAGCCTGGGGAGGGGGGGGGAACCCAATACATTTAACAGGCTTTGAAATTTGAAGATGTCACACCTGCTGCTAAGATATACCAATAGCCGATCAAATTGCTCAAGTACCATCAGAATTGTCATACACATGCAGCTAACCTTTGTTTTAAAAAATCAGAGAAAACAACTACCTTTCAATGACCCACTAGATGTCCTAACGTACCACTTGGAAATGCTGTGCTAATGATCTTGCAGGGGAGTAAAAATGTTGTTAAACAAAATGTGTGACACTAAAGACAATGCACGAGACCAGATTCCTACAGTCTCAGCAAAGTTCCAGGTGGAAAAACTGAATTTCTCCCTCTCATAGTGCTGGGAACTCAGCTGGTGGCAGCAATAATGACAATATGGGTCATATAGGATCAAATAAAATGTTAGGGAAATGAGTATTTCCTATGAATAACCAAAAATATTTCCCCTCCCACAATGTAATTTTCTAGGAGACATATATTTCAGAAACCAAACTTCCAAATTAAGCCCATGTTCACTGTCTGGTGACCTCTCACAAAATAAAGCATGCTACATGCAAGCTATGAAGGTGAGAGAAATCATTTACTATAGCCAAAGGAAATCATGTGTTTTTGCCTCTCGAGGGGCTGCCCCCCTCTGCAAAAATGCTAAATGCATTAGAAAAAAGATAGAAGGGGAAAACTGGGATTTGCAGTTGCACACAAAAAACAGGACTTGTCCAAGGCATTCTAATGCCTGAAGTTCTGGACAAGTTGGCACTCCCTCCACAGACTATGTACAGAAGCTGACTGGAAGAACATTTCCAAGGTAGCAGGGAACCTGTGGGAGTCCAGGGCAAGTTGTGGCATATCCATTCAAGGGAACATCTGCCCCTGCAGCATCTTCGGTTTGAGGCATGTGCTATTGTATATATACTGCAGTTGTCATATGTACGTTTTCAATTAGTGCCCTAACTTTGTGAAGAATTTGTCCCTTTAGTCTTTCACAGCCGTGTAATTTTATATCTGTAAGACAGCTACATGTAACAATAGGCTGGGTTTGCATGAAGAGATGTACCATATGACTTATTTTACAACATGGCAGTTTAACTTGGCATCACATAACCTGCAAAGCTGCCAATTATTTCAAAAGACTGTTTTTCTTTCAAATTCAGATGTAGTTATCCAAGAAAAAATAAACGAAAATTAAAGTTTCCAAGGAGAACTATTTCTCAACATCCCCCCTTTTTTTCACCAAATAAAATTTGACAGGTGCCTCAAAGGAAAGGCCCACCTGAATTTGATTAGTTTGTTTTGCAAAGTCACATTGTTTTTTACCTGTGTTTAGCCTATAGATAGCCAGTCTGCAGCAGATGTTCCAGAAGTAGGAGCCTGTCGGATACCTGGACAAGATCAAGAAGGTATATTGGCCTGGCTATGGCTTATACTTTCAGGTCGTACGGTCAAGGGGAGACTGCATGCATACTCCAGCACACTTTACAGATGCATTACATCATACTTCATATTTGGCTGCTACTATGGTTCTCAAAGCCACTTATATAAAACCTGGTGATCAGTCTTTTAACAGGATGCCCTGCCCTATGTTGTTTTTTTTTATTGAAAGGTCTGTTTCATAAACCCAATGAAGGTCACAGGTGTTGTTTAATGAGTCACTACATTAGTATTTTTGTTACTGGGGCAGAAGTATTTTTTAATTCAGGAAATTAATTCCGTTCATTAGTCAATGGCTGGATTAAATGATGGATTAGATTTGTTTTAAACTACAGAAGGCAAGTGTCAGCTTAGAAATAATCTCTTCTCTTCATTCTTACACTGGAGAATGCCATCTGATAACCAAAACTTTTGAGATGCGATGGCCCAAGTATCAGGAGGCAGATAGCCTAGTTAAATAAAAAAAATATGTAAACTCCAATGCTTGTAAGCACATTCAAAAACAGAGTCAACACCCACCACCAAGAAATAAGTACCGTATTTCTTGGACTATAAGACACACTTTTTCCTCCAAAGAAAGTGGGGGGAAAGTGTGTGCGCCTTATGAAGTGAATACGGTAAAAAAAAGGTGGAATTTAAATTCTAACTGTAGGTGGCATAAGAGGCTGCTTCTTGATAGCTCTTTCACCCCAACAGTTAGGAAAAAGCTGCAGAGGAAGGTCAGGTAAGCTCCCGAAGGTCTACGTGGGGGTGGGGTGGGGATTTCGGCCTGCTAGGCCCGCGGGGTGGTGGTGGAAGATGGCTGGGAAGGGTCTGGGAAGGGAAGGGAGGGTGGCGATTTTGGCCTGCTAGGCCTGTGGGGGGTGGAAGATGGCTGAGAAGGGAAGGGAAGGTGGCAGTTTTGACCCTTCCCAGCCATCTTCCACCCCCCACGTGCCTAGCAGGCCGAAATTGCCACTTTCCCTTCCCTTCCCAGCCATCTTCCAGCCCCCCACGGGTCTAGCAGGCCAAAATCGCCACCTTCCCTTCCCAGCCATGATCCACCACCCCCACGGGCCTAGCAGGCTGATATCGCCACCTTTCCTTCCCTTCCCAGCCATCTTCCAGCCCCCTCACGGGCCTAGCAGGCCAAAATCGCCACCTTCCCTTCCCAGCCATCTTCCACCACCCACCCACCCACCCACCCACGGGCCTAGCAGGCCGAAATTGCCAGAATATTTTTTCCTGTTTTGCTCCCCTAAAAACTAGGTGCGTCTTATGCAGAGCTGCATCTTATGGAGCGAAAAATACTGTAAGTGTTCAGCAAGATCAGTACAGCTCAGTGAGCTAAATAGCCAATCTGTCCCTTTTTTATAAGAGGTGGCCAGAAGCATGTTTGGATACCCAGATGCAAACAAATATATAACACCTGCATCTGTAATAGATGTTCAGGAGTGGAAATATCCCAGAGCCATAGACTCATAGAATTATAGAATTGCAAAATAACCTGCAGGTCATCTAATCCAACTCTGTGCCAGTATAGGAAACTCCAACTAAAGCGTCCCTAACAGATGGCCATCTGATCTCTGTACAAAAAACTCCAATGAACAAAAGTCCATCACCTGCCAAACAGACTTTTTTTTTTCATTATTAAACATTTCTTATCATGATGATATTTTCTCATAATGTTTGATCCAACTCTACTTGTTTATAATGGAATCAATTTATTCACTCCTAAACTCTGGAAGTGCAGAAAATGACAGCACTCCGTGTATCTGAAGATGTATATCATATTATTTCTCCATGCGAAACATATACAGCTCCCTCAACTATTTCTCCCAGGGCTTGGTTTCCCAGTCCTTTACCATCTTGGTCATCATCCTTAGGATACATTCTAACTTATCAGCATTCCTAAACTATGGTTTGTAAATCCGGATAGAGTACTCCAAGTGTCATCTAACCAAAGCTGAATAGAATTGTATTATTAATTTTCTTGGTTAAAACTCTGCTTCTGTTGCATTATCTTTTCTTCCTGCCATATCAAAATGTTGACCCATGTTGGCCTTTAGTTTACTAAGACCCCTACTGTTAAGATCCTTTTCACATGTATTACTGCCAAGCCAAGTATCACCCATCCTCTATTTCTGTGTCTGCTTTTTTATTTATTTATTTATTTATTTATTTATTTATTTACTTATTTATTTATTTATTTATTTATTTATTTATTTATTTATTTATTTATTTATTTATTTATTTATTTATTTATGCCTGAATACAGAACTTTACATTTATCCCAGATGAAATTCACTTTAATTATTATGGCTCAGTTCTCCAATCTATTAAGATTATTTTGAATCCTGATTTGATTTTATGAGGTACTAGCTACCACTCTTAGTTTTATTGTTACCTGCAAATCTGATAACCATTCCTTCTACTCTTTTATCCAAGTTGTTAATAAAAATATTGCACAACATCAAGTCCATTATAACACTTGGTGGCATCCCTTCTCTCCAGTGAGTACTCTTTGGGTGCAACCCATTAATAAATCTACCTCATCTGTTGCCCACAGTTTGTATGCCAGAATATTGTGGGGGATCTTGCTGAACGCTTTGCTGAAATCAAGATATGCTAAATCCACAGCATTTTCCTGATCTGCCACGCTTGTAATTCTAACCAGAAAAATCCAATATCTGTTTTTTAAAAAAACATGTTGGAGTTTTTCAATATTAGCAGTCTTTTCTAAGAGCTCACAGAAGGATTTACTGGTCAACTCTAGAAGCTGTTGTATTCATATGAAACTGATTGTCAGTACAGTAGGACCCCCATATTCACAGAGGATAGGTTCCAATCCCCTGTAGTGAATGCAATTTTAATAGGAAATGCAATAGATAGCATGGTTTCTGGCTCCATTTAGTGACCAGTTTTAATAATGACATCATGGAAATCTATTTCTCTAGTGAATGCTGTACATAACATTGTCTCTGGCTCCTTCTATAATATATATTTAATATTTGCTTTCATCCCACGGATAAAGGAGTCCTATTGCAGTTGAAGGTGGTGATACTTGCTTGCTCCAGTCACACAGGTCATCCCCTGTAGTTGGGAGTTCTGGGATTATATCTTTTTTTAAACATTTTTTTATTAATTTTCCAATCTATCTACATTGTTTGTGCTTATCAGACATCGTGTTACATACTTGCTTACAATTATTTGTTTTTTACATCTCAGTGTCTTCTCGATTATGCCCCCCAAATTCCGACCTTCTTTCAAACCATTCATATACAGATTTTAGTATATAGTATAGCTACTATCATAATATTACTCTCATATTATATAAAGTTCTCAAGATCTTCTAATAACATTCTTATTGAAAGTGGTTCCAGATCCATGACCCAGCTTTATATCTAGTTTAGTTTGCCTAAAATAAAAAGTCACCATATTATATCTTTACCCTGATTCGGGCTCCCTTATTTCAATTTAGTTCTCCTTTTAATATATAGAATATACCCTTTTACAGATCCAAATGATAAATATAAACATGTTTCCAATATTAAGGGGCCCTTCCTTGTTTTCCCTTTTTTCATCTTTCTAGGTAATTCCCTCTCTGGTTCCTCTTTTTTCATTCCCTGCTATATCTCTAAACATGCTGTCATCTTTCATGTCCTCTAAAACCATTTTGTAGATCTGATTTATGTCCATTTTTTGTACTTGGTCTATCTTCAATGAGTCTTCCAGGCTTTTTTTGGTTAATTTTCCCTTTGTCTTCCCTTGGTACTCTCCTCTGGTCCAAGACTGATGTTCCTCTTAGATTAACTTTCTCAAGCTGCTGCTTGGTTTGGCATACATCATCTGTGATACTCCCATTTCCTTCCTTGTTGTTTTCAGTTGCTTGTGGACTATAGTCCTTCTGATGTTGATTGGATAATTTTGCCTCTTCATAATGAGATGTCACGATCGTTAATATTTGTTGAAGCATAAATTTTACTTCATTCCAAAATTGTCCTTGTTGTGCCATTCTGTTTCTGCTGCCTAGATGCTTATAAACAGATATTCCAAATTTCCAGAGTCATTTCAGGAGTTCCGCTTTGGCTATGCAGAGTTGAACCAAATTCGACCCAAGGAACAGTTTTTGAAAAGTCCACTTTAGGGTTAATTCCGGCCAAATGCAAAGAGAAGCTCACGAGGAGATAAACAGTTTTTCAGCCTTAAGCAACAACAGAATGTCCAAGGCACCTCTTCTGGGAATCATTCCAAACACTTTAGATAGACAAAACAATGTCCACACTTAATTTGCAGGAAGGTCTCTTAAGCTTTTAACGCCAGGTTGTAAATATTCTTAAAGTGTAATTTTAAAAAGTTACTTTCTTCAGCTATCCCTCTCACCAGATTTTCTGCCGCTTTAAAAAGTTACTGAGATAAGATAGCAATTCTTTTTTTCCATATATAGGGGTACGTAAGCAATTAGTTGCAAAAGAATTCTCACCTGATGGAAAAACAGTGATGCCAGGTGCTGTTCCTTGCTTCTCTCAGCCGGCTGCCAGCGACTTGGAAGCTCGCCGAAGCTGCTTATTTCTGCCCATTGGCTGATTAGGGAGTTTCCTGGATCAAACCGGGGTGGCCGCCGCCCCCCCGTGATCAACAGGCTTTCTCCCCCAGTTCACCACCCCTCCAGGGTGGTTCCGACACCTTGCGGTGTCTCAAAATGGGTCAGAATTCAGCCCAGGGGACAGAGCTCTGTCTTCCTGCTGCTGTCTCGTCGCGACGTCAAGCCGGAAGTCCTGGAGTTCTGGGATTATATCTTCAAGTTCCTTTAGTATCCTTGGATGTTGTACTTGTGTGTTTGAAGATACATCTGCTGACATTTTTCCCCATAGCAGTTAAACACACAGGAGACTTTTTTGGCACCTGGGCACCCTAGATACCTGCATGACTAGGTCTCCATCTTCCACATCCACAACAGCGGCTAACAATGTGTAAAGTGGGGTGAGATGAGGCTTTATTAGATGTCACCTAAAGCATCCTGGATATACAAAAAATACAAAATATAAAATCCAAAAAATACAAAATACAAAAAAGTTCAAACATATTTTCCCTAAAAGCAGAGATGAGTGGCAAATAAACTATACAATAACATGAACACTAATTGAGAGAAAATGAGATGTCCAGGCAGTACAGAGAATAAATCTGTGCAAATAAATACAATGGAATAAATTAGACAATGTAAGGCTGCTCGACAATACATTGTTCTGTGGTTGGGATTGTTTTAATCATAATGAGCAAAGCTACATCAGGCTACAAAATTCAGTTTCAAGACAGATCTAGTGTCTGAAAAGACAGCGCAGACTGAGGCAGTCTTTTTTAGTTTCTCATAAACTAGTGAAGTGCAGTGTTTCTAGTGCTGCTGTTCTGATGCAATCTTTTGATCAGCTAAAGCCTGGTGACAATATCTTTAAAATATTTAATAAATATTAGTGAAATATTGCCTGTATGGAAATGGTATCATGGCTCTATAATAAGATAATGCTTTTTTTTTATTATGGAGGGAGACCTTTTCCAGACTCTATTATTAGCATTAACCACATTCTTAAATGACAGTAACCATTAAACATTTTTTTAAAAAACGTTTATATGTTAATCACATTATAACATTATATAAGTGCCATTTCATTTATCATTTGAGGGGGTTGAATAGGAAGAAAATCATTATTCTACTTTAACAGTTGATTAGGAAGAAAATATGTGAGGTTACAAAAAAAGCACTCACTATACAGATTCAAGTGAATATGTACTGAGCTGTGATAGGGTCTCCTGACTATTTTTTAAGGAGTTAACAAGATTCATTCATTCAATGAGCCTATCCTAGCTGGGACTAATAGATAGATTTAGGGGATGCACTCACAGTAAAATATTCATATTAGATGAACATATGCAACATTGATAAGAATGTTCATGTTTAACTACATATACTCATGGAAGATGACGACACCAAACACACTTCAGTGGCTCTTTAATGTTTGTAGTTTCGAGAGAACAAGCAACAAATGTACTGTACTGTGGTTCACTCAGCTCAGGGCTAAACCTTGCCAAAGTCAAATGACAGACCAATCATGAAATTAGGGTGTGCTTTGCATTTAGATGAATCTCAAACCCTAAACCAGATTTCAGAAATGTCTGAATTTAAGTAGGATCCTTTCAAGACAGATCAGACCCTTTGAAGCTTTTATAGAAATCTGGATTCAGAAGGAAACAGAGATACGCACAAGCTCAACCTCCCCGTGTAAGTGTGACTGGCAGAGTTAGTGTCTAATTTCACGAGGGCTCTCCAATCTCAGTGATTTGGTGGGGGAAGATATTCAAGTAATAAATTGCAGGACTTATCCTGTGCTCAGAGTTCTTTGCTAGATCAGATAGACTAGAACAGATTAGTAATGAAATTAAGGGTGTGCTTTGTACTTATATGAATACCAAATCCTGAACCAAATTCTCACAACAGAATAAAAAAGTGGGGAGAGAGATGTGTGTGGGATCCAGAGTGGTATTGCTTCTGATCCACATCCACTGTCAATCCCTCTCCAACTACATGTTCCACTTTGATGCCAACAGAACAGGAGAAAGTACTGAACTGCTTTCTTTCATTCAAATTCTGTGACTACTAAATGTACTAGAATTTTCTTCTGACATTTTGCAGGTTTCTTGCCTAATCAGACACCAATAAAGAAAAGTAAGGAAAAAAATTTTCTCACACAATCTAAACAGTATTTTACTATGCAAAAATTTAATTCTCTTACTTAAATTTTGTAGGATTTTTAACAACAGCCATCTCGGTTCTATATATCTTCTTTGAAACTATTGCTGATTAAATGAAGAAGAAGAAGATGCCTTGATGTTTCACACTTAACATATATGGACAATATTAATTTATTTGTCATCTCTCCTGATAAATTAATAGGCTCGAAACCATCATTAAGTCTTACAGTGCAGATATCAGAATGAGCTTTGATGTTGTTAAATGTGCTATTTTCCACATAAAAAGAGGTACATTCTCAGAGGGCAGTTATTATGATCTCACTAATGGTCAATATATTCAATTCATAAAAGAGCAGAAAACCTATAAATATTTAGCCATCATTAAAATCTCAGTATAAACCACAAAGAACTTAAATCATTATTTAGAAACAACTACTTTGATAGAGTGAAAATGGTACTCAGAATAGAACACTATGCAAAAGGAAGAATTACTGCTATTACTCCAATATTAACATATTCTTCTGGACAATAGTATAGCGATCTTGATTGTTTAATACAAAAATCTGGCATTTCTGTCAAAATACCAGTGTAATCATCCAAAAGCATGTATGGAGTTCCTTTATTTGCCATGGAGCATGGGTGGACATGGGCTGATCAACCTCAAGAATCTCTGTGTGGGTCAAATACATTCCCTTCTAATATTCAGGAAGGACATAAACATTTTGCATTTCAGGATATCTTCCCTTCATAATTGTTGGTCAGTCTTCTTTTGACCATTGTATTCCATAATCTTTTTTTGTCTCTTGCTGCCATTGTGATTTTTAGATCTGTTGTCTTTTATATTATATTTCTTTACGTATATTTATAGGAATGGGTGGGATCTGACTGTTTTCTTTATGTTTATTTTATGCTGAAAATTGCCCAGAATGGTGGCAAGGCCTCTAGATAGTATAGTATGAAAATAGAATGAATGAATGAATGAATGAATGAATGAATGAATGAATGAATGAATGAATGAATGAATGAATAGTCAAATTTCAGAACTACTTCCATGAGAGCACAGTTCCAATTCATCAGATGATGGTACAAAATAACAGAGGGATAACAGTAGTACAACTTTCCAGAGAGAACCAAACCCCAGTCTGATGGGGACACAAGAGAGAGCCTTCTCTTTTGCTGCACCCATACTTTGGAACTCTGTCTCATAGGAGGCCAGATTGGTCCCCTATTTGTTATCCTTCTGCAAGCAGGCAAAGGCCTTTCTCTTCAGGCAAGCCTTCCCTCAGTAACCAGCTACCTGTGTGTGAATTTTAGATAGATTGGTATGCATTACTGTGTTGACTGGATTCTTAATACTACTTGTTTTCCATGTTTGTGTTTTCCATTTCTCAGAATGACTTTTTAAAATTTTTGTATGCATATTGATCTTTGCCTTAATATTGTCTGCTAATGATGTAAGATGCCTCCTTATTCACTGTTTGTAGTTTTAAATATGGCCCTTTAATTATGTTAACCACCATCGTATACTCATTATTTTCAACTTTCAACTTTAAATATTGCCTTTCATTGTTGTAAGCCACCTTGGGTCCTTTTCAAGGAGAAAGGTGTGCTGTAAATAAATAATTAAATAAATAAATAAATAAATAAATAAATAAATAAATAAATAAATAAATAAATAAATAAATAAATAAATAAATAAATAAATAAATCTGTTAGTCTCTAAAGTTCTACAGTATTTTGCCATATGTATGACTTTTGAGGTTCCATATATATGGCAAAATACTGTAGAAGTTTAAAGACAGATTTATTTCAACATGAGCTTTTATAGATCAAAATCTATGTCTTCACATGTGGATTTTGATCCATGGAACCTCATGCTGAAATAAATCAATGAATTCTTAAAGTTCTACAGTGTGTTGCTTTTCTTTTCTTTTCTTTTCTTTTTCTCCCTTATCTGTTTCCTCTTTATGTTTGCCAACATGCTAAGATAAACTAACAATACTAATTTTCAAAATGTTTAATTGTGCAACTTTCTTATATTAGAGCTTATTTCTGTTTGGATGATATTCAGAGATGAGAGACGAAAAGTGTTACTTTTTTCAACTTAATTCCCCACAGCACCCCAATTCAACGTGATCTTTCTTTAAAAATAATATTAATAATTAGTTTTCATTTCATTGAATGGATTATTTCCCCTAGTCTTTGTTTAGCCAAAATACAAACATTGCTATTTCCTGTGTTGGTTGCTACAGGAAAAAAAACTTCACAGTAGATCTCTGTTTAACAACACATTAGGACCATGGTGGGGCCAGAGACTAATTGCAAAGGAATGTGAGGCATTTGACACTCACACCAATACCCACAGGAACTGGATGTGTCATGTACGCTGAGAAGCCTCTTTCACCTTGAATGAGGAAGATGACTTCCTACAAATGAAGTGATTGTGTATGACTTTTGAGATGAAATCTGAGCCTCCTCAAAGCCTCTCTGGGATAATGCCTTGAAACAACAGCTCATACAAAAAGGAGAACTAACAAAGACTGTCTGCTGTGTTGTCCGGTTTTGAAAAGGCAGGGAGAACTGCATACTCTATTAAAGGCAGCAAGCTTTGCAGTTCATATCCAGATTTAGAGATAACTCTTAATGGCATTGCGGTTGTGATGCATGGAATAAAAAGAGTTCTCATTGCTTGGGCTTCAACAGCAAGCGTTTTGACATTCTGGGATACATATATTTTGCTGGAAATCTAACATATATAAATATTATTGGCCAGTAGAAAACTGTAACATTGCCTCCAGCACCAGGAAAGGCTAAAACAGGACTGAAGAGAGATATCAGATTTGGTGCAGAAAAATGCAACATGATATACAGTTCACTGGTCTGCAGCTTCTGCAGTTTATTTGGGCAGGTTTGCTGGCACACTGTTCAAAGTGATAGCATGTAGGGAGCCCAGCTGGGCACAGGGTGCTTGAGGTCTGAAGCAGCCTGCTTCTACCCACTCTGTACAGAGGCAGCCTCCATCAGAACTCACCCTCCTATGAACTTTTGTGAGTCACAAGGAATCCTCATGACTCACACACTGCAGTGGGGGACTTTTCTTCCTGCTCAACAGAAACTGCATGAAAATGGCAGGAAGGCAAGAGGGCTACTCTACCTCCTCCCAGTTTGAGGGCTATTACTCCCATTGTTGAGCTAGGGATGTTCTTTCTAAATTATGGGAGTAGAAGTTATTTAATTTCAAAAATCCCATCTCATTGGAGGATCAAACCAGATGCTAAGTGGAATGTCTATTTTTCTAATTAAACTTCTTCCATCTCATAACAGCTTTTCCTCAAAGATAAGTCACTCAGCACTCAGACTTCCAAATTAAGCCTATGTTTATCTTCCAATGACCCATTACAAAACAAAACATACTAAATGCCAGATATGTTGTTGAGAAAAATTAACATGTTATAACAAACAGACATCTTTAATCACTTGGGGAAGCATATTAGTAAGAGAGAGAGAGAGAGAGAGAGAGAGAGAGAGAGAGAGAGAGAGAGAGAGAGAGAGAAGCTGTGATACTCTGCATTTTTCCGCAACTACATATCTTGTATTTAGCATGTAGTTTCCTAGCTGCTCATTAGTTGAAGTGTTCAGGGGAAATCTTGGGTTCAGAGAGTTTAGCTGTTACTCACCGTCTCCTTAGGTATCAGCAGCTCAGCTTAATGTATTACTCTCAGTTTATCCTTTCTTGAATTTTAAATTGCTAATCATCTTTTAAACCCTATGCCAAATGGAATGCAAAAGGTCCATTGTGGTGATGTTCCATTCCAGAGGTAAGGAGCAGTCCCTTGGTTCACTCATAGTTGCTCCAGAACCACACAATACCCATTTTTGAACATTTGTCCAATGGCAGTGGACATTCTTAGTGTGAACAAAATACATCTATTTATGCCACACACAAAAAAAATTATTTCTCTGTCATATCAAATAGGAAGAAAATAATTTGGAAGGTATGCTACATGATCGATATATTTACAAAACCCAAGGTTCTCCTTTGGCTTTATTGTGGTGGATTCCTAATAATATTAAACAAGCAAGAAAATAAGGAAATGATCTAAAATATACATTATAACTGTCTTAGTTTGGAGGATTAACTCTCTGAGGTTTGCTTCAAACTGTGTTGCAGTCATCTCGAAGGCTCTGCAGAAATGCACGCACACACGCACGCACACACAGAGGCACACCCATTAGAGAGAGAGAGAGAGAGAGAGAGAGAGAGAGAGAAGGAGAGAGAGAGGGCAAATGTTAATGTGACCCTCAAGAATAGAAAGAAAGCTGTTCTTGTCCAGTTTTTCTAGACTTCCCTTTCTGAGGGTGAGACAGAGTACATTTGAAGTGAATCAAGATGTTTCACATCTGCCTCTTGTTATTAGGAAATTCTCTTCCTATTTATAAACAAAATGCTTTGTTGAGGTTGGGTTGTGGATTCCATTGCCTGGCAGACATGCATTTCCTGAGCCATTTGAACTTCAGTCCCTAAGCTAAGGTATGTTATAAATCTTCTGGAATCCATCAATGAACAGAGGAAGGGTGGAGGAGGAGTATGTGGTGGTGGGGAGAGGTGTAATTAGCCAGCAACCATCATGAACTCTTTGCTTTGTTTTCAACTCTTGCTGTCGAGGCATAAAAAGCATGAAGAAATTTGTGCCAGGAAGAGTAACAGTGCAATCTTATGCTCCAGCGACACTGACAGTGCTTCAGGATTTGATCTAAGTCTATATACCAATACTGTACATCTGAAAGACAGGCTGCCATCACTAAGGATTCAACACCATCACCAACGGGTAGCACAGGGAATATGTGAGGAAAGCATTGGAACTGTGCTGCGATCCTATGCATACTTACTTTACTATCCCACTATTGTACCAAATGCTGCAACTCACATTTGAATCATAGGCTCTTTTAGAATCTTGCATTAGCCCTCATACTTCAGTAACATGGTGCTAACAAGAAGTGCAGTATGTAAGTCAAAACATCCCCATTGAATTCAGCTGGGAATCACAATGTCCAGTCTCCTCCCTTCGGCTTTCTAATACTTTCTGGAACTAAAGTAAAGAAAGCACCCACGCTAGTGTTTATTGCCATTTCCCCATATTCTGATAGAATTTGGGCCATGCATTTTAAAGAGATCCTTCCTGTTTCTCTTTCCTTAAGGTTCTGTCATCCACCACACAGTAAAACCACACCCCTAATTTTCTTTTTATTTTGGAATCAGCTGTTAGGATATAGTGGAGCTAGGGCCCACATGGTCAAAGTGCTGGGCGTTAGTGCTATGGCATAATCCCCTCCTCAGGCTTCCTTCTCTCCTCTTAGCTTTTAAAGCAGCAATCCTCAAAGTTGCTGGGATATACATGGATTATCCCGGGGATAACATATAGCATATCCCTGTTATAATACAGGGTATTTGAAAGTGATTTGGGCTTGAATGTGTAATTGAGATTTCTTAACAATACAAAAGACTCATTCCTTATTTGTAAATGTGGAATGATCCAGCTCCTTGCATCCTTAAGAAGGGGACTGACATGATGAGCACCTTAACTACTCTGTTGATCTGCTGCTAAGATTTTACCTGATTTCATATCCATTTCCTGCTCTGCAGTCATTGATAGATTTCCTCCTTGGTGTCTGTTTCCTTCAACCCCTGGTCACTTTTTTTAACTCATTGTGACGTGCCCCTAGTGTGTCCCTGGATTATTTCACTAATCTAGGGCCCACACCTGTGAAGGCAAGAGGAGAAGGGGACGACAGAGGATGAGATGGTTGGACAGTGTCACCGAAGCAACCAACATGAATCTGGCCCAACTCCAGGAGGCAGTGGAAGATAGGAGGGCCTGGCGTGCTCTGGTCCATGGGGTCACAAAGAGTCGGACATGACTAAACGACTAAACGAACAAAGGGCCCACACCACATTCCTATTTACACTGCCACCAGTTGATCTCTGTCAACATTATTTACTTGGAAAGACTGAGGTCCATACTGCATGTAACTTTTAAAGAAAACAGGTTTATTGTTCAAATCTTGAGTTTCACATAAGTAGATTCCTAAAAGACGTTAAAGCTTTTAGTAGTTTTGTAATAACTTATTCAGCACTTAACTTTCTCTAAGTTCCACACTCTTAACCTCTTTTCAACTCCCCACTGACTATCTGTCTTTCCCACCTGCTTCACCCCTCCCTTTATGTTCCACCAGCTCCACCTCCCAACAACTCTTATTGGTGCATGCCAATACATTCATACACATGCATAGGCAGGGTGATCGCTACACTCATGCACCTTACAAGTAGGTGAGCTACACTCCTCACCCCTTAATAAGTTTGTTTTATGAGGGGAAACTTACCTGTTTGCCCTCATAAACAAACAGCTAGATACATGTAAATTTAACAGTATTTTCCAATTCTTATATATACTTTATATTACATTTTCCTCTCTTACCAGTTTGCCCTCATAAACAAACAGCTAGATAATGTAAATTTAACAATATTTTCTAATTCTTATAAATACTTTATATTAAATTTTCCTCTCTAATACTATGTTTCTTAAGTCAAACTTATCACTTTAAACATTTATGACAATCAATATAGTTATAAACATTTGGACTTAACATAGAATTTTTCTAATAATTAGGCCTTCAGGACAAAGCATCTGCAACCACATTCAGAGACCCTTTGATGCTTCAGATCTCGAAATCAAAGTCCTGTAGAATCAGGCCCCATCTGATCAATTTACTACTGTTGAATTGCATAGTCCTTTTCCATTTTAAAGGCAAATGATCGGTGCAGAGAATGAACTTTCTTCCCCATATGTAGGGCTTTAGTTTCTGCAGTGTCCAGACAATGGCTAAACATTCTTTCTCAATGGTAGATAAATGTCTTTCACTAGGTTGGAGCTTTTTGCTCACATACATTACTGAATGTAAAGTCCCACTGTCATCTGACTGGTATAGCTGGTATAGCATGGCTCCAAGTCCAATGTTTGATGCATCTGTGTCAATGGTGAATTCTCTGTTGAAGTCAGGAACAGGAACAGGCCTCAAGGTCAGCACTGTCTTCAGATGATCAAAGGCTTCCTGGCACTCTAGAGTCCACGAGAAGTTCTCTGCTTGCTCCTTTCAGGTCAAATTCAATAAAGGCACAGTTATTTCACTGAAGTTGGGCACAAATCACCTATAATATCCGGCTAGTCCATTCGGTTGTGGATGGTAAGGGGATGATGTTACATGGGAAATTCCACAAACTTGCCACAGCCTCTTCATTAATTTGGATGTAAAGGAGGTTCCCAGATCAGTGACTATCTTGGATGCAAAATCCATTCTACACATGTAACTGACTAAAGCATCCGCTACCGTCTCGGTCTCAATGTTACATAAGGGTACTGCTTCTGGGTACCTAGTGCCAAAATCAATAATAGATAGAATATACTTGTTTCCCCATCTGGTGGCTCGGGGTAAGGGTCCTACTACATCCAAACCTAAATGTTGGAATAGGATTGAAATAACTGGTAATGGGCACAGCTTAGCCCTAGTTTTGTCATTTCCAGTACCTCTCCTTTGGCATGTATCACACATTTCACAATACTGCCTAATGTGCTGACCCATTCCTGGCCAATAAAAGTTTTATGCAACCCTTTGTTTAGTGTGAGATACACCCATGTGTGCTCCAAACACATCTTTATGAGCTTTCTCTAAGATCTCCTCCCAATATTTCACAGGAACAATTAACTGTCTGGATGTCCATCTCCTATAAGGTGCTAATAAAATTTCTCTATATATCAGATTTTTATCAACCTTAACCCTCTCTGGGTGTTCAGGTGATAATAGGAAGGGAGGTTCCTTTGCTTTTTCAAAATACTGAATCAGGGTGCTATCTTCCTTTTGTTCTCTAATAAAGGATGAACTATTAGGATTTTTCAATAACACCACTTCAGCAATTTCTTCTTTATCAGGGTTTTTCTCTAAGCTGGGACTCTCCAGGTTGGTTTCAGAGGTGAGGGATCCCAATCTTTTCTCAGGGACTGTAAACTGGGAGCGGGTTACTACATAAACACTCAGCACATGTTTGGAGAGATCTAAAAGGATCAAACAAGGAGCTGTGATCTGCTCAGATAAAGCAATTTTCCATTCTCCAACACATCCCTGATCATTTATTTTTACAGTAGCCATCGGTAAAGTTACTGGATCAGAAATAATGCCTTTGATAGTAATGGTCTCTTTCTATCATCTGTTCTATGGGAAGTGACATAAGGTTATGTGCAAGCATATATCTTTGATACCTAAATACTTTGTATTGTTTATAAAAATCCACCCCCCTGACCTCTTCAGCAATGCCTGGTCTGATTTAATAAGGAAACATTGTACCAATTAGGCTTCCGGCAGTTCTGGGCCTTTTGTCAAGTCCAGTGTTGTGGTAACAGAGCAACTATAAATGTTTCCAACTGTCACGGGCTCCATAAGCTTCATGCAAAACACTTTTCTGTGCTGACCGTCAACTTTATTATCAGTTTTATTTTTGCTATTTTCCACACAATTAGTCCAAAAATGGCCTATATCTCCACAGTTGAAACATTGTTTATTAGCTTTACGTTCATAATAAAGAGGCCTATCAAATTTTCCTTCAGGGGTAATTTGTTTTTGTAGACCTGGTTCTGGAAACATATGTTTGGGTTTAAGATGGCTCTCCTTATCTGACATTTGACTGAGGTGATTCTTATTGGACTGCTTCTTGCTGTTGTCCCAACCCTGTCTGTAAAATTTTACTTCAGAAAACTTAGGACCTCTGATTCCACTAATAAAGTCAGCATATTCAGATGCTTGTATATTTTTGGGTTCCTTATCCTTTACTAAATGTTGAAGTTGCCCTGGTAAAATAGAACAAAATTGCTCCAACCCAAATACATTTTTCATTTGTTCTAAGGAGGTTATATGTTCCTGTTATAACCACTTATTCAAAAATTGATTCATATGCACACCTAATTGGGCAAATGATTTATCAGCTTCATAGTAATTGATCTGAACTTCTACCTGAGGTGCTCAGTGTCAATACGAAATCTGGAATATACAAGTTTTCCATAAGCCTCAAAATTTATTGCTTCTTCCAGAGGCATCTGAGAATATATTTCTTCTAAAACACTTCCTATCTGAGATCTTAAAATGAACATCATTTCCACATCTTTAATTCCAAAATCCCAACAAGCTCTTTCAAATGAGATTAAGAAGGATTCGGAGCAATTTCTTTGTCTATACTGAGGGAATTTCTTTACATCAACCTTGGGGGGAATAACATTCACAATTGAATTGTTATTGTTCTGGGCCTTCAATTCTAATTTCCTCATCACCAGTTGAAAATGCATTTCACTTTCTTTTAATTCCATTTGTCTGGACTCCACTCTCTCTTCAGCCCAGGCTGTCTCTTTAATTTCCAATTCCTTGAGCCTATATTCTTGTTCTAATCTCCATCTTTCAAAATCCAAGGGGCTTAGAAACTTTCTTTCTCTGAGGCAATCAATATAAGTTTCTCAGGTGCCTACTCTTGAACTTGAGGGTCTCCATTTCCCTCAGCCCCCTGAGGTTCAACTTCCTCCACAACTGATTTTTTTTTTTGTTCTTTTGGGGAACATATTTGAGTTAAAGTGGACTGGGTTTTTACTTTCTTTTACTATTTTTTAAAAGACCTCTCTTTCAGCTGTTTTTCTAGTAACTATGTTGCACTTTACTTAGCAGATTTCTCTGGCTGCTCTCCAGCTCACAACCTTCATTACTATGTTTCCTTTTCTGAGCAATACTTGCCTCCAGACACCAGAATTTTAACTTATATGCATAATACATCATGTGAAAGGCTGGACTGGAGGAATTCCAAGCTGGAATTAAGATTGCCGGAAGAAATATCAACAACCTCCGATATGCAGATGATACCACTCTGATGGCAGAAAGTGAGGAGGAATTAAAGAACCTCTTAATGTGGGTGAAAGACGAGTGCACCAAAAATGGTCTGAAGCTCAACATCAAAAAAAAACTAAGATCATGGCCACTTGACCCATCACCTCTTGGCAAATAGAAGGGGAAGATATGGAGGCAGTGACAGATTTTACTTTCTTGGGCTACATAATCATTGCAGATGGTGACAGCAGCCATGAAATTAAAAGAAGCCTGTTTCTTGGGAGGAAAGCAATGACAAACATAGACAGCATCTTAAAAAGCAGAGCCATCACCTTGCTGACAAAGGTCTGCATAGTCAAAGCTATAGTTTTTCCAGTAGTGATGTATCGAAGTAAGAGCTGGACCATAAAGAAGGCTGACCGCCGAAGAATTGATGCTTTTGAATCATGGTGCTGGAGGAGACTCTTGAGAGTCCCCTGTATTGCAAGGAGATCAAACCTATCTGTCGTGAAGGAAATCAACCTTGACTGCTCACTGGAAGGACAGATCCTTAAGCTGAGGCTCCAATACTTTGGCCATCTTATGAGAAGACTCCCTGGAAAAGACCCTGATGTTAGGAAAGTGTGAAGGCAAGAGGAGAAGGGGACGACAGCAGACGAGATGGTCCTCTTCTTGCTCTTCTCCAATGATGCAGCTGTTGTCTCCCATTCTGCTGAACAGCTCCAACAACTTATGAATTGTTTTAGTAAGGCCTGCCAAGATTTTGGATTGACAATTAGCCTGAAGAAAACACAAGTCACGGGCCAGGGAGTGGACTCACCTCTCTCTATTACCATCTCTACACAAGAATTGGAGGTTGTTCATTACTTCACATACCTTGGCTCAACGATCTCTGACACTCCCTAGATGTCGAACTGGATAAATGCATTGGCAAAGCAACTACAATATTCTATAGACTCACAAAGACAGTATGGCTTAATAAAAAGCTGACGGCATATACCAATATATAGGTCTATAGAGCCTGTATCGTGAGTACACTCCTGTACTGCAGTGAGTCCTGGACTCTTTGTGCATGGTAGGAGAGGAAGTTGAATGTGTTCCATATGTGTTGTCTCCAACACATTGGTATCACCTGGTAGGACAAAGTTCCAAATAGAGTAGTCCTAGAACGAGATGGAATTTTTAGCATGTATACATTACTGAAACAGTGACATCTATGTTGGCTTGGGCATGTCGTGAGAATGGCTGATTGCCAGATTTCAAAATATCTCCTGTATGGAGAATTAGTGCAGGGAAAGCACCCCAGAGGGAGACCAGAGCTGCGATACAAGGATATCTGCAAGTGGGATCTGAAGGCCTTAGGAATGGACCTCAACAGATGGGAAACCTTGACATCTGAGTGTTCAGCCTGGAGGCTGGAGGTGCATCATGGCCTCTCTCAATTTGAAGAGACCCTTGTCCAGCAGGCCGAGGCAAAGAGGCAGTCACGAAAGCAGCAAAATCAGGGAGCTGGACAGGGGACAGATTGTATTTGTCATCAGTATGGAAGGGATTGTCACTCTTGAATTTAGCCTTCTCAGCCACACGAGACGCTGTTCCAAGACCTCCATACAGAGCATGTTACCATAGCCTCTCGAGACTGAAGGATGCCTAGAAGTATGCAACCCAAACATAGGGACTACTACAAAAGAAAACAAATACTGTATTTAAAAAATAATACATGATAAATCTGTTGAGTTTCATAATGGCATTGCAAAGAATATGGCATTTTACAAAGTGTAGCACAGTTGCTGGGAAATCAAGGGTTTGTGCAATGTTGTGCTTGATGGATCAAGTAACATTTATGGGGGGGACCTAATGTCAAAAAATAATAGTCATCTCACAAGAATACCACAAGCCCACATGAAAGGCAAAATGCAATTCTTAATTTATATGCACCAGTAATGTACATGGCTGCATATATGGTTCTCTTCTCCCTATTTTAGGGCCAAAGCAGCTGTTAAACTTGGTTTGAGTAAGAAGCTGGCCCCCAGGCAGCAAGTTTTGTAACTGAGCAAGGATCTCCCAGTTCCAAGCTCAATACTAACCATTATACTACACTGGCTCTCTCAGTCCAATAGTTACTAGATTAATGGCACCAAGGCCAAAACATACTGGTAGAAAAACAAAATGTATGTATTTAAGTGGAATAATAGGGAAAATCAATGTCAATTTGCATAATATGCAAAATATTATGCAAATAAAGCTGCCTAATAATGAAAATTTTGCTGCCCAGATTTAAAGAACTGGAGTATGGCAACTTTAGCAAAAACTATAGGTTGCAAGCCTCAATGTTTGCATGTGCTGTTGGTTCCTGATATGATTTACGCCTGCTCATCAGAATTATTGGTATCTCCATTACACTTTTCATAAAAAGAGGGAAATTAGAATTTAAGATGATGCTGTATGTCTATATGTGTGACATAATGGATTTAATTCTAGACCATAATGATATAAACATTTTACACAGGTCTGTGTGAAATAGAATATATGTTGATTTGAGTCATAAGAGATTGTTGAAGGCAGGGGTGTCCAACCTTTCACCTTCCCTGGGCCACAATAGAAGATGAAAATATGGTTTGGGCCACACATACATTGGGTTTGGGCTACATAGGGGGACAGCCCTAGCCATCCTCAGCAGCCCCACTCCAAGCACGCTTGCCGGCAGCTGCGATCTCAGACAGCAGAGGCTGCCAGCTTCAACTCCTGCGGCCTTATGGGGCCGGGAGGGGGTCCACCTATTGACGAGGATGGTGCAATGCAGTCACGCAGCTCCCCTGACCCTTCCCCTCCCACTCCTTCCTTCCTTCCCTCTTTCCCCCTCTACTGTTGTGACATGCCCCGGCCACATTCCAGCCACAAGTGCCGGCAGTGTAACTTGAAACTTTGGAATTTCTTTAAAAATAAAAAATTGCACTGGGCTGCATTATGAGCTGACCTGAGCCGCATGCGGATCTCGGGCCGCAAGTTGGACAAGTCTGCGCTAAAGTTTTCTTTGGGTATTGTTACGAAGGCTGGTTGCGGAGCAAGAGGTTGGGAGTTTACCACTGTGCCCTCAGGGAGGAAGAGCTGGCCCGTGTCACCTTGGGCAAGCTCATGATATGCCAAGCAGAGCTTCCTACTTTCTTTGACTACAGCTCTCACAATTCTCCCAACCGGCATAGCCATTGGTCAGAATCCTACTACGTCAGAATGAGGTCACAATCTGGTCTGTATCTCTGCAAACTGAGAGGCAGTTAACAGTCAGGCTGAGCATTCTGTTGTGTTTTGGATGTAAGAGTTATGCCTTTTCAGCAAAGGCTCCAGCAGAAAGAAGCACAGCAAGCAAAGCAAGTCTTCTTCAGAGGCACTTTACTTTAGACAAAATAAAGAAAACAGCAGCAGACGTGCACTCCTACACACCCATTCTAACCCACACCAACTGTGCTGGCATTTTTCCTTATATACAGGACCGAGACGCCTATTTACATAATCTCTGACGAGCTGCAGCTGTAGTGAGCTACAGCTGCCTTCCAAGAATGGCTTCCAGAAGCTCAGGGAACAAATGCAGGTTTGACCAGACCACAACACTCCTCCCATTTGTTTCTGAGTTTCTGGTCTTTTTCTCTGTTATATCACACTTGCACTGGTTGACACATACATTGTTCACAGTACATTTTGTATATATACAAAACTTCATTTGGTTAAGGTATACTGTACAGATACATTTCGTTTAAATATTGTACATATTACATCATATGCATTTCATACCCATCATCTGTATACCTTTATTGAATTTGGGTTCTGACAGAGGTTTTGTCAGTATGTCTGCCAGATTGTCTTCTGCTGGACAGTAGTTCAAGGTAATTATTCCTTCTTGTACCATTTGCCTAACATTGTGGTACCTAATGTCCACATGTTTGCTCCTGGTTTTCACCTTTTCGGAGCTGGCTAATTTGATACATGCCATATTGTCCTCATAGACAATTATTGGTTCCTTTTGGTCTATGCCTAGATCTGTTAACAATTGTTTGATCCATACTAGACTTGTACATAGTTGCGAAAGTGATGCAAACTCAGATTCACATGTAGATAAGGCTATATATGTTTGTTTCTTTACAGACCAATCAACTAAAGTGTTTCCAAACATTGTGGCATTACCAGACGTGGACTTTCTGTCCTCTGTGTCATTTGCCCAGTCACTATCTACATAACACTTAATCGTTAGTGCACCCACTGGTGTAATATTCATTTTCAGATCTGTTGTACCCTTTAGATACCTTAAAACTCTTTTTAGATCTGTCCAGTTTTTGTGACTTGGGTTATTGGAATACCTGCTTAGTATGTTAATTGCATTGCAAATATCAGGCCTTGCCCATATGGCTATTTGCTGCAGGCTGCCTAATAAGGACTTGTATTGTTCTACGTGAGGAAATTGTTCAGTGTTTTCCTCTGTAACTTGGCTTCCTACCGTCATAGGAGTTCTAGCCGGCTTACATTCTGACATTCTCCATGTTTCTAGGAGTTGTTTGATTTTCTGGGTTTGATGCAGAGCAAACCCCTTTTTTGGTATTGTTTCTATCTCTACACCCAGATATTGTTTTACTGGACCTAGTGCTTTTAAAGTAAAAGCTTTCTCTAGGCATAGTGCCGTGTGTTCTATTTGCTGTACATCAGCACTCATTATTAGGAGATCATCAACATAACAGATCACTATTGTTTGGTTAGTACCTGTTCCTTTAATAAATAGACATGCATCTGCTTTTGTGGCTTTAAAGCCCAAACTTTCCAATTTTGCTTTTAGATGTAGAGCCCATCTTCCAGCTGATTGCCGCAGCCCATATATCGAGCGATTCAGGTGGTATACTTTATGCTCTGTGCCTACTCCTGGTAGCTCAAAACCGGGTGCTTGTTCCATATATAAATTTTCCTCCAGTGTGGCATTCAGATATGCTGTTTGTACATCGTAGTGATGCACGTGCCACTGTCATTGGGCTGCCAGTGCTAGAACATAACGAATAGTCTGAGCTGCTACTGTAGGCGAAAATATTTCCTCATAGTCAATATGTTTCTTCTGGGAAAATCCCTTGGCTACTAAGTGGGCCCAGTATATGGGATCTGCCCCCTCCTGGGGCTTGATTCTGTATACCCATCTGCAGCCTATTGCTTGCTTTCCTGGTGGTAGGCTGCAGGGGGTGAAGACACCAAGTGTCTTCATGGCATGCATCTCTTGATGCATTGCTTCAAACCACTTTTTCCTTTCACTGACTGGTAACTCGAGAATGTCCTCATATTTTTTGGGTTCAAGCTGTACATTATATGCCACAGCTTCCCCTATAACGAACCATTGGGGTGGTACACCCCTTGTCATTCTTGGTGGGAGTTCTCTTTTCTGTACTATGGGGCTGTGCTCAATAGGCGGTGTTGCCTCCTGTTTTATAGCTTCTGGAGTCACAGAAGGGGTTAAGGGTTTGTATTCCTCATCCCCGCTATCTGCTTTTGCTGGGAGAGATTGACTTGGCAACTCACTCTCTCTCTCCTGTAATGTGAAGGGCATGTCTGAGGTAGGGAAATAAGTTTCTTCTATTTGAGGTAATAGCTCCTGTTCACAGAAATTTGCAGATCTAGATATCACTATACCACGCTTATCTTTGGTTAGGAATCTATAACCTTTAGTAAAAGGAGAGTATCTGACACACAAAAGTCTTTGAGTTTTGGGGGCACCTTTCTTTCTTTGGGATTTTGGTATGTGTACAAAAGCACTAGCACCAAAACATCTTAAGTAGGATAGGTCAGGTGTTTTCCCATATAGCAAGTTATAGGGAATGTTATCTATAGATCTACTATATATGCGATTAGTCAAATGTGTAGCACATTGCAAAGCCTCCCCCCAAAATGCTTGACCAAGCCCTGACTGGGTTAGCAAAGCATCTTTCATGACCTGTAGTACTCCTGCTTTTCTTTCAGCAACAGAATTCTCGGCAGGTGAATACGGATTTGTGGTCCGATGTTGGATTCCTGTCTTTTCAAGCCAGGATTGCATAGCAATGCCCATAAATTCTCCTCCTCTATCGGTTTGTAATTGCGCCACCTTGTGGTTGAATCGGCGCTCTACCATATGAACCCAACCTCTAAATTTCTGAAATGCCTCCTTCTTTTCTTTCAGTAGGTAACAGAATACAAAACGTGAGTAATCATCAATTATCAACAGAAAATATCTGGCCCCTCCCATTGTTGCTTTGAATGGACCTACTATATCTGCATGGACTAATTCAAAAAGTCTCAGTGACTGACTGTCACTTTTCTTGCTCACTGGGGCTTTACGTGATTTTACTTGTTTGCAAGTGTGACAGTCCACATAATTATGGCACTCTTGCAAGCGGATACCACGGGCCAATTCAGCTGTTTTCTGAATATATTTATAATTTAAGTGAGCTAGGCGATTATGCCACAGATGTGCACATGCTTTATGGGTTTCTTTATTTGTGCACAATGCTCTAGCCATCTCAGCCTTTGGAGTGGCTTCGAGGACAAAGAGATTGTCTCTCATTGGCACCTTTATACACTTGCCCCCTTTTGTGATATTACATGTTTTCCCTTTAAATTGCACAGTGAACCCGTCCTGCAACAGGCATGACACACTTAATAAACTTTGTTTGAGGGGGTGTACACAGAAAGCGTTAGATACTACAGCTTGCAAACCAGGTACATACACTTTACCAGTCCCTTTAACTTTTGCAGAGGCTCCATCAGCTAAGCTCACGTGAGTCCTCTCGGAGGGATTCAAACTGATGTATCGTGTCGGGTAACAGCAAATGTGACAGCTGGCACCACTGTCAATTAGCCATTGTCCTTCCTCTGGGTGTGTGTTCTCACCACTGCAACTTTGCCTCGTCTTGCAGTCTTCCCATGGCATTTTGACTCTTTAGACGGGCAGTAGCGCTGAATGTGAGAGGTCGAGCCGCAGCAATAGCATCTCCGTGTTGCATATACGTGCGGTGTCTCTTCCTTCTCCGATGTCCTCGCTGTAGAGGGATGGGCTTTTCCCCTCTTCCCTTCCTGTTTTTGCTCTTGTCGTTTCTCCTCCTCCTCCAGCAATCGGCTGGTGAGATACTGAAGGGTTAATGTGTTCTCTGGTATCGCCTCCAGGGTCAGAGCAAAAACATCCCAGCTGCAATCTAATGAGCCCAGCACAATTAGCACTTTCTGCAGCTCAGGAATGTTCACTCCTACGTCCTCTAAATCTTTGAGTGTCCGCTTCATGAGACGTAGATGTGCTCGTAAATCACCTCCAAGCTCTAATTTCGTGTTGTAGAGGCGTCTGGACAGGCTTATTTTCGAGGCCACAGACTGGCGTGTGTAGATTTCTTTGAGCGTGTCCCAACATTGTTTTGCTGTGGTCAGGCCTCATATGTGCACAAGCAGTTCATCGTCCATGCTTAAGCCGATATGGGCTTGTGCTCTCTCATCTTTTTGAAGATTTTCTCCCGTTAAGGGGGTGGGTGTTGCTTCTATTACTGACCATAACGACTCCCTCTTCAGTAACAGACGCATCTTGTGGGACCATGCTGCATAATTTGTCTCGGTGAGGCGACAGACTGGATAAGGAGTAGTCTGTTGAATTATAGCTGGCACCTGGACTGGTGCTCTCGCTCCTACAGACACCTCTGGTCCATCGTCTGTGTCCGACATTCTGTCGCTGTTTTCTCACCAAAGCCACTTACTGCTCTCAACAGCTTTTCTCTTGTTGTTTGCAGCATTCAGAAGCGTAGGCTGTACCCATAACCTGTTGTGTTTTGGATGTAAGAGTTATGCCTTTTCAGCAAAGGCTCCAGCAGAAAGAAGGACAACAAGCAAAGCAAGTCTTCAGAGGCACTTTACTTTAGACAAAATAAAGAAAATAGCAGCAGACGTGCACTCCTACACACCCATTCTAACCCACACCAACTGTGCTGGCGTTTTTCCTTATATACAGGACCGAGACACCTATTTACATAATCTCTGACGAGCTGCAGCTGTAGTGAGCTACAGCTGCCTTCCAAGAATGGCTTCCAGAAATTCAGGAACAAATGCAGGTTTGACCAGACCACAACACATTCATCTGTTCATGATGGATCTTCCTGTTAGGTCAAGGTGAGGGTTGAAGGTGGGCTTCATGACCTGTTAACAGCTACGGTGTCATAGTGGATAATGTGTCCGGCAGGAATTCAGGAGGCCTTGAGTGAGGAACCTAGAGGAGTGGATAGGAGCTTAAAATATAAATTTATACTGAAAAGATTCAAGGTCCGATTGTACTAATAATCAGCTACCCATTTTCTTTAAGGATGTTCCTGAAATTATTAATACCTGAGTGTCAATTAAGCTATTGATAGGCAAAATATGTCCTGTGACTGAGGATTTCATCCTTCAGGTAAAGAGTGATCCTCAGGGTTTGGTATCTGTGTCTTTCCTTTTCTACTGGAAGCAGGCTTTCGGGTCTCGCTAAAGGTTTCTTTAGGTATTGTTATGAAGGCTGGTTGTGGAGCAAGAGGTTAGGAGATTTCCAACTGTGCCTTTAGGGAGGAAGAGCTAGCCCGTGTCGCCTTAGGCAAGCTCATGACATGCCAAGCAGAGCTTGCTAAAGTTGCTTTCTTTGACTACAGCTCCCGCAATTCTCCCAACCTGCCTAGCGATTGGTCAGAATCCTACTACGTCAGAATGACGTCACAATCTGGTCTATATCTCTGCAAACTGAGAGGCAGTTAACAGTCAGGCTGAGCATTCATCTGTTCATGATGGATCTTCCTGTTAGGTCAAGGTGAGGGTTGAAGGTGGGCTTCATGACCTGTTAACTGCTATGGTATCATAGTGGATAATGTGTCAGGCAGGAATTTAGGAGGACTTGAATGAGGAACTTATAGGAGTGGGTATCTTAAAATATAACTTTATACTGAAAATATTGAAGCCCCCCTTGTGCTGATAGTCAGCTACCCATTTTCTTTAAAGATGCTCCTGAAATTATTAATACCTGAGTGTCAATTAAGCTATTGATCGGCAAAATATGTCCTGTGACTGAGGATTTCACACTTCAGGGCACGAGTGATCCTCAGGGTTTGGGATCTGTGTCTTTGCTTTTCTACTGGAAGCAGGATTTCGGGTCATGCTAAAGCAGGGGTGTCCAACCTTTCACCTTCCCTGGGCCACATTAGAAGATGAAAATTTGGTTTGGGCCACACATACATTTGGTTTGGGCCGCATGGGGGGACAGCCCTAGCCATCCTCCACAGACCCGCTCCAAGCACGCTTACTGGCAGCTGCGATCTCAGACAGCAGAGGCTGCCAGCTTTGACTCCTGCGGCCTTAAGGGTGCTGGGAGGGGGTCCACCTATTGACGGGGATGGCGCAATGCAGTCACGCAGCCCCCCTGTCCTGTGCCCCTCCCACTCCTTCCTTCCCTCTTCCCCCCTCTACTGTTGTGACATGCCCCGGCCACATTCCAGCCGCAAGTGCCGGCAGTGTGACTTGAAACTTTGGAATTTCTTTAAAAATAAAAAATTGCACTGGGCCACATTATGAGCTGACCTGGGCCACATGCAGCCCTCGGGCCACAGGTTAGACAAGCCTGGTTTAAGGCATTGGTGTGCATCCAGTTTTTTTTAATATTTTTTTTTAACATAAAGGGTGACAAAGGAAAAGGGGAGTTGGGATTTGTAAGGGAGAGGGATTTGTGAGGAAGAGGGGAAACTATGACATACTAATATCCAATCTATACCTATTGCCATATCAAATTTGAAATCATTCTATTTACTCTTTTCTGTCTTGTATGTAAAGTTCTCATTTCACTATATATATTCAGCTGCTACCTGTTGATTCAGTCCATTTATAAAATAAGTCCCATCTTTCTGTTGCCTTTTGCAGGGGTTGATCTTTCATAACTTCTGATAAGATGTCCATTTCGGCTATTTCCCATATCTTTTCAATAAGATCTTCTTGTTCCGGTACTGCTGGGCTTTTCCAATTTCTAGCATACATAATTCTGGCTGCTGTAATAATATATATAACTATATGTTCCTTTGACTTATCTATGTTATCGGGTATCATACTTAATAGAAACAATTCTGGGATTAGTGGTACTTTACAAAGCAAAATTTGTTGTAACATAGCATGTACTCTTTTCCAATATTTTTTCGCTACCCCACACGACCACCACATGTGATAATAACTTCCCATTTGTGTTTCACATTTCCAACACTTATTTGATATATCAGTATACATCTCTGACAGTTTTTCTGGGGTCATATGCCACCTATAGAACATCTTATATATATTATCTTTAAAATTAACCAATCTTGTGAGCTTTATGTTATTTTGCCATATTTTCAGCCATTGATCAATATCAATGTTGTGCCCTATATTTTGTGCCCACTTAATCATAGGTTCTTTAACCATTTCCTCTTGCATTTGAATTTCCAACATATAATTATACATTTTCTTAACAATTTGTTCTTTTGAACCCAATAACAATTTATCGAAGATAGTTTGTTCAAAGTAGAAACCCTCTATTTTATCTTTTGTATATCTAGATTCCAGCTGAATTCTAGGCCACCAGTCTAAATAAACATTCTGCGACTCTAATTCCTCTTTAGACCTTAATTCACCGTCCTTTTTTAATAGATCTTGATATCTTAGAAGATTTGCTTTTGTCACAAGATTGGGTTGTGTAAAGGCTTCTATCGGTGACACCCATGCAGGTGTTTTGTAATAAACTTCTTCTGTAATCTTTCTCCACATTCCCAGTAAAGCTTTCCTTATCATATGTGAATTACATATTTTTTTGTTCTTTGTCCTTTTTATACCATAAATAAGCATGCCAACCTAATTGCAAATCATGTCCTTCCAAGATAAGTAATCTATCATTTTCTAGAGTTATCCATTCTTTTATCCAATCTAGAAAACAAGCTCTATAATACAAAACCCAGTGAGGAAGACCAAAGCCACCCCTCTGCTTAGCATCTTGCATTGCCTTAATTTTAATTCTTGGTTTTTTACCTTGCCATATAAATCTCATAATTATCTTATTAAATTCTTTAAAAATGACTGCTTTAATATGATAGGAATTGACTGAAATAAAAATAAAAATTTTGGCAAGATAGTAATTTTAATCGCCGCAATTCTTCCCAACAACGATAGTGTAATTTATCCCATTTCTCCAAATTGTTCTGTATCTCCTTCATTAATTTCATGTAGTTGTCTTTGAATAATGTGCTTGTCTTCTTTGTGATTTGTATTTCTAAATATCGATTTTCTTCTCCTCTTGGAAGTTCGTCTTCTCTATTAACTCTTGTCGTTCCTGTTCTCTCATGTTCTTGGTAAGTAATTTAGTCTTCTTTTGATTTATTCTCATTCCTGCCATGTCGCCAAATTTTTTTAACACTGTCATTAAGTCTTCTATTGAATCCAATGGTTCTTCCAGTATAATAACTAAATCATTCGCAAAGGCCTGGAGTTTGTAGACTTGACCTTTCACTTTTAATCCTTTCAATTCCTTTTTATTTCTAATTTGTTCGTTAAGTATTTCCAGAGTCAAAATAAATAGGAGTGGGGAGAGTGGACACCCCTATCTAGTACCTTTCTGTATTTGGATTTCTTTTGATAATTCGCCATTGATTCTTACTTTTGCCTTTTGTTCAGTATATATTGCTTTGATTAGTTTCATAAATCTTTCTCCAACCTGCAGTGTTTCCAATGTGTGTATCATAAAATTCCAGTCAAGATTGTCGAAAGCTTTCTCCGCATCCAGGAATATCATGGCCATCTGTTTCTCCGGGTGTGCTTCGTTGCATCCAGTTGGGTAAAGAGCAAGTTAAATGAATGATTTGCTCTCCTTCAGTCAAACTTAAGTTGGATGTAAAATGAGCCTTTGGGAAGCTGAAAGAGAGGGACCAATGCAACTAACACAGGGTAAGAAGGGTGTGTTGCACACCTCAAGTGATTCCTGTGGGAAATGCATAGGTTGTCAGAACCAACTTAGAGCAACCCTAATGCTGCTTTCATGGTAAGTGAGATACAGTGGTGCCTTGCTTAACAAAAGCATCGTATAACAACGAATCTGCATAGTGATCCCTTTTTCAGGATTGCTAATGCGGAGGCATAGCGTCGGTCCCTATGGCAAAAATTTGAATAGCGACGATCGGTAAGCATTTCGCTTACCGATCTTCGCTTTGCGATGCTCGCGGATCAGCTGTTCGGTGGTTACAAAATGGCCGCCGGAAGCCCTGAAATGGCCACGTGCAGCGTTTTCGCGCCCTCCCCTCGCTTACCGAGGGTGCAAAAATGGCTGCCGCTATGGAGGAAACTTCGCTGAACGGTAAGTTTAGGGCCCATTGGAGCGCATTAAACAATGGGTTTTTACATTCCGTTTAGTGATGTTTTCACATAGCGAGGGTTAATCCGGAACAGATTAACCTCGCTATGTGAGGCACCACTGTACTTGAGAATTGGTTTTAATATTTCAACATCCCCGGTGAGTTTTCATGGCTGAGCAGAGATTCGAACCCAAGCCTCCTAAATCCTAGTCCATCCCTCTCTCCACTATAGTCATTACACTGGGTATAATGGTTTAGATTACTACACAGCCGCCCCGAGTAGACATGGTCTAGAGGGGCGGGGTAAAAATCAAATAAATAAATAAATAAATAAATAAATGTAAACTCACCCTATTGCTCCTTCCTCCATCCAGAACAAGCAGTTTGGCTGATGATGTAGGTCACAACATAGTACTCAGCAGTTGCCACTACAAGCCAATGAAGATGGAGCCTTATACTCTTCCCAGGAGGCATTACATGGTAGTTATAGTGTCTGGGGCTAGTTGAGCCAGCACTGTATGACTCTGTAGCTGCTGATTGGGCAGCAGCATCTATTACAAGTGAACTTTTGTTACTGGGAGCTGCAGTCAAGAACTAGAAACAATTGCATCTCCCTAGCTGTGACTGCCTGCAAGCTATTTTATAGTTTCCTTTTTTTTTCTTACCACTGTAATTTTTTTAAAAACCACATTACTCACCACCATACATTGCAACAAGGAGGTATATGGAAGTTATTTAACACAAAATTAACCAGGAAATGTTTTTGTGTTTTTTTGGGGGGGGGGGCTTCAAAATAAGAACTTGCTTTTTAGTACAGCTTCAGCTAGGCAGCTTATGTCTATTAACTGCCTTTGATTGTTCCCCTGAACCATCCCGTCTTAATTCAGATATTTCAGATTTCTATATTTTGGATTTCTCTGGAGTATTTCCTAGGCAGAGAAAGAAGGGAGATTTGCCTGTTTCAAGATAATGTCATATGGTTATTAGAATTATCAGTTATCTTTCCTGAATATTTCCAATCCTGGTTTTTATAACAAAAATCAGCAGCTTCCTCTCCAGATCTGCATTATGAAAGCCCAAGGGAAAGTGCATTTTTAATCTCTCCCTGCCCTCCACCCTCCCTCCACCCCCAGCTACATTTCAGCCACCTGGACTTCCCGTCCTCCCTATGGATCTCTCCAGTTCTGGAAGCAATGAACTGTTTGCCTCCCAGAAGGGTGGCTTGACTCTCCAATTCCTCATGGAGAAGGGTGTCAACTCATTGCTTAGTGAAAGTCATGACAGGCAGTGTCTCACACACTCCAGACTCAATTTCACATTGGACTCAAACATGCACCATGCAATTTGCAGATCCCTACCCCCAACACCATCCCCCATCGTGGTCAAGCTGCACCAAGACAGCTGCCTGTTGCTACTCAGTAGCTGGTCAGATCCCACTAAATGCTTGTCAAGTTGCCCTAAAAAAAACTGAAAGTGAACCATTTAAATTACATTTGTTGAAAGATCCTTGATGTCTGTTCCTGCTTTCCATTTTATTCACAGCTAGGAAATACTACTGTAAAATGTTTCCAACTCTCCCCATCCTACCTAAGGGCCGGTATGCATTAACTGGATTCCGATGAGTCTGCTCACCATATGTTTTCAAGGAGAACAGTGCTGTTCTCTTTCTGTACAATGATGGTGAAGAGAGATTATCTATTTACTTCCGGTTTCATTTGAAAGTGAGATATTTTTCAGGGTTAGACTAGGAAGAATAAAAAGAATAAAAGAATATTTTATTATTTTATTGGAAAATATCATGGCATATGTTTTAAAGAGCAACAGGACAAGAAGATTGGCAGACTCTAAGAACCAGCCAGTTTGGAAGAAACATAGTTGTATAGATTCAGGAAGACAAAACAAGTCTCACTGGTGAGTTTTAAACTCCTGGCCTCATTATTTGTCCTGTGTTTATGTTTACAACCAGGACCAGCAAAAGACATTTGGTTCCATGAATAGGACGATGCTAAAATAATCTCACTGGATTGGCAGTTAAATTTTATTGGCAATAAAATAGCATCCTCTTCTAGACCAAGGGGCAGTTGGCCAGTTTGTGAGGCATATATAGTTTTGTCAACCCACAGAGAAAAACGGTCAGAGAGATTTTAGGGGAATCCCTGTTGCCCTCCAGCATCTGTTATTTCAGGCTGTTGCCTAATACTGCCTGATGGTTTATCACTTTTCTTACAAGACTTCCATAGCTGAACCATAGCACTGAAGCATGCTCTGGAAATTTGCCCCAGGATGCCACATCTTGGATTTCTGCATAGTGTTCAAAAGCATTTCTAGATACTAAGACGAAGAGATACTTTTTCAGTTATGATCTTCAGAATACATAGCACTATTCAGACTACAGTATTAAAAAGAAGGCATCCAGTGACCTTGATAAGCAGCAGTGTTCAGGCCTTTTCACATATGAGATTTAAAGCAACTCCTTCCTCAAGAAGGCTCTTAATAGAAGACCTGTGGGCAGAATGTCCACACACACAATTAGTGCCCCGCCTTCACTTTCTCTTCCCTATAAAAAGATAAACAGCCATTTGTGTAAGTAGCATGAGAAAAGGTCAAAGATAGTTTGAGCATTTTGTGAAAAAATGCCCCAAATTCTGGGATAGGGTAATGACAGCCTAGCATCTTTTTCTGGCATTACAATCTTGACTTAATGAAAGGTTACCATCACAAAATGAGTAGTCAGTGATCACAGAATGGCTGACCAAAGCGAATTAGCCAGTCAGAAGCATTAAGGAAACAGGGCAATGGCCAATCCCAATCCCCCATCCTTTGTATTGGCAGGAACCAGCAGGGAGAGAATGGCTGCAGTGACGATTAAATAATGTTAGCCAGATACATGAGGGTTGTTAATGTTATTTTCATGTTGTTACTGTTAAGCATCTGAAGAGGCTGGCACATGGTCTCCACCTACATTAAGTAAGCATAGGAGGTATGCCTGTGAGTCTTATATTTTCCACTATAGACTGCCAAGAGAAAGACTAATGTAGTTCAGTTGGCAGAAAATTTTGGGGACCATTTCTTCCACTGCTTCAGAAGAATTGGGCTGCACTCCATGAAAGCTTGTTGGTCTTTAAAGTGCCTCAAGACTATTTTCTGGTTTTGCTGCAACAGACTAATATGGCTATTCCTCTGGAAATTTCAGCAGTGTGACTGTATTCTCAGATTTCAAGAGAATGGAGGGAGGGGGCTGAAAGAATCATTTAGCCAACCCCCACCCCCACCCAGTGCAGGAATCTATAGCTAAAACATCCTGGACGGATGGCCTCCAATCACTATCTAAAAACCTTTAGTGAAGGAGATAGTCCATTAGCTTCCAATGTAATCTGTTTCATTGTCAAATGCCTGAACTCATCAGGATGTCTTTTTTAATGTTTAGTATGAATCTCCCTTTGTGTCACTTGAGTCCCATTAATTCAAAAGAAACTTAAATTATGTTTTTCTTAAAGTGCCAAAGATCTCTTTCAGTTGCTTGGGCTGCATGCATCATATTTTTGTTGTGCATGGTGGAATTAATCTCAAATAATGTCAGAAATGTAAGTCAGCTAGGGGGAGATAAACAAGGAAAAGTCCCCCAGTTGCTCCCAGTCTCCTGGTCAAAGGAATTAAAGAGAGCTGGTGGTATTAACAGTAGTCTATCTACCGCCAGGTCCCAGGGAGGAACTTGACCATGCACATCTTTCTCACTCAGATAGTGTTAAGCAGCTGTCTCCAACCAAAAGAATTCCCCTCTCAAAGGTAGATGGCAAAACAGACCAAATTCTAGGCCTTCTGCTGCTGCAAGATTGTCCTAGAAATTTCCAAGTAATTCTAGGTAATTCTAATATTAGACAAAATTTAAAAGAACAAAGAAACGGGTATTGGGATCTTGCTGGGTTACCGCGCTCCCCGCAAGCCAGCCATTTCCCTACTGGAGTTGGTGGACTTTGTCTCTGTACCATTGTTGAGATCCCCAAAGCTGTTGGTTTTGGGTGATTTCAACATTCACATGGAGGCAGAGACATCTGGGCCAGCTCTTGAATTCCTGGAAACCATTGCTTCCTTGAACATGTCCCAACATGTCAACGGCCCCACCCACGTGGGTGGTCACATGTTAGACCTGTTTTTTTCCACCAACTGGAGTGAGTGTGGTCTGATGGTGACTGACCTTGTGTCGGTCCCCTTGTCATGGTCAGATAACCACCTAATAAAATGTAACCTCTTAATGGCTCTCTCCCCTCGCATGGAGCAGGGACCTATTTCTATGGTCCACCCTCGGAGGCTACTGGATCCTGTAGGATTCCAGGATGCCATGAGAGGAGTTACAGCTGACCTGGCTGGTGCTCCTGTCGGGACTCTGGTTGATGGCTGGTTTACCGCCGCCACCAGGGCTATAGATACGATTGTGCCTAAACGCCCTCTCCAATGCAGAGCTCGGCCTGCTCCCTGGTTTAACCAGGACCTACGAGTGATGAAGCAGCTTAGGAGAAGGCTAGAGTGCAAGTGGAGGAAGAACCCGATGGATTATAATTGGATAGCTGTCAGGATCACAACTAACCTTTACCTGGCCAAGGTAAAGACTGCTAGCCATGCATACTTCGCTAACTGGATAAGTGAAGCTTCAAATCAGCAGGCAGAGTTATTCCGTATAGCTCACGACTTATCCAGAATTGGTCTGAGTGATGGGCCTCCCCCAGTATTTCACTGGACCAATTTGCAGCATTTTTAAAATCTAAAGTGGAGGCCATCCACCGGGAGCTCTCTCGAGCAGAGATGTCCAGCGCTCCATCTTGCCCGGTGATTTTCAATCTCTTTCAGCTGTGACGCCGGATACTGTGGGCAAAGCAAAGCAAAGCAAAGCCTGCTGCTTATAAACTGCCCCATAGCGGTATATAATTATGCAGGCTACACATTGCCCCCCCCAGCAAGCTGGGTACTCATTTTACCGACCTCAGAAGGATAGAAGGCTGAGTCACCCTTGAGCCAGCTACCTGGGATTGAACCCCAGGTCGTGAGCACAGTTTTGGCTGCAGTACAGCAGTTTAACCACTGTGCCACGAGGCTCCTAAGCGCTTGACAAAGTGCTTGATCGCTGTCGTGCCACCACCTCCTCCCTTGACCCTTCCTTGGCCTGACTAATCAAACAGCCAGGCCCATAACAACAGAATGGGCCACAGCAATAATTATTGGGTCTTTCCTTGAGGGCAGGGTTCCTCTGCCCTCAAGGAGACACTCATTAGGCCTATAAGGAAGAAACCTAATTTGGCAGGGAACAAAATTGGCAATTATAGGCTCGTCGCCAACCTTTCTTTCATTAGCAAAGTGGTGGAGAGGGTGGTGGCTGACCAGCTTCAGGCTCATTTGGATGAAACAGATGCCCTGGATCCGTTTCAGTCGGGCTTCAGGCTGCGCCATGGTACAGAAACGGCATTGGTCACCCTGTGTGATGACCTGTTGAGGGAGGCTGACAGGGGCAAAACATCTCTGTTGGTCCTCCCCGACATCTCGGCGGCATTCAATACCATAGACCATGGTATCCTCCTGGGGAGGCTCTCCGGGTTGGGAATTGGTGGCCATGCACTTGCAAGGCTCCGATCCTTCCTCGAGGATCGTCCTCAGAAATTACAGCTTGGGGAGAGGTTATCAGCCCCGTGGACCCTCAGTTGTGGGGTTCCACAGGGCTCAATCATTTTCCCAATGCTGTTTAATATCTATATGAGGCCGCTGAGTGGCATCATCAGGGGGTGTGGGGCATCGTGTCATCAGTAAGCTGATGACACCCAGCTCTATGTCTCCTTTTCACTAACTGCAGGAGATGCCGTTCTGTGCCTTCAGCGCTGCCTGGAGGCTGTACTGCAATGGATGCAGGAAAATGAGCTGAGGCTGAACCCGGACAAGATGGAGGTCCTGAAGGTGACTGTCCCCACTGTCAGTGGTTTGGGAAACTCCCCCTCGTTGGGGGGGTGACTTACCGCAAAGAGTGGGGTTCGCAGCTTGGGGATCCATCTGGACCCGGGGCTTACCATGGAAACTCAGGTGGCGTCAGTGGTCCATACCGCCTTTTTTCATCTTCGGCACATAGCCCAGCTGCAACCCTATCTCGATGTTGGGGCGCTCACTACCTTGGTGCATGCGCTTGTAATCTCAAGACTAGACCACTGTAATGCGCTCTACATGGGACTACCTTTGAGGTTGATGTGGAAACTCCAAGTGGTGCAGAACGCGATAGCCAGACTCCTCAGTGGAGTGAGAAAATATCATCATATTTCTCCTATTCTGGCTGAATTGCACTGATTGCCCATTCAGTTCCACATTGACTTCAAAGTTTTGATGCTTACGTATAAAGACCAAAACAGTTTAGGGCCTCAATATTTGGCAGAACGCCTACTCCCACCGTATCACCCGATCGAGTCAGGAGGTGAGGCTGAGGAGCCTGACACCGAGGGAGGCCCAGAAGGAAAAGAAGAAGAAACCGGGCCTTCTTGGCGGTAGCTCCTCGCCTCTGGAACCTTCCTCCAGAGATTCGTGCGGCCCCTTCGCTGCATATCTTTAAAAACCAATTAAAAACCTGGATGTTTATGCAGGCCTTCCCTCCAGTTAATATTTGACTTTCTCTTCTTAATTTACCTTTTGCTACTTCCTTTCCATCTTGAAGAACTTGCTTACTGATGTAAAAATTTCTTGTTATACCTGTATATTGTTTTTATGTCTTTGGAAGCTGCCAAGAGCGGTCATAAGACCAGACAGGCAGGATATTTATTAAATAAATAAATAAATAAATAAATAAATAAATAAATAAATAAATAAATAAATAAATAAAATAAACTAAACTCACTTGCTTTGATGGGACCCCAAATAGCAAGGAGTCTCTACAATATGCCTGCACAACTTGCAACCTATCAAGCTAAATGTTACCTACTAGATTAGAAGACACTGGACAACTCAACTCTTTTTGTATTCCCAACTAAAAGCAGGGTACAAAAGCAGGGTATTAATTCTGTAGCTGGTAAATTTTGTTCATTACGGTGATTAACTAATGATGTATGTCTACTGTACAACATTCCTCATCACTTCAGACATAAATGTTTCAGCCCATCAGGTGAACCACTGAAGGCAGCAGCTAGGTATACGAGTGGCGATCATTTGTAAAGCACTAGACACAGAAGCATCTTCTTGCATACTCAAAGATTTATTATGACAGAGAAGGGCAAAGGTCATGTATTTAAGTAAATTAGAAAAGACAAATAAATATTTAGATTCCTTTTCAATTATTTGTTGAATACCATTAAAATAACTGACTAGGATAAATAACACCCCATTCTCTCACATTAATAGCATTTGCCTTTCCACTACTGATGCTTAATTTGCTGAGGGAGACTAAACTATATCCAGATGCAAATTCATAGAAATGGAAGAGCATTAAAAGAAGAGCAGGACAGTTGGAGGAGTTTTAGTGGGTCTCCATGACTCAATGCGTGCATAACTATGGCCCCAACATTTCCTTTTATGTACCACTAGCACATTGCACTGGAGAACATGGTTCTTTTCTTTGTGCCTGTTGAAGCCTGGGTTCTTTAGATGCCAATTCCACCATTCAAAGGCAAAATCACAGTTTCCTCACTAATGAAGAGGGGGAGTGTCAACAGGTCGCTCAGGAGCAAATGTCTTTGCTATGACATATAACCTAATTTATATTGAGCCCTGCATGCTTGCAGTGGAGCGGCTGGATAGCATTTCCCCAGCAGTAATCTACTATGCTTTGCAAGCTGATGAGATTTACCCTCCATTTCCTTAAGGAAAGGGAGGACATCTGGCACAACTGAGAAACCAGCAGGTAGGGGTGTGTGTGTGTGTGTGTGTGTGTGTGTGTGTGTGTGTGTGTGTGTGTGTGTGTGTGTGTGTGTGCGTGCGTGCGGGCGGGCGGGCGGGCGGGCGTGCGCGTGCGTGTGTGTGTCTGTGTGTGTGTGTGTGTGTGTGTGTGTGTGTGTGTGTGTGTGTGTGTGTGTGCATCCACACACACAAAGTCTGATCACCTGAATAAGCCTTTGCTCATACAATAATGTGCCAAAAACAGGAGCAACTAAAATGTACCCCTTTGGGAGTATCTGTAGGGAACTAATAATTGTAGTAATCATACCTAGGTATCTCTAGTGAGCCAGTTGTGCCAATATCCAGCAATTACTTATTGTTTTGCTTGTAAAATAAAGAGAACTGTTGATAGCATCTAATTAGAAAGGAGAAACTGGAACATGTTTAAGGGCACCTGCTAAATATATTCATGATACATATTTATTGAGGTGTGCTTGAAAAGTGCCTCTCCCTGGCTCCAGGCATATACAATATCTTAGAAATGAAGACATGTTGAATGTGGATTGGAGCAAAGCCAGAGTCCTTTCTCTGCACACCCAAACAGGAATTCTCCATCATCTGACACTCTCACCTAGTCAGCTCTCTCCACCAAAAATGCCCGGGGAAATGAATAGGCTTAGGAAATGTAGAGTCAGGCAGGCTGCAGATGCTTCCATTATAAAAATTACCAACCACCATCAATACACACCCAAAAAATATTGCTCTCAAACTAAAGTGTGTCTGCTAGCAAGAACTTGGAGGTAGTTTTTATGGCTTGATTACATAATGGAAATACTGACACAATCCTGAGGAGGGCAATGAGAACCACGCTCCTGTAAAGTTAAGCTGGACCCTTGGAAAAATGTTCATCTTAGTAAGAAGAGAGAAATATGACAAATTTTATAGAAGTCCTCCAATATTGGGGCTATTTATTTCACAATTAAAAGAGTTTGGGGTTTTGTTTTGTTTTTAGCCACTGGAGCATTTGTAGTAACTAGGCACTATAAATTTTTAAAAGGAATATTAGCAACAGCTCTACATACATGCTAATAATCTGCAGGTCAAACTGGAGAGCTGGGGATTACTGGACTTTGCTCCCTACATTTGATAGTGCATTTGGGTTGACAGTGCTCTCATCTTGTTAGCAGTCTATGGTTTCTTTAGTGTTGATCCCTCCTTTTCCTAAATAGGAATAATCCAGATCTTTCCTAGAAAACCTGCAACATTTTGGAGTGTGGTAGAGTGTGGAAAATCTACAGTAGTATTGAGCTATCTTGGGAGGTGGAGCTGTGATCACATGCTTGACTGGAGTTCAAGTGCCAAGAAGAAGAAATACATCTTAAAAATTAAGAAAAGGACAAGGCAGCAATTTCCCTTGGGAACAGGAAGATGAGGGACGTTGTGTATTTTTTTAAAAAAAATTATGGAGGTACTGTGGAAGGCAACTGGAAACCCCTTCTAAGCAGTCTATGTGTGTTTAAATTCTTCCTCAGCATGTACACGGTGCCTGCTCCAAAGAACCAGCTGGTTGCAAGGGAAGTTGCATCGTAAAAAGGTGAGATTAATCCCAGCTTTGGATCTTGTCTTTCCTAAATTGTACATGGATATATTTTTTTAAAAAAAGGAAAAAAAAAAAGAAAAACACCGATGGTCTCTTGGTTGGTGGACAAGAAAGAGGAAAGTGTGTAGTAAGAGACCAGTTTGACAATGGCAGAATATAGATACATTCCATTCTGTCCAATGCAAGAAGGTCTAAACACATCAATGGAAGGAGTCCCGTGGATGGCAGGAAGTTATATTTATTATGTTGAGGAGCAACAAAAGATAAAAGGTATGGCAACAAATGTAAGGGAAAAGGGGAGGTAATATTCCATAGATCTGCAGATTCAGATCTGAAATAGGCCCCAATTTTAAAAACTCTCCAAAGAGGCCCATCCATCCAGATCAAATGTTAATACATTCCTCAGAGGGAGTCTGTATAGGCACAACTCCATCCTTCAAAGAAACCAAACGCACAGTTACAAGATGGGGGATACCTGGCGCAGCAATACTACAAGCAAGAAGGATCTTGGAATTGTCATAGATCACAAGCTGAGTATGAGCCAACAGCGTGATGTGTTTCGCCATTTCAAAGTTAAGTTCCATTCTGTCTTCTTTTTGTAAAAACGTACCAAGTTGGTTAATGCCCACCCATTCACAGAGAGACACCAAGCAAGGAAAAATCCCAGAAGATGACTTCTTTTTCATCTGTTAACCACTTCATACCCAAAACACAAAGCAATTATCAAGGCTGTTTTTAGACAAGTGTAAACGTTAGTGAGCAGACAGGGTATCCTGTACACCAATGAATGCTGTAATTAGTACTGTCAATGTTTAGGCCATCCTATGCTATCTAAAGATTGGCATCCTTTTCCCTGCTGGTAACACGGGCACGATATTTTGCAGCAATATCAAGCCATTTCCTGATACTGTGCCATGGATACAGAAACACAATGTCCCACATTCATTAAAAGGGGGGCAGCAATGTGATATATTGGACAATATGCAGAATGTTTAGTATTGTTTTTATCTACAGATTTTGGCTATGTGACTACATTGAAGTTGGTCAAAGTGATGGAAAACTCCATTCATAGCTACCAGAAATACATAAGCCTGAGGAAGATGATTCAACATCCTTGCCAGGCACGTACACACACACTTTAACAGGTAAAGTACCCCTCAATTAGGCCACAGGCTGCCCCTGTTCACATTTATTTAATATTTACTTATTACATACATTTGTATGCTACCTGACTTACTGCAGTGCACTAAGGGTAATTAACAATGAACATAAACAATATCCTCCCCCAATTTCCAACAATATGATAAAGACAAACACAATTACACCAAATATTAAATTCCAATTTAATCTGAAGCACCAGGAAACCATTAAACTGGCTTGTTGTAGGAAATCCAGCTCTTAATAGAAAGTATGTATGCCCTTGACTGTGTGGACCACAGCAAAATATGGCAAGTTCTTAAAGAAATGGGAGTGCGTGACCACCTTATCTGTCTCCTGAGAAATCTATATGTGGGACAGGAAGCAACAGTTAGAACTGGAAATGGAACAACTGATTGGTTCAAAATCAGGAAAGGAGTACAACAAGGCTGTACATTGTCTCCCTGCTTATTTTACTTATATGCAGAATACATCATGCGAAAGGCAGGGCTGGAGGAATCCCAAACTGGAATTAAGATTGCCAGAAGAAATATCAACAACCTCTGATATGCAGATGATACCACTCTGACGGCAGAAAGTGAGGAGGAATTAAAGAACCTCTTAATGAGGGTGAAAGAGGAGAGCACAAAAATGGTCTAAAGCTCAACATCAAAAAATCTAAGATAATGGCCACTGGTCCCATCATCTCCTGGCAAATTGAAGGGGAAGGTATGGAGGCAGTGAGAGAGTTTACCTTCTTGGGTTCCATGATCACTGCAATGGTGACAGCAGCCATGAAATTAAAAGACGCCTGCTTCTGGGGAGGAAAGCAATGACAAATCCAGACAGCATCTTAAAAAGCAGAGACATCACCTTGCCAACAAAGGTCTGCATAGTCAAAGCTATGGTTTTTCCAGTAGTGATGTATGGAATTGAGAGCTGGACCATAAAGAAGGCTGACCATCGAAGAATTGATGCTTTTGAATTATGGTGCTGGAGGAGGCTCTTGAGAGTCCCTTGGACTGCAAGGAGATCAAACCTATCTGTTGTGAAGGAAATCAGCCTTGAGTGCCCAGAAGGACAGATCCTAAAGCTGAGGCTCCAATACTTTGGCCATCTCATGAGAAGAGAAGATTCCCTGGGAAAGACCCTGATGTTGAGAAAGTGTGAAGGCAAGAGGAGAAGGGGATGACAGAGGACAGGATGGTTGGACAGTGTCATCGAAGCTACCAACATGAATTTGACCAAATTCTGTGAGGCAGTGGAAGACAGGAGGGCCTGGAGTGCTCTGGTCCATGGGGTCATGAAGAGTTGGACATGACTTAACGACTAAACAACAACATGTATTTCCCCAATGTGAAGCCTTTTGGATCCCATCCAGAAAGAATCAGAAAAAAATGACCAGAAACCATAGAAAATGCTCAGAACCACAGTAAAACAAAATCAAACAAAGAATGAATTGAAAAGCTATTAAAGATTTGTATTCTTGGATTGCTCAATTATTCCTGGGAAAGTGAACTTTATTACATGAGGCACACTATGGCCCATTCACACATAAGATGAAAAGCTTCTTTTGAACTGAGATTTTAAAATGGGCATTCCCTTCCATCAACTTTTAAGAGTTAGTTCAGGAGAAAGTTAGGAAGCTACCATACTCTTCTCTCAGCCTATATTTCAGAAAGTTAAACTGAGAGGGAGGAATAGCCACTGTGTGCTCTAATCTGACTGGCTGTTGTTTGCTTTTAAAAAAGCACATTGCTATCTACAAAAGATGCAGTTCTTGAAGCAAACTAGAAACCAGTGCTCCATATGATATGTAAAAGCTTTACTTACTTACTTACTTACTTACTTACTTACTTACTTACTTACTTAACTTACTTACTTACTTACTTACTTACTTACTTACTTACTTACTTACTTACTTACTTACTTACTTACTTACGAACCAATGAACGAACGAACGAACTCAATTTATGAGTTCTCCAGAACATACGTATGTACGTACATTCTGGAGAACTCATAAATTGTTGCATTTCAATTTGTTCTTACAGACAGGCATGGTTGCCTCATGTTTTGGTAGAGGTTGGAAAGCAACAAAGGTTTGAGTTGCACTGTCAAATGCCTTTCCTTTCTGAAGGATGCTCTGGATTCACATATAGGTATCCTGGGGAAAGGAACAGAAGAGAGGTGTCTGGCTTTGACAAATATTTTATTTCTTTCCAGCTGCCTAAGGCGTATTTTCTAGTGGGTGCCAAAGGAGGTTTCTGGGGCTGGAACTGCATGTTTGCAGTAATCTGCAGCAAAGGTATTTACCATGGGTTATCTGTAAACAGGCACAAACCCACTTGCAAAACACACCCAGTTTTAAAGTGTACTAATATGAGGAATCCCTAGATTGTGCAAAGCAGCCATCATGAAGATCAAGACTTGGAAGGTGACTGTACAAACGGTGAAGGAATTGAGAATGAAATAGGGATGCATGCGGAGATGAGTGAGAAATCACATATGTCTGACAAGAGCCTACACAAACACAAGTGTGGACCTATAATAGGCCTTCTCTGTGTGACCATAACTCTCATGCTTTATGGGTATGGAACTGTACAGAGAGGGCTCTTTTCGAATATGACTCCTCTGGTTTCACACATGAAACCCCCAAGTCCCTGACCTGAATAGCTGAGCCATGGCAAGAGAAGGGCTTCTTCATCCCACTCCCAGGGACATTAAGCAGCACTCATTGAATCACTGCCGGAGGCATCATCACCACCATCACAAACTATTTTGTTGTTTTACAGGACAGACTATTTGATGACTATGATGGTGGTGGTTGAACTAATAGCCTGCTTGCATTCCAACAAGCTCAGTATTTCATTTTACATTTCTTCTCAAGCCTTCCCAGAATGTTAGCATTCTTAGGAGAGTCAGGACTTAATTAGCATATGCACAGCCATTTAGTAAATTCTGATCAAGCTTAAGGGCCACGACAAGCAATATATTGCTTGCATATGTATTTGGGCTCTTTCCCCCTCCCCCTGTACCTTGTTTTTGAAATCCATAAATCAAGTGACACGGCATTCACCTCTGGTGGCACAGCATTTTGCCTTCACTATGTCATTAGGATTTTTCCACTTCTTCTCCCCCCTGCCTCCCCCCCCCCCAGGTAGCAGTTATTTTAGTAGTCTCCCACTCTCATTGTACTGGAACTTATTAGTACAGTACTGCTCTTCCACTGTTTCTTTCATTGAAGCCTGACACCAAGCTCTGAAATAAACTGTTTTCTTAGGATTTCCTGCTGCACCTATTTATTTATTTAACTATTTCCTGTGGTATCTTGTTTAAGCACTTAGCTGGCATTCCACCTTGTTGTGATGTGCCTCTTTAATCCCCCTTTCCACTTCTTTTTATCTTTGCTCACCACAGGGCTGTTCAGACAAGTTCCCTTTCTACCTCCTCTTCAAGCCACAGAATGAATGAATGCTTCGTTACAGCCATCCAGGAAAAATTAAGAGACATAAAAAAAGAGTGCCTTTTTAAAAAAACCACACATTCTGAAACCTGCTGCCAAGTCTTCAGCTTCTTCTTCGACTCAGCTTTTCATATGTTTTATCTATATTAACTTGCCTCAGCTGATTATCCTAGCAAATTATAGCTTCAAGGCATGCAGTTAGAGCATGTCATAAAATGGCCCATCCACAACACATTTACAATACATAGAATAGAGTTGGGCAGTTGCTTTAGAAAGCAAATTGGTGGTGCTTGACTAACTATTGGTTACCTACTTTATCAGCCAAGTAATGATAAGTTGAAAATTTATGCTAGCAGATTTCAACAGCCTAGTGCTGGATTTATGGCTATTTAAGAGTTCAGACAGAAAGCAGCAAAGAGAACCCTACAAGACATCCTTGAAGCTAATTTTTATATGTGCAGTTCTGGGTAGCCATTAAGGGGGAGTCATTTGAATTTGCATAGTGCGAGAAGAAGATGCAGTGACTTCAGAAAGAGAAGGAGGAAGTCTACCAATCTACATGTAGATCTAAACAACAGAAGAAAAAGAAAATGTACTTTATCTATATTCCTGTTACACTATTACTAGGTCAGATCACTTGCTAGTTGTTAACTTTTGTTGGTGCTTTATTCCAGTAATCTGGAGAGAGGGCTTGTATCACAGTGATGTGGGATAGTAGTAGCCCTTTTTGGATCTCTGCAGGGTGTCGCTTACCCACTGCTACACATTAAGAGAAGATTTTGCCCACATTGGAAAATTTTGCCCTCAGTGTAAGTTTGTTTTTGCTGGTTGGAGTGAACAATAAATATTTCTTCAAGCAAGGAAAAGTTAAAAAAAAAGTATGATCACTGGATCTGGAAGTACTTGTGTATTATTCACACTAGATTAAGACAGAATGACAAAGATGAAACAAAGATGCTTTGCTCATGGAAGACACCTCTGTCTGGTTTTAGGGAATCCCCTTCAGGCCGTTTTACAGGGGCCAAACTCATTCAAAAGTGCTCCCATCCAGCTAGCATGAGGGGATGATGAGGATGCTGGGAAAGTAGGGGACAAGGAAGTTAACGTCTAGCAATTTCTTCCTGCTAACAGAAAAGTGAATACCTGTTGATGTGAGGAGAGGACACATGTCAATATTATGAGTATAAGAGCTCTTTAGGATGGGAGTGAGCATCCTGTTAATGTCATGGGCACTGGGAAAGATTTAATTTGAAAAGCCATATCTCCTTTCCATTCATGAACCTCCAAATAAATAACATTGTGTGTCAAAGTGAGGGAAACCAATGTATCTCAAATCTTTATAGAGTGACTAAACATATATAATATTGAATTAGACTGGTGATTGGTCTGACTGAGCTTTTTATCCATAGAAAGGTTTTATTTCTCCACAGACTGTGAAAAGCTATCTTGAGCAAAAAGAATCTGTCATTGCAACTGGTTCTCTGAACAATTAAACTTGTGGGTATTCCACCACTTATCAACTGCTATTTCTATTATCTCTGTAAAAACAAACTTCATGTGGTTTATCATCACCACCATCATCTGCTACTATCATTATTCGATTTCTTTCCAAAAAAAATTATAGAGATCTATGCTCTGAGGGGATTATAATCCAAATGCTGATGTGGACCATGGAATGAAAAGGAGAAGTAAGGATAATAGTATAACTCTGAAGAAATAGTGTTACATGTACTGCAGGCTAAACTACATATTACACACATTTGCATGTAATTTTCCTATAACTCCTTTTGTTTGTTTGAAATGAAAAGCAGTCACCAGGAATTTCAACTCTGAGCAAAGGACTGGTAGAGGTTACTTAGGAAAAAAAAAACTCTTGATATATTCTTTCTGGGAGGAAAATAAATTATTTTGAGCCAAACCACTGGCTCAAAAGCAAGGCATTAGCAGCCTCTGCCCTTCCAACCTCCAGCCTGCTGGTATTTTTTTTTTCATTTAAATAAAATGAAAGCAATGTTTTTATAGAACTGCATACTTTATATGTGCAATTTGTGCTAGCCTGTATGGAAGCTATTTGGAAAGACCATCTTCCATGAACAGAAAGTGTATTAGAATGAGCTATATATTTGAGAAGAAAAACATGAAAAGGGATCAGATCCCGTGTTAAGGGAAATTACAACACTATCCCTCCAACATGTCCAAAAGTATCAGCGGTGCGATTTCCCAATGACTAATTACAAAACAGGAGTAAGACAATTTGCCTACTGCAGATGGAGGCAAAATTGTTTTGGAATAAAGAGACAATTCTTTGCTTGTAAAGGAGGCCTGCTTCTAATGATATGCTGATTGTATTATGCATTTGGCCGTAAGAAAAAATGAGAGGGAGGGAGAAGTGTATAGCGGCAAAAAGAGACAATTACACCAGACCTCCAACCAACAGGTAGAACTCTTTCAAGTTGTCTGCAGCCTTACAAATGCTGGGCAGATGCAAACATTGCAACAAAGTATAGAGAATTGCAACCTATTGGTAGCCCATTTCGGATCTAAGATTGAATGCATCCATTGGAATCTTGACTCCTCATTTAACTCGGTAGATCAGATTAAGATATTCAGTGCATGGCCTGGTGGGTGGGGGAGACCAAAAGAAAGCCCAGAAAAACAAAAACAAAAAACTTCTCAGCAAAATGTCCATGCAAACATACCTGGCCTTCAGCCTCAGCCCAGCTTCCTAGGGAAAAGGGTCCAGGGTCCTGGGACACGCTCATTTAAAGCAGAAAGCCCCACCCTCTAGGGGTCTATCAATGCGGATCCTCTGGTGACCAATCACTGATCCAAAGCCATTGCAAACAGCTCTGCAGACTTCCCTGTTAACACTCCATCAGGCAGTGTTTACGGGTAAAAAACTTCTTGCATCCAAGGGATGATGTTTGACCAAACAAGACGCATAGCTGGATATATGGCCCTCAACCAGGTGAGGTCACGGATCACATCAATGATCAGGGCCTTTCCACAATGCCTAGTGTAATCATTACCACCCAGGTGTATCACCAACACATCTGGGGGATGATGACCAAAGGTAGCCACATGCCAAAGCTGGCTAGCATTCCATGGCATCCTCTCCATTCAGTATAGGTCCATACATCAAGGCCAAGACTGCTCCCCCATGGGGATTTGGCAGCATACCACGCTGCCCAAAAAACATAGCTGTGGCCCACGATCATGATGTGTCTTCTGCTCGCCACAACCATGGTACCTGTAACATGAAAACAAACCAGGCACCTGCCTAGATGTTAGGAAGTGTCCTGATAATAATAATAAGAAGAAGAAGCCCACCGTCCTATCTGTTTGATTTTTTTTCGGACGGTAACCAAGGGCTGCTGCAGTAGACACCGTACCAATTCTAAAGGAGTGTGTCCAAAATCTTAGTCCTTCAACTCCCACCTTATGTAGAAATAAATCAGTTAACTTCCAAAACTGGTACCTCGTCAGAGAGGAACCATTCTCATGTGTAAAGAAATATCCTGGGCTTGATCCTCTAAGGATCAAGTATGTTTCAACAGACTTCACTGGGCAGATTGGTTCTATGTAACAACATGACAGGGTGATACCTGCTCCTTTGCCCCACCGATCGGTCTTGGATCATCAGACATGAATCTGCAATGTCTCATCCACTACCCTAACATCCTGCCATTGTAAAGGTACCCTCGTTTTATCCCCCTTCCCTGAGGCGACTACTTCACCAATTCTGAGGGCTCCAAAGAATGTTAATAAGGACACTGCCCTGAATAAAGCAGCTTCATAATCATCCCTACAGAGAACCTCCCACTGTTCACAAATGCCTTCCAACAGCTCAAGAGAAATGGGAGCTCTGGTGTCCTTTACTCTGCCCCTTTCCTTGGACCAACCTTCGATCATTTTTCTAAGGCAGTAGTTTGATGAATAGTCCTGGTACCCATTAATTTTCGCATGGAAGGCTAGAGCCGATAACCTACCCTGTATAGTTCCTGGTACCAAACCTTTCCTATTAAGGTACACTAGAAACTGCTGAAGATGTTCAATTGGGGCAGGCCACATTGGGTCCAAGTCCACAGGCATGATAATTCATCCGCTAAGCTATTGTCTACACCTGGGACATGCCTGGCCTGCAGCAGAATATTAAATGTCAGGGCATGCAGCATGAAAGCCCTGACCAAAGTCATGACCCTTTCCAAATGTGAAGTCAGGTTGTTTACAATATAAACCACCACCTGGTTGTCGCACCAGAAACATACCACAGAGTTGGCACATTCACTTGCCCAAAGCCACAATACGCCAACTATGGGAAAAAACTCCAAAAATGTCATTTCTCTGGTGATCCCAACATGGTGCCATTCCTCTGGCCACTTGCTGGCACACCATCTGCCTCTGAAATATCTGCCTGCTGCGTTCGACTGGACCTGAAACTCTGCTCTAAGCATCCTCTCTCCTCTCCAAAGTGAAATGCCATTGAATTCAGGTAGAAACTGCCTCCAGACTTTCAAATCTTCTCTCATGCCTTGAATAACCCTGGTCCTATGAAAAGGATGACTGAGCCCCTGCATTGTGTTACAAAGCCTACACAGAAAGGCACTACCAGGCACAACCACTCTGCAGGCAAAAATTATGTGTCCAACCATCTCCTGTAGCTCCCTCAGGGTCACCTTCTTCTTTTGTAGCATCGAAGCTTCCGTGACCTTTAGGTTAACTAATTTTTCCTCTGACAACCTAGATGTTTGCTGAACTGTGTCTAATTCAATACCCAAAAACGTCAAGGCCGTAGTCTGCCCTTCCATCTTGGTTGGTTGGTTGGTTGGTTGGTTGGTTGGTTGGTTGGTCGGTCGGTCGGTCGGTGGGTGGGTGGGTGGGTGGGGTGGGTTGGGTTGGGTTGGGTTGGGTTGGGTTGGTTTCTACCCTGCCCATCTAGACCAAAGGTCTACTTTGGATGGCTTTTCCTCAGCCAAAGGCAGACCCAATTAATCCGCCATGGAACAGAAGGTGTCTAGTATAAATTTACACCTTCCGATGTTCTTTTCCCCACAAAAAAGAAAGTCATCAAGGTAATGGGCCATATTCTTACATCCCACTCTACTCCTAAGCTTCCACTCAAGGAAGGAACTGAACCATTCAAAGCTGCACATGAAACTGAGCAGCTCATAGGCAATGCTCTATCTATTTGGAAAATAATTGAAAATAAAATCCTAATAGGCCAAAATCCTGCAGGTGGACAGGCAAAATCCAAAATGCTGATTTTATGTCACATTTTGCCAGTTCTGCCCCTACACCACACCTACGGACCATGCTAGCTGCCTCATCGTAGGAGGTATAGCGGACGATACAAAGTTCCTGAGGGATGGTGTCATTAACCAAGCCACCTTCAGGATTGGACAGATGATGGATCAATCTGAACTCACCTGGCGCCTTCTTTGGTACTATTCGTAAAGGCGAGACCCACATTGTCTCCAAAGGAGGTGTCGTGAATGGTCCCAAAACTCTCCTTTCACATACCTCCTTAGCTATCTTTCCTTGAACTACTCTTTCCATACCAAGCAGCTGGTATCCTAAAACCATCTTTAATACCTTCTAATAAATAACTGCTGTCATCCCTTATGGGATAATTGTGCAGCCATGTTTCTAAAACTAAAATTTTAATTGGGCTGGGCCCCTTTTCCAGGGTTACCCCTCCCCCCGTTGGTTTTCTTCCCCCCACCAGGGCCTTTGGCCTGCCTCAGAGCTCCAGCTCTGAAGCATGTAGTACTGGGATGCTGCCCCCCACACACCGTGCATTCATGCCTATACCTGCAAGGTTTCTTGGAGCACACACCTCTTCAGTTATACTCCCAGCAGGGCAGGCGAGGTTGAACCACCTGCCCCGCGCCTACATGGGGAGTCAAATTCAGAGCACTCTTCCTGATCAGATGCCCACTATCGGTCCTATCACCTTGATTGGGTCTGGCAGGAGTCATCAACTGCAGCCAGAGACCCAGCAGTGGCTTGTCCCAATGCAAATTGGGGTGAATCACTTTGGCATAGGAAACCCACGCCCGCCCTGCAAAATCCACATATGCCCTGTAAATGAGATCCAGGTATTGGAATAGGGACTGTGCCCGCCAAGGCTGGGCCTTTACTACCAGCCCTGCGTATATTAGGTATCCAGGCAACCAATTTGACCAAATCCTATCTGGTGTTTTCTGCCTACGTCACTTTGTCCTTCTCATCTCTTATCTATATCCTTCTTTTCAACATTTATGTTTTGTAGCTTGAATAAATCTACATATTTTTCCTTTCAGATCTTTTCTTTAGTCGCTGGGGTGAGATGGCCACCTAGGGGCATCGCCCAATCCCCAAATGGCAAAGCTTGTAATGGCATGGTATTATAACCCGTGTCTGGGACCGAAGGGTACAGCCAAACGCCCACACCAGCAGCCAGGGTCACCGTGGCTGGGAGTGCAGTTTGTGGGCATGACGCGGCCCAGCCACCAAATTGGGTGCTTGTATAGGGCCATGGAGCACTAGGAGCTCCAAAATTCTGGATATTATATGATGGATAATGTGGTGAAGTAAATTGGCCATTACCTGGCCAAAGCCACACAGGCAGTGATGATGAGGGTCCCAGGTGCACTGGAGAGCCCACTGCCTGGCCAAGGCCAAGCTGGGAATGGTGTTGTGGTATCAGATGTAACAGTTTATCCCATGCCTGGCCCAGGCCATGTGGGGAACTGTGGAGAGGTGTCATGTGCAATTGGAGACTCACCCAACAGGGTCGTCATGACAGGCTCCTCCCTGCTATCCCTGGTGTCCGAACCAACCTCCTCCATCATCTCCTGTGTGCCCAGAGCTGGCGTACTGGATGCTACCATGATTGGGATTGACCTCTCTTCGTCAGTGTCCAGATGCGAAGTCGATACAATCACCCCTTCTGCATCCTTTCTGGTTGTCCCTTCTGCCTGTTGCTCAGCCTCTAAAACAGTAAATCTAGTCATTAGATTTTCTGCCAGAGCTTTGAGCTTAGTCCTGCAGTGACTTTTAGAACCCCTAGCTGACCGGTGCAGCAGCACTTCGCTGGACTGAGGGGTTGCCTTAGCTACCTTTTCAGCTTCAAGAGCTGCAATTTTGTCCTGGAGCTGTTGCCAGATGGGCCATGACTCCTCATCTGAAGATGACTGGGGTGGTGAAACCTGAGGCACTGACTGTTTCCTGCCTGGCTGCTTCCCTTTCTTATTACCAATTCCCTTCCGTGATGTCATGTTGCAGCCTAAAATTCAAGCCAAATGATATAGCAGTAGACCACTACAACATAACCCCCTATTTGTGTAGTACTCCCAGGTGAACCCTCACCTTCTAAGAGGTGATGAATAGAAGAATAAGAGAGAAGACAAACGTTCAGTTCACTCAATAAGTATTTAAGTAATATCAATTAATATACTTAATAAATTATTCAATTATTATAATTATTTAATTAAATCCCTATGTATTTATGAATTTAGTCCAGACTCAAAGACTGAACAATTCCTATCTACATACCAAATTAAATCCAACCGATGTAATTAAATGATACTCAAGCCTAATTAATTATGTATACGTAATTTTAAGGAAAGCTACCCTAATCAATTATTGTGTGCACTTTATATTAACAATACCTATCAGTTGTGCCAATCAATTATGCTAATAATAGCCCCGTCTAATGAATTGCCAATTAATTTAATCCAGAAATTTTTTTCTTGATAAACTACACAGGTCCTATAATTCAATAACAAATCACTATAAAATCAATCAGTTACTCAAGTAGCCTAGTCCGAATAGCTAATAATAATGAATGAATAACGGGGCTTCCAAAACTAATAATGATTAAGTAAAACAAAATGACCACCTGAAGAAACGTATGCGACCAGCCACTCTGTGCCAATTCAAAATCAGGCAGCTGAAACACGCTTCAGTCAAGTCAAGGAAAATGGCGAGGAAGGGGGGTAGTGTGTCCCACTGCTGAATGCCTAATGGCCGAACTGCACCAGAGAAGACTCCCCAGATAAGCGGTGAGGCAGATAGAGGCAGCGTTAATATTCTCTACCTTGCCCAGAAACAACTAGCCGGTATAATAGCAATTTAATCCCCTTTCTACCTCCAATTTTTATTTGTTTACTATATGATTAAAAGTATTTTGCAATCAATTTTGTATCCTATGCAGGCTGCTCGTGCCAGTGCGCAGTGCACGCAAGCTGCACCACCGCATCCCCCCCTTTAGAACGGTGTTATTCCAAAACCAATATAAATTAAATCAACAATTAATGCAACAAATAATAAGAACAAAGCTGGATTCAAATTGAATGCATCAAACCAAGGAAGGGAGCCGATGTTACCCTCCCAATCTGAAACACTGAGCTGTGTGGGCCTCACTACTAACTACACAGTTGGATAGCAGACCATACAGCCAAACTCTTTTCCTGACAAATGCCAGCAGAGAAAGAGGAAGAGGAGAGGGGGGAATGATTCTTAAATAACCTATCTTTCCCCCCTCTCGCATGAGCAGTTTGAGGGGGAGGGGGGAATGATAGATTATTTAAGAACCATTCCCTCCTTCTCTTTCTCTGCTGGCATTTGTCGTAAAAAGAGTTTGGCTGTATGGTCCTCTATCCAACTGTATAGTCATGCTGATGATCAGCTTCCAAAAGATCGCCTGTATGGAAAATTAGTGTGGAGAAAGTGCCCCAAAGAGAGACCACAGCTGCGATACAAGGATATCTGCAAGCCAGATCTGAAGGCCTTAGGAATGGATCTCAACAGATGGGAAACTTTCACATCTGAGCATTCAGCCTGGAGCAAATGGTGCATCATGGCCTCTCCCAGTTTGAAGAGACACTTGTTCAGCAGGCCAAGGCAAAGAGGCAGTCCTGAAACCAGCAAAATCAGGGAGCTGGACAGGGGACAGACTGTATTTGTCTTCAGTGTGGAAGGGTTTGTCACTCTCGCATTGGCCTTCTCATCCACACTAGACGCTGTTCCAAGATTTCTATTCTCAGCACGTTACCATAGTCTCTCGAGACTGAAGGATGCCTAAACAACAACAACAACAACAACAACAACAACAACAACAACAACAACAACAACGATGATGATGATGATGATGATGATGATGATGATGATGATGATGATGATGATGCCGCTGCTGCCATTGGGGCTTTGGGAACAACATCAAAAAATTTCACAAACTAGTGCAAGCAGTTGCAGATCACCGAAATATCACCATCAGAGCCACATAAACAAGCAATATTAGGAACAGCATGCATATTGCACCAATATTTAACAGATGTTTAGGGTTTTGTTTAAAAACATGTATCTGTTATATAACACCAGCCAATGTTTTATAATTTTGATTGACTGTGTCCAATTTTTTGAATAATAATAATACAGCAAGGGAATATTTGTGCCTTATGGTTTCTTGGCTATGGCTGCTAAATCTTTCTGTTTTAAGACATCTTATTATTTTTATTTTTTAAAATATAAGGTTGAATCCGAGAGCTAAGTCACATGATACCACAATAATTTCTCTGAGGAATAGGTAAGTAATCAGCTTCTAGATAAGTATACATGGGCTTGGGCTTCACACCCGTTTTTCTCTGAGATGCTTATTTATACCTGAGAAACCATACATAGCACTGGACTGTAAGTTCTACAAATGTTTTGCACTTAATTCATTTTAAGGCATATACTTTTGCTATTTTATAATGCTCTGATTAGACACATTAAACTAGCAAACTGTTTTTTAAAGTGTGCTTTAATAAATAAATGCTCATCAATGCAGTTTTGTCAAAGGGCACTTTGCCTTCACTTTTGGTCTAAAGCAATTCTAATTGTTGCAAGAAACCATTTAGCCCATCTTGTAACGTAGGCAGCCTTTGAGGACTGTGGCCTCCCTCCAACCTCAAGTCTTCATCAGTTTCTTTTCCTCAATGACCAAAGTCATCACAGGCTATTCTAGTTCCAAGGGTCCCCATGGTGCCACTTCAGCAACGTGGGGAGCTTTTTTGGAGTTGCTTCCCATAGCTTTGGAACTGGAGTCCAGGCAAGCTGCCGATTGCTGCATTGTTATTGTAATATCTCACAGAGCACAATTTGCCTGGCTTCTCAGAAGAATTCTACAGAACCCCCTCCAACTTTCCTTCACAGGTGTCTCATGCAGTGGACCTAGTTAACCATAGCAACAGTTAATGGCAAGGAAAATCCATTAGTATTAGGTTGGATGGTGGGAGATGGGTTAGGGAGTCAGTGTGATTTTTATTGCAAGCATTTTTATTATATTCTGATGATAAAATGTAAGAGGACATGAGACTGATCGTAACCACATTCCCATTTATGATGGCTAGGCACAGCATTAGCTGGGTTCCACCCCCAGCTTATTATGATTATCCCCAAAGCAGGAGACTATTCAAACATATTCTGTCATTTTAAAATTATTTAAAACTGAAATCCCTCTTCTTTGCATGCAGCTGATGTACTAGAATATTCAAGTATTTAAACAACAACAAGAAATGTTTCCAGTGTAAGTCTTGTGCTGTATTTTTCAAGAATAATTTGCTCAACCCCATAAAAGAGGTTTTTTATTTTTTTTTTTCACAGCATTCATATACAGGTCTTTTAAAGAAAAAGCAGTTATCATCTCAATTACTAAGTGTGTGGCTCTTTTCTGTATATTGTTCTTCTAATTACACTTTCCTTAAAAAAACTTTTCTTACAAATAACACCATGTATTAAATATTCTAGCACAACTTTATTAAAAATTATCAATTTGAGGCAGGCCTTCAATATGAGTCATCCACAGAATGGTTATTTCAGCAACTTTATTTCACAGTCCAGATTTTGAATGTATGCCACTAATTAGCCATTTTTATATTGATCATTTGTGCCAACATACATCTTAAACGCTATCGGCACATTATTTGTTAAAAACGGAACTGCTTCTGGTGCACAGCTTGCTCAGTTTAGCAGTTCTTTGTGTTACACCATGCAGTCTAGATATTATATTGTCAGAAAAAAATAAGATGAAAAGTGGTACACTCCAAATAGGATTGGTTTTCTTATTCCTAAACACAACTTTTTTGTAATAAATCCTCCTGAGTTCTATATTATGCAGTATAATCTAAAAACATAAAATCAGTTGCTAAAATTACCATGTAGTGCAACCACTCAAATCAGCAGCATGTCTCAGAAACCAAAGTATCAAGCCTAAAAATTAGGAGTGAAATCCAAAAAAATTTCAGGTGAGTTGACAAGTTAGCAAAATCACAGTTTTTTATTTCAGCAATAACTCTTGGCCAAAAAGCCAAAACATGAATTGAATGATTTCAGCAACTCACTGCTTCCAAATGATATATCATAACTATTCATGGTTATTGCAAATACATGCAAAAATGCAAGATTCATTTGTAAGTTATTTAAAACAGAAGTACATTTTCTCTTGCCCGTCAACTGGAGTGAATTGTGCTATCACTAGGTTCCTCTAAATAAAAATAAAAACAATCATGTCCAGTCAAGTCAATTCTTTTTCAGAGTTTCCCAGGTAGAGAATACTCAGAAGTGGCTTACCATTCCCTCCTTCTGAAGGCATTTGAGAACTGTGCAGCTTGCCCAAGGCTGGCTCAGTGGGGAACAAACTCTCAACCTCCAGTTCTGCAGATAGATATCTAAACTACTAAGTATCCAGCGAACTTTTAAATAAAAAGAGAACCCTAAAAGGAATAATGAATAACCATCTTACCTATGGCTACCAAAAAGCAAGTTTCATTTTGTTGAGGGGCATTTATTCCTAGAGTAGGGTATACCTGATTACAACCTATAAACACATAGTAACAACTGGAGTCTGATCATTGTGAGCCTAATTTAGGATACAATCCTATAACTACTGATCCTTGAGTAAGTCCTGTTTATATCAACTGGACTTAATTTTGAGGAAACACACAAGAATGCACTGTTAGTATTTTTTGACATATAAGCATCAACTGTCACCCTTTGAATTTATAATAACAAACGAAAAACGATGAACTCTTACTACCATCAAAAGCAGAGGGATTCACTCTCAAGTAAATGCTTTCAGGAATGCAGCTTTTTTTTGGCCAAAAGACAGAACTTCCTCTTCCCCCCCCCCCACCATGCAATACAAATATATTGTCTCCTCTTTTTCCACACTGGGAGAAAGGTTCCCTTTGTAGCAACATAGCATGTAATGGATTTCATTGCTCTTGGGAACCAAGGAATTTGACCCTTAAACAACATACCACTAAGTAAAAAATATGTTACGATCACAGTTAAGTTGAGCTAACAGTACAGGTGGCTGGGGACCACTTTGAACATTGTTCCTATGACCTTGCTGTAACATCACAATGATCAATGTTTTTCTTTTTTGTGTGTGTGTGTGTGTGTGTGTGTGTGTGTGTGTGTGTGTGTGTGTGTGTGTGTGTGTGTGTGTGTGAGAGAGAGAGAGAGAGAGAGAGAGAGAGAGAGAGAGAGAGTAATAGTTGTACTGAGTGAATTGAAAAACAAGCCCACACTTTATATGACATAATGAAATGAGCATGGGGCTTCTATTGCTTATGATTAATACCTTTCCTTTAGCATTATGAACATTCCAATAGTCTCAGAGGCTCCAACCTTTAATAGATATAATAATCCATAGGTTCACCAACTGAACTGTTTGGACACAAAACAGCACCCAAATTGAATGCTGCTGAATGTCTGCAAACTAAGAGGGCTAGCTCTATTATTTGGAAGAATAAGGCAATTTTTAAAAATAGCATATTTTGAATGTTCTGGAATGACAACCAATTGTTAGTTATTTTAATTTCATCATATTTTTACTGCCAGGGTAGGAAGGGATCCTTGTGTCATTTATTTCTTTACCTGCCTAAATACCTTGCTCTGACTTTGGGTAATATACTGAGCAACCAGAGAGGGTGAAACTTAGGCACACAATTTGCTGCTCTGGCTCAGGCAGCAGAATCTCTTGGGTCAGCCCTTGGGTGCAGATGATTTAAAATGTAGAATGGATGGGCAGACACTGGGAGACTTTTCCATCTGCAGCTCTTTTATGAATCTGCTGTCCTCCTAGGTACTTCTTGACTGGGAGTTCTAGCTGTGAAAGCACATTTGTGCAAATGATTTGACACCCCTTCGGCTTGCCAGCATTTGCATTGCTTTCACTATATGACTTTATACGCATTTTTCTGCAGACTTGATTCTGCACTCAGGTCTACCACCATCACGACTAGTACATAATTTTTACGGCATGATAATAGCAAAATACACAGAATCTCACCCTCAGTTGATGAATAATGAATGCCAATTTTTCAGTTTATGAGGAGAATTTTAGGTTCCTGGTCTTTGGTTTAATTTTTATTGCTGCTGTTAAAGGTGTTGATTGTGTGATACTTGGTTTGGGAGGGTTGATTTTCTTATTTACTGTTAACTGCCCATAGTAATGCTTGTCACTAAGTTGGGTGGGGAATAAATAAATAAATAAACTGGTGACTGTGGGAGTTAAATGCTATAGGGTTAATTGATTAAATCATTTTTTTTTCTTACTTAACCTTCTAGCATACAGCTAGTTAGTTTGTTGGTTAATTTGTTGGTCACAAACTTTTGCTTATACAAACCTCTGTGATACTGGATTTGGACAAATTTTGAAAAAGTTCAAAATTTATTATGCCTCACTCTTTAAAAAATCTTTGTTTGTTTATTTGTGGATTTATTTATTCTTTTAAAGAAGAGAATAATGGAGGGAAAGAAGAGAATTGTGAGGGATGTTTTTTTTAAATTATGAACAATCTTTTGGGCAATATAGGAAAAAATAACATAAAGTGTCCAAAAGACATGTTGTACATGTTGAAATGCTACACATATATTATTTTAAAAAAATCTCCTCAAATCAGGATTTATTTAGGCTTCCTTCCTTCCAAAAGAATGGTTACATACAGAACTAACAGTAATCAGAATGTAAGGCAAAAACAAAACAAAAAATGAAAAACTAAAGAAGACAAAAATATTGTGACACCTTACATACGAAGTTATTTGTTTGAATCAATGTAATTTTCACTTTTTCAGGTAAATGATGGGATTAACAGAAACTTTTCTTAGCTTTTCAGCTGGCACTAGAAAATTTGCTGGTTTAACCATTTCCTGATCCCACGTGTGTATTGTAACCCAAGCCTTTAAGAGTTCAACATTTTTCATGCCTGCTGTCAGTCATTCCACAGGTTGGCTGCAACTAGAGCAACCTATAAAAGCCTCAGAGGGAGGGACAGCCCTCTCCACTCTGAAAAATAAACACTTTAAAACAACAACATTTACTGGTCAGGGTTTTGTTTTGTTTGGCTTTTCATGTTTAAGTTTTCATTTTGCTGGCCACGACTTTGTTAGCCTGTAGTGTCATTTGACTGGCTATTACTGAATAGTTGCTAGGGTGTTGTACAACTTTTCTAGCACTATAGATCAGAGAAACAGAAACTCTGTGTGCTTGAGCTGAAAACAACAACTTTTACCATGACTGAGCTTATTTTTAAAAGTACATTTTGTTGTGTTTTCGTTTAATTCTTTAAGAGTGCATACCTGTGTACATTTTTATGGGGGATTTCCTGGGAGTAAATGTCATTAAACATGGCAGGACTTACTTTTCGGTACATAAATATACAAAAGATTCTGTTTTAAACTGTTTTGCTTGCTTAAAATGTGACATCTAGGCGACAGCTACACACCAGCCACTACATTTAATAATTATTGCTTGACTCATCTCTGTCATTTCAATAGCCAGTTTACACAAATCCAGCCATGGTGTGCAATATACACAAGGCCCATCCAAATCACCTCCCCAGTTGAGAGATGATTACTCATTATTTGCTGCTTTCACCACTGTACTGGAGGAGAGGGGGATTCTTTTTGCAGATCCATATGTTATTAAATACAGTGGTGCCTCGCTTAACGAGTGCACCGTTTAACGAAAAATCCGTATAGCGATCCCTCTTTGGGGATCGCTATACGGATCAGCCCCAATCGCCGCACTCGCTTTGCGACGATTGGGGCTCCGGCGGCCATTTTGGAGCCGCCGAACAGCTGATCGGCGGCTCCAAAATGGCCGCCGCATGACCCGAAATGGCCCCTATCAGCGTTTTCGCGCCCTCCCCTTGCTTAGGGAGGTCGCGAAAACGCTGCGAGGGGGGCATTTCGGGCCATCCGCGGCCATTATAATGGCTGCGGATGGCCCGAAATGCCCCCCCGCAGCGTTTTCGCGACCTCCCTAAGCAAGGGGAGGGCGCGAAAACGCTGATAGGGGCCATTTCGGGTCATCTGGCGGCCATTTTGGAGCCGCCGATCAGCTGATCGGCGGCTCCAAAATGGCCGCCGGAGCGAAAACATCGCTGGAGGGGGTAAGTTTAGACACTTATTGGAACGCATTAAACTAAGTTTAATGCGTTCCAATAGGTTTCCCTGCCCCGCACAGCGATGTTTTCGTATAGCGAAGGTTAATCCGGAACGGATTAACCTCGCTATACGGGGCACCACTGTAATGTTATTTAGTAATTATGTGAGATGCTCTTGGACTACAGATCTCATCAGGCCTAGTACTCCTAAGCAGGGTTGCCAGATGTCAGGCAAAAGGAGGACATGTCCTCCTTTTTAGCCTAATGTTCTCCGTCTGGCAGGCAAAGATAAAAACCTTTAAAATGTCAGGCTTTTGTATATTTTATGTTATAATTTTGGATGGAAAGGGGAGAGGTGGAAGGACCCCCCTCCCCCTGTCTTTTCCAACCCCTGCCCGCCCGCCCACCCCTTTTACCTTTTGCCTGCGCTTGAGCACAGCCTTCACCCCCTTCCGCTGCTGCCGCGGCTGCTTGGCAATTCGTCATGCCCGCCCAACCCATGTGGAGCCCAGAAAGACCTGCTGAGCCAGGCAGGAGCAAGCAGCGCCTGAGCGCATCGATGGGAAGGTGAGCTCCCAGACTGTGTGTGTTCAAAGTCCCTTTCGGGGACTCCAACTCCCACACTCCCCATGAGGCTGCCTCATTCGGATTTGCCCAGTGCTGCTTTCCCCCTGCCTGAGCCAGAGCCTTGTTTGGGCATCCAGATTAGCAAGGTTGCCTCTGAGACTGTGCAGAGTCCGAGTGGCCGGGGGATCCCACAGCCGGGCCGGGGTGGGTTCAGGTACAATTGGCTATTTAAACAATTTTTTTAGTATTTTGCAAAAAAAGCCTCAATTTATTTTTTATTTTTTAACATTACTGTTTCTTGGTCAGTTCACTAAGAGACATTTATTGGCAGCTATTGTAATAAAATTGTGTTGATGGTGGGTTTAATCCGGAACGATTCAAATGAAACATTCAATACGTCCTCCTATGTCCTCTTTTTTGTCTTTCTATGTCCTCCTTTTGGTACCCATGTATATGGCAACCCTACCCATAAGCATTGCTGAGGGAACATGGGAACTGGAGTAGAGTAGTATCTGGAGTGCTACATGTTGTCCAGAACTGTCTTGTGATATCTAGTTTAGTCCAGGGTTTCAAATTCACAGTTGGACAAGCTGCAGACTGTGCCTGAAACACCACAACAGTGTGACATGCAACGTCCTCCTCCTAGTCTTCTTTGACATTTTGTTCACATGTTACCTCAGGTCTGGGCAACATCTAATCCTCCAGATATTTTTGGGTTGCTTTTCCTACAATCCTAGCCAGCAGAACCAATGATGAATGATGATGGAAGTTGAAATTCAAAAATATGTGGAGGGGGCTCTGTTTTTCCTTGCTTCCAGGGACAAGCAGCTGCTGATTCCACACACAATGCTCTGGAAATTATTCTGGAAACCTGAAAATAACCCTGATAGTAGGTGGGAATTCTGGTGTGTTCTTTAGATCAGAATAATACATAGTTTTCAAGATAAATATAATAGCATCACATTTGTGTGAACTCTGCTAATTGAAATATGAAACTTACTTCTTGAAGGGTGCTCCACTTTATACAAATATCCCAGAGAAGAAGCCAAGATGGCCAAATTTGTATTGCAGTGTAAATCAGACCATAGCATGCTGTGTGATTTATATCCTGGCTAGCGGTCAGCCAAGACCTGTCATTTTCATTGGTGTATCTTTTATTTAGATGTCTTTAGAGCCCTTTCTATGGAGATGGGCTTGTCCCACCCCCACCTCTGCTGTAAGTCTGCCTTAGAGATGCAAAAACCAGATTTCCTCTCTCCATTGCCACTCTCCTTGCCTTCACAAATTTCAGTTTCCCAAGGTTAAATCAAATTGTGAAATGTCAATTTTTCCAACTCCCTTGCTCTAGCAGAATAATTCATCTGTCAAGATGACTTCTGGCCAAAATAAATACATCCTATGGTGATTTTTAAAAGCACGTGTGTAATTGTTTATGATTGGTATCTGCTTTTATTTAGCATACGATTGCTGGTGCTGTCTTTTGGCCTGGGAAGCCTTTCTGGAGCAAAGGATCGGCTCCTCGGGGATCTATATTCTTTATGTACCTGCCCTCTTTGCCAGCCCAGCTGTAATAGAATCGATGTATCAAAGCAGTCCATTTGAAATAGCCAAGGCAGCCTATCTGTAACAGAAAGATTTTCTAGCACACACAGTTCACTGTCAGGAAGGGATTAATGCACATTTGCTCATTTCCTTTGCTGCTCTTCCCTCCTGAACTGCCCTTACCCTCATAAACAATCTGGGAGATGGAGGGATGGGACTGTCCCCTATGTTTTATTTTTGTTTTTATCATTGCTTAAAATTTTGAAGGCACTACTGTAAAATTCAAGATGACCAGACTGAAACAATCCTAAAATAAGAAAAAGGATTGACAAATAAACTGCTTAGAACTTTAGCTCTCTCCTCCTCAGTGACAATGAGAAAGATCATCTGCTAGAAATACACAACAGCCCCTTCAATTTTTTCCCCATCACAAAAACAGGAGCTCAAAGTGTAAGTTGTAAGTCCACTACATCAAGCAGTTTACAAACTACCTCTCTACTGGAATCCATTTTCTCTCACTTTTGAGAGGAAGACTGGGGCTTAGTCAATGCACAACAGCAAGAATAAAAGTGAAGAGAGATACTCAGAGATCATGGCATGGACCAGAGCTCAAAAAAGTTGTGTTTTTGGACTACAGTTCCCAGAAACCTGAGGCTCACACTAGTTTGTTCATTCTTGACAAAACAAGAGGAAAGGTTTCATCCCCATTCACTATTTCATTTCTTTAAATGTTTATTACCTTTCTAAGCCACTCTCTTGTGGCCGCTGTGGGTTAAACCGCAGAAGCCTCTGTGCTGCAAGGTCAGAAGACCTACAGTCATAAGATTGAAATCACGCGACGGACTGAGCCCCCATCACTTGTCCCAGCTCCCGCCAACCTAGCGGTTGGAAAGCATGCACAAACTGCAAAAATTCAAGTAGATAAATAGGTACCCCCACAGTGGGAAGGTAATGGCGTTCCATGTCTAGTCGCGCTGGCCACATGACCACAGAGGATTGTCTTCGCACAAACGCTAGCTCTATGGGTTGGAAACAGAGATGAGAACCGCCCTCCAGAGTCGGACACAACTGGACAAATTGTCAAGGGGAACATTTACCTTTACCTTAAGCCACTCTTCTGTACACAGAGACAAAAGCTCTCAGAGTGGCTTATAACATAGGTAATAAGCAGGGTTGCCAGGTTAGACACATCCCATTCACTGTGATTAAGATCCAAATATCAGGGTCATCTTGTGGTATCTCAGACGTGGGTCCTTGTGATGTCACAGTGGCAAAGCAGGCAATAGTTGGGAGGGAAATAAGTAAAACATGTATATAAACACTTTGGCTCTGAATGATGAATTCCTGGTCCTAACTAGGAAATGAATGGAGATGTGCCAGATGAATTTCCTCATCCTTCAGCGACACTCACCCTGAGATTTGCTTCTCTACCTGGAAATCCAGAAAATTCCCTGAACTGCCAGAATAAACCAATCATAGGTCACAATTCTCTTGTGTGGCCATGCGAATAGTGTATCATTTGGAGGAAAATTGCCCCAAGATAAGAAATCACTGAGTCATAGAATCCAGTATGCAACTGATAATATCAGTGGTGATCTCAACAATTTACCTTCAAATGTTATGCCAATTCTACTATGGCATTGCAACTAAGCTTTTGCTGTGGTTACTTTTTAAAAACATTAGAGCTTGAGGGAGGTGTTTCTGAGGAACAATCCTCATGTCATCTAAAATTTAACACCCAGAAAGTTGTGGTAGGGGAAAGACTGCCTTTCCCTGGCCTGCCAAAATAACTCCCTGGAGCCTATCTTAACTTTGTATTTTCTGAAATGGATCTCCCTTTTTGTCAGAGTCTAGCTAACGGCCTACTTCTCCAACTTCATTTCATTTGTGTGTTCCCTGGCTTCTCCAGATGGCACTGCAAAGTGGGATTCAACCTCTCCCACTAGTAAAGGCAAAAGAGGGCTTGGTATCCCCAGTGTAAAAGCAGAGCATGGAAAGTTACTTTTAAGAAAAGCAAGTAACATGCTGGAGCCATATGGAACTGAGCAATGGTAAAAACGTTTCATGAGATGGAGTTTTTTCTTAAAAAGAGAAGAAGTTATGGATGGAAGAAGTTGTCACATTACTAAACTTTTGCTCAGAAAGCCAAGTATTAATTTTTGTTGTGCTGTTAGCACCCTCTTCAGGACAAACTGTATCACAGCATCCACATTTGTTTTATCAGCATGCTTCCTTTAAGGGACCAAATTCCAGCAAAATTATGAATATTTTTAAAATGAAATAAAGCAACTTCTAAAATAGAGGAGACAAATGTAAAATAAAGCAATACTGTTCTCTGGAATAGCCAGCATCACTCTTCACTTTTATGTACTTTTATTTTTGTGGACTTGTGCAGATATTCTATTTCCTTTGTGTTGCTGCTTTCTAATGAATGCCATGTATTCTGAAGGACAGACAGAATTATATGAACTAGGGAGAGCAACATCAATATTAGCCATGCCAGCTTCATTTAGGCTGTTGATACTTTCATGGAATGTTGTCAAAATGTTAGCATAAGTTTTGAGTGAAAGGGACAATGCTAGATCTGAGGATAATAGCTAGGAACCCTGATTTGCTCTGCCAGTTGTTACACCATTTGGGGTAGAAGTACAAAACAAGAGATTTGCACTAGAAAATAACTGCAAATTTTTGGCATAGATTTTGAGAGGACCTCAAGTTTGGTTAGTTAATAAAGCTGAAATGGATGCACCAACAGGGAAGTTGTAGTCATACTATGCTTGCCCCATAAACTTTGCAATTAGGAACATCTTACACTTTACCATCACAATGACCCAGAATACAATTAATATTACACTGTGAGCTGATTTGGCTATTGTTAAGTCTTGTCACTCAGCTCCTTACCTGTTAAAGTTTGCTATATCAGCTCTGTAATCATCTAAAATGTGCCATGAAAAAAATAGCTATAAGTTTATATCGCACCACATATTCTTTTCAACAAATTACACTTATGTACCTTAGTATACGGTAATGTTTTCATACAAACTCAAAAAGTGATGTTCTGTATAAAACAGTGGTTCCCAACCTTTTTCATGTTGTGACCCCTTTCAAGTTGTAACCAAGTAACCTGCAAAGCCCACCAACATATTTCCATAAATAAGCCATGGCTGTCATTCCCTGACAAGGCAGCATCATTGATGCTGATGTTGTTCACTATGCTGTTGCTCCTGCCACTGACTCCACTGCTATCATTTCAAAGTTGGGAAGGTTAATATAGGGAGAAGAGAAGGGAAAGAACTTCAAAGATGGGCTAGGGGGTAGAAGAATATTGTGGTATCCAGAGAGAGGGCAAAACCTTCAGTCAGAGAAGATTCCCCCCCCCCCCCAGAAACCAGCACAAAGCTTTCCTTGCATCTGCTGCAGAAGAGGCAGGATATTTGTTTTTGTGTCCCCTTCCTGGGGGTTTGGGGAGGGTGGTTTTCTTTTTCTTTTTCTTACTCTTTCTTAAACTCTCTGAAAGTAATGCATTAAAATACTTTTCTATGGAATCAGCAGCAATTATATCTTTCCACTAGTATTTCTTTTCTTTTTCTTTTCTTTTTCTTTTCATTTTGGTAAAAAAAAAAAAGTCCCAGTCATATCTTCTCAGAAAGTAGAGAGAAGATATGACTGGGACTATTTTTGTGTATATACATACACAATAACTTTAATACTCCTCTCTGGAAAAGTCCAGGAAGAAATGGTTTAACAAGGGCTGAAACATATAGGAGGCGACCCATGACCCTGTAGAAACACTTTGTGACCCCCTTGGTTGGGAAACACTGCTTACATATTGGTAACTTGGGAATGTTGATCTATTCATTTTTAATACAGTAGAAACAGAATAATTGACCAATCACCAATTTGAAGTAAAGTGAACTCATCCAGCTTTTCTTAGTCTGCTACCAGTTGGCTCGGCCCTTTTGCACAACCAATGACACCCACAGGCATTCAAAGGAATCCAGAGACTTCTCTCTACTTTAGGTGCCGCTGGCCAAATGCAGTGCAGATATTCATGTTACAGTAGGACCCCCATATCAACAGGGGATTGGTTCCAAGCTCACGCCCTCCCCGCGCAGGTGGTGAAAAACATGGTTTATAGCAAATGCTATAATAGTCCATTGGACCTAGTACCTGTAATTTTTATCTTGATGGAATCTTTATAAAAGCCAAGTTGAAGTCTTCTCTTCTTTACTAACCTCCTGAAGACTGAAGGTGACCAGTTCCCCCCCCCCCCCCAGACGCACACAATTTCAATGGCTCTGTGGCATTTCTTCTTCAAAGACAATTAAGAATCAATTTCCTCCTTTGCCAAGGAGTCTTGAGGAAGGAGCTGGCTAGAAGGCAGAAAGGGGCGGGAGATGCAAAATCTCTCCCAGGAGGCAGTTTGGTGTAAGGTACAAACTCCCCCTCCAGTCTCACCAGCCAGTCCGGCTCTGAGTTATGGCCAACGTTACATTTTGATGAAGCAAATTCCATAATTTGTGTGAAGAAATCTTTCCTTAAGTTTTATCTGTCCTGAATTTCCTACTATTCAGTTTTATTAGATGGCCCCAGGTTCTGGTATCATAAGAAAGAGGAAGAAAATTCCCTGTTGATTTCTCTTACATAGTGGTTCCTGAACTTGGGTCCTCAGATGTTCTTGGACTAAAACTCCTAGAAGCCTTTCCAGGGGTTGTAGCCCAAGAACATCTAGGGATCCAAGGCTGGGAACCACTGCTCCAACATGTACAGAACTATATGCAATTCTAGCATGAATCCCCCTTATCCAACACTTTTATTAAGCTAATAAATTGTCACTCCTTGAGTAGTTTGCCCATTTCTGCATCTTTTCCAGCCCTACAAATGTTCTAGAAGGAGTTAGGGTTTTTTTTCTCACACTTTTACACTGACACATTACATGTTTCATATTTTGAGAATGGTGGTAGGTTTGATACTATAACCATTCACATCATCCCTGAAACTCTATAACAGCATTAACACTATCACTTAAAAGTTCATGCACACATGCACATGATTGCAGCACCAGATCTTTAACATGTGATTACATGTCAGTATAGATATGACACTACATGATAAATCTCTGTTGAAGTATACGTATGAATGAGCCACCACACAGATCAAAAACTTCAAACTGAATGTTATTATCTAGTTAAATGGAATGTTTTTGGTGCACAGCTCACATATTCATCTGCTAATATTAAATTACATACATATAGAGCTTCTTCACATTACTGCATCCCAGAAACAGAGCAGGACTGGGAGGCTATAAACTTTTCTTTAAATACTTTTTAAAAATCTCATATTTTATAAATGTCTCAACTTGATTTATTTCTGAATGAACTCCACCCTCAGAACTTCACTTTATAAGTGGCTTCTCTCTTTCCTCTCAGTTTTTTCATGCTTTTTTTTGTTAGGCACCACGAATGAATGCAGCCATTGATTTAAAAAAAAAAAATCAGCTAAAGAATGGCTTAAGAATTGGAATGCTGGGATGGTGCCAAGTCCTGAATCACACTAGTTCTTCAGTCTGGCACTGCTGAACATCAAGTGCCAGGAAAGCAATCTGAATGCAATAAGTAAAATAATATTCAAGGAGCAAATCTGCCCTGCAGACTTTAATCTTCTGAGATGTACTTTGCGGCCATTTCTAGAGACACCATTTACCTAATTTTATGGTGGAAATATTTCAGGTAAACCCACAGATTGTGGAAACAGACATTTTATATGAATAATTATTTTTTAAATTAGAAATATTGAGCCAGGAAAATAACTTTGGTTTTTCACTGAATAGGTTTAAAAGCAGACCTGCAGGTAAGTCCAGTAAAATATATACGCCAGTTTTATTCTATTGTATTGGTCCATTTGGACATGACTATCAGTGTCTTGTATGTACTTTTTGTATGCTTAATTTGTTTTTAATGGGACAAAAGGAAGTATGGCTAATTATTTAAACAATATTCCCTTACTGGTCACTTAAAAGGTCTTCTTACACAGCCACCTTTGCCACAGGGCAAATGAACAATTGCCTTTTTACAAAACGTTTGTTTGCAAATACCAGTTTAAGCAGTTATCAGTTGTTATAAGAGCATGAAGTATGATCTGAAGAGTCCTCGGTTCAAATCCCAACTCATCTCTGAACTTACTGGGGGGCTTCAAGCCACAGTGGCCAGATATCAAGAAACTGCCATGCTACTCTGGTTTTGTAGGTAGTTCTAAAGCTAAGCAGTGCTGGAGGACAAAACCAGTTTGATTGTGTTCTGTGTGGTGGCTTATTGCTGGGATACTGATCCCCTTCACAAAAGAAAAAAGTTATCGTTGAAGCTAAAACAAGAAACACAAAGAAATCCAAGCCGCAGATTATTTCCCTCACAATTTGAGCTCCAAGTAAAAACTACACCACAATCCCACTTGCTATCTTACTCCCTATATTAATAGTGGAATGGAAAAACAAAAATGAAACACAATCTTAGAAATTGTCAATTTTTACAACTTGTGATACATCCTTATTCATCATGACATAATGACTCATATATAGAGAGATGGACACAAACCAAAGTACAAATTGGAAAAAAAACAATGCTTTGTTTTGCGTCAGCAAAATGGATGCCCTCTGCACCCGTCACCCCACTATCTGGTTCAGGCACCTCCTCCTCTTCCTCCTCCACCGACACCATCTACAGAAACAGCTGCCCTGGCTCCCAGAAGGAATATCCCCTTGAATACTGAAAAACATAGAAAATACATGGTCTAGAGGGGCAGGGTAAAAATCAAATCAATCAATCAATCAATCAATCAATCAATCAATCAATCAATCTCTGGCTCCCTTTAGTGGCAGTTCTGGTAACTTCATCTTTAGAAACATTTTTTCTAGGGTTTTTCTTCATTAAATATTTTAATATTTTCAGACCATGGCTAAGTGAATCAACGGATACTGATCCTGCAACTACAGGTGTCCTACTGTACTTAAAGAAAATAGTAAGTTGATTCTGATTGATGGCAACTGCCTGCAGGCTTTTCCAGGCACAGAGTATTCCAAAGTGGTTTATCATTCCCTTCTTCTGAGGTTGCTCAGGGATTATGTGGCATGCCCAAGGCTAGACAGGCTGCCTCTTTTCCCAGAAGGCATGGTGGGTAATCAAACACCAGATCCCCGGCTCCATAGTCAGGCACCAAACGTATTGAGCTACCCAGCTAGCTACCCAAGGTAAGATAACATCTTTTTAAAGCCAGTACATAAATAAGGAAACAACATTAAGGCTCACTATAGAAAGCAGACCAAGAGCTTGTCTACACAAACTCAATTTAAATAAGCTAGATATGGCTAGATGGAGTCACCTAAGGTTGGGTAGAGATCCAATATACCATTTGGTGCAATCCTTATATCCAAATGCCATATACACCTCTATTTTGTGTGGCTCCTTTAAAAAAACAAAAGGAAAAACAAATATTTGCCCCACATGTCCCATTCAATTTTAATCTTTTTTTTTTCTGGAAGTGATGCAGCCTCTTTCAGCTGTACAAACCAAAATTAGACAAAATTCTGGTGGAGCTTTAGAAAGATGTTAACTTTTAGCAATTGAATTGTCCAATTAAAAATGGAAAGGGGGGAGAAAAACCATAATTTTCACCCCATATATGCCATTGTATATTGCCTGTTTGGGTTTTAATTAAGCTACGACCATCAAAGGTGGGAAGGAAAAAGACAGATTGCCAACAATGATGTCCTTTTCCTGTAGCACACTCTCACTGCTCCTGCAGCTTATATTAATTTTTAATCCCTGCCTAGAAATATAGTTTATGGAACACATAGCAAATGTTGTGTCGTACCTGAATATATCAGAATGATCTGTTATATAAGTAATTACTGCATACTTTCGCTGATAGTGAAAATTTACACTACAGTATAGATGTGCAAAATACTTCTGGGAACTGGAAGAGTAGATCCAAAGAATATATAGGAAAGAAGGATTTCTAAAGTTTTTTTAAAGGCTAAATTTAAAAAGACTAAGTTGAAAGCCATTTTGAATAGTGAGGAAAATGAGACTTCTGAAATGTCAAGGGCGCCAGGGGTTTCTTGGCCCTGGATCAGACGCATTATCGGTCTGCTATAATCAAACTGCTACAATATAAAGAAGAGTAGATGATTCTGTTGGGGGAAAGGCATTACAATACCTGGCAGAAAGGAAGGAAGAATAGTGAGAAAGGTGAGAAAGTTCGTATTTTCTTCAATGTTACTAAAAAGAACCAAAAAGAAGAAAAAAGGAGGACCTGCATTTGAGTTTTTAGTGTCAGGGACATCTCTTAAAACATGGGATCTTGTCATTTGTCACCCTGTAATAAAAAGCAGGTACCATTATGTCAACTATATCAAGATGGTGCCACATTCATTGATAATTTGATCGGCAGGTTTTATATCTCCTTTGGTATACTGAGGAGAATTTGCCTGTATTGAATAAAAGAAGATGAAGTAGTATTTTATTTATGGATTTTATTTTAATGAAGGACATTTAGGTAAATTCCACAGAGAGGGTGGTAGAAAGCAAGAATATGTGGCAGGAAGGGCCATTGCAAGTTTTGTTTTCCTTCCATATGTAGATCCAATGAAACAGAGCCTTTATTAACTCTACATGGGTTAGACAGTTTTCCACATAGAAATTGTTTCATGAAATCAAGGAATCATAGGATTGTAGAGTTAGAAGGGATTCCAAGGATCACTGAGTCCAGACTCCTGTTGAAGCAGGAAACCTAAAACATCTCTGACAAACGGCCATTCTACCTCTACTACTTAAAAATCTCTAATGAAGGAGAGTCCACCAAAATTCCAAGATACTCTGTTCTACAAACAGTTTTTATTTTCAGGAAATTCTTCCAAATGTTTAGTCCAAATCCCCTTTCTTTTCATTTAGTCAAAATCCGCATTTCTTTTCAAGTAAAAGATTCACCTTTACTTCAGAAAACAAGCTTGCTCTTATATTTGACAACTTTTCAAATATTCAAAAATATCATTATCATTTCTTCATTTTTTGATTATAACCCACTGCCTCAACCATTCTTTATAGCAGTGGTCTCCAACCTTGGGCCTCCAGATGTTCTTGGACTACAACTCCCAGAAGCCTTCACCCCCACCTCTGCTGGCCAAGATTTCTGGGAGTTGAAGTCCAAAAACATCTGGAGGCCCAAGGTTGGGGACCACTACTTTATAGGGCTTACTATCCAGAACTTCTATCATCATGGATATCCTCCTCTGGACACGTTTCAGCTTGTTTATTACTATTACTTCACTTGATTTGGACACTATTCTTCTGTTAATTCTATCATCTTTTGCATGACACTGTTGACTTTATAGCTACTAAAATCTTCCGATCTTTTTTAATGCGTACTTCTGCCAAGTCAACAGTCACATTTTATATTTGTGCATTTGATTTTTCTTGTCTAAATGTAGAATTCTATATTTTTGCCTGCTGAAACCCATTTAATTCATCTTAGCCCAGTTCTCCATTCTGCCAAAGCCATCTTGAATCTAAGTTGTATCTTCTGAAGTATGAACCATTTAGTATCATCCACAACTGCAACTCAAAGTTGTCAACAGTTACTATCTGAACAGACAGTTATGAGGAGATGGAAGGGAAGCACTCCATGCTGGTATATGTGTAAATACATTTTCCTGCATAAACGTTAGTGCTGGAACTTGAAAAGTAGCTGTAAATAGCCACAGTTGCAAAACCAAGCAAAAAACAACCTATTGTGAAATTAAATATAATTAGAAAAACATTATGGTCCATTTAATCCTGCTTCAGATTCCTGTTCCTGGTAAGCTATTGCATTAAAGGAGCATGAAAGACAAAGTTGTTCTTCTTTAGTCGTTAAGTCATGTCCGACTCTTCGTGACCCCATGGACCAGAGCACACCAGGCCCTCCTGTCTTCCACTGCCTCCCGGAGTTGGGTCAAATTCATGCTGGTAGCTTCAATGACACTGTCCAACCATCTCGTCCTCTGTCGTTCCCTTCTCCTCTTGCCTTCACACTTTCCCAACATCAGGGTCTTTTCCAGGGAATCTTCTCTTCTCATGAGATGGCCAAAGTATTGGAGCCTCAGCTTCAGTATCTGTCCTTCCAGTGAGCACTCAGGGTTGATTTCCTTTAGAATGGATAAGTTTGTTCTCCTTGCAGTCCAGGGAACTCTCAAGAGTCTAGCAATACATAATGGCAAAGGGGACTCACAAACTATTATCTGGCATGCAGTTATGCTTGTTACACATACACTTCTCTGTAGAATGCTAGAGGTTGTTGTGGGTTTTTCGGGCTTTCGGGATCCCGGCCATGAAAGCCTTTGCAAATACAATGCTAGAGGTCTTTGCAGTGTCTTATTTTCTAATGAACAGGATAGACCATATTATTTCCAATCTCTTACAGCACACCATGGTCTTGAAGTTATAAATGAAGCCTTTTGTGGGAGGAAGGGGACAGTGAATGGTTTCATTCATGAGTGTTCTCTTGAGTGATCTCTTTCAAACCCTATGCACAGCATAGAATGGGCATAGCATGGAACATGAGCTTTGTAGATTAATTTATTAGTGTTGAAGGTGGCTCATGTCTGGGGCTCAGAGGTACCCCCATAAGGTTCTGAGGTGAGCATCTGCCTTGATTAGTGTAATGTGTTAGAAACTGAGAGATTAATTTATTGTAACCAAAAGAAGGAGACAAAATCATTTAATCCATTCAGTTAGTGGCAATAAATAATTAAACGAAGTCATCAGCTATGGAATTTACACAGAATGACATCTGGGTTGTCTCTGTTGATCCTGCATGGCTTATTAATTACTATGGTTCTTTCAAAAGTGCTCTCCCGACCCTTTTCACCCCCGCCATTTTAAAACTGCCACTCCCAATCTGGCTCTTTGTTCCAAAGATACCTTATAGTTTGCATCATAACAGAACATGAAGCTGCCACGTTTGCACTCTGCACATGCATCTTCTTTATTATGATGCATATTAATGTCTTTCCCCCCCCCCCGAGCTCTGTTAAAGCTCTACAACCAGGCATGGCTGGATGTACAAAGGAAAGGATATGGTAGTTTGTTTTAGCATTTTCTTAATAAGTAACATTTTAAACTTGTGAACTTACACAGACTAGCAGTGAACTAAAACGAACAAGGATTCTTCGAATTATTTATACCTCATGACCAAAATAATAGTCAACCATGTTCTAAACAGCCTGCACCTGCATAGGCAAAGAGGCAGCATCTTTCTCTTCATCCCACACCTTGATGTCCTTTTGTAAGTTCCATCCCTCTCCCAGTTCTAAAAACTGGGCTGGCTGGGTGTGCCAGGGACACCTTGAAAACCTACACCTTCATCTGGAAAAATATTTCTTACTGCAATCTTCATCCATTTTCTGAGTACTAAGCCTCACAGAACCTGGCAGGGCAATATCTGAGTAGGCATGCCTATGACTGTCCTCCACTTTATTAAAAATGAAAAGTAAAGGCAGGAATAGGGTATGTGTTGCATCTGTTTCCTTTTGAATCACTATGAACTCAGTTTATTTAAAATAATGATTAGCATCTTATTCTGCAGTAAGCAGATGGAAAGTTTTATGTTTAAAACATAATCTTAATAAAACCATACATGCGGGGTGTTCTGGAAACAGCCCCCCCAACTATTTCTAAATGTGGCTGTGAACTTCCAAGGGGACAAGAAAAGCCACCAGGAGGAGGGATTTCTTAAACATGTATTGCGTGTGCTAGTTTTGTGTGATGGGTGAAAATAAAAGCCAGTTCAGATCTCTGCTAAACAGAATTTAGAACCAGTTCCCCAGCATTTATCCTCCACACTAGTTTTTTCATCTTGACTGCTAATTATTATTTTTTCAATCCTGGATTAGACTGAACAAGCCCCACCCACCCTTTCAATTAGAAACTAGATGAATTATCATATCAAACAAACCTTTAACAATGACAGGAAAACTGCCCAGCCTGTGGCCTTTTAGGCAGAAGACAATGATTAAGGATATTTAATGAGAGAAAAACTCATTAATTTACAGTAAATCATTACATTAGGTTAAAACGTTAAATTGCTGACATTATGGCCCATTAAGCAAAACAGGAACAAGTTAAGGTCAATGAATTATTTTCAGGTTCTGAGAATGGTATCCCTAAGACTAGGATCTGGAGTGAACATATAGTACTTTGTTTTTAACTTCAACTGGTTTGTGTTTCACTCAGTTTTTTGCTCATAAGTTTTGTTGGCAAGGTATCACCTAGAGGGTGTCTGGCAAATGTTACACACTGAAGTCAAGTGATATAGCTAACATAATTTTGCAATGACCTAATTTGTTTTTGTGCCCCTGTATTAATGAACAGGCTATGACAAAGTGTGGCTGAAACAGTCTTTCAGCAATAGCTGAAATGACTTATTTCTAGGTTTCCAAATTGTTAACCATTACAGAATTGGTTTCATGATGTTAGTACAGCTGAAGGTGTGAGATTTCACTGTTATTTTACTTCATGTGCATCATATGACTACAAGCCCATGAAGTGCACTTGGACTTACTGGTGTGTATTCTCTGTAGAATAGCTTTAAGAAAAAAAAAAGACATAATGGCTTGGATTTGTTTCTGTGCTCCAAGGCAGGGGAGAAGAAACAGGGAAAGGAAGAAAATACATATACTGTATACATTTTTCCTCCGCCTTCATTTATTTGTATGGGTACTGGGTAATGCTGAGTTGTCACTATTGGAAGTGGCTGACTTTCTTCATTTAATGGTGCCCTTACTTTAGTTCTCACAGCTCCTTCCCATATTAAATGTCATATTTTCCTCTAAAGAAATCTGGGAAATTTTATTTCATGATATGCTGTGAAAGATCCCCTTTTAAACAGCAGTTGTAGAAAAGGTGAATTTCTGATCTTTTCAGCTCATGCACAAGAGTCCACATTTCTGTGTATAACAGTCACTGAAAATCTGGAACTATTATTGAACAATTCTATTCTGAGTAATTATTTCAGAAAAAAGGTGGTATATCTATTTATTGGATATCAATACTAAAGACTGGCTTTCATACATGTTAAACACTTGGGTCCTGTGGCAAACACGTGCCAGGACAAACTAGAAATTAGTAGACAGAACACAAGAATGAAGGAAAAAACTATAGCCCTCCTGTTACAAGTCTCAGGGCACCCAGTAAAGACTCAGGGGATTGCTTTATTTCTCCAGATCTTCAGGTGGGGAGATCAATCTCATTCAATGTTGCTCACTCTGAGATTGGTCTCCCCACATGAAGATCTGGAGAAATAAAGCAATGCCCTGAGTCTTTACTGGGTGCCCTGCAATAATTTTATTATTGTATGATGTAATTATAAAGCAACAGTAGGCACTTATCTCCATTCAGTGGGATAGGAGTTATTGACTTAATAATAAGATGGTTGTGTGTGTATTGCACCTGCACAATGTAATTCAAGAAGCCTCATGGTGTGGTGGTTAAAATGCAGTAATGACTCAGCCTTCCATCCTTCCAAGATTAGTAGACTGAATACCCAGCTCACTGGGGGTTGGACAATATATAGTCTGCATAATTAAATTGCAACCCACCCAAAGAGTGGTTTAAGCACTATGAGGCAGTATATAAGCAGCACACTTTGCTTGGCCTGGCTTGGCTTGGCTTTGATGCCAAAAACCTGGTGGGAGAGGAGGGGACTAGGGAGAGAGCCAATGGGTGCATGCACTTGGGTCCACTATGCCACTGGGAGTGAAAAACATTGTGTCCCAACTTGAAACCTTTTCTTGTGCAAGGGGAGGGAACAGCACAAGGTATGGGAAAAATATTCCCTTTGATGGGGTAGTGAGCCTTCTATGAGCCTCAGTAGCAGTGGAGAGTCTGGAAAAACTCCACACATACCATATGTGGCTATAGGTAAGTGGTCCCCACCCCTCAAATTGCAACAGAAAGAAGAAATGAGGAAAGAAGGAGATAATCATAATCAAGTGTTGTCTATTCTGATTTGTGGCAGCCTTTTTCAGGATTTTTCAGGTAGAGAATACTCAGAAGTGATTTACCATTCCCTTCATCTGGGGGCATCCTGGAACTGTGAATCTTGCCCAAGACCACACAGACTGACTCTACTCACAGTAGGCACAGTGCGGAATGAAACTCCTAACCTCTGACTCTGCAGCCAGACACCTAAACCACTGAATTATCAAGCCAGCAGATGTGCCTTAGCACCTCATCAGTTAGCTGCCTTCAGCTGCAGCACGTTATACAGCCCTTCAGTGAAGACCAGTCTGATCTCGTCAGTATGTTTATTATAAGAACATAAGAAGATAAGAAGGGCCCTGCTGGATCAGCCCAAGGGCCCATCTAGTCCAGCTTCCTGTATCTCACAGAGGTCCCACCAGATGCCTCTGGGAGCACACGAGACAACTAGATACTTGTCTCCTGATGCCACTCCCCTGCATCTGGCATTTGGAGGTATCTTTCTTTTAAACCTGGAGATTATACATCCCCATCATGGCTTGTAACCTGTGATGGACTTTTCCTCCAGAAATCTGTCCAATTGCCTTTTAAAAGCATCTAGGCCAGATGCCATCATCACATCCGGTGTCAAGGAGTTCCACAGACAAACAACACGCTGGGTAAAAAAAAATCTTTTCTCTACTCTCACTCTCCCAACACTCAATTTGAGTGGATGTCCCCTGGTTCTGATATTGGGTGAAAGGGAAAAGAACTTCCCTCTATCCACTTTATCTATCCCCTGCATAATTTTATTCATCTCAATCATGTTCCTCCTCAAGTGCCTTTTCTTTAGATTAGAGAGCCCCAAACGCTGTTGCCTTTCCTCATATGAGAGGTGCCCCAGCCCAGTAATCATTTTAGTTGCTTGTATTATTTAGTTATATTTTTAGAGAGGTTTCCTCAGGTGGTGAAATATATCTATTTGTCATAGCCACAGGTTTTCTTCATATTTTCAATTTAGCATGCTTTGTTTTGTGAATGGTTACTGTAAGGTAACATGGATTTAATTCACAAGTCACACATTCTCCTTAGTGTCTGGTGTGATTTTATGCTATGAGAGCTGAATTATGACAGAAAGGAAGGGTGGAGAGAACACTTTTACTCCACATCTGCTACTATGGTGGGAGAAGCAGGGCAGCTCAGAAGCCTCCATGTAAGAGCATTGAAAGCCTCATTGGACAACTTGGAATTAGAAGAATACGTAGGACTTTCAGGTCTCACACACAAACAGACCAGCATTCACAATTTTTGCTTGTGAATACTAGACCCAATCAAAATTTAACCAACTTCACGTATCTCTCTAATTATGATGCAAATGAGCATCCTAGCAAATACAAGTTTTACACTTACATTACAAATCCTCTCAAAGCAAGAGTTGCTTGCTGAGCACATAGACTGATTAATGAATTGCAAAATTGGATGGATGCCTCACTTATCCAAATCCTTATCAGGTCTGTAGTGCCACTAAGTGTGAACAAATTCTTTTGAGTGGTCCCTTTCTTTTTGAATCACAGATGGTTATAGTCCCAATGAGATACAGTGGGTTTTTTTGTTTTGTTTTGTTTTTAAAAGTAAGACTTATTTGAAGTTCGAAATTTCCATCTGTTACTCCCAGTGCCACAGGCAATACTTTGCTACATGGGAAACCAGAAAATTTAGAAGTTGGGGGCTTCTAAGCATTGTAAGATTCGTCCTTTTACATCAACAGCTGCTTATAAGTATTGCAGTGTGTCCACCATGTCTCTGTAGAGTTACCAAGCTCATCAATAAAATTCTACAGTATTCTAGTTCCATTGAGTTGAAATGAATATGCAGCTAAGTCAAGACATGGTAGAAGTACAACTTCCATGTGTATGCCCAGCAAACAATGTAGAAATGAATGTAGTAGGAGCCACCTATGTCTGTCATAAACAGAAAACTAGAATGGTCAACTTAATGCGGAAAAAATTGTTATTTGGTGCTTCTTCAACAATGTTCAGACTTCAGTTTTGAGGGATATGTTTTCTCCAGTCAAAATGTGCAACAAAGTATTCTAGAAACATTGCCGGGTAAGACTGGAGAACTGTTTGAAATAAATCATAAACTAGAATTGATAGTGACTGATTGGACTCCAGTGCCCTACACGGAATGAGTCAACATCTACTTTCATTTGGGCTTAGATGGTGAAGTCTTCACTGTTTCTATGCAGGGGTTTGGGCTTTAGATATGTGTGAGCAGAAGCTCTAAGCCCTTTTCCTGAAGAGGAGCTGAGGCAGGAGGTGAGCTGTGTTTGGGAGGACATTTTATTTGGTGAGGTATTTTCTGATTCTATTTTTTACTCTTATCTGGTAAATAAGGAAACCAACTAGCATTGCATACACCTGGGGTGCAGGAAAGTTTTAGGCATAGGATCAGACTTCCTTTCTTTTTTAATTCACTGATCAATCAGTCAAGATAGAGAGTGTAGGATCTGTTGCATTTGTAACACCTGCGGCATGTCTGTTTTCTTGCCAATGAGGTGCTTGGATAGAAATGCTCTTGGTGTCAGCGGGTGGTCCTCTTGGAAGACAAGGTTTGGCAACTGGAGGCCTGTGTTCTAATCTCCACACTATGTATTTGTTTGTTTGTTTGTTTGTTTGTTTGTTTGTTTGTTTAACTTATATGCCACCCACACTACCCGAAGGTCTCTGGGTGGCTTACAACATTTGAAATACCGTATTTTTCACACCATAAGGCTCACTTTTTTCCCACAAAACAGGGGGGCGGAAAGTCTGTGTGTCTTATGGAGCAAAGAAAACAGATTATATTTTCCTGTTTTCTTCTCCTAAAAAATTGGTGCACCTTATGGAAAGGTGTGTCTTATGGAGCGAAAAATACGGTACAATAAAAAGGCAAAATAAAAGGGCAAAATAATTAAAATGCAATTAAAAATATATACTCTAAAATTGCCATCAGACCCACAGCTGATATTATTTCAATTAAAAGCCTTCTGGAACAGGGAGCAGGCTGGGTAGGTGGGACTCGTCCACCATGGAAGGCAGCCCATCATGGAGAAGGAAAACTCCAATTTCAAACCTCCACTGCCTTGTGGCTATATCCACCAATGGAAAAGGCTTCGAGAGTTAACCCTGAGGCAAAATCTGGAGCCGGAGTCCCAGAGGTAGTTCATGTCATTCTGGCAACTCCAGCAACATCACTGGAACCAGTTGTATTGGCTCTTGCCTTTCCATTGGACTATTTCAGTGATGTGGAGAGGGAGATTTTGCTGCTTGGGTAACAGCCTATCCTCTATATTATTTTACCCAGGCTCCGTGCTCTGGAGAGGACACTCCAGCTTCTCATACAGCATCGAAACAACACGGGAAGTAGCAGTTACTGGTTATAAGTCTTTGCTTGATTGGCGTAGAGCATGATGCAAAGGGCTACTTCCGACAGTGGGAGGGGTCATTGTACCTCACTAGGTAGCTACCCTTAAGCTTATATCCCTATGGCAACTTCCACCCTTTCTTTCGTCTCTGTCCTGAGCAGGAACAGCTTTATGCACCACAGAAAGTATATCAATGGAAGGACTCTTCCATGTACCAACAACTCTCTTGAGTGATCCAAGGCCAGCCTAGTCAAAAGGTGCAAATAATAAAGCATTAGGGATCATTTTCCTGCCTATATTCAAGCACAGACCCAGGCCTTGTATGGAGATTGATTACGTCACACTACATATTAGGTGACTTGTAGATAAAAACCAGAAGCAGATGAAGTATGCCCATATGTAGCTAGGCCATGGCCAGGTTTTATGACCAGAATAACATGGTCAACAAGTGCAAGCTTGCAAAGCTAGCTCTCTGTGTGCCTGGGCCAATTCTTCAGGTAAGCGGAGAAAATTGTGGAAAACATAACTGAAATCAATACACTAGCTTAAAAGCAGAATGAAATAAAACAGACTCTTAAATTCATGATGTATGTGGCTAGACTACAGAAGTGCCCTGTCAAATCTTCAAAATTTGTTTAGAGGTTGTGACTTCCATTACAGTTAATTAGTGCCCATGGGGTTTCACACAGCCAGCTTCAAATTAAAGATAGTGGCTGGCATTAAAATTGAATTAGTCTAATCTTGTCTTCCAGAAACAAGGTGCAAAGCAGAAATATTGGCATAGGCTTCTTCAAGGTATTATGTCTTCCCCTTAGCAAAGGAACTCATAACAATCAACCATGCAATTGCCCTCCCAACCCCCGGAAAGAAGACACAAGACAAATTATGGGTTAATCATGGGCCACACTTTATTGAACATAATCAATGTTGCCATCCTTTGGCAAAGGGGGGTCCTGCCATAGTACAGAATCAGGTTTAAGCACAGAGGTCTCAAAGGATTCCTTAATCAACAAATGGGCAAGTCCCTGGCCCCATGTTTTGCGGTCTTAAAGAGAGCAAAAAACTGGCTGGACCCAATTTGACCACCCCTGGCCCTCAAGCCAGCATTTCCTTGTTGACTGTTGGTCCGGGTGTGGCCCCAGCACATTTTTCCCCCCCAAAACACTGTAATGGCATGATCCACAGCACTGGGAGGTCAGAGGGACTATAGCTTACCTGTGATTGCAATGGGACTCACCAACAAAACCTGTTATATCCGCACTACCCACCAAAGCATAGGGACTAGCCAAACTAAGTCCCATGCCCACCATCAAGCCGTTCAAGCTCAGAGAGCAGGCCCCCTTGATGTCTTCCAAGAAAACATCCAAACCCAAATTGGACAGATGTACACCGTCGTTCCAAAAAAATATCAGGCTTATCCATATGGATCCTCTGGTGAGCAATCACTGATCTAAGGCCGCTGCAGACCACTCTGCAGACCTCCCGATTAACACTCCTGCAGACCTCCTGATTAACACTCCTGCGGGCAGTGTTAACAGAAAAATTCCTGGCATCTCTCCATGCCAACTGAGGTACAATCGTCGACTATATAAGCTGCATGGCCAGATACTTGACCTTCAACCATGTCAAATCACTCCCACCTTATCCAGTGCCAAGTCTGTCAATTTCCAGAAATGATACTTTGTTAATGGTAAACTATCTCTATGTTGAGAGAAATATCCCTATTCATGTCCCCTGACTTCCAAGTATGCATTTGTGGCGGGCAAATGCTCTCTATATGGCAGCGCGCTAATGTAACTTGAACACCCCTACCTAGCTGATCGGCCATGGAACGGTGTGTTTGAATCTGGACTGTCCTGTCAACAACCTTAACGTCCTGCTATTGCAAAGCCACCCTAGACGTACTGGCAGCAACTACCTCGCTAATCCTAAAGGCGCCAAAAAACGTCAACAAGGACACTGCTTTAAATAAAAGAATTTTGTATTCATCTCTACACAACATCTCCCACTGCCTACAAATGCATTCTAACAACACAAGTGATATGGGAGCTCTGTTATCCTGCGCTCTGCCCCTCTCCTTAGACCACCCTTCATTCATCTTTCTTATTTGGTAATCCAAGGTACAGTCATGGTAGTTGTTAACCCTAGTGTAAAAGGCTAACACTGATAACCTATCCTGTATGGTTCCAGATGCCAAACCCTTCCTATTCAGATTCACTATGAATTGTTGAAAGTGTTTTACCGGTGCCGGCTAAATTGGCTCCAGGCTGACCAGCTTCCTAAATTCCTGGAATTCTATACTCACAGCTGCATACCCTTTCCATGTCCTCAGTGCCAGGGCCAGGCCTGTCTTCAAGCCAATTTGCCAGACCTCTGGTGGCAGAATCTCCGGGAACTTGTTGGCTCCTGGGTCTAACTCCCTGAACCGTTCGATCTGTTGGCACGATAATGCATCACCTAATCTATTGTCTATACCTGGGACATGTCGGGCCTGCATTAAAATGTTAAATTGTAAAGCCCATAATGTGAACACCCTAACTATCATTATGACCTGTTCTGAATGCAATGTAAGGTTGTTTGTGATATAGCCGCCTAGAGTGGTCGTATAGATCAGATGAGCGGGATACAAATCAAAATCAAAATCATCATCATCATCATCATCATCATCATCATCATCATCATCATCATCATCATCATCATCATCATCAAAACAGCAACAACAGCAACAGCAACAACAACAAAAACAACAACAACAACAACAATAATAATAATAATAATAAAAACAGCAACAGCAACAGCAACAGCAACAGCAACAGCAACAGCAACAGCAACAGCAACAACAACAACAACAACAACAACAACAATAACAATAATAATAATAATAATAATAATAATAATAATAATAATAATAATAATAATAATAATAATAATAATAATAATAATAATAATAATAATAATAATAATAATAATAATAATTAAAAAAAAACTACCGCCTGATTGTTGCACCAAAACTGCACAACAGAGTTTGCCCACTCTTCTGCCCATAGCCACAACACATCAACAATTGGGAAGAATACTAGGAATGTTAGATCTCTGGTGATACCAGCCTGATGCCAATCTTCTGGCCACGTGCTGGTGCACCATCTTCCATTGAAATAAATTCTGAACCCTAATGAATCTGCAGCATCCAAATGGACCTGAAAGTCCATCTTAACCCTATGTCACCCCTCCAGAAGGATATTCCACTGAACTCCTCTAAGAACTGAGTCCAAACCTGTAAGTCATCTCTCATACCCCACGTAACCCTAGTCCTACGCCGGAGTGGTACAGCCCTTTCATTATTTTACATAGCTGATGCAAAAATGCGCACCTAGGTGCCACGACTCTGCAAACAAAGTTTAAGTGACCCACAATCTCCTGAAACTCTCACAGAGACACCTTTTTCCTTTGCAATAGTGATGCTAATCTAATTCTAAGATCAGCTAATTTGGTGTCAGGCAGTCTCAATGTCTGTTGCATGGTATCTAACTCAATGCTGAGGAAAGTCAGGGCTGTGGCTGGTCCCTCCGTTTTTTCCTCTGCCAGGGGTAAACCTAACTCTTCTGCCATTGATTGAAAAGTGTGCAGAATAAATCTACACCTCTCCGTATTCTCACCACAAAAAAGATAATCGTCAAGATAATAGGCCGAAAAGTTACAGCCCACCCTACTCCTGAGCTTCCACTCAAGAAATGAGCTGAAGCATTCAAAGGCAGTGCATGAAATAGAGTAGCCCACAGGCAATGCTCTGTCGCTATAAAATGATCCTTGAAATGAAATCCTAATAAATCAAAGTCCTGCGGGTGAATAGGCAAAATTTGAAAAGCTGATTTAATATCACATTTTGCTAGTTCAGCACCCACACCACACTTTCATACTACGTCAAAAGAGGTGTACCACATGGTACAAAGTTCCTGAGGGATAGCATCATTAACCAAGGCTCCTTTGGGGTTGAACAAGTGGTGTATCAATCCGAACTTGCCCTGTGCCTTTTTAGGAACTATTCCCAAAGGCGGGACCCTTAAGTTTTCCAAAGGTGCTGATGCAAAGGGTCCCAGTACCCTCCCTTCCTTCACTTCCTTATCAATCTTTTTCTGAACAATATCCTCCATTCCAAAGACTGATTTCAGGTTTTGCGCAAAATACGCTTTGCATTCCCCAACCCCCCTTCTTCATGGATTGCTGCCTTGTCGTGGCGAAGGGGCTTGAGTAACTCAGAGAAACTATGGGCTATGCCGTGCAGGGACACCCAAGACGGACAGGACATAGTGGAGAGTTCCGACTAAACGCAATCCACCTGGAGTAGGAAATGGCAAGCCACTCCAGTATCTTTGCCAAGAACGCCCCATGATCAGAAACAAAAGGCTAAAAGATATGACGCTGGAAGATGGGCCCCTCAGGTCGGAAGGCGTCCAACATGCTACTGAGGAAGAGCGGAGGACAAGTACAAGTAGCTCCAGAGCTAATGAAGTGGTTGGGCCAAAGCCGAAAGGACGCTCAGCTGTGGACGTGCCTGGAAGTGAAAGGAAAATCCAATGCTGCAAAGAAAAATACTGCATAGGAACCTGGAATGTAAGATCTATGAACATTGGGAAGCTGGAGGTGGTCAAACAGGAGATGGCAAGAATAAACATCGACATCCTGGGCAAGCAGACCGCCGAAGAATTGATGCCTTTGAATTGTGGTGCTGGAGGAGGCTCTTGAGAATCCCCTGGACTGCAAGGAGAACAAACCTATCAGTTCTAAAGGAAATCAACCCGGAGTGCTCACTGGAAGGACAGATCCTGAAGCTGAGGCTCCAGTACTTTGGCCATCTAATGAGAAGAAAAGACTCCCTGGAAAAGACCCTGATGTTGGGAAAGTGTGATGGCAAGAGGAGAAGGGGACGACCGAGGATGAGATGGCTGGACAGTGTCTGCGAAGCAACCAACATGAACCTGACACAACTCCGGGAGGCAGTAGAAGACAGGAGGGCCTGGCGTGCTCTGGTCCATGGGGTCACGAAGAGTCGGACACGACTAAACGACTAAACACACATTCCCCAACCCCTGGGATCCTGAAACCATACCTAAAGCCATCTAATAGGCAACTAGCATCCTCTCCTCAGGGGTAGTTGCACAAACATGCTTCGAGAACCATAACCTTAATTGGGCTGAGGCCCTTTTCCAGGTTTACTCCTGCCACTAGTGGGCTTTTTCCCTCCTCCTGTGCCCTTATTCTGCCACTGAGCTCCTACCCTGAAGCAAGACAAATTGGGGTGTTTTCCCCCCACATGCTGAACACTCATGCCAGAAGCAGCATGGTTTCCTGGTGCAAGTGCCCTTAGCGTTGTACTCCCAGCAGAGCCAGTGGGGTTGAACCACCTGCCCTGCTCCAACATGGGGATTTTGATTCATTTTGACTTTCTGTTTAGATGTCCATTATTGAACCTGTCTCCGAGATTGGGCCTGGCTGGTGTCATGAACTGCAGCCAAAGACTCGGCAGGGGCTCATCACATCTAAGATTTGGGTGAATCGTGCTCCACATACAGAACTATTCATCATGGTTAAGCCATGCCTGCCCAGCGAAATCTACATATGCCCTATAGATTATATCCAAATATTGAAAAAGAGATTGCGCCCGCCACGGTTGTGTCTTTACAACCACCACAGCATAAATTAAAAACCCTGGTAGCCAATTGGACCATGTCCTGTCTAGCTTTTTACTTCTACATCTCTCCTTTTCTTTATCGTCCTCCTTGTCTAAATCCTTCTTTTCCACAAATCTATTCAGCAATTCAAATAAATCAACATACTTTTCCTTCCAAAACATTTTCTTGGGTTGCCGGGGTGAGATGATCACCCAAGGGCATTGTGTAGTTGCCAAATGGCAAAGCCCATAAGGGCACTGTATCGTACCCCATGTCAGGCACCAACAGGTATGGCCAAACCCCCACACCAGCCGCAGTGTTTAATGGTGCTGGAAATGCAACCTGGGGATATGGTTTTGCCCATCCTCCAAATTGCGTACTAGAACAAGGGCAAGGAGTGTTTGGCGCCCCGAAACTTTGTGTGTCGTATGGCAGGTGGAGTAAAGTGTCCGCTGCCAGCCCAAGGCCATGCAGGGATCGGTGAAAAAGTGCCCAGTGCAACGGCCGACTCACCTGATGAAGGTGTCGCCATACTTGACTCATCCCTGCTATAAGGCTGTTCAGGGCTGTCCTCGTCGTCATCACCCTGCCTGTCAGCAACCTCAGCTGCTAACCCGGCGGTCACTAGGGCTGAAGACTACCTTTCACAGTACGTCTTGAACTTGGTGTTGCAGTCGCCCTATCTGTGTCACATCTGTGTGTTTCAATCAATTGTCACTCAGCTTCAAGAATAGCAAACCTGAATATTAGGTCATCTGCTATAGCTTTAAGGTTGGCCCTACAATGGCTCTTTGCCTCCCTAACCGAGTGGTGTGGCTGCACCTGGACAGGCTGAGGAGCTGGCCTCTCCAGCCATTCCACCTCCAGCGCAGACATTTTCTCCTGCAGTTGCTGCCATACAGGCCAGGATTCCTTCTCTGAGGAAGACTGAGGCGGAGACACTTGGGGAACTGGCCGTTTTCTGGCTGGATGTTTTCCTTTCCTACTGCCCTGACCTTTACATGATTCCATTTTTAATCTAGTGCTCCCAACAGTCACAGAGCACTACGTGGTTCACCCTCTACAGTGCCAAGTCAGATGACAGTCCCACACTACGTTGACTGTAGAGATGCGGACCAGTTTATAGCTCTCAGTTATGATCTGCTATACAGCAATGCACTCCTACCCTTGTGTGGAGAAGCACTTAACATATCAACTTAATTATTATCAATTGTTAAATTAACTAATAACTTTTAATTAACTATATTCTGATTACAATAAACTTGATACCTTGATTAAATCCCTGTTATTAAACTTCTTCAGTCAAACAATATTATTAATTAAGTCAACACACTGAACTACTTTTAATTAAACAGTTCCTACTTCTGGCACCACTTTATGTAAATATATATATTGTTTTATTTAAATTTTATTCATTCATTCATTCATTCATTTTATTTTATTTTATTTTATTTCACTTCATTTTTATATTCCCTGAATCAGCTAGGCCGGTGAAAAAATGTAAATCCAATTTAAGCTCAGCCCTGTTATGTAACTGTTAGATTGTTCTTCCTGACCCCCAACAGGTGACACCACTGGAACAAAGGCACCTCAAAGATGTTTTAAAACATCGACCATTGGGAGGGGGAGGATGGGGGAAGAAAAGAACAGAACGCGAATGGCCAGGAAACCAAGCGGCCGCACCACAAGCACCCAACGGTTAGGAAGCAAAGCAGCCTCGCTGCACCTCAGATGCCTTCTGCTGGCCTGTCCCCCAAGGATCCAAAGCAGCAACACTGCAAATGTGCGACGTCAGATAAACCAAGAGGCCTCAGCAGCTTCCTGCCTGCTCAGCCCTCTCACAAGGTAATACTTTGGGCTATCCTACTAAAGCAGCAGTCTCTTGCCCTGGTCCTTCTATCTTGGCAAGCTCTTTTTCTTAGAACTAAATTCTATTGTACCCCTGGCTCCAATCACGATGAAGCATGAGCTGTGCAAGCTATGTGGTCGTGAACCCCCCCTCACTACAACGATTTCCAGGCAACAATATAAATACTGTGAATATAAACAGAATCCAGCAATATTAATTTAACTTACACTAAGGAAAAGAAGTCAACTATTGTTAACTATAACACAATTGAACCAATCGGTAATCAAACCATGGGAGGGAGCCGATGCTACCCCTCCCAACTTCTTAGCATTGTTCTCAGCAGACCTCAGACCTATGATGCAGCTCACAATAGCACTAAGCAGCAGAGCTCTGTCCCTCACTGATGCCAGGAAAGAAAGAGGGTGGTGCGAGGGGGAAATGCCCCTTAAATAACCTAACTTCCCCCCCCTCTCCTCCTATGCCCTTCTCAAGGGACTAGAAGTCTCACACTATCCAGAGAGGGAGGCAAAGGCAATCCGCACTGCTGAAGTTCAGCTCAGCAGCAGCTCAAACATTCTCTGTGCACAACAACCTTATAAAGTAGGGGAAACTGGTGCTAGTCTAAAGCCATATCATAAGGCTCAAAGCCAAATCCCTGCTTGAGGATTTACATTCCAAACACTGCACTGCACAGCTGCTCAAACTGAATTTATAAAAAGCAATTTTTTTTTCATTCAAGGACATTGGAATTTCTTTTATAAACCGAATCTAAGACAAACGAAATGTGCTAAAAACAGGTTTTCAGTATCTTTTAACATATAGGCTCCAATGCAACAGAAGTTAAGCTGTTCTTAAATTACAATAATGCCAATGGAACAAGTTAATTGCTACTATTGGAGCACTGGTGGAGGTGCCCTGGAACCGCACGCACCAGCTTCGGAGCCCTTTGGAGGCTTTCCCTGCACCATCCGAGGACTCGCAGGGGTCCCTCCACATGATGATGGGCGCTTGCAGAGGCTAGCCCAGCACGATTTTTGAAGATCGCACCCTTTACCCCTGCATTCAGTAAGGCTCCAAACGTAAAAAGGCTTTCTTTTTTTCTTTCCTTTTTCCATTTGGAGGCTTGCTGAAGACAAGGGAAAGGGGTGGGATCTTCAAAAATGGTGCTTGGCTAGCCTCTGAATGGCAACATTCATCTTGCGGAAAACTACCATAGGAAAAATAGTCTTGTGAGGCACCAAAAACCTTGCCGGATCCATTCGTCTAGTGAGTTTTTTGTCCGGCGAGGCAATCATCTTGCGAGGCACCACTGTAGTTCTTAACATTCAGCAATACAAAATATTTATTTATAAATTACATTCCAATGAAAAATGCACCCAAGTATGGACGAATGAACAACAATCCTAATCAAAACACATACGTACTACCAAATAAAACAACCACTGTAAATAAGAACAAAAATGCCACTTGGTACAATTTTGTGGAAATTACTATAGATCTACTGATCGAATGTAATCCAAAGATTGGCTATGCTGATACTAAGATACTACTTGAGGACACTCTGTGTAAAGAGCAATTCTGTAATGAGATGGTGACCATCTATCTGCGGTGATGCAAGCCTTCTGTAATGTAGCAGCCACCATATCCCAAACCCTTTAGTGTAATCAGTGGAAGAGAATTAACTCAGACTGATTGAGTGGTATGCAGGGGGCACAAGTGGGCTCAGTTTTGGAACCCATCAAAAGGCAGAATAATGGTGATAGGCCATTCACCCCCTTGGAGCATACTGGCCATGCAAGCACTGTCTAAGTGCTAAGCCTCCGTTTCTGTCAAAAGAGTAGCATTTGTGCCACTTACAAGAGCTCCTAAAAGTCAGGCTTTGTGTGATTGCCTCTTGAACTTCTTTACAATACTTATCCCTAAGTATTTTTATTCAATGGAGTAGGCATCATTATTATTCTCATGTTTCCATTGTTTATAACTATTGCAGAAGAGTAGATGTTTTCATAGAGAGTAGTCTGTGTTTTAAAGCCTTAAACCATCCTAGGGGCTTATTTAAACCTGGAATATCCAAAGATCTCTTTCTCCCTTCAAGGATAGTCCATTCTCCTTTGCTGTCTGTTAAGGCTAGACATCTCAGAAAAACATGATGGTGCCTTCTATTCCTCTTCCTTTAAAATCTCTCCTAAAAATTCACCTTCCTGTGAGGAGCCTTGTGTTGCAGTGGTTAAACTGCAGTACTGCAATCAAGCCTCGCCTAATCACCTGAGTTCAATCCTGGGCTCAAGTTGCCGTTCAAGGTTCACTCAGCCTTCCATTCTTCTGAGTCTGGCTAATTCAGTAGCCAGCTCAGGGGGTGGGGGCAATGTGTAGCCTACATAATTAAATTATAACCTGCCCAAAGAGTGCTTTAAGCACTGTAGTAGGCATGCTTCAGTCTTTAGAGACTATGGTAACAAACTCTGTATGGAGGACTTGGAACAGCATCTAGTGTGGCTGAGAAGGCCAATGTGAGAGTGACAATTCCTTCCACACAGAAGACAAATACAATATGTCCCCTCTCCAGCTCCCTGATTTTGCTGGTTTTGGGACTGCCTCTTTGCCTTGGCCTGTTGGCAGGGATGTTATCCTTCCCAGGTGCCTTGCCAGAGGCAAGGGAATACAAGGGCGCTTTTATTTCTGCTAAAGTTTGGTTCACTGTCCAACTCTTCCATAACAGGCAGGCACTTGATGTTATTTAATGCCTCTTCGGTTAATACATTCTCTATAGAATATAGCTCAGAGTAGTGCTGCACCCAGCGGTCCATTTGCTGTACTTGGTCCTGGATGATCATGCCTGTAGCAGACTTCAAGGGAGCAGATTTCTTCTGTAGTGGACGTGACTGCTATCTATATTTGAGAGCAGAGCTGAAGACAATAATCATTGGAACATCTCCTGACAGTCTGTTGGACTTTGCTATGAGCAAGTCGAAGAACCTGCAAGTTGTGCTCACTAGGACAGGTTTTGTATGCTGCTAGAGCTCTCCTCTTATCCCCGATGGCTGGCATCAGCTCCTCCAAATGAGCTTTGAACCAGTCGGCCGTCTTTTTGGTCTTCTTGCCAAAGGTGGACAAGGTGGTGTTATAAACAGTGTTCTTGAAATGTTCCTATCATTCAGGTGCATTTGCTTCAGCTGAGCCTGGAAGTGTTTCCTGAAGTGCTTGGGCAAATTCCTCCCCTTTTCTTTGATCGCGAGTCTTGCTGATGTCAATATGTGGTCTTCCTTCCTTTTTCATGTGATACAATCTCTTGTTTGCAGTTTTACTCTACTACACACCAGGGAGTGATCAGTATCGCAATCAGCACTCTGGTAACTGTGTGTGATCATAATACTAGGAAGGCTAGAATGCTTAGTGAGGATCAAATCGAGCTGATGCCAATGCTTCGATCTTGGATGTCTTCAGCAAACTGTGTTGAAGCTTTGTATTAAAGAATGTGTTGCGGATACAAAGACCAAAATGCCAGCAAGCTTTGGCCATTTTTGTTCCTCTTCCCAGTGCCAAAACAGCTTTGATAAGTGGGCCAAGAATTGTGATCAGCACCAACTCTAGCATTAAAATCTCCAAGAATGAACAGTAGCTGTCTCTCGGGGATTTTTTTTTTGTTAGTAGCTGCCAGATCGTCATAGAATTTGTCTTTGACTTCTGCTGTAGATGACAACGTTGGTACATATGCACTAATGAGGGTGACTGCAGTAGGTGGAACAATGGATCTCAGCAGAATATTTCTAACCGTGAAGCCAACACCATATTCCCTGGTCTCATTCAATAGTTTTCCCTGCCTGAAGAATGACAAGTTTTTTTCTTTGACAGATCCCAAGTCTGGCAATCTCATCTTTGCAGGGCAACAATGTCCATCTGCAGCCTACACAGTTCCATGGTGATGACAGCTGTCTTGTGCACGTCGTTTATTTCCTGCAGGTTGTCAGAAAAGCCAGGGGTCATTGTCCGAACATTCCAGCTGCCCAACTTTAGGGCAGATGTTTTCTTCTGATTGTTGTATGGTGCAGGGTTCTCAATCTGCTTGTCAGCTTTCACCCGAAACCCCATGCACCCCATGAGGTTAATAGGCCATGGCGAGGCAGCACCTTACTGGATGGGGGCTGCCCAGCTTAAGGCAGGTGGTAACTACCTAGTGAGGTACAATGACCTCTCTCACCATTGGGAGTAACCCCTGGCATCACGCTTTATGCCAAGTGAGCAAAGACTTATAATCAGTAACTGCTACTTCCTGTGTTATTTTGACACTGTATGCAAACCTGGAGTGTCCTCTCCAGAGCACAAAGCCTGGGTAAAATAATATGGAGGATAGGCTGTTACCCAAGCAGCAAAACCCCCCTCTCCATGTCACTGAAACAGTATAATAAAAAGGCGAGAGCCAATACAACTGGTTCCAGCAACATCACAGGAGTTGCCAGAACATCAGGAACTATCTCCAGGACTCCTGCTCCAGATTTTGCCTCAAGGTTAACTCCTGAAGCCTTTTCCATTGGTGGATATAGCCACAAGGCAGTGGAGGTTTGAAATTGGATTTTTCCTTTTCCTAGATGGGCTGCCTTCCAAGGCTAACGAGTCCCACCTACCCACCTCCCCTTCTAGCACTATGTGGTAGTATATAAGCAGCACACTTTGTGGGCTTTTTGCTTTGCTTTTTCCATTAAGTTTTTGGGATAACCTAAGGATGGAGAATCTTTCACCCTTTAAATGCAATTGTCAGGTTTCAACTCCTATCATCCCTCTCTATCAGCCACCAGCTGGCTGTGGCTGAGAAACACAGCAGTACAGCAGCCGTGGAGGACTATATCATCCCCCACCCCTGGCTTAACCCCTTAGTCTTCACTCTCCTACGGAAAGTAAGTGTAAGTACATTATATTCTATTCAGACATTATTTTCTGCCATTTATTCATTTATAATTCTGTCCCTTAGGATTATTTGCAATTTTTACTGACAGTACGCATTGGTCTAGTACTCAGCTTGCAACTATTGGAAAATAGTAGTAGACAAGCAGGCATACACTTTTTATTCTCTAAGGAAATCCATTCATGCACAGTTTATGATGAAAAGACATTCAAACCTATTTACAGAAGTTGCAAATCTGGATTCCACATATGCATCTTCGCTCAGGGAGCCATTATACAGCATGTGGAGTGTGTAACTAGGAGTGGAACAGACAGTAAATGACCTCTTAAAAGAAGGAGAAAGGAAATGAATCTAAGAATGCCAGTCTACATGTAGAATTAGAAAGAGAAAAAAAGAAAAGAGGTGGGCACTCAGGCTACCTGTCCACCTATTCCATTCCTGCATCACCTCCCAGGGCAGATTGCTCACAATACAAATTGCTGCCCCATTTCTAATATTGTTAAATTGAAAGACATGAAAGCACAAGGAGGTTTGTATGTCAAAATTTTAAATAGATGGATATTACATATTGCTAAAACCATTATGTGCAGCCTCCTCCTCTTCCTCTCAAATGCTTTTTTTTTTTAATTTCAACATTACTTGATAGGAAAACTCTACAAGTATAAATCTAATCATGTAGCAACAGAGAAATATAATTCTCATAATTCAATTATAAAAGAATTCCTATCAAATTCAGAGGATTTTCTCAGTTGTTCTATTCATCTGTCAAGTGACAAACTACAAGAATATGGGACACAGGACTCACACTTCTATCGCAAGTAACAACTTTTTTTGGTAGGGATGAAGGGGAAGGGTTCAAGTTTTAGAAGATTTAGAGGCACAAGGCGGTCTCCTTCGCTATTCACAATGTGTAAAATTGCTTGATATCTAGGCTAGTGGAATGTGTCTGTTCCTCCTTCTTGAAAGAACCAATCCCTAAACGTGAACAAAGGAGGATGCAATGCATATTGAAAGTGAGAGACAGACACAGCAGGTAGGGAATCCATGACAATACAGAGAAGGAGAAAAAAAGAATTTCATAAGAAATGAATCTTCCCTGCTCTACTTCTTTTATTAGAATACCTTGTACCTTTTTCTTTTTCCTTCCTGACACTATAGGTTATGTTCAAGCTAACTGTGACACTTTGACAGAGTGGAGCTCATTGTAATTCTGATAGATGGTCTGTCATGACCGCTCTTCCCCACCCCCCATGCTGGAACAATACATGCAAATATAGTCCAGCAATTTCTACAGCTGTTGGTGGTAAAAATCTCCAGATGCCATTAAAATTCTAATTTGTAGCAACAACTGGGTTAAGATTAACTTAATTTCTTTCCTATCAACTTCAGTTATGGAAACCGGAATTATGAGTAACTTCAAATTTATAGTGGTGAATGCAGGTAAGTTATTCTGCTATAAAATGTGTCCTCAGGAGGCTTTCCTGGTATGATTCCTCTCCCTCAATGCCTACTTTCATTTCCCAGATCTACAAGTTCTTGTCCTATTGTGAGCTCCTTCTAATCCTAGCCCTGGTCCCACTCATTTCGTAACCCAGGATGTTCCAATTCCTCCTAGCACACAACAGTTCTATTTTGGGCTAGACATTCTGGTCTGGGTTGGGACATAGAAAATATTGTTACTTTTCTGAAATTGCCATCAGTTGACCATTTACATTATGGAGGTGGGCTCTAAAGCCATTTCCAAGCTCATGCAGATTCACACACCTTAACCCTTTTGTTCCTGGTCATATTCAAGGTAGAATCTGCATAATTATGTTTACTAAAAGAACAATGCTTTGTGTGGATCACAAACCACGATGAATGTGCTTCATCTCTCATTCCTCCTTGAAGTCTGGTTTAACAGAGTAATATTGTGAGGGAGTGACCGGGGAAAATGCATACAGAAATCTGGTCTTGAGAGAAAGGAGGTGGGTTTTTAAAAAATGCCCTGGGGAATGGAAGGCTGAAAGGGAGAAAGATAGCAGGAGGCAAATCAAGCTGAGATACACAGACAAAAGAAGATCCTTGGAGAAGAATTGTGATATTTGAAAAATGGAATGGTGGGGGTAAAATGGGACTGTTCTGAGCGGCAGAGCACTCAGGCATTCTGCTGATATTCAGAGCTAAATAACAAGCAGAGAAAACCAAGGAGCAAACAGCATTGTGGAACTGACTAGATAGGATTTGGTCAAATGAAAAAAAAAGATTTCAAATGGGAAGTTCCTGCTATAACAAAGGAAATGATACAGTGCATGCTTATAGATATGGATTGGCAGTTACATGGGAAGACTTAAACAAGAGAAAGAAACCAGAGTGTTTACATCCCATCAGTGGCGTTGAGCAAACACAATGGATTGATCACAAGAAAACCGTATTTGATTTATCATGGCATAGCAGGGAGACAGCAGAGTGCCTTCATCTGGAAATGCCTGTAGTCTGACCTAACAGACATATGACATCGTCAAGATAAAGGCCAAAAGTTTTCAACAGCAATTTCAGTTCTGTATGTCTTAATCAGGTTCCATGTCAGGGAAAGCTGAAGTTAGGCTTACAGGGTGAAAACACACATTTAGGCTGCAGAGCTTCTAGTAACCGCTGGAGGAATATTTTAACGCAAAAGGAACAGGCCACTAGTATATATATATATACTAGTGGCCTGTTCCTTTTGCGTTCAAATATTCCTCCAGCGGTTATATAAACAAAACCACAAGTATTGTGGCATCTTAAATCAGAGATTTATTTGGGGGGGGGGGCTTTCACAGATTACAGTCCCCTTTCCCAGACAGATGGAGTGAAATATTTAGCCACATGTTCGTATTCTAGTGCACATTGAGTGGGTAGAGATCCAGTGAGGATGAATGAATACAAGCAAAGAAAATGAAATTTCAAACTGACAATAACTGGTAACAGCTGACAATAACAGACTTGATAGCAATAATAAGCTTTGATAGCATGAACTAAACATCCTAGTATGGCTAAAGTAGTTGACTGTCTGACACAAAAGCTGTCTTCAATGTATAAAAATGTTGAGCCAAGAAGTTACTTGGCTTGTATTTTTCTGAACAAGTTTCTGATTCCACAAGGTGTCTGAGGAAATGAAAGCTCAGACTAAAATAAACCTGTTAAGATGCTACAACAATTTTGCTCTTGTTTGATTTTTATATATGTTAAGACAGACTAATGGTGCAATCAGAAGGCAATTTATCTCATGTTTTGGATAGCGTTGAGCATAGATAGGTTTAATCAATTTTCCAGTGACTACATGACATACAGGTAACTGCCTGACCCTTTTCTATAGCTACAGTATGTGTACTTTTCAGGTTACTGGCATGGGACCACTGTTTATTTTAGTGTAGTCTATTTACCCAGGACAATTCAACTGTCTAGTTGAACCCAAAAAGAGCTACTTCTCCCACTAGGAGGTTCTCCAGTGCAATTTATACCAACAATAATAAAACCAGCACAACTAATTTTGCATAGCTCCCACTGTGGCTTGGACAGGAAAGCTACCCAGTGGATTATATCCAGAGGTAGCTTTGGACCTGTGAAGAAGCACCATGGAAGCTTGAGCCATGCAAGCAGTACACAAGCTTGAGGATTAATATGCCATTATGGCATATTTGGCATCTATGTGACCAAAAATGGGTTTCATAAGAAAGTTGGCTTCAATGATCCTTTAAAAACTACAGATGTTAAAGGGACTGTGAAACATTTCCTTTTGGAAAGAACCCATAGGATAAATCTTTGAAGTGAAATGGACTTTTTTTATTATATATGTATAGAATTTAGGTCCCTTGGCTTTAATACAGCAAGATTTGAGCTCATTTGCTAGCTCTGGAAAGTTACCACTTAAAGCGATTTTTTAAAAAAGAAAAGAAAGCCTTTATCTACTTACTTTGTTAAAGTGAAGAAATTCATCACATTGTGCATAATTTCTCTTGGCTTAAAGAAAAGAAAAAGTGTCAGGACTAATCTTGAGAAGAAATTAAGGATACTATTAGCACTTGTTTCCAAATGGATGGGTTTTGCATCTTATTCAGATGAGAAATTGAAACAGCATGTCTAGGCACTGGGGGACCAAATGGTCAAAGTGGAAAAGGAGTGGATAATATTCTGTAAAATCCTCTTGATAACACAATTGTAGGGGAGGCGTATAAAACCATTCCAGTCAAAGCTGCATCTACTTAAAAGTGCAACAAATCATTTCATTTTAAATTTAATAGGTTTACACTGATGGGGAAAAAACTGCAGAAGTGGGTCAATCATTCCCACCAAAAATATGAGACCAGGTTTCCAATGAAAACAGGCGCCAGTTCTCCAGCCTTGAAGTGCCTGCCTGTGCATTTAAACAAAATGAAAGCTTATGTTTTGGCAGAATCTTGGTTTTAAAATAGTGAATGTGAATAAAACCAAAGCCCAACTGTAGATATATGAATAGTGTCCAGCTGGTAAAGGACATGGGTTTTGAGTACTGTCCTTTCCCACTAGAAGCCAGCTCTGCAAAACAGATGGCACCCAACTGGGAGAGTTAAGAAGCAAATTATCTTTGTATTGACAGTACACAGCCAAGGTAAGAAGCAGTCATTTTTCTGCCATGTTTTTTGTCTTCCGCATCCCTCTATAGGATGCAGAGTGGGGGGATGCAAAGAATGGATTCTGTGGAGTGCATTAGAATGCAGAAGGCTATCCAGATTTCTTGGACCCCCTGGTTGGTGCACATAATCCAAGAAAGTGCCACTGAACAAGGGGTGCCATTTTTTTTCTGTCACCAGCCTTGTTCCGTCAATGGCAATCTCCTGGCCAGGAGAATGTGGCAGTGGTGAGCAGGGCTACTCAAAAGTGGGAGAATCTCCTCTTTATGTCACCCCTTTTCCACTTTTTCTTCACCTAGTGGCCTGATAGGGAAGGAGCAGATCACTCTTACCAGAGACCGGAACTGATCACTTTAAAAAAGATTCATGAAATTAGGCTGAGAAGTGTATGAATTTGGGCACATCCCTACTCTGGGACATACCTGTCCTTGCAGGGGAAGACAGAGAGCCCTTCCACATTGAGCAGTTGTTCAACTTTCGTTGAAGCCAGTATAATGGCACTGCATCCAGCATCCGTAAGGCTGAAACTAATGTCAACAGAGTAAAAGACGGATTGTGTTCCAGGTTTTTTTTAAATACCCCCAGGTAATGATGTATTTTTGTTCTGCTTTGCTCCAATTTGCTCCAGTGCAGGCTCTGCTTGTGCGTACTGTGCTGTTATGTGCTGATCCAAAAACTTTGTGGGTATGTGTCATTTGATGACATTTCTTTGTGGGTATTTTCCTGATGGTCACTCCCTATCTCTACATACCACATGGACAGGTAAAATAAGGAAGGGAGGGAGGAGAGAGTGAAATAGCTGGGGAGGGAAAGATAGGTAAGAGAAGGTTATCTTTATTAGGCAACATCAAGGACAGGTACTACCACTATGGCCCAGTGCACCTCAGTACACCCAGCAATAAATGCCCCCATGTATGGGTACAACAAGATGATTTATTCAAATCTGCAACAAACAAATAAACAAAAAAGGACCAAGAGCAACCTCAGAACAACCAGAGACAGCACTGAGGATAAGTCCTAACTGATATTATTGATGTTCTCACTAAAGAACTTTTGTCATCCTTTGTTGTTGTTTAGTTGTTAAGACCATTTTTTTCACACTCTCCTCTTTCACCCTCATTAAGAGGTAGTTTAATTCCTCCTCACATTCTGCCATCAGAGTGGTATCATCTGCTTATCTGAGGTTGTTGATATTTCTTCCGGCAATCTTCATTTCAGCTTGGGATTCATCCAGGCCAGCCTTTCGCACGATGTATTGTGCCTATAAGTTAATCACTTGTTCCATGTTCAGTTCTAACTGTTGCTTCATACTTTAAGGGAAACTAAATTGTCCCAGGTAGCACTGTCAGAAATAAATTGTTTTAATTAGGGGGCCATATGAACTCAATTCTCGATTTTCTCCTCATACTTTTTTTTCTTTATTTATTATGTACTTAAAATATTTTACCCCTCAGAAGCACTCAAGGCAGCTGTCATCATTTTAAAAAAATAATATACACTGCTAAAAACAAATATTTAAGAAGAATTATGTTTCATATTAAAAATGGTAAATAAAATCAATACTAAAAACACATTTAAAAGTAATAAGCACAAAACCCCTCTCTGACTGCCAGTCACTAAGGAAAACCCTTTCTGAAGAGAAAGGTCTTCAATTGTGGAAGGACAGCAAAAATTGGGCCATCTTGTCTTCCCGTGGGAGGGACTACCAGAGTCTGGGAGCTGCAACAGAGAAGGTCCTCTCCCGTGTCCCCACCAAATGCACCCGTGAGGGTGCTGGGACTAAGAGAAACTTCTCCCCTGATGATCTTAATGCCGAAGTAGGCTCTTAGAGGGAGATGTGGTCTTTTAGATAGCTTGGACTTTATAAGTTAAAACCAGCACTTTGAGTTGTGCCCAGAAACAAATCAGCAGCCAGTGGAGCTGCTGTAATGGGAGTTATATTTTCCCTGTAACCAGCCCCAGTTAACAATCTGGCTGCAGCATTTTCGACCCTCTGGAGTTTCTGAACACTTTCCAGAGGCAGTCCCACATAGATCGTGGAGTAATTTAGCTGAAATGTAGCTAGGGCATGTATCACTGTGGCCAAATCAGGGCTCTCGAGAAGCAGGCACTGGTGCACTAGTTTTAACTGTGCAAAGACGATCCTGGCCACCTCTGAAACCTGGGCATCCAGATATAGCACCCCCAAGCTGCACACCTGTGTTTTCAGAGGGAGTGCAACCTCATCCAGCACAGGCCGAATCTCTGTTCTTTGATCTACCTTTCGACTAACCAGCAGCACCTCTGTCTTGTCAGGATTAAGCTTCAGTTTATTTGCCCTCATTCAGTCCATTACTGACACCAGCCACTGATCCAGAGCCGAAACAACTTCTTTGGATTTAAATGGAAAAGAGAGATAGAGCTGGGTGTCATCCACATATTGATGACACTAACTCCCAAAAAAGAATAAAAGGAACAGGAAGAGCTACAGATGTCCTGGGTGGTGCTCAAAACATGACAAAAATGCCCCTCACATTTCCTGAAGGGCACAATGGGATTCTTTCCAGCAATAAAATAGAATAAAAGGAAATGAAATATGTACTGAGATGTAAACCTAGAACTACCCAAATCACTCGTTCTAGCCATGAAGGACGGCTGAGGGGCTGATAGCTGAGGGAGGCCTGAAGAGAAAGAACCATTCCTTCTCGGCAATGGCCCCTCGCCTTTGCAGTCTGCGCCCAGAGATCTGGCTCCCTCACTGGGTATTTTTTAAGAGCAAACTTAAGACCTGGCTCTTTAAGGCAGGCTTTCCCTCCTGTCATCACTTGAATATTCCCCCCCCCATCTTGAACTATATTACTATTGTTTTTTATTTCGTTATATTGTTTTTATTTTATTTTTTATTGTTAGCTGCCCAGAGTAGACTTCAGTCTAGATGGGCGGGGTATAGATAGATAGATAGATAGATAGATAGATAGATAGATAGATAGATAGATAGATAGATAGATAGATAGATAGATAGATAGATAGATAGATAGATAGATAGATAGACAGATAGACAGATAGACAGATAGACAGACAGACAGACAGACAGACAGACAGACAGACAGACAGACAGACAGACAGATAGATAGACAGATAGATAGACAGATAGATAGATAGATAGATAGATAGATAGATAGATAGATAGATAGATAGATAGATAGATAGATAGATAGATAGAAGAATGCTGGTGGCTGCCTTTGAGCCCTGAGATCTTTATGCAGCTCATTGGGCCATATGCTGCCTAACTCTACTTTAAAGGCTACTCTAAAACCATAGCAGTTGGGTTTGTGTTTCTTTATGTAATTAATAACTTCCTTGAAAAACATTATTTGGAGATGTGGTGGTTTGCTGACAATCAGATGGTTGACTCAGCAGAGCTTAGTGTCCTAAACTGTATACAGTAGTGCCCCGCATGATGACGATAATCCATTCCAGGAAAATCACTGTTAAGCAAAATTGTCATCATGCAAAAAGCCTTTCCCCATTGGAATGCATTGAAAATTGGTTTAATGTGTTCTAATGGGGGAAATACCTCATCGTCCAGCGAAGATTGCCCATAGGGAAGCCATTTCCTGAGCGCCGATCAGCTATTAAAATGGCTGCCCTGCGAAGCATGGGTCTGGAAAACACAGGACAGCCATTTTAGGAAGCCGACAATTGTCGGAAAATATCGTCTTGTGAATAAACAGTCCGTGAAGCATGGACCTAATCATTGTCAAGCGGAATTCCCCCATAGGAATGACTGTTTTGCGAATCGCTATAGCGATCGCAAAAAGTCATCGTAATGCAGTTTTGTCATACAGCAGGGTCGTCGTCTAGCAAGGTACCACTGTATCAGTTATGCCTAGACCTAGAATGATCTCCCTAACCAGAGCAAGATTAACTCCTTGTTATTAATGTTTAAGGATATTCAGATTGCTCAATTAATACTATTAATATGTTAATTAAATATTTGTTTTGTGTACTCTCTGTAGAGGGCACATATCACACCACATTCACCCAAGGGAAAAGAGGTCTGTGGCCTTTTAAAATTAGAAATACATTAGGTAGTTGAACCTTGGCCTTATAAATATATTTGGAGTATAACATCTAGAAGCCTTAGTTAGCACATCTATGATATTTCTATGATATTTCTCCAGGCTTTTGGAAGCTGTCATTGAAAATAATGGTTGAATTGGAATGATTAATGAACGTGAAAAAGGAAAAGGAAAAAAGAAAAAACAACCACCACCAAAAACACAAACTCAAAAACCTTTTAGCACTGCAGGCAGGGACTCTTTTTCTTCCGATACCTACTAATCTGAATTAGGATCCCACTTGCTTACTGTTATCTCAACTCTCACCCATAACATGCACATTTCTTCTTTTTGATTAATTCAAACAGAGAAATTTGTATCATTCTTAGAATGGCCAGTTCAGGTAGACCTGCACAGATTCAGCAGTAGTTTAGATCTTTTTTTGAAGTCTCCAGATATCTTTTTGTGAAGGTTCCTTGAAATCATCCTACCTTTATCCTGCACTGAGGCTGCTGGTTGGTGGTTTAAAAGAGCACTGTTTTTAAAATATTATTCATGAAAGACTGAACCCAGTTGTTCGACAATTCTGTTGTGCTTATTTGGGTCCAAACAGAAATAGTCACACTGATCTATAAAGCAGCCTTTGATAACATAGCAAAGCTCTGAGCCAACTCTAGCGGGGCCAGTATTTGCAGTTAAATATTCTTATAGCATAGGCATCCTTCAGTCTCGAGAGACTATGGTAACATGCTCTGAATCGAGGAGTGTCCTCTCCAGAGCATGAAGCCCGGGTAAGGTAATATGGAGGATAGGCTGTTACCCAAGCAGCAGATCCCCCCTCTCCACATTGCTGAAATGGTCCAATGGAAAGGCAAGAGCCAATACAACTGGTTCCAGCAATGTCGCAGGAGTTGGCAGAACGACACATGCTGCCTTCGGGACTCCAGGTCCGGATTTTGCCTCGAGGTTAACTCCTGAAGCCTTTTCCATGAGTGGATATAGCCACAAGGCAGTGGAGGTTTGGAATCAGAGTTTTCCTTCTCCTAGATGGGCTGCCTTCCATGGCTGACGAGCCCCACCTACCCGGCATTCTTATAGCATTGTGATGGAAAAGTGTAACTGGAAGTGGTCAGCTGGCATCCCAAACCTGCAGCTCCTGGCATTTTTTAACTATGCCTCCCTGAAGTCTAGAGAAATTCCACAGACTCTTTGGTGTGATAACTAAGGTTCCTTGGTGTTCCAATTCAAAAGCATAAATCTAGTTTTGTTTTTGTTTTTTTTGGAGGGGGGAACAATTATAGGTCCCTTCCCCTTTAGCAACAGGAATATAGATTGATATATATTCTATGCAAAGGTCATGTCAAAAGCTAATTTGTTAAAAATTGAACAATTTAATTAATGTTAATTTTGAAATGTTATTTTTTAAACATTACATTTTGAAAAACCGTTATCTGATGTTGTTCCAAGAATTAACAAATTAAAAGTTAACTTGTCAATGGTAAGACATTGCTGAAATCCTGTTGGTGTAGCTTTACTCCAACCAAGGTAGGATGATGTCATCATCCACTATGGTAACATTGCATTTATTGTTATTGAAAGCTTTCTATAATCCACCCCCCAGTTCTGAGGCTCTCTAGAGATCATTCTTGACCTGTTGAAGTCTTTGGGCCCCTCAGAATAGTGATGGGCCTTTAGAAGTAAAAATGGCCACCAGATCACTGCTGCTGGGGTTGGGACTGCTGGCAGCAATCCAGTGGCTATGTTTTACTGTTCAAGTCTCCCCACTCTTCTTGAAGTTCTTGAAGGCTTTCTCAGGGCAAAAGAAATACCTAAGGAGTTTCAGAACTTGAGGGGGGCAGTAACGAGCATTCAATTCAATTCAATTCAATATTATCATTGCAAGATGATTATTTATTTATTTATTTATTTATTTATTTATTTATTTATTTATTTATTTGGTTTATATCCCGCCCATCTGATATATTCTACCACTCTGGGCGGCTTACAACACAACATAAATAAATTAAAATGGCACAAAAACATTACAGTAGAAACTATTATTATTATTATTATTATTATTATTATTATTATTATTATTATTATTATTATTATTATTATTATTATTATTATTATTATTATTATTATTTGGATTTATACCCCGCCTATCTGGGTGACTGGTCCATTCTAGGTGGCTAATAAGATACATAATAGAATATAGCAAATAATAAATAGCAGAAAGAAAAGATTGATTGATTGATTGATTGATTGATTGATTGATTGATTGATTGATTGATTGATTGATTGATTGATTGATTGATTGATTGATTGATTGATTGATTGATTGATTGAATTTTTACCCCGCCTATCTGGTCAGATGACCACTCTAGGTGGCTTCCAGCACGCATAACATACATAACAAAATTATGGATTATGTCATCCTGCTTGCATGGTACTTGTGTGGTACAGTTACACAAGAGGATTTCAGCCAGTATGTCCAATCAGTAAGAAAGAGTCACAAATGGGTCAATCTGTGGGGAGCAAGTTAGCGTAAAATCTTTATAGAAGAAAAGGTTTTCACAGCTTAATGTAATACTAATTTAACACTGATACACCAAACAAAAAAATGTGAGAAACTTCCTGACAGACTCAGGTCTGCCAGATCAATGCAAATTTAGCAAAGGTAGAGGCAAGCCAAATACCTTTAGGTCTTAGATCAGTGGTTCCCAACCTTGGGTCCTCAGTACAGTTAGTGGTGAAGGCTTCTGGGAACTGCAGTCCAAAAACACCTGGATTACCCAAGTCTAGGAAACACTGTCTTAGGTTGAAAAAGTCCTTACCTGATGATGGCCAAGAACCTCTTGCCATGTGTTTCAGCATTCCTGCAGTTCTTTTGTCCAGGACAGGCAGGAACTGCTCAGACAGAAAGACTTAATAACTAAAGTTGTGAGCCGGAGAGCAGCCAGAGTGACCTGCTGGGTATTGCGCAACAGAATTACTGGGGGAAAAACAGCTGAAAGATAGGTCCATTTAAAAACAGTATAATAAAATACACTTTAACATGCCACCCAAAAGAACAAAGAAATCAGCTACAGAGGGAGTTGAACCTCAGGAGGCTGAGGGGGATGGAAGCCCTCAAATTAAGATTGAGGAAGAAACTGAGGGAACTGATTGCCTCAGAGGGGGAAAATATTCAAAGCTCCCAAGATTTTGAAAAACGCAAGAATTCAAACTTGAGGAGAAGGAACTAGAAATTAAAGAAAGAGAAAGGGAAAGGGAACTAGAAATTAAAGCCAGGGCTGAAGATAAAGCTAAGGAACTAGAGCTCAAGGAATTAGAGATTCTTTGAGCTCTAGGAGAGAGAAAGAGAGAGCTGAGGCCAGACAAATGGAATTAAGAGAAAAGGAAAGGGAATTTGAGCAAGAAAACAGAAGAAGGGAATTTGAGCAAAGAGAAAGAGAAATGCAATTTCAAATAGAGATGAAGAAATTGGAATTAGCTGCTCAAAATAATAATAATAATAATAACAGTTCTAATGAGGTAAAGCTCTCAAAAATTGACCTAAAGAAATTTCCTCAATATAGAAAAGGGGATTGTCCTGAATCATTTCATTTGAGAGAGCTTGTTGGGAATTTGAGGTTAAAGATGGTGTGAGGATGGTAATTTTAAGGTGACAGATAAGTGGAGTTTTATCTGAGCTTTATTCACAGATGCCTCTAGAGCAAGCTAGAGATTTTGAGGCATGTAGAAAAATTGTTTATTCCAGATTTGAAATTAATTCAGGAAGAACAACCTTCAGAACACAGCCAAAGAGCCCGAAAAACCCAGAACAACCAATTCAAAGCACCTCAGAAAGAAATTTAGATCAATTTTCAAGAAACCTGAGGAGTCTTTTATCCAGATTGGAGCATGCATGTTTGATGCAATTGCTCAATAAATGGTTGGAACAGGAATGTCTTTACCTTAGAACAAATGAAAAATATGATGAGATTAGAACAATTTTATTCCATTTTGCCAGGGGAATTGCATTATCTGGTCAAGGATAAAGATCCTAAAAATGTGTTACGGGTGTCTGAATATGCTGATTCCATTAGTTAGATTAGAGGTCCTCAATTCTCTGAGGTAAAAATTGGTAGAAAAATGTGGGACAACAGGAGGAGAGGGGCCCCACCTGGTAGAGATTGTCAGCAAACATGGGTTCGAAAACACACGTGTAAGCCTGGACAGAGAGCAATCAGGAGTTTGCACATGCTAAAATGGGCTGAGTGAGTCCAAACTCAGCTAGCCATGATACAACACTCCTTCTCACAAGTCTGCCCACATAAGAACACCCTTGTACTCTCAGATATTATTATGAAAAGGTCAAGTGGGCTTTGTAGTCCTTAGACTTAACTTGCACCACTGACAGGACTCCTAAAGTATGCTAGGCCGAAGCAGCACTCTCATGATGACCCTATGACAAGTGTACTGTTCAGGAAATCAATTCAGTTTTATAATCTTTATTTTATTAAAGAATAAGCATGTTTCTAAGTATCAAAGCCAAATTAAACCAAAGCAAATAAACTAGCATTGTGCTGCTTATTTACAACTCTGTAGTGAGGCAAAGAAAACATGAAAAATAGAAAAGTGTTCAAAAACCTTACAAAAACACAAAAAGCCATTAAAAAGAATAAAAACAGTTCCAGTCCAGTAATTCATTAGTAAAAACAAAATAATCCAAGTAGGTTATAAAAAGGCTATAGTCCTCAGTGATCCTGTAGAACCAAAAATCCTGTACTAAAAAGAAAGATTCAGTAAAAGTCCCATTATCCTTAGAAAAGAAAAATCCAGTAAATGTACCATAGTACTTACAAAATTACAAGAGCATAGTCCATATGGAGTATTCCAAGAAAAGAAGTCCATAAAGGGTATTCCCTAGGTAACAGTCCATAGAAAATAGTCCATGCATAGTCCTTAGGAAAAAGCCCATAAGTCCAGTATAGTAAAGGTTAGTCCCATGTGTCACGAATGAATGAAGAGTCGGTCTTGAATGACTGAAGGATCGGTCTTGAAAGACAATGTCCATAGGCAAAAAGTTCCTTTTTCAAGAGTAACTGGCAAGGGCTTATCGCACCTTCTCACTATGTCATCCAATCAGAGTTCATTACTAGGCAAACAGTCCTGTCACACCACATGACTTCTTTCCCATACACTCCAGATGTTATTTGGGTTACTGTGGTTTCGCAAAAAGTCACAACAATTCCCATCTAATCACACCAAGTCCTTTTCTCAGGCTATCAGAATAACATTCTCTCTGCTCGTCTAGAAAACAACCTGTCAGCATAGCAAAGATACTTTATACAAAGAAACAAGATGGAACCTCTCTGGCTCATTTCTTAATTACAAAACCCATATTCCTTAAAAGATTTTAACTCAAAAACCCATCTCATCACAGAGATGACCTCAGAAGTACCCAAGCTACTGGAAGCCATTTTAGAGACAAGCCCTTATCCACAGAGCACAGTCACCTGAAACCTAATAGTTCTGAGAGAAAGGTTAACAAGGCCCTTTATACTGAACCTAAAACCAGTAAGCACTGTTATGCTTATGGTGAAAAAGGTCATTTTGGGGTGCAGTGTGAAACTCAAAAGAATAGGGATCTTTAACCAGTATAAAGGTGGAAATTCCAGTCAGCTTAAAAGGGTATTCTCCGTGCATCATAATAAAGCACAGCAATCAGCCCTTGAAGCTGAGGCCTCTTCCTGCTACAGCACGGTTGCTAAGGAAACAGACTTGGCAGAATGCCCAGACATTCCAGAAGTGAGAGTGATACAATGTTTCCTAATCCAGTCCAATCAGGATTTATTGAATAACTTTGGACAGCCTATTTTCATTGACAATGTAAAGTATCTGGCTCTAAAAGATACATGTTCCCAAATTACTATTTGTCACTCAGACATCATTCCTGAAGAGAATATGTTGGAACAAAACATCATCCTCAAAGGGTTAGCTCAGATGTGGTGGTGCTGCCAATGGCCAAAATAGCAGTGAGATACCAGGGGTGGTCTGGTATATGGAAGGTAGCAGTGTCAGACCAAATCCCTGCTCCTTGTTTGATAGGCTTCGATATCTCCAAGCATGTGCAGAGTGTTTTAGTGGTAACCAACAGCCCCTGAGGAAAGATTGGGAGCCCTAACCTCTGAATTAAACCTGGAATGTCCCAGTTTAGAGGAAAACCCTGAGGTAGCAGAAATGACAGAAGTGGTCATAATGAAGAATCCTAATAGTTCCTCCTTAAGAAGCAGAATGAAGATATTACTTTAAATGATTGTTTTAGAAAAGCTAATGAGAATCCCATTCCACTGACCTCTGAATACCCAGAGAGGTATTGTGTGAGAAAGGATTTATTATATAGAGAGGTTTAAAGGCACCTCATAGAGGGGGAGGACCTCACAAACAGGTAATTGTCCCTGTAAAATATAGGGAGAAGTCCTTAGAAGCAGTAGAGCCAAGCTTGGGGGTTACTCATGGAAAGGAGAAGGGCTTGTGTGATGAAAAGGCCCAGGAAAGAGCATTAAAAACCTAAGGACAAAGTAGTGAGGCTGAGACCCATAGAGGGGAGTGAATTGCTGTTGGCATGATCAGAACCTGTGGATTTGTTGCAGCAGCACTAGAGGGCTGAGGAGACTAGTCTTAGGAAATCTCCACCTGCAGTTGCAAAATCACTTAAAAATCTTACAAGGCGGGGACTTCCGGCTTGACGCCGCGACAAGGCAGCAGCAGGAGGACAGAGCTCTGTCCCCTGCGCTGAAATTCTGACCTGCTTGGGACACCATACGATGTCGGAACCACCCCGGAGAGGTGGTGAACTGGGGGGGAAGCCTGTTGATCATGGGGGAGATGGTGGTCACCCCTTTTCAATCCAGGAAACTCCCTAATCAGCCAACGGGCAGAAACAAGCAAACCTTTGCTTACAAGTCATCGGCAGCCAACTAATAATAAACAGCAATCAAGCGATACAACATCAACGTTACTACGGGTGAGATAACTAATTGCTTGTGATTACCCCTGGACAATACAATTCCTATATATAGGAAAAAGAATCTTCTATCACTCTCATGAATCATTAGCGGCAGTTAATCTGGAGAGAGGATAGTTGATATGAAAAAATAATATGAAGATTAATTGGATTTAACTACTGTACTCATTCAAATACATTTAAAAATACTTTAAGAACATTATAATTTGGCGTTATAGACCTTAAAGAATTTTCTCATAAGTTATTACTGGACAAGTTTCGACTCATGTTTTGTCTACTTGAACTCTTTTGGCATAACGCCTAAAAACACTGACCTTGAACACTCCACGGCTGTTTAAGGCTTGCATTTCTCTTTGACTTTTTTTTTTATGCCTGGCTGGAGAAATTAACCCTAAAGTGGATTTTTCTTTAAACGGTACCTTGGCCCAAAGTGAACCTTTTGGAACTATCTCCAGAGACTTGAAATTTCAGTTTTGGCTGATGCAGAAATGTGGGAATTAGACTACCAGGACATGGCTACAAACACAGAATTGAACTGTAAGACTTGGTGCTTCTGAATCTTGGTCCAGGCCTATTTAGCCAAACTAGATCTTCTGAAACAGCCCCGGGAGCTGGAAGTGCTTGTGTTTGACTAGCTGGCGTATACCCGTGGAAATTAGGCCATCAGGCCGCGGATACAACCATTGCATTCTACATCGAACTGGACTGTGAGACTTGGGGGCCTTGAACTTTGGCTTAAGCTTGTGGGCATCTGGAACAGAATGGCACAAGGACAATTTTGGGAGGAAACAAAATCTACTCTTCAAACAATACTAGAAATAGTGAGATCCCACTACCAAGAGGCAAAACTATCCAATCAACATCTGGAAAATTATAGTCAACAAGCAACTGCGAACAACGAAGAAGGAAATTAGAGTGTGCCAGATGATGTATGCCAATCAAAAGAGGAGCTGGAGGAAATTAACCTAAAAGAAACCTCCATTTTGGACCAGAGGAGAGTATTAAGGGAAGACAAGGGGACAAAAATAGTAAAATTAACCAAAAAAAGCCTGGAAGATCCATCGAAGATAGACCAAGTGCTTAAAGAACTAGTGGGCATAAACCAGATGCACAAAATAGTTTCAGAGGGCATGAAAGATGGCATAATGCTTAGAGACTCAAAAACACAAAGTGAAAATAAGGAAATAAGAGAGGGAATTACTTAGAAAGATGAAAAAGGGAAAAACGAGAAGGGGCCCTTTAATGTTGGAAAACATGCATATATTTAACATCGAGAATTGTAAAACGGTATACTGTATTCTTTATATTAAAAAGTAGAATTAAATTGAAATAAGGGAGCCCTAATCAGGATAAAGATGTAATGTGGTGGTTTTTCATTTTAGGTAAACTAAACTAGATATAAAGCTGGAGTATGGATCTGGAACTACCTTTAATAAGAATGCTATTAGAAGACTTGAGAATGTATTATGAAAGTAGTGTTATGATAATAGTGTTATGATAAATTGTAAACCGCCCGGAGAGTGCTTGTAGCGCTATGGGGCGGTATATAAGTCCAATAAATAAATAAATAAATAGACATATTATATATCAAAATATGTATATGAATGTTTTGAATGTTTGAAAGATGTTTGGAATTTGGGGGATAACTGGGAAGACACTGAGATGTAAAAAACAAATAATTGTAAGCAAAACATGTAACAGGATGTTTGACAAGCACAAACTAATGTAGATAGATTGAAAAACTAATAAAATGTTTATATAAAAAAAATCTTACAAGGCAAACCCCTACCTGAGAAACCAGAGATTAAAGGGGTAGAACTAGATGATGAAAATCTCAATACATCTGACATAAACCAAGTGTTTGAGATTGCGCTTAAAAGAAACTTGCCTGTAAATCTTGAAGTGACCTGTGATAGTGGTCCCCCACATATGGAGAGCTTTGTGACAAAAGTACCTGTGGGCAAGTTTAATGGTGAGAGAGAATGCAAAAGCAATAAGATTTCAAGTCATGTTCTGGAGGAGTGGAAGAAACTGCCTACCCTTCCCACAGTTCAGAAAACGAAGCCACTAATTAAAAAGAAAACTGGCTTCACCTGGAAAAGGCGACCTGAGGACATCCTGTGGACGACAGAGTGCCAGGTGATTGTTGATCGTCTGAAAATAGCGTGGACTTCAAGACCTGTCCTTGATGTGCTGGACCTCAACTGGGAGTTCATCGTGTACACCAATGTGTCGAGCATGGATCTAGGAGCCATGCTCTGCAAAGTGGATGACATTGGGAATCTACACCCAGTGATAAGCAGAAGACTCCAATCTGGTGAGACACATTTGTCTGCCATTGAGAGGGTGTGCCTATCTACTGTATGGATGCTGCAAAAACTGAAGTCCTCCATTTGAGGAAGGAAGTTCGTCCTTTCCATCCACCATTTCCCTTTGGTGTGGCTACAGACTATGAATTCCAATGACAGTTACTTGCAAGATGGACACTGAACCTGCAAGACTTTGACTTTGAGATCCACAGCATAAAAGGAACTCCGATTGTGGTTACTGACACCCGGTCTTGAAGGCCAAATGACTAATGGGTGGATAAAAAAGTAAGCAATGGTGTATTAAATGTTCTGTTTATGTAATAGTTATAAAATATGATTAAACTGCAAAGTTTGGATGTTGATGAACTAAGATGTGTATAATAATGGTAAAAATAATGGTGAGTAGCCTTATTAATGTAGAGGTAATGTAAGTAATGCAAATGTTTTAATTGTATTGATTGTTTTTAACTGTTTAAAGTGGTAAGTTTGATCTGGTGAACATAGTAATAGAGAGAAAAATTGTATTATAAGCTATGAGAATAAGTAATGGTAAATGGGACAATTGTCCCACGTCACTCATGCCATTCATAGTCATGAGCTGATTTGCATGAGCCTTTGTGAGCGCAAAACACACAGGTGCCGGAAGGGTGAATGCCACAGTAGGATCAGAAGCCCTGCCACTAAGCTTTTCCAAAAAACCTCTAGCAGGTCACCTACTTCTTCACCACAGACCTCTGACTAAAAGATACCCACGACTCAAAGAAATTCACTTTCACATTCTGGCTTTACTGGATTGTTTATGGATCCCACTGCTGCCACCTTATGGCACTTGCATGTTTTGCCCTCACAAAGGCTCACGTCGTGTTTTCCTCTCGCTGCCACCAGTAGATTATCTCAATCCACAATATAAATGACATTTGTCAGAACACTTGTCTTGTGAATACAAACAGAACTTATTTATTGAAGTGAATCAGATTTAAAAATAACAGAGGTTCTTCAGATAAACATTGTACACAAGCAAATTATTAATAGTTCTATCAGTACATACCTTTCTCTTGCAATATCTTTACCACCTTCTCTACCTATTTTCTTAACCAGCCTTATCACTCAGTATCTGTTCCCCCTCTCTCTGACTAACCAGTCCCTATCTCTATCTGGATCTCATCCCAATCTCTATCTCTATCTCTGACTCCTCCTTCTCCTGCCAAGCCTCATGTAGCTGCTGACTCCGCCTCTCCAATCCTCTCATAGGCTCATGCAAATTAGGTCATGACTATGAATGCCATGAGTGACATGGGGCAATAGTCACATTCCTACCCCCTAAGAAAAGTTTGTTTCATGAGGGAAAACCTTACAGTTTACCCTTATGAACAACTGAACATACAGGGAACATTACATACAAAACACCATCATAATAATATGCTTACCAATTACGTCCTAAATCATATACCATATGTTATCATATAACACATTACATTTACTCTGTACTTATACATATCTTATACTAGTTTTCTCTGTATTGTTATGTTTACTAGATCAGACTTATTACTTTAAACATTTAAAACAATCAATTCAATTATAAACATTTGCACTACTCATATCAATACACATCACATTACCTTTACATTAATAGCACTACTCACCATTATTATTTCTCATCATTCTCCACCTCTCAGTTCATCCCCATCTAAACTTTGCATTTTAATCATTTTTCATAACTATACACAAACAAAACATTTAATACCACATTACAAACTTTGTTTCTGGCCTTCAAGGCGAGGTATCAGCACCCATGCTCGGAGTCCCTTTTACGCTGTGGATTACAAAGTCAAAGTCTTGCAGGTTCCGTGTCCATCTTGGAAGCTTACTGTTAGTGGATTTCACAGTTTGTAGCCACACCAGAGGGAAAGGGTTGGTGCAAACGATGAACCTCCTTCCCTTAATGTAGGGTTTCAGTCTTTGCAACATCCAAACAATTGATAGGCACACTTTCATGTTGGCAGACAAATGTCTCTCACCAGGTTGGAATCTCCTGCTGATCAGAGTCACTGGGTGTCGATTCCGTCTGTGGTCTGTTCGGCACAGCACGGCTCCCAGACTCACACTCGACACATCAATGTATACGATGAACTCCCGGTTGTAGTCCGGTATAACAAAGGTAGATCTTGAAGTCCGAGCTCTCTTCTGTCAACCGGCAGTCATCGGGCACTCTGAAGTCCACTGGATGTCCTCCACCTGCAGTTTCCGGGTGAAGCCTGCTTTCTTTCTGGCACGTGGCTTCACTTTTTCAGCTGGGGAAAGGGTAGGCAGTTCCTTTTCTTCCTCCAGAACATCTATGGATGTGTCCTTTGAGATCTTATGGCTTATGCCTTCCTCCTCACCAACAAATTCACCCACAGATACTTTTATTGCAAAGTTTTCCATATGTGGGGAACCACTATCATGGGTCACCTCCAAATTCACAGGCAGGTTTCTTTTAAGTGCAAACTCAACCACTTGGTTTATTTTAGATGCACTGAGCTTTTCATCTGATTCTATTTCTTTATTCTTTCATTTGTTAGATAGGGGTGTAGTGTTCCCCATTTATTAGGTCAATGGTTCATGTTTTGTTATGTAATTGTTCATGCATATTCTCTGCTGAGAAGCAGAGCTGAGAGAGATGCTATAAGAGGTGGAGTCAGAGTCAGACAGTAAGAGTAACAGAGTCAGTAAGAGTGAACAGTGAGGGAGAAGTAGTTCGAGTGTGGAGTTTGGGGAATTCTGAGGTGTGATTAGAATTACGAGTGTACTACCAATTAGAAGGTTGTTGTTAATAATAACTTTACCTACGGAAGATATTCATGAATCAATTTCAATCTCTGTAACCAATAAACAAATTTCTATTTAAAAGACCTTGAAGTGTGGACCTGAATCTTCCTGAAGTAATGGTGATTTAGTGATCACTTGGTGGCAGCAGTGTAAAAGAGGGGATTGTTTGCCTTTGTGTGCTCAAGTCTTGATGGTCAAGCAAGGAGGCACGAGAGTGGATGCCACAAGGGGTTTGCCTTGCAGAGTTTTAAGTGCTTTTGCAGCTGCAGAGCTACTAGACTCCCTAGCCGTCCAGTGCTGCTGCAACAAATCTATAGGTTCTGACTCTGCCAAAAGCAATTTACTCCCCTCTATGGGTCTCAGCCTCACCACTTTGTCCTCAGGACAGAATGCTCTTTCCTGGGCCTTGTACTGTACAAGCCTTTCCCCTTTCCAGGAGTATCCACCAAGCTTGGCTCTGTTACTTCTACGGCTTCCTCCCTATATTTTACAGGGACAATTAATTGTTTGTGGTGTCCATTTCCATTCCTATGAGGTTTTGATAAAACCTCTTTACATATCAGGTTTTCATCACCTATAAACCTTTCTGGGTGTTCAGGTGTCAGTGGAATGGGATTCTCATTAGCTTTTGTAATACAATCATTTAAAGTACTATCCTCCTTCTGCACATCAATATAGGAAGTATTATTAGGATTCTCCAATATGACCACCTCAGCCATTTCTGCTATCTCAGGGTTTTCCTCTGAACTGGGACATCGTTCAGGATTTTCAGTGGTTAGTGGAATTACCTTAACGTGCACTAAGCATTCACTTAAAGTAGGCTCTTCCTTTTGTTCTTCTTGTATCAAAGATGGATTATTAGTTTCTCATAGTAACCAGATCAGCTGCTTCTCTCTCTTGTCTTATTTCAAGAAGATTTCCATCATTTTCCTCAGTGGCTTCAATTTGCCTTCCCTGAGAGGAATTTGTCACAAAAACAATCTGTATATGCTCAGCTAAATCCAGGCCTATTAAACATGGGGCAGGAACTTGATCAGACATGGCCACCTTCCAAACTCCTGACCATCCCTTATATCTCATTGGTATTTTTTGCCATGGGCAGCACCACTACTTCAGAACCAATCCCTTTAATAGAAATCTTTTCATAGTCTAGCATATTTTCCTTAGGGACTATATCAGGGTGACATACTGTAACTTGTGAACAAGGATCTTTGAGTGCTAGATACAGTAACACTTGTTCTAACCCAATCACATTTTTCATCTGTTCTAGAGAAGTGACATTTTCATGTTCCATCCATTTGTCCAAACATTGGACCAATTTGGCCCCTAACTGGGAATAAGATTCTTCAGGTTTTTTGGTAGGGGAATGAAATTTTCTCCTCAAGTGTTCTGCATTTATGCCAAAACTTGAATATATCATTTTTCTATAGGTTTCAAAATCTCTAGCTTGCTCTAGAGCACTGGTTCTTAACCTTGGGTTACTCAGGAGTTTTGGACTGCAACTCCCAGAAGCCTTCACCACCAGCTGTCCTGACTGGGGTTTCTGGGAGTTGCAGTTCAAAAGCATCCGAGTAACAAAGGTTAAGAACCACTGCTCTAGAGGAATATGAGAATACAGTTCAGCTAAATCTCCACTTATTTGTGATGTTAACACTATCATCTTTTCATCATCCTTAATATCAAAGTCCCAACATGCTCTCTCAAGTGAAATGAACAAAGATTCGGGGCAATCTCCTTTCCTATATCGGGGAAATTTCTTTAGATCAATCTTTGAGAGATTTCCCTCACTAGAGTTGTTGTTATTACTATTATTATTTTGAGCAGCGATTTCTAATTTTTTCATCTCTACAGTATTTGAAATTCCATTTGTCTTTTTTCTTGCTCAGCTTTTTCTCTAGCCCTTTCCTTCTCCATTTCAAAATCTATTTCCTTTTGTCTGGCCTTTTCTTTCTCCATTTAATCTCTAATTCCTTGAGCTGTAGCTCCTGGGCTCTGGCTTTGATTTCTAGTTGCTTAGCTTTCTCTTCAACTGTGACTTTTTCTGTAATTTCTAATTCCTTCAATTTAAATTCTTGTTGTAATTTCCATTTTTCAAAATGGATCCCTTTGTCTCTCTGAGGCACCCTCCTCAATCTCCTCCTGTTCCACTGGAGCACAAGGGTCTCCATTTCCCTCCACTTCCTGAGGTAAACTTTGTGCCTCTTGAGGATCAATTACCTCCATTATTGGCTTTTTAGTTTAACATCCAAAAAACCAAGGAATTCATAGTGGACTATAGGAAAAAAAGAGCAGACATTCAGCCACTGTATATAGATGGAGTTTGTGTGGAACAGGTGGTTGAATGTAAGTTTCTTGGGACTATCATAACAAATGACCTGACTTGGAGTGCAAACACCGCTGCCTTAATCAGGAAGACACAACAACGGTTGTATTTTCTAAGGATTCTTAGAAAGCAACAATTGACTGAGAGTTTGTTAATCACCTTCTATCGGAGTTCGATTGAGAGCATATTATCCTACTGTCTCTGTGTATGGTTCACGAGCTGCACAGTGGCAGAGAAAAAGGCAATTCAAAGGGTGATTAAGACGGCCCAAAACATCATTGGCTGTTCACTCCCCTCTTTGGAAGAATTGTATAAGAACAGATGTAAGAGGAAGATATCTAACATACTGAAAGACTCCTCTCATCCGGGATATCAGCTCTTTAAACTATTACCATCAGGAAGGAGATTCAGGGTATTGAAAGCAAGGACAAGCAGATTCAAGAACAGTTTTTACCCAAGTGCAGTATTGAGTTTAAATGCGGGGCCATAGGTTTTTGGTGGATTTTAATTGCTGAGAGAAAACGGGGTATCTATATTTGGATGGTGAAAGTTGTGTATATTTTAACTTTTTTTTATAGTGTTGTCCAGTTTTACCTTGGGGAAGAGCACCTCATTTCGTTGCACCCACTTGTGAGCGCAATGACAAATAAATTTCTTATGTCTTATGTCTTATGTCTTAGTTGTTTTGGGTGGCATAAGTATGTAATTCCTTGATAAGAGCTGGTTTCTATTGCTGAGTTAGTCAGGACTCTTTTTAAAATACTTTTTTACTGCTGTTTTCGTTTCCCCAGTATTTTTCTGGGGTACTATGTAGCTCACAATTGGCAGCTAAAGATGGCTACACTTTATCTGGCCTCACACCAGCCACAATGTTTCTTGGTCTGATACAACCTTCTTGCCTTCAGACGCAAAACAAATTCTATTTTCAAGCCTCTGCTTTTTATTTTCCTATCACCTCAGATCTGCTCTGACCCTGGCTTCCACTTTTTATCCACCAGCGCTCCCTTCTCTCAGAGCCTTGGATTTTAAGCTAGGCACTGGGTCTCTCAAATCCTGAGATAAATAAACAGGAATTTCCCTTAGAGTCATTCCCTATCTTTAGCTCCCCCCCCCCCAGATCTGAGATCAGAAGCCCTACCACTAAGCTTTTCCACAAAAGCTTTAGCAGGTCACCTACTTCTTCACCACAGACCTCTAAAAAGGTACCCGTGACTCAAAGAAATTCACTTTCACACTCTGGCTTTACTGGATTTTTTCAGATCCCACCGCTGCCACCAATCACTCAGTATCTGTTCTCTCGCTCTCTCGCTCTCTTTCTGACTAACCAGCCTCTATCTCTCTCTCTGGATCTCATCCCAGTCTCTATCTGATTACTCCTTCTCCCACCAAACCTTCATATATCTGCTGACTCTGCCTCTCCAGCCCTCTCATAGGCTCATGCAAATCAGCTCATGACTATGAATGGCATGAGTGATGTGGGGTAATCGTCACAGTAAGTTACTGTTATATTTGCATTTACTTAGCTGTTTGTTTATGAAGGCAAACGGCTCTGTTTACCCTCATAAAACAAATTTATTAAGGGGGGAGGACTGTGGCAATCACCCTGCTTTGGCTCACATAATAAGTTATTTGCATGTACCAATGGCAGCTGTTGGGAGGCAGAGCCAGAGAATCTAGAAGGCAGGGGTGAGTCAGAGTCTAGAGGAGTTCAGTCAGTGTCAGAGATGAGAGTCTGAAGATGAGAGTCTTATAGAGAGCTAAAGGAGTTAAGAGTGAAACAAGTTATTACTAATATAATGAATACAGTGGTGCCCCGCATAACGAGTGATTTGTTTAACGACGAATGCACATAGCGGAGTTTTTTGCGATCGCAAAAGCAATCGCATTGCGATGTTTTAGATGGTAAAACATTGCTTTGCGATGATCGGTAAGCGTTTCGCATAACGATGTTTTAAGAACAGCTGATCGGCGGTTCCAAAATGGCTGCCGGGTGAAGAAAATGGCTGCCCGCTGTGTTTTCGCGCCCTTTCCTCGCTTACCGGGCAGCGAAAATGGTGGCCGCATGGAGGATTTCCGCAGAACAGTGAGTTTTTTGCACATGGGAACGCATTAAACGTGTTTTAATGCATTCCTATGGGCTTTTTTGCCCCGCATAGCAACGAATCCACATAGCGACATTTTTTCAGAACGGATTATCGTCACTATGCGGGGTACCACTGTACATTAAAGTCTGTGAAGAACTTGTTTAAGCAAACTGTAATCAATAAACTTCTGTTGTTCAACTTTATACTCAGCTGGGACCTCAATCTTTCTAATTAAAGGGTGTTGACAGAGATCAACTGGTGGCAGCAGAAAGAACATGTCACGGGCCTCAGGCTAGTGAAACATGGGGACACATGGGGGCGCGTCACAGTAGCCAAGTGTCATTTCTTCAGTGTTGTCACATGAAAAGATATACTAAAATATTTATGAAATGTGAGGGGGTGTACTCACTTCTGTGATATACATACATACATACATACATACATACATACATACATACATACATACATACATACATACATACATACATGCATGCATACATACATACATACATACACACACACACACACATACATACATACATACATACATACATACATACATACATACATACATACACACACACACACACACACACACACACACACACACACATACATACATACATACATACATACATACATACATACATACATACATTGTTGTTGTTTAGTCGTTAAGTCATGTCTGACTCTTTGTGACCCCATGGACCAGAGCACACCAGGCCCTCCTGTCTTCCACTACCTCCCAGAGTTGGGTCAAATTCATGTTGGTAGCTTCGATGACACTGTCCAGCCATCTCGTCCTCTCTCGTCCCCTTCTCCTCCTGCCTTCACACTTTCCTAACATCAAGGTCTTTTCCAGGGAGTCTTCTCTTCTCATGAGATGGCCAAAGTATTGGGTTGATTTCCTTCAGAATGGATACGTTTGATCTCCTTGCAGTCCAGAGGACTGTCAAAAGTCTCCTCCAGCACCACAATTCAAAAGCATCAATTCTTCAGCGGCCAGCCTTCTTTTTGGTCCAGCTCTCACTTTCATACATCACTACTGGAAAAACCATATGGTTTAAGATGATGTCTCTGCTTTTAAAGATGCTGTCTAGGTGTATCATCGCTTTCTTCCCAAGAAGCAGGCGGTCTTTTAATTTCGTGGCTGCTGTCACCATCTGCAGTGATCATGGAGCCCAAGAAAATAAAATCTGTCACTGCTTCCATGTCTTCCCCTTCTATTTGCCAGGAGGTGATGGGTCAAGTGGCCATGATCTTGGTTTTTTTGATGTTGAGCTTCAGACCATACCTACCTACCTACCTACCTACCTACCTACCTACCTACCTACCTACCTACCTACCTACCTACCTACCTACCTACCTACCTACCTACCTACCTACCTACCTACCTACCTACATACATACATACATACATACATACATACATACATACATACATACATACATATGGCTGAGCGCATCTGATTGGTTTACAACAAAACATACAACACAATTAAAGTACCACTGTTTTAGTGGGAGTGAGACTAAAATGTTCATGAAAGATATGCATCCAAATCTGTCATTCATATCCTTGTATAAAGCTCAAACAAGGAGTGCAATGATCTAAACCACGGGTCTCAAACTCAATTTACCTGGGGGCCGCTGGAGGCAGAGTCTGGCTGAGGCTGTGCCACATCAGATTTTCCGCCAAGTGGAGCAAGAGCCTGAGGAAGCCAGTCAGGAGTTTCCTTAGCCCGGCTGGGGCTCTGAGGAGGAGGAGGAGGGGTGTGTGAACCCTCGTTGCCAGCCAAGACCCCTCCAGCTCTTTTTTCACTACTACCATCACCAGCAGGATGAAGAAGCGGAGAAGGGAGGGAGTGCCGGTGACCGCCTAGCCAGGGGGAGGAGGGCACAACATAAAATTTAAAAATAAGCCTCAGAGAATTTGCCTTGCCAAAGGAGAAAAGCCCCCACCGGTACCTGCAAAATTAAACAGAACGGGGGGCGCGCATGCACGCACACAAACACATATACACGAAGGTCTGGTAACATTCCTCTGAGGGCCCCTCTCAAAAAAAGGCACACTCAGCAGCAGCAGCTACCCCCACCTCGACAGAGGAGCAAATTTTGTGAGGCGAGCCCAGGCAACCTCCAGAGATGAGGCAGCTGAAGCAGGATGAAGAGGAGGAGGACGATGACGAAGAACTGCCAGGCATCACTCAGTAGCGGCTCGGGCGCTCAGGGAAAAGGGCCGGCAGCGTGCCTCACTCTCCAGCTGTCCCCCAAGACAGCACCTCTTGCACCCTCCATCCGGAACTGCAGCATGGCAGCCAGCAGACAGGCAGGCTGGCTGGCAGGCTGCAGTTCCAGATGGAGGGTGCAAGAGGCGCTGTCTTGGGAGAGAGCCGGCGAGCGAGGCAAGGCTTTTTTTTTTACTCTTGACAGTAGAGGACGCATGGGCACTTCAGGGGGGGCAGGCAAGGCAGGGGTCACAAACTATGCTGCGGCGGGCTGCAAATGGCCCCCAGGCCGCATGTTTGAGACCTCTGCTCTAAACTGACCCCCTTCCATTCTGAGTTTTGTCTTCCTACATGTGGAAGATAAAAAATCTGAAAAGGAGAGCCTCTAATATCTGTGGATACCCTCCACATGAGCTAGGGCCCTGATTTCCCACAGTCTCAAATCTTGTGGATAGTGGAGTTCTCCCTTTTCATTACATGTAGGAGAGCAATGGATGTCATAATGGAGGGAGCATGTGAACTTTATACATAGATGTAAACATCTAAATAAGTCTCCAAAGGAACCAACAGTGCATACTCACCAAATGCATCATGTCTTCTCAATTACATTAAACCTCATAGTCATATACTGCAAACATGCAACTGTGGAGTTTTCAAATAATATTTTTCTGTAGTTCATTTTGAGGAAACCAGAATGCAATAATGACCAGTGCATGTGGTTCATCATAGGTGTTTGTATCTTAATGCAAAATGAAATCAGAATATTTTAAAAATGGTAAAGGAAGATAACAGTAACAGAAACATTATGAGCCATACATTTCAGAACTGGGGCAATTTTTCTTTTATATAAACTCCAAAGTTTCAGGATAGCATTTATGTTTTCTGTATCAGAGCTTAAATCCCTAAAATATATAGCATATTGTAAAATATTCTTCATGCCAAAAATAATTTTCTTTGGCAAAGTAAATGGAAATTGAGGCTTTTAATGAAAATGACATCAGTGCCAAGAATCACAAATGCAGTCCTATAATGTCTATACACTTGTCCTTTAAACATATAATGCAGAGAACATTGCAGGATGGGGTCCCCCCACTTTTTTGGGGGGGATTGGTCTGGAAGCTGAGCTAAGAAGTGCCTGCTGTAGCTGCTCATACTTTCTGAAGAACAAACTAGGGAACCTCTTAAAACAAAAATAGATTCTTGTCAAACAGTTTTAACAAATGAAACTGGCATGACGTTATGCTGATTTTCCAAACATTCATCAACTTCTGTTGAATGTATGCTTGGAAGAAGGCTTGAATTGTTTATTCTTCACTTTGCCTGTTCAGATCAAAGTGCTGTGAGCATAGAAGTATATGATATCTGAAAAATTGTTTTCTTATCATGATATGATGATGTTTAACTGGATTTATGAGGCCTTCAGAATGACACCAAGTCTTGTAGGACTCTACTAACTGTCAGACAATGGCTGAAAAACTGTTGCTTAACACAGTAATTTGCAACTTGAGTAGCCTCATTTGACTCAGTGGAATTTATAGAGTAGTTGGCTCATGAAATCCCTCCAGATTCAGTGGGCCTATTCTAGTTGTGACTTACTGCACAAAGGAACAGGATTTCAGCTAATATCGTGTAAAGACCTGGGCTGGATCCAGATTTTATTTTTATTTTGCTATCCAGAATGAGATGGGCCAGAGGCACAAATGAAGACATATCAAGATGAATTGACTGCATGTTCTAGAACACTAGAGTTCTGGAACACACATTGGCTGAAATCCTGTTGCTTACAGTACTAAGCTGCACTAAAGTTGGCCCATTGAATCACTGGGGATTTGGTGAATCAACTCCTCCATACAAATTGGATACAAATTGGCCTACTTTAATTGCAACTAACTATTCTAAGTAAGTTGCAACTACAATAGACTCATTTGTATCAATAGAACTTGCAGATGAGTTGACATAATGTCCCCACTGATTCAAAGAGCCTACTCTAGGGCTCGTAACTAACAAGATTTTAGCCATGGTCTGGGAAGCCTGCTATACTAGAAACAGAACTTCCATCTTGAATATTGCCTGGTCCATTAATGCTGATATGCAATAGCATACTGTCACATTAATTTCAGCAACAAAGTGCCTCACTTTTTTAGTGTCGAAAATGCAGTTGAAGAAGAAAGTAAAATCCGGCAGTTCCTCTTACTTACAGCCTCAGGATGACAACAGAAGTTTCCTTATTTCACATTCCTTTATTATCTCTTAATCAGAGGAAGGTCACCTAGATTCATCCTCCTGAAGACCATGGAAAACCAAAGTATAATGATAGCAGGAGAAAAAACTGTTGCCATTTTATCCAGGTAACTAACAATTACACAAGTGTGTGTAGTGGGGGGCTTTAGACCCTTGATTTCCAAGGCAGACTTTTAGCAAATATGAAAATTATTGATCCAAGGTGAGACAACTGCCGTAAGAGCTGCAATTTCATTCACAATTTAAAAGTTGATAAAAGCTCTGGAGATACAAAATTTCAGACCTTTCCATGAATATGGACCTTTCTTCTCCTTCTTTTCACCCACCCCCCATTTCTTTTTATGAATCCTTATTCAAAAGTGGAACATTTGTTCAGTTCAGGAAGATTCTCTCTAGTGAAGGAAATAACTTTATCAGTGCGACTCCCTGGTGATCAGGTAGACTTGGAACTGCTCTTAATCAGCCTTTTTGACATGGCAGCTTGAATAGCACTTCCCATGATGCTTTGTGTGTCTAGCTTAATTCTTTCCTTTTGAACTCACCATGACTTATAAGTGTCTTTTTTTCGCTTTGTATGTCTGAAGTTATCCCTCTATTAACTTTAATTGGAAAGGTATCTTTTGTTCCCCCAGAGTAGTCATGCACTGAGCACTGAACTCCCTAGGTTTAAATTTCTGGGGTAGCAAGAGTTCAGTTTTCTGATAACTTAGATTTTTTTAAAAAAGAAAATCCTTACAGATAGATGTGACAACTTTGCCATTCCTAATTTTTTTTGAAGGAGGGAATATTTCACATGGCGAAAGTGTTCCACTAATACATATTTGCAAATAAATGCTATTTTTGACTTTTAAGATCTGCAACTTTCAGAAGAAAACAGAGCAAAGACCAACACAGACTCACATCCCACACATAATGAGCTTCTCATTTACAAGTGCTACAGTACTTTTTCTTCAGTACACGTAATGTCTACGGGTACTATTTCCATTAAATTTTATTTTAAGAACTCAGAAATACTGCTTTCTGTTCCATGGTAAAATTTCAGGACTCCTCCTGTCCAGCTGCTTTTATTTGATAATGCTATATATCTCAACAGGGATGCTTTCTAACATGTATGTTTAGTTTCTCTGATTGTCCCTGTTCCATTAACCTAAATTAAAATTAATGCCCTGGCAATCCATTCATCCTGGAATCAATCAGGTCATGATTACACTATTGAAATAAATCGGGAGAGAGGAAGCATTGATCCACATGATTTTTATGTAGGAATCATCTCTGCCCCACAGATTAAGCAGTGGTTTTGGGGCAGATCTCACATTAAAACCATGGGGATTCAGGAGGATCCATGCTTGGATCAGTGTTTTCATAAACCCAGCCATTTCCCTGTTGTATTCTGTGGATGCAAATAGGAACAGCTGGAGCATTCTTACAGGGACAGAAGCAGACAGGCTTTCTAAAAGGACAAGTAGCTTAAAACTCTCTCTCTCCCTGCCTCCCTCAGCTTACTAGACCAGTTGAGACTAGTGGCCAGCATGAGGGCAAAGCAGGCAGGACTCAAATGTAATGATTTTAAAAGCCTGTATAGCCCCCCCACAACACAGCTTAAAACATATTAAAAGTTTTCTCATGAGGAGCAGTGTAAAAATGTAATGTCTTAACCACTATCTTAAGGAGACACAGACAATGACTCATATACATGTGATTGTTACATGATTTTGAAATTGCAGCCAAAAAAACCTCCTATGCATATTGCGGAGTTAATCAGTAGTGTAGATAAGCCCTTTAATCATTTTCACAAGAGGTTTAAAATAACTGACCATCTCACAGTTGAGTAAAATGCCTCACTTTCCAACCAAAAAAAATGCTTCCCAGAAGAAAAAAACCTGCACTTCCATGTGCATTGCATAGTCACTTCTTAAAAAACTGATTTCAGACATGCTAAACCCAATTCAAATTCTCCAATCCTGAAGCCATTTTGCATTTTTTTTAAATGATGGCAGGCACACTAACAGGTATTAGCATGTCGCCTGTAGTGATTTCCAAAGAGATGGTGGTGTTAATCCACTGTGCCTAAAAGAAGAACAGAGTCATGTGATTCTGTTAAAACGAACAAATTACAGCTTGATCTTTGAAAACTTGACTGTTCACTCTTTCCCAGTGGAGAAAAAAACAAGGCTAGAGCCTACATTTTTAGGAGAAGAACAAAGAGCCTGTACCATTTCTAAAATTTATTTCAACATGAGCTTTCATGGACCCACAGGAGTCTCTGTTGTTTTACCAACAACAGTGCTCTGATTCAATCATTTCTACTGAATTACTATTTTCTGCTTCAAATGTCTTTGGCCCAATAAGCCTGTTTGTTCTGTACAAGTAAGAGTCACTTTCTTTCAGAAAAGGTAATTCAGACATATCCAGATTCCAGGAGTGTGGGATGGGTTATCGAAACTACCCTGACATTTAGGTCAGCTAATTTTTCACCCTGGCAACTTAGACGTTTGCTGAACCATGTCTAATTGAATACCCAAAAACATCAAGGCTGTAGTCGGCCCTTCCATTTTGTTGTTGTTGTTGTTGTTGTTTAATTAGCCAAAGGCAGACCCAGTTTGTTCGCCAAGGAGGCTGTTTCCCTTTCCTTTTTTTTTAACCTTGCCCCTTCTTTGGGGCCATAGTGCCCCTCCATTCAAACTGAATTACAAAAGAACAGCCACAGGATTCCTGCCCTTTCAAAAAGTCACAATTGCCTTAATTATTATTAATTAAAGAAAACTATCATTAATTAATAAAAACTATGTTTACTCGATTATAATAATTGAACAATCACCTTGCTACTTACGTGCAATCAATTTTTAATTACCACTAACAATTAACTAATTAATTATCCCTGTATTCTCATTTAATTGAGTTATCCCACACAATCACCTCTCCTATGTTTTAGCAATTAATCAACTTAATCAATCACTTTTAAACCACTAATAATCAATCAATTGAAAACCTCTAATAAATTACCCTTGTAACATCCAAATACCATCACCCCTACTATGCATCAGCAATTAATTAAGTTATTCAATCAAATGCAACCACTAATGAATTACTCAATTAATATTCAAGTACAGTCATCACTACTCTAAAGAATCAGCTACTGATAATATTCCAGCTAAGAAATTAATTTATTCAAATGATCCCTGTAGAGTAAGCAGCCAGTCCAATTCGTACAAATTCTTTGCACTGCCAGATAAAAATAATGAAGGATAGCTGTGACGTACACCCTGTGTCCTTGGTTTATTTTCTCCAATCCCAAGTCCACCCTCTGGATGCATTTCCTCACATCACGCTGCCACCAGGTATTATTCCCTCAATACCACATAGATCTTAGAATGTGCTGGCAATTCAACAGCTTTATTGATTTTATAGATGTCATGCAAATCACAGGAGTAAATCACAGATGTTTAGGCTTATTCATTAAATATTATTTGCTTGCATGTTGGGTTGTATGTGTATTTATTCGCTGTTATAATATTCTTTGACTATCCATATATTCTCTATACTTTAAAACTCTTTCCTATTCTCTCTAGCATTCTTTCTTAACTTTCTCAATTCAATCTCCTAACTCTCTCTTCAATTCCCTATTTGCAACCTCTTTTCTCCAACTCTCCTCTCTAACTGTTTATCTGTCTAACTGTCCTCCTTGGTTCTGCCCCTCCTGTCCCATCATAGGCTCCTGCCCTTGAGCTCACCATGATGGACAGGCGGGATGTGGGGGTTCCGCCACAGTAGTTAATGAAAGAAGACCCCTAAAATAACTGGCCTCAATTAACAAGTGCCTTCTAGCATCGGCGTGCCTGGCCTACTGCCTGGCAACCTCCACACTTCAATTCCAAGCAAGTCTGAGTTTTAAATTAACACTAAAGAAAAAGGGGATGGGGGATGGGTGCTTAATTATAACTAAAATGGATGCCTCACTGCCAAGCATGCTGGTCCTGACCGCCAAGCATGTGTGCACTTCAAAATGGCTACTACCAAAAAACTGTAAGCTCTTTTTCTCCAAACCAAAGAGGGGGGGACGCCAAACAGCCGAAAAGCCAAGTGGCTAAGCCTTGCTGTGGCCTCCTCCTCACAACCCAGCCCTGACAAACTGTATACTATAAGGCTGGCTCGGTTTATTGCCCAATCTCCAAATACGCTTCCCCGTCTTGTATTTAACTGAATAAAAGCACACACCCAATTGATCCCTAATTAACGAGCTTCAAAATTAAAGAGCAAAAGATCAGATTGTACGGAACTGTGATGCCGTGCAGTCCATGCGCTCAGCCCCTCCCCTCAGACTGTCACCCAGTCAAATCAAATAAGGGTTAATCAAATCTCGATAAAATCTATACTGAAATTAAGCTAATCCAGAGAAATATTAAAAAAACAGCAATCAAACCACAGGAGGTAGCCAATGCTACCCTCCTAACTCCCGAACTCTGAGTCATGAGAACTGTAGGATCAAGCACGCAGCTCAGAGGACAACACTCATCCTTAACTCTGCCATCAAAGGAAGAGGAAGAGGCGAGGGCGGGAACGGCCCTTAAATAACCTACTGTTCCCCCCTCTCCTTCGAGTTACTCACACAAGGCTATGAGGTCTCGCTTCATCCAGGGAAGAAGGCAAGGGCAAGCTGTGTTGCCAAAGCATGGCTCTGCAGCAGCTTCATCATTTCTGATGTTCCCAGATTAACAATTAACTTGCTTCTTCTTAGATGTTCCTGGGGAATATTTTGTGGCCTGTTTAGCATGTAGGGCTTTTTTTTATTTTTAAAAAAGTATAGCATATTTAAAAGGGTAGGAGCAACAGTAACAGTTCCCTAACACATTGCTCACAAAGTAACATGGCTCCACAAGTTTTAAAGGCAATGGGCAACACTGATATATTAGTTTTTTTTTTAATAAAAATAACATTCCAAGTTCTGGTGCTTGTGCATGCTGCTAGATAACTCTTAGTTCCAGTGGCAACAGTGAAAATAAACAATGGTGGTTTGTTTATCGTGTCTTCTGTTCCCTCTTCTGTTTGTTTCTCATCAAACATAGGAAAGAATCCACCATCTGTTTATTGTTTGTTTCTTGCATTTACTGGGAGAAAAATATACCAGCAAAAGCAAAACAGCCATGTTCAGACACAATACCAAGGAACAAGCTGCTTGATTTGTTTAGCTTCTTTTGTGTACTGCTCCTCAACAGAGCAGGGCTCCCATCAATATTTTTGGCTATTTGTGTATACTCTATGTGTGCATGTGTACTGACACTGGATGAAGCCTTTTTTTTTAATTGGGCCAAACACACAAGAGAAGGATTCAATGTATGTGCTGCATTTAAAAAGAAAAACAATTCTGTCTACTGGAGATAAAGGCAAAGTTTGTTTTGCCTGTTTTTTGTTATTTTAAAAAGCTAACTAAAGTACAGTATACCCCTGTACAGTTCAAAAATATTCTGAAACATTACACATGCCAATCCATATATTTGCAGCTTCTCAGCAGATACTTATGATCATTTTTCAAATCCATTTCACTTAATCTGCACATTGATGATATCACAATTCCATCATCTTTTCACTTTTTAAAGCAGAGATGATTCCAGACCTTAAACATGTTTTATCATCTCAATAGTACACCTCTATAGATAAAGGGCTTAGGAGTGAGTTTAAACCTCTTTGATCATTATCATGCCTTGCAAGTCACATATATAAATACATCATATTGCTGCAGCAGTAGATTGCAAAGGCAACATCAGAGTTAAAACCAACATCTTTAAGGGCCAAAAAACATCCCATACAGGTGAATTTTGCAAAATTTTGTAAAATGAGTTCCTTTGTCTTCAATCTAGAAGGGCACAGATTTGTGTTTTTGGATTACAACTCTCTTGGAGAGTTGTAGTTCAAAAACACAAATTGGTGTACCTTGCCTCACTCTGATTTTGGCTTTTGAAATCACCATAGTCAAAGATGCTTGTCTATATACCCCATTCATATGTTAATTGCATAAAAGGGATCCATATGAATAATTGAGCTGTGGTCCCATCCTGTCCCCAAGGCTGCATGACTTTCTCTACATTACATCAAAGCACTGAGTATGGACATCTCCACAGAGGAAGCTTCTATTCATAAATGCTCAAAGTGGGCACAAGAAAAAAATGTTGCATTGTTGTGTATCTGAAGAATCTTACAACTTTTTTGAATGGTTACTGTGCATGTCCTTTCAAAATGTCCATAATTTTTTAAATAAAAAATTGACAGAATTTGTGTCAATGCATCAGTTAACATCTGTTAAACAGTTTCAACAAGAAGCTCTCAGCCTTTATTGATTTGGACCTTCAGTGGTGGGGGGTTGGCCTATTGGCTGCAATGCATTGTTTCCTGAGGTGCTGGGGACACAGAAAAAAGGGAAACAATTATGAAACAGTTCAACATATCAATACACCATTTTAAAAAAATTATGGGAAAAAATAACAGGGTTGCAGTGCCCAAGTTGAATAATAATCCGGCACCACAGTGTAGCCTGTGAAATAATTGAAGGAAATGGTTCAATAACCCAAAAACACATTGGGATACACATCCTGGAATAAATACCATGTGAACGGAAAACATGACAGGAACATGATTAAAAGTTGTGCAACCACAGGGGATATTTCGCTGGTGAGACCACGGCCCTAGTCAAAAAGAGGAAAATCTATGTGCACTCTAGTTTGGCTCTGTGATGTCATCCTGTAGTTCATATGGTTGGCTACCTGACAGTATGATGTCAAATTGGCTAAATGACTCTTAGTTAATTTATAGAAACAATGCTTTTTTGTGTTTTCAGTCATACTGCATCTGAACATTAAGAGAAATAGAAGCTAGGATGAAATTAAAAATCACATGTTACAAAGCCACAAACAGAAGATAAACTTTTGTTACCATGTTTGCTTCTTCTGAATCCCATGTCAACCTGAATTTTTCAAAGAAAAATTAAGTCTTAATTAGGATTCTTGCAACTTAATCAAGTTTAAGTCAATAGATTAAAAATCAGAGCTTTACCAAAATAATGTTATTGGACTACAATTCTGATAGTACAGTTTACCTGCAAAACATCCTGCGTGCTCAGTGAAGTCCAAGACATATTTTAAAGGCAGAAAATCAATAGCTATGGGGCATATAACCTTGATAACTTTGATGCAAGGACTGGTTTCTGTAGAACCTCTAGCTGCTAAAGGGGGAGAGGGACTCAGCATTTAATTCTTTAGAAGGGCTGGAAAAATGTAGAAGGTAGAATACAAATATAAGCACTATAAATAAATAAACAAGGAGCGAACAGCCTCAGGCAGGATGCACACTTCTCTAACATAGAGTCTTCCTCTGAGGAATCCAGCCAAAATTCAGCATTTTTTACGGAGCAACCCTGTATTTAGCAAAACTCAGAAATAAATCCTATTGAGTCCAGTGGACCACATTCTTGCTTAAGTACCTATACACATGAAAGGCTGAGTCTCACTTATTTTAGTGGGAGACACACCCCAAAAAAGGAGGTTAATTACATCTGGACTGTTTTTAAACTATGTGTTGGCTGATATAATCCACAAATCTATGCTTATTCATAAGGCCCTTGTAAATACAGGATCACAAACTTTATTTATCAATTTAAATAGTTATAAATCACTTTCCAAAATGGGAATTCAATATATATTTTAATGTAATATAAACGTAATTAAAGAAGGCTAGCATACAAAATAGTAGTCATATTTACAGCTGTCCATCAATGTTCCTGAATTATATTCTACCATTACGTTATGTTATGTTATATCAGACTTATGGTGACCCTACCTCCCAAGGTATTTGAGATATTCCGGGAGTGGTTTTACCAGTGCCATCCTCAGTGAGATTCTGTGGCTAAGCAGGGATTTGGACTTCAGTCCCCAAAACCAAGTCTATCACTGTACCCACTACACCACACTGGCTCTCATATTCTTTCCAAGGCAGCATTGAATTGTCATATACAATAATGAATTGTCCACAAACTTTTTGGAACCGCAGACTGGTTGGGGGAGCGGGCTCCGTGCACAGGGGGGCAGGGACACTTGTGGATGAGGTGTTGCACTCGCGTGCATGTGCACGAGTGTGACACACACCCTATGACTGTGACATGCCCCCACGAGCACGACACACCCCTGTGTGACTTCAACACGCCCCCTGCATGAGCACGACACACCCCCTGAGTGAGTGTGACATGCCCACCGTGGGGGGGGCGGCAGAGATCCATCTCCGTGGCCCAGTTCTGGAAAGCCCACGGACCAGCACTGGGCCACAGACCGGGGGTTGGGGACCCCTACTGTAGATGATAGAAATAGCTCCTTGATTTCAAGAGACTAATACTCCAAGATTGGACGTTCTCCAAAATCTTTAGTGGATAGATAATCTTTCAGCTGTTCCCACATGTGGACAGTTCACTATCAGCTACAGATCCTAGCTATTTATTTGCACATCTGGGCTGCAAACTGAAATATATAAACTCAGCTGCCCTCCCTGTACACTGGTATAGTTACTTGTTATCTACATTCTTTTTCTTCGCTTTACCTGTTTTCTTTAAACTCTAGTTTGTTTGCCATATATCTTAATTCTGTTAGGATTGCTTGCTATCTTTTTCCTGGCCAAGTGCAACAGCCTACTATTATGTTTGCAACTATTGTTACCATTCTGCAAATTGCTACGGGGTGGGGATGGCAAGAGTGATGCCAGATAAGGAAGAAACAAATTAGCCTCAGACTACCAATCTACATGTAGAAATGTCAAGATGGGAAAACCCTCCTAAACGTATTGGACAATCTGTCTGTCCAAAGCCACTACCACACTCATTCAGATCTCATGCCACATGCATTAGTGCTATATTCTGGCCCTCTAACATTTAGAGTGTTTAGTACAAAATGGAAATTCAGTACAAGTATGCATTTAAGAAAACGTATCAGCAGCAGCATGTCACTTTCTCACTCACCCTCTGCAGAGAGTGGCCACGCTAATCGACAGGTGCCCTCTTTTTACCTGTTTGCTCATCTTGAGGCCCCTCCACACTGTGATGTTGTCTCCTGCTGTCATGGGGTTGCTCTGGATTGTTTTCTTGCAGATTTGAATAGGTTATACAGGTACTGGCCTTTGCACGTAGGGAGAGTATTTGTATTTTACTCTTTCTCTTCCCTTCCCATCCCTTCTTTCCTTGTTTGATCTCCCAACCCTTTTCAAACCTTCATAGTACACTGCAATGTTTTCCAATTCTATTTTCTAATTTTTAAAAAAACTATGTGAGTAAGGTAAAAAGCAGAATGCAGGAAAAGCTGATATCTTCTCTGACTTTTCCCTACCTACTTCAGATTCTCTTCCCCACACCCACCATTATTACTCTAATGCTTTTGAAATTTAGTTTTTATTTTATTTTGCAGTTATCATTTTTGTGCTACAGTTGAAAAGTGGTACTATTTTTTAAAGAAAAAAGTCGAATGCAGGTATAGCTGATGTTGTCTCCACCTGCTCACTTTCTACAAAATTCTTCCCTCAAACCCTCACATTTTCACTATTTTTTCTACAGTTTTTACTTTTCCACTGAAAAAGCAGAATGTAGGACCAGGTGATAGCCCAGAAAAAATAAAGAGGTGTTACAATAAGGGGTAGAGGGGACTGACCAGCAGGAAAACACCCATTGAGAAAATATCATCAAATAAGATATACACACAAAGTGTGCGGATCAGCACACATCAGTACAATATTGAGGCCTACACAAACAGATTCTACAATGGAACAAATTGGAGCAAAGCAAAACAAAAATGAATCACAATTGGGGTTGTATAAGCAACAACAACCCAGAAACCAATGGGTTTTGTTCCACTTTGATTCTGTTGACCAGCCTCATGTTTTGTGGATAACAGAATGCAGTATTACTATCATGGGCGCAAACAAGATTGAACAAATGTTCAGTGTTGACGGGCACTTAATAAAAACAGCAATGGAGAAACAATGGCAGGGGGAGGAAGTTCCCACCTTCACTGTGAAGTGCAGAAAGCAATCCTGTCCTGTTGGCCTAAAGGATGAATGGTGCCAAGCTCTCCCTTGCATTTTGGCTTGTGTTGCCCCCGCCATCCCAGTCCCTGAGCCACCCACTTTTGCAGGCAGAAGAGAAAGAGAAAGAACTATGAAACTCTGACCAGGTTACAGGAGTCTAGAGGATAAGGCTAACAGGATGCAAAATGCTTTCTTTTAAAAAACAAATAAAAAATCTTACTTTAGATTTGCAACAGCAAATGCTTTAACTCTGAACTCAGCAAACAACATTTGCATGATATAATTGTTTTCTGATTATGATTAAAGAGTCAGTCTTGTTGTAATTGGGTGAAACTTCTATTGATGAATGTCAGAGATGTATCCATTTATACTGCAGTTCCTTTGGGCCCATAATTTATAAAGAACTAGAATGTGCAACGTTGGGTTTCAACCGTTATTGTGAATGTTTTTGTATGTAAATACTAAAGAGGCTGTTTTGACAATAGCAACTATTTTAAGCCAAGAAACACAATGCATGTTAACCCAAGATGCATAATGTTTCCCGTATCTGGGGATTCTTTATTCTGAATAGTTCCATATAAGCAGCTTTCTTAATCTCTCCAGTACAGTTTCGCTATAGATTCTGTATCTAAAGGAATGATGCATAGCTCTTCTCAATAGATGCGTCTTGCATTCATTTTTGAAAGAGCCAACTCAGGCACTGGGCAGAGAGAAATTGGGGTCTCTAGAGCTTGATCTGTTGTGGTACAAGCGGTTTTCTTTAAAAGAATATATATATTCTGCGGCTGTGTATGTATGTGCAGAAATTGCATTTTCAAAAAGGCATTTGGTTTTCATTTGTTTGAAACTGTTCTGTAGCCTCATAAAAGACTGAGAAGTTCTATACAAGGAAGTTAACTGTTGTCTTTCAGCACAGGAGACCTTTTCAATTTTTCCTGGGTTAAGAGCAATTTTGTTAGTTCTTTTAGAGCAGAAACATAGCATTGATTTCATTCTGATTAAAACAAACAAATCTAAGTTTCATTTATAGGGAAAAAATTGATGCAGAGCCGCTGATCACATAGCTTTCTTTTTATCCTTGCTCCTCCATGGACAGGAAATAATTGCCCATATGCCATCATGTACTCTTTTGAGACAGCCTGGCACATGTTTTGAGTCTCTACTGTCCAACTGCCCATGCAGCTTGCTGGCTTTGTTAGCACTTGATGGTCCATCCAGACAGAGTTAATGTAGCCATCCAAGCTCACCCTTGAGCATAGGCTCCAAGCAACAGGTGACTGCCTTCCAAATCTCACATTTTGGCACAGCTTTGACAAAAACACTAAGAAATCCTGAGTCAGCTCTTCTCTTCCGCAGCATACAGCTCTCTCTTTCTGAGGCAAACCTTTTAGTTGTGCTCATCAACAATGGCATTACAATCCTCACAGAAACCAACACCCAGTCATCAGCTGCAGAACATCGGTTTCACTGAAATGTATATTCACAGACATCCTTACAAATGGCTTATATTATTGGCACACATTACAGGAAATTGTCGTCATCGTCTAGTCGTGTCCGACTCTTCGTGACCCCATGGACCAGAGCACGCCAGGCCCTCCTATCTTCCACTGCCTCCCAGAGTTGTGTCAAATTCATGTTGGTTGCTTCGATGACACTGTCCAGCCATCTCATCCTCTGTCGTCCCCTTCTCCTCTTGCTGTCACACTTTCCTAACATCAAGGTCATTTCCAAGAAGTCTTCTTTTCTCATGAGATGGCCAAAGTACTGGAGCCTCAGCTTCAGGATCTGTCCTTCCTGTGGGCACTCAGGGCTGATTTCCCTTAGAATTGATAGGTTTGTTCTCCTTGCAGTCCAGGGGACTCTCAAGAGCCTCCTCCAGCACCACAATTCAAAGGCATCAATTCTTCGGCGGTATGCTTTCTTTATGGTCCAGCTCTCACTTCCATACATCACGACAGGAAAAACCATAGCTTTGACTATTCGGACTTTTGTTGGCAAGGTGATGTCTCTGCTATTACAGGAAATAAGCACTAACTATTAAAGTTTAAAAACTGGAAACTTAAATTGGCCAATTTGCTCTAAAATATATGTACACGAAAGGAATGTATTTCAAAATTTTAATTTCCTGATACCTTGACCAAAAAAAAGAAAAGAAAAGAATTCTGACCATTTTTACAATAAAATCTAACTTGCCAAGTAATTTTTCCTCCTCTAACATGTCTAGAGCCTAGGTCATACAACTGAATGGTCTTAATAATCAATTTGAATGACCAAGATGTGACCTGGCATAGGTAAATTATTAGGTGGAAGAGGGTTGATAGGACACTTGGAAAACCACCACAAAGAGCTACCCTGTAAGTGCAGCTGTGTAGAGAACGTGCTTTTTTATCCGAATGCAGCAATGAATATAGGTGTGATTTCCTAGGAGTGGGTGAACTTATCATTCCTTCTTCCTTCACAGATCTACAACAACTAGAAGTTTCTTCATCATGGCACAATTCTGAGGTATGCATGGAAAAGGTAATTGGGTTTTTTAAAAGTCCTAGAAATTGGGTTTTTTAAAAGTCCACGAGAAGAGCCATGCTGAATCAAACTGGAAACCTATATTGTCACACAATAGTAACAAGTCTGTCATGCTCCTGTGACAAAAGTCTTCATTGGATGAATGCCTAAGTAAAGGTAAAGGTTCCCCTTGACATTTTTAGTCCAGTCGTGTCTGACTCTAGAGGGCGGTGCTCATCCCGTTTTTCAAGCCGTAGAGCCAGCGCTTGTCCGAAGACAGTTTCTGTTGTCACATGGCCAGTGTGACAAGGCAGCGCCGTTTTACATTCCCACCGAGGTGGTACCTATTTATCTACTTGCATTTACATGCTTTCGAACTGCTAGGTTGGCGAGGAGCTGGGACAAAGCAACGGGAGCTTCCCCTTCGAATCTTCCCCTTCATTTCCCAGGAGGTGATGGGACCAGTGGCCATGATCTTAGTTTTTTTGATGTTGAGTTTCAGACCGTTTTTTGCACTCTCCTCTTTCACCCTCATTACAAAGTTCCTTAATTCCTCCTCACTTTCTGCCATCAGAGGGGTATCATCTGCATATCTGAGGTTGTTGATATTTCTTCCGGCAACCTTGATTCCAGCTTGGGATTCCTCCAGTCCAGCCTTTCCCATCAAGTATTCTGCATATAAGTTGAATAAGTAGAGGGACAATATACAGTGGACCCTCGACTTACAGACGACTCTACTTACAAACTTTTCGAGTTACAGACTTCTCTGGCTGCAAAATTTAGGTTCGACTTGCAGATGGAGAATCGACTTACAGACCAGAAAAAAACCAAAATGGAACAAAAACGGAACAAAAACAGCTGGTTACAGATTAATCGGTTTTCAATGCATTGTAGGTCAATGGAGACTCGACCTACAGAGTTTTCAACCTGCAGCCACCATTCCAATACAGATTAATTCCGTAAGTAGAGGGTACACTGTACAGCCTTGTCGTACTCCTTTCCCAATTTTGAACCAATCAGTTGTTCCATATCCAGTTCTAACTGTTGCTTCCTGTCCCACGTATAGGTTTCTCAGGAGATGGATAAGGTGGTCAGGCACGCCCATTTCTTTAAGGACTTGCCATAGTTTGCTGTGGTCCACACAGTCAAAGGCTTTTGCATAGTCAATGAAGCAGAAGTAGATGCTTTTCTGGAACTCTCTGGCTTTCTCTATAATCCAGCGCATGTTAGCAATTTGGTCTCTAGTTCCTCTGCCCCTTCGGAATCCAGCTTGTACTTCTGGGAGTTCTCGGTCCACATACTGCTGAAGCCTACCTTGGAGGATTTTGAGCATAACCTTGCTAGCGTGTGAAATGAGTGCAATTGTACGGTAGTTGGAGCATTCTTTGGCACTTCCCTTCTTTGGGATTGGGATGTAGATTGATCTTTTCCAGTTCTCTGACCACTGTTGAGTTTTCCAAACTTGCTGGCATATTGAATGTAGCACCTTAACAGCGTCCTCTTTTAAGATTTAAATAGTTCAGCTGGAATGCTATCACCTCCACTGGCCTTGTTGTTAGCCAGGCTTTCTAAGGCCCACTTGACTTCACTCTTCAGGATGTCTGGCTCTAGGTCAGCAAGCGCATTATCTGGGTTGTCTGGGATATCCAAATATTTCTGGTATAATTCCTCTGTGTATTCTTGCCACCTCTTCTTGATGTCTTCTGCTTCTGTGAGGTCGCTCCCATTTTTGTCCTTTATCATGTTCATCTTTACACAAAATGTTCCTCTAATATCTCCAGTTTTCCTGAACAGATCTCTGGTTTTTCCCTTTCTATTATTTTCCTCTATTTCTTTACATTGTTCATTTAAGAAGGCCCTCTTGTCTCTCCTTGCTATTCTTTGGAAGTCTGCATTCAATTTTCTGTAACTTTCCCTATCTCCCTTGCATTTTGTTTCCCTTCTCCTCTCTGCTATTTCTAAGGCCTTGTTGGACATCCACTTTGCTTTCTTGCATTTCCCTTTGCTTGGGATGGTTTTTGTTGCTGCCTCCTGTACAATGTTACGAGCCTCTATCCAAAGTTCTTCAGGCACTCTGTCCACCAAATCTAGTTCCTTAAATCTGTTCTTCACTTCCACTGTATATTCCTAAGGGATGTGGTTTAGATTATACCTGACTAGCCCAGTGGTTTTTCCTACTCTCTTCAGTTGAAGCTTGAATTTTGCTATGAGAAGCTGATGATCAGAGCCACAATCAGCTCCAGGTCTTGTTTTTGCTGACTATATAGAGCTTCCCCATCTTTGGCTGCAGAGAACATAATCAATCTGATTTCTGTATTGCCCATCTGGTGATTTCCATGTGTAGAGTCGCCTCTTGTGTTGTTGGAAAAGAGTGTTTGTGATGACCAGCTTGTTCTCTTCACAAAACTCTATTATCCTTTGCCCTGCTTCATTTTTAATTCAAAGGCCAAACTTCCCTGTTGTTCCTTTTATCTCTTGACTCCCTACTTTAGCATTCTAATCCCCTAGAATGAGAAGAACATCTTTCTTTGGTGTCAGTTCTAGAAGGTTTTGTAAGTCTTCATAAAATTGGTCAATTTCAGTCTCCTCAGCATTGGTGGTTGGTGCATAAACTTGGATTATTGTGATGTTGAAAGGTCTGCCTTGGATTCACATTGACATCATTCTACCATTTTTGAGATTATATGCCATTACAGCTTTTCCCACTCTTTTGTTGACTATGAGGGCTACTCTATTCCTTCTGCAGGATTCTTGCCCACAATAGTAGATATGATAATCATTTGAATTGAATTCGCCCATTCCTGTCCATTTTAGTTCACTGACACCCAGGATGTCAGTGTTTATTCTTGCCATCTCCTGTTTGACCACATCCAGCTTACCAAGGTTCATAGACCTTACATTCCAGGTTCCTATGCAGTATTTTTCTTTGCAGCATCGGACTTTCCTTTCACTTCCAGGCGCGTCCACAGCTGAGCGTCCTTTCAGCTTTGGCCCAACCACTTCATTAGCTCTGGAGCTACTTGTACTTGTCCTCCACTTTTCCTCAGTAACATGTTGGACGCCTTCCGACCGTCATATCTTTTAGCCTTTTGTTTCTGTTCATGGGGTTTTCTTGGCAAAGATACTGGAGTGGCATTGCCAGTTCCTACTCTAGGTGGATTGTGTTTAGTCAGAACTCTCCAGTATGACCTGTCTGTCTTGGATGGCCCTGCATGGCATAGCCCATAGCTTCCCTGAGCTACTCAAGCCCCTTCGCCACAACAAGGCAGCAATCCATGAAGGAGCCACAGTGCCTAGAAGCTGCCAAAAATAGACCCCTTCAGAATCTACCACAGACAACAGTCCGAGATGAGCTGGGTCTATCAGAAGGGTTGGTGGAGAAACCACTCTCTCTAGAACAAGAAAGTTCTGCAACAGAGTCACAAGCGAATTCTCATTCATAGCCCCTTATTTATAGAGAATGGCAATGATTACCATACTAGGAGAAGCATGAGGTTACAGCCAAAAGATCTCTGGTGAAAATATCCTTTTGCCCAGCATTTCTAGTAACAGTCTTTGATCTACTACAGTTACAGTATATAGTGGGAAGCAATGTCACAATGTCTCCATAATGGATTTGTCTGTGACAGCAAGGAGCTGCTGAAAACAAGATATCATTTTAGGTGTTCCACAGCTCCTGGGATTCCTGAATACCTATTGCATTTGGTTTTGCTAGCATCTGCCATTGGACTGATAATCTACTTTTTCTCTGGCTTCCTCATAGTTGACTCGGTGAGTGGACTGACATCTCTTATGACCCATGCTCTCTTTCCTAGATTGTGGTCTAGATTACTCTTTACAGTATTTGCTTTGTTTGATGACTCTGTAAATGGCTTTATCTTGGACCTGTTTTTTGAGCATTGCTTTTGGACACTCCTTGGGAGTTTTCCTGACTCTATATAAGGAATCACCAGCCTAATTCATGATTGCCTCATACTTTGACTGGGGCTTGCTGTTTGGATACAGGACAGTTGTTTATAAGAAACCTGCCAGCACACTGCCTCTGTATATGAGTTGATGCGCAGTTCAACCAATGCCTCCACTTGATGCAGGGATCAGTTCAACAGCCACTGGTACTGCTGATACTGATAACATCTACCTTATCAGTTGAACTGCCTCTGATACCGATTTTAAGTAATATCTATTGCCTTCAAGAAAATTCAAAGAGAAGAAGAAAGTGCTTGAAAATCAAGAGGACTTCACAAGTATATCTATGGTCCATACTTCAGTTATGTCAGTTTGGCACAAAAAAAAAAAAAAAGAAAGGTGTCCTGCAGCTGAAATCTCTGTGTCTTCTTTAGTGAATACTATACTTCTTGAAAGCAATAGATGTTGTTTGAAATTAATTGTTGATGTTATTGAACGCATGATTCATGAGAGTTTAGCAAAAAAAAATTACATTGGGAAAAAAATAACATTAATTTTAATAAATATTGACATAACTTCAAGAAAAACAAAAAGCCGCACCTGTTCCAAAGTATGGTTTGTTGGGGTTTTTGTTGCTATGTATTCCTTCACTTTCTGAAAAGGCAACCTGCTAAATATCACACAATGCTTTTTCCTGCTCTGTCATTACACTAAAACAGTATAAATGCTAACTACCACAGAGTTACAGTAAATTGATATCTTGTTACCACTTTTGCCATATCCAAAGAGGGCTCATGGAATTTATTTATGGTTTTAAGGTGTTGGGGTCTTAAAGAAGACCCTTAAATTTAGGAGGATAGTTAAGGTACTTAATTATAGCAAACAGAACAATAGCTAAAGCTATGTATTGTGCCATCTTGTGGTCTCTCCTGTAGTGCCTGCCTGTCTATCATGTAGGATTCCAAGGTCTCTGCTTCCTCCTGAGACTAAAGTTTGGAGGGAGATATTTTCAAGGAAGTTTTTTTACTTGATAAAAATATACTACAAAGCATTTTTTTTAAAAAAACAATCTAGGTGGCAAACAGAGAAAATAAAATACAAAATTTAAAAAGATCTAATAGAAAAAAATTACCAGGGTTACTTAAAGGGGTTACAATGAACATACATCTGCTCCTGAGTACAAAACATCTTATACAAAATGAACACTATAAATATTATAGACAAGGTAGACAAGTTTAACTATCCAATTTACAAATAAAAGCATACTGTGTTTCTAATACTGTGTTCTTACATGATATTTATAACTGATAGCCATTTTACCGTAGTTTTTCTTTGGTTATCCTTAGGTTCCTTTAATTCAACCACTGCCACCAATGTCCTCTGCTGCACTCTCATCCTTTTTGCATATGCTTGGATCTTCACGATAACTCTCCTGGCCCCTTTCCCCGAATCTGCTGTCCTACCAGTCTTGGCTTCTTCTGCCTTTTGAAAAGCTAAGACATTCAAAACCATCAGGTTAATAATCCTCAACATGGAATGTTCCAGTTCTGTTGACTACTCTTTGCCTGCTTTCAGTAGTGTAGGGAAGGGCAGAGGGGTGCTTGCCCCTGGACACAACATTTTTAGGGGGCACAACCACGGCCCTTTCGCTGCCCCCCTCCATCTTATAGCTGGGCTGGGCCGGGTAGCCTGATCCATCTGTCCTCCCTCCCTCCCTCCCTCCTGCTGCTGCCCCCATGCCTCCCTGCCTGCTGAGGCTGTCTGGCAGGCAGGGCGAGCCAGCCACCCCCGGCCCAGCACAGGTTCGGCACTGGATAATGAAGCACAGATATGGAACAACTGATTGGTTCACAATTGGGAAAGGAGTGCGACAAGGCTGTATATTGTCCCCCGGCTTATTTAACCTATATGCAGAAAACATCATGCGAAAGGCTGGACTGGAGGAATCCCAAACTGGAATTAAGATTGCCAAAAGAAATATCAACAACCTCCGATATGCAGATGATACCACTCTGATGGCAGAAAGTGAGGAGGAATTAAAGAACCTTGTAATGAGGGTGAAAGAGGAGAGTGGAAAAAAACGGTCTTAAACTCAACATCAAAAAAACTAAGATCATGGCCACTGGTCCCATCACCTCCTGGGAAATAGAAGGGGAAGATACAGAGGCAGTGACAGATTTTACTTTCTTGGGCTCCATGATCACTGCAGATGGAGACAGCAGCCACGAAATTAAAAGATGCCTGCTTCTTGGGAGGAAAGCAATGACAAATCTTGACAGCAACTCAAAAAGCAGAGACATCACCTTGCTGACAAAGGTCTGCATAGTCAAAGCTATGGTTTTTCCTGTAGTGATGTATGGAAGTGAAAGCTGGACCATAAAGAAAGCTGACCGCCGAAGAATTGATGCTTTTGAATTGTGGTGCTGGAGGAGACTCTTGAGAGTCCCCTGGACTGCAAGGAGAACAAACCTATCAATTCTAAAGGAAATCAACCCTGAGTGCTCACTGGAAGGACAGATCCAGAAGCTGAGGCTCCAATACTTTGGCCATCTCATGAGAAGAGAGGACTCCCTGGAAAAGACCTTAATGTTGGGAAAGTGTGAAGGCAAGAGGAGAAGGGGACGACAGAGGATGAGATGGTTGGCCAGTGTCACCGAAGCAACCAACATGAATCTGACCCAACTCCGGGAGGCAGTGGAAGACAGGAGGGCCTGGTGTGCTCTGGTCCATGGGGTCATGAAGAGTCGGACACAACTAAACGACTAAACGATGCCGAATGAAGCACAGTAGATCATCCCATTGAGGAGAGTGTGTCCATAGCCTCCGTCTGACCGAGGCTGGGTGGAGGTGGTGTGGCGGCAGCTGCTGTTGCTGGGCAGCCAGAACCATGCAGGCCAGGGTGCCAGGCATCCAGGTGCTGCTGTGCCTCTTCCTGGCCACTGTTGGACCGCTGGTGGCTCTGAGCCTGGCCAGGAGTGTCTTCTTGCTGAGCCATGCAGGTGCTGCAGGAGGCGGTCTGACTGAGCCCAGCACAAGGTAGGCAAGGAGGAGCTGAGAGAAGATGAGGGAAGGAGGGATGATGGTGGAGGAAGAAGAGGGAGGAGGAGGAGGCGACACCGTGGAAAACAGCAGCAGCAGGTCCACAGGTGCGTAATACTTGCCCGAGGTGCTGGCAACCCATGCTTATGCCACTGCTTGCTTTCCATTTTCTGGCTCTCTCCCTGACATCATCTTGGACGTTTGGTTCTTTAAATACGACCAATCCATGTTGTTCAATATTCTTTCCCACCGTTCTCCCTCCCAGCTGCGTTCTTTCACAAAATGGAGGCATGTTTCTTTAACAGGTTCTTGGTTCAGGCTTTGGAGGTGAAATAGCAGGGATTAGGACACTGCCAGCCTGGCAATCCTAGATTTTGGGGTTTATCCTCATTGTTTCATGACATGCTGCTGCATTTCACACATCTGCCTTTCAGCTAGTCATGAAGATTCACTCTTCTCTCTTTGATATTCCAATTCACTATTTTTAATGAAATGGCAACCTCATGACCTATCAAGCTTCTATCGTCCCAGGGAATGAGGTACCGCTGATCCAGCAAGCCTAGTAACCAGTAGACACCCACACTCCTTGTTGCTTGTCCACCTCAATGTATGATCCAAACACAATCATAACTGGATCACAAATTGCAGTCAACCTCGTAATAACTTAAAGATATTCTCTCTTTTTTTAAAGGTTCTAAATTGCTGGGCATTAATTTGTGCATCCATATTTTTGTGTTGCTGCATGGGAATGGTGCGTGTGTGTGCACTGTTTAGGAAGTCACCCAATGCTGTCCTTCCTTCTTTAAAATAAATACCAGGAGAATTTAGCTGTAGAAATAATTTGTCCCCACCTATCACTGATACAGTCCCCATGGCCTTGTTCATCTACCATCTAGGTACTTTATCAAGTTATAGTCAGTTTTCAAATTATGTTTAAAGAGGTTAATCTGTTTCAAAATTATCACCGATAGAATAAGAATACAAAATGCTTCATTAATTTCCAAACTGTCTGCATATGCTTTCATAAAGGTTGTCTCATTTACATAACGCAGTCATGAGCCCAGCTTTTGAGCGATAAGTGACAGTGTTCCCAGATTTTAACCTGGAAGGAAAAAGTCAGTTCATTCTTCTTTTAATTGCAATGCAGCTTTCCGATTTCAATCAAACATGAGATTCTTCTCGGTTGCTTTGCAAGAATGGGACTAGGTGCACCATCCTTAAGAATAAGGGCTAGTTCCACAAGGATTACTGCTCTTCTTCAAGGCTTCTGGGACCTGTCACCTGTGCTCTTTCCCATTTATATGAAATCACTGGATGAGGGTTCTACAGGTTTGTACATAAAAACTTCAGAATGAGGTGTATGGATTTACGGTGAATTTCAGAAGACAACTCTATTACCTTGTTTTAATAGAGAGCTCCCTCTTGTGGATTTTTATTTAATTTCACTTGTTGAAAAAATTGTTTTGCTTCCTAAATAAGACATGCAATGAATTTGTAAGAGTATTCAGGTGGGTTGTTGTTTTTTACTTCCAGTGTGAATGCTGGGTTTGGTTTTCACAATTTTATAACAAAAAGATCCTCTGTAGGCATGACAATTTAAACAAGCATAGCACATCTGAGTCTCCTTGAACTCAGTGGAAGCAAGGTATGTATGTTCTTAACTACAGATTGTTCTCAAACAAATGAGTCAAGCATCCCTAACCCCAGCACTGTTGTATGGAGACATGTACAGAGCTATCTCAGATCTATGCATTTTTGCTTAGAAGCAAGATCCCTCATAAGAAGAAAGCAATGAGGAAATGAACTGTAAGAAACAAGATCAAAACCACTCTGAATCTTACTTACATCTGGGAGAAATGTGGGATATAAAGCAAATCAACAAATAATAAGCAGGGCACAGTGGGTTTTACTTTGAGGTAAGCATGCATAGGATTGCATCTTTAGTCACAGGTTAAGTGGATCCATTGAAATCAACAATGTGGTCATTCCTAACTTGTTTCATTGATTTAAGTGGATCTACTTCAAGTATGTATAGTCTGGATTGAACTCTTTAGACCAAGAACAATGTTGGACTGAGCTCATAATGAGAGCTGAAAGCATGTTAATGTCACAGAAAGGTGACTAAGGCGGTCCTTCCCTGCTTAAGAAATCAGACCATAAGGGAATCAATCAAATGCTTAAATCCTAAAACCCAATCACCACATAAAGCAAGTTAATTTGCATAATCCTGAAGTTGAAAGCTCATGCTATGACATTCAAATGCCCACATGAGTTAAGAACTTCCTTCTTCTAAGCACAGACTATAACTGACATCTCTTTCTGATTCAGTAGAGATGTTTTAAGGGTGTGCTTACATTTCTCCAAATGAAATAAGAGGGCTTTTAGGCTGCAATCCTACAGTCATGTGAAAAAGAAACACTCTCTTTGGATTCTATAGTTTTACATATCAGAATGTAATAAAAATCATTTGGTCCTTTGCAGGTCTGACAATTAAGTAAATACAACCTCGGATGAACAACAACAACACATGACATCTTACACCGTGCCATAATTTATTTTACAAAAATACCCAAATGGAGAAGCCGTATGTGAAAAACTAAGCACATCTTATGACTCAATAGCTGTTAGAACCACCTTTGGCAGCAATCACTTGAAGTAATTGTTTTCTGTATAACTTTACTAGTCTCTCACATCATTTTTGGCCCACTGTTCTTTACAAAGTTGCTTCAGTTCATTGCGGTTTGTGGGCAATCCATTGCTTCATTGCTTACAATGTTGCTTCAGTTCACAGAGGTTTTTGTTTATGCACAGCTCTCTGAAGGTCCTGCCACAGCATTTCAATTGGGCTGAGATCTGGACTTTGACTGGGCCATTGCAACACCTTGGTTCTTTTCTTTTTCAGCCATTCTGTTGTGGATTTGCTGGTATGCTTGGAAACATTGTCCTGTTTCATGACCCAATTTCAGTCAAGCTTCAGCTGTTAGATAGTTGGCCTCACATTTGACTCTAGAATACTTTAATATACTGTATGGAGGAGTTCATGGTCGAGTCAATGGCTGCAAAGTGCCCACATCCTGTCGCTATAAAACAAGTCCAAATCATCACCCCTCCACCACCGTGCTTGACAATTGGTATGACATGTTTGTGCTAGTAAGGAACCCCCTGAGGGCATTCCACTAGGTGAAGGAGCCACTGTAGTTACTATCTTCACCACACTTTGAAACTCAGGCTGGGTGATACCAGGAGGGTGCGTGAATTAGCACCATTCTGGCCTAGATTTTCACCTGTCTCCTTACCCAAGACAGAAAACTCTTCTGTTTGTGCACTTTGTACTTAGCACATCAACCAGACAAGGTAGACCACCTAAAGTAATGAAATTAGTGAACATAGCCTCTGGCCAAGGCACCTTCTTTAGAGACTCAAATCCCTCTTCCCCCCCCCCCAGGGATCACACTTGGGTAAAATATGGAAACGTTTATTAAAATTATTCTTAAAAAGGTATAAAGAATTCAAAAAGGAGGTTGTCCAGTTCCAAAATAATGGAAAGGCAACAAGCAATGTATATTGAGTTAATTCAATGAGCCACATGAAAACATTCCCCATAAAATAATAAAAGTCAACTACTTCTGCCTAAAAGCTAACTGCTTACCTAAGTAACCATAGCTGAGCTTCTTCTCCTAAATTTCTATCCCTATTGCATCTGTTCCACCAGCAGCATCAACATCATCAGCATACAGGCAGATGAATAGCTTGCTAGATCTTAAATCCATGTTCCCCAAATATTATGTTATCCAATCATGTTCAAGTTTGTGTTTATATCATTGGATTCTGCCCCATTTTCCTGTGTCACTGTGCTAATTAGCTGCAGCCCACCACCACACATTTTTATCTTGTCTTCCTTCTCAAATTTTAATCAAGCTGTTGGTAAGCTATTGCCCAAAATTTCACTGTTAAAGAAAAGACTATTGTTCTTCAGGTTAAAAAAAAGCCCAACAATTTCCAACAAGAGCTCAAGCAGTCTTTCCTCTACAAAGCGCCAGTTTGCAAACTTAAAGAAGAAGAGAGAGAGAGAGGAAGTGGGAGGGAGAGGAAGGAGAGACAGAAAACATAAGATCTGAACCAATAGATTTTAATTACAAGATAGGAGATTTTGCCTAAACATTAGGAAAAACATACTGACAGTAAAAACTATTCAACAATAGAAGGGGATATTTTGGAAGGTTAGCAACTCTCTTCTGGAAGTTTAGAAATAAAGTCTGGATTATCATCTTTCAGGGATGATTAAGTTCTGGAGCTCCTTGCTGGGAGTACAGTGGGGGAGGGTTGGGCTCAAAGACCCTTAGGGTCCTTTCAGTTGCACAATTCTGATGCTGTGATCCAGGAAGAAAATGAACCAAAAAGTGTAAGGCCAGTTGTTGTGTGGTTCAAGTCCAGGCACTGGCACAAAGACTCCTGCCACAACTATCATGCCAATGGAGAAAGAGGGTTGTCTGTCGGTCAGTCGGTCTGTCTATCTAGCTGAGTCTTTTTATACACTTCCACCCTAGGACTCTTTTTGAATTGAGGAAAAAAGCTAAAAGTCTCCTTCCTAGTCATCAGTGGTCTTGCCAGTTGTATTATATGCATAAATGTATCCACTCATATAAACAGCCACCTACTTGTTTTCTGGGAAGCCAGATGGACATAAGCAATTTGGATGAGAGCTTGCCCATCTGCAGGTCCATTTCTGTTGCTTAAGGCTGTTTTATTTAAAAGGTAGATGTTCAGAGACCTAGAAACTGTAAAAAGCTGAGCTGCTTCTTAAACTAGAAGCACTTAGACTGCTTTTGCTGTAACTGTTTCTAGCTCTTGTATGATATCTATAACCCCATTCAGCAGCCAGATCAAGATGTTACAATGTCATCTTGAAATCTCCGTGTTCAAATGGAATGCTTACTTAACACAAAGAAACACTACTCTTGTTTGCTTATAAGCAAAACACCAGGAACACCAACTGAAAAGAGGTCAGAAGCCCTTAGGAAAAGTCAGCTTCCTGCCCTCTTTCCACCTTGGGGCAGAATCATGAAACAGGAAATTGCCCAACAGTGACCCAACAGTTCTGAAGCTGCTGGGGGAACCAGACCTACAAGTGAAACTCGGTTTTTGTCTTATTACAGAAAACATCTTGGAGAAGTGGGGGTGGGAGAATGGAGGGGTACTGAGGCAGATAACTATAAGCAGAATAGGTAGGCATAATTGGCCTGTATTTGGTCCACTGCTTTACTTAATCACTTATCACTTGAAGTGAGATCTAGAGCTCCACTTTGAAGAGACGTTAAAAGGAATGTAAAAGTGTGGAATTCTGGCTGTTTGTGGAGCAGGGAATTCTGGTGACACTACCGGCCCCAACCTGACCTTTCATGCATTAGTATGCCAATTCAATTCTTTTAAAAAACCACAATCCTCTGATTCATGAATGTGGGATAGTGTGCTTCTGTACCCATGATTGGAAAATCCAAGAAATGGCCCAGTATTGCTGCAGAATACTGTGGTCATATCCCTAGCAGGAAAAATGATGCCATGCTTTACATAGCAAAGGGCAGCCAATGGCGGCAGTCAAGATGGTCTACAGCAGTGGTCCCCAACCCCTGGTCTGGATCGTGGCCATGGCAGCTCCGTGACCACGGAGACAGATCTTCTGCCCCCCTGCACGCACTCCTCCCACCCACCCGTGCATGTGTGTGAGCATGCCCAGCCCATCCACACATGTGCACAAGCATGCCCCACCGATCCACTAGCGCAGGGGATAACCTGCCCCCCACATGGACCCCACCCCCCAACCAGTCCACAGTTCAGAAAAGGTTGGGGACCACTGGGCTACAGGATACCCTCTTCTGCTCACTATCATTCACAAAGTGAGGCCACACAAGGGAAAATTCCAGAAGCTGACTCCTTTTTTCATCAGTTAACCACTTCTCACCCAAGCACAAAGCAATTTTCAGGACTGCTGTTTTCAACAAGTGTGAAGAGGATACTCTGTAGACCATTGGTGTTGTTAACATTCAGGCTGCCTTTTGTTATGTAAACTTTGGCATCCTTTTTTCCTGCTGGCAAGGTGGCTATGATATTGTGCACCAATATAGGGTAATTTCTTGGCTTTTTGAATTATGGGTGCAGAAGCACAAAATCCCTAATTCATGAAATGGAAGGCTGTGGGGTTTTTTTTCTTGAAGAATTGCATTTCCTGGCTTTTAAAAACAGGGGTTTAAATATACATATGCTATCCACAAATTCAATCAGAAATTTCTGTCATATAGAAGTACCTAGTGGTAGAGGATTCCAGAAAATGAGGATATGATACAGCATGTACTATAGTCACTGGGAGAAGACAGAAGCAAGAGCATCTTGGATGTGGCTACAGTCCCTCTCCACCCAAATATTTTGAAGGGCTGTTTTGAACTTAATGAAATGGTGAAGCAAAGATGTGAGTACAGTGAGTGCATACACACCCGTTAACCTCTCGGTTAAACTAATGTTGAAATGCCAGACTGGAGAGCTATGTTCCAGTTTCCAAACCCTTTCTTTGAGTTAGGCAGGCTGAGAAAGAAAAGCTATATTTGGACTAAAAGCTCTATGGATATGTTGTGTGCATGATTTTCAAAAATGGTCCCTTTGTTTTTTGAAATTTTTTTAAAGGAAGAGATAGGAGTTAACAAAGAATGTCACTGGAAACCAAGGTCAAAATCATCCAGTTATGTGAAAGAAGTATAGTGATGAAAGACAGGGACAAAAATCAGCTAATTTGAAATGCAGCATTGGTACAGATATTAAAGGGAAGCAGAAAACTGGGTGCACAATCAAGTCAAGCCTGAACTCTCACTTGAGCAAAAATGAGTAACCTGAGCCTATCCTACCATGTACATATAATGGAAATACAGAAGTTTCCAGAATAGATTATACTGCTAGGAAGAGTGAGATGACTCAAGTAGACAAACAGGAAGATCTAACATGAGATAGGTTGACTCAATAGAGGAAGCCACAGCTGTTAGTTTGCAAGATCTGAACAGAAATTACAGTAATAAAAAAGACAATATTGCTAGGGCAGGAAGAGAGAAAAACTAACCTGAAATGCTCTTGGTTTACAAGATCTGAGAAGAGCTCTTAACGATAAGACATTTTGGAATTCAGTAACTCATACAGAGTAAGAAAGGCAGAGGGAAAGTGTGGGTTTGATTTCCTTCTCTCTCCCCAACCTTCATCCCAACGTTCTTCCCTCACAGCCGTCTTTGGCTGCTGTTGCTGCTGTCTCCTTACTCTCCTTATATGAACATGGTATGATAGCCTCTGTTGACTCATTTTTACTCTAGCGAGAGTTCAGGCTTGACTTGACCGAGTGCCCACGTTTCCTTATAATGGTCTGTGATATCTGTCAGGCTCACCTCCAACATCACATTTTATATGAGTTATTTCCTCCCTGTCTTTGTTTGCCATCCATATTTTGTATAGTATGGATGATTTTGACCTTGGTTTCCAGTGAAAATCTTTGCTAACTTCCAGCCCCTCCTTTTTATTATTATTATTATTATTTCAAAAGTTGAGCACAAATCTTTTGGGAAACATGCAGGCAAAATGTAGAGAAAGGGTTACGAAACTGGAACACAGCTTTCGAGTCTGCATTCTGTGGAACAGGCATGGCAATATTAGCTTATCTAAGAGGTTGAAGGGTGTGTAAGTTTCTCTGATGTATGTGTTGCACTCAAACTTTTTCTTCAACATATCATTAAGTGCAAAACAGCAATTTCAGCCACATCCAAGCTACTCTTCCTTCTGTCTTCTTCCACAAACCATAGTACAGATCATGTGCTCATCTTCTAGAATCCTCCAGCACTGGGTAGTTCTACATGAGGGAAATTCCTGTTGGGATTTGTGTGTAGTGTATGTATATGCAAACCTCCATTTTAAAAACTCAGGAAAATCAATTTTAAAAAATCTCCAGTTTTTGAATGTGATATATTGTGTTTGGCATCCACGATATATTGTTTGGCATCCATGATTCAAAATGGTCTGATATTGCTACACAATATCATGCCCATACTGTCATCAGGAAAAAGGATACAAAGGGCAATCTTTATGTTGTCAACACCAACGTCAGTGTCATCAGTCAATATGGCCTACAAGATACACTCTTGTGCTCAATACCATTTACAAAGAGACACCAAGCAGGGGGAAATTCCAAAACCTGACTCCTTTTTAGATCAATTAATAATTTCTCACCCAAACACAAAGCAATGTCAATTTTCAGGCTCCTGTTTGCTATGTAAAGCTTGGCATCCTTTTTCCTGCTGACAACATGGGCACAATATTGTGCAGCAATATTGGACCATTTCCTGGCTTTTTGGATCATAGATACAGAAGCACAATATCCCACATTCATAAACTGGATGGTTTTTTGTTTTCTTTTTTGTTTTCTTTTTTCTTTGGAAGATTGAACGTTATCTATGCAACTAGAGATCCCAACAGAAGTAGTTCAAAGAACACAGATTTTACTATATGTCATGACCTTTCATTTTTAAAAGACACTAGTAAACAGATTGAAATCTGATACTGTGTGACTGATTTGAGGAGAATAACCAAATTCCTTCTGCCTAAGACATTCTACCCTTGCAGCAGACATTTGGGCAGCAGACTGTCCTCATCTGATAAGAATGGAACGGGATGCTGTCATTAGTACTCTCACCTTTCCAGAAAAGCAGGCTCCAGCGGTTTCACAGATACTCCTCATGCCTTTGTTGTGCAACCCAAAGAAGCCTACCAATCCCCAAGACTTTCTCTCAGTAGCTGATCCAATCTCTCTGCTAGAGGCTACTTTGTTGTTGTTGTTTTAAGTGGTTTGTTCGCCATGTTATAAGACAAAAATGGTGTGCCACTCCCTGGCAATGTGGTGCAGACTAATATTTTAATTCCAGCTAAATTCTCTGTCACATGGATCTCTTTTCTGCTCACAATCACAGTTCCCTCAAAGTCATGAACAGAAGCCACAGCCTGCTCCATAGCCTGTGGTGCCACATTCCTAAATTCACTTACCAGATAGAAAGCTCTGTTGGCTGCTACAGGATTGAATAATCATGAACAGGATTACAGTGTAAAAATTATGTATTTTGCCATTTCTAAACTGCTTTAGGATTTACACTCCCAAAGTGGCTGATAACATAACGAAAATATAAATTTTATTTTGATATATTACAAACCATAACATTACAAAACTTAGATATTTTAAGAAACATATTATAGCAGCAGCGATTAAGTAATAACTGCAAAGAAAAATGTCTAAATATGAAACCAAGTAACAGGGCATAAAGTATTAAAACAGCAGGAGTAAAAGACAGAGCAGTAAAATACTAATCAAAAGCAGCTTGGAAACAAGCCTTCAAGATGCATATCTGTCTAGGGATAGGTGCAAAACATGGATTTCAGATTTGTCTTTAGATCAACAGTTTCCTTCACAGCATCTAGGAGAATCTTCCATTAGCACAGGACCACCAATATTTCTTGCTCCCACCCAGACTAATGATTTTTGATAGCAGGCCTGCAAGCAGAATCTTAAGAGGCCAACTGTATGGTTCAGAGATAGCTTCGGGTGGTCCTTCAGATAACATGTCCCAAACTATCCAGGTTGCAGTACAAGAACACCTCTAGAGAGCCACACATTCCTCATCCCTGGTAGGAAAATTGGATCCAGAGGCACTAAGCAGCTAAAGCTGGTAATATAGAACATATATTATATACTGTCGGTTCTTCAACTTGGCATTCTCTGTACAATTTTGAGGTGTCTGAATCTTTTGCAAGGGCAGCCACCCAAAAATGTAATTGCAGCAGTGTAGTTTGGCTGTGGCTAGGGCATGTATGCCCGAGGCAAGGTTCATTCTCTCTAGATAGGATCACAGGAGCCAAATCACAGCAGATCAAGCTGATAAAAGCTACTTCACAGCTGCCTGTGTGTCCATCAAGAGTGGCAATGCCCCAAGCTTAACCTTGGTTATTCAAAGGAATTGCAATACTGCCCAGAATTGTGTGGTTCTACCTAGGCAAGCAGATTTTCTCACTTAGTCTTACTTAATCCAGTTTCAGCTTGTTTGCCCACATAAATTCCAATACCATCTCCAGACACCTGTTCATGGTTACCAACGCTCCCGTAGGACTGGTAGAAAACTTAGCTAATGTTGCATGTTCCCTTATACTGACAATATTTTAGCTCAAACTCTGGATGATGTATTTCACAAGTTTGATACAGATGTAAAAAGAATGGAAGGATGGACATGGAAATCTACCTTCCACAGCTGCACATGTGGAAAGGGATCCCTCATAATTTGGCTGTAACCCTCTTTGACCTAACAGTAGCTTCCAAGTCTGCATGGATGACAGCAACTTTATCTTCAATTTGCATTGCATGTTGGTCACAGTGGGACTCCAAAGACTATCGGCTCTTTTGAGCCATTATCAAGAAGACTGCTAGTCACTTGAAAAAACATTTACTGCCTGGCACTGTGCAGGAGCAACAAGGATAAGCATACTTTCTTCAGTGCCATCACCATGACAAAGTATATTCTAAAATGGGTTCCAACCTGTGTTTTTTTTTTCTTGAGTACATTATCACTTACACTCTAACCAATGGTTCATCTTCAGCTCTTCAAAATATCAAGGAGTATCTTTGACTCTGATTTTGCCAACAATGTTTAGAAGCAAACATATAATCGATGCAAGTATTTTTTCATTTTTCAGCTGGTAGAAGCATGAGCAAAAATCCACAGGAATATTCCTCCCAGACTTAGACTTCAGAAAACTATCAGGATCCTAAATGGTTGACAATTGCAATTGGTCCCCCATCCCTAAAAAAAAAAATTATTGGCAGCAAACTGATCATATCTGTCCATGACAGTGGGGTCACTGCTAGCTTCCCATTCTCAGATAATTACTTCTCTCTTCAATCAAGTTATGACCCAAAGTATGCCCTGCCACATTTATTTATTTATTTATTTTATTTCTATCCCGCCTATCTGGACATATTAGCCCACTCTAGGCGGCTTACAATAAAAGAAACAATATAATTTTAAAACATTGCACCTAGACTAAGATAGAAATCAAAGAAAGATATAAGAAAGGAAAAATCGTCAGGAGTTTTCTGTTGGGAAAGCCTGCCTATACATCAATGTTTTTAGTTGTTTCTTAAAAATGTCCAGCGAGGGAGCCGCGCGAATCTCAGGAGGTAAGTTGTTCCAGAGACGAGGAGCCACCGCCGAGAAGGCCCGATTTCTGGTCTTCTCCTTCCGGGCCTCTCTCGGCGTTAGGCTCCTCAGCCTCACCTCCTGGCTCGCACGAGTGACACGGGTAGATCTTGGTGGGAGAAGGCGTTCCACCAAGTATCGAGGTCCTAAACCGTTTAGGGCTTTATAGGTAAGCATCAACACTTTGAAGTCGATGCGGAATCGGATGGGCAGCCAATGCAGTGTGGCCAGAGTGGGCGAGATATGTTGGAATCTTCTCACTCCACTAAGTAATCTGGCCGCAGCATTCTGCACCACCTGTAGTTTCCGCAGCAACCTCAAAGGTAGCCCCACGTAGAGCGCATTACAGTGGTCTAATCTTGAGATTACGAGCGCATGCACCAAGGTAGTAAGCGCCCCCACATCAAGGTAGGGTCGCAGCTGGGCTATCCGCCTAAGATGGAAAAAAGCAGTACGGACCACAGACGCCACCTGAGATTCCATAGTGAGCGCCGGGTCCAGATGGATCCCCAAGCTGCGGACCCCATCCCTGGCGGGCAGAGTCACACCCCCAAAAGTGAGGGAGTTTCCCAAGTCCCCAACTGTGGGAGCGCCCACCCTTAGTACCTCCGTCTTGTCCGGGTTCAGCCTCAGCCCGTTCTCCTGCATCCATTCCAATACGGTCCCCAGGCAACGCTGAAGGGACAGAACGGCATCTCCTGCAGTTGGAAAAAAGGAGATGTAGAGCTGCGTGTCATCCGCATATTGATGGCACATCGCTCCACACCCCCTGATGACCTGCCCCAGCGGCCTCATATAGATGTTAAACAGCATTGGGGAGATGATCGACCCCTGTGGGACCCCACAATTGAGGCTCCACGGGGCCGAGACATTCTCCCCAAGCTGTACTCTCTGGGGGCGGTCCTCCAAGAAGGAGCGGAGCCAGGCCAATGACAGGCCCCCAATTCCCAGCTCGGAGAGCCTCCCCAGGAGGATACCGTGGTCAATGGTATCAAAGGCCGCTGAGATATCGAGGAGGACCAGCAGAGACATTTTGCCCCCGTCGGCCTCCCTCAATAGGTCATCACACAGGGCGACCAATGCCGTTTCTGTTCCGTGGCGCGGCCTGAAGCCCGACTGGAATGGATCCAGGGCATCTGTTTCATCCAGGAACGCCTGAAGCTGATCGGCCACCACCCTCTCGACTACCTTGCTTAGGAAAGAAACATTGGCGACGGGCCTATAATTGCCAATTTCGTCCGCCGCCAAACTAGGTTTCTTTCTAATGGGCCTAATGAGTGTTTCCTTGAGGGCAGAGGGAAATCTGCCCTCAAGGAAAGACCGATTAATTATTACAGTAGCCCATTCCGTTGTTGAAGGCCTGGCTGCTTTGATTAGCCAGGCCGGGCAAGGATCCAAGGAGGAGGAGGTGGCACGACAGCGGTCAAGCGTCCTGGCGACGGTATCGGACGAAACAGGCTGAAAGGTATCAAAAATCACCGGACAAGACGGAGCGCTGGACATCTCAACTCGACTCACTGTATTCAAAAAAGGAGCGAGGTCCCGGCGGATGGCCTCCACTTTAGATTTTAAAAATGCTGCAAATTGGTCCGGTGTAAAACTAGGGGGAGGCCTATCACCCGGGCCAATTCCGGATAGGTCGCGTACTATACGGAATAATTCCGCCTGCTGGTTAGACGCCTCGCTTATCCGGTTAGCGAGGTAAGTTCGACTGGCAGCCTTTACCTTAGCCTGGTAAAGGTTAGTAGCGACCTTAACAGCTATACGATTGAAACCCGTCGGGTCCTTTCTCCATTTGCGCTCTAGCCGTCTCCTGACCCGCTTCGACGCCCGGAGATCCTGGTTAAACCAGGGCGCCGGGCGATCTCTGCGGCGGAGAGGGCGTTTAGGCGCGATCGTGTCTACGGCACTAGCCGTAGACACGATCTAAATATATTTAGATATTTAGATACTAAATATATTTGTATTTGACTTGTTTCAGTTGGAAGTATTCCACTGTTTCTAAGAAAAACTGCAGTTCTAAATTCAGTTATTAGGAAGCAGGTGGAACTCTGTGGAACTTGGAGAAAATATGCTTGGGATTGCTGTAGAAACTACAGTTAGGATATAGAAAAATTGGCTCGTCCTGCCAGCTCATGATACAAGCAATGAACAGGCACCATTCAGTTCTCAAGAGGATTCATCTAGTAATACTGTAAGGCTCAGATACTTCAGAAAGCAATACAAATCAGGTCAAGGTGGGGCATCTTTGCTATTCTCAGACACTCCATCTTTTTTATCTGGACTTGGGCCTGAAAGACTAAGGCAAAGTATGAGTACAGGGAGAGTAAGTGGTAAGCAAGCACCATTTATGCCATTGTTCACCATCACTGCACTTATGTCAATTTGAAGACTTATCTACCGAAGTCCTGGCCTTTTAGAACTTCAGCCAGCACAAACCAACTGTTAGGTTTTCACAAATTATTGGATTAGTACAAAATGGAACAGGAAACTGGTTTATGTGTCAGTATAGGTTAGAGACAATTATTTCAAGCAGTACATAATGGCATCCTATCTCTCAGTAGTGAGATCTGAAATCTTGGGGAGAATAAAACAAAATTATCATTTTTATTACAGAATTAATAAAATGTTAAGAAATATAGATGTATATTCATAGAATTTAGGGGGCTGTATTTGAAAAAAAGCATTACAAAGTATAAGGGACTAGTAGTTAATTTTATCACTATCATTAATAGAACCGTCTTATGAATGAAAAAGTAAGGATGAGACTATGGTTAATGATTGGGTGAATCTCGTGTGACATAATATGATTAAGTATCCGTTTACTTTACAGTTCTATGCCTCTTAACTAAGGAGTTCTTTACTTAACGAAGCTTACTCCTAGGCATGTTGTGCATAAGATTATAGCTATAAATTGCCATTCTAAATAATAATAACTTATAATAACTGCATCCTGTGCAGCTTGCCCATGACTACTCAGGCTGGCTCTTCTCCCAGAAGGCAGTGAGGAACTGAACCTGCAACCTGCTCTGCAATCAGATACCTAAACCACTGAGTTATCTATACAGCCACGATTTTAAGCAGGCTGGCTGGCTTATTTTATTTATTTATTTTAGTTTTTAGACCGCCCGACTTAGTGAAACACTACTCAAGGCAGTTTACATAATTAGGCAAAACATAAAACAGCTAAAATAATAAAAGAATGAATACATAATACTGCAAACTAAACAAAAAAGGCAACCAAGGATAGATGGTGGCTTAAATGAACCAAATTATGTAGACCGTAACATAATAAACAGAATATCCAGTAGCTATAATAAAGATTATCAATAACAGCAATAGTTTACAGGTCTCAAATACTAGCCCAGGATGTTGCCAAAGGCCTCCTTAAGTAGCTCAGCTTTTCCCAATCTTCTAAAGATCTGTAGGGAGGGGCTGTCTAGTTTCTAGTGGGTTAATCCCACAGTGAGAGTGCCACTACTGAAAAAGCCCAGATCTCTAGAATTGTTTTTCTTTATTTGCCTTGGGGTAGGCACTCTCAATAATGTTGCTTGTAAAGTAATTTATTTACACACAGAGAGAGACAATCGTTCTTGAGAAGATCCAAGGACTCAACCACGAGTGTGGATGCACAGGTTTCAGCAGTGGCCAGAAGCGTGTTTGAACAGTTAAAGTTGGTGCACAAGTTGCACCCATTCCTTGAGACGTCTGATTTGGCCACGGTGACCCATGCTTTAGTTATATCCCGTTTGGACTAATGTAATGTACCCTATGTCGGGCTGCCTTTGAGGTGTAACACTGCAGCCAGACTGTTGACTGGCACAACTGTTGACCAGCATACTGTGCAAAATTAAAACACACTAAGATGTAAATAAAAAATCAACAGTTAACATGTGGCAGGGAACAGCCAAGTAACATAGTTAGGGCTCGGCATTCTGCAACAGGACACTGCTTCATCTCTGCATGATGGAGTAGATGCATCTGCCTGTTAGCAGAGTAAGTTCCTTAGTAGTGCTACCTAGGAGATGTCAATTTTTTTCTTGGATTTTCCCTCTTTTCCTTCCATCATCAAAGCCCTCCTTATTCAGGCAGGCCTTTAAGCAGTAAGTTATTTCAGAAATGCTGTTTTTTAACTTACAGGTTTTTAATATTTTTAAATTGGTTTTATATTTGATTGATTTAATCTTAATATATGTTCAATAGTTTTTAAATTGTTATATTTATATAGTGGGTGGGGCGCACATGGGGGGTGTGCATGTGGGGTTTTTTGATAATCTCCTCTTAGGAAGCCAGCTGCTGAGAAAACAGCAGCCGGAAGAGAAAGGTATTTGCCTATTTATGGAAGGTCAGCAAAAAGGAGGCCAGCACCATGACTTGCGGGAGGTAAGTCTACCCAAGAGAAAGACATGGAGATGGAGACTGCATCCAAGTCTTTCTGACTGTTTGCCCTAAGAAAAGACATGGTAGACCAGGTTCCTAGGACAGACAATTTGCAGGCCATTGGGGGCAAAGAATACAGATTATGAGTAGACCACATCTTTATAAGGCAGCAGAAGTCAGGTCTACCCAAGGTTCAGAGGACACGTCTACCGGGAGTTCAATTGAGCAGGCCCATTTACTGGATATGAAGAAGCAGGCACTGACAGCATCTGCATACACAATTGGTTTACCCAAATCATCAGTAAACCAAACTTCCATCATCAGAGGGCAGGCCTGTAGGAAGCTTAGTAGACGAGGGCAAACACGGAGAAGGAGATGGCAGCATCTAGATGGATGGATGGTCTATCCTGACTGTGAGTAGACCAAGCCATCCTTGTTGGAAGATAGGTCTACCCAGGGCTCAGTAGACCAAAGTTGATTTGGGGGCACATTTTGTACTGCTCGCCCATAGCACCAAAACTGCTACAGTACCTATAGCTCTGGAACCTTATACGGAAGCTGAGTGTGGATGGAGTTCCTTCACAGATGTGGATGGTGAAACATGTAGGTACTCTTTGTACCAGTAGCAGGATGCATCACAGCCCAGTGGCATTTCCCTGTACACATTCCTTCAAGGATGGGGGTAATGATATAATAGAATGAGAATGCAGGAAGGCAAAATATCCAAGACATTTTTCAGAGAAGGAGCAATGACATCACCTGCCATGCAGCAAGTCACTTAACAAAACCTCTTTGCTCAAGGTTCTGAAGTTGAATTTGTTCACTCAGAATTAAGTAGCACTGAGTTCGGTGGAGTTTACATTCAAATAACTATGCATATACATAGGAGTGACAGGACTCTACTGTCCAGTAAACTTAAATGGATAATGTCATTAGTAGTTTGTGTGTGTTTGAGGATGGTTTATTTGTTTTGGAAGTAGTCAATGCAAGTATCAACTGCATGGTCACTGTGTATGTGCATGCACACACAAAGATATTTACACATGTACATAGATTATGGGGTGTGATGTGGATTCTCTTTGGAGGGAGATATGAAGGGTGTGTCATGATGTTCTTCTGCACATTGAACTGAACCGCACCATCCCATGGAAGCTTCTTCTGAACCCTCATACAGGAATTCGTGATGAAGTAAATGTTTGTGACTAAACTGAAGACGAAGAAGTAAGCACAGATGTGGAGGAATGGGGTGATACCAAAGAAGACACAGCAGACCGAGACGTAGCTGCTGACAAGACACTGGCACTGAAAAGAATAAAAACAAGACTAATATTTGCATAATTTTAGTAATTCAATGAAGAAATCACTGCATCACTACTTTCAGACATAGCAAATATATATATATATGAATACAGGTCCACTTATTTAATTTGACATAAACAGAACCTGAAATACTGTATGCTAGTACTTCAAAAGGAATAAAGTAATAAACAAAGCACTGGAATAAAGTACCCTTCCCAATCTTGAACACACAGTTGCAGTTCCAACTTACACAGTGTTGCAGCATTTAATAAAGGTGCTACTCTAGCATGAATGGGGGTTGCCTTATAGATAGGCATAACTATATTTTTATTTTAAAAATTCAAAACTGTGATCAATATTTAGTGACACTGGGACAAAAAGCAACAGCAACCACTCTGTCCAGTGACCCTTCACCTGCTTGGAGGCACTTGTTGGTCAACTGTCACATCAGTAACACAGCCAGAGAACACTGGGATAATTAGTCTTGAGAAACCAACAATGCCCGAGGCAAATTGTTCTGAGCCTTGCTTTATTGTAGAGTCTTTTCCATGACTGTCCTACTCCAAACAGGTGTAACTTTCCGGTATAAGGGTTATCTTATGCTGAGATGTTCAAATGGAATTTTACTAGCAGGAATTGTGTTCCCAAATCCCACTCTGAGTCTTTAGTGTAAGAGGCGGGGCATTTTATCTTGTGGCTTCCTTTGAGGGTGGAGATAAAATGTTGGGCTAGGCAGAGGCCAAGGACTTACCTCAATAAATACAGCCAAAGCTTTCTTTCCACAGGATACGTCTGATCTGTTACTTGGACTTCACAAGACTTAACACCACCACAAGAATGCTAAGAAAAATCTCAATCCCCTCAGCTCTAGTTCTTCTTCTGATTATACAAGGTAAGCAAAACACATCATAAAAGCATAGCCTAAGGAAGCATTTTTGTTGTCATTATTAGTATTGATTTAATTAAATTTTACTAATATTAGATGAATTAAGAACCTTGCCTTATGTTCAGTGTAAGTTCAGATCAGTGGATTAAATCCACAAACTATGCCATGCCATGACACATACTCCATTGTTTGTTGACTTTTTTCTCAATGTCTGAAAAGACTTTTACTAAATATTTCAAAATATAATTGAAAAAAAGTATTTTTGTTGCTTAGGGCATGGGCAAAGGATCTCCCTGGTCCACCAAAAGACTAATGCTCAATTTCCACTAACCTGCCTAGCACTTGCTGGTTGGTGAGATTTTTGTAATAAATTCTGAATTGGACAGACCTTACTCCCACCACACAAAGCATTTCTTATGTTCTTAAACTAATTAATTCTTACTTAATAGATCAATTGCTTAGTGGTTACATGATCCTAGGTATGCATTCTTGCTTTGCAAATTAATGCCATTCTCCAAAAAGCCCAGAAAACCAGCATCAGGAACTGGGCTTTCTTTGTGGTAGCCGCAATGCTATGGAAGGCGTTGCCTGTTGAAGTTCACCAGGCTCCCTCCATTCTGCCATTCAGGAAACAGATGAAAGCTGAGCTTTTCAAAGAGGCCTTTGGTAACATCTTTTCCCCCTTTAATATTTTCACAGACCTATGCACTATTTAAGTAAGTTTTATTTGCCACTGTCTCTGGAGGTTTTTTGGGGGGGGGGGGTTGGGCCATTTTTTAAAACTGGCTGGATGTGGAGATGGATGGGTTCTTATTTCTTTCATCATTGTTAGCTGCCCAGAAAAGTGCTCTGTCACTAGATGGGTTGGATAAAAATGCAATACACAAACAAACAAACAAACAAGCTCATTGGTGGACCACAAGATTTCCAGTGAGAGGGTGTGGAAAAGAAAAGTCGCCATTACTATGCATGCGTTAGATATGTGGTAACTGTATATTATACATTTAAAGTGAGCTATTTAAACTTTACAGAGGCATCTGTTGCTCCAGTGACTCAAGAAGCAAACACCCAGTCCAATAAGGTGTCAACTGTTGAGTCAAGCAAAGAACCCACCAGCAGAGAAAATGGAGGTGAACTAAGTACTGTCCCAAGCCCTGAACCAAGTGTAGAATCCAGTCAAGAGCCTAGTATACAGCCAACTGTAGACCTGAGTGGAGAAGCAAGTGGGGAAGGGAGTGGAGAAGCAAGTGGGGAAGCAAGTGGGGAAGGGAGCGGGGAAGCGAGCGGAGAAGGGAGCGGAGAAGCGAGTGGAAAAGAACCCACTGCTGAACCAAGCACAGAAACAAGTGAAGAACTTTCGACGGTGGCAAGTGACAAACCATCTGAGCAGCCAAGCAGAGCGCCAAGCGATGGGCCAAGTTCAGAATTCAGCTTACTGCCTGGAGACTTTTCAAGTTTACTGCCAAGTGAAGAATCACATGAAGAGGTAAATGGAAAGACAACCACAGGACCACAACCAACTGCAGAAGAAACAAATTTCTTCTAGTAAGTTAATTCTGCTATTGTTATTGCCTTGTTTGTAATACTCCTCTCTCTTAAAACTGGTCTATGCATTACATTTTGGATTGGCCCTGCATTGTTTAGTATAACCAATCACTGGAGCTGGGGCTGCAACATGTCCCCTTCACACTCCATGTCAATGGTGTTCATCAGTAGGCAAGATAAACAAAATGTAACCTTTCAGGTTCACAAGGTTATGTTAAACTTAGTAAAATATGATTGGATATCAAAAATTCAATACAAGGATGATGTTAACTGTGTATAGACAAGCTCCTATACATTTCCTGAATGGATATAGTCAGATGGCAACTAAAATGTCTGTTCATTTTTTCACATTTGGAAGGCTCTCCTATTGAGTACAGTGTCCAAGGCATAATGGGAGAGAAGGTGAACCTTTTCCAAATAATCCAATATTGTTTTCTTACACAACATAATCTTTCTAATGACATGAGCTGATATGAAGTAACTTCCTGTTATTATTTATTCTTATTTTAGACATATTTGTTTTAGATATACAAATGTGTTGAAAGCTAGTTTAAAAGATCTATGGATTCTTGCAAAATCATTTCCTTATAGGGCACAGGAAATCCACTCCTATGCTGGCTTTCAGACTCAGCCATTCACCATGAAGTGGCTATATCCAATTCTCAGCACATGGTGCACAGGTGCAGAATGCAAATGTTTGTTTGCAGTCGCCTGCCCTGAATTGAATTTTTTCTTTGTGAGCTTTAACCTTGCCCAATGGGTAAGAAGCCAGGAAGTACATAGCTTTTTCTATAGTTGCCAAGAATGTATACAAAGAAAAAGCAAGAAACAAAGCAGCATAAAGGCAAGATTTCCAAGAAATCTATAATCGGACCCCAACAAAAGCTTGCATCAGCATCCCAGCAAGCAAAGTTTATGTTTTCATACTATAATATAGGAACATCTTACAATGGAATCTTTAGCACACTTCTCATTTTTATGTCCCACCAAATCACTTCTAACTTATGGCAACCCTAAGAATTAGTGACTCTGTAGTGTATGTGTGTTGGACTGCAGCCTTACAGTACCGTCCTATACATCTCTCCTGAAAAATCCAGCTAAGTTCAATGAGGCTTACTTCCAGTTAAATGGACATAAGATCATAGCCAAAATATATCTTGTCTACTGTCTTAATCCATGAGTTGTAGTGGCATAATGTCCAAGGAACATGAGTCAGAATTTCAGATACATATTTGCAGGAAGAACTGAAACCTCAGTATCCAGTATTTATTAGCAAAGTGTCGCTTTCCAAATGTTAGCCTACATTTCCTATCATTCATTACCACTAGAATTATCTCAGACCGCCGAGAAGTGGTAGCTGATGTGCTTCATCTCCCTTCTTCAGTCTTTGCATGATAAATGCTACATGGCTGCTGCACAACAATACTCAAGCTCCTTGATGACCAAAAGCTGGTGCAGCTTTATATCCGAAAATATTGGGGGCTGAAAAGCTTAATGCTTCTTATTATCTTATATGCAAATACTTAATTGCATACTAATTGTGCATATTGTTCGCATTACTGTGAAGATTGTAGGAATCCAGTCTGTTTTTCAACATATTGCAGTGTTCTTTGAAAACATCAGCGAGAGTGAAACAAGTTTACCAAAGACTTACAGTATTAAAGTCTTTATAGCTTAATAGGTCATAATACCTATTAATGGATGCAGAGCCTGGGGCTGGGAGTATGAACCGCCACTGTGTCTTCTAAGAGTAGGGCTCACTGAGATCCCACTTCCATCCCCTGCTCATAGTTTGTTGCGTTCCCTGCCATTTATGGGATTTTTTTTTAACCAGACATCTGAAAATGCAAAGAGAACATCACAGACCCAGGAAAGTGCTGGTTGGAATGTCTCTTAAAGCAGTGTTCCCCAACCTTGGGCCTCCAGATGTTCTTAGACTACAACTCCCAGAAGCCTTCACCATCACCCCTAGGATTTCTGGGAGTTGAAGTCCAAGAACATCTGGAGGCCCAAGGTTGAGGACCACTGTCTTAAAGGATAGGACAAAGTTGATCTGCGTATCCTTGATTTGGATACAAAACAAGTTAGGAAGCTTCCACATAGCCTTGACTTGTATACTGAGTTACCATTCAACAGCTGATTCACTGCATCTCTTCTAGCTGGGACAACCAATAAGGCCTCAGACATTAATTATATAGCAGCATTCCACCACTTTTGCTTCACATTATTCTTCTGCTTTTTAATAATTCCAAGGCAAGCTTACATTCTGCAGGTTAAATTTTCATCTCCAGTATCAGCTTTGTGACAACCCCACCCCACCCCCAGCACTACTTCTTTCTGAACTACTGCCAATGAAGGCAGAGATTTTTGCCTGGGAAACAAAGAATGGTAATGCTACTGAATGACTAAAGTCTTGCATATCCACTAATGATCTTTGTGGATGTTAGTAATGAAGAACAATGATGTCTCACTAACTTACCACCATCATCATGAAACCTAGACAATATGTTAGCCAAAAAATTGGGGGCGGGGGAGTCCTTTTGGAAACTTGAATTCACCTGACTCCAGGTTGGATAAATATAAATAATTTTTAAAACTCAAATTGATTTAAATCACAATTTAATTTTTAAATTGATTTTTTATTTAAATTGTAAAAAATATCTGATTTGCCTGTTTCCGTATTTCTGTGAACAATTTTGTGCACAAATTATTTTTAAGGATTAAAAATGCAAATTATTTTGGGATAGGTAATCAAACTTTGTAATTAGTAATGTGCAACATTCTGAAAGGAAATTTTCAAACCGGAAAAATCAGCTCAATTTGGGACATATAAACAATGTCATTATATGATCAATTTTACAAACCCAACTCTTTATCTTTTATTGTGTTTTTATGTGTGTGTTTTTTTGTCTTTAGAATAAAAAGAAAATAAATCCAGAAAGAAAACTTGCACTGATGTCTTCCTGATGACTTGGACTTGATGAAAGCAACTCTCCTGTATTTGAAAATACCAGAAATCTCTGTAGCTTTGAAGCAAGCAGGTCTTAAAGCTAATTGGTTGGGTTTCAGTGAAACTCAATTTCTCCCACCTCACTTTGTTATTTATTAAATGGTGACCCACCAGAAAGCTCACAGTTGACCTGTACCATTTATATTGTGATAATGCTACTCTAACCTCTGTCTCCCAGGGTTTGGCAGCAATGGGATCTCCATATTGTAAACAAGTGCTTTAACCAATTTAAAATAAAAAAGGGAATGACATTATTTTGAGTGTTCATGGTTTGTTTTGTTCACTATGTTAATCACTTTCTCTTTGTGTCCTGCTCTTTACATCTATATCCTAACTATAAGAACTTGAAAAATGTCCCTAATGATTTTAGTGGGTGGTAGCTACAAGTAAATATACCACATGTGGCCTTAAATTCCAATTTTTAAAAGAATCTGGATTAAGAAGGAGCAAGCACTTAACTTTGTTCCTTTCCAGTCACCACTTCAGCCTTTAGAACTTCCGGAAAGTTAGCTCTAGAGGATTTCCTAGCCTCCAGATCCATCCAGCAAATATCACACAATACTACAATCTTCTGTGAACTAAACCCTAAACTTTTAAATTATTAAAGAGTGTCCTTTTTTTTGTCTGAAGAAACCAAAACAATTATCTTTTTTAAGTTTGACAGCAAACAATACCAGATGGAGGTGCTAATTTCAGGGACAGAGTTTTGCCTAAGAAAATCAAGATATGGGAGAAAGGGGACCAAATGTACTCAGATAACCTTCAGACCTAAACTGCCCTCTACAATTGTCTGGAAGGCATTGTGGAATGCTTTTGAGCTAGATGTGATCACAGTAGATCAAGGTACAGCCACAGGCCATGAGCCTAACAAAAAAGGCTCTGGGCTCTCTCCCCTTTACTAAAATGCCACTTAAGTAGCTGAAAGCAAGCCATGAATGGAAAGTCAGGTTTTGACAGAGTAAGATGGAGTGCTCTCACTCAAGAGTCCTTGACTTGAATGGATGATAGCCACACAAAAGAAGGGTTAAAAGCTGGCTGTATTTGCATGTTCTTTATGAGGGGAAGAGTGCTTGGAATAAATCAGACACATTTCAGTGACTAGGAAAGGGAGGTGGAATTTGGTTTCCCAAGTGGAGTGCAAGATCCACTGAAAAGACAGGATTTCCACAAGCAATAGCAAGCATGCTTGCTGTTATTCATTCTCACTGAAACCATGAGGAATTTTTTTAGCCCCACAAAATGCCTCATTTCCAATGACAAATATTTTTCTTTGCCAAGGCTCCATAATTTGTGTTCACTGTCTCTGTGCAAAACAACCTCCCTTTTCTTGTAACTTTAAGAATCAAAGCAAAGTGTGCAGCTTATATATTGACCCAGCACTCTCTGGGGAGTCTACAATTTAATTATGCAGGCTACACATTGCCACCACCACCATCAAATACTCAATTTACCAACCTCAGAAGGACAACAGAATCAACTTTGAGCCAGCTACCTGAGCCCATCAATATCGAACTCTGATTTCACAAACTTTGAGGAGGTGTTGAGAGAGACAGGTTGGTTTGCGGCATAAGGGATGAAAAAAATGCAACATCGATTGTTTGCAAGGAAGAGTCTGGATTTTAAAACAACTTATAAGGAGATTTTAGCTATAGAAGCTGCACAGAAATTTACAAGAGAAATTTGACAGGAAAAGACCCCCACCGTTTAGTAAGACTGAAATCGTCCACATCATCAAGGGCAGTGGAGGACTCCTCTTCTAGGGAGGGGGAGGGAGAAGTCATAATGTGAGTCATCCATCAGAGGAGCCAAGGAGCAGAAGTGCCACCAGAAAATCTGTGTTTCGGTTGTGAGGCGGCCCACCTGAGGAAGGCATGTCAGTTCCAGAATGTACAATGCCGAAGGTGTGGCAAGGTGGGGCATATTGCTCATGCCTGTCGTACTTCCCCTTACTCGAGGGTAGCTGAAAGGGGGAATTGTCAAGCAGCTTGGGCATCCAGAAAGGCAAGTGTTACACTCTTTCCTCACTTCTGTTGAACTGCCAGAGATTAAAGGAGACAGTTTTGTGATGACATTACAGCCAGCAATTCGATCAAAGAGCAGAGTGACTGTAAGAATTCAGGATGTGTAGGGCTTGAAAAATTTTAGAATGTCTCACCAGTCAGTCAAAAATGTCACCAGTCAGCATGACCAGACTATAGCCTTGCAATTTATGTTTAAACTTAAATTTAAATTTAAACTAGGCACTTTCTACATAACAATGCGTACAAACCCAAAATAAATATACCCTCAGACTTGGGGTACTTTATTACTTGCGTGCCTGTGGGGTCATGAAGCTTGTATTTTGAATGCCTTTCTTTTGAATGTGGTCAGCAAAAAATAAAATTGAAAGCAAAAGCACCTGGCCTCTTAAAGAGCCAGGTCGTTCAGTTGAAATGGGGAGCAAGGAATCTCCATATTCTCCAGCATGGGACTACTCTACATTCTCTTGCAGAGCTATATATCTATGTGCTGCTCAAACTCTCTTCTCGCGAGAAGACGGCTGTTTTTCCTTTTGCAATGGGAAGGGGGAGGGGAGGACTGCATGATCAGAGAGAGAGAGATGGACTGAAGGTAAGGAGGCAAGGAGGGAGGGAGGACGGACAGAGGGAGCTGTGGCTCATCAAGCAGCGTTTTTCACCCGTCACAGACAAGTGGATTTTTCAAGCCCTGAGGATGTGCCATGTGAAATGGAGGTGGACACGGGTTCTGCATTGTCTATCACTGCAGACCAGACAGTCCAGCAGATTTGACCTAAGGGGTGGGTGGAGGCACAAATTGGAGCCATGTGATGTACTTCTTAGGGATTTCCAGGGTAAGCAAGTTCCTGTGCTGGAGATGGGCACCTTTCAAATAGCCTATAAGGATTTCAGAGTGCCATTATGGGTGGTAGTGGCAAAAGGGCAATTACCAAGCCTACTGGGATTGGAATGGTTTGAACCACTGGGCATTTATATTTCTGGTATTCAACAAATCAAGCATGGGGATGTTTCAGCTGTGTGTTAGGAGTTTGCAGCAGTGCTTGATGGATCTTTGGGGAGTTACACTGGGCCGCCTATTTCATTTAATTTGAATCCAACAGTGCCCCGATCCATCTAAAGTCACGTTGGGTTCCATTTGCTCTTAAGTCTAAAATTGATGAAGAATTGGATCGGTTGATAGCTAGGGGGTCCTAGAGGCAGTACCCCATGCTTGATGGGAGGCACCTATTGTTACTCCTCTTAAGGCAAATGGGGCCATGCAGATGTGCGCTGATTACAAATGTACTGTTAATCAGGCATTACAACAGCATGCATACCCAGTGCTAGTAGTGAGTCATCTTCTGGTATTGCTGAATGGTGGAAAGATCTTTGCAAAGCTTGATCTGGTCCAGGCTTCTCAACATACCAGTAGATGATGCCATCGCAGAGGCACAAACAATCGTAACACATAAGGGGGGCTTTTAAGGTAATTCAATTACAGTTTGGTACCAGTGTAGCCCCCGGGATATTTCAAGGCATTATGGAAGGCCTCTTGCAAGGGTTGCCAGGTGTCATCCCATATTTTGATGACATTTTGGTAGCTGTAGATTGTGAGGCTGAGCTAGCTGAGTGACTCAATTTGGTGTTAGGTAAACTTCAGGCAGCATGTTTGAAGGTTAATCAGGAGAAGTGTCAGTTTGGAGTTACACAGGTGGAATTCCTTGGATTCCTGATTGACGCTACCTGTATTCATCCTGCCTCAGAAAAGGTCCAGGCTATATATAGTGCACCAGAGCCTACAACAAGGAAGGAATTGCAGTCCTTTTGGGGGCTGTGAATTTTTATCATGCTTTTTTACCTCATACGGCATCAGTAGCAGAGCCGTTACATCACCTTTTAGATCATCCACCCCTGGAATTTGGGCAGAAAGGAAGCTAGGGCTTTTAGGGCAGTTAAGGAGTTGTCCTCAGAAAGTGTTTTGAGACACGTTGATGAGAAGCCACTTCTTTTGGCTGCAGTTGCCTCCCCATAAGGAATTGGGGTGGTCCTTAGTCACAAAATGCCAAATGGTCAGGAGGCACCTATTGCTTATTTTTCACGGACCTTGTCACCAGCAGAGTGTAATTATCCTCAAATTGACAAGGAAGCTTTCGCTTATTGTGGCTGGGGTTAAGAAATTTCATGAGTACTTGTATGGGCAGCATTTTGTTATTATTACAGATGGTAAACCTCTTTTGGGAATTTTTACTCCAGAGAAACAAACCCTACAGATTTTGTCCCCTCGAATGCTGTGGTGGATGGTGTTTTTGTCAGCTTATTCTTATGATCTGAGGCACTGCCTGGGTAAGGTGTTAGGTCATGCCGATGCCCTCAGTTGACTCACGCTGCCAGATACAGCTATTGATCTGGCACCAGCTCACCATGTGTCCTTATTGGAAGAGTTGTCTCGGCCTCCAGTGCGGGTTACTGACATAGCAGCCCACACAGCTAAAGACCACACGCTAGCCCATGTCCTTAATTTGGTGTGGAAGAGATGGCCAGAGGGCCAAATGAGGGAAGAGTTCCAGCCATTTAGTTGTAGACAGAACAAACTCTCAGTGCACAAAGCTTGTTTGCTGTGGGGGAGTCGAGTTGTTATTCCAAGCTGATTGCAACAACAAGTGATTGAGGCACTACATTTCGGCCACCCAGGTATAGTGCGTATGAAGGCACTAGTCCGTAGTTATGTTTGGTGGCCTAAGATGGATAAGACCATTGAAGAATGGTTTCGTTCTTGTCAGATGTGTCAGGAGTCAAGACCCATCGCCAGTGCAAGCTCCCATCCACCCATGGGAGGCAGCATGAGGCCCTTGGTCCCGACTCCACATAGATTTTGCAGGCCCCTTTCAGGGGCAAGTATTTTATTGTGGTGGATGCTTTTTCTAAATGGTTGGAGGTAGTCTCTGTGTCCAGTATGTCCACAACCTTTGTTGTTCGTTCACTTCGGAGGCTTTGTGCGACACATGGTTTGTCGGACACTATTGTTTCAGATAATGGGGCTCAGTTCATGTCAGCAGAATTTCAGCAGTTTATGGGAAATAATGCTATTTGGCATGTGACATCAGCTTCCGTTCACCCAACTATTAATGGATAGGCAGAGAGAATAGTAAGGACAGTGAAAGACTCCACCAGCTGGCTAGAGAGAACTGGCAAAAGTGGTTGGCAGCGTTGTTGTTGCAACAACATGTTACACCCCACTCTACAACATGGCGTAGTCCAGCAGAGCTTTTAATGAATAGAAGGCTGACTACAATCATAGATAGATTGCACGCAGACTTGTCAGCAGAATCACAAGTAGGAGGGAAAGCACAATTTTTTTTACCCTGGGGATCTGGTTGTTATTATTATCATCATCATCATCATCATCATCATCATCATTATTATTATTATTTCTATTTATACCCCGCCTATCTAGTCATTTCGACCACTCTAGGCATTTTTATGGTAGGGGTCATGATTGGGTGCCAGCAACAATAGCTATGGCAACCAGTCTGGTGTCATATCAAGTGACAATGCTCGACGGCCAGGAATTCTGACATCATCTGGATCATCTGCGGCAGAGATGGCCAAGGAGGGTGTCAGCAGCTGAGGACGACCCAAAGTCAGAGACACCAGAAGCTGGGGAATCCCGGACAGTAGAGATTGTGTCACAGCCCATTATATATCCACTAACAGTGTTAAGACCTGACCTGGGGAACTTGCAGAGGCATCAACATTGGAACAGCCTGATTCATTGGGTCCCAATAGGCAGGCTGAAGATAATGGTTTAAGATGTTCTCAGCGAGTATGGGCATCTCCCCGTTATTTGCAGGACTGCTTGCAACCGGGTACAATCTTATCTTAGGGGGGAGAGGTGTAGTGTATCAGGCACTTTAAAGGAGGTCTCTGATAGATGTAGGAGACAGGTGGACCTTGTAATGAGGTGGTCCTAGAGGGTTTGATGGGGTGTTATGGGTATTTATTGAATGTGTGTCTTGTGTACATTATGTCGTCTTTGGAATAAAGAAATGTATGCTGAAGCAGTTGTTGTGTCTGGACTCACAACATAACAGGGAAAGATCTTTTTCCTTTTCAAATACGTATTTCAAAACATTTGATCTACAGCATGATAAACAAGGCAGAGTAGACATCTACACAGAATACTGTTTATTTAAAATAATCCAAGACCCTAGGAGAGCTGTTTGGGAAGGGTTAGGATTAGAGATGGGGACGACTCATCATTTTGGCAAGTCATCCTGTTTCATGAGTTGTCAACTTTTGATGACTCACGAAGCACAAAGTTGCCCCCATGAAGCGACGAATAACAAATACTGTATATTTGTCGATTTGTGGGGGTTATTAAAAAACAACACCCTGCCACCGCCACTTCCCCACTGCCACCCCTCCAGCCTGGATGGCTGCCCTTTGCAAAGATAGCAGCTGCAGCTTTCCTACACTAAATGAAGTCGCAGCTGCCATCTTTGCAAAGGGCAGCCAGTTTCCCTTTTTTACATCCCACAAAACTGCACCAGAACAAAGAGTTCTGACTCCTGTCCTCTGAAGATGCCAGGCACAGAGAATGGTGAAACATTAGGAAGAACAACCTTCAGAACACGGCCAAACAGCCCGAAAAACCTACAACCAATCACCATTTTGCTTCTGAAGAATCCCTACTAAGCTTGCTCTCCTGGATCTCAATTTATCTAACTTATACAGCTGCTGCTAATTATCCACCTACTCTTAAAGGTTCAGTTAACCCTGTGCTTAGGGTATGATCCCCTCAGATCTTGTTAAATGCTGCCACATCATTCTCATTCCATTAACCAGTACTATACTCAAGTCCCTCCCCATATTCCCCACACCACATAAGAGTTGCAGCAGAAGCCTACAAGTAAACAGAATGTTTCACTGGTAACATTTTAATTATATGTCATTTTCTCTAAACATCATAATTATATCCAATAAAGTAAATATAATGGAACCATCATTTTAAACAGAAAAATACAAAGGTTGCAGTCTAGACAAATCAAGCTCTCTTTCCTCCTGTTAAAAGTACAGAAGTTTCAACAGAAGATTTTTGAATGTACTGAAACTTTTTCATATTTAAATAAATAGGGCTTTAAAAGAATTAACCTCAGTACTTGGATAAGGAACAAGGCATATTCAGCCAATTATTTCAATTTGTAAAAAGACCCACTCCTTTTCATACGAAAATATATCCTAGAAAAGATAGAATCTCGTGTTGTAAACAGAATGTTGTGCCATATTTAAGAATTTTTATTCCTACATGAAAATAAACTATACATTACTATCCTCATGAGAAATATTTGGAATTTAGTTGCTTAACTCTTGTCAGAAGGAAACTTTAAAAAAAAAACTTAGATAGGGCTGCCGCCATTACTTGATATAATAATCATGCACACAGTTTATTCTTATAATCTAGTACATCTTATTTCATGTGATGTCATGTTATGTATGTCCATACCGACAGCAGTCAAAAAGGTAGAGCTGGAGCAAGGAATACAGCAAGAAAATAATGCCAGCACATAAGATATGCTATACTAAATACGACAGCTGGGAAAGCATTTAGTTCTTTAACAGCAGCTCCATGATTCTTGCAGGGTTTGGTCTGATCCACTGGCTAAATTGTACTCACTTCTTTAAAAAGAAATTCAGTTTCCAAGCAAGCTTCTGCTACAAGATATTATTTGGGAATAGCCAACCATTGCGTCCATCACTTTAATGACCACAATTAAATGGTTTGTACCCTTATAACCCAAGGCTGTGCTTTGGCAAAGGTGTGGCAGATGATTCTTTGCTTTCTGTCAGTGCCCTTGGTTGGTGAATGAACACACTGAACCGAACTCCCTGGTTTGCTGCTGCTCTAACAAAGCCACTGTTTGCTGTCATGGTGATGGCCTTTAAAGTGTCTCCTGTTCCAAAGATGGTCAGAGAACGACTATTGATTTTGGAACTAGGCACTAATCTTAAGGCACGCTCAGAGGGCTGATCTGGCACCACACTGATTCTCTCCATGAGTAATGCAGCTCGACTTTTCTCCCCTGCCCCCCCTAAAGTTTCTAAGATAACCCGAAAATCTTTGACAGCAGACTCACAGGCAAATAGCTCCTTGCCCTTCATGAACTCTTCCAACAATGGGAGTACACTCTCTTCTCTCTCCTCTGTTGCCTGCTCAGTTAAGACTTTCTCTTTGAAGATGAAGTAACAGCCCCCATAGCTAAGGGCAGATACATATGTAATCAGAGTGGTAATGTCCAAGTTAACTCTGTTGCACAGGTCTACTCTGATTTCTGTTGGGAAAGCTATGCTAGCAATTAAGTTTTCCCGATCTACTTTAGTCACTTGAAGGCATTCACCTTCATCCTCAGATTCATCAGCAGGTTTCATCAATCCATTCACAGCAGCTATATCCCCCCGCACAGATATACCCATCTCTTTCAGCATCTCTGCCATAGGGCAAGACACACCATTGAAGAATGCAAAAATAATGTGTGGCTTACTATACTGCACTGGTTGCTGGCAACTTGCTTGCAGGAAATCCTCTGCCTGCTTGATGATGCTCTTGTCACCATACTGGCCCCTGCCTAACCAAATGTTATGCAGAGCTTCAGCCTTTCGGCCAATTGCTTTTACCCAAGTGTGACCCCCATTTGCAACTACATCCACTACCAAACTTTGCTTTTCACCACATTTGTCTTGGTAAGTAAAGACATGGAGGACACCAACCACCTCCTCCAAGTTCTCTGCTGAGTCAATGATAGCTTGCAGGTGAGTAAGGTTTGTGCTCTTCAGATGAGATTCTTTGATGGCTACCTTCCCAGACTTCACCTTGTTCAGGAATTTTACCTCTGCCTTCAGTTTACTGCAGAGTTTTGATCCCCCTTCAATGCCACCTTTTCGGGACCGGCAAAGACCTTCTGCCCTCTTGATTAGCTCCTCTGCAAGAGCAATTCTTTCATATAGCAAGGAATGTGTAGACATGTTCGTAACATTATTCCTGAGAAAGATAAGAAAAAAGGTACTGTAAAATGAAGACAACAAAATGTTTTCAAAAAATCCTAAACTCTAAAATTTATGTCATTCCAAAATAAACATGTTTATGATTAAATAAACAAAACAAAACCTGTTACAGCTACTCCAGTGACTGCCAATCCATTTCCAGACACAATTCAAAGTGCTTATAAAGTCCTAAACGTCTTGGATCCAAGCTACATCAAGGACCACATCTCCCTTTATGAGCCCTTGCAGGTGTTAAGATAATCAGGAGTGGCCTTTCTCTCTGTCCGACCACTTTCAGAAGTGCATTTGGTGGGGACCTGGGAGAGGGCCTTCTCTATCACTGCTCCCAAACTCTGGAACTCCCTCCCACCAGAAACCAGACTGGCCTCATCTTTGCAAACAGATGGAGACCTTCCCTTTCAAGAAAGCTTTCCCTTAGTGACTAGCTGTTTGAGAGGGCTTTTTAAATTAATTGTTGTGTCTTTTTGCTTTGTATGTGTTTTTGGTGTTGATTTTGTTTACTGTTGTAATGTGGTGTTTGTTTTATATTTTGTACTATTTGCAAACCCATGTTTTCAGCTTTTAAAAGCTGACTTCTACTGATATAAGCCACCTTAGCTTCTTTTTAAGAAAAAGGGTGGAGTAAAAATATTTTAAATACATAACGTATTTACCTATTTAGCAAAAACCATTGTTTACAAGCAAGTTAAAATCAGAGATCTTGTAGAACCAGGACTATATTTTTCTGTAGCAACAAAAGAAATAAGAGATTCAAGATCAATTCACTTAGGAGAAAGATACGGAAAAACAGCTTGAATAGAATATTTCATAGAATTGTTTTAGGAAAATAGCTATTCTTACTTTTCAATGACATCAACCAAGATAAGCCATTTTCAGAACTCTTGGCTATCTGCAATATGAAATGCATGTGTGCATGAGTATGTATAGATTTATACCACAAAATTCAAACCACCTACATAGTAACTATGCTACTGTATCCAGAATACTTCAATAATATATGTACCCTGTCTTCTATTACCTTTCAGTACTCTTTGCCCATGCTTTTAAACTATATTTAAATACACTGAGAACCACACCCTTATGTGTTATGTTTCAGAAATAAGTAACCTAGAGGCAGGTGGCTGGTTAGCTCAGTGAGTTAGGTAGAAGTTAGGAGTTCAATTCCTCACTATGTCTCCCAGAAGAGGTAGCCTGTGTGGCCTTGGGCAAACTGCACAGTCTCACAATGCCCCCAAAAGAAAGGGACTGCAATATGCTTTCTGAGTATCCTAGAAAACCCTGAAAAGTGTTGGCATAAGTCACTACTGACTTGGCAGCACACTATTATTATTATTATTATTATTATTATTATTATTATTATTATTATTATTATTATTATTATTATTATTATTATTATTATTATTATTATTATTATTATTATTATTATTATTATTATTATTATTATTAATCTAGAGGCACATCACATGATGCATATAAAAATTCACTTCTCAGCCAAACTGAGGGATTATAAAAATTTACCTTTGGGTCCCATGAGATACTTGCTATGGCAATATCTTATAATTATGACACCCATTCACACAAATCTGCTCTATAATGCATTTATTCATTTCACGCTAAGGAAGGAATGGGTAATTTGTGGTCTTTCAGACTTCAAATATTACCAGCCCCTGTTAGCACAATCAGTTAGTCAGCTACTTACTTACTTACTTTTTTACCTCACTCATCTAGTGGCCAGGCCACAACTGGTGGCTTAAGTGTTGCAATATAAACATAAAATAAAATTCAATTATGGTAAAATTAAAACATGAAATAAAAAAGAATCAAAACTTGTAACAACTATATATAAAAACAGCTGACACAAAAGATGTCCTGGGAATAGATGTGTAGCAGTATCTGACACTTCACTTAGCCCTTGACCCCCTGGGAGCCTGGCTCCCCCCACCACCACCACAGTTTTGCACTTCAGTCACTCTGCCCCAAACAAGGATCCCACCCCCTCCACAAGATCAGCAGACTCCTCCACTTCTGCAACTCTCTCTTCTTTCCTATGCACAAGTTAAGTCAGAAACGAATATTAGCAAACACAAGGAAGGCCAAGGTGATGTTCTTCCAAGGCCAGGCTTGCTGTCCACACTGACCAAGTCTAAATTCTTCTAATCTAAGGTAGGTTGGCTGGTGCTCTCCACATCTCAGGGGCTGCAACATCTCTCTCCAGGAATAAGGCTTCTGGGTTATTGGTAACTCTCTCCGTGATTATATGTTATTATGTTTCATGAAAATTCCATTCCCTTAAAATAGTGTTTGCAGGGTAATCCTACTCAGAAATAAATCTAGTCCTTTTCGGTGAAGCCTATCCGCAGGCGGGTGTAAATAATCTGGTGTCGCCCGATGAAGGGAATGGTAAACCACCTCTGAGCAGGCGATATCTGGAAAACCCTGGGAAAGGGTCGCCATAAATAGGTATCGACTTGGCGGCACATCCTTATGACTTCAGTTAACAGTCTGTAACACGGCCTCCCTTCCCCTTGGAAAAGAGTGACTAGCACAGCGGGGATGGCAGGGCAGAATCAAGCAAACCGTCCGCTCTGGCACGGGAGGCGGCGGGGAGGGCGAAAGCAGAAGGCAGCGGACCCCCGCCCTGCCTTTCGGGAATCGAAGCCCCCCTCAAGCAGCCGCCGGAGCCGAGCTTTCCCCGCGGCTCCCTCGCTCCGTTTCTCAACCGGGCCGGAGCCAGGCGCCTCCTCCCGTCAACCAAGCCTCGCCCGCTCAGGGCGGTCGGTCGGGCACCCCTCCGGGCCGTCCCCTACCCAAATCAGAAGGAGCCGCGTAGTCCTGGCACCCGCCCCCCCCCAAGACAGATCCCAGGCAATTTGGGGCAGATTCCTCGGACGGATCCCCCTTTCTGCGAGATTCAGAGAGAGAGAATGGGATTTTCTGCCAGGCGCCATTCGAGTCCTGAAGGACACAGAAACACGACGCGTGAACTCCGGGTTGGAAGAAAGCGGGTCCCGTTGCCTCTGATGCAAACGCGCCCCCCAAAAGCCCGCGCAAAAGACCGGCAGGGCCGCCTTCGAACGCGGCGCTCGGAATCGAAGCGAGGCAGGCAGCGTTGCGCTTTGCTTTGCTTCCCTTCCCTTCCTTCCTCTGGACACGTGCCAGGTGGGAGCCCTCCCGGATGTCTTGGAAGTCCCCGGGAAACCGGCGCGCCAGCTGGAACCGGCCTGGCCCTTGCCTTTCGGCCCCACCGCCACCCCCACCCCCCGCTTAAGGAGTAGGTTGGGGCGAAACAGAGGCGTCTGCCCCCTTTCCCCTCCCACTCGCCGAATCGGACACGGGACCTCACCCCACGCATCCATCCACCACCCCTTCATGGCGACAGGCATTCGGGGACAGGGCCGCTCCTTCCCTCCTCCACACCAGCCAGCCCCCACCCCGCCCAGCCCAGGAGAGCCGCGACCGAGGCGCCTCTAACCCCCACCCCCTTCCCCGCGCATACGCTCTCCTTACAGTTCGGGCGGGGCGTTTTCTGACCACACCGCCCCCCCCCCCCGCGCGCGCGCCAGCCGGCTCTCTTGGACGCGGCGGAGAAGGACGCAGCGGCAGCTTCCCCCGTCCGGGCAAAGGGATTGTTTGACGGAGGGAGGAGGGAAATGAAGCGGCCTTGTCGGCATCCCTCACTTCCGGTTCCCTTTAGACTCTTTTCCACCTGCGGAGCAAGACTGGTTGCTGCAAGTAAGCCGCAGGACGGGAAGCGTCTCTCTTTTGCGGCGGGTTTTTGGTAGTCCTTTACGTGGAATAGCTATTTTGATCTCCATTGGGATAAAACTCTGGTTGTTTAATAATAAAAAATACAAAATGGTGGTGGTGAGGTTGATGAGTGGAAAGGCAACCGACAAAACACTGAAGTACTGTAGTCAAAACCTACTGTTCGTTTCTGGAGGAAAAGCAGCATTTAGCTCTCTCTGCCTTGACTACGTATTTACACGGCAACTGAGGGTGATTTCTACACTGCGTTCTGGATCCTGCATTTAATCTAGAAAATAGTGTTGATTTTAGCCAAAGTTCCTCAATAGGCCAAACTAACCCACAGTACCTTTCTTATTTTCCTATGGTAGAATTTTATCCTACTTCTGAGGATGCTGCAGCGCCACTATCTGGCCAAAATTTCCAAGACAAGGAAAAGATGCCCCAAAAATTATGAATTGCTTTTCACGTCTAGTTTTTTCTATGGTTCAAATATTCCCATTATAATTTAATATCAGGGACAATATTAATAGCTTTTGTTGTTACATCAAATAACCTGTCAAGAACTATTCATTTGTACAGATATGTATCTTCTTCCAAACATGATCATTTCAATTAGATTCATGAACTGTTGCCAGACTGTATAGTTATCACATTTTAACTCTAAAAAGATTGATTGATTGATTGATTGATTGATTGATTGATTGATTGATTGATTGATTGATTGATTGATTGATTGATTGATTGGATTTCTGTCCCACCCATCTAAACCAAAGGTCTACTCTGGGCAGATTACAAATTTAAAAAGAATAAAACCAATAAGCAAGGTGGCGAAAGTATAAGAAATCCAAGGTGGCGAAAGTATAAGAAATTAAGATATGGCAGGAGGGAAGCCTGTCCAAATAGCCAGGTTTTAAGTTTGTTCCTGAAAACAACCAGAGAGGGAGCTAGGCGGATCTCCACTGGCAAGTTGTTACAAAGGCAAGGGGCCACTGCCAAGAAAGCCTGGTTCCTCGTTCTTTCCTTCTAGACCTCCATTGGCGTTAGGCCCCTCAGCCACCTAGCCTGGCTGGAATGAGTAACTCTGGCAGAACTGAGTAGGAGAAGGTGCTCTGCCAAGTATCAAGGTCCTAAACTGTTTAGGGCTTTATATGTAATCGTAACAATTTTGAAATCAATATGGAAACAAATGAGCAGCCAATGCAAGGCGGCCACCTGGGTCTCCATGGTGAGCACCGGGTCCAGAGGTACACCCAAACTGCAAATCTCTCTCTTGGTGGTAAGAGTCAGTCTCTCTCTCTCTCTCTCTCTCTCTCTCTCTCTCTCTCTCTCTCTCTCACACACACACACACACACACACACACACACACACACACAGAGAGCGTCCACTGTTGTTGGAAAAAAGATGTAGAGCTATCAGTGTACTGATGACACGAAACCCCACATCCTCTGATGACCCCTCCCAGCGGTCTCTATGTTAAAAAGCATTGGAGAGAGAATCGAGCCTTGGAGCCCCACAATTGAGGCTCCACGGGTCTGAGAAACTCTCTCCAATCTGCACTCTTTAGGGACAGTCCCCCAAGAAAGAACGGAGCCAGGCAAGAGCCAGGCCACCAATTCCCAACTCAGCCTCCCCTGGAGATGGTATGGTGGTTGAGATCAAGGAGGACCAGCAGAGACATTTTGTCCCTCTCAGCCTCCCTCATGAGGTCATCAAACAGGGCGTGCTGTGGCCTGGCCTGAAGCCCAACTGGAATGGATCCAGGGCATTGGTTTTATTCAGAAGAGCCGGTAGCTGATCAGCCACCACTCTCTCAACTACCTTACTGAGGAAAGAAACATTGGTGACGGGCTTATAATTATCAATATTGTCTGTCGCCAAGCTTAGTTTCTTCCTAATGGACCTAATTAGTGTCTCCTTGAGAAGACTCATTGATTATTGCCGTATCTCATTCAGATGTTATAGGCCTGGCTGATTAGCCAGGCTGGGCAAGGGAGGAGATGGTGGCGCGACAGCAGTCAAGCACTCTGTCCACCATGTCTGACGTCACAGGCTGAAAGTGGTTAAGTCTCATCAGGCAAGACGGAAGCGCTGGACATCTCTGCTTGATCCACTGTTTAGGGGGTAAGATCCCAGCGGATGGCCTCCACTTTTGATTTTTAAAAGGCTACAAATTGGTCAGGTGAGATGCTAGTGGGAGGCCAGTCTCTACGACCAACTCTGGATAGATCGCAGACTATACAGAAAAGTTCCGCCTGCTGGTTGGAGGCTTCGCTTATCCGGACAGCAAGGTAAGATCGACTAGCAACCTTCACCTTAGATTGGTAAAGGTTAGTCATGATCCTGACAGCTATTTGATTATTTTCCATTGGGTTCTGCCTCCATATGTGCTCTAGCCTTCTCCTATTTCGCGTCATTGATTGCAGCTGTGGATTAAACCAGGGCAAAGGGCGATCTCTGTGCCAGAGAGGGCATTTAGGTGCGATTGTGTCAACAGCTCTAGTGGCAGCAGCCAGCCAGCTATCAACCAGAGCCTCAATAGGAGTGCCAGTTAAATCAGCCAGAATGCCTCTCATGGTGTCCTGGAATCCTATAGGATCCAATAACCTTTGAGGGTGAACCATTAAAACAAGTCTTTGCTCCTGGGGGGGGGGGGGGGGGAGAGAGCCACTGTGAGATTGTATTTAATTAGGCAATTATCTGACCATGAAAAGGGGACAGATACTGGGTCAGTCACCATCAAAGCACACTCACTCTGCTCAGTGGAGAACACCAGGTCTAGTGTGTGGCCACCCAAATGGTTAGGGCTGTTGACATGTTGGGACATGTCAAAGGAGGCCCTGATCTCCAAGAACTCAAGAGCTGGACTGGAAACCTCCGCATACACGTTGAAGTCACCCAAGACCAAAAACGTTGGAAACTTCAACAGTGCTGCGGAGCCAAAGTCCGCCAGCTCCAGTAAGGAAATGGCTGGGTTGCAGGGAGCACGGTAACCCAACAAGATCCCTGTACCATCCCTGGCCTTGATGGTATAGGGATCTTGTTGGGTTACTGCGCTCCCTGCAACTCAGCCATTTCCTTACCAGAGCTGGCGGACTTTGTCTCCGTGGCACTGTTGGGATACTCCCCACCCCACCCCTCCAGTCTACCCTGGTGTTGGGTTGCATAACCAGGAGGGCAGGCAAGAGTCAGGGGAACACTCCTTTCCCTGCCCATCCATGTTTTGGTTATGCATGCCAGATCTGCATCCTCCTCCAGAATCAGATCTGGGACTTATTTGATACAGATCTGACATTCAACACCAGGTTTAGAATGGAGGGCTGTCTGAGTTAACTACCTTGAGTCTGGCAGGAGGTCACAGTACCAAAACAGTGAACAGATTTCAAGTATCATTCTTCTGGAATGAATGGCAACTGCACCCACACCATATCTCCCTCTGCTAGAAAACACTCTGTTACAAAGACTTTCGGAAGGAAAATAGTGACTGGCCAGAAATGAACTAGTGTGCTTCAGCATGGGCTGAGGATATGTTGATCCAAACAGGAGTTTCCTCTCCTCCATCTTTTTTGTTTTTTAAATAATGTTTGACTTAACAAGAAAGATGAATGGAAGTATTAAGTTTTGTACTTCAACTCCACACTGAGATATATTTTGTCAACAGGAGAGTTGTTTATAGTGGAGATTGTGGTAGCCTTTCTGAACCAGGTAGTGAGGAGCCACATACTGAGATATTACGAATTCGTAGATTCAGTTAATAGTTTTTTGTTATTCTGTAAGTGGTGGTCTGTGTATGCAATAAAGGTTCTGTCAACTCACTTACTCATATTAACTCCTCATCCAGATCTGCCTATCAAGTAATACACTTGCATATGTAAGCTGGCTCTCATTTAGACCTACATTAAATTAACCTTGATTTAAACACAATGCAAATCCGGGTGCAGAATTGGACTGCAGTATCTATCAGCCCTAGCCAATGGTGAGGGGTAATGAGCAACATCTGGAAAGTCACTTAGTTCCCTATTCCTAATGCGAGTCATTACCAGCTGAACTCCTTCTGGGTCAAGATTTTGCACATACCAGATGAGTTCCCTTGCTGTGATTTCCTGAACAATGCTGTAGCAGAGCAGATCTAGAAGTACATCTCACTGAAAGCTCTGGGATTTGTTTCTGTTTGTCCACTGGGAGGGTCACTAGGGACAAACAGCATTTTGTAGAATTTTATGCAGTAGTGCACTTCTTCGTCCTGTAGAGGCCGAGAAGCTGTGGCTTTTCAGATGATAAAAAGGTGCACTTCATCCACACAGTATGGAAGAGATGATGAAATGTGAAGCCCAATCACTTACAAGCAGATATTTTCCATTCCATCAAAATACACTATGAATGTGCTTCTCAAAATTCATCTATGGTGATTCTTACTAAATGATTGCAAGATTCTTCTGCCATCCTAGATTTTGTAAACATCCTATTTGAAAAGGGCATGACTTTGCACACATTCTCCTCTAGAAACATTTCTGTCACTCATTAAGTTTGACTAGATTTGCAGTGGAATTATTTCCTTCTCTTTGAATCCACTCACCCTTACAGGCCTTGCAGTGTCCAAACTGCAGAAGAGTCTTGCTGGACCTGAAAGCCTGCCTGTATTTTACTCATCTGCTAAAGGTATTGCCCAGCCCCGATTCTGAAAAAGCCTTCAGATGCCAAAATTTCCTAGGGTGAAAGTCTTTCCTAGCACTTTCAGTTCCACCAGGAAGGAAGCAGCCTTCTTTAAGCTACCTGGCCCCAACCTCAGCTCATCACATGCTGCCACCTCTCCCACAAACACATGATACACAGCATCTTCCCTATTATGTGCTCCATTTCCCTGCATAACAGGCTAGCAAGTAGGGATGGGGCACCTATACAACTCCCACAAGCTGCAGGGAAGCCTTATGACTCCCACTGCAGTGGCCTTCTTTTCTTTCCACTCAACAGAGAAGCAGTGTGGGAATTTTAAGGGGCTGCTCCACCTCCTGCCAGTTTGAGGGCTTTCACTACCATTATTCAACCTGGAAGCTTCTTACTGACCTATGAAAGTCTTTAAATATGAATGTCCAATCCCTATTAAAGGAACTTGCAGCTAGAGGCACACGGGACGCATGCAGCTGACTCCACATACAGTGGAGTGGGGAAGGGCAACACATAGTCCATCAGGATTTCACCTGATTTAATGGATGCACATATGAGTTCTCAAACACACATCCTAATGGAACACAAGCTTCTGATGGTACTTGGATCACTGTCCTCTCTGACAGATGGCAACTCTAACACTAGCTCTATAATAATGTGTGTCATTTTTGTGTAGACTGCTTTCTCTAACATAATTCTTCTAGAGCCATACATAACATGAGAGATTACCAATCACATATTTAGAAAGGTTTTAACAGAAACTATACCCATTTAGTAAAGCTCCACAACACCACCACCCCCATAAGTCTTTGGAGATTTGAAAATTATACTACCAATTGTTTGGTTTATTTTTAGATTGTATGAAGTCTTATTGTACAGTGTTTGTTCTTTTAAGAACAATAACTCAACCTTTCAGCATTGGGACAGAAGCATATGAATCCATCATATTTTTTTTTTAAAAAATCTAGCAGATAAACAGAGTGCAGAAGCCATAGATTTCAATGACTGACACGCACACAAAAAAGGAGAGACCATCAGATGTATCCAGCTGGTTTTCTTTAACATACACTATGCAATTGCAGCCAGGTAATCCTTAACCTCAGTTGGAGTAAGTCTTCTAAATCCTGCTTCATTACAGATGCCAACCTCTATATTGTCTTCTGTCATCTGTCCTTCAAAGCTTTCCTAGAAAGAAAAAATAATTTCTTAACATGTATTTTACATACTGTGTCCTAAATTTAGTTGCTAGTCTCTACTAAAACACATCCATTAGCTGCAATCCTGTTGCTGAGTGTCATAACTTGCACTAGAGTGGCCATGTGGAATCATTGGGGATTTAGGAAATCAACTCCTCCATAAGTTCTATTGATTCAAATGTGACTTGCTATGCTAAAGTCATTACTAGAGTAAGCCCACTGAGAGTATTTCTCACCTTTAATGTCAAGATAGCAGTGTGGATTGCATCTTCAAGTTCTAAATCTTCATTGTATCTGCAGAAAGATTTGAAAGTTTTAAAAATATACTTAAGATGTTGCAGAAAACATTTAAAGCAATACGCAAAATTCACAGAAGTGCAAAACTAAACATCCCTAATGTATTTGGTTTTGCAAAGAACTCCTGATACTACACGGAAAATTCCTTCAAAACACAAAAGCAATTTGAGACTTAGCAAGAGTTGGATGTACCATTTAAGATTTACACCACTTCTGAACACAGAAATTCTGGATATTCTTAAATTCCAGAAGAGATGTCTCCAGAACATGTTAAGACCTGTGATGACTAGGTAATCAATGTTACCCAAAATCAGCTCTTTAAGTGTAGAAATTGCTCTCTTGTGTCAAATATAAATACCGGTGCGGTATGATTTCTATCAACAGAAAGACATGAAGTGTATACTGTAGCAAAAACAATCACACTGGAGCAGCAGTGGGAGGGACTGTCACCTACTCTTCAATTCCTCATCATGCTCCTCATAGGCATCTTTCAGTCTCGAGAGACTATAGTAATGTGCTCTGTATGGAGGACTTCAACGCTGTATGTGAAGCTGGAGTGTCCTCTCCAGAGCACGAAGCCTGGGTAAAATAATATGGAGGATAGGCTGTTACCCAAGCAGCAAATCCCTCCTCTCCACATCACTGAAATAGTCCAATGGAAAGGCAAGAGCCAATTACATCCTTTTATTATAAATCAGCTGATTTTTTAAAGATCTGCCTAGAACATCAAGCCTAATATGTGGCTGCAACTGGGTCTACAAACACCACAACTAAAGGAAGTTTGTCACTCACACCTTGTGAGAATGTGCCAAGCTGAGGTATAAAGCAACAACCATTTCATAATAATCAACAGACGTGAGCAAGGTAGGATTCCAATTTTTTCTATGTTAAGCTGTGGAGAAAAAGAATTTTCACACAAGGCAAATCAGAGACAGTATAAAAGATTCTTAACATTACCTCTTTTCAAGGAATGTCTTTCCATTCACATAGTTTTTTCCCATTGCAGTTGCTTTCCATGCAAAGTAAGCCCCCTGGATAAAAGAAAAATATTATTATATGATATACTGTTCTAATAACATCTGGAAAGACAAGACCTCCAGACAGAGTAAAACAGAACAGGACTATATGTGGAGGGTAAAAATTCTGGGTTCAATTTCTTTATACTGTTTATTTATATTGTTTGTTTTATTTTTATTTTCTGTTATTTTATTTTATTGTACTTTATTGTACTTTACTATTTTTCTTATTCACCCCTTTTTGAAACATATGTACTTTAATATTTAAAAGTTGTTTAGTTTAATAGTACATTGTTACTCTTTTTTGTTATTTTATGTTAAATTTTGTTATCACTATATTATTTAATTGTATTAATTTGGGGTTTTCTTTGGGTTTCTTTTCTCTCTGATATGGAGTGGAAGGTGGCGTCAGAGGTCCATACCGCCTATTTCCACCTTTGGCGGATTGCCCAGCTGCGTCCCTATCTTGATGTTGGGGCGCTCACCACTTTGGTCCATGTGCTTGTAATCTCGAGATTAGACCAATATAATGTGCTCTACGTGGGGCTACCTTTGAGACTGATGCAGAACCTTCAAATGGTGCAGAATGCTGCTGGATCACTATTGCCAGGTTTGGGACCACTGGCAGTGATCGTTTTACTAATAAAGGCTCCCTCCCACTTCATCTTGAGGCTGCCAAAGGCTTCCCCAGGGCAAAGGGAAGCCCCCAAAGCTGAATCAGGGAGGAGGGAGGATAGGAAGCATTTGATTTGCTTAAATTAATTATTTCTGACACCCAGATTTCGTTTATGCTAGTGTAACTACACTAATATGATTTTGCCTAGTACATGGAAGATGGATCAGCATTATCTTAAATTTTAAAACTTTTGATGAGTTCATAAAAGTGAGGAACAGTAGTGGCTTTATAACATATCTAACAGTAACAAGAATGAAAGTAAGTTTTACTTTCTACTGGGAAAGAAAAGCAGGGTACACATATACAGGTTACAAAGCTTTGAAAAACATGGAGACAGCAAAGTGGTGTTCTAGAAATTCACTAACCTTGACTGGCAGTATGTGCAAGACAGACAAAATAATTTTTGTTTGGGAAACATGTACCTATAGAAAGCACTGCAACATAATGTGATTAGCACCACTGCTTTAAAAGGGAAATATAAATCACAGAGGGTAGGCCAAACAGCAGCTAGTAGCCCAGATAGCCAAATAGAACCTTCAAGTTCAGAAGCAACAAGTTCAGCAAATATTAATTATTTCAGTAAAAGAGGGCAACATCGATTTGTCATTGTAACTCTTTTATTGTAATTATAAGTGATTTTAGAGATGGGCCAGTTCGTTTAGCGGCCAAACAGGTTTCTGGCGCTTCAAAGCCCTGCCTTGTAAAGCAGGTGTCCTCAGAGGCAGCGGCCCACTACTTTACCCAACCTCCTCCTCATGCTGCCTGATTGGTCACCCGCCAGAGGAGGTGGGGCTTTGAAGTGCTGAATACATGTTCAGCCACTAAACAAACTGGCACAAATTGCCAAACCAGGTTTGCGCCCATCTCTAGTGATTATTACCTAATGGGCTTGCATGTTAGAAACAGGCTATTAAACCAAACATAAACCTTGCTTAATGTATCCACTTATGATTTTAAATTTGACCAGCCACAATATCCTAGTAATCTTATTTTGTCCCAGATGAATCTTACCATTCCTCACTATCTCATCTATGCTTATTACAAACAATTCATTTACATAAAAGGAAGAAAGGAACAGCTAATAAATTTTCTAATAGGGAATTATGCAATGTTTCTAGTTAATGCTATCAAAACATCCTGTTATTAATACTTACAGATGGATCAGACTGGAATAAATATGGACGCCCCTCATTCCACCCACATATTAGCAACGATACTCCAAATGGACGTACACCCCTATCAGGAAAAATATTTTCAAACGATTATTAACCTCTACAGCCATCTGGGAGATCCTTAAGACTGTGTTAGGGATACATCTGACCCACCTACCTTATTACAGGCATGTTCCTTCTTTTTATAACCTGTAAGTTACACAAGTGCTAATTCAAATAATTTAGCGTTCACATCGTAGAGTTCTGATTATCTACTGTATCTGCGGGGTTTGGGGCAAACTACACAGTCCTGGATTACCCCAGAAAAAAGGAATGGTGAACTACTTCTGAATATACATATAAAACCCTAGAAAAGGTCACCATAAGTCAGAATTAACTTGATGTAATTATCACTTAATTTCAGAAAGCCAAGCATCTGAAAGAAAAATTAACAATTCTTTTCCATTCAAGATATTGTGACTAGCAATAAAAATCTTAGCCCAAATAACTGAATACTAGTCATTATTATGAACAAGGAACAAAGCTGGCCTTCAGACATGTAACAGTATTTCCTATATTAGTTCCATTTTGCAGAAATAACTTCCTAGATTCAAGTGAACTAAACCATTAAACAATAAACAAAGTAAAAACAGATGCAAAAAAGCTACCTTAGCTACAGTAAAGAGACAGCACTATACTATGCAGAAGTCCAGCTTTTCCCCTTCACACACACAGTCTCCAAGGGTCAGCAGACAAGAGACAAAGACCTCACTGAGGCATAGTAAGAAGGGCATGTGGAATAGCTACATTGGCCTATAGTCACTAGAGCAGGACTGTGGTACCTGCAGGGGCTCAGTTGCAAGCTCCACCCTGCATAGATGCCAAAAACACAGACAACAGTAAGCTCTATATGTGCCAGTCTCCAGTTCCCTCTAGTGGCCAGTTGTGATAATATAATGGAAATATATATTTCTGTTTTCCATTTAATATTTTTAATATTTTCTTTCTGTGGATACTGATCCTACAAATACAGAAGTCCTAATGTATTTATACAGATTAAGTCACTTACAGCTGGCACACTACCATGAAGTGGCAATATTTAAAAACCGGGGAGTAAACATTTGGTATAGTCATCAAAAAGACTACCTACAGTCATCCTGAGATGGACAGAATGCAAGGAACCAGACAGACATGAATGTGAAAGTAGTAGAATTCAGAAAAAGTAGCATACCCAGATTGTGTATATTCTTGCATCACAGAAGCAATCCTCTGCACCAGTTGAGCTGTTGGAATGGGCTCACGATAAACCAAGTAGTACTGCTGGGCCAGTTTACGTGCTCTGTGGACAAGAACTCTGACCAAAAAAGGAGAGGGGAAACAAACCTTAAATAAGAAAATCATTTATAATTAAGCAACTTGGAATATTTAAATTGGAGGATTCTTCAGTGCCAATTAATAAAAAGCATTCCTTAAGATATTATGCTAGGACATATGAAAAGACACTCCCAAAACATCAATCATATTTTTATCACAAACACTGTAAAACATTTGCTAATATTCACTGTCAAAACTATGGATTTCATATACAGTACAGGCAACAAGGAGAAGGAAAACTCCGACTTTAAACCTCCACTGCCTTGTGGCTATATCCACTTATGGAAAGGGCTTCAGGAGATAACCTCGAGGTAAAATCCGGAGCCGGAGTCCCGGAGGCACTTTGTGTCACTCTGCCAACTCCTGCGACGTTGCTGGAACCAGTTGTATTGGCTCTTGCCTCTCCACTGGACCATTTCAGTGACGTGGAGAGGGGGGATTTGCTGCTTGGGTAACAGCCTATCCTCCATATTATTTTACCCAGGCTTCGTGCTCTGGAGGACACTCCAGCTTCGCATACAGCGTCGAAACAACACGGGAAGTAGCAGTTACCGGTTATAAGTCTTTGCTCAATTGGCGTAGAGCAGGACGCCAGGGGCTACTTCTGACGGTGGGAGAGGTCATTGCACCTCACTAGGTAGATACCGCCCGCCTTAAGCTGGGCAGCCCCCAGCCAGTAAGGTGCTACCTCGCCACGGTCTGTTAACCTCACGGGGTGCGTGGGGTTTAGGGTCAAACCCGAAAAGCAGATCGATAACCGTGCACCATGCAACAATCGTAAGAAAATTTCTGCCCTTAAGCTGGGCACCTGGAATGTACGGACAATGACCCCTGGCTTTCCTGACTACGGCTTTCCTAAAGACCTGCAAGAAATAGACGATGTGCGCAAGACAGCTGTCATTGACATGGAACTGAGTAGACTGCAGATGGACATTGTTGCCTTACAAGAGACAAGACTGCCAGACTCAGGTTCTGTCAAAGAAAAAAACTTCTCATTCTTCTGGCAGGGAAAACCATCGAATGAGACCAGGGAATATGGTGTTGACTTTGCAGTCAGAAATACTCTCCTGAGATGCATTGTTCCACCTACTGTGGGGAGTGAAAGAATCCTGTCTCTGCAGCTCCACTCATCAGCAGGACCAGTAACCCTCATTAGTGCATATGCACCAACACTGTCATCCACTCCAGAAGTGAAAGACAAATTCTATGACGATCTGGCAGCTACTATCCAAAAAGTCCCTGAAAGAGAGGCACTGTTCATTCTTGGAGACTTTAACGCTAGAGTTGGTGCTGATCATAATTCTTGGCCCACTTGTCTAGGCCGTTTTGGCATTGGAAAGATGAATGAAAATGGCCAACGCTTGCTGGAGTTTTGCTGCTATTATGGTCTTTGTGTCAGCAACACATTCTTTAACACAAAGCTGCAACACAGAGTTTCCTGGAGGCATCCAAGATCCAAGCATTGGCATCAGCTCGATCTAATTCTCACTAGACGTTCCAGCCTTCCTAATATTACGATCACACGCAGTTACCAGAGTGCTGATTGTGATACTGATCACTCCCTGGTGTGTAGTAGAGTAAAACTACGAACAAAGAGAGTATATCACACAAAAAAGGAAGGAAGACCACGTATTGACATCAGCAAGACTTGCGATCAAAGAAAAGTGAAGGAATTTGCCCAAGCACTTGAGGAAGTCCTTCCAGGTCCGGCTAATGCAAATGCATCTGAACGATGGGAACACTTCAAGAACACTGTCTATAACACCGCCTTGTCCACCTTTGGCAAGAAGACCAAAAAGATGGCTGACTGGTTCGAAGCCCATTCAGAGGAGTTAATGCCAGCCATCGAAGATAAGAAAAGAGCTCTAACAGCATACAAAGCCTGTCCTAGCGAGTACAACTTGCAAGCTCTTTGAGCTGCTCTCAGTCAAGTCCAACAGGCTGCCAGGAGATGCTCCAACAATTATTGGCTCCAGCTCTGCTCTCAGATACAGTTAGCAGCGGACACAGGTAACATCAAAGGAATGTATGACGGTATCAAGCAGGCCTTCGGTCCAATACAGAAGAAATCTGCTCCCCTGAAGTCTGCTACAGGTGTGCTCATCCAGGACCGAGCACAGCAGATGGAACGCTGGGTACAGCACTACTCTGAGCTATATTCCAGAGAGAATGTAGTAACCGAAGAAGCATTAAATAACATTGAGTGCCTGCCTGTTTTGGAAGAGCTGGACAGCGAACCAACCCTAGCAGAAATAAAAGCGGCCTTGGACTCCCTCGCCTCCGGCAAGGCACCTGGAAAGGATAACATCCCTGCTGAAGTGCTGAAATGCTGTAAGGAGATCATCACCTCCGAACTGTATGAAGTCTTTTGTCTCTGCTGGAGGGAAGGTGGAGTACCACAGGACATGAAGGATGCAAACATTATCACATTGTACAAGAACAAAGGAGACAGGGGTGACTGCAATAACTACCGTGGTATCTCTCTTCTTAGTGTGGTAGGGAAGCTGCTTGCCCGTGTTGTGCTGAAGAGGCTCCAGGTGCTTGCAGATAGAGTCTATCCAGAATCACAGTGCGGATTTCGAGCTAATAGATCCACCACTGACATGGTATTCTCACTCCGACAGCTGCAGGAGAAATGTAGGGAACAACAACAGCCACTCTTAGTGGCCTTCATAGACCTTACAAAAGCATTTGATCTGGTTAGCAGGGATGGCCTTTTTAAAATACTTCCCAAGATTGGATGTCCACCTCGTCTCCTTAACATCATCAGATCTTTCCATGAGGGAATGAAAGGCACTGTAGTTTTTGACGGCTCAACATCAGACCCCTTTGACATCCAAAGCGGAGTGAAACAGGACTGTGTCCTCACACCAACACTTTTTGGGATCTTTTTTGCTGTCATGCTGAAGCATGCCTTTGGAGCTGCAACCGAGGGCATCTATCTCCGGACTAGATCAGACGGAAAGCTCTTTAATCTCTCTAGATTGAGAGCAAAGACCAAAGTCCAACTGAAATGCATGCGGGACTTCCTCTTCGCAGATGATGCAGCCATTGTTGCCCACTCTGCTGAAGATCTCCAACAACTCATGAATCATTTCAGCAAGGCCTGCCAAGACTTTGGACTAACAATCAGCCTGAAAAAAACACAAGTCATGGGCCAGGGTGTGGAGTCACCTCCCTCTATTACCATCTCCACACAAGAATTGGAGGTTGTTCATGACTTTGTGTACCTCGGCTCAACCATCTCTGACACCCTCTCACTAGATGTCGAGCTGGATAAACGCATTGGCAAAGCAGCTACCATGTTCTCTAGACTCACAAAGAGAGTATGGCTCAATAAGAAGCTGACGACACATACGAAGATCCAGGTTTATAGAGCCTGTGTTCTAAGCACACTCCTGTACTGCAGTGAGTCATGGACCCTTTGTGCACGGCAGGAGGAAGCTGAACACATTCCATATGCGTTGCCTCCGACGGATTTTTGGCATCACCTGGCAGGACAAAGTTCCAAACAGAGCAGTCCTAGAACGAGCTGGAATTTTCAGCATGAACACATTACTGAAACAGCGACGTCTACGTTGGCTTGGGCACGTCGTGAGAATGGCTGATGGTCGGATTCCAAAGGATCTCCTCTATGGAGAATTAGTGCAGGGAAAGCGCCCCAGAGGGAGACCACAACTGTGATACAAGGACATCTGCAAGCGAGATCTGAAGGCCTTAGGAATAGACCTCAACAGATGGGAAAACCTGACATCTGAGCGTTCAGCCTGGAGGCAGGCGGTGCATCACGGCCTCTCCCAATTTGAAGAGACCCTTGCCCAGCAGGCCGAGGCAAAGAGGAAGTCACAAAAGCAGCAAAACCAGGGAGCCGGACAGGGGACAGACTGGATTTGTCTTCAGCGTGGAAGGGACTGTCACTCTCGAATTGGCCTTCTCAGCCACACTAGGCGCTGTTCCAAGCCCTCCATACAGAGCACGCTACCATAGTCTTTCGAGACTGAAGGATGCCTAACAGGCAACACATCCATTCTGTTGTATCAGAAACAGGCAATCAAGTCCAGCATCCTTTTTCCAAATAGTCCAGCCCAGTATCTCTGGGAAGCCTGCAACCTGCATAGAATACAAACCTCTACAAATACAGTGTTGATGTACTTTGTGTCTCACAATCCTCCACCCTGCCACACACTGATACCTTTCATCTTTATGAAGTGGACATATATTAATGGTAAGCAACAACTCTAGGGTCTTTAATATACTGTACAACTGAATGGCTGGTTCTTTTAAAAAAAGCATCAAAGACAGCCACTAGCCTATTAATCAAGATAATGAGGCAAGCTACATGGAAAAGCCCTTTAATAAGTATGGATTAAAATTGATGATTTTCTTTTAAAAATTAATTAAATACGATTTTTTATTTTAATCAAATGTTTTGGAGAAAAAATCTAAAGATAGTTTTCTATTTTAGAAACATTGTAGTTCAAAGGTTATGTAGCATGAAACAGTTTAGTTATATAGAATGAGGCTGTATATTCATGTAATATTTACATTTTTGGTAAACTAATTCAATTAATCCGAGTTATCCATGCTGAAATAACATGTACTTTTTCAAAGTAAAAATGGTACAAAATAAATGAAATTCAGGAAAATACCTTCATTCCATTGTTGTTCTGCTAATCTATGCACAAACAATGAACACATTATCTTAAATGCTATATTTGAAGTTTGTTTGGAGTGAAATACATCAGGACCAGGCTCTAAGTGTGAGGAGGGATGGGCAAGCAATAAAAATCTTTGTGCACACAGCTTGAATTTTTTTGGGTTTCTTTAAATATAGTTTAACCACTTCAGTTAATAAATATTGATGTTTATTAATACAAAAACAAAAATATGTAAGCTATATAATGTTATTGTTTGAGTTAAAACAATTTAAGTAGTTCTCCAAATACAAGTGATTAACCTATTAAAATCAGTTCTGATATAACTGTTTTACTAATCTGGCAGTTATTATTCTCAATATCAAATCTTCATCTGGTTATAAATATTAAAAATTATATCTGCCAGCAACAATGAGTCTTTAAATTTAAAAATCATGATTTAAATCAAATTTTACTGACTAGTGATTTAAATCAACTTGATTTAAATCAAATACACCCTGCCTTTAATATTAAGGGGAACTGGAAAAGAGATAGAAAAATGGTTTATTTTGGAGAACTCTGAAAATCCCAAGGTCGTAGCCAAGTCAGTTAGAACAGTGGTTCTTAACCTTGGGTAACCCAGGTGTTTTTGGACTGCAATTCCCAGAAGCCCCAACCAGCACAGCTGGTGGAGAAGGCTTCTGGGAATTGCAGTCCAAGAACACCTGGGTTACCCGAGGTTAAGAACCACTGGGTTAGAAGATTCTGGGTAGTATAATAAAAAACAGTACCTTGGTGCATGCTAAAGAACTTCTGCCTAAGTTCAATATATGAGAAATGAAATGCTTGCAAACATCTAAGATTCCTCAGAGACTAGGATGCTGACATGCACTATACCATGTTTTCCCAAAAATAAGACAGTCTTATATTAAATTTTGCTCCAAAAAACACATTAGGGCTTATTTTCAGGGAATGTTTTATTTTTTTCATGTACAACCATCTACATTCATTCACATACAGTCATGTCCTCTTCTACTGGTTGCTGCACAATGGTGGAGGGTGGGGTTTCATTTAACTAGGGCTTATTTGGGGGGTAGGTCTTATATTACGAGAATCCTAAAAAATCATACTAGGGCTTATTTTCAGGTTAGGTCTTATTTCTGGGAAAACAGGGTAGGTCTGATGCTGTCTACAGAAGAGTAAAAGTGAATCGCACCAATTCACAAACTAATTGTTTCAGATACCTGTAATCAGGGCCCATGCCACTATATACCAAGCCTATGTGTTTGGTGATGGGCTCCACTTTGTGTACACTTCGTTCATCATACAGAATGGACTTCTGTTTTTTCTCCGTTGCTAATACCACACCATTTGCAGCTGGATAAAAAAAGAAAACATTTTAATTATTGAAGCTTGCACTTTCCTTTCCCTTCTAATCTTTCAAACGTTCGCTGCTCTTAAAAGAGACAACTAAGATAATTTACTTACTTGCTTATCTTTCATGAATTTACCATACTTGCTTATCTTTCATGAATTTACCATATATATCCTATGTAATATTTGCTATTTGTGTAGGTGAGACTACTTCAGTTCTTCCCTTAGGTGTAACAACATCACAGCTACTTCCCTTCCTAAAGTAACTGAGTTCTATGTAGCCAATGCTCATGCATTGTGGGACTTTCCTCTCCCATAAGCAGGAAACAGTTTACATGTTAAAAAGTTTATGTTATTTTATGGTTTGTGACTGGCATGTACGGAGCTCCATCCACAACATGGCCAAGCTATCTATCTACTTAAGTGCAGAGCCAACAACATATACTTGGATCAGCTCATTTGATCTTCTTGTAGAATGTGTGAGGATGATGGTGATGATAAATAAACTAAGAATAAGCAATGGAACGCAAAGTAAAAAAACAGAACAACAAATATAGGTAAAACTAATTAACAAGACTAGGAAAAATATGTAAATTGCTGCTGCCACCATACATACCCCCGAAACATGACACAGCAAATGCTTTCATGGACTGCAAAGGGCTGCCTACCCCTTCAGATACAACTTTAAGTGATAACTTGAGACCGTTTTCATCATCATATTCTGGCAGATCTGGTATGTCTTGTCTTTTCAGGTTACAAAGTACAGTAGTGGCCATGATCCTATGGATGTCTGTGTCAGGTTTGCATAACTGGTTACCTCCAATTAACTGACAAAGTGCCACAGCATGTATCAGTTAAGAGGCAGATGTGATCACACATTTGAGACACAGCACTGTGTCAATTACTCATAACAAATGACACAACCTTAGATAAACACCAATATGATTCAAGTCCAAATTTAAGCACCATACCTTTAATTCCAACTGAAGGTGCTCCTGCTGCAACAGCTGCCAAAGCATATTCAATCTGAACAAGCTTTCCAGAAGGGCTGAAAAAAAGCATTTAGGTCACTCATGACATAACTTTTTGAAAAAACATTTTCAACTTTGAACAAAGCTTACAAAGCTATTCAATTCTTTCTTTCTGACATAGTTTAGAGAATATAATGATGCACACAAAAATATAGGAGTCAAACTTATTTTTATCAAAAGAACTTCTAAAGAAACAAGCTTCTACATATTTTCTTGAGAGGCTGTTCCAGAGAATTCAGGTGAATTCTCTTTAGAATAAACAAGCATAGGCTTGCCTTGCATATTTCATAATGTCACGAGCTTATGTCCAGAGAATGGAATTAGTAACTGGTATTATCAAAGTGAAACTACAAGCACACTTAAGTATTTTACTTTCACTTTTGTGTTCAAGAGTTTTATACTTTTACTAAATCTGTAATCACAAACACCTTTGGGCTAGATGGGCGGGATAGAAATCCAATACATAAATGAACACAGTGTAACTTGTTTCCAATAATCTACACACTCAGAAGCTGCAATCCTATGGAAACCAATTTAGGATTAACTCTAAATCCTACAAAGTTATTCAAATCTACTTTCAAGGAAACATTAACATATTTTCACAAAATTCTAACATACAAGGGAGTGAAAATTTGCATAGCTGTCAATTTATAAAGCCAAGAACTTAAAAGGTCCATATGAGTGCTTCTTAAAAACTTGTTTATTTATTTTATTAGTTTTACTTATATACCACGTATCTCTCAACAAGGCACCCAAAGCAGCAGCTTACTGTTACCTATTATTAAAGGCTGGGACCTAAAGAAATATCAAGAATGTTAGCCTAACCAAAGGCTGTTGCAAAATGATTAGCAACTTGCTCTACACACCATGGAAGCAACTGACAAGCTAAATCACTAAATCAACCTGAGCAAGCTAAATCACTGGTGAATACTGCCTTACTTTTTATTTAAGAACATAACTGCTCAGTTTGCTTTCTAGAAGGATAAACTGACTTAAGCACGTCATAAACATTAAGAAATTGAGAGATTTCACTAATCCGTGGAATATTGAAAAAAATGCAAATGACTCATTATGCAACTGTACTTCACATAGCAATGCTGATCCATGAAAATAAAGCCAAAATCACTGGAATACTATTCTACTCCTGTATTTTATTAAAATGAGAGGAGAAAAACTTGTTGAAATATGTCATGCAGACATTTTAACAATTAAAAGCAAGACTTGCATAAAGATTAATAATACACCCTCATTGTGAAACATAGTAACGATGAAAGCCTAAGAACTTTATTGAGCAGCTTTCCCAATGAATTTGGAAGGGCTTATTTCCCGAGAGATGTGTAGAGGACTGCAATGTAAGAGTCCAAAAAATCACTGGCGATTTCCTCATGGGCCTCCTCAAACCGGCACATGAAGGAAAAGGAACGGCAGTGACTCCACAAAATATTGACTCTCCTTTGCCAGCGGAGCAGAATTAAGCCCGGCGCTCCTACCAGGCAGCAATCCGTGAAGGTGACCAGAAAAACCTACTGACTCTAGATCTCCTCTTCAAGCGCGTGCCTTCCTCGCAGGCTACTGCTTAGAAGAGCATCTCCTACCTGAATGTAGTGAGAGAGAAGCTGTAGCCCCGCTCCGCCATTTTGACTTGTTCCGCTCACTGCCTCTTTACAGTCGGCTATTGGTTCTGACGCGGCGCAGGCGCAGATCTTACTACCCGCCGGGAGGGAAGGAGAGGCCGGACTTCCGGTACGGCAGAATTGTTCCGCTCTAACCCTTTGGGATGTCATTAGGGAAGCCCTCAGGTGTTTCGCATGCTTAGAGTCTTCCGGTACATCTGAGGGCCATTTGGACTTCCCGTTTTTTTCAAGTACAAAGCCTTGGTACACGCTATTGGCGGGGCTGGTGGGAGTTGTAGGACAAAATCTCCGCAAAGGGTCTGAATATAAGATTCACGCTCTGTCTGCCGCTATGCATGCCGGGGTTGGTAGTTTTCCCTCCACTTGGCGCCCGCGGAAGCCCCGAAGGAAAGACACTCCCGGGTTACCGGGGCTGATGGGAAGTGTAGTTCCGTTTTTCCGGAAACCGGGCGATGAAGAAGTGGTAGCAACCCGGTTTCCCAGCGTTCTTTGTGGCCGATCCTTCCCCCGTGCTTCCAGGCCTTGGTTTTGAGCGGGGGCAGTTAGAAGACCGGAGCCCGTGGAAGGGAAGGCCGGGCATGGCGGTGTTTCTGGTGTTTCCATCCCCCCTGCCTAAGCTTCATGATTTTCTCCGGAGGTTCTGGGGACCACTCCGTAGCCACAGCCCTCGGTGGGGTAGGTGTGTGTTTCTGCTTCGGTGCCTCTCGCTGGCTACGCGTCTCCCTTTAGAGTTTAGATGCCCCCCCCCCGTGCCAGCCAGCCTTCTCTGCTGCTGCCCGGCTGCGTCAGTGCCGCTCTGCTCAAGGAAGGATTTGAAAACGGAGCCAACCCCCCGAACCTGTCCGCGTGAAGGCCGACGTAATTCACTGGCATGCCTCCCTGGTCCGCTCCGGCGAAGCAGCCTCTTTGCATCGCTGAGAGCCTGGCGTTGAACGAAAACTGCGAGGGGGGGGGAAGCTCTGCCAGAGGCTTTGGGATCGAAGAGAGACGTTCAGTGTCTCGTCTCAAGTGGCCTGTAACTTTATTGGAGGGCTCCTGAAGCCGCCGGCCTCCGCCCGTGAGGCGTATTTTGTGGGCTGCCTAACTGCAAATGGCAGCAGCAGCAGTGGAATGGAAGTACTGTATATCCCAATACAGTATTTATATCCCGCCTTTCTTTTAAAAAGGACCCGAGGCAGCTTACTTCATTCAAAAGAAAAAAAATATTGAAAGCTTAAAACAATCCCTTTATACTATGCTTAAAAGAATTAAATATAATAAAATGTAAATTAAAAGGGTGCTAAAGCATATTTGAAAGCAACACGTTTAAAAGCAGCAAAGCGCTAACAATCCCATTTTTAAAAGCCTTCTGGGATAGCCAGTCACTGAGGTAAAGGCGCCTGAAGAGAAAGATAATCACCTGTTGGCAGAAGTGAATGCTTCTCAGTACATATATAAAAAACTGAGCTGTGTATAGTTAATCCCAGATACTATTTTTCATAATGCAACCTCACCCTCTACCTCCCATAAACAGAAGAAGGCTCACACTGAGAGGGACTTTTGCTTAGTACTCTGTTTAATAAAAGTAAACAAACTGTTAATATTATATTAGTCACAATACTGTTTCATGTCTCCTTTAAGCACCCGCTTTGGCTGTAGAAGCTCCAGTTTCTTTGCTTGAGCCTATGGCAGAGAAGACTGAAAGTGATGAAACTCCAAGCTTTTTAGATGGCATATTTTGGATGGCTGCCCCAAAGTCAAGGCGGACCATTGAAGTGAATCGATGCAGACGAAGAAATCCTAACAAACTTGAAAAGTTAAAGGTAACTTATCACATTTCTGTTCGCTTTCTTGACCTATTTGTCCTGAATTTCTTTGCTATGATCCCAAGATGTCTGCAGTTCTGTAAACATTAACAGCAACATTGTAAGACAACTGTAATAAATATCCATGCACATTTTTGTAAGAGTGGTTCAGTTGATTTTAATTTAAGCCAAATTTGTCACTGATCAACCATTCATTTGTATGTTTTCACCATGTGTAGAAATATCAAATAGTTATTTGCTATCAGTTATTTTCATAATTGACTTTTACTTTTATTTGTTTTTAATGGAGGTGGTAGGTAAAAAAAGCCAAGTTTAACACAAACAAGCAATGCCAGTGATCTTAGTTCTTTTACTACTATGTCTAGTGAGTGACTTCATCATTTTCTGACAACTTTTCTACCTGGGTTTTTGGAGGCTAACAGGTTACATTTTTGTGTAATGACCAGTGTACTAATTTTGCCGCTCTATCACGTCTAATTTTGTAATCTGTTTTTGCAATCTTGGGACATTCACAGATGACGTGTGACAGTTTCTTCTTTCTTTTTTTAGCAATATCAGCATTTGCTGTTAGCACTGATTCATTGAATTTTAGCTTTCATCACATTGATTTTGGTGTGCTTGTTCTTATGCATGAAAAAAAATATAAACCTTCGTTTTCTATCTTAATGGTCCCAGTTTTAGCCCATGTTGAATTATAATCATGCTTCCCATCAATATTTCTCAGGTGCTGGGTATGCAGTGGTTTATTTTTGCAACTGTTTAATTTATTTCCAAATTGCTGTGGTTTTTATATTGAACCTTTGCTTCTGTTGCTTTCGAAATATTCTCCATTTTCACAGCCTTAAGTAATTTTTCTGTACTTATATAATAATTTAGGCTTTTTCCAGTACTACCTTCTGTATTTGTAGTAATCTGTGGTCTCCAATCTTTCATGGTAACTATAATCTGTCCACAGCACTTTTTGGATGTAGTGCATGATGGATGTTCATTAGCTTCCATGTTTTCTAATCCAATTCTCCTAATTCATTTTGATTCCAATCTATTAAAGCAGATGTTAATCCAGCTATGTGGCAATGAGTCAAATGCCTTTTTATAGTCTATCCAGACCATGTTAAGGTTTGCTTTTCGTTTTTTGCATTCTTCAGTATAATTTTATCAATAACCAGTTTATCTTTTGTGGCTCCTGAGTTTTTAAAGTTTTCTTTCTGTTCAGTTGTGTATAGGGAGTTTTCAGTTAAGTAATATGTTGATCTTGAAGTGCTCCTATGAGGAGATTGAACATTGTTGGAAGGCATGTAATTGGGCAATAATTACTGGGTACATTTCTCTTTTGATGATTTTTTAATTATCAGAAATATACAGCCCATTGTCATCCAATGTTCAGTTGTAGAATTTTCGAGTAGGTGATTAAATTGCACTGCTATACATTGATGGGGACTTGTTAAATGCTTTAACTAAAATCCATGTAGCTCATTTGGACCAGCTGCACTCCAAATTTGCACAGCCTTTACTTGCCTCTTAATCATTTCAGTTGTTATTACAATATCATCCATTTGTTTTCCTTGAGTTTCTTTACAAATGTCTTTAATCCATGAGGCATCTTTATTATGTCTGGTTGGGCTTTCCCACATTTCTTTTCAAAATTTTAGATTATCACCTTTACATGGGCCTAATTTCTTTTGCTTACATTATTCTTTTGCTTTTTTGTTATTATTCATGATGATGATGATAGTATGGAATCACTCCAATAAAATATTATAATAGAAGTGTGTGCATTAACAGATCAACTTATTTCTCCCTTCTCTCTAAATTTGAAAACCCTTCCTGAGCATTAAATAAATATTTGATGCACTTTAGGTTTTCAAATCTTGAGTTAGGTCTTGGTGGTGCACAGTAACAAAAGATATTTGAAGAAGGTAAATATGGTGAAGAAAAGTCTAAGAACAGCTGGGCTATTGTATCCTAGAAGTTATAGTCCTCTTGCTAAAATGGCAACACCTAGCTAGGCAGGCTGGGGATTTTGGGAATTGTAGATATTCCTGATTTCTGGAGTGAAGGGTGGGGGAAGAGCAGTGTAAAAATAACAGTGGAGAAAGAAGGGAGAACACTAGGATAGGCTTCTAACCCTAATCTAAGTGCTACCAGAGTAGAGAGGGGAAGAGACAATTAAAAAAAAAAGACTTTATGAGATGAAAAGTAGGATGAGGGTGGGATTCATGGGATTTGATTCCAAGCAGAACTGGGTACATTTTCTGGAAATAAATAAAATAATTAAATTAAATGGGGAGTATACGGTTTTACACCTGGCATCAAGGAACTGTGCTATTCAGTTCTACAATTGGTTGTGCTTACTCAGCATGACCAGTTGTGCAGTGCACCAGCAGAAATGCTTCAGGAATTGTACTTCTGTGTTAGCACTCATACACTGTAGTAGGTGGAACATTGAGGGGGTTTGTGTGTAGTTGCTCAGTAGGATTTTGGCAATTCTCTTGCTCATCACTGAGCAGTGATGAAAAAGTTCATAGTACAAAATGCATCCATGGCTTCTGTGTTTCATTTCAGTTTAAAATGAGGTGGTATTACACTTCTGCATTTTAAAACTGTGTTCTTATTTATCTTCAGGGAAACATAGATGTCTGTCCTCAGTGTGGCAGCTTAAAACAGAAGCATATTCTTTGCGGCTATTGTTATGAAAAAGTTAAACAGGAGACTGCTGCCATAAGGAAGGAAATTACGATAATGGAAGGAGGACCTCATAGGAGTCCCACAGTTGAGTCTGTTGTACTGTATGAAGGGGAGAAACCCAGACTTAAAGATGAAGGGAAGCGGATCATAGAAAGAAACCGGAAACGTCCATCTTGGTTCACATTGGACTGAGCAAGTAGCATGGAGGAATTGCTTGTTACAAAATGTTTTTGATAAAACACATTGCAATAAAAGTTAGGCTTCATTGTATTTTTAATATGCAGTATAAGATCATTGCTGTACTTTAGATAGTAAAATAAGATGGTAAGTGAAGAGTTAAATCTAATCACATTACTTTTGGAATATACTTGGATGGCTAATGCAGCTACTGTATGTCAACTGTTAAAGCTGTCTGAGCATGTTGGCATACTTTAGGAGCACATTGTTTCTATATGTGTTAGGGTGGTGTTATTCTGCAGTGAGAATTCTAAGGTCCTTTTTTATTTAATTAAAAATGAATTATACATTTGCCAACAATAATAAAGCATATTCATTTCTATAACAGGTATTTTGTGTTCTGATTCAAACTTAACACAGTTTTTTCCTCTGAGAATATATGATAGCCAGAAGAGCGATAGATTCCGAGCAGTGGCCGGGATCCTACTGTATATTACAGTTCCAAGAAGAAACAAGGCAGAGTGGTAGAAAGATAGAGAAGACTGCTCACACTCCCTCTGGTTTTGGGGCTTTTACTCTCATAATTCAGCCGGGGGGAAGGGGCCTGGACAAATTATGGGACTAGAAGTCCTCAGACTCCAAAAGTCCCATCCCTATTAGCCACAGTACCTTCCACATGTACATAAGCACCCAATAGGATTGTGGCTGTTGAGTGAGAGCCCAACCTGCGTGTGACAGTCCCTTTCTATCTGCTGTTTCCCATGACAATTTGTCCAGTCGTGTCTGACTCTAGGCGAGATTATTTTATTTTGTATATTGCCTGGTTGGATAGCTCAGTGAATTAGGCATCTAACAGAGCCATGGATTGAGAGTTCAATTCCCTACAAATACATCTGTCTCTGGGAAAGCCATGTAATCTTCAGATCCAGTTACCTGTCTTTTTTTCTTCAAGACAACTATTTGTGTATTTTCCGAAAGTTTCCATGGACTTCTGAGTGAGGCTTTTATCTGGAAAAAGAAGCTGAAGCAGTGACCTTAGATTTACATCTGTATCAAAGAAGACTGTCTTTTCTATTCTCGAGGGCTCGTTTGTTATTCAAACAGCATTTATGAAACAGGACATTTTGCCTCAATATCCAATTTCTTCATATGTGCTTAGCATTGTAAACAGGAACCAAGTACTTATGGCCCTTCATCTGTTGTGAAACCATAACATTTTTAAATTATTTAAATTAATTTATTTAAATTTTAAAAAAAATTAAAATTATTGTTGTATGCTAATGTCTTTATGTTTTTTAATTGTTTTGATATTCTGTAAGCCGCCCAGAGTGGTAGAATATACCAGATGTACGGGATATAAATCGAACAAATAAATAAAATAAATAAACTCCCATTGTCCTTCTAAGTATTAACTATGCTGCCTGGGCTTACTGGATCTCCTACAATATTTGGAAGTAGAAGATCCTCATTTTTGCTTTACAGTGATCAGGACTGCTAGGACTAAAGACTTGATAGCTACGAAGCATGTGTAGTCCAGACTACACAGGTGTACATAGAATTGTTGGGAAAACAGAGAAAAGGGCGTAATAACATGTTGAAACTCTCCTTCCAGGTTTTGAAACCAATAGCCTTTTTCTTAAAGGAATAAATAACTTCTTGTTATTCTTTGATTGATTAAAACAATTATGTTCACTAGGGTCCAAATGAAATTGCCTCAGGGATTAAACTTGAATAGAGAGGTTCACCAATTGACCATCCTTGATCTTGGGCTCAATGGCCTTACAGGCCCCTTCCAACTCAATTATTTGGTGGTTCTAAAACAGTTGTCATAGTTTAACTACTTCATCTCAAAGGGGAAAGAACTGAAAATGTGTGTAGAAACTAAACCTTACATATACATTTTTCAATCTGGACTTCTACATCTGTGTGTTCCAGAAACAAAGACTTAGGCTAAACTATATTTTCTCTTAATTGTTCTCTAAACTTGTAAAAGATTTTGACTGTGGCTTATATTGTTGTCTCAGTCTGAAATGTCACCAGAACACTGGAGACTTGCTGCCACCTATTGCTTTAAAAAGTGCATTTTCATTTCAGTTAAGTGGTTCTTTATTAAGACTTTGCCTCATAAAAAGGAAAAAGACATAGAAATTAAGTCACTTGAAAGAATGATATAATTATTCATGCGTTTTACCTTTCAGTTGCTACATTTTTAAAGGTCCTCAAATTTACTTACTCCAACAAAATTAAAACCAGAAAGATGTATATAGCTAGTGCAATGCAAGGGCAAAGTCCATAAACTATGTACAGTAGTCCTTTATTCAAATTTTACCTCAGCTAACTATTTGATGGAAAGCCAGTATTCCATACTGTCTCATATGCAGCAGAGATATTAGCGAATCTTGTGCTGCTGTATCTGAAACAACACTCACAGCACTTTGAAATACCAAAAGTTCTACAAAAGTGATCATCAGTATGTTTGTATACTGTAAAAAAATCAGGCAACACTTTTAGTAGACCACTAAAATCAAACATTCAGTGAAAGCTTTCATGATTTAAAAAACTCACTGAGGGACACCAAGGGTAATGTAGTAAAGCTGTTATCCTTTCCTTAAGTCGTACATGAAAAAAATGAAATATCCCCTGAAAATAACCCCTAATGCGTTTTTGGAGCAAAAATTAATATAACACCCTGTCTTATTTTCGGGAAAACAGGGTAGCTGTTTTATGACCACAGAGGATTGTCTGCGGACAAAACGCTAGCTCTATGGATTGGAAACCGAGATGAATAAAATCCTTTTAGCCATTGTAAAGTGTTTTAAGAAATAAAAATACATTATTTCATTAGGAGAAGAGGATGAAGTGGGGAGGGTGTATTTTGTCTTATTTTAATAATTCAAGAAGTAGGGAACACTTTAAAAAGCTTATTGAACAGGAGTAACTTTGACAACTGGAATGTCACATCACCTCTAACTCAGAACTGACTGAGTTCAACTGCAGGATGATTACATGTCTATTGAACATTCCTGGTAATCTCAGAATTAACTAATGATTTCCAAGTGCAAATTTATTGACATCTATAATGTCTTTGAACCTATTTTCCTAAATATCAGGTCTGTGTTCCATCAGAGACAAAACAAAGCATTTATTGGCTCAATAAGAAATTCATTTGATCCATGTCAAATGAGTCATTAATTGTCTTGGATGTTTATAGTAGTAATTTTGATTTGGTGAACATAGTAACAGAAATAAAGATTGTATTATAGGATATGTATAAGTATTGGTAAGTTGTTATATGTGCATGTACTTAGGAGTGGTTAGTCGGAGTGTGACCTGTATTAATTAAGATAGAAGAGGTTAAAGTAAAATACAGAAGCTTTGTGTAACTTTAAGAATGTGCTTAAGAATTATTCCTAAAACAACTTGTAATCAATAAACATGTTTCTGTTTAAAAGTTCAGTACTAAATTGACCTTAGTCTTTCATAGGAAATATAGGTTGATAAAGAGAGCAATTGGTGGCAGCCTGTTAAAGCATGTGTTAGGATACTCAGGTGAGCTCTTTGTTTGGTGAAACAAGCAGGGGCCACGGGGTAAACGCCACAGTCATCATGACTTCATTGTTATGCACATTTAGCTCTGAAGTAAACTTCATTGAACGAAATAGCATTATTTCTGTGCTATGATAGGAACAGGACTTAAGTTTAGTATGTCTCAGAGGCTGAAATCCTGTTGAGCGTGTAACTTGGCATTATACTCATGATATCTGCTGTCACCCCATAGCTGCCCATCCAATCATCAGAGGTGATTTTTGAGGATGACTCTCACAATGTCTTGTCTCCATGGTGCTGCTGGCTCATTTGGCGATCAATCAAATCAAGAACTGTGCAGCAGATTGCATAGTCATCTTATATAGTCCTTTTTGCCAGGACTGAATGCCCAGCATATTTATGATGCCTTAACAAACAGGATTTCAGCTAATGTTTTTAAATCTTTGGCCTCCGGAATTTGTGCACCTTCAGTTCTCAGAAGCCACAGCCAACATAGCTGATGGTCATTGATTATGGGAGTTGCAGCTCAGCCTGGAAGGTCAACGCTAAACAACACTGGTCTAACATGTTTCAATAGTCTCTAGTTGTGACTAACTTTAGCTCCATTTGGGTCGTTCTTTTTACACCTGAAATGTTTTTAAAATACAGTGGTGCCCCGCATAGCGAGATTAATCCGTTCCGGATTAATTGTCGCTATCCGGAAACATCGTAAAATGAAATGGAAAACCACATAGGAACGCATTAAACTCCATTTAATGCATTCCTATCGGGGGGAAACTCACCGTTGAGCGAAGATTCCCCATCTAGCTGCCATTTTCGCGCCCTCGGTAAGCGAGGGCAGGGCGCGAAAACACTGCGGGCAGCCATTTTAGGCACCCAGCGGCCATTTTGGAACCGCCGATCAGCTGTTTAAAAAAACATTGCAATGCGAAGATCGGTAAGCAAAACGCTTACCGATCATCGCAATGCGATGTTTTGGCACTTAAAACATCGCAATGCGATCGCATTAGCGATCCCAAAAAACGGATCGCTATGCGGATTCATCATTAAACGATGCGCTCGTTATGCGAGGCACCACTGTACCACACAGGATACCACTTCTAGCTCCATTTAGAATGGGTGTCAGTATGAAATGTTAGTATAACAAGCATGAGCAATGTATTAAATAAAAACTTAGGCTGCTGTTAATAATAGGTAGATCTTGCACTCTCCCATCTCTGTAGTAAAAAAGCATCAGAATAGAGTTGTATTAATGAATATTTTGAATTATCTTTGTGAATTTGTCTTGGCAGATGCAATCAAGAATGTGTTCAACATTGAATCCTCATCTAAGTGAACGTAGTGAAAAATGAAAATAGCCATTGTTAACAAACAGCACTTTTTGAAAATGCAAGAGTTCCATATTTTTTCATGTATAAAACAACACTTTCCCCTAAAATCTTAGAGAAAAAATTGAGGGTTGTTTTGTACATGGAAGGAGGCAGAGGTGGAGGCAAAAGAGCAGCGACAGTCGCCAAATCACCTTCTCTTCCTGCCAGGGTTCACTTCCAGCTTACATCGCCACCTTGTCCTCTGCCCGAAGAGAGCCTCCAAGTAGCACTGAAGGAGGTGATCTGCCAGTGGCAGCAGTCAATGGGAAGCAGCAAGAGGCAGCCGAGCATGGCTGCTCCTTTGCCGCCATCTCCTGCTGCTCCTGCCTCCACTGCTGGATTGCCTCCTGCAGGACCACTCGCAGGCTCCCTTCAGGCAGGAGACAAGGAGGCAATGTGATTGGGTGGCGGAGGCAGCAGGAGAAGGAGGTGGAGCTGCCCCTCGCGGCTGCCCATTGACTGCTCCTCCACCTCCAGCAAGGGACAAAATTAGGGGGTCGGCGTGTATATTGAGGGTTGTATACATGGAAAAATACATTAGTTGATGCATTTCATTGGACCATTAAAAATTAAACAAATAGCAAGCTTTCATGAATGAAATTGACTTCCTCAGGCTCTAAGCATGTCCCCTTTCATGGATGATGCAGAAAAAGTGTCCAGAAATTAATATTACCTATATGGGAGAGATGATCAGTTCTTCTTGTTGAGCCTCTACTGTCTCTGCAACAAGGTCTGGAATTTTTATTTCCTGACTCTTGAGACCAAAAGACTGTGAATTACCTTGTAATCTCTACCCACACCCCACCCACACATTGCTTGCTTGAAACAAAGGTTCCTTTAGCTATGGGGAGTGGGGGAAGACAACACAAAGACCCAGAATCTTTTAGCACAGTAGGGTTTATAATTTGGTTCATTCACCAGGTTCATTCACCAGGTAGAATTAACCAGTTGTTCCAAATTAAAAGTCAGATTCATGTTTTTACCTGGTGAGCATAAGTTCATATTCTAGTTACCAGAAGTCAGGGAAACAAAGTTCCATTGCCACATCAACAGCTAAAGCAGAATTTGTAGCATTATCAGAATTGTGCTCAGAAATTGGGTGGTACAAACAATTACTCACAGATTTAAGAATTATAGTGGATCAGGCCATAACTGTGTATGAAGATAACACTACGTGCATTCAGATGGATGAAAAGATGAGAAGCAGGAGTAAGCACATTGATATAAAGTATCATAATGTCAGAGAAGCAATAAAAGAAAATTTAATTGAGTTACAATATTGCGAGACAGAGAAAAATGTAGCTGACATTTTGACAAAACCTCTGAACATACAAAAACACAAGGAAATGATTGAAGAATTGGGTATATGTTCTGCTGAGGCGTAAATTAGGAGGGGTGTCGAGGATAAAGCCTGAACAGAACAAAGTGTGTGTTTAAAGGTACCCAGCTCCCACGCTGGGTACCTTTAAAAGTCAACTAAAAACATGGATGTATATTCAGGCCTCCTGTCAACACTTGACTTTCTTTTATTCTCTCTTTATTTACTACTTACTCTATTTTTGTATTGTAATTTGTTGCTGGTTGTCTTATGTAATATTTTTGTATTATTTTATTGTATTTTTTGTTACACTGGAAGCCACCTAGAGTGGTTGTATAGACTAGATGGGTGGGATATAAATCAAATCAAATCAAATCAAAAAATGAATGAATGAAGGAATGAATGAATGAATGAATGAATGAATGAATGAATGAATGAATGAATGAGCAGCCATATTGTACAGGTGTGTAAGAATGCTGAGTCATGCTGACTCATGATGTAACATCTAATGTGATTGGTCACTTGCAGATATGTATATGTGTATATATGTGAAACTATACAGATGTATTCCTGATTTGTGATGAATGCTATCCTATTATGCTGCCAGACTGAACTGCTGTAAATATCCTGTAAATACACGTTGGTGTTGGGAGAAGCTGCCTGTGTATGCGTGAGTTATTCGGACTACCTGGACTGATCAATACTCTGCTGATTCTGCTGAATTTCCGCTGATTTTGTGCTAACACTAACACCATACTATAACCCTGTACCCATTTTCCTGGGAATACATGCCACTTTCTTCTGGGAGGAATGCACGGGATTGTGGTGTCAAGCCATTTTGTTAACTAGTGAGAGAAACTGAAAAGCAGGTTAATAATGGTGGGGGAGAGTATGTTGTCTTGCTGTGGGCAATGCACACAACATCCAAATTGACAATCGCTAACAAGAAGAACATGATTTGCTTTTGAGAAGGAACCAATCACTAACAGAAAGTAGAATTCTGTTGTAGACTATCTCTTCAAAACCTACAAAAATGGAAAATGATGTAAATTTAACAGGAGTGGGAATGTGTAATTTTCTGTATGTTGTTGGACAGCAATTCACATTAACTCTGGCTTGTATTGCTAATGGTAAGGATGGTGGAAGCTGTAGTCCGACAACATCTGGACTCCAGAGAGCCACATCCTCATCATCCCTGCTTTAAAAATTGAGTCAGCATGCTTTAGCTAGTGTAGGTGATCATGGAACAAAGATAAGTTAATTAGCTTTAGAGAGAGAGATAGAACCAAGAAGTTGACACGTAGATACAGTGGGGTCTCGACTTACAAACTTAATCCGTATTGGAAGGCAGTTTGTAAGTCGAAAAGTTTGTAAGTCGAATCAGCATTTCCCATAGGAATGCACTGAAAACCAATTAATCTGTTCTGGCTGTTTTTGGTTCTTAGGTTGAGGGGCATTTCCCATAGGAACTAAGGCAAAGCCGGTTAATCCGTTCCTACCACTAGGGGCAGAATTTCTTTCTTTCTTTCCTTTTAACCTAAGATGACTTAGGTTAAAAAAAAAGGAAAGAAATGAGGGAGAGAAGGAGGGAACAGACACCTTTTCGACAGAACACCCTGAAAAGCACATTTTCAGCCAAGACACGTACCTTCTGGAAAAAACCAAGCACCTTTCAGACAACAGATCACCTTGAAAAGCACCTTTTAAATCAAGACAAGCCAATACAAGCACCTTTTGGGAAAAGGGGGGGCAGCAAAGGAGGGAGGGAACACCTTTTAAAAATCCAAAAATCAAAAATTAAAAAAGCACCAAAAAATAAAAATACAGTCCGTACCGCACTGTACCAGGCAATACCAGCAGTACCAGGCAGTACCAGGCAGTCTGAAGACTGTCTCCAAATCCACTCTCAAAACACTGGGAAGAGCGAGGAAGCAGATAAGCACCCTCTTCACTGGCCAACGGTTAACTGAAAGTTCAAACTTCATGCTTTCCTCACCTCAAACATGTTTTTTTGGTTTGTAACTCGAATCTAAGTGTGCAAGTCGAGTCAATATTTTTCTATCAGAGTGGTTTGTAAGTCGAAATGTTTGTAACTCGAGCCGTTTGTAAGTCGAGGGTTGACTGTATCTGCCAGTGGAGTCCCAGGGCGACACCCTGAGAACTCCCTTTATTAACTAGCAAGCTTACACAGAATGTTGAAAGAATTCAGATAGGATACTGGTTACCTAATCACTACGAGGATTGGCGAGAGAATGAACTTTTGATCTAACTCTAAGGGACGAAGCAGAATGAGGGAGTTACCCTGCCGGCTGGCAGCTGTCGCTTTTCAGCCAGGAGAGTTTGCTCTTCACTGAAATGGAATGCAGCTAATGACCTTGAGCAGAGTTTTCCCACAAGCTAGCAGATTTTTGAGTGCTATCCTTCAGTCATTTGTGTGTGTTAATTCTTGCCCAAGTTTCTGTATGACAGAACTCAAGGTAGCGTGTATTTACTGCCGCAAACATAAAGTCCATCTGTCAACTGTAGCCTGTATCTGCCCTGTTTGAAGCTCATGACTCCTTGACAGGTGGGGAATTGGGTACAGACTAAGTAAATTCCATCTTAACATCATATTACAGTATTTCAAATCTTATATCAGGTATAAAAATCTCAGTCAAGGCTACATTGAGCAGTATTACCTGATACATGTTAATGTATCAGTTTCTAGCAAGCTGTGGCTCACATTGTCAAGCCCACTCCTAGATGGCTGAATTTGGTGTCCTTCTTTGTGCTGTGCATTTTCTTGTTGTTAACTCAATAAAGGTGCTGCCCTAATTTGGAGTCTGGACTTTAAGTCTTGTTTATTGGTCAACACGGCTGTCTCTATATTCTGCATATCCTAAAGGAAAACATTACCTAAGGAAAATTCCTTCTCTTCCTAGGCCATTCAGGATGGGAATATAAAGATTTTGAGATCTGTTTTTGTCTCTTTCTTTTCTCTATCCACCCCCCTCCTTGGCTACCTTTTGTAATACAGTGGCTAACAAAAGACTCTTGTGAACCAGAGAGTTTGCACATAATTTTATGCTCACCCCAATTTTTTCCTAACAAAGTTAACATCCCAATATGGATTGTGGACTTTGTTTATAGACCAGACATACCTGCCTCTGGATTCTGTATTGAAATAAATTAATTCTAGCTTTATTCAGAGAATAAAGTTGGAAATCAGAAAGATCTGGGAATAGAACTGTTATTTCTTTTCAAGTTCCTCCTCATTAAAGATACAGTATGAACTCTATTTTCAGATTACTCACTTATATATTTCCTGTGCTGACTTCACAAATGCTAGGATTTGTGCACCTGTCAAATGTGCTGTATCACTGTTCATCAGCAAATGATCTCAACTGGTTGGTTTTCACTGCCAGTAATCTAATTTGGACCACTTTATTGATGACTTAATAGCTTTGATTGTAATTACACTGACTTTCCAGTAGCCAGCAGAGCTTTCTGTCCATTTGTTCATCACCATTTGCTCAGTCAAAATCCTGGTCAGTCTTCAGGAGTGTCAAGTGTATACTGCTACAGGCAGGACAAAAAAGATGGACCCATTGTTCTGGTGTACAAATGCTAACATTTATTATGTATCCTGAAGGAGATAAAAAGACACCTTGCACAAATAGATGGAGCAGATCTTCAGATTCACTTCTGCTATTTTATGGTTTTGCATATGCAAAAGTAATCAGCAAAGTAATACAGGGCACATTGTTTATTTCACATTTGTTTATTTTGAGCCACTTTGGGTCCCTTGTTGGGAGAAATGCTGCATATAAATAAAATAAAACTAATAATAATATTTTAGTGATTCCTTTGCTCCCAAAGCAGCTTATGGAGCACAAGCGTTATAACTATTACTAGAAAACATCCCATATTAAAAACACACTAAAATTCTATAGCAGAAGAGCAATATTAGTACAATAAAATAATGAAGTATCTGCCTAAACCAGTAATTGAACACATGTTGCAAACAATAATATCTAAAAACCACACAAACCCAAAGCACTCTATACCTAAATTAAAGGAATACAGGTCAGTGTTAACACACCCTGTACACTTTGTTATGTACTTGAGCCATTACATTATCTGGGGAGTTCCAGATTGCCAGGAAAGAAATGCCCATGAAATGGGGGGGGGGGGGAGGGGGAGAGAGAGAAATAGTTGTTACTTGTATCAGCACAAAAAAAAACATGTAAAGAAGTAGGGGGCAGGGAAACAACAGTAGGAGGTAGAAAAGCATCATGGATTGAGGAGGTTCGTAGAGGAGGAGGCTGTCAGCAGGGACTTGTTAACTGCACAACCACATTGAAAAGGAAGGGGGAAACAGCATACAGTGAGTCCCTAAATGTGTGACCTATTCACTGAAAGACCATACGGTAATAATTATTCCACAATCACACAACCACCCAGTTCTATTAGTATAGTAGTATTAGTAAAGCTCATTAACTAAGCCAAGTGGGAGAATGAAGAAACTGAAATATAGTCTAGAATATCAAAAGGTGATCTACAGTGATGCAAGACTTTGTTTTGCCCTATAGCTCTGAGATATGGCTGTCAGAGTGGCTACAAGAAAATACTGTATATATACTGCAGTCTGAGCTCTCTCTAGTGCTTCAATGGTTGGAATGTTCAAGCAAGATCTTGGAATGTTTCTGCCACGTGGCTTCTCCTTTGGCACTAACAGCTCAATCTATTGTATTACTTTTTATATCCCCTTTCCTCAATTCAAACTGCTGACCACCTTTTTATCCCTATGAATGCCAAATGGGATTCAAAGGATCGCTGTGCTATTTCTCCATCTTGCAAGTGAACAGTGGCTCTTTGCTCTGCCTCATAGTCCTACCAAAATTACACAAGCACGCCAATTAGGTCTGTTTTTGCACATTTGCTCAAAGAAATTGAAGATACCTAATTTCAAAGAATCTAAGACGCTGTTTTAAACCAGGTCAGACTATTAATCCGTTTAGTCCAGCATTGCCTACTCTGATTAGCAGCAGCGTTTCCCTTCAGAAGGGAAGCAAGGAGATCCTTCTCATCAACTACTACCTGGTCCAGTAAATCAGGGGTGAGGAACCTGTGCTCCGGCAGCTCCCAGCAGCCCTAACTATCCTAACCAATGGGAAGGCAGGTGGGCTTTGTCATTCAGCAGCATACAGTATAGAAGTTCCTGTTTCTGCTACACCAAAAGATGTTAAGCATTAGACCTAGGATATTGTGTATTCCACTGTTTGAGAACTATCTGTAGCTAGCAAAACTGTGTGCTATATGTATACAACTGCTCAGTACTGCTCTCAGAACATGGTGCAGAAGCATTGGGTACAGACATTTGATGGCCAATCGTACAGAATTATGAAACTCACTATCAGGAACATATGGAGACTCCCCATTGTATGGTATAACATTGCTCCATGGTAAACATGTAAGCTCAAGCTTAGAAGGGCATCTCTGTATATAGAGGAACCATGTAGTATTGCCATGATTAATCATAGCTCCTCGGCACATATCCCCAAATGTTTGGGGAACTTTTTAGTGTACAAGAATAACAATGTACCCACAATTCCGAAGCCCTTTAACTGTTTTAACTGTTCCATGATGTGTATGCATCTCTCTCTCTCTCTGTCTCTGTCTCTGTATCTTTCTCTCTCTCTGTATCTTTCTCTCTCTCTGTCTCTCTCTCTCTTTGTGTGTGTGTGTGTTGCGATTATTAAGGGATGATCAATAAGCATTCTGATTTGCTCATGGCATTCTATCACTTTTATCACAGATTTCAAAGCAGAGACCTGGCACTGGAGTCAGATTTTCCAGAGCAAAGCTCTTGGAGTAATTGACTGAGCCTCAAAGGAGTTACTGTATACATTTTAAATAGGCAAGATGGACAAAGGCTGGGGGAAGAGAGCAAAGAGCATGCATTTATTAATCTACAGCTCAAATAACTGGTATGATGAGCCATGCCTAACCAATTTTCTTTTCTACTTGGTCCTCACAGCAATTCCAACAAAGTACGTGGTGGCGCTGTAGGTTAAACCGCAGAAGCCTGTGCTGCAGGGTCAGAAGACCAGCAGTCATAAGATCAAATCCACACAACAGAGTGAGCTCCCGTCGCTTTATCCCAGCTCCTCGCCAACCTAGCAGTTTGAAAGCATGTAAATGCGAGTAGATAAATAGGTATCACCTCGGTGGGAAGGTAAACAGTGTTCCATGTATAGCCATGCTGGCCACGTGACCACGGAAACTGTCTTCATACAAACGCTGGCTCTACGGCTTGGAAACAGGGATGAGCACCGCCCCCTAGAGTCAAACACGACTGATTAAAATGTCAAGGGGAACCTTTACCTTTACCTTACTGGTATTTCAGAGGTTGCCAGTGTGGTAACTGAGAACCAGTTCTGTAAGTGGTCTTTGCATAGGTACCAATCCTGAATATTTTCCATGTCAACACTAGCACCTGTGAGGAAGTTTATAGCACTAGAGGAGTTTCTCCAAGTGATTGAGAGTGGCCAGGTGGTAAAGCAAGGTAGCTTTGGACTCCAAAGTCCAAAAAAGTAGCTTTTCACAACACTGGTTGTTGGAATTCTCAGTAGGCTTCCTGATGGCCTATATCATGAAATAAATTCATGTTCTCTTCCTATGAAATCTAGCAGCTGCTAGGTTTATCTTAAGGTATCTGCAGGGACACATAGGTCCCTGGAGAGAGCCCAGCAGAGTATCTCGTTTTTTAAAAAAGGATCAAACACTGGTAGAGGAGGGGATTCAGAGCTCATTTTCTTTTAGCTTTTGCACACCATCCTATCATCATCTCTCCATACAGAAACAGCCTTTGTCACCTTGATGAATGATGGACATCAGGAAATAGAGAAGGGGAGTGTGTCCCTGTTGATTCTGTGGATCTCTAAGTGGTTTTCACTAAAGGCGACCATGGTACTGTACTGAACTGTCTCTCTGAGATGTGACTGGGAGGTATTGTTTGCAGTGGCTCCTTCCCTTCAGAAGTACACTGATGGCACCCAACTCTATCTCCCTTTTCTTCTAACTACAAGAAGGCCACTCCTATTCTAAATCAATGTTTGGTGTTAGTGATAGGCTGGATGAGGATAAACAGATCGAGACAATCCAAACAAGGCAAAGGTGGTTGTGGTCAATCGAAAGGCAGCTTGGAGAATAAGGATTCAGAGTGTGCTGGGTGAAGTTACACTCCCCCTAAAGACAAGGCTTGCAGTTTGGGAGTATTCCTTGACTCATCTTTGAGCCTAGAAACCTAGGCCTTGGTGGTGGCCAGGGGAGCATTTGCACAGTTGAAGAGCCAGCTGTTCCCATTCCTCAAGATATCCATTCCTCAAGATATCGCTACATTGAACTTATGCCTTAGTTGCATCCTGTTTAGATTACCATAACACACTCTATGTAGGGCTGTCTTTAGACATGGTTCAGAAGCTTCAGCTAGTGCAAAATGCTTCAGCAATATTGTTGACTCCAGCTGGCCACAGGTATCATGTAACTCTCTTCTTATAGCAGCTTCATTGGCTACTGCTCCATTTATGGGTCCAATTCAAGGTGTTGGTTATGACCTATAAAGCCTGGGTCCAGGGCTGTCTAACAAACTGTATCTTTCCATTTAACCATCCCTGCTCTTAAGATCATTCAGGAAGGCATTCCTCTTGGTCTCATCACCTTTGCCAGTACATTTCACAGGGACCTGAGAGTAGGCGTTTTTGGTGGTTACCCCCAGGGTTATGGAATGCTCTCCCCTGTAAGGCTATGTTGGTTCCCTCTCTCCTCTCTTTTTGGCAACAATTGAAAACATTTTTGTTCCACTTATCATAGGTAGTTGCCCTACTTAACTGGCAGTATGTGTATCCTTGTTAGCTTGTTTTTAAATGCTTTTATATTTTGTAATGCTTTTATAGAATGATTTAATATTTCCATCTTAAATAATTTTAAATGCTTCTTGTAAGTTGTTTTAATTTCTTTCTCTTTTAATGATCTGTGAGTTACCCTGAATCCAGTTGCCAAGAGAAAGTTGGCATAGAACTAAATAATAAAATGGAGGAACATCCTCCCTAAAGGAGGACAAATGGACACCCTAACACACACTTACCCCCTTCCCTCCCTCCCCAGGAGGTTTCATGCCTCCTATCTAAGGTTGTCTCTTTCCAGAATAAACTATTTTTCACAACTCTGTCTCCAAGGCAGGTCTCGGAAACAAGATTTGCCTTGGATCTGTATGAGGGTTAGCTTCATCTCCAGTGATGAGATGGGCAAACAGTGTGTGCACATGCACATAAACAGCAAGCGGCCAAAGCATCTGCTGCTTCTCTTCATCTCCTTTTAACCTTTTCCTTGGACATGGGGTGTTCCTAAGTATTGTCTTTTTCTTTCTCCTACTCCACTGAAGGAAGCAGAAGTATTAGGAAGGAAAAGATGTGCAGTGCTCTAATGCCTGCTTCTACCTGCTGTCAGCTGAGCTTCCATGTGAAACAGGCACTGCACTCCCCCTTTGCTTCAAGCTCATGACCTCTGCACAGTTTCTAACCTGACTCTTGTTTCTGCCCCAGTCACTCTCCTGCAATGTTGCACCCTCTCAGACACCTTTTCCTAACTCTGCCTGTGAGGACCTTTGTGCCACTCCTTTGGGTTGCCCTACAGTATCTAAGAAATAAATAAAATGTTTTAATTCAGAGAAATTTGCAAATCTTTTAAATAAAGTCCCATTAAAGCATCTACATCCCTTTCCAATGTGCCATGCAGAAAGATGGCCCAGTCTTGGGTTCCTTGGAAGACAAAAGATGGGATATAAGTATAATAAAAGACAGAATGTAATCATCATCATCATCATCGTATGACTGGTTGGGTTGAGACTGAGTTGATACTTATTACATGGAGTATATGTTGGTTTTGTGCATGTACTCTTGAGGCTTTGGGTTGTTCTATGCCATAGAATAGAGATTCCCAGCAGGCTAAAGCTATGAACCAGAGTCATTATGCTGAACCTTTTCATCCAGCCTATGTAAACATATGCTTTTTTAGGCAGTGTGGTGCTTCTATTTAACTCCCTTTCATTCCGCAGCTATAAGACCAATACAATAGACAAAAATTAAGGCTTTCCCCAACATGGAAGTAAAATGATGGGGAAAATCTTTCCCTGTTGAACCTTTGCCTGTTGTGAAGTTCTTAAATGCCCAGAGCCTCTGTCAGAAAAATAATTTTCACCCCTAGCCTGCCACACAAGTACTTTAATCTCACAGCTAAAGCATCAGACAGGACAAAGGATACTCCCTTCCTTTGAGCTCCCCAACAAATTAATCACAGTTGACCTATGTGTCAAATAATCATCTTGTGAGCTTCCCCTGAAGCCCTGAGCCAGCTTTGTACTTTGTGATTTAATGATGGCGGACAGCAATCCTTTGCAGTTAGCCGGCCTTCAAAATGCATGGTCACAGGTTTACCTCAGAAATGCAGTGGTCTGAACTTAATTGTGCAAGAAAATAGCAATGGGGAAAATTCAGTGATCATTACTCTCAAATAAATCAACCCTAGGTCCAGCAAATCTTATTAATAGGGACACCCCATCAGGTATTTTTTTGGTTTGTGGGTGTGGATTATATTTACACAGTGTATCTACTTAATGAGTGTGTTGCAGCTTCCTACAGAGCTGTAAGAGAACATTCTGTCATTGTTGAGTAGATTCTTTAAAAAGAGGGGAGCTTTGGACTAAAAGAAGGCTTTAATGCATTATTTATTATGCTCTCACTAATATGGCTTTATGTCTTATTTTAGCTATAGACAAAAACCTGTGGCAGTGAGGATTACCATAAAACAGCTATGTGAGAATAGAAGCAGGAAAATGCTAGATTTCTGTAAGCATTTTGTTGATCTATTTTGAGATCCATAGAGCTTTTAAGCGCTTTTAAATGGACTTGCCAGTTAATGATGGAACTGTCCCCAAATTTATTTAAATAAACATATAATAATAAGCAGCACTGATGTGTAGGTTGCTTTTGCTTTGTTTCTTTTTAATGTATCAGGATACAAAGTTTTGTAATTACTTTAACTGTAATTTCTTGCTTTTTTTGTTCCAGACAGGAAAGTTGTGGACCTATTTTAAAAATCTGCAAACATTGCTCTACTCCTTCTAAACGTCATTAACCTAACTTATGAGCAGGTTAATTCTTTGGACTACAACTCCAAGTAATGTTTTAATACATCAACTCAGAGCAGAGGGGAGAGGAGGATGTAGATTTGGGAGGCCAGCCAGGTGACAAAAATGCTCCAAATAGCTTCCGTGGCTGCAGTGATTTCCACCAGAGTTTCCATCTTGCAGTACCTTACCTTATAGTACACAAGACCTGTGGGGAGATTTTACAGGCCCTACAGTGTTAATGGGACTGTTTATTTCCAACTGGTAGGCTCACAAGTCACAATGTTGGTGCTCCACTTGTTCCAAATGTATAATATCCCAAGGCAGTCTACCGGCTCTCTTTCACCAGTCCCCATCCTTAGCTCCTGGCTTTTTGCTGTGCTAATATTGCACAAGCACAACACACGCAAAATAACTACATTGAGTTAGTGAGCACTGGCTCCAACTGGTGAGGGATGTCCATAATTCAAAGCCACATTAGAGACATAGAGAAAATGAAACATTCTCCTCCTCCAACGTCACTTGTCCTGAGAACCAGGGAAGGACAGCAGTTCCTTGATGCATAAGGTGATACCCTGAGGCCTGGGAGTCTACCTTATTACTGTTTAGCTTCATGGTCAAACTGGGCATACATTTTAAATTTTTGACAACAGCAACAGTTGAAAGCATGCAACTCATTCATTCCTCTAAACAAAGTGTGTCTGTCATAACACAATCATAACATTTTACAATATTGTAGCAGAGTTTTGCTACCCACATGGCTTTCTAAGTTTAGATCTTGAGTTCAGCATCCACTTTTTCAAGGTTTCCTAACATTTTCTCTCTAAATCTATCTAGACTATTATTTCAGCTGAAGATCACATTCTGAGAATCTTGCCGGCGCCCAGGGGTTGCTGAACTGCAATTCCCATTATCCGTCAACACTGGCATGCTAACTAGAGCAGATGAGAAACATAGTCCAGCAACATCTGGAGTTCCTTGCTCCTGTTCTAGAGCAAGCAAACAAACAAACATACACCTGCTGGATATTTTACAGTCCAACTTCTCTCGTAAGTATTTATCTTCACATATATAGCCTATCCTAGTGAAATCAAGCACAGCCACTGCAAACTAAGGGAACCACAAGACCTGAAGCAGAGCTTGAGCCTTCTTGTGTATTTAACTGTGATGCTTCAGAGCCCTCTGCAGCTTTCACAGAAATTAAGGCAACTTCTGGGAACAGGATGGTCTGTGTTTTACAACCCAGATCTGTTTCTACAGATTTGAAGTATGATCTGTTTCTCTTCCACCACATGTCTACAAATAGAAATAAAGAGAACAGAAGCCTCTGGACAGCCCTTCTTCAGTTCACAATGGGGCTTGTTTATGTGTCTCTAATCAGATTTCAGTAACCTTCTTCAGAGATGCTAACATCACACATCACACATCACACACACACACACACACACACACACACACACACACACACACACACACACACACACACACACACACACACACACACACACAGGTTTAGTAAGGGAAAATCAAAAGAACTCAATTATGGAGCAGCTTTCATGAAAAATTTACTTTGAGTGAGAGAAAGAATGGAAAGAGGGAGCTGGAAGGAAAGGAAGATTACACATTGTCAGCAGTCTTTATTGTCCAATTTTGGGTGTGAGAAAGAGTGAAAAGAATGATTAAATAAGTTCCTGTTCAACTATTGACTTGAATCAGAAGTGGTGGCAAGGAATTTGCTCACACAACATATGAAATTCCTGCCAAATAATATGCTTTTAAAAACAGCATTTTTAACAAGCACATCTGCTGGGAACTTGTGTCAGGGATCTGTTCTTTTTAGTCCTAGGTAGTGCTTATTATCGGACACAACTGGACTAAATGTCAATGGGAACTTTTACCTTTTTACCTAGTGCTTATTAATGAACTTTAGGTGCTTTTATAAAGAACAATGAGGATACAATACATTTCTGAATGTAAGGTCTACCAGTGACTATTGATAGTTGCCTGGGGGAAAAAGCCATTCATAGTCTTCCATTGACCTTTGGTGGAATAGTAGGGAAAAGGCTGAGGTGGACTCTAGCTACAGATCAGTGCCCACCCAATCACAATATCCATCAGTTAGAAAATCAGTTGGAAAATAGCCTTAGGGAAGAATAGAATATTTTAAGAGAGATTACAATTACACATCAGACCATATAAACTGTAAATAGAATCCTGCATTTAGTTTAAAGAAGCTGAATTAACAGAAAATATATCTGTATTGTGGGATTTACCAGTCTGACTTGATAAATGGAGGGACAAGTGTAAGAGGGAGATTTGTCTCCTTGGAGATAGTGGGAGAGAATCTATATATTTATAGAGATCATATTAAAATCCCAATCACTGAAACAAATCATTTCTGGAGACAGAAGCATTCAATGATTAAATAAATTATGGGGCACTAACATCTTGAAGTATATGACTCCTTAATATCAATTGGCAGGGCTATGTGCTCGAAAGGTATCCTTAATGTATCAGCTACTGAATAAGTAATACATTTTCTGATACAAATCCACAGCCCTTTGCAATTCAAATATTATTTTCATGCAGAATAGTTAATGTATTGAAATGATCTGCAATCACATCTTTGCCCTCCCTCCCTTTCTCTCACAATAATCATCATAGGCATCCTTCAGTCTCGAGAGACTATGGTAATATGCTCTGTATGGAGGACTTTGATGCTGTATGTGAAGCTGGATTGTCCTCTCCAGAGCACGAAGCCTGGGTAAAATAATATGGAGGATAGGCTGTTACCCAAGCAGCTTATCCCCCCTCTCCACGTCACTGAAATAGTCCAATGGAAAGGCAAGAGCCAATTCAACTGGTTCCAGCGATGTCGCAGGAGTTGCCAAAACAACACAAACTGCCTCTGGGACTGCAGTTCCGGATTTTGCCTGGAGGTTAACTCCTGGAGCCTTTTCCATCAGTGGAAGGTTTAGAAGGCAGTGGTACAAGGCAGGTACAAGGCAGTGGAGGTTTAGAATCGGAGTTTTCCTTTTCCTAGATGGGCTGCCTTCCCAGGCTATTGAACTCCACCTACCCGGGTGATAGCAGTAATCTAAAATAAAATAACCCCCTGCATTTAAGATCATTTTAGAAGTATTTCTTCAGGTTTTGTGTACTATTTCTGAACCATTCCTTTAAAAACATGATAAATTCTCAAAGAAAAGCAAAGGAATAATTTTTCAGGAATAATTATGGCACCAAGTGACACCAACTAGCACATCTGAACAAATGCTCCATTTGGATGAACCCAGTTTTCGTTAATTTGTTTCCCAACTCACTGGCTCTGTTAGTTATTTTGTTTTTGTTTTGTGCTGCTAAAGAAGCTGTATTTCTTGTTTAATTTATAGTTAATATTTTATTTTATAGTATGTGTGCACACACTGATGCATAAATGTGCTATTTCAAAATCCCTTTCTGGGAGAAAACTTGACTTGTTTAAAATATTTTATTATTTATTTTTATTTATTTTTTACGACATTGCATTCTACATCCTAGGCTGTCAGGTGGAGTACAACAATAAAACAATATAAAACCATGCATTATTTTAAAAACATTTAAAACCACTTAAAAATATTAAAAACTACATAAAATGTTAAGATCAACAACAATAAGGAAGCCCCTACAGCCTATTAAGACTATGATCCTTACTCCACGAAGGCCTTGATAATTGACCATATTTTAACCTGGCACACAAATGAGAACAGTGCTGGTGTGAGTCGAGCCTCTACCATAAATGAGGTGCTAGAGCCCCATATCTTCACACAGGCCAGAGGTTGTCAACTCCAGGTCCATGGCCCGGTGCCGGTCCGTGGCCTGAGCTGGACTGGGCCACAAAGACAGACCTCCCGCCTCCCGCACACACTCCCCTCCTCACAGCTGCTTTGCACACATGTGCACGTGCCAGCGCTGGTGTGAGTGCTCCCCCACCCCCTCATGCCTGCGTCCAAGTTCTCACGTGAAGGGATGGGTAGGCGCACAGGTGGTCGTGCAGGCACCCCTGCGCATGTGCAAAGGGGCAGGGGAGCGCTCATGCTGGCACACGGGTGCTCCCCCACCGCCCCACGCATTCGCCTGAGTGCCTGCGCACCTGCGTGAAGTGGTGGGTGGGCATGCAGGCAGGTGCTCCCACACTGCTTCGCACATGTGCCCAAGAGCACACGCGTACTCATACGCACCTGCAGGGGGGCCCACCTTCCTCGGAGGCTCAGCCAGTCCGCGGTCTCGAAAAGGTTGGGGATGTATCTCTCCACAGTGAATAGTTCTATAAACTTTTGATGTGCCCATCTAAAACAAAAACACCGATCCAAATCCTTGCTCATTTGGATTGCTCCTGTGTGCTTTTTTCTATGCATTTTTTAAATGGAATAACTAGATACACTGTAATGCATTTGCTTTATAGTTGGCTCCACAGTATTGTGCTATCTGTATGAGGGAATGTAGTCTCATTGAGATTCCTGTAGAAATTTGCAAGGTAGTATCACTAACTTAAACTCATGAGTAAAATGGAGCTGGATCATATTTATGTCATCAAATCCTGAAGGATAAATTGTTAGGCCAAATCTGTTCTCTGCAAATGTAAACAGTCTATTGATGCAATTTTGGTACTATATTATCATCCATGAACAAAAACAATTCTATGTATTTCACCCCCACCCATTCATGTATATAGCTGATCTGTCAAAAATAAAGGTGAGAAAAATGTTTCTTGCCCAAGCAAACAAAAATAAAATAAAATTAGTGAAAATGCACTGAATTACGGTAGACACCAGTTTTGTTCTGCTCATAGTACTGGCAGAAATCCTTCATTCTATTAGTATGCAGACATTAATTTACAAACAGATCTGAGGGAAGAACATAAAAAGCACAAGTAAAAGCAAGACAAATTTTCACACTGAATGAGGTGACAAGGTTCTTTGATGATATGTACCAGCCACTGTGACAGTGTTATTTGGAGATTAGTATGGGATCTTCTAAGCTTCAAATCCAGAGAACTGATGTGGTCAAATGGTTAAAGTTTGGGTTAGTGACTGGACTGATACCTGGGAGATTCAGATTCAAACCTTCATCAAACCATAAACCTGAGCCGGTACATTTTTCTTTCGTTTCTTTCCCTCTCTCCTACATTTTTCCCTCCCCCTTCCTCCCTTTGAAAGCCTCGTCATATTCTTTTCAAATGCCATGGATACCAGTGGTGTAGCTGCACTGTTCACCAATTCTCACCACACTACCATACCATCTTTTTTTTCTGATTGTATATGACTCTGACAGATTCCACTTATTTGTAGTGGTATATATATTGTGGCAGTTTAAATGCCATAAATGTTCAAGGAAGCACACTACATCTAACTTGATGAAGGTACTAAGACTTAGAAATCCCTATCCTCTTCATAGAAATACAATTCACACCCAACTCTATATACATGTACTCAGGTAAGTCCCACTGAGCTCAATGGAACTTGTTTCCAGGTGAGCGTGCATAGGGGCCATTTTACTTTACCAAGTGGCAGCTGGTGCCCATTTTATTTATTTCATATGGCATAGCAGAATATAGCATTATTGCACAAGACTTCAAAAAGACAATATAAAATGTAAAACATTAAAAGAATAAATTCTGCAATATTGTATTTTAAAACACACAATATGAATAGTGAATCATTGGTGAAATAAATTATGTATGAGCAGTTGCTAGAGTGACAAAGCTTAAGGTTGGGTAGCTACTGTACGTCATTTAACCATCGAACAGTAGTGCCCTCAGGATGATGTATTTCTTGCAGGGAGCCAGGGAACCTTCTAAGGGGGCATTCCACTGAAGTGTGATATAAGTTTGCGGGGTGTACCCATAGTCACAATTAGAATTGTTGGCCAGCCCCCATTTATGTTACCAATATATTTCCAATATTGGCACCTGCTAGTTTGAATCCAGTTAAGCACCGTCCAGTTTTTCCTTTAGAGATCAAAGCCATAAGGACATTATACTGGATCAGACACTACATTAAACAGATTTGGATTAGAAGTTGCTCACTCCTGATGCCATGCTATCTCAATGTCAAAGTCTTCTCTGACTAGCTGTTGTCCAAGTTTCCATGGTGGGTTCTGAGTTTTGAGGCTAAATATTTGATCATGGCAGTCCTCATGTATAGATAGTTGGTCTGTCTTGCATTTCTTCCACTACCTTTTTAAAGCTAATTGTCTTCTAAGGTGTGGGGTGGTATGTTAGATAGCACCGGTAGTCACTAGGAAGGCATCAGTTTAATAGTTCCTGGTATTAACCTCATAGTGTGGTTAAACTGGGTGTCCACCGCTTTTGTATGCACACTGTTTTGCCATACAGGGCTGCAATACTCAGCCACTGAACGTAGCAAGGCAAGAGCTGATATCCTAAGAACTGTGGCACTTGCTCCCCAGCCAGAGAGTTTGTGTAGAATATTGTTCCTGGTTTTCATTTTATCCATGTTTTTTCTTAAATGTTCCCTATAAGGGTCACTCCTAAATACTTTGAGTTACAGTTGATTGTTGGTGACATGGAAGGTACAGTAGCCAGTGGTACATGGAGCCAGGAGTGACAATCTACTACTGCCTGTTGCAGCTTCCCCCTTTTCTCTCCCCACCTCTTTTGTTTTCACACACTCACACAGAATATGGTGTGTTCAGGAAATGGGAGACACAAATGGAGCTGTGTCTCACACATATTAAGTAAAGAAGCAGGCCAGAGATGTCCTGTTTAGCATAACCGGAACCTGATACTGTATGTGACAAAACCCCATTTGGCTAATGTACAGCCATCTCTGACTTTACGTATAGCTCCCCTTTTTACTTCTGAGTAAGTGTCAAGTCCCATTCCAGATCAGAATTCTAGCATAGGTGTGGAATGGGAGCTTTGAACCTTCTACTCTGCTATCATCCCAATTTCTTTTTGGGACCTAAAGCAGCAAAACCAATCTGCTACATATGACAGTTTTGCAATGTATATTGTAGATGGCCCCCTCCCCCAATCTGCACAAGGAATAAAGTAAGAGGAAGGGTTAAAGCCCATCCCATATATGGTTTCCAATGCACACCAGGACTTCTGTTCTTGTTGTTATTGTTGTATGATGTCAAGTAGGTTCCAACTTGTGGTGGCCCTATGAGTGAGCAATCTCCAAAATGTTCTATCTTCAACAGCCCTGCTCAGCTCTTGGAAACTAAAGGCTATGACTTCCTTTATGGAGTTGTCAATCTCATATTTGGTTTTCCTCTTTTTCTGCTGCCTTCAACTTTTCCCAGCATTATTGTCTTTTCCATAGAATTCTGCTTTCTCATGATGTGTCCAAAGTAGGACAGCCTCAGTTTTGTCATTTTTCTCTCTAGAATTAATTGTTCAGGTTTGATTCAGTCTAGGACTTGCTTGTTCATCTTTCTGGTAGTCCAGGATATCTGCAAAACTTTCCTTGAGCAACACATTTCAAACAGCTTTCTGTTAGCATTCTTTACCATCCAGCTTTCACACCCATACATTGTGATCAGAAATACAATAGTGTGGATGATCTTGGCCTTAGTCTTCAGTGATACAGTACATCTCTATACCTCATAGTGTTTTCTAATTCCTTCATTGCTATCATTCTGAGTCTCAGTCTTTTTCTCATTTCTTGGCTGTATTCTCCATTCGGATTGATGATTGGACCAAGAGATTAAAAATCGCTAATTATTTCAGTTTCTTCATTGTCAGCATTAAAGTTGTGTAGTTTTGTAATCATGATTTTTTTGCTTAATGTTCAGCTGCAGTCCTGCTTTGGCACTTTCTTTTTTCACTTTCATTAAAAGTCATTTCACATCATTGTTGTTTTCTGCCAGTAAGATAGTGTCATCTATATATCTTAAATTATTGATGCTTCTACCATCTATTTTCACTCCTCCTTCATCTAAATCTATTTCAGCTTTCTGTATATGTTCTGCATACAGATTGAATTTATAAGGGGATAAAATGCACCCTTGTCTGACAACTTTGCCTATAGAAACCATTCTGTCTCCCCATATTTTGTCCTGATAGATTCTTCACATTGCAACAATCAGGTGCTGAAGCACACCCTTTTCTTTCAGAATAATCCATGGTTTTCCATGATCCACACAGTCAAAAGTTATTCAGTAGTCTATGTTATTGCAAAGTGCAGTGGTGTTATTGTACCAGCAGAACAAATCAACTTTCTAAAAGGCAATTCAAAAAATGGGAGCTGCCCAAACAAAGTCAAAATTTAGGTTGCCTCTGACCAGGAGGTGATTTCCTCTTTGAACTGTTATCATTCGACTGGTGTTGGGTGTCTTAATTGAAAGCGCTCAGGACTGGGACAAACACAACTGCTCCATGCTTTTGTAATGCTGAAATACTTTGAATATGTCTTTCAAAATTGTATGTTAATTTCCTAGATATACATGGCAAAATATACCCCTTTCTGGAGAACTGTCATTACATCACTTGAGGGTTTTTTTGTTAGTTTGTTTGTTTTTTGCTGGTAAGCTTGTTCCACACATGCTCAGTCTTATAATAAAGTCACTGTTTAATCCTTTTGAAAGGTCTTTTTTGAGGATCAGTATTTCAGCCCCTATAGCCTGGATTCCTTTAAAATATAAAAAAGGAGGTGTAACCTACCATCCTCTTTCAAGGACCCAATTATTTGACTCTCAGGATAACTTTTTAAGTCCTTCCTGGCTAAACAGGCATTTTTTAAAAAAGAATCCTGTCATAGTTTCCATCATTCATCCCATCTTGTCACTATACAATTGTCTGATAATTAAGAGAAAAAAACCTCTAAAAATGTTATATGCCATCAAGTGGCTTTCTGATGCATGGTGACTATATGAGGTAATCACCTCCCCAATGTCCTATTCATTAACAGCTCTGCTCAGATCTTGCAAACCAACAGCATTTCACATTAGGCTGTTCTCACTTCCTATCACTCCCCCCCTTCCTAGCAATATTGTCTTTCCTTTTTGGTTTTGCTTAGGTCTTGCAAACTAACAGCTATGGCTTCCATTATTGAGTCAACTCATCTCATGTGAGGTCTTCCTCTTCTCCTAATGCCACCTCTCCACTTTTCTTAGCAATATTGTCTTTTCTGATTAGCTCTGTATTTTCATTATATGTGCATGGTGGGATAACATCATTTACTGATTTTTGCTCTAGTGAGAGTTCAGGCTTTACTCGATTCAACACCCACTTTTCTGACTATCTGGGTGTCTGTGGTATCAGTAAGGCTCTCCTCCAACACCACATTTCAAATGAGCTGATTTTTGTCCCATCTTTCTTTCTTCCACATAGTATGGATGATTTTGACTTTGGTTTCCAGTGACAATCTTTGCTAATTCCAAGATTTGCCTCTTTTTTATTTTAAAAGGCAAGGGGAAAACTTTTGGAAAACAAACACACAACATGTTGCAATATATCAAGCACCTCATCCTTTTTGGAATCTAGCTTGAACATCAGGCATTTCTCATTCCATATAAGCTAAAAGCCTTTGTTGTCCAATATAGCTTTTCTTCCTTAGGTTGCCTAACCCAAGGATAGGGTTTGGAAACTGGAAGACAGCTTTCTAGTCTGCATTCTTCAGAGCTGGCATGGCAAGAAAACCTGAATAACTTCAAGCTGTCACAAATATCCCTGTTGGTCAATCAGCATTCCTAATCTAGGTTTAAATTTCCTTTTGATTTCTTGGATCTTCTGTAAGAAATCTCTTGTTTTCCCCCCTTTTTTATTCTCCACTATTTCTTTGTGTTGGTATTTATGATAGTTATCTTTGTCTCTATGTGACAGTCTCTGAAAAACTGCATTTAGGTTTCTGACCCCATTTCTCTCAACTTTTGCTTTTGCTTCTTGCCTGCCTTTTACAATTTTAAGTATTTCTTCTGTCATCCATCTAGAATTCTTTCCTTTTTACAACAGGAATTGGGGTTATTTGCATACTTCTCTAATAATATATCTAATTTCAATCCACAGTTATTTTGGTTCACTGTCAACTGAGTTTAGTAATGCAAATCTGTTCCTTATGTGGACTTTAAATTCATCAGGAATGTTGTTTAAATTATATTTGGGCACTACAATTCTTTTAGTGGTCTTCTTCAGCTTTATTCTAATGTTGGATGTTAACAGTTAATGACCAGTATCACAATCTACTCCTGTGCTTATTGTAGAGTAAAATGTGAGCAGAAAGTACATTTTAAAGTAACATGCATTTTGCAAACTAAGTTTAAATATGTTGTACAGTTTAGGGTTTCACATTTTACCTGCCCAGTCAATATTTCTGCCTCAAGATCAGTTATCAAGTGCTGCCCTGAAATAATGCATATACTGTATTATAGCAAATATCCAATGTGCTCAGAGAAGAAAATTCAAGTTTTCTTGACACTGTGATCTGCCATTGCCAGGCTATTTTCCTGACAAAAAAATACCACAGGTTGCTTCCAGACTGTCATAGGGCATCAGACTATCATAGTCCCCCCTCTGGCCCATCAAGAAACACCGGGAGCACTCCAATAGTACCGAAACCTCACCAGTCTCCATCTTCTGACTAAAGTTTAGACCTGTAATTCAGTGAAGGATAAATGAAAAAGATAACTCCTTTTGCAGTATAACTGTAACTTCTTTTAGTTATTTTATCATCACTAAATAATCCCTCTAAAGGGAGTCTCATATTGTTCAAGTATTGGCTTGGGCTGGGCCTCACGCTCTTTTGTGGGTGTTGAGTGTGATGAGATGGGTTTTTGAGATAAAGTCTTGTAAGGAATATGGGTTTTGTAATTAAGAAATGAGCAAGAGAGGTGTGATGAGATGGGTTTTTAAGTTAAAATCTTTTAAGGCATATGGGTTTTGTAATTATGAAGTGAGCCAGAGAGGTTCCATTTTGTTTCTTTGTATATAGTATCTGTGCTATGCTGACAAATTGTTTTCTAGGCGAGCAGAGAGAATGTTATTCTGAAGGCCTGAGAAAGGACTGTGTGATTAGATAGATGGGAATTGTTGTGACTCTTTGAGAAACCACCGTAAACCCAAATAACATCTGCTGTGTATGAGAAAGAATTCATGTGATGTAACAGGACTGTTTGCCTAGTAACGAACTCTGATTGGATGACATCGTGGGAAGGTGCATTAGGCCCTTGCCAGTTACTCTTGAAAAAGGAACTTTTTCTCTATAGACTTTGTCTTTCCAAGACCGACCTTTCAGTGATTCGTGACCTACACTTCAGCCATATGGGACTTACCCTGATGTCTTTACAGAGAGTTTGGTGGCCTACCTACATGGACTGGTTTCTATGCTTTGCTGGATTACTTTTGGACTTATGGGATTTTTCCTAAGGACTGTGTATTACTATTTTCTATGGACTGTTCTATGGAATATTCTTTATGGACTTCTTTTCTTGGAATACTCCATATGGACTATGCTCTTGTAATTTTGTAAGGACTATGGTATATTTACTGGATTTTTCTTTTCTAAGGACTATGGGACATATAATGGATTTTTACTTTTGTTTAGGGGTTTTTATTCTATAGGATCACTGAGGACTATAGCCTTTTTATAACATACTTGGATTATTTTATTTTACTAATGATTTCCTGGACTGGAACTGTTTTGATTCTTGTCAATGGCTTTTTGTATTTTTAATAAGGTTTTTTTGAATACTTTTCTATTTTTCATGTTTTCTTTGCCTCACTACATCTGTGTAACTAAACAGCACAATGCTAGTTTATTTGTTTTGGTTTAATTTGGCTTTGAATATTTAGTAACATGCTTTTTCTTTAATAAAATAAAGATTATAAAACTCATTTGGTTTCCTGAACAGTACACTTGTCATAGGGTCATCTGAGAGTGCTGCCTCGGCCTAGCTTACTTAGAGTCCTGTCAGTGGTGCAAGTTAAGTCTAAGGACTACAAAGCCCACTTGACCTTTTCACAATAATATCTGAGAGTACCAGGGTGTTCTTATGTGGGCAGACCTGTGAGAAGGAGTGTTGTAGCATGGCTGGCTGAATTTGGACTCTTCAGCCCATTTTAGCATGTGCAAACTCCTGATTGCTCTCTGCCCAAGCTTACACGTGTGTTTTCGAACCCGTGTTCGCGACATGGTGGCAGCTGCGCGATGGACCACGTGCTGGGTTTTGTAGTACCTCAGGATGACCAATCTTTGTTCTATCTAACAGCTTGAGTGACTCTGATCCACAAGCTAAGTTTTGATTGCAGTGGGACACTGAGGCTTCAAGGAGCTAGGTGCTTCCCTGGGTGTAAACAGTAATTTCCTAGGAAACGCTGTTTGCCAGCAGTTAGATCTAAAGGCTGTGGTGAGAGGTGTTAAATCTTCAGGCTGTGGTAATGTGTGTTAGAATCTGGGGTGCTCTTTTAAGAAAGAGATTCCCAGTGAGACAAGCAAACTGTTAGGAAACAATTGGATTTAATCAATAGGCATGTGCAGGTTGTTACAACGTTGTAGTGATGAAATTCCAAGATGCATGTCCTTTATTTTTGGAGTGCTTGCACCCAAGTTGAGCAGGTCATTTCACAATCTTAGGATTGCATAAATGACTCTGACTACATTGTTTTGGAACTTGCATCCAGGTTTTTTGTTTTTGTTTTTGGCCTAAGTGTACTCCTATAATCTTAGGATTTGCCGGAGCACCTGGCCGTGTTCCAGACTAGCTCTGGGTCTCCCCACTACGATCTTAGGATCTGTCAGGAGTACCTAGTTGCATCTGGCTTGGCCTAGAGTCATGCCCTATGATCTTAGAGGTATCTATCTGCACCCAGTTCAGTCATTGATCATCTCTGTAACTTTAGGGTTCACAGAGTGATCACAGTTTTTCTTTTCTCTTCCTTTTGGATTTTTCAGTATTTTGGTTTGGCAGCTGTCTGTCTTCTCACAGATCTTAGGGTCACAGAAGGGACAGCAGTTGGTCAGAAGTACAGAAGAGATTTTTAATTTTATTTTGGTTTGGCAGCTGTTTGTTCTCTCGCCTATCTTAGGATAGCAGAAGGGACAGCAGTTGGTCAAAAGTGCAGAAGAGATTTTTAATTTTATTTTGGTTTGGCAGCTGTTTGCTCTCTCGCCTATCTTAGGATAGCATAGGGACAGCAGTTGGTCAGAAGTGCAGAGGAGATTTTTAAATTTTTTCTCTCCTTTTTGTTTGTTTTTGCTGACTTAGCCTAGGCTAAATTGCCAGCAGAAGATGGAGGAGAAAAACCAGTCAGATACCGTGGATATACTCTTGGAAGTGGCTTCGGGATTTTTTGAGCAAGCCAAGCAGAAAATTAGGGAAAGAGATTTCCTGATACGTGAGCTTTATCAGGAAAACATCCTTTTAAAACGTTTTCTTAGCACAGAACCTGGCTTGATGCAAAGGTTTTTCCAAGTTCAGCAGGGTTCCTTTGGGGATTACTGCAACGAGACGCTCCAAACAATTGGGAGCGATCCTGAGATGCAAGATACTTGTGTGGAAAGAGTTAACGAGGCCCAGTGGAATGCTAAGGAGCATTCCAGAGAAGACAGCGATTCATCGCCCGTCCAAACAAAGGATTTACAGGCCCTGGAGCCGCGCGCAGAGAAAGGAATGCAGGAGAAAGTTTGCCGCGAAGGGAACTTGAGGAAATCAGCATCGAACGACGCAAGGGAAAACTGCAGTGCTCCAGAGAACTACAGTGCATTGGAATTCAGCTCAGAACCATCTTCAGCTCCTTTTCAGAGCATAGGACAGGTGAGAAGTTCTGAAATAATTCGGGATGAGACTATGGGTTTGCCAGGACTTGTGTCAGCAGATCTTGATGCATGTCAGATCTCAAACAACCCCCCCTTCTCTTAGCCCAGAGGGAACAGCGAAAGCAGACCCTGTTAGGTTGGCAGAGACCCCGTGTACTTTATGGCAGTTCGGAAGTAAAGAAATATACCAAGGGGGTGGCCTAGAGAGATCTGCGCATGCGTCGACGAAGCTAGACGCCTTTACATCGCCCTCCAGGAAACTTACAGATAAAACTATAATACAACCAAACAATTGAAAGATAAGCCTGAAGGAACTTTTGAGGAAGTTCCGGAAACTCAGCTACAAACTTTCCCTTGACTTGGTGAGTTTTTCCTTGCTAATTACAAGCAATAATACTCACCGCGAAAACAACAAAACAACATAACAAGCATAATGGCGACAAAACGTGAAGTTAAAGAACTGTCGGAGTTGATAACTAATATGGAGAAAAATATTAGACAAGACCTAAAAACGCTTCAATCTAAGTTTGGGCAATTAGTGGAAGAGGTTAAAACAGCAAGGTCAGCTGCAGATAGTGCTGTGAAAAAAAGTGAAAACAACGAGAAAGAAATACAGCAATTAAAAAAAAGGCTGGCCATATTATCAGACCGCCAAAGGCGAAAGAATTTAAGACTTTCAGGAGTAACAGAAGACATTGCTGCAGGAGACCTTGGGAAGACTGTAATTGCTTTTTTTCAGGAACATGGCATAAATATAACAGATGAGGACATTGAACGCACTCACCGATCTCTGAAACCGAAACCAAAGCCTGGAGCCAGGCCTAGAGACATTATAATAGCTTTTTCAAGAGAGAAAACGCAGAACTATGTTTGGAACAAACTCAGGAAAATTAAAGACTTACAACTTCAGGGACAGAAGATATTCCCTCGCCCTGACTTATCACCAGAAACCATGAATGAAAGAAGACTTATGAAACCCTTTGCACAGAAGTTGCATGAGAATGGTGTTTTATTTTCCTGGGGTTATCCAGCCAATATTTTAATTTTTAAAGATGGAAAACTCTTGAAAGCTAGCAACCCAGCAGAGGCGGAGAAGTTACTATACAGACTTAACATACAACGTACTACTCAGCAGGCCGAAGAAGAGAAGGAGGGAGGAGAAGAAGAAGAAGAAGAAGATTGAGGGAATTTATATGTGACTGTAAATATGAATAAGCTTCCTTCAGGAATGTAAAATTTATACCACGTGAAAATAGTTTTTTTTTTGTTTTTGGTTAGTGTTGGTTGAAAAGAATGAAATTTTTTGGGGGGGGGGAGTATGTGGGTAGACAGATCTCCACGTATAGAGACGAAAATGGGGGGATATAGTATCCTTACCCAACTCCTTGGGAAGGGGTTATTTTTGGGCTATGGGGGAGGGAAAGACCATCAAAAAATAGTAAATAATAGGGGCACACCAGGGGGAGTTGAGATAGACAAAAAATGGGGAGGATAATTAAAGTACTCTCCTTAAATGTGAATGGTTTGGCCTCAGATCTGAAACGTTATAGATTAAATAAGATGATAAAGGATCAAGGGGTTGATATTCTGTGTTTGCAGGAAACGCATAAGAGTAAGAGAGACGTAAGACCTTTGATGAAGTCTTCTGACTGGAGTTTGCAGATAGAGTCAAGGGGAACAAACAAAGCAAGGGGTGTGGCTATTCTCTTGCACTCTAGAATGAATATAGATGTTTTGGAACAATGTAAAGATAGAGATGGAAGATTTATTTTTGTGAAATTCAGGATGAATGGAAAGAAGTATACTTTGGCATGTATTTATGCACCTAACAAAGGACAAACCCTATTTTTGAACCGAACCTTTCAAAGATTGCAGTCATTTTATGAAGGAGACTTGTTAATTGCAGGGGATTTGAATAATGATATTAGGGAAAATAAGAAATTAAACTTAAAAAAATGGAAACTTAAAGAGGTATTTAGTCTCCTGCAGGATGAAAAGCATCCTACCTTTTACTCAAAAAGGTATAAAAAGTTTTCCTGTATTGATCATATCTTAGTGAAAGAAACTAACGATATGGAAGTTAATAGTGTGGAAACAGGAGCTATATGGATTTCAGATCACGCACCATTACTTGTAGAGATTGGTTTGGAGGAGGAACAGAAAGTTAGAAGGTGGAGGTTTAACTCTAGGATATTTTTGCAACAAAAGGATAGAGAGGATTTAATAAGAGGGATACAAAAATATTTTAAAGAAAATAAAGGATCTGCGGAGGAAGATATAATTTGGGATGCTGCAAAGGCAGTAATCAGGGGAATATGTATTTCTAAAGAAATTCATTTTAGAAGAAAGGTGAATTTTAAAAGGGAACAAAAATTAAAGGAGATAGTTGAATTACAAAGAAGATTACAGGTGAAGTTTGAAAGACAAATACAGGAACAGTTGAATAGGGTGAAAGAGGAGCTGCAAGAGTTAGATAATTTGTTTTTGTGGAAAAAAGATTTATTGGTGAGGAATGAGTATCAGAGAATAAATATAAACTCGATGAAAAGATTGGCAAACTATTTGAAGAAAAGAAAGGAAAAACAAAAGATAGGGTGCATGAAAAATGAAACGGGAAGTAAGGTGTTTAAAGACAAACAAATAAGGGAGATCTTTGAAGATTTTTATAGTAAGTTATTTAAAGTAAATGAAGAGAAACAATTTGAAGAAGCTATTGTGAACAAAATTAAGAAACAAGATTTAGCAATTTTAAATGAAGAAATCACACAACAAGAAATCTTGACAGTTATTAAAAATTTAAAAAGTAGGAAATCACCAGGCTTAGATGGTTTTACATCAGAATTTTATAAAATGGTGGGGCCTTTAATAGTTCCAGAAATGCAGAGTTTGTTTAACAAGATAATGAAGGGAGGGAGAGCCCCTGAATCATGGAGGAAAACAGAAATTATGATAATCTTGAAACAATCGAGAGACCCGACGGACCCCAACTCTTATAGGCCTATTAGTTTAACAAACCAGGATTATAAAATTTTTGCAAAAATTTTAGCAAATAGATTAGAGAAAACACTCCCAAGATTAATAGGAGAGGATCAATATGGTTTTGTTAAAGGGAGATATATTGGACACCCTATAAGGAATGTGATTAATACTCTACATCACGGAAACAGTGAAGGAAGATTTGCCCTTTTAAAATTAGATGTATATAAGGCATTTGACACTCTAAGTCATGGGTATTTATTTCAAGTACTAAGTAAATTTGGATTTGACGGTCCCTTTTTGATAGCATTAAAAGAAATTTATAGAGAAGGGAAGGCAATGATTAAAGTTAATGATAATTATACAAAAGAAATTTTGCTCCAGAGAGGAGTGAAGCAGGGATGTCCCTTATCCCCAATGCTGTTTGTGTTATCTATGGAACCCTTAGCCGAAAAAATTAGAAGTAGTAGTAAAATAAGAGGATATACAGTAGGGAAAGAGGTAATTAAATTAAATCTGTATGCGGATGATATAATATTGGTGTTACAAAATCCTCTTGATGCAATAAGAGAACTACTGATAATTTTAGAAGAGTTTAAAGAATATTCAGGTTTAGGAGTAAATATTTCGAAATCAGAAATAATGTTTAAAAGGATAGATTTAAAGGAACAAAAAGAAATAGCAAAGCTGACAGGTATGAAATTAGGAATTAGGAGATTAAAGTATTTAGGTATAACAATAACAAAAAGTATTAAAAATTTGATGGGAACTAATTATAAAATAACTTGGAGAAGGATACAGGAAAAACTAAACGAATGGGATAATAGATATATAAGTATTTTAGGGAAAATAAGGGCAATAAAAATGTTTATAATACCAAAGATGTTATATCTATTTCAGGTACTCCCGGAGTACATCCCAAAAAAACAATTAGCTGTATGGGATCAAGAATTAAAAAATTGGGTTTTTGGGAAGAAGAAAGCTAGAATAGTAAAGAGGGTAATATATTCACCACAGGAAGATTTAGGGTGGGGTCTCCCACATTTGGAAAGCTATTACGAAGCTTTTCAAATAAAAATGCTATTGGAATTAGATGGGAAAAGTGTGGAGAAATGGGTAAGATGGGAGGATATAATAAATAAAGGAGTAGGTAAATTTGGAATATTTACACAGAAGGTTAAAAACGACATTAAAAATACAATAGGCCCAAGACAGACAGCACTAACAATATGGGGGGAAAGGCAACTTAATTGGATGCCAAGTCTTTCCAAATGGACCCCACTAGAATCTCTAGGTGAGGATTTGAAAATTGAGAAAACTTTTTGGAAGAAACTAAAAGAAACTGGCTATTATAGAGTGAAGGATTTATATAACCCTCAGGGGACACAGATTCCGGCACAAAATGTAGTAGGACAAGTTGGAAGACAATACTGGTTACAGACTATGGCTTTATATAATATTTTGAAACAGAGAAGGTATTCTGGAATACTAAATAAAGAGGATACCCCGTTAGAAAAACTATATAATAATAAAGAGGATAATAAGAAGGGTATTGCAAGGAAGTTGTACAACTTGATAAATACAGATAAAGATTATATGATTGGGACAATACAAACGAAGTGGGAAAGAGAAATGACATTGTCAGCATACGAAATAGATGGGTTAATGGAAGGCATATTGGAAATCAAAATGGATAAATTTAGAGAATTGGAGATGAAATTAATATTGAAATGGTATAGGACACCCCCTCAGTTGTCTTATATGATAAAAGGTTTGAATTCAAGTTGCTGGCATTGTAAGAGGAGTAAGGGATATTATGCACATCTTTGGTGCGAATGCCCTAAGGTTATTGAATTTTGGCAGCTGATTTTAGAAAAGGTGAACGCCGTGTGTAATATTAAATTGCAGCTGACTGGGAAAATCTTGTTTATGGGAGTTCTGGGGAATAATAAAGTAAAAAAACCTAAACAGAATTTATTTAAAGCTATGATTATAGCAGCACATGCAGTAATAGCTTATGGGTGGAAGGATGCATCAAAATGGACTTTGGAAAGATGGAATTGGTATTTATATGAATGGATTCAATCAGACATACTGTCGATTTTGACACAGGATAAGGTATGGGAAGAAAAAACATTAGAGATAAGAAAGAAATGGTCGGGATATGTAAGATGGGTAAGAGAAGGGGGGGCCAATAATGTTATATTGGTTAAACTCCAAAAGGTGTGCTCATGGTTGCAGATTTAAAATTAAATGGTCTTTTTTTGGGGGGGGGGTGGGATAAGGGGGTAGAAATAAATAGGAAAATGATGACTATGTAAAGATAAGAGAAATGGTTATGTATGGATATGTTAATTAAAAAATTAAAAATAATAATAATAAAAAAAAAAAAACCAAGGGGGTGGCCTACTCAAGGTACCGGAAAAGTCAGCTGAGAAAGCTGGAGGAGTGAAGGTTTTCTCAGAGTCTTTGCCAAGTGCCATAGGAGGTGATAGTGGAGCAGTTTTGCATGTGCAAACTCCTGATTGCTCTCTGCCCAAGCTTACACGTGTGTTTTCGAACCCGTGTTCGCGACAAGAGGTTCCATCTTATTCTCTGTATAAAGTATCTGTATAATATTGACATGTTATGCTGACAGGTTGTTTTCTAAGTGAGCAGGAAAGAAGGTTATTTTGAAAGCCTGAGAAAGGACTCTGGGTGATAAGAGAGATGGTTTTTGTTGTGACTCTTCACTAAAATACTGTAGCCCAAATAACACCTGGTGTTGATGAGAAATAAGTCATGTGGTACAACTGGAATGTTTGCCTGGTAATAGACTCTGATTGGATGACATCGTGGGAAAGTACGATAAGCCTTGCCAGTTACTCTTGAAAAAGGAACTTTTTGCCTATGGACATTGTCTTTTCAAGACCCACTCTTCATTCATTCGTGACACATTGGGACTAACCTTTACTATCCTGGATTACCCTTGGACTTATGGGCTTTTTCCTAAGGACTATGCATGGACTATTTCCTATGGACTGTTACCTATGGAATACTCTTTATGAACTTCTTTTCTTGAAATACTTCATATGGACTATACTCTTGGACTTTTCTAAGGACAATGGGACTTTTACTGAATTTTTCTTTTTAGTACAGGATTTTTGTTCTACAGGATCACTGAGGACTATAGCCTTTTTATAACCTACTTGGCTTATTTTGTTTTTACTAATGAATTACTGGACTGGAACTGTTTTTATTCTTTTTGGCTTTTTGTGTTTTTGTAAGGTTTTTGAACACTTTTCTATTTTTCATGTTTTCTTTGCCTCACTACATCTTGGTAACTAACCAGCACAATGCTAGTTTATTTGCTTTGGTTTAATTTGGCTTTGATACTTAGAAACATGCTTATTCTTTAATAAATTAAAGATTATAAAACTCAATTGGTTTTCTGAACAGTACACTTGTCATAGGGTCATCTGAGAGTGCTGCCTCGGCCTAGCTTACTTAGAGTCCTACCTGTGGTGCAAGATAAGTCTCAGGACTACAAAGCCCACATGGTTTTATTTCAGTAATAGAGAAAGGGCACAAGGGCATCTTATGTGGGCAGACTTGTAAGAGGGAGTGTTGTAGCATGGCTAGCTGAGTTTGGACTCACTCAGCCCACTTTAGCATGTGCAAACTCCTGATTGCTCTCTGTCCAGGCTTACACGTGTGTTTTCGAACCCGTGTTCGCTGACATTGAGATCAAGTGGCAGAAGTGAGTATGTTTTGTACAGTAGATAAGTAGCAACATTCAGTCATTTTCAAACAACTACAATTTATCTAGTTCTTTCTGCTTCTGAGCACCCAAAACTAGGTCTTGCTCAACCCACAAGCCACATCTTTCACATCACATTGACAATCCTTGTTCAATCATCACAGACTGACATATTTCAAGGCACCTGTATAACAAGGCTACGGGCTCACCATTCACTTTCAATTAAGTGGGCTGCCATAAACCCTTATGCCAAATAAAGCTGCATAGTTGATAAGATACTACAAACTCTTCCAGTTTTGTAGTGCTACCTTAGAAGTTACAAGGCACCTGGGGAGCTAGAAGGGGGAAAGTATTCCACACACCTCTTTTTAAATTTGTGGGAACAATGAACCATTAATAAACTGCCACTATAGAAGTGAATAGCAGATATGTCAAATCCAGCTGCCTGAGGCAAAAGACATCCCCATTCCAAGCAAAATAAAATCTAGCCAATGAAGAAAAAGGCAGGCTATAAATATTTTAAATAAATGAAAGATTGGGAGCTGTGAATCTTACTCAACAGAGAGGACTGCATGGCATTCTCTACTGAACTTAAAGGCAGCAGGCTAGTTTAGGGGAAGACAAGAGAGGCTGTGTACCATACAGAGGTCAGTCTGCTGACAGAGGGAACTAGCTCAGGAGGAATAGCTGGCAGAATCACGGTGCGATCACCTAAGGCAATTGCCTCACTCTGGTTAATGGTAGGGAGAGCTTTGATTAGCAGTTAGACAGGACTGAACAAAGCCACAGGAGGGAAAAAAGTTTCAAAATCTTATCTTTCTGGTTACCAGCTCTCAGGGCACAGCTGATGTCTTGGGGAATTGCTGTAATTCCCTAGGTTTCCAGGTGGAGAGACAGATCTCAGGCAAGTGATGCTCGAGGAGGAAAAAGCCCAACTTTTTATCTCTGGTAGCTTTAAAGTCTGGATACCTGTTCCCACTTATTCCCAGTTGGCACCAGGGCTCACTGGCTCAGTGCAAACACGTCTCAATGGATGTTGTACTTGTGCAATGGTGGGATATAAACACCCCAGGAGTGTGAGAAGGAGTCTGAGAAGAAACCCAGTAAGTGCACGTGCTTTGGCCCATCTTGCCCTTTGAAGTGGAGTCACCACCACTACCACTCATGAACATTCTTGTTTCACATCCTCTCTCAACAATGGCACAAAGGACCGAAAGCTCGGCTGATGGGGAGCTTTCCACAACTCCCAGCAGCAGTGCTGGACCTGAAGAAAAAAAAAGCTCTCTCTGTCATAGAGGTCTAAAAGGAACACTAATGGTGGCAGCCCTGTGGCATTGCAGGGATTTGCCATCTTGTCTCTTTTTGGGGCCTGAAATCTGAGAGAATGGAATGCTGCTGACCTGGCAAGCCTAGTTATCTTCTTGGCACAAACTGAGGTTATTCACTGTCCCAAACAAATGTTATGATTTAAAAATAATAATAATAAAGGTATGGCCCTCGTTCTTTGTTTCATTGTCCCTCTTGTTTGTGACAGTCAATACTTCTGCAATTCTGGCAAATTATCTATTAACTTCCTTAAACCCCCCCCCCAAATATTTGCTCATTTCACAACATAATTCAAATAATAAAACTCTGAAAGCAATCTAAGAAATGCATTGTCTTGTATCCCTTTCAGTATCACCCCAATCTCTGGCTGCACAATTTACAACACAATTTGAACCCACTTTCTGGAAAGATCATTTGTTTGCATTTGTATGTATCCGCTGTATTTTGTTATTATTCCCTTGCTGCTTGTTGTGCATACATGCATGCATTTAGAAAGGTGAAAATGAAGGCTTATCAATCCTGTTCACACACAGGCTCCATCTTGAGCATAGTGTTTAAAAGAAACTGCCCCATTAGAAATAGATTCAATGCCATCTGTGCTATATCTAGTGTTTGTCTGCAACAGCCTAGCAACTCTCTTTTCACTTCCAATTAGTTGTAAGCCTTTGTGTGTGTGTGTGTGTTCATGCTCATCCTTGCCTATCTCAAAACCCTCTCTTATTGACAAAACAAGAACGCAGGAGGCAGAATGACACCAGGCATGTTAAGTGCTGCCATGTCACACACACGCAGAGGAGCACAGATGGGGCCATCAGCTGCAGCAGGTGCTGTGAAGATAGATCACAACTCAAGCACAGAATCATTGTGAATCATCTCTATGGATCTATTGTCTAGGGGCATCTAACTCTGTCACATGCTGCCTAAAGCTGAGATGGTGGCAACAGGAACTAATTGAATCTTTGCTTTTCATTAGGAAATGACAGTGTTGGCCTTCCATTCCTGCTTCGTTTAATGATGATGTGGTACTCACATAAAGTTTGCACCACTGGCTCCATCTACAATCTGAATATGCTTTAGAGCTTTTAGAGCAAATACTGATTGTTTGCTCCTCCCCCTCCCCACCCCAGCTTCTTCCTAAGAGGACCCCCACTTATTTTTATTGAAAAGCAGCCAGGCTCTGAGAGTGGCTACTGCCTACTACTATTGCTGTAGCTATCATATGGACAGTGGTTTGGCCTGCTTTAAGTAATGTGATTACCAGAAAAACTCCTCTGCAACACTGTTGTGTGCTGATGGGAACACATATGGGCAAAGAGTTACCATGTCTAATGGATTTAATAGTGCAAAATAATATATATTTGAGTATATAGTAGCAAGTTGTGTTTGTGAAATTGCATATTAATAAATGAAGTTTAAAAATTAATAAAAGGGATGATATAGATCAAATACATTAAAATATTTTTGAAGTGTGCTATTGTCCTAAACACTCTTGCTGAAAAAAGTAATCACACCTACTTTCACATAGAAATGTATTGTATACCCTTGCACTGCTACTGATTTCATGGGTGACATACCTGTATGGTGCAAGCCACATTATTCAGGTAAATGAGAGATTCAGTTTTAAAATATTCATTAAATTCACTAAACAAAACACTTCTTAAAAACACTTTCAACTTTCTATTTTTAAATTACTACAGCCACTTCTCTTCCTTTGCAAATTGGGACCTTAGAAAACCATTGTTTGCAACCCAGTTTTAAGTTACAAGAATACAAATAATTTCCTCTGCCAGATGGTGTCCCCTCCACAAAAAAGACGCTTCCTCTTTATCTTTTTTGTCTTCAAACCCTATTCCATGACTTGAGCAAACAGTGAAAATAGGCCTGAAATCTGCAATAGAAGAATAATAGTTTATAGTGATGGAGAGTGGACTGTAGAGGTGGGTCCTTGTGTCTATAGTGCTTATGATTCTTCCCATACAGACCACTATGATGAGCCTCTGCTAGGCACAGTAATGGCAATGCCTTCACAACCTGAATCAAGCGAAGTAGAGTATAGACAGAAAAGTGGAGTGCTAGAAGACAAGACTGGTTGTCAAAGGGTTCCTGCAGAAGTATGGAGAAGACTTTGATGAGGCCTTTGCTCCTGTTGAGGAACACAGCACCATAAGAATGCTTCTGAGTGTAGCAGCCTCAGGACAGATGCAAGTCAAGCAGCTAGATGTCAAGACTACATTTCTATCATGGAGAGATATGCAGAGGAGCTGTATATAGAACAGCTGCTGGGCTTCATCAACCAGAAGCATTCTGATTTTGTCTGCAAAACAAATAAAGGCTTACAGTATATGAGCTGAAGCAGGCTGCTCAGGCCTGAAACAATTAACTGAGGATTACGTTGTTGCAACAAGGTTTCAAGCAAGATGATGTAGATCAGTGTCTGTATACTAAAAGCGGAAATGGACATTTAACCTTTATCTTCGCTGTGCTAGTTGTAGCTACACAAAGGAAACAAGAGCACAAAGAGGTTGTATACCACCTTAACAATGAGGTACAGATAGAGGAGTAGATAGATACTATAAAGGTACTGTGGATTTTAAGCTTTCCTATTCTTGTCAGTTAAATTAGCTTCAAAAAGAGGAAATAATTTATTATTTACTTTGTTCCTCTGATTTCTATCTTTAGATTCTAGAAACATCTCCTTAAGATTACCATAATTAGAGATTTCAGAGATTTCAGATATGCACTAAACTTGCATGCAATATCATGACAGTGAAATGAACCTCTAAAGGTGTTCAAGAGCACGGTGAATTATCAGGCAATGTCAATATACTTAAGATGAACATTCCCCCCCCCAGCTAATGTATGTTTTAAGTGGGATTCTTTTTTATATTTTCTATGGTTCCGGCACTCCTTCTTTAAGAGATCGGAAATAAGCCTGCTTGATTGGTTAGAGCTCCCCCCCCCGCAATCCAGGGCTTGTGAAGGACTCCTTCAAGCAGGAGGGAAAGGCTTAAGGAGAGAAAGAACATGTGACTTCAAATGTATGTACACAATGGAGGGAGCAAGGTGTGTGTGTGTGTGTGTGTGTGTGTGTGTGAGAGAGAGAGAGAGAGAGAGAGAGAGAGAGAGAGAGAGAGGGAGGGAGGGAGGGAGGGAAAGCTCCAGTGGGGGAAAGGAACACATGACTTCATCAGAACTTTCAATGATACAAACACTTTTTTATTGAATAATAACCATTAACTCTAGTAAATGGAAACAAATATTGAACACATGCAGCACCCAGACAACCCAGATAGTGTGGTTGCTCATCCATTGCACTTCAGGTGTGCTGATCCCTGTGATTTCCCCAAATGTGGGGAACTCAACTGCATAATTTGTGGTAGTGGGGGATCGCATTTGTGCTTTCCCTGGTCTTTTTACAATCTCTTTACCCTTTGGTCCTTTGACTGTTTTCACCATCCTCTACCATTTAAATTTGCAGCCATAGCCCCATTGGCCCTGCTGGCTTTCCAGGAGGCAGATCCTGGAAAGCCAGCAGCATACACTTTCTCCCCCACTTTTTTGGGATAAAAAAGTGGGTCTTATGGAGCAAAAAATATGGTAATTAATGTGTTCCAATGGGGGGGGACCGTCTTGCGAAGTTTCGGTCTAAAAAAAAGGCAATCATCTTGCAAAGCACCACTGTACTATATTATACATAATATTCAAGACTTTCCTAAATTTTCCATTTGTCTTTGGGTCTATAACGACTTGGCTCTGTTAAATCTTTATTGGGTTTTGGAATAAGAGTAATCAATGATTACAATCAATCTTTCCAAGAGTCTGGTATTTTCTCTCCTTCCAATATCTCATTATAAAGCATTTTTAACTTAGGGATCAATATTGATTTAAAAGTTTTATAATATTCTGGCCCCTTTCCATCAAAACCTGGAGTTTTACTGTTTTTTAATTTATTAATCATCTGCCTGGGGACCATACTGCAATGGATGCAGGAAAATGGGCTGAGGCTGAACCCAGACAAGACGGAGGTTCTGAGGGTGGGTGCCCCCAGGGTTGGCAGCTTGGGTGACTCTCTCATTTGGGGGGGTGACCCTGGCCGCAAAGAGTGGGGTTTGCAGCTTGGGGATTCATCTAGACCTGACGCTCACCATAGAAATGCAGGTGGCGTCGGTAGTCCGTACTGCCTTTTTCCATCTCTGGCGGATAGCCCGGCTGCGACCCTATCTCGACACGGGGGTGCTCACTACCTTGGTGCATGCGCTCGTAATCTCAAGATTAGACCACTATAGTGCGCTCTACGTGGGGCTGCCTTTGAGGTTGATGTGGAAACTCCAGGTGGTGCAGAATGCAGTGGCCACACTCCTTATACGAGTGAGAAAATACCAGCATATTTCTCCCATTCTGGCCGCATTGCATTGGCTGCCCACTCGGTTCCGCATTGATCTCAAAGTTTTAATGCTTACTTACAAGGCCCTAAACCAGGGGTGTCCAACCTTTCACCTTCCCTGGGCCATGTTAGAATATGAAAATATGGTTTGGGCTGCACATACATTTGGTTTGGGCCACATGGGGGGACAGCCCTAGCCATCCTCTGCAGCCCCACTCCAAGCACACTTACCGGCAGCTGCGACCTCAGACAGCAGAGGCTGCCAGCTTTGACTCCTGGGGCCTTATGGGGCTGGGGGGGTCCACCTATTGACGGTGACGGCGCAATGCAGTCACGCAGCCCCCCTGTCCCCTCCCCTCCCACTCCTTCCTTCCTTCCCTCTTTCCCCCTCTACTGTTGTGACATGCCCCCGCCACATTCCAGCCGCAAGCGCCGGCAGTGTAACTTGAAACTTTGGAATTTCTTTAAAAATAAAAAATTGCACTGGGCCGCATTATGAGCTGACCTCAAGTTGGACAAGCCTGCGCTAAAGGTTTCTTTGGGTATTGTTATGAAGGCTTGTTGTGGAGCAAGAGGTTGGGAGTTTACCACTGTGCCCTCAGGGAGGAAGAGCTGGCCTGTGTCGCCTTGGGCAAGCTCATGACATGCCAAGCAGAGCTTGATAAAGTTGCTTTCTTTGACTACAGGTCCCACAATTCTCCCAACCGGCATAGCCATTGGTCAGAATCCTACTACGTCAGAATGAGGTCACAATCTGGTCTGTATCTCTGCAAACTGAGAGGCAGTTAACAGTCAGGCTGAGCCTTCAACTGGTCAGGATGGATCTTCCTCTTAGGTCAAGATGAGCGTTGAAAGTGGGCTTCATGACCTGTTAACAGCTATGGTGTCACAGTGGATAATATGTCCAGCAGGAATTCAGGAGGCCTTGAGTGAGGAACCTAGAGGAGTGGATAGGAGCTTAAAATATAACTTTATACTGAAAAGATTCAAGGTCCCATTGTACTAATAGTCAGCTACCCATTTTCTTTAAGGATGTTCCTGAAATTATTAATACCTGAGTGTCAATTAAGCTATTGATAGGCAAAATATGTCCTGTGACTGAGGATTTCATACTTCAGGTAACGAGTGATCCTCAGGGTTTGGTATCTGTGTCTTTCCTTTTCTACTGGAAGCAGGCTTTCAGGTCATGCTAAAGGTTTCTTTAGGTATTGTTACGAAGGCTGGTTGTGGAGCAAGAGGTTAGGAGATTTCCAACTGTGCCTTCAGGGAGGAAGAGCTAGCCCGTGTCGCCTTAGGCAAGCTCATGACATGCCAAGCAGAGCTTGCTAAAGTTGCTTTCTTTGACTGCAGCTCCCACAATTCTCCCAACCTGCCTAGCCATTGGTCAGAATCCTACTACGTCAGAATGAGGTCACAATCTGGTCTGTATCTCTGCAAACTGAGAGGCAGTTAACAGTCAGGCTGAGCATTCATCTGTTCATGATGGATCTTCCTGTTAGGTCAAGGTGAGGGTTGAAGGTGGGCTTCATGACCTGTTAACTGCTATGGTATCATAGTGGATAATGTGTCAGGCAGGAATTTAGGAGAACTTGAATGAGGAACTTATAGGAGTGGATATCTTAAAATATAACTTTATACTGAAAAGATTGAAGGCCCCCTTGTGCTAATAGTCAGCTACCCATTTTCTTTAAAGATGCTCCTGAAATTATTAATACCTGAGTGTCAATTAAGCTATTGATTGGCAAAATATGTCCTGTGACTGAGGATTTCACACTTTAGGTAACGAGTGATCCTCAGGGTTTGGGATCTGTGTCTTAGCTTTTCAACTGGAAGCAGGCTTTGGGGTCATGGTAAAGATTTCTTTGCGTATTGTTACGAAGGCTGGTTGCAGAGCAAGAGTTTGGGAGATTTCCCACTGTGCCTTCAGAGAGGAAGAGCTGGCCTGTGTCACCTTGGGCAAGCTCATGACATGCCAAGTAGAGCTTGATAAAGTTGCTTTCTTTGACTGCAGCTCCCACAATTCTCCCAACCTGCCTAGCCATTGGTCAGAATCCTACTATGTCAGAATGAGGTCACAGTCTGGTCTGTATCTCTGCAAACTGAAAGGCAGTTAAGAGTCAGGCTGAGCCTTCAACTGGTCAGGATGGATCTTCCTGTTAGGTCAAGATGAGCGTTGAAGGTGGGCTTCATGACCTGTTTACAGCTATGGTGTCATAGTGGATAATGTGTCAGGCAGGAATTCAAGAGGCCTTGAGTGAGGAACCTAGAGGAGTGGATAGGAGCTTAAAATATAACTTTATACTGAAAGGATTCAAGGACCCCATGTACTAGTAGTCAGCTACCCATTTTCTTTAAAGATGCTCCTGAAATTATTAATACCAGAGTGTCAATTAAGCTATTGATCGGCAAAATATATCCTGTGACAGGATTTCACACTTCAGGGCACGAGTGATCCTCAGGGTTTGGGATCTGTGTCTTTGCTTTTCTACTGGAAGCAGGATTTCGGGTCACGCTAAAGCAGGTGTGTCCAACCTTTCACCTTCCCTGGGCCACATTAGAAGATGAAAATTTGGTTTGGCCCACACATACATTTGGTTTGGGCCACATGGGGGGACAGCCCTAGCCATCCTCCACAGACCCACTCCAAGCACGCTTACTGGCAGCTGCGATCTCAGACAGCAGAGGCTGCCAGCTTTGACTCCTGCGGCCTTATGGGGCTGGGAGGAGGTCCACCTATTGATGGGGATGGCGCAATGCAGTCACGCAGCCCCCCTGTGCTGTGCCCCTCCCACTCCTTCCTTCCTTCCCTCTTTCCCCCTCTACTGTTGTGACATGCCCCCGCCACATTCCAGCCGCAAGCGCCGGCAGTGTAACTTAAAACTTTGGAATTTCTTTAAAAATAAAAAATTGCACTGGGCCACATTATGAGCTGACCTGGGCCGCATGCGGCCCTCGGGCCGCAGGTTGGACAAGCCTGCCCTAAACGGTTTAGGACCTCAATATCTGGCAGAACACCTACTCCCTCCAAGGTCTACCCAGATCACCCGAGCGAGTCAGGAGGTGAGGTTTTTAATGATTTTTCTATTTTTCTTATATTTTCTTCTCTTCATTTTTTTATTTTACAGGATTCTTAAATTTTTTATTCTTACAGCAATTCCTTTCATAAATAATTTCATAGTGTCCCATAACACTCCTATTTTGTTCCCACCTGCTTCATTAATTGATCATATTTCCAACCACTCTTTCTTAACTTTATCCACTACATCTGGATACTGAAAAATATTGGAGTCTATTCTACATCTCTTTGCTTCTCTATAGTCCTTCTTTACTTCCATCTCCATCACCATCAACACATGATCCATTATCTTTATTATATTAATATTTGTATCTACTACTTTTGAAATTAAATTTTGCGATATGAACATAAAATCTATCCTTGAATAACTATTATGTACAGAAGAGTAATATGTAAACTTTCGTCCCCCTTCCGTTCTCTCCATATGTCTCTTAAATCCGTAGTTTTTAACATCTTACTAAAGAGGATACTTCTTTTGTTCAACTCGTCTTTTTTACATACCGATTTATCCTTTACCTTATCCAGAACCATGTTGAAATCTCCTGCCATAACCACATATCCCTTTCTAACCTTCTCCATCTCTTTAAACATAATTTAATGAAATTTTCCTTGATTCATATTCGGTGCATAGGCATTTACTAATGTATAAACTTCTTCCCTCATTTGACCCTGAATTATCAAATATCTACCATTACTATATTTTATTACTTCTTTTACCGTAAATTAACAATGTTTAGATATTAATATTGCTACCCCTTTAGATTTGGATGTCCGAAATCCTTTTTCATAAATGTTTATATTTTGTAATTTCAACTCATTAACTCCATCCTTCAATTGACGTGTCTCCTGTAGATAAATAACGTCAACCTTGTTTTTCTTCAATAATGATTCTATTCTCCTTCTCTTTGTTACAGTCCCTAGGCCTTTCATGTTTAAAGTAGCTACCCTTACATTTTCCCCCATATCCATTCCATATTCTGCCTTTTGTTCAGTCCCATTGTGCATCCCACAAAACTATAGACAAAAAAACCTAAAACAACCCAAATTCACCTGTTTCTCTAACTAATCTCCTGTCCCTAACTTCCCGCTCCATATATATTCTTTTCCTCCCTCCCATTTTCCCGCGCCTCACTAAAGTTTGACGCGAGCCCTGGGGGGGGGGAAGACATCACCCACACCAGTCCGGGTCCCTGCCAAATCCTCATCCTATTTCACCCTACCCTATATATCTATATGGTTAAGGATAAATAATAAATAATAAGGGAAGGCATTAAAGGATTGTGTGTGTACGTGGTGTAATATATCTTTTAATGGCTTCCCTTATTTATTATTTATCCTTAACCATTATCTTTTCATCTTCTTTCTCCAACTCCAAAAGTGAAAAAGGAAAAGAAAAAAACCCACTGGGAAAACAAACAAAAAAGAGGGGGGAAAGAGAGAAAAGAAATCTTAAAAAATAAGAAACCCGGACCAATTAATGTGTTAAAAAAAGGGCAAAGGAAAGGAAAAAAAAAACCACACCAGTGGGGACGGAAAAAAGCCCACCAGGAAAACAAAGAAAAGAAAAAAAAGAAAACATCTTAAAAAAATAAAAACCATGAGCCACTTACCGTGTTTAAAAAGGCAAAGAGAAGAAAAAGAAAAAAAGAAAGAAAAGAAAGAAAAAACCCACCACTGGGAGGAAAAAAGCCCACTGGAAAAACAAGCAAAATGGGGGGGAAACCACGGGCCACTTATCGTGTTAAAAAGAAAAAAAGAGCGGGAGGGAGGAGTAATCAAACGTCAAATAACCTCCAATAGTTTCTTCCATTCAGAATATCTTCTCTTTCAAACCACCACTCACTGCAGGCCTCGTTCTTTGCACCTTGGTCACTTTCATCTTCTTGCCAGAGTCCCCACGCCATCATCAGATTCTTACCATCTTCGAAAGAGTAGATTTTGTGTAAGACTCCAGCCTTCCATATTTTAAGAAAGACAGAATGACCCCATTTGTATTTCATTCCATTCTTAATTAGGATTGATGTGATGGGTTTCATCCTTTTCCTCCACTGTATAGATTCAGTACTTAAATCCTTGTACTGTAAATCTGAACTGGATTTAATCTATAGACTTGCAATCCTGGCTTTTCTTTGATAACCTTAAGAAATTGCTATTTTTTAACATAGTTGAAGAATTTCAGTATTATAGGTGTTGGTCTCTTGCTTCTGGGAAGCTATGTCAAGTTCTCAAAGAAATGGGAGTGCCTCACCAACTTATCCGTCAGCTGAGAAATCTATATGTGGGACAGGAAGCAACAGTTAGAACTGGATATGGAACAACGGATTGGTTCAAAATTGGGAAAAGAGTACGACAAGGCTGCATATTGTCTCCCTGCTTATTTAACTTATATGTAGAATACATCATGCGAAAGGCTGGACTGGAGGAATCCCAAATCGGAATTAAGATTAAATGTAATAAGAGGAAATGGACATACTGGAAGAAATATCAACCTCAGATATGCAGATGATACCACTTTGATGTCAGAAAGTGAAGAGGGGTTAAAGAACCTCTTAATGAGGGTGAAAGAGGAGAGCGCAAAAATTGGTCTGAAGCTCAAAAAAACAAACAAACAAAACCCCCAAGATTATGGCCACTGGTCCCATCACCTCCTGCCAAATAGAAGGGGACGATATGGAGGCAGTGACAGATGTTACTTTCCTGGGCTCCATGATTACTGCAGATGGGGACAGCAGCCACAAAATTAAAAGACGCCTGCTTCTTGGGAGGAAAGCGATGACAAACCTAGACAGCATCTTAAAAAGCAGAGACATTGCCTTGCCGACAAAGGTCCGCATTGTCAAAGCTATGGTTTTACCAGTATGGAAGTGAGACTGGACGATAAAGAAGGCTGACCGCTGAAGAACTGATGCTTTTGAATTGTGGTGCTGGTGGAGACTCTTGAGAATCCCCTGGACTGCAAGGAGAACAAACCTATCAATTTTGAAAGAAATCAATCCTGAGTGCTCACTGGAAGGACAGATCCTGAAGCTGAGGTTCCAATACTTTGGCCATCTCATGAGAAGTGTAGACTCCCTGGAAAATATCCTGATATTGGGAAAGTGTGAGTGCAAGAGGAGAAGGGGACAACAGAGGATGAGATGGTTGGACAGTGTCATCAAAGCTACCAAATGAACTTGACCCAACTCCAGGAGGCAGTGGAAGGCAGGAGGGCCTGGCATGCTCTGGTCCATGGGGTCACGAAGAGTTGGACATGACTAAACAACATTTATAAAGCTTTTCATGTACATTGAAATTCTGGACTTGTTTCCTCCAAAGTAAACCACCCTCAGAAAAGCAGCTATATATAGGAGTGCAGATTTTAATACACATTTTATACATTACATAAAGTGTATACACACATTTTATTTATTTGAAATGTAGTGTTGCAAAAGAGTTTTACAGATATTGTTACATACAGCTATGACCTCACCTGTCCGTCACTGCTAAAGCTGTGAGTCATCTACCAATGGTGTGACGGAGGGTGGGACATAAGGGGTGGAGCTGTTGTATAAATGGGAGTGAATATGTGTGAGAGATTTTAGATAGGGACTGATAGGGGTTTGATAGGGCCTGGATAGGGTTTAGAGAGGAGTTAGGAGATCTGTGATATATTGTGAGAGTCTGTGTATGCTAGTGCCTTTATTATAGTGATTGAATTATTATTTAATTATAAGTGATTTCCATTCCTTTTATTTGTACCCAATAAACCTGAGTTTTTATTTTGAATCATATTTTGGCCTGAAGCTACTTATTTGAGGGAATGTTTGGTGGCAGTGGAAAAGAAGAGTGATTTAGAGTGACGTAGCGACCCCCCTTTGTGAGGTAGAGGGAGGCCGTTACAATAAAATTGGTGTCCAGCTGGTGGGATATGAATATTCCAGTGAAGCCTTGGCAAAAACGTGCCCAGAGCAGGGGTCTTTAGTTAGGGTAATCTGAAGTGGAGAGCGTGAGTCACCTTCTAGGGCTTGGCTCAAGGGGAGCAAGTCTAGTAGAGGAGCACTGAAACTTCAGATTGAAAACTGAGACAGGGAAGCTCTGTGGAGACCATTTTGTGTGTGGAGAGTGGCCCAAAGCAAAGGCTGTGGTGTTTTGGCTAGCTTGTCCTGAGTTTAGGGAAACTCTGAGGGGACAGAGCGAAGGCCAAGGGCAGCAAAGCTGAGGGAACTCTGTTTGAACAGCTAAACCTGGGTCAAGGTAGAGCTGTGTGAATTCAAGATTGGTGCCAGAGGCAGAGAAATAAAATAAACTCTGTTTGGCAAGAGGCCTAGCTTAAGGGGCAGAAGCCTAGTTACAGTTGCTAGCTGACAGTGCTGGAGAAGGTAGCAACTTTATAACACAGACTCAGTAGCATAGGAAAAAAAGTGACTTTTAAACAGAGGCGTGAAAGTGATAGAGGAGCCTTTGGTGAAAGAAAATCCCCTTAACCAGGGGTAGAAAAGCTGAACCAAGACCATCTGAGATGGCAGCTAGTTCAGATGAAGAGATTAGTGAGGGAGAGGAAAGATTTTCCTCAGCTCAAGAGGGAGGGTCCTCTAGAGAAGACTTAACAGACCTCAGAAGATTGGAGTTAGCACAAGCCCATGAATATAGGTTAAAACAGCTAGAATTAGAAAAGATGGAAAGGCATGCTCAAATGGAGAAAGAGAAAATGGAGAGGGAAGAAAGATTAGAGAGAGAGAAAATTGCCCTAGAGAAAGAATGTCTTTTGAACTACGAAGAATGGAATTAATGAACCAGAACAATAATAATAATAGGGATTCAAACTCTGAGGAGGGTCAGTTATCAAAAGCAGACCTAAAGAAATTCCCAACATTTAAAAAGGGAGATTGTCCTGAAGCATTTTTAACTCTTTTTGAAAGAGCGTGTGCTGATTTTTCAGTCAGAGAGTCAGAAAAAATGATTATTCTGAGATCTCAAATTAGTGGAAGCCTTGCTGAAGTATACGCAGAAATGCCAATTGAATTAATAAAAGATTATTCTGAATTTAAAAAGTTGGTATTTGCCAGATATGGCATTAATGCTGAACATCTGAGACAGAAATTCAGATCTCTAACAAAGAAACCAGATGAATCTTTCTCACAGTTAGGAGCCAACTTGGCTAGGTATTTGGATAAATGGCTGGTACAGGAGAAAGTTCAGACAATTGAGGATTTGAGGAATATTATAGGATTGGAACAGTTTTATTCCCTTTTACATGGTGAATTAAAATACTTGGTCAAAGACAAGAAACCTCAAAATTTGAAACAGGCAGGGGAAATTGCAGATTTCATCTCACAAATCAGAAAACCTATTTATTCTGAGGGAAAAAGTATGAGAAAAACATGGGAGGACTACAATAGATATCCCAGTGGACAAGTTAAAAGCCAGCAGAAAGTGGGCGGCCATTTTGTGGGAAAGCCCTCAGAACAGAGCCAAGCCAGAAGTCAAAATTTGGAGGGAAAAGAAAAAGGGGCTGGAAAGGTTCCATGGAGTGATAGAAATTGCTTCATTTGCCATTAAAAAGGCCATATTGCGTCCCAATGTTATAAAGCTAGAGAAAATAAAGAATTTTACCTCAGAAAATGAATTTAAACAAGACTAAATCTGTTTACTGTCTTCAGAAGGGACAGATAACTCCACCAAGGGAGGAGTCAGTTGCCATAGCAACACCAGCAGAGATCTCAACAACAGCTGAGATTAATGAAGATAGTATTCCTGTGGCTGAGATAAGGCATTGCCTTCTTATTAGAACTGATCCCCAATTATTTGAGGCAGCTGGTGATAATATTGGAATTTTAGATCACAACTATTTGGCATTGAGAGATACCTGTTCTCAGGTGACCTTGTGTCATCCTGATATCATACCACAAAAATACATAATACCAAATGAAAGTATGACAATTAAAGGAATAGGGGAAGAAACAGTTATTTTGCCTGTAGCTGAAGTGTTAGTTCGTTATAAGGGCTGGCAGGGAAATTGGCGCGTAGGAATTTCCTCGCAACTGCCTTCAGCTGTACTTATTGGGACAGACCTCTCGGAGCATGTTAAGAGAGTGTTAGTTCTTACACATTCACAACAAGATCAAACAGAGGCAGCTGAAAAAGTTACTGACATTCAGGAGTAAGAAAATGAAAATATACAACAAGCTGAGGCATTCTCACTTGAGATACCCCAAAGCAGTATATTTTCCAAGGAACAGCAAGCAGATCCCACTTTAAAATGTTGTTTTGAGAAAGTGTCAGGAATGGAGTTAACCCCTGAAACCCCTGAAAGGTTCCATATTAAGCAGGCTTTACTGTATAGAGAAACACTGATGAACATCTCAAAAGGGGGAGATGGGATTCGAAGCCAGTTGGTAGTGCCTGTTAAATATCGCCAAATGATTTTAGAAAGGGGACATTCTGATATATTTGCTGCACATTTAGGGATAAATAAAACCAAGCAGAGAATAACTCAAAACTTCTATTGGCCAGAGATAGGAAAGCAGATTAAAAATTTCTGCCAGAGATGCGATGTTTGCCAGAGACAGGGTAATAACCGTGACAGAACTAAGGCTAAGTTGTGTCCATTACCCGTAATCTCTACACCTTTTAAATGCATTGGCGTGGACATTATAGGGCCGTTGCCTAAGGTCACAAAAAGGGGAAACAGATTTATTCTCACTATTGCAGACCATGCCACACAATATCCTGAGGCTATACCTTTAAATAACATTGAGACCCATACAGTGGCTGATGCACTGTTGAGCTATATGAGTAGAATGGGTTTTGCTCCAGAGATTGTAACTGACTTAGGACCATCTTTTACTTCCAAACTTATGAAGAGACTATGGCAGATTTGTGGTATTAAACATCTAGAAACTTCCCCATATCACCCGCAGACCAATGGGTTAACAGAGAAATTTAATGGAACCCTGATGAGAATGATTAGAGCTTATTTAGCAGAAAACCCAAATAACTGGGACCAGAAATTGCAATTATTGCTATATGCATACAGATCAGTACCACAAGATAGTACAGGGTTCAGTCCATTTGAACTGTTATTCGGGAGGAAAGTGAGAGGACCACTTGATCTGATTAGGCAGAATTGGGAACAGATCATAGAAGATCCTCAGAATGTAGTCTCATACATAGACACTTTAATGAACAACCTCAAAAGAAATTTAGAGTTAGCTGCTGAAAACCTGCAAGCACAGAAAGTCAAACAAAAAGTCTGGTATGATAAAAAGGCTAGGGAATGACATTTTAACACTGGAGATGAGGTGCTGATGTTGAGGCCCATCAAGGGGAACAAACTACAATTGAACTGGGCAGGACCTTATAGGATCATTTCTAAAATGAGCGATCTTAATTATATAATTGAAGGAGATGAACATCTAGGCAGGAGGGTAGTTCATGTGAATGCAATTAAACCATATTATAGAGAGGAAAAGAGAGCGCTTTTTGCAATGAAAGCTGCTGATAAGGAATGTGACGTGTGCCATGACGTCACCTGCCTGTCTTGGCTAAGGCTGGAGTTTCCTGGCCTATGGCAAGGCAGGAGGTGGGTCTTATAGGGGTGGAGCTTGTGTATATAAGGGGGGTGTACAAGGAGAGAGGGGGTTGTTGAGGGTTGGTTGTTGGGGAGTTAGAGAGTGACAGGGTTAGATATAGGTTAGGGAACTGTGTGTGAAGTAATTAAGAACTGTGCAGGGTGAAGGTCTGATAAATGTAGTAATATAAGTGATTCATTTACTAATTGATTTCCATCTTAAGTTTGTAATCAATAAATCATCCTTTTTATTTTAAAATCCATACATAGTCTGAAGTGTCAGGTTTATGTGTGGTTGGTGGCAGCGAAGAAGTACTGTGTGTGTGTGTGTGTGAGAAGGATCGTGGCCTGTCATCTCTTGTGGTGACGTAGGAGGAGGTGGCAGTCGCGACAAAACTGGTGCCAGCGTGTGGGATACGAGTTGTCCAGTTGCCCAGTTGCCCAGAAAAGCCTTGGCTAGTGTGACCAGAGCAAAAGGATTTCAGTTAGGAGCACCTGAATTGGGGTGTGGGTAACTCTCTAGGATTTGTCTCCAGGGGGGAGCAGATCTAGTAGAGAGGCACCTAAACTTCAGAGTGAGGGAACTGACTTATGAGCTCTAGAAGGTCCATTTTGTGAGGGAGATTGACCCAAAAGTAGGAGGCTGTTGTGACTTGGTCTGAGAGTCCAGAGTTGGGAGAACTCGGAAGGGACAGACTGACCAAGGGCAGCGAAGATTTGGGATCTCTCTGGTGAACTACAGAACCTGAGAGAGGGTGAAGCTGTGGTGGATTTTGGAAGTAGAGCCAAGGGCAGAAAGTTAAAGTAGCTCTAAATCTGGCAAGAGGCCCAGTGAAGGGGCAGAAGCCATTAGAGACTACAGTAACAAGCCTAGCCATATCTGTTGATATACCCTGTTAGAGAGTGTCAGACCTTAGCACAGAAAAGAAAAAAAAAAGTGACGTTTTAAACAGAGGCTTGAAAATAGAAAAGAGCCTTCGGTGTGATTAAAATGCCTCTCACGCGCAGTCAAATGGCAGAAGTGAGTGAACAAAGAGACCAAGCAATGTCAGACTGGTCTGGGGATGAGTCAAATGGTGAGGGAAGAGTGGCCTCAGTGCAGGAAGGAGCTATTGGTGAACAGTTATCAGAAATTAAGAAAATTCAATTAGCCCAGGCACATGAATTTCAAATGAGACAAATAGAAAAGGAGGAAAGAATAGAAAGGGAAAGAATTGCCCTAGAGAAAGAGAAAATGGAATTAGAGAGGGAGCGTATGGCGTTTGAATTAAGAAAATTGGAAATGATGAATCAGAACAATAATAATAATAGGGAAAATGAGGGGAGCCAATTATCAAAAGCAGATTTGAAGAAATTTCCTACATATAAACAGGGGGATTGTCCTGAAAACTTCCTTAAAATCTTTGAACGAAGTTGTGCTGATTTTTCTGTGAGGGAAACAGAGAAAATGATAATTTTGAGGTCTCTCCTGAGTGGAAAAATGGCTGATGTGTATGCTGATATGCCAGTTGAGCTCAGTAAAGATTATTCAGAGTTCAAAAAGATGGTTTATAATCGGTTTGGCATTAATTCAGAACATCTTAGAATGAAGTTCAGAAAACTTTCTAAAAGAGCAGATGAATCTTATACCCAACTGGGTTTTAACTTAGAAAAGTGTTTAGATAGGTGGCTTGAACAGGAGAATGTAAAAACCTTTCAGGAATTGAAAAATGTTGTGGGCCTGGAGCAGTTTTATTCCTTACTCCATGGGGAACTTAAATTTTTAGTTCAAGAACGAAAACCAACTGATGTTAGAAACGCTGCTCAAATAGCTGATTTTATTTCTCAAATAAGGGGTCCTAGTTGTTATGAGGGGAGAAGTGTGAGGAAAACATGGGACCCAAAGTTCTCTAAGGAACAAGCACAGAGACAGACTAAAGTGGGCGGCCATTTTAGTGAAAAGCCCTCAGAACAGGGCCAGCACAGTAAACAAGTTTTGGAGGGAAAAGAGAAACTTGAAAGATCTGATGGGAAAAGCTCATGGGGGGAGAGAATCTGCTTCATTTGCAAAAAGAAAGGCCACATTGCTTCACAATGTTTTAATACAAGGCAAAATAAAGAAATTCCACCTCAGAAAGTTAATGTAAAAGAAGCAAAGGCTGTATTTTGTGTTCAGAGTAAACCTCAAGCTTCTTCTAAGGAAAGCTCTGTTGTCATGGAAACCCAGGCAGAGGCAGTTAGGAGCTCTGAATTGGATACATTGAAGGAGCTACCTCTCGCTGAAGTTGTCCATTGTTATTACATACAGACCAATGCTGCTTTACTGGAATCTGCTGGGGACAGGATAAAAGTTTTTGAAAATGACTATTCAGCTTTGAGAGACACCTGTTCTGAAATTTCCATATGCCACTCAGACATAGTACCACAAAGTTGTATGATTGCTGACCAGACTCTATCTGTGAAAGGGATTGGGTCAGAACTAGTTTCACTACCTGTAGCTGACTTGAAAATTGAATATCAAGGTTGGAAGGGATTGTGGAGAGTGGGGGTGTCTTCTGAGATCCCTACCCCTTTTCTTATTGGTAATGACTTAACAAAGCATGTCAAGAGTGCCCTAGTGGTAACACGTGCACAATCAGTACAAAGTGAAGCCAGTAGTGGGAATGACTCTCAAGAGCCAGAGAAATTTGTACCACAACCTGAGGCATTCTCAGTTGAAATACCTCAGAAAAGCCTCTTTGTCAAGGAACAAACAGCAGATCCCACCTTAAAAGATTGTTTTGCAAAGGTGACTGATAAAGATTTATCACCTGAGTGCCCTGAACGCTTTATTATCAAGGGTGGTTTACTGTATAGGGAAAAACTGAATAATATTTCAAAAGGGGGGCCTGAAGTTAAGAGACAGTTGGTGGTGCCTGAGAAATATCGCCCTATGATTCTGGAAAAGGGACATGCAGACATTTTCTCAGCTCATATGGGGATTAACAAGACCAAACAAAGAATAGCCCAAAACTTTTACTGGCCTGATATGGGTAAACATATTAAGAGTTTCTGTCAAAGATGCCATATTTGTCAGAGACAGGGCTCTAATTGTGATAAAACCAGAGCAAAGCTATGCCCATTACCAGTGATTTCAACTCCTTTTACACGTCTAGGGGTGGATATCATAGGTCCAATGCCCAATGCCACTAAGCGGGGGAACAGATTTATTTTAACTATAGAGACCCAGACTGTAGCAGAAGCCTTAGTGAATTACATGAGTAGGATGGGTTGTCCTTCTGAGACAATCACAGACTTAGGAACCTCTCATATATCCAAACTTATGAAAAGGTTAGGCAGGGGGGTCATTCACATAAATGCCCTGAAGCCTTATTGCAGAGAGACCATCCATGTGCAGTTTGCAATAAAAGCGGCTGATAAGGAGGAACATGGGTTGCCCTTCGGGGAAGGGAGGGGCCCACAAAAGTTCAATACACAAAAGGTGCAGATCAGCCCTGCTCTATCCAGAGAACAGCAGAATAGTTGTAGAGCGCTGATTACGAAACCTCAAGAAGTGTTCTCAAACAAACCTGGTGTTGACAAGGGAATGCTACCCAGGACTGACACAGGGAATGCTTCTCAGTCTGTAACACCATATAGAGTAAGAGGTTATTACTGTGACAATATTCGCAAAGAGCTAGACGAAGTGCTGCTAAACGATCAAAGTATTGTACACTCATCTAGCGCTTGGTTAGCCCTTGCAATTTTAATAGACAAGCCGAATGGCAGTGTCAGGTTCTGTGTGTATTACAGCAAGTTGTATTCAGTAACTAAACCTGATGCTTATCCTAGGCCTAGGCTTGATGACATAAGTAAGATGATTGAAGGAAGAAGTGATCCTCAGGACCAAGAGAAAACCGCATTTTGCAGTCCATTTGGCCTGTTTGAGTTCCGGGTCCTCAGTTTTGGCCTGAGAAACTCACCAGCAACGTTTCAAAGGCTCATGGACCATACTCTGAAAGGGCTTAGTGACTTCACAGTAGCTTATATCGATGACATAGGGGTCTTTAGCAACACCTGGCAAGATCACCTACATCATCTAGAGTTAGTGCTACAAAGGTTGAAAGATGCTGGCTTAACTGTTAAAGCTAGTAAGTGTCAGCTAGGTAACTCAGAGATGAAGTACCTAGGTCGCATAGTGGGAGGAGGCCTAATCAAACCTTTAGAGGCCAAGGTAGAAGCAATCCTGAAGTGGCCCAGACCTACCACTAAAAAGAAAGTGAGGTCCTTTCTAGGTCTGGCAGGGTATTACAGAAGGTTTATACCCGGTTTCAGTGAGATTGCTGCACCTTTATCAGACCTGACAAAGAAGCAGAGCAGCAACAGCGTTTCCTGGTCGGAAGAGTGCGAGATGGCGTTTGGACGGCTGAAAGATGCTCTAACCAACCATCCAGTGCTGCATGCTCCTGACTTCAACAGAGAGTTCATCATCTACACAGATGCGTCTAATGCCGGTGTGGGAGCGGTACTGTGCCAACAGGATGACAGCGGAGACCAACATCCAGTGGCGTACCTGAGCAAGAAGTTGCTTCCCAGGGAGAAGAATCTTTCTACCATCGAGAAAGAATGTTTGGCGATCATCTTTGCGATCCGGAAGCTGAAGGCTTACGTCTGGGGTCGACATTTTACCTTGTGCACTGATCACTCACCTCTATCGTGGTTGAGGACTATGAAATCACAGAACAGTAAACTGATGAGGTGGGCGCTTCTTTTGCAGGACTATGATTTCGAGGTTAAGGTGGTCAGAGGGACTATAAACTGTGTGGCTGACGCCTTATCCAGAAGACCAGAAGACGACATCTAAAGGACTTATGGACTCTGTGTATAGTATATGGCAATGTAAAGTGTTTTGAAAGTTATGTATTGTGTTGTGATAAATGTTTACATTGCATGTTTTTATTTACCTGTGTAGAGGAAGTGTAAGTATATTTGTAGTTGTGTTAAATTGTGTAATAAATGTAATGCTGCGTGTTTGTTGCAGTTGTTTTGGGGAAAAAGCACCTTAGCTTTCCCCCACAAAACAACTTATTAAAGGGGGAAGGTATGTGACGTGTGCCATGACGTCACCTGCCTGTCTTGGCTAAGGCTGGAGTTTCCTGGCCTATGGCAAGGCAGGAGGTGGGTCTTATAGGGGTGGAGCTTGTGTATATAAGGGGGGTGTACAAGGAGAGAGGGGGTTGTTGAGGGTTGGTTGTTGGGGAGTTAGAGAGTGACAGGGTTAGATATAGGTTAGGGAACTGTGTGTGAAGTAATTAAGAACTGTGCAGGGTGAAGGTCTGATAAATGTAGTAATATAAGTGATTCATTTACTAATTGATTTCCATCTTAAGTTTGTAATCAATAAATCATCCTTTTTATTTTAAAATCCATACATAGTCTGAAGTGTCAGGTTTATGTGTGGTTGGTGGCAGCGAAGAAGTACTGTGTGTGTGTGTGTGTGAGAAGGATCGTGGCCTGTCATCTCTTGTGGTGACGTAGGAGGAGGTGGCAGTCGCGACAAGGAAGAACATGACTTGCCTTATTGGGAAGGTAGGGGTGAAGTTAAGTTCAACTCAGAGGAGGTGAAGATCAGCCCTGCACTCACCCTAGAACAGCAGAGGGAACTAAAGATGTTGGTTACTAAGTATCAACAGGTCTTTTCAAACAAGCCTGGGTTAGCTAAGGGAGTGATGCATAGAATAGATACTGGAGATGCACCCCTGCAGGCAGTAACCCCATACAGAGTAACCGGACCCTATGTGGACAAGGTGCACAAGGAGCTGGATGAGATGTTAAAAGAAAATATTATTGTGCCATCTTCTAGCCCTTGGTCTGCTCCAATAGTTTTGGTGGATAAACCGGATGGAAGCATTAGGTTCTGTGTTGATTACAGAAAATTAAATCTAGTAACCAAACCAGATGCTTACCCCATGCCCAGACTTGACAACCTGATTGAAACCATAAGGGGTTGTCGATACATTTCCTGTTTAGACCTGACTAAAGGTTTTTGGCAAGTGCGGATAGACCCTAGAGATCAAGAAAAAACTGCTTTTTGTAGCCCTTTTGGCTTACTTGAGTTTTTGTGTCCTCAGTTTTGGCCTTAGGAATTCCCCAGCTACATTCCAAAGGCTCATGGACAAAACTCTGCAAGGGCTCAGTGAGTTTACAGTAGCCTACATTGATGACATAGGGATCTTTAGCAATACCTGGCAGGATCACCTTTGTCACCTAGAGGTAGTACTGCAACGGTTAAAGGCAGTAGGGCTAACAGTGAAAGCAAGTAAATGCCAGCTGGGTAGCCCCGAGATGAAATATTTGGGTCATATTGTAGGGGGAGGTGTTATCAAGCCCCTAGAAGCAAAGGTAGAGGCAATACGTAATTGGCCTAGACCCAATACCAAGAAAAAAATTAGATCTTTTCTTGGTTTAGTAGGATACTATAGGAAGTTTATCCCTAGGTTCAGCGAGACTGCAGCACCGCTGACCGAGCTGAAGCGAAAGAAGAGTGATGACAGCATCCCATGGTCCAGTAGCTGCGAGGAGGCGTTCGGGAAGCTGAAGGAGGCGTTAACCAACCCCCCTGTGTTGCATGCTCCAGACTTTGATCGAGAGTTCATCATCTACACCGATGCATCCAACGCCGGGGTAGGAGCTGTGCTGTGCCAGTGTGATGACAACGGAGACCAGCATCCTGTGTCCTACCTGAGCAAGAAACTACAGAAAGGCGAGAAACACCTGTCAACCGTTGAGAAAGAATGTTTGGCCATCGTGTATGCGGTCCAGAAATTAAAACCATACATCTGGGGGAGACAATTCATCCTTTGTACTGGCCACTCCCCTCTGATGTGGTTAAAGACTATGAAGGCCCAAAACAGTAAGCTGATGAGGTGGGCTTTAATTTTACAGGACTATGACTTCGAGGTTAAGGTGGTCAAAGGGACTATGAACTGTGTTGCTGACGCCTTATCCCGAAGACCAGACGACGGAAGATGAAAAGATGAACTCTTGAAATTGGTTACTGTGTTTAAAAGTTATGAAAATATGTGTTTACTGAAATGTTGTTCTGTATATATGCAAATGATTTATTGAGTGTAAGTATATTTTGAATAATATAGTATTGTAAGAGTATGCCTGAATGTTGATGGTAAGTTTTGAAATGTGGGGAAACTGTAATGTTTTGATTTTTGCTACCTTTGTGAGGTAGAGGGAGGCTGTTACAGATAGCATGACTTGTCAGAAAGATAAGTAAAGCAAATGAAGTGTGGACTTTCATTACAAGCTAAAATGACCAAACAAAGGGTACTGTACTACAGTGGCATCATAATTTATTTCATTTATTTATTGAAATTATATCTCGCCCATGTAGACAGGGTCTACTCTGGGCATCTTATAACAAAGCACGATTAAAACAGTTCAAACACTCTATACACCACAATTTAAACATAGTAATAATAATGTAGCTCAAGATGGAAAAACGATCAAATAAAAAAATAAAAAATAAAGACAGAAAATTAAAATAAAAAAGTAACGCTCAAGCAGTTGACAAAGGGGGAGGCCTGCCTAAACAGCCAGGTCTTAAGTTGGCCCTTGAAAACACCCAGCGAGGGAGCCTGGCGAATCACATAAGAAGACAAGCTCACTGGAAAAGGCAGCAATGCAGGAAAAAGTGCAAAGTAGTAGGAAAAGAGGAAGACTACACATGAGATGGATTGACACAATAAAGAAACCCAGTCTTTTCTTCGGTGTTGCCATCAAAGTAGGACCAGGACAGAAAGACTGGGATTCAGATTTTGGGAATAAACTGTGATACTCTTGCCTACTTTGCTGATGAGAAATAGAGAAACACAATTGATACACACTTCAGACATCTGCTGTTCCCAGCAAACTGCAAAGCTAAATGCAGTGGAGATTAACAGTTTTGAGTCACTCTCTCTCCCCCCTCACATACACACAGCCTCCATTTTGTACATACATTTAAACAAGCTTGATGAAGTCGCACATTCCTTCCCTCAACTGGAGCTTTCCCTCCCACTCTCTCGCGCTCTCTCCCCCCTCCCTCCCTCCCTCCCTCCCTTCCTCCCTCTCTCACACACACCTTGGTCCCTCCATTGTGTACATACATTTGAAGTCACACGTTTCTTCCCTCCTTAAGCCTTTCCCTCCTGCTTGAAGCAGTCCTTCACAAGCCCCAGATTGCTGGAGGGGGGGGAGCTGTAACCAATCAAGCAGGCTTGTCTCTGATCTTTTAAAGAAGGAGTGCCGGAACCAAGGAAAATAGCAGGAGAAAAATAGCAGGAAGAGGTAGCTGACGATGGTGCAGTTAAAGGTTTGGCTGTGGGGTGGGTAGTGGGGGGGTAGTGCTCTGCTTGTGTGCCAAGGTTCGCCATCACTGGCCTAGATAGTTGAAACACCAATACATTCTTGAGAGTTTTGGGATGATAAGAAAGACATTCTGTGTGACATATATGCACATTTTCAGCTAACATCCCAATGATTTGCTGCCCCCCCCCCAACATTTTAATTCTAGTTGACTAAATCTTATTGGTTACTTCATCATATTAAATGAGTGATGCGAGTCCAATAATGTGAAAACTATTGGAGTCTGATGCTAAACATAGTCATTAAAAATGAAGTTAGTGTTATTCAACAACATGGCATTTTAACAGAGATTTCCAGAGTTCCTGCCAACCTTTTTAACCTTTAATGAATTTTTTATAACAACTGAAACCTCACTATAGTTTGTTATATTATTAGAGATCTAATAATACTTGAAGGCTTAAATGCATTGCTAGCAGAGTCTTTACAATTGGCAACAGTCTCAGTCCAGAACTGTTTACATTTTCCTGAGTTGTAAATAAACTGAGTTGCTGCACAAAGCAAATTAAAGGCCTGTGGGCTGCTGGGGAACAATAGAACTGCTACATAAAGCAGGCATGCATAATGTGTGGCCTTCCAGATGCTGACTTATTCTTCCCACCATCCTTATCACCACTGATCATGCTCATAGGGCTGATGGGACTGGAAGTCCAATAATACCTGGAGGGCCATACATTCTCCAGCTCTGGCATAAAGCCCAGTCTTCTCAGAGGAAGAAAGTACCCTGTGATGGGTAGTTCCCTTCATCCTTTTGAAAGCAGCGGGCCTTCATGAAATGATGCTGTTCACCCACCCACACATGGGGGATGATGTGAAATAGCGAAGAATCAACATGGTAATTTTTGTTCTGTTTTGTACCTTCAAGCTAGAACCAATTTATAGAGACCCTAGCAGGGCTTTCAAGGTAAGTGAGATATTTAAGGAGTAGTTTTACCAGTTCCATATCCTCAGTGTTTCCATGACTGAGTGGGGATACAGACCCCAGCCTCCTGAGTCCTAGTTCATCACTCTGTCCACTACACCACACCGAGTATCACAGTGATCTTAACATTGGTCATTTAGGATCACTTGCCACCTCCTAGGGGCTGTTAAATGATCCCTTAATTGTCAGTTAAGGCCATCACCATGCTGGGCCTTAGCGTCTACATTTTTATTATACTCCACATCATTCCCACCACCCTGTATGAAAACATTTCTCTATAGAAGCGGTACTCTATGCTTTCGGAAACTTCCCCTCTGAAAACATCCTGAATTAAGTGTAGGTTCAAGCATTCCAAGCAGCCGTGAAACAGCAACATCCTCCTCTGAGGGTGTGGCATGTTCAGAGTAAGTCCAAGGTAAGTGGCTTCTGGGACTGAGAGGACTTTTGGCTGTTGACAAGAACCTGACTCCTCATTATCAGCTAAACATCTCATCATTTTCTGGTTCAAGTAGAGACAGATAACAGATGTATACTCTGAAGGTGAAGATCTGTAACAGGTTTGTATCTTTGAGTTTGGGAAACACACATAGAATGGAGACCACCCCAAAGGGAAGGACTTGATACTACTACTGCTTCTGTTATGCACAAAGCAGAGAAAGCTGTTAGCCCATACAGATGAGATTCCTACACTGCAAGAAAGATGAAATTGTCCTAATTAACAGCCCCAGACCTTTAAACGTCTCTACCTGAACTACTTTTGACAATAAATACTCAGCATGTTTCCTAGCTGTGGGGGGAAAACGCACACATTGTTTATTAAGGAAGAAGGGTTGGTTCCACATTTCTTCCTTCCTCCAAGCACCAACTTTAATGCTTCAGTTCTGTTCTCAAAAAACAGGTACAGTAATTATGTGCAAAACAAGCAACTATAGTTTAATATCTGTTATTACCCAGGATCAGATCAGCCATTGTGAACTCAGATCCTAGTAACAACCACTGTTAAAATCAAATTCTGTTTCAGATGTAATAGAAACTGTCAGTTTAATGAGATCAGGACTCATGCTGGTAAGGTTGGGGAAGTGGTCTAACTATTTTTTATCTAAAATATGATTTAGCAAACCAGAACATATCCAGCTATGGACTGGATCCAAATTTTATCGTACCTATCGGTAACTTAAATCCCATTGAATTCAATAGGCCTATAAGTATGATTCAGTTTAAGTCAAGCACTTTTGCTTTGCCCTCAACTAATGTTAACACTCCATCTTTCCAATATTCCTCCAAATATTGTCAGACTTCAGCTCTCACTGGTTCTAGTCATCCCTGGCCAAAAAGAGGAGTGATGGGAGCTGAAGCACAAAGTAAAGAGGAACAAAATTCGATACCTTTGCTCTAAAAGGCACTTTCACACAAGTGCAACATAGGATATCCAGACAACACAGAACAAGATGTTTTTTTAAAAAAAACAAAACTCAGTACAGTTTCTTTTCCCCCGTTATGGATTTCAGTTCTCCTTACAAAGAAGGGAAAAAGAAACCTTATATCAGTGCATTTTGAGAACTTTATTTAAGAGAACTAAAGTATGAAGTTTGAATATCGCAAAAAATAGTATATTATATTGTATAAAAAGTGGTGAGATATTTACTAGATCTTTTTACAGTTAATTTATAAGACCAATGCTACAGCACCATATGTGCAGCTCAAGCTGAAAAGCCATGCAGGACTGGAGAGAAATTGCAACAAAAACATTCAACTTCTTTAGCTCTGGGTTCTTTATAGATATTTTGACCTTGAAAGCAATGTGTCTTCTGAATCTTCTTCTTTTGCCTTTTCTAGGAAGACTGATGTTTGGTTCTCTTTATCCTTTTTGACACTCCTTTTATGCTGTAAAGTTAAATAGCACAAATGATCTTTCATTTTACTTTAGCCACAATGCAGAAGACACTCAATATCAATTTCATTTTTTGGACAGGTCGCAATTCTGCAAAGTATATCACCATGCATAGTTTATTGGCAGGACACAACTATATCCCCAACTGTACATGCACAGTGGTGCATCCAGAACACCTGAAATTTGAAAACATCATGGACATGTCCTCTACTGAAATATAATCCCACATGAAATTAGATGCAAGATGGCCTTCTGACTTTTCAAATAGCATGCTTTATATGGTTGAATTAATAAATGCAGCAGAATATGGTGAGAGAACAGGCTCTCTGTTCCCACTGTGGTGGTACCTATTTATCTACTCGCATTTACATGCTTTCAAACTGCTAGGTTGGCAGGAGCTGGGACAAGCAACGGGAGCTCACTCCGTCATGCGGATTTGATAAGATGTCCTTTGCTTATGTCTAAATAAGGTCAAGTGATCCAATGCAACTCTACATATTTTTGGAAGGAAGCACAACTCACTGGATTCAATGGGGCTTATTCCCCTGTACTCCACTTAAACAGTACGTTGTCTCAGGAATGCATGTTATAACTAAATGGGTTATGTATTACTGAATGATGCATTCAAATATGTTTGGAATTTGAGTTTTAGAATCCAAGTCTAAAATTTCAGGGCTCCAACTTTTGAATTCGTATTTAGGCAGTAATAAAAACACTTCATTAAGATAAGTCTGTGTAATGTTCGAATAGAGTTTTGATGATGTTAAAGAGGGAACAAAGTAAAAAGTTATCTTACGTATTTATGTTTTTTGTACAGCATTAATGCTCTTCTTCAACTGTCCATCATTCTCTGAGATTCCACTTAATTTCTGATCAGTTTCTTGATCCAGCAGGCTCAATTGCTCTTGCAGAGAAACAGTAAACTTGGCCATACACTAGAACAAATGTAGAAAGTTACAACAGGGCTAGTACAGATGAGCAAAGTGTTAACATTTAAAGACATGAGGGGCATATATAGCTTTCAAGCTGTTCTTAGTATGAGCTGTGAACATCTGGGAAGCTCCAAGAATGCCCTCTCAGCCCAGCTGACAGCATGGAAAAGACTACTACGCCGATACTGATATTAGACATGTATACGTGTGTATCTGTAATTGTGGATGCACATCTCAAGTACACACTCTTTAGTACCACCAGCTGATTAGCAATACTGACTGGGATCACAGATAGCAGGCAACTTTCATTTTTCACTTTGGTATAATCTCTCCCCCTGATCTGTTTAGGAGAAAAGGAAATATTTATTTATTTTATTGAATTTCTAACCCGCCCATCTAGACCAAAGGCAGTTTAAACAACTTCTTCCTTGTATTATGTGAGAGGAGATTAAGAGTTTGTGCTTGCATCTTCGTGAATGTATGTCTGTGCGTGCACACACAAGCACTGCCTTCTGCTCACGATTGCATCAAGTTCTTGGGGGTAGAAAAGCTTGACTACACCCATCTTAAAACATACTTGGACAATGCAAAGTTATTAAGATGCATTCCAAAGAATATTTAACATTGCAATCTCACTTTGTTTAAACCCTAGACATATAGCAGCAACTTGAGAATTAGTTATTTTAGAATTTTAAAAATGAGATACATGAAAACACTTAATATTACATATTTTACAGCAGAGATGGGCACTCTTCTGCCTTTATTTCTGCCACTCCCAAAGAGCTGAAATTGGCAGTGATGAAGGTCTCCACTGGAAATTTTTTCAATGCTTTAACTAGAATATGACTTGATATGCTGTTGTTGTTTAGTCGTTTAGTCGTGTCCGACTCTTCGTGACCCCATGGACCTAAGCACGCCAGGCCCTCCTGTCTTCCACTGCCTCCCGGAGTTGGGTCAAATTCATGTTGGTAGCTTCAATGACACTGTCCAACCATTTCATCCTCTGTCGTCCCCTTCTCCTCCTGTCTTCACATTTTCCTAACATCAGCGTCTTTTCCAGGGAGTCTTCTCTTCTCATGAGATGGCCAAAGTACTGGAGCCTCAGCTTCAGGATCTTTCCTTCCAGTGAGCACTTAGGGTTGATTTCCTTTAGAATAGATAGGTTTATTTACCTTGCAGTCCAGGGGACTCTCAAGAGCCTCCTCCAGCACCACAGCAAAAGCATCAATTCTTTGGCAGTCAGCTTTCTTTATGGTCCAGCTCTCACTTCCGTACATCACTACAGGAAAAACCATAGCTTTGACTATGTGGACTTTTGTTGGCAAGGTGATGTCTCCGCTTTTTAAGAAGCTGTCTAGGTTTGTCATTGCTTTCCTCCCAAGAAGCAGGCGTCTTTTAATTTCGGGGCTTCTGTCACCATCTGCAGTGATCATGGAGCCCAATAAGGTAAAATCTGTCACTACCTCCATATCTTCCTCTTCTATTTAGTAGGAGATGATGGATAGTGCCCATGATCTTGATTTTTCTGATGCTGAGCTTCAGACCATTTTTTGCACTCTCCTCTTTCACCCTCATTACAAGGTTCCTTAATTCCTCCACACTTTCTGCCATCAGAGTGGTATCATCTGCATATCTGAGGTGGTTGATATTTCTTCCGCCAATCTTAATTCCGGTTTGGGATTCCTCCAGTCCGGCCTGACCTTGAGCCAGACATCCTGCCTTTCTCATGAGGTATTCTGCATATAAGTTAAATAAGCAAGGGGACAATATACAGCCTTTTTGTACTCCTTTCCTAATTTTGAAACAACCAGTGTTTCCATATCCAGTTCTAACTGTTGCTTCCTGTCCCACATATAGATTTCTCAGGAGATAGATAAGGTGGTCAGACACTCCCATTTCTTTAAGGACTTGCTATAGTTTGCTGTGGTCCACACAGTCAAAGGCTTTTGCATAGTCAATGAAGCAGAAGTAGACGTTTTTCTGGAGCTCTCTAGCTTTCTCCATAATCCAGCGCATGTTAGCAATTTGGTCTCCAATTCCTCTGCCCCTTCGAAATCCAGCTTGTACTTCTGGGAGTTCTCCATCCACATACTGCTGAAGCCTACCTTGGAGGATTTTGAGGAAAACCTTGCTAGTGTGTGAAATGAGTGCAATTGTACGGTAGTCGGAGCATTCTTTGGCACTGCCCTTCTTTGGGATTGGGATGTAGATTGATCTTTTCCAGTCCTCTGACCACTGTTGAGTTTTCCAAACTTGCTGGCACATTGAATGTAGCACCTTAACAGCGTTATCTTTTAAGATTTTAAATAGTTCCACTAGAATGCCATCACTTCCACCGGCATTGTTGTTAGCCATGCTTTCTAAGGCCCAGTTGACTTCATTCTCCAGGATGTCTGGCTCAAGGTCAGCAACCACACTATCTGGGTTGTCTGGGATATCCAAATCTTTCTGATATAGCATGATTTATTTATTTATTTTATTTATATCCCACCTATCTGGTCGGATTAGGACCACTCTAAGCAGCTTGACCTAATATATAGCATGACCTAATTTGATTTAATTTCCAGTCAATCAGATGTGACTTGTGTGGGCCATCCAAAACAGAGAGATAAGATATTCTAAATTACACCCCTTCTTTTGCACATTAAGACATTTAAATGGAATAAAAGATGAGGACTGTGATTTGACTTTTTCACTTTTATGGGAAGCAATTCACAAGTTAAATATTAGTTTTCAAATATAGGACCAGCAAGCTTCCACAGCCCCCCTCCAAAGCAGTCTATTTCTCAACAGAAGAAACATCCTGTCCATCTCCTTTCTAATGCCCTGGAAACCTTCTGCTTCTTGTGCTGCTAAAAGATACCTTTTTTTGCTCCACCCTTACGAATTCCACCTCTTTCTGCAAACTCTCACAGTCATGCTGAAGTTGAGAAAACATTCGGGAACTGTCTTCTTGTAGTTTACGCAAGGCAAGAGTGTGATCTTGAAAGAAGGCAGTCATTTCTTCTTTATAGCGCATCATCTTTAAGTCATAAAAAGACAACATATCAGCATTCATAAATATATTGAGATTTGCTGTTTTTTAAACACACACACACACACACACACACACACACACACACAAACTTGCTTGGACCCACTCAGGTTCAGTAGGTATGGCACAAGGACAATGATATGGTTTTTTCAATTCACCTTTTCAGCCACTGAGGAAAGTTTCTTCATGTTATCCTGCAACTGATGATTTCTATCCATCACAAATTTCAGCATAGGTGACAGAGTGCTAAGTGCTCGGTTTAGCCCTGAAGCGTGTTCTTCCTAGAAGCAAAAGAAGAGAATGGGATATCTCCCAGTTCTTCCACGTTTAAAAAACCATAAAAACCCAGTAAGGAAGTCAAGCATTGAGATAAGAAACCCAGTATGCCTCCTCCATTGCTACCTGTCAGTATAGACCTTTTAAAATGTTTCACCTGGGATATCAGGTAGAACTGGCAGCAAGCAGGTTTGAGGCTAAGCCTTCTGCAAGCATGTCCACCAATTTTTCCACTCTTTGTGTAAAGAGGAGGTATGCCACTCAAACAATTGCCCTATTTGTTTTCACTATGACGTAAAAGCTCTTCTGGAGCCACCCCTCGTCTTTTCTAGCATCTCCTCTCAGACCATTATACCAAGTTCTTGACAAAGGCTGGGAGTGCCCTGTAACCATATTAGTGAGGTTTGTGTTTCAAGAAATCAGAAAATTTCTTCATTAAGACTATATAATTGTTTTACTAAGCTAAGATATGAGCATATACTTACTATCAGCTTCTGTAGGTCATTTTTATTTTCAGATGTCAGTGACTCCTGCTTAAGGATCTTTTCAGAAACTACAGAAACTTCAGTGGAAACCCTTTCCTTGAGACAGCTGAATGTTTCAACAATGGCTGCTGCAGTAGCTTGAAAGGCTGAAGAAATGTCCGACAGAAGATCACCTTGCCAAGAGAAAGCAAGAATATAGCCAAGTCATTTCTCACCAGGCTATAGAGGAACAGCCTCAAGGTTTCAGAAACATGCCTAACTCCAAATTAAACTTAAGGGGCAGAAGGTTTTTCTGAGTTATTGTCATTTAATGTTGAGCAGCAGTACTTACCAAGTGAATGAGTGTAAGAGTCAAGCATCATCTGCTGTTCCCAATAGTTCTCCTTACAAGATTTTTTGATCTCCTTGAAAAGAGTGTCCATGTGTTCTGTAAATGTCTTCTGGGCTTCTGCATTATGTTGCTCTACCACTTTCTTGCATTCTAGTTTTGCATGCAGACCAGACACATCTTGAGTAGTCTCTTTAACTGTAGAAAGTAGCTAAGATAGAAAGAAACTGAGTCTTCAAATACTACCTCCTACATTACAAAAAGCAGATCTGATTATGATACTTAAACCACATTAAGTCACATTACAGCAGAATGTACAGCAGTAGTTCTAAGTTATAGATGACAGTCCTTGCCACTGTTTATGGCTTTTGGTAGATACTAAATTAGTAAAAAATTATTTTGAATGAACCTGGACTATTTGTATCTGCAGGAAGAAGTTGCAACCTGACCAGCCTGACGTTTATAGCTCCCAAGCACACTGAAATAAAAGTATAAAAAGCCCTGTCAACACATTAGTAACATATAGGGCATCCATATGTGAAAAGATTAGGTTGCACTTCAAGTCCTTCTGATAATGCATGCATAAGCCACCTTTCAACATCTATATACTGAGCACAGACATCTGAGGAAACAACATTGACCCACAATCAGCTGCATCCAGCCAAATTCCATCAATTTCCTAGTCACTGTCACATCAATGTAAATATGGAGCTTTTACTGCCAAGCATGGTGTTAGAACATTACCAGGTAAAAGCAGACATATACAGTGGTGCCTCGCATAACGAGCGTACCGTATAACGACGAATCCGCATAGCGATCCCTTCTCCGGGATCGCTAATGCGGAGGCATAGCGTCCGTCCATATGGAGAAAACTCGCTTACCGAAGGGTGCCAGGAAGGAGCCGCCGCCGCCGCCGCGAGAGTGATGCGGGGCCGCGCTGGCCGGGAAGAGGAAGGCAGGCTGCAAGGCAGGCAGGCGAAGGGAGGGAAGCCGCGCGTTCGCGCGTCCCCTTCCTCCTCGTCCTTCTCCTGCCGCCCCCAGGGACGAAGGCAGGCTGCAAGGCAGGCAGGTGAAGGGAGGGAAGCCGCGCGTTCGCGCGTCCTTCCCCCCCTTTCCCTCTTCTCCTCCTCTTGCTGCCGACCCCCCAAACCTCCCACAGAGTCGGGCGATCAGCTGTTTGGCGGTTCTAAAATGGCCGCCTGACGCCTGAAATGTCCGCATGCAGCATTTTCACGCCCTCCCCTCGCTTACCGAGGGCGCGAAAATGGCTGCCACTATGGAGGAAACTTTGCTGAACGGTAAGTTTAGGGCCAATTGGAACGCATTAAACAATGTTTAATGCGTTCCAATGGGCTTTTACATTCCGTTTAGCGACGATTTCACATAGCGAGGATTAATCCGGAACAGATTAACCTCGCTATGCGGGGCACCACTGTATCACCATATTTTTCCATCTACAAGACACTTTGTCTCAATAGTCTCCTCCAGCACCACAATTCAAAAGCATCATTTCTTTGGTGGTCAGCCTTCTTTATGGTCCAGCTCTCACTTCCATACATTGCTACTGGTAAAACTATAGCTTTGACTATGTGGACTTTTGTTGGCAAGGTGATGTCTCTGCTTTCTAAGATGCTGTCTAGGTTTGTCATCACTTTCCTCCCAAGAAGCAGGTGTCTTTTAATTTTGTGGCTGATATCACCATCTGCAGTGATCATGGAGCCCAAGAAAGTAAAATCTGTCACTGCCTCCATATCTTCCCCTTCTATTTGCCAGGAGGTGATGGGACCAGTGGCCATGATCTTAGTTTTTTTTTTATGTTGAGCTTCAGACCATTTTTTGCACTCTCCTCTTTCACCCTCTTTAAGAGGTTCTTTAATTCCTCCTCACCTTCTGCCATCAGAGTGGTATCATCTCCATATCGGAGGCTGTTGATATTTCTTCTGGCAATCTTAATTCCAATTTGAGATTCCTCCAGTCTAGCATTTCACATATAAGTTAAATAAGTAGGGGGACAGTATATAGCCTTGTCGTACTCCTTTCCCAATTTCCCAAACTTCAAGAGCCACTGACAGATTTGAAATACGACTGTGAACGCCCAATCACATTTTCAGAGTTATGGCTACGAACCTTTTTGGGTGAAAATGAGGAACACTTACCCAATATTGTGGGAGGTAGTTAAATTGCTTATTTTAGCCTTTCCATCCACTTACTTAGTGGAAAGGGGCTTCAGCGCTGTCCAACAGATCCTTTCCAAGCCGAGGAACATGTTGAAGATCACCGAGTGCGGCGATTTAAGAATGAGATTAAAAAAATGGTTCCAGACATCAAGAAATTGGCATCAGCTCACCAAGCACAAGGCAGCCATTGTTTTTTTTTTAATTTTGCTTTTTGTGTACATACATTATCTTCATTAATAATTGTCTCAGCTCTTATTGTTGTATTTCCTTGCATTGGATTTCACGTTCCAGTTTGAGTTTGGGGCTTTGTTTTTGAATTCTTGTTGTGCTCTGTAAAACATTTTGTATGTGTCTTTGTATTGTCCTTTTTAAGCATGCACTCCCGCTCGATATTATATTTTGGTTTCTCGTGTTATGGTTTCAATTTTTGTTGTTGTGCTCTTTGTGTAAACTTTTTGTGTAGATATATTTTGTCGCTCTGATTTTTGTTGCTTTTTAATGTAAAAAATACTTTGTGTCTTTTTAACTCTTTTTACAGCGTGCATGAATATATATTTTCCTCAAATCTTAATTTAATTTCAGAGTTTTCATCTTGAAATTTTTAGTTCCTGCATTGTGGTTTGTTTTTATGCACTTTTTATATTTCTTTGTGTCTTAAAATTCACTTGTAACTACATCATTAAATTTTACTTTTTGGGGGGCATTTCATTTTCTTGCAATTGAATTTTGTTTTCAGGGGTCATTGGATTTAAGTGTCTTAAATAAATAAATAAATAAATAAATAAATAAATAAATAAATAAATAAATAAATAAATAAATAAATAAATAAATAAATAAATAAATAAATAAATAAATAAATAAATAAATAAATAAATAAATAAATAAATAAATAAATAAATAAATAAATAAATAAATAAATATCGCCTGATTATGCCTGTTTGCAAATTCTATGCAGAAGGCTGAAGGGCAGCCCTGATATCTCAGTAAAAGCAAAATGAGGTTGAGAGAGTTGAAGGCAAGCCCAAGGCTAGTCTTGCCAAGCCTAGTCTCCCCCAAATGCATGGCACAGGTTATATAATGCCCTTTTTCCCCAGGTAGGAAAGTAGACAATCCATTCCTATTTCAACATTGTATTTATTTCTTGGATCTAGCTTCAGAACTTAAACCTATGGAAATCCAACAATGTAAGCTGAAACTAATGTATTCCACTCATATTAACCATGAAAATGCTGTATGTCTAATCTGGGGAAATATATTCTATAACCTTGGTAGCAGTGCCATGAAGTTTTTCTTCTGTGCTTTCCAAAGTTGAAGCCACATCTTCAGCAAGACGAACGTTGGTTGTTTCCAGGTGCTTCTGAGTGTCTTCCAGTTCTTTTTCCCGTACTTGCAGGTTTGTTTGGCATTTTTCTCTGTCACTTTTTTGAACTGTGAATAACTCTGTGACCTGTATTAACAGTAATACAAGATGGTGAAAAAATACTTGTAAAGATAGTTTTAGTATGAGCTCAAGTAATATCAAGAATATTATCTTGATGAAGAAATTTTTCAATATGATGGGAAGAGACAAATTACTAGAAAGTGACATGAACAGAGGTGACAAGTGCATGCTTTGTTTTTTTGAAAAGACCTTGGCTATCAGCCACAGGCTTATCTTATAACAAAGAGAAAACTAAGTATAATTCATCTTCAGAAGCCTTTTGTAGACTTCAGTTCTGGGAGTCAAATCTCAGTAGTATCATCATCTACAAAGCCAGACAAACTCACGTTAGTTTTATGATTCACCCAAAGCAAAACAAAAGAAAACAAAAGCCTGGAATGGAACCGCAGCTGGAATTGCTTACTGAGGCACATCATAATTAAAACTATCATTTTCCCAGGCTTGGACACAGTCTAGTCTATGACTGGTCAGCATTAATTGCAAATGCTTTGCATCTCCTCCTCTCAGCCACATTGAGGGGAAGAAACAGCCCCATATATATAATGTTTAGGTAAGGTAAGGTTCCCCTTTACATTTAGTCCAGTCTGTCCGACTCTAGGGCACAGCGCTCATCCTCTTCTCCAAGCTGTAGAGCCAGAGTTTGTCCGTAGACAGTTTCCATGGTCACGTGGCCAGCGTGACTACACATGGAATGCCGTTACCTTCCCACCGTGTTTTAATGTTACATCCAGACTAGGACACAGTCTGAGTTTTAGTGAGAAACTGCATAGCAGTCATTCAAGAACTGTCAGTCATGAATCTTGGGCTCACATGCTCCCTCCGTTTTGTTCCTTTGCATACAAGCTGTCCAAGGAAGACCTTAAAAGGTTCCCTGTATTTAGAAAGGGCGATGATCCTGAATCTTTTATGATTATGTTTGAGCGTGCGTGTGAAGAGTTTGAAGTGAGAGGATCAGAACGTATGATTGTGATGAGGTCTCAGATAAGTGGCGAGTTAGCGGATGTATACGTCCAGATGTCATTGGATTTAGTGAGAGATTTTGAAGAATTTAAAAAGTTGGTATTCTCATGGTTTGGCATCAATGCTGAGCATTTGAGGCGGAAGTTCGGGGCACTGAAAAAAAAACCCTGATGAATCCTACTTTCAATTGGGAGCAAACTTGATCAAATATCTTGACAAATGGCTTCAACAAGAAGGAGTTGAAACTGTGTAAGATATTAAGAACATCATGGGGCTAGAGCAGTTCTATTCTCTTCTACCGAGAGACCTGAGGTACCTGGTGATATAAAAAGCCCAAGGACGTTCAGGAAGCTGGAGGGGTCGCAGATTTTATTTCACATATTAGAAACCCAAATTTTTCTGAGGTAAAAATGGGAAGAAAAACCTGGGATGACAGTAAAAAGGAGCCCAAGGGTTACTTCAAGAGCCAGCATGCAAGTGGCGGCCATTTTGTAGGCAAGTCCACAGAACTGAGCCAGCATCAAAAAAAGAACTGGGAAGGGAAGGGAGGTAAAACCCTTAGCCCAGAACAGAGAAACTTCAAATCTTGTTTTGGATGCGGAGAGAAAGGCCATTTCATTTCACAATGTGCTAAAGCTAAAGAAGGGGGTCAAAAGGCAAATTTACTAAAGCCTAAGTCAGTGTACTACGTGCAGCAAAACAGTTACCTCAGAGAATGGCAAAACTGTAACTCAGAATACAAGTGCAGCTAGCACAGAGGGTCAGGAATGGCAAGCAGAACAGCTGCCTGAGGCTGAGATTCTCCATTGCTATTTAATTGAAACCAACCAGAAGCTATTTAAAAGTTCTGGAGACAGTATTTACAGTGAGTCGAACAGAGATGTCCAAAAGTCTTTCCCAGTGACTTTTGATTCCTTTCAGCCTGCAACACCTGATACTGTGGCCAGGGTGCTTGATCTCTGTCGAGCCACCACCTCCTCCCTTGACCCTTGCCCGGCCTGGCTAATCAAAGCAGCCAGGCCGATAACAACAGAATGGGCCACGGTAATAATTAATGGGTCTTTCCTGGAGGGCAGATTTCCATCTGCCCTCAAGGAGACACTCATTAGGCCCATTAGAAAGAAACCTAGTTTGGCGGCGGATGAAACTGGCAATTATAGGCCCGTCGCCAACGTTTCTTTCATGAGCAAAGTGGTCGAGAGGGTGGTGGCCGATCAGCTTCAAGCATACCTGGATGAATCGGATGCCCTGGATCCATTTCAGTCGGGCTTCAGGCTGCGCCACGGTACAGAGACAGCATTGGTCGCCCTGTACGATGACTTTTGAGGGAGACCGACAGGGGAAAAATTTCTCTGCTGGTCCTCCTCGACATCTCGGCGGCCTTTGATACCGTCAACCACGGTATCCTCCTGGGGCGGCTCTCCGAGTTGGGAATTGGTAGCTCGGCACTTGCCTGGCTCCATTCCTTCTTGGGGGACCGTCCCCAGAGAGTACAGCTTAGGGAGAGCGTCTCAGCCCCGTGGAGTCTCAATTGTGGGGTTCCACAGGGGTGGATCATTTCCCCATTGCTGTTTAACATCTATATGAGGCCGCTGGCTGGGGTCATCAGGGGATGTGGGGCTTCGTGTCATCAATATGTTGATGACACCCAGCTCTACATCTCCTTTTTACCAACTGCAGGTGATGCTGTCCTGTCATTCCAGTGCTGCCTGGGGGCCGTACTGCAATGGATGCAGGAGAACGGGCTAAGGCTGAACCCAGATAAGACGGAAGTACTGAGGGTGGGTGCCCCTCTGGCGGATGGCTTGGGTGACTCTCATTTGGGGGGTCACCTTGGCCGCAAAGAGCGGGGTTCACAGCCTGGGCATACATCTGGACCCGACGCTAACCATGGAGACCCAGGTGGCGTCGGTAGTCCGCACCGCCTTTTTTCATCTCTGGCGGATTGCCCAGCTGTGACCCTATCTCGACACAGGGGCGCTCACTACCTTGGTGCATGCGCGCGTAATCTCAAGATTAGACCACTGTAACGCGCTCTACATGGGGCTGCCTTTGAGGCTGATGCGGAGACTTCAGGTGGTGCAGAATGCGGCGGCCAGACTCCTCACCAGAGTGAGAAAATTCCAACACATCTCTCCAACGCTGGCCGCACTGCACCGGCTGCCCATCTGTTTCCGCATCAACTTCAAAGTTTTAATGCTTATTTATAAGGCCCTAAATGGCTTAGGACCTCGATATTTGGCGGAACGCCTGCTTCCACCAAGGTCTACCCGGATCACCCGCGCGAGCCAGGAGGTGAGGCTGAGGAGCCTGACGCCGAGAGAGGCCCGGAAGGAGAAGACACGAAACCGGGCCTTCTCAGCAGTGGCTCCTCGCCTCTGGAACAATCTCCCTCCAGAGATTCGCACGGCCCCCACACTGGGCATCTTTAAAACCCAATTAAAAACATGGTTGTTTATCCAGCCTTTCCCTCCAGCCAATTCTTGATCTTCCTTTACTTTTCTATCTTTATTTTATTTGTATTATTATGTACTTGATATTGTTTTTACTTTCTGATTTTATTGGAAGCCGCCTAGAGTGGCCAGATAGGCGGGATAAAAATCAAATTAATAATAATAATAATAATAATAATAATAATAATAATAATAATAATAATAATAATAATAATAATAATAATAATAATAATAATAATAATAATAATAATAATAATTTACGTAAATGGGACAAAATGTATGGCTCTGAAAGACTCTTGCTTTCAAGTTGCCTTGTGCCATCCAGACACAGAAAGGTGAAAGCCTGACAGTTAAAGGGATAGGTGCTGAACTAATTACCATGCCAGTGGCTGAGGTACCTATAAGATATCAAGGGTGGAAAGGATTATGGAGAATAGGCATAGCTGACCAATTGCCTGCGCCTTATTTAATTGGGATCGATCTCACTGAGCATGTCAAAAGTGTTTTAGTGCAGACTTGCTCCCAGCAGAAAGACGGCGGCAAAGCAGAGGATAAGAGTGAAATTCAAACAGAGCTGGTGAGGGGAGAGGATCCTACAGCTGAATTAATACCAATTAAGATTCCACTAGAAAACACATTTAAAAGGGAACAAAGAACAGATTGCATGCTGGATCAATGTTTAAGAAAGTTGGCGAAGGTCAGTTAACCCCCGAGAGTCCTGAAAAGTTCTTCCTAGAAAAAGACCGTTTGTACAGGGAGGCCTTTGTGAATCCCAGAGGGGGAGGGGAGACTCACCTCAAGCAACTGATTGTTCCTCTCAAAGATCAAGTGGGGATAGAGGAGCAGGGGCACACTGGTACCTTTTCAGCTCTTATAGATATCACACATACTGACCAAAGATTAGCTCAAAACTTTTACTGGCTTGAAATGGAGGAGCAGATAAAAGAATTTGACCAGAGGTCTTAAGGAGTTCAGAGACAAGGGGAATGCAGTGACAAAACTGACACCAAGCTGTGTCCTTTACCTGTCATTTCGAACCCAGTCCAACGCATTGGTTTAGATATAGTTCGACCGTTGCCCAGTTACCCTGAGGGGAAACAGATTCATTCTGAATATCGTTGACTGTGCAACACGTTATCCCGAAGCAGTTCCCCTGAGAAATATTGAGACTCAGACCACTGCAGATGCGCTGCTGATGTATATGTGTCGCATGGGTTTGCTTCTGAGTTCGTCGCGTCTTTAGGAACCTCTCTCCCATCCAAGAGGATGCAAATAACCTCTACATTAAAGCTCCTCGTTGTTCATGAGGGTAAACTACTATAGGTTTTACCCCATGAAACAACTTTTTAAGGTTTTGTGTGTGTGTGTAGCGAACAGCCTGCCCTCACCTGTCCGTCACCACAGAATATTGAAGAAGGATCCAATGAGTGGACAGAAGGCAGAGCCAAGGGGGGAGGGAGCTGGATATAAAGGCTGATGTGTGGCGTCTGAGGGAGATTCGGAGAGTGAGACACCGTGTGTAACTTAAAAGTATCTGGAAAGTGAGTTAGAGGTCTGTAAGAGCTTAGATTGAAACAGAATGTTAAAAGAGTTTTAAAGTTATATCAGATTTGATTCAAATACAAGTGATTGACAGCCTGTGATTTATCTCATGAATATTCATCATTTATTTCCCTGATCAAATAAAAGACTTAAGTTTTGAACAGCAGACTTGTCTCTATAAGTAATTGATATTAAAGAATTAATATCTGCTGGCAGTGAAGAAGGAAGAAGAGTGAGAACCTCGTGAGTCATGAAAAATCTCTTGTGAGATCCTAGTAATATCTAATGAAGCTGATAACTGTTAATTCCAAAGTAAAACAGACCATTCATGAGCACTCACTTCCACCATAACAGCAACAAATATATGTGTGTGTGTCAATGTTATTTCAACAAGTTATCTTACATCTCACTTTCAGCTGATAAATTTGAATGACATACATTACACTTCCCAGACTTTTTCCAACACAAAAAACTAAGAACAATGTCATTTACTCACTCTTTTCAGTTCTTCCTCCATTGCTGCAATTTTATCAGAATACTCTGCAATTTGTTCTTCCTGAGCTGTCAGCTTGCCATGAAGAATGCTTTAAAAATATTGCATATGGTGAATCGGAACAAATCAACTCGTATCATGCTGCAAAATCAGATGATTGTGAAAAGCAAGGGAAGACATATGCACCCATATTTCACAAACAGGTTTTCTGTCCTCTTTTCATAGTACTATATTTTTAAAAATATCACTTGCTACATCAGTGTAAACTACACAGGCAGAACATTTAGACTGGAGTCATTGAACTTGTAGAAAAGTAAGTGGTCTATAATTTACATCCTATGAAGTCTAACAGATAAACAAGAAATTTATACTGTTTTTTTAAAAGTTATGCCACACATCCCACACAGCTTTGTTTTGCCTAGATAGAATGTTAAGCAAAACTGCAACAAAACATTGTAGTGTATCAGGTATACACTCTTCCAAGACCACAAAATATACAGGACTCGGGGAAGTCAATTCATTCCCCCACTCCCTTTTTTTGTCCCAGTCAATGTTCTGTGGATCTTCATGTGAGTAAGGATGGGATCCCACCATTCTTCTACCCTGGTACTAAGTACAGGAGTTCCCCAGGGCTGCGTGCTAAGTCCCTTCCTCTATTCCCTGTACACACATGATTGCACCCCACTGTATAACACCAATGCAATTATTAAATTTGCGGATGATACGACAGTGGTGGGACTCATAAATAAGAACAATGAGTCTGCTTATAGAAAGGAAGTACAAAGATTGATACTATGGTGTAAAGAAAATCATCTCACACTTAACATCAAAAAAACTAAAGAACTCATAATTGATTTTAGGAGGAAGAGAAATGTACATTTACCACTGTACATAAACGGTGAGGAAGTGGAGAGAGTTGGTAGTTTTAAATTTCTGGGTACTTACATCTCAGAGGACCTCTCATGGACTATAAATGCCAACATGCTAATAAAGAAGGCACAGAAGAGGCTGTATTTCCTGAGAATGCTCGGGAAGTTAAATTTATCACAGCATTTACTTCTGTCCTACTATCGTAGCACCATTGAGAGTGTCCTAACCTATGGCATTCTGGCATGGCTTGGGAGTAGCTCTGTAGCGGACAAAAAAGCTCTACAGAGAACCATTAAAATTGCCCAGAATATCATCGGGCTCCAGCTACCAACCCTGGATGACATCTTCACATCCCGCTGTCTGAGGAAGTCACACAGCATCCTGAGAGACTCTTCCCATCCTGCTTATAACTTTTTTGAACTGTTACCGTCTGGCAGAAGATATAGAACAATTAAGACTCGGACCACACGTTTTCTAAATAGTTTTTATCCTAGAGCTATAATTGCAATTAATGAGCTTAAAGACCACCAGTAGTGAATAATTAGTTGGACTGTGTTACTTGGCCTGAGGTGTGAATGTTTGTATTATTAGTGGGGGACTTTTAGTGGTGGGGAGTGTTTGGGGAATGTTATGTGTGTGCATGTGTCTGGTCTCTGGGTGTCTGTGAATTTCGTTGTATGGGTATACTGTGTATATACTTACAATGACAATAAATTATTATTATTATTATTATTATTATTATTATTATTATTATTATTATTATTATTATTATTATTATTATTATTATTATTATTATTATTATTATTATGTGTAATCATCACTAGGCTAGTTTCACCCAATTTTTATTTAAAAAACAATACTTGTTCTTCCTTCTACAATCCTTAGATTCTACCCCTACATGTTAATATTTCCCTCCTGTTTCTCAATGACCTTGCCAGGACTGACCCACCAGAGTTTAATTTAGAGGGCACAAATGGGATCAGCCACAATGTGTTCCAGTGTATCCTTATTTCCTCATTGACGGTGCTTGTTTAGAGTTCTAGCCACATTCTCCTCCAGCACACTACATTCCACTCCCTGCCCCTGGCTGTTTCTTTTCCAACTGATACTCCATAAATACTTAGCATACTCCATAAATACTCCATAAATAAAAGTACTCTTTTATTTTATTTTTTTCTTAAAGGTTTAACCTACCTTAAAAAATGTATGACATTTCTGCAACTCTTGGGGTTCTCGTTACTATGCTTAAACTTGCTTCTTCTTTCTCACCATTTGGTAGCAAACCTTTTGACATTTTCTACCTGAATTCACTATTAAATACATTTGAAGAGCCCCATCAGAGCCACTTGGCGTGGTGAATATGGTGCTAGCAAGTGGTCAGGAACACAGCAACGAACTTGAAAACCCCGCTCCCTATTCTTTTCTGCTTGGGCAAGTGGGGAAGACTGGACACCACCGGTTGAAGGTTTTGGTGGTGGCTGTCAACCAGGATCATCTAACTAGCCCCTCTCCTGAGGTCCTTTTCTGACAGGAAAAGCTAACCAGGGAACCAAGCAGGAAGTATCCGCTTGGAGGTGCTCGGGCCTCTTCCCAGCAACATTACCCAACCGTCCTCCATTCTCAATTAGGAAAAGCTGTAGTGTTTGGGGTTGGCCTAATCGAGAAAAACCTGTCATTATGGCTAGGGTTTTTGGATTTAAAGACCTGTGTAGAGGCCATATTCTTCCCAAGCGGCCATATTTTACAGAAAGCCAATACTCACTCATAATTTTCCAAAGAAATGTACACATTTTTCTCTCGCGCAGCAGCAAGATCTCGTTTTAAGCGTTCAATCTCTTCTGTATACTCCTGTTCAAATATTAGAAAAGCACAGGAGTATATCCTCAGTCACTGATGACACACACAACCCAATACTTCTGATTGCAAATAATTTAAACATATATAGGATGCAATTCAGTAGACAAAAGGAATTAATATATAATTAAGTATACTGAACCTTAATAAGTGCTTTTTTTGAGAGCTTCTGGTTCACCTCAGGCTTATTCATGATGTTCTTTGCTCTGTGAGCATATTCAAGAGTACTGAGGGTTTCCTGTTATATAAAAGACAGAAGTGGCAGCTGACCAAGTGGTTTATAATTTAGAACTTCTATACAATGATGCAAGAGTTGTCATTTGAAAAGAAATCCTCACCAATCCTCACTTCAGAAAGGGAAGCCTGACTTTCATTATAAAACAATGGCACCTTTCAAGTCGATTTGCAATGTGTTAAGTCAATTTTACTAAACCTATTATTTCTAGTATCTAGGACTACAACCAAACTGAAGGAACTTTAATGGCAAAAACCTAAAGGTGTTTCAGTTATATTCACTGAATCTGCATATAGCAGTCCTCCCTGAAACAGTAGAGGATGAAAGCATTCTAAAATTAGATCCAGGTTCTCTGGCATAGAAATATTTGCATTTATTTAAATGCTAAAAAAAATTAAAATCTATTTATGGAAATATTGCTTTATACTCAACCACTTGATATAATCTATGAAACACTGCTATCTTAAAAACATCCCATCTATTGTCTCCTACAATAAATAAACTTTTAGCCTACTTCCAGCATCTCTCCTGTATTTCTGTTTTCATTTGTTAGTATAAATATAATGTTAAAGGTAGATTTCTCTTGGTCAGTAAAATAGTTGACAGAGGCAAATATTACCTCAAGATTGATAGATGCAGGAGATACTGTTGCAATTATACATGTTTTTGTGTGTCCTCCAAGAGAGTCCTGCAGGATTCTGGTGAGTTTAGATTCTCTGTATGGAATATGTGGGGTTCTTTCAACAAGTGCAGTAATTACTCTTCCCAGAGTCAGCAGAGACTGGTTGATATTTCCAGCTTCACAAGCTCTTCTGTTAACTGCTCCTGAACGACCAATGTTTTCACTTCCTGCTAAATCAACCTGCAATTGAAAAACTTGCCTACATCAAGTGGTTTTGTTAAGAATTCAAAAAACTGAATTTATGGGGTGCAAAAGTGTTGCCCTAAAAATGAAAACTGCCTTTTAAAAGATGTCTCAGAGAGGTGCATTAAAGGTGAAAGTACAATTGGAAAGTGCTCTGTGAAGTTTGTCTGTATTACAAAACCAAAACATGGCCAGTTGTTTTGCAACACTGATAAAATATGGGGGCAGAGGTAGCTCATTCATTTTGTGCCAGTTTTCATGATGAAAAAAGCAAATGATTAATACATGTGTTATGTGAACAGAGAAAAAAATGGAGTGCATTCTATTTTGCCCCTTGAGTTACATTTACCTATAATGTTAATTAACAAAGAAATATCACAAAATAGTTGTGGAGACCAGTGTTAAACAAATGAGAATAACCCTATATTGTACAAAAGAAGTGTTTACAAGACAGTGTAAAGGGAAGAAAAGACGAGATGGAAATTAGATGAAGAGTGGCAGGACAACCTCAGCTATGGAAGCAACCATGTGGAAAGCCAGAAAATGAGAGAATGAGAGTTAATGAGGAGAGGGACTAGAGCAGCATGTGCATAAACCCTGCCTTCCATACACGAGAACAAGGATACTTCAGTCAGAAAAGCAGTATTCCTGAAGGTGAGGTAGAAATTCTTGCCAATGCTATTTATATCTAGGAAGCACAAGTTTCCTCTCCCTCAAATTCACTCCAGGTTCTTCTGGTTTACTTGTTGCAACACAATCTCCCAATTGTCCTGACTGAGGTAGCACTTTTTGTTAGTTCTATGTGTAAGCCCTACTTGTTCAGTTTGTTTGACTTATATACTGCCCATCTGGCTTACGGCCATCTGGACAGTTCACAACAGAAAAGTGACACAAAACAAAATCATAATAAAACTCAATTGTAAAATAAAATATAACAATTTCAGATAATATAAACTGCATTATAAAATAGCTAAGTATAAAATACATTCCCAAAACATGTATGTAACGTGGCAGTAGTCAATCACATTATCAGCTGTTGGCTTCATTCAATGGGCTCTGTAGATGACATGGTTTGAAAGACCTGCTGGAATTTTTTAGTTGTTTCTTTAAAAGCCCAAGTAAAAGGGCCAGGCAAATGGTAGGTGGTAGCTGATTCCATAGCTGAGGAGTGATCACTGAAAAGGCCCAATTTCTTGTTTTCTCTCTCCGGCCCTCTCTCTGGGTTAGTATCCCGTCCTCCTGCCTGGGATATGTGGGTAGGACAGATGGCTCCAGTTGGGAATAGGCGTTTTGTCAGGTATCAAGGTCACAAACCGTTTAGGGCCTTGCAAGTTAAAACCATACTTATACTCACCAAGTTTAACTTCCCAAATTTAACAAGTTCTTCTCCATCTGCTGTTGTTTCTTTCATATGTAATGTGACAGCAAACACTGAATGAGATCGACTGGAAATTAAATTAACAAATTAAGATAAGTTGCAGAAGGGTTTGGAAACATTTTTCTCACACACACACACACACAACACCTGACTAGTGTTCACTTATGTCAACACACAGAAATTAAATTGTCTGCAAAAGTATTTTTCATGTAGAATCCCTTCCAAGGTATTCTCTAAGCTGCACAGCACTGCATTGGGGGTGCGCAGCTGAGCCAGTGTTTCTGCCCATTTGCTTCCAGTTTGGTCCAGAACCCCGAGTGTAAGATGCAGGGCTCATGCCCAGCGCTCTGTAAAATTAGAGGGAACGTTCATCCCTTCTTTCAGTTCTTTGTCACCAGTTTTAAAGACCTAAGTAGGTAATGACAGTTTTTTGGCACACAATCTAATACTGTGGGCTAAATTCTGCCTATTAAGAAGTAGTTGAAAAGTTTACCACAGACTAATAAGCTAATAATTTTGACAACATATATTTCTGAGTATACATGGGGGTAAATATAAAAAATTGCAATATTCAACTAATATTGCTGATTCGTCAGATATTCATTGGTTCTTATTCTTGAGGTCCAGAGACCCCCGACACATAGGAAGCAATGAATATAACCCCTTTACACATAGGCAGAGAGGAGTTTTCCCTTCGGGAGGTTTGCTAAAGCCTGCTCAAAGGGAATCCCACCTCCCTGTTTACAAAGACAGGGGGATATCACTTTACTCAGGCTTCCCCTGTCTTTCTATGCCCCTGCCGGCATAGACAGGCGAAGTCTGAGTGAAGGAATTCCCTTGCTACACTGTCTTTGCAAACAGAGTGGGGGGATTATTTCTGTGCCCCCAGGGGCACAGAAAGAGGAAGCCCAAACTAAGCAATGTTCCTTCACTGTCTTTGCAAAGATAGAAGGGTGGGGGATTGCTTTGATCAGTCTTCCCCTCCCACCTGTGATGAAAGGGTAGGATTTTAGAGATAAGACATTCAACTGGCCTGTATGCTAGTAAAACAAATGGCAATGGGTTTTGCCTTTTCCTGTCTCAATGATCATGTGCAGTCATTAATGGCAGAAGAGCATTCCACTCGTTAAGATGCACACACATCTTCCAACTACAACACAAGACAGAAGCTTTTCCTCTCCCAGGGTGCTCTGTTAGGATCATCCTTCTTTCTCTTATTCCATGTAGAATGGTAGGAGGTAAACTTTGTTGATGGCTCTGATGCCCCTAATGATTCTCCATCTCAAACGCATCTTTCTGTATAAGCAGTCAGGAGAGTTCTATAAAGTACCAAACCTGGTTAATGGGTCTAGGTGTTGCCAGATTGCAAATCTTATAATCCCTTACCTGGCTATGCCTAAAATACCTTGCAGTCCAATACCCGATTTTCATGAGAGCAGCATAGAAGGCCTTAACTGCTTGTGACACAAGGCTTCCTCTGCTTTCTAGTCATCTTTGACTGAAACTGAAGATAACAGGAGGAAGTAGTCCTTCTGCAGTCTTGCCTTTTGGTTGACCACTTTGCCTGTCACCTCAAATGAATGACAGACACAGTGCTACAGTTTGTAATACAAGCAGCTTGTTGCTTTGCCTCATAGGAACAAGTCTGTATGTTTTATGATAGTGAGAACCAAGACCCACAGAAGGAAGTAAACAACAGATTACCGCATGGAGCTTATTCCTAAGCAGACATTTACAAGATTTCACTGTTAGAGGAACTTCATACTCAGTGCGTATGCAAACGCCTTCTCCAGCCTGGTGTCTGGCAAACATTTACAATTAGCTATTGGCCTTCCTAGCTAAAACTGAATGGAAGTATAAACTAAAACGTTTGAAGGGCATCAGTTTGGAAAACTCCAAGAAAGAATTTGAAAAGATCTCTTACAAAGACAAAGAAACATTTCTCACCTGGAATACTGATTCAACATAGTAGCTGCTATGGTTCTTTTTGCTGCTCGCCTTTCTAGGATTTGATAAACTTCATCTTTGTTATGTACAGTCACTTCTTCCAAACCCTTGATTATCACACCCCTCTATCAAAACAAAATGCAAGATTACATGTTTTATTCAGAACCCCCCCCCCCAACTTATATGAATAAATCAAGCACACACAAAAAATGTTTACCTTGTTACGGGGATCATCAAACATTTGCAGCCTTTCCCCAACCTCTGAAGATGGATTCAAAAGATCAAAGAGCTCCTCATTATAGATTTCCAACAAAGATACTTTCACAGAAAATTCTGTACCATTTTTTGCAAGCTTTTCAAATATCTGATGCAGTGTTCGGGGAATTACACCAGCGAGTGAATCCTTTAACAAAAGAGCAAAAGAAAGGTATAGCTTTAACTGGCTCTCCTTACTGTCTTGCAAGTCACTTTTAGCATGCTGGCAATGCCAAATATGGATTGAGCATGCATCCTTAAAACAGAAAGGTCCCTAATAAAACCCACGGCTTATTATTGTATGGTGGAGATTTAGGCTGAGATTTAGGATACAATTCCACATACATTTTCCCAGCATTAAACCAGAATGGACCTGCTTCAAAAGAAATACACATAAGAAATTAACTATTACTGCAAAAAGATATTCCCTAAGCTGATGCCCTTCAGATGTCTGACAATTAAGTTTTATCATTTTCAGCAACAATCACTAGAAACTATACTGCAAAACAGGTGGGAGTTTCTGGTTGGGTAAAATTAGCATAGAGTCCACGTTCATATTTAACTTAGGAATGTATGAAATATATTTTACCTCTTCCCACGTATATTCTTCATTAGGTGATCTTTCCCCTTCCATAGTAAATGTCTTTCCTGTACCGGTTTGACCATAACTATGCAAAGGAAATTAGAATGTTAATGTCAAGAACAAATTCTGGAGTTAGAAGAAGAAGAAAAAACATGATACTCACGCAAGCACAGTACAGTTATAGCCCATAAGTACTTCATCCAAGATGGGACACACTACACTTCGGTACACATCTATTTGTTTTGCTTGAGCTCCAAAAACCTATTTTTAGATGCAAGGTAGCATTAATACATTTTAGAGCAGTGATTTTAAAAAAAACCCAGATACACTTGCTACATAGTTGCCCTTGAATCATTAGAAAACTGTGATCTCTCATTTGCAGGTCTGTGACTGACTCTGCCAGGTGAAATAAATTGCAAGACATGCTTTGGTGGCTGTAGCCATCATATAGCACAAACATTTGGATAATTCCAGCTGTTTATGCAGAAGGACAGTGCCCTTTTCATAGATCCTTTTAATCTCTTTGAAGAAAAGGGCAATGCTGATGCCAAGTACCTGCCTATTTTCTTGCATACTGCTTAGGGATCTGTGATAGGCAGAAAAGTGATCAGCAAGTACTTTTTCAAAACTGATTCATAAAATAAGTAATCCAGCATGTGGATTAGACCTAACTTCAGATTATAGGAAAGTATTTTCCAAATAGACATACTTAAGAATTTAGCAAACAGTTTCAGAAAATTGTTGATTGCTTACAATTAAAATAGAACTAACTAAAATGATACTTATGATTTTATGGTATGGAATGCTGGACTCTGTAGCTTCAGTAGCATGGAAGAACTTAGTCTAATTTTGTTTCTTCTGACTTTGGAAAAACAAATCCAAACTATTTTCATTTTTCTTTTTTAAGAGGTGGGCTGAAGGGAGATGTTAAGTGGGAAGTTTAAAAACGTCCCCATTTAGCTCAGCCAGCAAGGAGGCCCTGGGATATTTAGCCTAATTCTTCTTAAGAGGAATAAAGAATGGGCTCCCCTTCTGGGAAAGTCTCCTTCTCCCCACAAGCTCTGTAACAAGAGTTCGAAAGCCCAAGGCTCCTTCCTAATGTTAAGCCATAGTGTTGCATTGCATCTAAACCTGTCATTTGTCCACTGAGACAGGCAACTCTCCAAAGCATTAGGCAGATAGATGCTTTTCTTAACACCTGCTGACTGATCCCCTTATGTGGAAATGGCAGGATGCAACCTTCCATAAGTAAAGGATATCACCTACCAGAGCAATAATCCTCCTTCTCAACTATTAGAATTGATAAAGCAGCTTTGATAAAGACATCCCAGAAATCTAACATCAATCCTAATAGCAATACTTACCATGTCGAATGTGTAAGTTTTTCTTGATCTTTTATCTGTCACCCCTCCAGTGCAAACTGTAACTTCTTTTCTTGCATGTTCACATTCCACTACAGGGTAGGAATTAGCCTTGTGTTCAGACATACTGAAGGGCCTTTAAAAAGAGTGAGAAGCAGGGTGAATAAAATCAATGATTTTTTTAAACAAATTTATTTAAATCACCATTTAAATTTAAATCATTAAAAAACCTGATTTTTAAAATTCAATTCAAATCCACCCTGGTGAGAAGGGACCTAAACTTTCAGTAGTAATAAATATTAGTCTATTTTAAAGTGAGCATGAAATTAAAAACAAAAAACTACAAAGAAGCTGAATGTCTTCTTAAAGGCTTTCACAATGGGATCTGATGGTTGTTGTGGGTTTTTTGGGGTGTTTGGTGGTGTTCTGGAGTTTTTTCTTCCTAGCGTTTAGCCAGTCTCTGTGGCCAGCATCTTCAGAGGACAGGGCAGAGGCATCTTCAGAGGACAGAGATCAACAAAACCTGGCTCCCAGCACTGAAAAATACAGCCTGCAAAAGGTCAACGAACTCTACCCAGCCGTAAGGGCCAGTGATCATTGCACACAAAAGATGAGCCAATGACATCCATCAATCACAGTGACTGATCATCTTCCCCCTTATCACAACAAAATACCCATAACAAAAAAAACTCTGATGACAGGAAACAACCAATCTCCTGAAAAGAACAACAACAACAAACACCCTTATCCCACAGCTACAAGGACTCAACAATCCCAGACCACACCAGAACACAGATATAATTCTAGCTCCACTCCTCTGAAGATGCCACAGAGACTGGCAAAATGTTAGGAAGAAAAACATATGGTAGTTGGAGCATTCTTTGGCACTGCCCTTCTTTGGGATTGGGATGTTTGTTCAGTCGTTTAGTCGTGTCCGACTCTTCGTGACCCCATGAAGCAGAGCACGCCAGGCCCTCCTATCTTCCACCGCCTCCCGGAGTTGTGTCAAATTCATGTTGGTTGCTTCGATGACACTGTCCAACCATCTCATCCTCGGTCGTCCCCTTCTCCTCTTGCCTTCACACTTTCCCAACATCAAAGTCTTTTCCAAGGAGTCTTCTCTTCTCATGAGATGGCCAAAGTACTGGAGCCTCAGCTTCAGGATCTGTCCTTCCAATGAGCATTCGGGGTTGATTTCCTTTAGAATTGATAGGTTTGTTCTCTTTGCAGTCCAGGGAACTCTCAAGAGTCTCCTCAGCACCACAATTCAAAGGCATCAATTCTTCGGCGGTCAGCTTTCTTTATGGTCCAGCTCTCACTTCCATACAACACTACAGGAAAAACCATAGCTTTGACTATTCGGACTTTTGTTGGCAAGGTGATGTCTCTGCTTTTTAAGATGCTGTCAAGGTTTGTCATTGCTTTCCTTCCAAGAAGCAGGCGTCTTTTAATTTCGGGGCTGCTGTCTCCATCTGCAGTGATCATGGAGCCCAAGAAAGTAAAATCTGTCACTGCCTCCATATCTTCCCCTTCTATTTCCCAGGAGGTGATGGGACCAGTGGCCATGATCTTAGTTTTTTTGATGTTGAGTTTCAGACCGTTTTTTGCACTCTCCTCTTTCACCCTCATTACAAGGTTCTTTAGTTCCTCCTCACTTTCCGCCATCAGAGTGGTATCATCTGCATATCGGAGGTTGTTGATATTTCTTCCGGCAATCTTAATTCCCGCTTGGGATTCCTCCAGTCCAGCCTTCCGCATGATGTATTCTGCATATAAGTTAAATAAGCAGGGTGACAATATACAGCCTTGTCGTACTCCTTTCCCAATTTTGAACCAATCCGTTGTTCTATATCCAGTTCTAACTGTTGCTTCCTGTCCCACATATAGGTTTCTCAGGAGATGGATAAGGTGGTCAGGCACGCCCATTTCTTTTAGGACTTGCCATAGTTTGCTGTGGTCCACACAGTCAAAGGCTTTTGCATAGTCAATGAAGCAGAAGTAGATGTTTTTCTGGAACTCTCTGGCTTTCTCCATAATCCAGCGCATGTTGGCAATTTGGTCTCGAGTTCCTCTGCCCCTTCGGAATCCCGCTTGTACTTCTGGGAGTTCTCGGTCCACATACTGCTGACGCCTACCTTGTATGATTTTGAGCATAACCTTGCTGGCGTGTGAGATGAGTGCAATTGTCCGGGAGTTGGAGCATTCTTTGGCACTGCCCTTCTTTGGTATTGGGATGTAGACTGATCTTTTCCAGTCCTCTGGCCACTGTTGAGTTTTCCAAACTTGCTGGCATATTGAATGTAGCACCTTAACAGCATCATCCTTTAAGATTTTAAATAGTTCAACTGGAATGCCATCACCTCCACTGGCCTTGTTGTTAGCCAGGCTTTCTAAGGCCCACTTGACCTCACTCTCCAGGATGTCTGGCTCTAGGTCAGCAACTATATTGTCTGGGTTGTCCGGGATATCCACATCTTTCTGATATAATTCCTCTGTGTATTCTTGCCACCTCTTCTTGATGTCTTCTGCTTCTGTGAGGTCCCTTCCATTTTTGTCTTTTATCATGTCCATCTTTGCACAAAGTTTTCCTCTAATATCTCCAATTTTCCTGAACAGATCTCTGGTTTTTCCTTTTCTGTTATTTTCCTCTATTTCTTTGCATTAATAATCGCCGTTTGGGCACTCGGGCTCAAAAAGGTTAGCCATCACTGCCCTAAATGGTTTAGGACCTCGATATCTGGCAGAGCGCCTTCTCCCACCCAGTTATGCCAGTCACTCATTCCAGCCAAGCCGGGTGGCTGAGGGCCCTAACACCCAGAGAGGTCTGGAAGGAAAGAACGAGGAACTGGGCCTTCTCGGCAGTGGCCCCTCATCTCCTGCCCAAGGAGATCTGCCTGGCTCCCTCTCTGGGTGTCTTCAGAAGTAAACTCAAGACTTGGCTATTTGGGTAGGCTTTCCCCCCTGCTGTATCTTAAATTCACCATCTTGGATTTATTGCATGTTTATTGGTTTTACTGTTTTTAAATTTGTAATGCTGCCCAGAGCAGACCTTTGGTCAAGACGGGGGTGGGGGGGGTATAAATCTAATAAAACAAACAAACAAACAATAACCAACAAGCTGAATGCCCTTTGCTTTTGTTAACACTAAGTTCAGTGGACAGTCATAATGCCATTATGCATGTTTAGCATTCAACAGTGAACTCAATACTGTTAAGTCCATTTCTTAAAAGTCTATTAAAATGCAGTTGAGTAGAAACAGATACAACCACTTAACACTACACTGTCTAAAAGGTAAAATCTGGGATTTAAACTATGTGCAGGTTGTTTAACAGTTTTACTACCTCAAACAACTGAGATCCAATTTAGCATGTTCATTTAGCTTATAATAAGTTTGAAGTACGTTCAATTCATTAAAAAAAACTCAGTTTTATGAACATGAGATATTGTGCTTTTGTGTCCACAATTTAAAACGTCAGGAAATTGCCTGATATTGCTGCACAATATTGTGCCCATGTTGTCAGCAGGAAAAAGCATGCCAAGTTTTAAATAGTCAAGGGTAGCCAACACCAATGAATGTTGACAACATCAATGGTAGCAGCCGAGATGGTCTACAAGGTACTCTCTTGTGCTTACTAGCATTCACAAAGTGACACAAAGCAAGGGAAAATTCCTGAAATTGACTCCTTTTTCTATTAGTTCCACCTGTTTGTTTTGACTCTTCAAAGAAAAACTGTTTTTTTTAACTGTTTCTCTGACCTTTCATTGCCCTCCAAACATCTCCCATCCCATGTTGATTTGCTCTGCCAGCACAATATCATCAATGCAGTCTCATGCAGTACTAATGTCATATTCATCTTACCAATCAACCATCACTTGAGGGGAAAACTCTGCTATCTGTTGCTTATAGCAGGAAGTGTTTCATCTTGTTAGTACTATCACCACCTGAGAGTGAGAACCAGGGCTGCCTTCCTTTAAAGCAATTTAAAAGGTTCCACTTTCTTGCTGCTATGGGGACTGCTAACTTACAACAGCTCCACCCTTACATTTACAACAACCATTCCAACATTTGTTAATGCTTTCCCAGCACCCCATCTCAACTTTAATCATCCCGACGCCTGGTGTTGTAAACTAGTATATTTACAACACCAAACTCACCAGCAAGAGCGTGAGAACAGAGGTCTGAGAAAGAGCCCCAACAAACAAGCTCGAGAGGAGGTGTGAGGGAGAAGGTGAAAGGGGGCACTCAGCAAGCAAGCAAGCTAGCAGGCAAGCCAGAGGACTTGTGAAACAGAAGTAAAAAGACAGCCGTGATTTAATTTAAAAAGCATTAAAATTCTCCAAGAACCAAACCCCAACAATAACACTGAGCCTAAACAGAAAATAGGGTTCAATTTACGATCATTCTCAGGAAACCAATAAAACTGCAAGTGCAGTGTCTGCTGTGCCAACGAGCAAGTTCAGATTTTCCTTTTGTTATTACTGACAACAGAACTGTGTACGTATTGACTGAAATCCAGTATTAAGTCGCAACTAGAGTCGGCCCTTTTAGATTAACGACTACGAATATCCCTGGCCCACTGTCCTGGATCTCCAGGCCCGCCTCCCAGCACTGACCCGTCCACTTATTTGGGGGGGGGGGCGTCGGCGGGGCCAGCACCCTACCCGGCGCAATGGGCCGATCGATCGGCAACAAAACCTGGCTGCTGCCGCTGCTCCCCCTTCCTGATCTTCTTTCTGGCCCTTCAGCAGCTGAGTGAGGAGGCTCCTCTTCCTGCCCCTTGGCTGGAATAGTGGCCATTAAGAGCAGAAAGGCAGAGCAGCGGCAGCCGGGCTTCGCTGCAGATGGACGCTCTGAGCAGGACGTTCCCGGGTTCAGGTGGCGCCTTTTAGCCCTGGTCCATTTCAGAACTGAAGCCAGGCATTTCTCGGGAGCAGACAAAGGGATTCTTCCAGACGACGCTTTTATTCTGTAACCAAGTCGTTTACAGAAAGGAAGAGTCCAAACAACGATGCCTCCTACCCAATTCCTCTTTCAACCGCCTCTCCCGAAACTATGACGGCCTGGATCCAACCTAAGGTTTAGCCCCGGCGACCCAAGATTGCGACCCAGGGCCCTTTTACTCAGGATTATGCCCCTACAGTGGCTTACGGGGGTTTATTTCCATGTCTACAGACACGGGATCAGGAGGGCGACTCTACGCCCCCCCCCCCCCCCGCCGATTCTTCCTCAAGTGGAGCGATTCACTAATTTCTCTCTACCCTCCTTCCATGAGGACTTACCTGCAACGCACGACCACCTGGATGTTTTCCTCTTTCTCACTCCCTCCCACAGAAGCCATATCGTGTCAGGCCGTCACACACCACGACGAAGGGATGAACGAAGGGACGCCGCCGGGCCTGCTTTTTAACAGCTGGCCCCTCATCGCCAACGCCACAGGCAGGTGCGGTCATCCCAGACTAAGGCGCACGCCCAAAAACTCAGCTGCCTCGGCTCTCCGCAACTTTGAACGAACAGCTCGCGCTCTGGGTCCTCGACCAATCAGCGGAAAGGGACAGAAGGCGCGGAGCAGCATGGGCCTTTTTTCTGTAAAAGCAAGACGGGGCGATTAGGCATTAGGCTTACTCTTGACGACGGAGGGGTCGGGAACATAGACTGCAAAATAATAGTAGAGGTATAGCCCTAGCTCAAGACAAGTTTTTTTTTCTGGGTCTTCCAGGTACTATTTTGCACATTTCTGACTGAATACTACTGAACATAGGCAAAAGGCCAATGGGAATTCAGCACACTTACTTTCAAATTACGTGGTAGGTCTAGCAGGACATCACCACAGCCTAGAAGTATATGTAAGAGTTAAGACTGCCTGAAGTCAGTTAAGATTTTTCTTGCAGAGTCAAAGCTGGTCTCAAAGAATAATGATCCTCACATACGTTTATTGCAGTGGTCTTCACTCCTTTCAAAAGAAAGCCACTACTGAAATGTACAATAAATGTGTTTCAATTATAGTAATCAATGCTCTTTTCAGAGAAATTTGAACTGTTTGTTTTAAACACAGTTTAAAGTAAAGTTTGTTTTAAAAACTACTGTAGTATTCCTTTGAACAGAAAGAGCTATTTGTGGATTTACCTATTGATTACAATTCTAAATAAAGGGGTTTCATGCATTCAGCACATTCACACCACATACATATTCACCAAAGAGAGAGAAGAATTCTTTATTTGCATTGTCCAAGTTTCAAAGAAAGTAATTACTGTAGTTCCAAAAGCCTTTTGGTCTCAGCAGACAGACAGACAAACAGTGAGTAATGTTTGTGCAGCCCCCCTCTTCTTATATTCTTATATGGCTCCTGTGGTAGATAACATTGTGGATACCATGGCCCAATACAGACTGATATTCAGGTATTGATCCCTCTAATTGTTTCTTTGTTTTACCATTAACAGAGGAAAGCAAAGGAAGACTTGCTTTTACAAGAAAGGGGAGAACTACCAAACTCTTTTGGTGCACAAGAAGCGGAAGTTCAGGCTGTGTTGCAAGTCCTTAAGACTTTGCAGGAGGAAAACAGGTCAAGTCAGCATCATGTTATCACTGACAGTGAATATGTCTATAAAGGAATAACAGTACAGTATTTTGGTTTTGGGCTAAGGATGATTGGAAAAATGCAGACAACAAACTTCTAAAGCATTCTGCTGAATGGAAACAAATTTGACATACTACAAACTGGTGAGGTTGATGTGCTCTTTTATTAGATAAAAGCCCATGGGTTGGGGAGAGACTAGTTAGCAAGAGGAAACAATACAGTGGATCAATTAGTAAAGAGAGGAAAAACCCTTAAAGAAGTAGGGGGAAATTGCAAAAATAACACAATATGGCTTTTTAAAAGACTTAAGGGATATAAAAGGTATTGGAAAGAGCAAACTAAATAACAAAAGGGATGTTAAGGAAATTAGTGAAAGAAAATGGTAAATATTTGGTTGGAAAAAAATTACCAGTAGTGTTGGCAACAATGAGGAGTTCACAAATTGGAATGTGGGGATACTCCCCTTATGATATATTGTTTGGAACATAAATGTGTTGGGGATTTCCCCATGATTATGATGAAATGCCAGAGGGTTACTGGTTTAACTTATTACAGGAAAGAAATAGATACCGGGAGAAATTCAAGAACAATGGAATCAAGATAACGAGGTAAAAGAAAAGAAAAGAAAAAGTAATGTCTGAGAAAACTATGTCTCCCATAGGAACACAAGTAGCATATTTGGTTTCAGGTACCAAGGAACCTTGTTGAGACCATGCTGGAGAGGACCCTATGTTATTTTGAATTCTATTTATCCACCTTATTATTTGTTACAGATAAAGGACCGGCAAAAGTAGGAGGAAACAACTAATAAAATTCAGACTTTATTTTCCTTTAGAGACAAAGTGGCCACCAACAAGAGGAAAGGGGAAAGTTCCAAATCAAGAATCAATGCAGTTCTGAAGAAGAGAACAATAAAAGAAGAGGAAGAATATAGATGGAGGAAGTGGGGAACCACCCTACGGTGGTGGGGAACAGTTAAATTGTAGTAAAAAAAAGAACTTGCCATATTTTGCTGTGGTCCACACAGTCAAAGACTTTTGCGTAGTCAATGAAGCAGAAGTATATGTTTTCTGGAACTCTCTGGCTTTCTCCATAATCCAGTGCATGTTTGCAATTTGGTCTTGAGTTCCTCTGCCCCTTCGAAATCCAGCTTGCACTTCTGGGAGTTCTCGGTCCACGTACTGTTGAAGCCTGCCTTGGAGAATTTTGAGCAAAACCTTGCTAGCGTGTGAAATGAGTGCAATTGTATGGTGATTTCAAAAATTTCAAACAGTAAACTTTAACTTTATAAATAACATAGAAAAACATTTAAAAGTCAACAAACATGAGGCAGGAACATCTGCCTTCAGGGAAACTGAACAGAAACAGTCAATTACAGTCATTGAATTGTGTAAAACTCTTTAGAAACATACAGAAAATCTTCAGAAAGTGCATAAACATACAGAAATTTTTCAGGAACTGCATAAACATACAGCATTTCACATTTTAAAACTGCTCCAATTGAATCGTATTAAACCAAGAAAATTTTTACTTTTGCAATACTAACTTTGTTTGTTATTCCTCATCTTCTCCATTCCATTTTTTTCAGTCTACTGACTTCTTTTTCTTTAATATTTATTTTCCCCAAACTGTCCTTTGGGACAGTTTGGGGAACTGTCCCACACTGTCCCAATTTCTGTAGTTCTATTACTGGATATAATGGGGAGATTGAGAGAATAAATATTTTCTTAAATTCATTCCAAATTTCCAACATATTTCTAAGAACTGGATTTATTTTCCTTTTTCATAAGGGTCATACTTTACTTAAAGTGAATATTTTCAAAACAACGTGGCACTTCTTGAAATTCTAACTTTGCCCATATTAATTTATTGGATTGTGATAAAATATCTGCCATATATCTCATTTGACAAGCACATTCATTCCCTAGCCACCCTTTCCTTCCAAGGAGGCTGGATTCTAGGTAGAGGAAGGGACTTCAAGGAGGAGGTAGGAAAGCCTCATTTTGAAGCCCAACATTGGTAGGAACACCCTCCAGATTACTAAAGCTGGGTGAAAACTCTGCATCCTTTTAACCCACAGATTCTGCATGATGTGATCTAGAGACTCTACATGTGGTGCAGCCAGTCAAATGCAAAGGCTACTATGAATAACTCAAAGATTTTACCAGCTGCTCCTCTATGACCCTGTGGACATGGGATCATATTTTAATTAATTTACCATTAAACGTCCCTAAGAGTAAATAGAATTTCACAATGATTCATGCCACAGAATAATCTACAGTAGGTGCTCCATCACAGCTAGGGTTAATAATGCTGTATTTCAGTGAGTTATTTTGCAGCCTTTATGCTACTTCCAAGGAGCAATAATGTGATGTCATTGAAGTGTTTGATACAGTTCTTTCATACAGCTTCTTATTCTTTTACTTATTTAAATTAGTCTCTATTTTCTTCTCACTGTTCTTTCAGAAACTTAGTGGTGGTTCCCTTATACCCTTAATGTACTCTGCTATACATTTTAGTCCTAGTTTTTTAAGGTTATGTTTAATTTTTGTGTTTCAAACTATATTTCTTAATGGTTCTTTAGTTTTTGTAGAGTAGTCCTATACAAGCACCACCCATTACCATTACTATAGTGCAAGGAAGTAGCACACACATATAGGATATTTTGTATATTAAAGCAAATTTTAAAAGTAGATAACATTAAACACCTTGCACCTATCTGTATAAAACCTGTCAGCATTCACAAACTCACAAGGGGCTACAGTGTTGCCCAATTTTGTATATTTATGTGAAAAAAACAGAAAACTGTAGACTAGAATTTGAGAGAGATAATCCTCTGGAAAATTCTTGTCTAAAATGGCAAATTAGGATAGTGAATGAGCAGGTTCCATCTCTCCCCACTCCAAACTAATTTGCAATTTTCTTTATATGGTGCAACTCTGCAACATTTTGAAGATATTGTCAGGCTTTCTTTGGGTATTCAAATTGCTAAGATGGCTTGAAATAATTTGGAGAAATCCAGATTTGATTTGGACAGGACCCAGACCTAACCAATTTATTTGAACCTTATCTGAATTAGCCCAAATTTTAGCTTTCCCTTAAATGAGCTTCACTCTTGTGGATGCCTCTTGTCCAGAGGAGTCTTTCCTTTGCAGCTGAGTATTTCACCCTGGAGGCTCTAACTGGGTTAACCTTATAGGGCTGTTCTTCTTCTGTTTGGATCTTTGTAACTTGCAAAGGCAATTGGCTTTTCTGTTTCATCAAATAGATATGAACAAAGCAACCACTTTCCCTGCCATCAATGCTTTACATATTCTGCAGCCACCATCTCCAGGAGCATCCCACAATCTGCATCTGTGCTTGACCAGTTGATTTATGGATGAGTCTGTCCCCATACAAATGCAAAATCTAAATGGATGCAGCACCTTTGTGCAGATAATGATCTGCTCTCTTCTCTCTCTCTCTCTTTTTTTAAAAAAAAAAGCAATAAGGGAGGGAAAGCAGTGCCATTATGATGAGAAAGCAATGAGGAGGATAGAGAGCAGTGACATACACAATTAGGTGAGAAGGTGGTTTGGTAGCTATGTGTTCTCCCAAGAGAACAAAGTGCAGCTGCAAAAGCAGTAAGAGGACCTTTCTGAACTATCATTTCAGAAAAGTTCCTTTGTGGAAGAAAAAAAACTAATAACAAGAAAAGTCAGATATAAAAAACTGAGAGAACCCATATTGATGGTGAAACTGTCACATTACAGTGTAGGAAGTTGGAATTGGTGAGATTCCATTTAATGCATTTAAATTGGTAAACCACACGACTTTAGAAATCCTATTCCTTGTTTATACTAGTTAAGCTGAGACAAACAAAGCGAATATAAAAAGCAATGAAAGTAAAAGAGATTGTGCTGTTGTACTGTGTATGTTTTTTTAATAACTGTATGCTATCAAGTGGATTTTGACTTATGGTAACCCTCTCCAGTGTTTTTGAGGTACAGAATACACAGAAGTCTTTTACCATTCCCTTCTTCTGGGGGCATACTGGGACTGTGCAGCTTGCCTATGACTACACAGCCTGACTCTTCTCCCAGGAGACACAGTGGAGAATCAAATTCCCAACCATTGGCTCTGCAGACAGATACCTAAACCACAATGCTAAAGAAGAGGGGAATTCCATACATGCTCCTTCAGAGAAGAATAAATTTATCATATATATGTTCTTTTTTCAGTAGCTGAAACTGGGGAAAGGAAATCTATATACATATAATGGGAAGGAATTTATATTCCTGTGGAGTGTTCATCTACTAACTGGCTTGTGAATGTGTTCTAGGTTGTTATTTGCATGTGTCCCTGGAGGCTGTTACACAATGAATTGGATTGCGTGTGGTTGGAAACTGACACCATTAATTAAAAACCCACGACCTCTTTTTGGGCTTACAGTCTTTTGTCAGTTCTTGAAAAAAATTGTTTATGGAATCTATATTATTTGTATCTGAATTTTTTTGTCTCAGTTTAGGGTCATGTAGACTGTCTTATTTAATACTAATTGTGTGCCATCAGGTCAATTCTAACTTATAGCAACTGTTTTCAGAGTTTTCTATGTAGAAATTACACAGAAGTGGTTTATTATTCCCTTATTCTGGACTGTGCAGCTTGCCCAAGGCCACACAGACTGGCTCTACTAACAGGAGGCATAGTAAGTATCAAACTTCAGATTCCTAAACCACTGAGCTATCCAGCTAGCTTTTGTAACAATGTCCAAACAAACATTTAGGGTGACCTGAAAGCATACTTCCAGTATAAAAGTGTAAGAAACAAATCCTGAACACTGGTGGATCACCCGTTACTGCAAGTGTTGAGACTATTCTTTCAAAGAGGACCAAGTGCAATATTGCTTGCATTTAAAATAAACCAATAACCTGACATCCTGGTTGGAAGATTTTTCTTTACCTCATCTGAAAATAACAAGTCCTTTATTTAAAAAAACCCGCAGTCACAAAATGTATTTTCCATATCAATATAGACTCTCAGGAATTAGTAATTTCAGGAACATCTCTAAAGACAGTTGGTAGTTGGTTATTTGTACATGAGGGCCTTGAGGCTTTTCAGATTAAAGTTATCCTTTAAGCTCCTGCTCACTCCTCTAGCCTCTCTTTGAATCTTAAAACATTATTATAGATGGAATCCTTTTAGGATTGTATGTAAGCACAAGAGGAATCACAGAAGCTGCACTTACTAACACATGAGTTGCTAGTCTCACATCAGATGTGTGCCTGATTGTATATCCAGTGCACACCCAGCACCTTGCCTATAAGCACGCAACGTTCACATGCTCCTCTTGTGAGTATGTGGAAAAAAACAACAGGATTCAACCTCATATTTCCTAGAAAGTTTCACTTAGATTAGCCTTCAGAATTTACAGTACAGTGGTGCCTTGACTTAAGAACTTAATCCGTATTGGAACGGTGGCTGAAAGTCAAAATGTTCTTAAGTCAAAGCAGCATTTCCCATAGGAATGCATTGAAAACCGATTAATCTGTTCCAACTGGTTTTTGTCCTTATGTCAAGGCACGGTTCTTAAATCAAAGCCAGTTAATCTGTACTCTACCACTAGGGGGAGAAATTTGCACCAACAACCAGCAAGCATTCTTCCAGCACAGAAATCCTCATCACAAAAAGAGAGCGGGGGGGGGGGTAGAGACCTGAGGCTAAACTGCATTTTAAAGCCTGCTTGCACCAAGAATCAGCAAGCATTCTTCCAGCACAGAACTCCTCATCACAAAAAGAGAGCATAGAGAGACGAGGGGGATAGAGACTAGTCTAAGCTGCATTTTAGACCCACTGCAATAAACCTTTGGAACACCTTTTCCAATTTTAAATGCAGATGAGTAAAATGCATTTTAGACCTGCATCAGCCAGCACAGACCCTTGCAAAATTTTTCCCCCAAGCTGCAAAAACCCTGTATGTACAGTAAATATGTACAATAAGTATGTAAAACACTGCAAGTCCCATTGGAGCAAGTCCCACATGGGACTGCAAAAAAACAAAACAAAAAAAAACCCACCAAAAAACAAAACGACACAGAAATGTAACCGCCCAGCCCAAACCTACCCTTCAAAACCCACCCAGAAAAACGTTTTTAAAAGGAAAAAGTGGAACCTTACTGGTCTGAAGCCTCTGCAGAGGCTTCCCGGGCTTCCAAGGCACCGGTACCTGACTGCTTCTCCTTCCTCTTCCTGTGCCGCCACAGCCCCTCCGACCCATGCCTTCGGTGGTGCTTACTCATAAGTAGACCTGTGCCTTTGGTGGCAATTACTCACAAGTAGACCCACACTGCCCTGCCTCTCCTTCCTCCTCCTGCACCCCAGGAGTAAAAAAGTTCCCTGACCCCCTGCTCTAACCATTGGGGCGAAAGAGCTACAAAGAAGCAGCCTCTTTGCCACCAACGCTTTGAATTTCCCGCCTTTTCCCCCTGCCTTTTTCCGTTCATAAGTCAAAGCTCCATTTCTTAACTCAAAGCAATATTTCGCGTCCGGAGCTGTTTGTAACTCAAAACGTTCGTAGGTCAGGGCATTTGTAAGTCAAGGCACCACTGTGTCTTGGAAGGATCTGTCTTGACCTAGTGCTCTCCTGAAATACTTGGGGGCTTTTCTTGGTTTGATACAGCAAGTAAAAGCTAGAATTCCTCTTGAACAGAATGCCAGCAAAGGAGGGGTGGTTTGTGCTTCCAGAGGAGATCTCTGTGGAGACATCTCTTCCCCTTGAAATAAAAAATACAAATGCAAGAATAGGCGATACCTTTGAAGAAGTGGGATTTACTCAAGAAAGCTGATATAGTGCATGATTTTTAATTTTTTGTTAGTGGCCTATAAAAGTATTCTCTATTCTTGCATTGGTATCTCTTCCCCTTATCTCATGAGTGGAAGTAGCTCTGCAGAGACTACAGATGGTCCAGGGAAAATGTGTCATACATACTCAGGAATGCTTATCTTTCTCATTCTCTCTTGTGGTTAGGGGGCCTGTGCACAAGCCAACCAATGCAGTGAGGGCAGATACAACCCATCCTTGGTGCATCCAGTGCCAGAGTTTATTTTCCTTTTCCTTTTCTTTTAGGAGCCTCTTGGCACAGTGGTTAAACTGGTGTACTGCAGCCAAAACTTGTTTCATGACTTGAGTTCAATTGCAGGTAGCTAGTTCAAGGTTAACTCAGCCTTCCATCCTTCCAAGGTTGGTAAAATTAGTACCCACCTTGCTGGGGTAGGGGGCAATGTGTAGTTTGCATAATTTAATTTTAAACTGTCCAGAGAGTGCTTTAAGTGCTATGGGGCAGAATATAAGCAGCACACTTGCGTTGCTTAAAAAAAATAAATTGAGAAAGACTGGATGTGGATTGACACTTAGGATAAAAGTCCATTGTATTCTAGTTTTGAAAAATGTCCCCTAGCTAAAATAGGGCAGTGGACAGATTGCCACCATGCCCTAAAGGAAAAGGCATTTTAAAATATAATTAAAAGGGGTATTGGGGTGTGCCTTGGGATATGAGGTTGCTGCTTTGGTCATTTCCAGTCTCTGCTCTATTTGTATCCAGTCTGTCATGCAACATGATCAAAATGGTTCACATTTCTCTTCCACTAACATTTTCTTCCTGGAAAGAAAGAAACTCAGTTCTGAGGAGGATATGTCGAGGAGGAGGCTGAAAATCACCCAGAGATCACCACGTGTGGCATGTAGGGAGTCAAACTAAAACATATTGCAATTCTAATACTTTTATTATTACAGCATCAAGCCATATACATAAAATAAAATTAAATGCAGAGCTTCAAGTACTGACATACTGCAAAAAGCCAAATCAAATAGGCAAAAAAAAAAAAAAAAACCCTCCAAATATAACAATGTAAGACCAATGTCTAAGTTTGGCTATCTATTCTGGCTACTATGGCATGCTGCCCAAAATTTTGCTACCAGTTCTGTAGTAATCCGATTTTAATCAATTAACAATTTGCTACAGTAGTCCGAGTCTGACTGGCTTGTCCATCCATATTGCAATTCCTTTATTCCAAATCTGGATCATTCTGGGAGTTGTAGTATGAAAAGGCTGTGCTTCCTTCATTTCCAATCTCTGCTTTGTCTACTGTGTTTCAGTACAGAATATGCTGATAACATACTTTTCGTAACAACTATATAAAACATCTGTAACAAAATATAGCAATTATATGATCACACAGAAAATACCAATAATCTAAAGCAAAATATCATAACAATCACATAACAGGCATTAGTAATATAAGAAATAGATAGAATAATAAGACAATAATCATTTTATTTCTGGCCTTAAAAGAAACCAAATATTTTGGCCTTGTCAGTTATAGCAGCAGCAGCACCAGCAGCAGCAAAAGGGTAGAGGAGAAAACCAACACCATAAAAATGTTGGAGGAAGGCCAGGTCAGTTCCCAGCTGCAAATATTGTTAGGAAGAGGACAAATATAACCTTGGGCCCACACACTTAGCAGAGTTGCCTTACATAACAATGGACAAATGATTCTTCAGATGTTCTTGGACTGCAGTTCCCAGAAATCCTGGCCAGCACAGCAAGTGGGAATTGCAATACAAGAACATCTGGGGGTCCCAGTTTCATAACCACAGGACTAGATGAATGGCAGAGTTACCACCTCCATCTTTTGTAAGACATCTACTGCACTGGGCTGAGCTGGCTTTGCCCTTTTCCAGATGATCTCTTTCCTACTGCTGCTCAGACTGGCCTTCCAGTATTTGGATTTGGATTTTCACATATTTTCTTCTTCTTCTACACTACAGCATATTTCTAAATTTGCAGGTTAGTGTCTTTAGAGTGCAATGCTGTAACAGGCAGCCCTGACCTCACCTGTCCGTCACAGCTGGGCAGTGAATCATCAGCCAATGGGGTGACGGAGGCTGGGGCTGAAGAGGGAGGAGCTGGAAGAAAAAGGGGTGTGAAGAGTGGGTGAGAGGTCAGTTCTGGAGTGTGAAAGATGAGATCTGGAGTGTGAGAGAAAAAGAGCTTGTTTAGAGTCCTGTGTGCCGTCGTGTTCAGTGAGGGAAAGTCTGTGATTGATTAAATAAGAACCAGTGATTGACATCGTGATTAGCTATCTGTGATTTACATATTTTATTTTGTTATTTCAAGAAACCTGTTTTGTTTTGAAGGAAACCTTTGTCCTTCTTAAATAGTCATTCCAATTGGTGGTAGCGAGTGTGAAGTGGTGTGGTGGGCATTCTGAGAGGCTTGAGTTGGCAGTGACATCAAAGTGGCCTGCCACGTCACAATAAAATTGGTGTTCAGCGGCGGGATTCGAAGATCCAGTGAAGCCTTGACTGGAAAGGTGCCCGGAGCAGGGGTCTTTAGTCAGGGACGTCTGAGTGAACGCGTGGGTAACCTTCTAGGACTTGTGTCATGGGGAGCGAGTCTAGTAGAAGGGCGCGGGACCTCAGATTGGGTACTAAGACAGGGAAGCTCTGTGGTGACCATTTTTGTGGAGAGAGTTGCCCAAAGCTGAAATCTGTGGCAGATTGGCTAGCTGGTCCTGAGTTAAGGGAGAACTCTGAGAGGATAAAGCAGAGCCAAGGGCAGTGAAGCTGAGGGGACTCAAAACAGCTAAGCCTGGCACAGGGGGAAGCTGTATGTTTAAAATTTTGTGGCCTGAGGCAGAAAGAAAAATTCTGTCTTTGGTAGGAGGCCTAGCTGGAAGCTGAAGCCTAGTAACAGTAGCTAGCTTGCCAGTGAATGAGTGCTGGAAGCTAAATTGTAACACAGACACTCACTGACAGGAGAAAAAGTGGACTTTTAAAATCAAGGCTTTTAAAAGTGAATAATAAGCCTTAAGAGAGGAAAATGCCTTTGACTAGAGGGAAGAAAACTGAGCAGGTGCCTTGTGAAACAGCAGTTGGATCAGATGAGGAAAATGGGAATTTTGAAGAAGGATTTGCCTCAGCTCAGGAGGGAGAGTCCTCAAGGGAAGATCCATTAGAGTTCAGAAAATGGAAATTTGAGTTGGAAATGAAGGCCAGAGCCGAGGAAAGACAAATGGAGAAAGAGAGGGAAACTCAAAGAATGGCCTTGGAGATGGAGAGGGAGAAAATTGCCCTAGAGAAAGAATGTATGACTTTTGAACTCAGAAGGCTAGAACTGGAAAATCAGAACAATAATAACAATAGAGGAGCCAACTCTGAGGGAAGTCAGTTATCTAAGGCAGACCTAAAGAAATTCCCAATTTTCAGGAAGGGAGATGATCCAGAATCATTCCTTGTGATGTATGAAAGAGCGTGTGAGGATTTTCAAGTGAGGGAATCTGAAAAGATGATTATATTGAGATCCCAAATTAGTGGAGGCCTGGCTGAGATATATGCGGAGATGCCAATCGAATTAATTAAAGATTATACTGAATTCAAAAAGTTAGTGTTTGCCAGGTATGGCATAAACTCAGAACATCTGAGACAAAAATTCAGGTCACTATCTAAGAAACCTGAGGAGTCTTACTCACAATTAGGGGCAAAATTATCCAGATATTTAGACAAATGGCTGTTACAGGAGGGAGTTCAGACAGTTCAGGATCTGAAAAATGTTGTGGGGTTGGAACAGTTTTATTCTCTCTTACATTGTGAACTAAAATATTTGGTCGGGGACAAGAAACCCCAGAATTTGAAAGAGGCAGGGGAGATTGCAGATTTCATTTCCCAGATACGAAAAACCAGCTTTTCTGAGGGAGAAGGTGGGAGGAAAACTTGGGAGGACTCAACTAAATATCCCAGAGGACAGTTTAAAAACCAGCAGAGGGTTGGCGGCCATTTTGTGGAAAAGTCCTCAGAACAGAGCGAAGCCCAGAGGGCAAAATTTGGAGGGGAAAGTAGGAAAGGGTGCTGGAAATGATCAGTGGGATGTTAGAACTTGCTTTAAATGTAATGAAAAAGGTCATATTGCATCCCAGTGTGGTAAAAACAGAGAAAATAGTGAATTTTTACCACAAAAAGTAAATTTAAGCAAGCCTAAAGCTGTTTGCTGTGTCCAGCAGAGACAAGTTAATACACCAGGGGAGGAGTCAGTCTCCATGGCAACACAAACTGAGTTCTCTACACCAGATGATAATATGGAATCTCATATCCCTTATGCAGAGATTAGGCATTGCTTTCTAATTAAAACAGATCAAGAATTATTTAAAACGGCTGGGGACAATATTTGTGTTTTAGATAACAAATACATGGGTCTGAAAGATTCTTGTTCACAAGTAACTCTATGTCACCCAGATATAGTACCTCAGAAATACATTTTAAAAGAAGAACACATGGCTATGAAGGGAATAGGGCAAGAAACTGTTATTTTGCCTGTGGCTGAATTACCTATTCAATATCCAGGATGGCGGGGACATTGGCATGTAGGAATCTCCTCACAGTTGCCATCGGCCGTTTTGATTGGCACAGATCTCTCTGAACATGTTAAGAGAGTTTAGTACTAACACATTCACAACAAGAGCAAGCAGAGGCAGCTGAAGAAAAGAGTGACAGTCTGGGGGAGGAAGTGACTGACAATGGAGACACAGCTGAGTTATTTACACTTGATATTCCCCAAAACAATATGTTCTCTCAAGAACAACAAGCAGATTCCACACTAAAATGCTGCTTTGAGAACGTGTCTGAAATACAGTTAACCCCTGAAACACCTGAAAGGTTCCACATTGAACAGGGATTATTGTACAGAGAGACACTGGTAAAGCCCAGGAAAGGAGGGGAAGATATGCAAAAGCAGTTAGTAGTTCCTGTAAAATGCCACCAGAAAATATTAGAAAGAGGACATTGAGATATATTTGCTGCTCATCTAGGAATTAATAAAACCAAACAAAGAATAGCACAAAATTTCTATTGGCCAGAGATGGGAAAGCAGATTAAGAATTTCTGTCAAAGTTGTGATGTTTGTCAGAAACAGGGTAATAACAGAGATATAACCAAGGCAAAGCTATTCCCATTACCCATAATTTCTACCCCATTTCAACGTATTGGCGTGGATATTGTAGGGCCATTGCCTAGAGTCACCAAAATGACAATAGTCATTCTGACTATTGTGGACCATGCCACACGATACCCAGAGGCCATTCCTCTGAGAAATATTGAGACTCATACAGTGGCTGATGCCCTGCTGAATTATATGAGTCGAATGGGCTTTGTGTCAGAGATAGTGACTGACCTAGGAACATCTTTTACCTCAAAACTCATGCAGAGACTATGGCAAATATGTGCAATCAAACATCTAAATACTTCCCCAATCTAATGGGCTTACAGAAAAGTTTAATGGTACCCTGATGCGCATGATTAGGGCCTATTCTGCTGAAAACCCTAACAATTGGGACCAGAGATTACAGCTCCTGTTGTATGCATATACTACCCCAAGACAGTACAGGATTTAGTCCTTTTGAATTGCTGTTTGGGAGAAAAGTGAGAGAACCCCTTGACTTAGTTAGACAAAATTGGGAACAAATAAAAGGAGATGGTCCTGAGAACGTAAACTCATATTTAGACACCCTGATGAACAACCTAAAAATAAATTTAGAACTAGCTGCTGAGAATCTTCAAATGCAAAAAAATAAACAGAAAGTCTGGTATGAAAGAAAAGCCAGAGAATGAAGTTTTAACCCTGGAGATGAGGTATTTATGCTGAGACCTCTCAAAGGGAACAAATTACAATTAAATTGGGCAGGACCATTCAGAGTTATTGCCAAAATGAATGATCTTAATTACATCATCAAAGATGGAGAACCAGGCAGGAGGATGGTTCATGGGAATATGATTAAACAATATTATAGAGAGGAGAATAAGGTGTTATTTGCCATGAAGGAAGCTGACAAGGAGAAACACGATTTGCCTTATTGGGAAGGGAGAGGGAAAATTAGATACAACCCTGAAGACGTCAAAATCAGCCCTTTACTTTCCCAAGAGCAGCAGAATGAAATGAAATCCTTAGTTACAAAGTACCAACATGTTTTCTCTAACAAGCCTGGGTTAGCCAAGGGAGTGGTGCACAAGATAGATACAGGAGGTGCACCCCCACCAGCTGTTACTTCTTGCGATGCTACTGAACTGACACGCAAGAAGAGTGCAGATCGCATCCAGTGGACCAGCAGCTGCGAGGAGGTGTTCGCGAGGCTGACGGCGACGGTGATGACCAGTCCGGTCATAAGAGTTCCAGAGTTCCAGCGTGAGGTCACCATTGTCGCTGATGCGTCCAACACCGGGTTAAGAGCTGTGCTGAGCCAGAGGGACAGCAACGGAGAACATCATCCTGTGGCGTACCTGAGCGAATATCTACAGGCGGGCGAGGATCAGCTTTCGAGTGGTGAGGGAGAGTATCTTGCAATCCTTCATTCTCTTCGCAAGCTTGGACCTTATTTTGTCCTATGTACTGACCATTCCCCAATATTGTGGCTAAGGACTATCAAAGCCAACAACAACAAACTGATGAGATGGGCTTTGATTGTGCAGGACTTTGACTTTGAGGTTTGAGTGGTCAAAGGGACTCAGAACTGTCCTGCAGATGCCCTTTCCAGAAGACCTGAGAATTGAAGAGAAAAAGAAATAATTGAACTTTTGATATGATATATGTAATAAAAGTTGGATGGGCTTGTACCAGTTAAAATTGCTATTGGTTATGTGAGCAAATGTTTAAATGTTGTATCTAATTGTTAATAATATGCCTTAAGGAACGTTGGAAATGGTAAAGTATGTAAGTGTAAAATATAATGCAGGTAAGAGGTTTATTTAAGGGTTGTGCAATTGTTTGATATATTGATTGTTTAATTGATATGATGTATTGTTGTTGTGCTCTGTGTTCATGAGAAGAAAGCACTTTAGCTTTTCTCCCATGAAACAACTTTTTAAGGGGGGAGGTAATGTAACAGGCAGCCCTGACCTCACCTGTCCATCACAGCTGGGCAGTGAATCATCAGCCAATGGGGTGACGGAGGCTGGGGCTGAAAAGGGAGGAGCTGGAAGAAAAAGGGGTGTGAAGAGTGAGTGAGAGATCAGTTCTGGAGTGTGAAAGATGAGATCTGGAGTGTGAGAGAAAAAGAGCTTGTTTAGAGTCCTGTGTGTCGTCGTGTTCAGTGAGGGAAAGTCTGTGATTGATTAAATAAGAACCAGTGATTGACATCGTGATTAGCTATCTGTGATTTACATATTTTATTTTGTTATTTCAAGAAACCTGTTTTGTTTTGAAGGAAACCTTTGTCCTTCTTAAATAGTCATTCCAATTGGTTGCAGCGAGTGTGAAGTGGTGTGGTGGGCATTCTGAGAGGCCTGAGTTGGCAGTGACATCAGAGTGGCCTGCCACGTCACAAATGCCATGTTTTCCTACACCCATGCCTTCTACGATCAGCCTAACTACACAGAGTAAAGTAAGCCCCCTCTACATCTCCATCAGATTCTCTTTCTTCCTCCACTACTCCCACAGGCAGTTGGACCTCTGTCTGCCACCCCACTCCCATCCAGGCCAACCTACCGTAAGTCTGCCTCAAGACATGGGTCTACAGCTAATTGCTAATAGTCAATGTTTACGCACCAAATGGAAATCAGGAAAATTTTATAAACAATTGCAACGAGAATTGGCAAATAAAGACTATGATCATTACTGTGTAATTGGAGATTTTAATGCCGTCTTTGACAGAGAAATAGACACCAAATCAGAAAAAACAAGTAAAAAGAAGAGAAACATGATCCCAAGAAATTTTTTACAACTAGCAGAAGAATTAAATATGGTAGATGCATGGAGAACATGTAATCTAAAGACAAGAGACTATACCTTCTACTCCAATAGGCATAAATCATGGTCAAGGATTAATGCATGCTGGATGTCAACAAACCTAATGAAAGAATTGGAACAAATAGATATTTTACCCAATACATTCGCAGACCATAATCCAATTATGTTACAAGTAGGCGGTAGACCAAGAGAATTTAACTAGAAGCTTAATATATTACATCTAAAACATGAAGAATTCAAGAAACAAGCAAAAGAAGAAATAGATTTTTTAAAAAACAGAAATGGCCGCGCATTCAGGTGCTGCAGCTCAGTGCTCTTCGACTTGGCGTTCTTTATGGATGTTTTTGTGTGTATTATCTGGTGTTGTGAATACCTCCGGTGGAGTGAATATACTCTACAGCAATTGTGAACTTATGAGGATTGGATTGCAATGTAAACAGGAGATAACAGCTAAGTTTATTTGGAAACATGGCATACCATCAGAGATTGCAAGGTCCCCCGGCTCTCTGTGGACTGTAATTCCGGCAAAAGCGAGAGTGAGAAGGAAAAGGAAACGTAAGGAGAGGAAGAAGAAAAGGGGCTGTAGGGCTGGTGTTTTGTATAGGCTGCAAAAACAGACAAAGCGACTACCACTCCCAAGTCTCTTTCTGACTAATGCCAGATCAGTGGCAAACAAGATGGATGACTTAAGGTTACAGGTCTCCTCAAGTAAGTTTGTGAAAAACTGTTGCGTGCTGTTAATCACTGAAACCTGGCTGAACCCCACTATTCCAAACACTGTTATTGATATGGAAGGTTTTTTATTACATCGTTTGGACAGAGACAGGAATGTGGGGAAGTGCAGAGGAGGAGGATTGTGCGTGTTTGTTAGAGAGAGCTGGTGCACAAACTCAGAGATTATAACACGTCATAGCTCTTTGGAGCTGGAATATCTGTCTGTTAAATGCAGACCTTTTTACCTTCCACGGGAATTCAGCGTTGTAATTATTCTTGTTGTTTATATTCCGCCGGATGCAAATGCGGATTTGGCGCTGGGTCATCTGGGCGATGAAATTGGCAACTTGCAAAGTAAATTTCCGGATGCTGTATACATTATTGCAGGAGACTTCAATCATGTAGATCTACGTGCAGTCCTCCCCAAATTCCATCAACATGTAAGGTGTGCTACTAGGGGGCTGAACACCTTAGATAAGGTCTACACGAATATTGCAAATGGATACAGGATATTACAATTGCCACACTTGGGCCAGTCTGACCATATGTCCCTGTTTTTAGCTCCGGAGTATATTCCTCTGAGAAAACAGTCAGGGCCAGTAGTCAAGACAGTGAAAAGCTGGCCGGAGGGAGCAATGGAGCAGTTAAAGGACTGTTTTGAACAAACGAATTGGGAAGTTTTTGACCATCCTGATCTGGAAGAACATACAGCTGCAGTGTTAGGGTATATGGCACACTGTATTGACACGGTCACAGTGGATAAATGTATCTGGGTTTATCCCAATCAAAAACCTTGGATGACCGGGAAGGTTAGACGCCTGTTGTATGCTAGAAATAAGGCTTTTAAGTCTGGGGATGATCTAAACTACAGTGCAGCAAGAACGAACTTGAGGAGAGGCATTAAGCAAGCTAAGGCCGAATACAAGAGGAGAATTGAAGACTGCTTTCTCAGCAATAACATGAGGCAAGTTTGGCAGGGGGTTCAACAACTAACAAACTACAAAGCAAAAAAGGTTTCCTCGGGCGGAGGCGTGGAGGTGGCTGAGGAGTTGAACAACTTTTTTGCTCGATTCGAGATCGATCAAACTGAAACTGTTTGTTTGCCATTATTTACTCAGCAGAGTCCCCCCTTCATTGTGAATGAGCAGGATGTGAGACAGACTATGAAAGTGGTTAACTCCAGAAAAGCAGCTGGACCCGACTTAATTCCTGGTCGGGTGGTAAAAGACTGTGCTGATCAGCTAGCTGGGATATGGACTGTAATTTTTAATCGATCCCTGACACTATGCGCAGTTCCCGTCTGTCTCAAGGCTTCCGTCATCGTTCCACTGCCTAAAAAGTTGCCTACAAACAGTCCGAATGACTACAGGCCGGTGGCACTAACTTCAATCTTAATGAAGTGCTTTGAGCAGTTAGTTCGGAAATATATTATCTCCTGCCTTCCTGATCCCTTTGATGGGCTTCAGTTTGCTTATAAAGAAAATAGATCAACCGAGGATGCAATCAATACTGTGCTTTATATGGCTTTATCCCACTTGGAAACACAAGGGAATTATGTAAGAATGCTGTTCGCGGACTTTAGCTCTGCTTTTAACACCATTATACCCCACAGATTAATAGACAAACTTAAAGATCTTGATTTTCCAGATTCTATCTGTCTGTGGATTTTGGATTTTTTAACAAATCGTCCACAAAGGGTTAAACTGAATGACTACATCTCTACTGACAAGATACTCAGCACTGGCACTCCACAAGGCTGTGTCCTTAGTCCACTACTGTTCTCCATTTATTCATCAGATTGCACCAATAACCATCCCAGTAATAGGATTATCAAATTTGCAGATGATACTACACTAGTAGGACTTATCTCTGGGGATGATGAGTCTGCGTATCGGGACGAGGTATTACAGCTATCCCGCTGGTGCAAAAAAAACAATCTTTTATTTAACATCCAAAAAACCAAGGAATTCATAGTGGACTATAGGAAAAAAGAGCAGACATTCAGCCACTGTATATAGATGGAGTTTGTGTGGAACAGGTGGTTGAATATAAGTTTCTTGGGACCATCATAACAAATGACCTGACTTGGAGTGCAAACACCGCTGCGTTAATCAGGAAGGCACAACAACGGTTGTATTTTCTAAGGATTCTTAGAAAGCAACAGTTGATTGAGAGTTTGTTAATCACCTTCTATCGGAGTTCGATTGAGAGCATATTATCCTACTGTCTCTGTGTATGGTTCACGAGCTGCACAGTGGCAGAGAAAAAGGCAATTCAAGGGGTGATCAAGACGGCCCAAAACATCATTGGCTGTTCACTCCCCTCTTTGGAAGAATTGTATAAGAACAGATGTAAGAGGAAGATATCTAACATACTGAAAGACTCCTCTCATCCGGGATATCAGCTCTTTAAACTATTACCATCAGGAAGGAGATTCAGGGTATTGAAAGCAAGGACAAGCAGATTCAAGAACAGTTTTTACCCAAGTGCAGTATTGAGTTTAAATGCGGGGCCATAGGTTTTTGGTGGATTTTAATTGCTGAGAGAAAACGGGGTATCTATATTTGGATGGTGAAAGTTGTGTATATTTTAACTTTTTTTTTGTAGTGTTGTCCAGTTTTACTTTGGGGAAGAGCACCTCATTTCGTTGCACCCACTTGTGAGCGCAATGACAAATAAATTTCTTATGTCTTATGTCTTATGTCTTATAAGACCAGATATCTCAATGCTTACGGTCTGGGAGGCAAGTAAGGCTTTTTTAAGAGGAATTGCCATAAGATTTGGAGCAAAACTAAAAAGAGAAAGACGGAAAAAATATGAGATTCTAGAAAACAGTTTAGCTTTAGCAGAGAGGCAGTTAAAACAAAATCCAACAAATAAAGAATTGACAGAGAAGATAAAATATATACAACACCAGATAAATATATTGCTCACCGAAGAAACCGCAAAGAAGTTTAAATTTGCAAAGCAAAATTTTTTTTGAGAACGCAAACAAACCGGGAAGATGGTTAGCATATAAATTAAGGAAAGAGAAGGAGAAGACAATAATCCAAACTTTGAAAGATGAAAAGGGAATAGATAAATTCAAACAGGAAGAAATAAAGAAAATCGCTGAAGATTTTTATCGGAAGCTATACGAGAAAAAAGAAGTGGATAGAGGAACCCAGGAAGAATATATATTAAAGCATAACAACCTGAAATTGACTAAAGAACAAATTCAGTCCTTAAATGAGCCCATAACGTATGCAGAAATTATAGAAGCCCTTAAAAAACAAAAAAACGGGAAAGCACCAGGTCCAGACGGTCTACCAGCAGACTATTATAAAGAATTGGAAGAGGTGCTACTTCAGCCATTTAAGAAGCTGTTAGAATGTGTTGAGGAGGAAGGGAAAATACCAACAACATGGACTGAAGCAACAATCACTCTTATACATAAAGAAAATACGGAAGGTAAAGAAATACAAAATTATAGGCCGATTTCATTGTTGAATGTGGACTATAAAATATATGCAACTATCTTGGCAACTAGAATGAAAAGAATCTTAACCCACTTGATGCACCAAGATCAGTCTGGGTTTCTTCCAAAAAGACAGATGAAAAATAATATAAGGATAGTCCTAAATTCCCTGGAATATTATGAAGCACACCCGGAGAAACAGATGGTCATGATATTCTTGGATGCGGAGAAAGCTTTCGATAATCTTGACTGGAATTTTCTGATATATACGTTGGAAACACTGCAGGTTGGAGAAAGATTTTTGAAACTAATTAAAACAATATATACTGAACAAAAGGCGAAAGTAAGAATTAATGGTGAGTTATCAAAAATAATCCAAATACAGAAAGGTACTAGACAGGGGTGTCCACTGTCCCCACTCCTATTTATTTTGACTCTGGAAATACTAAACGAACAAATTAGAAATAAAAAGGAACTGAAAGGATTAAAAGTAAAAGGTCAAGTCTACAAACTTCTGGCCTTTGCAGATGATTTAGTCATCATACTGGAAGAACCACTGGATTCAATAAAAGACCTGATGGCAACGTTAAAAAATGTTGGTGACATGGCAGGAATGAGAATAAATCAAAAGAAGACCAAAATACTTACCAAAAATATGAGAGAACAGGAACGACAAGAGTTAATAGAGAAGACGAACTTCCAAGAGGATAAGAAAATTTGATATCTAGGAATACAAATTACAAAGAAGACAAGCACACTATTTAAAGATAACTACATGAAATTAATGAAGGAGATACAGAACAATTTGGAGAAATGGGATAAACTGCAACTATCGTTGCTGGGAAGAATTGCAGCGATTAAAATGACCATCTTGCCAAAAATCTTATTTTTATTTCAGTCAATTCCCATCATATTAAAACAGTCCTTTTTTAAAGAATTTAATAAGATAATCATGAGATTCATATGGCAAGGCAAAAAACCAAGAATTAAAATTAAGGTAATGCAAGATGCTAAGCAGAGGGGTGGCCTTGGCCTTCCTGATTGGGTTCTGTATTATAGAGCTTGTATTCTAGATTGGATAAAAGAATGGATAACTCTAGAAAATGATAGATTACTTATCTTGGAAGGACACGATTTGCAATTAGGTTGCCATGCTTATTTATGGTATAAAAAGGATAGAGAACAAAAGAACTTTAACTCACATATGATAAGAAAAGCTTTACTGGGAATGTGAAGAAAGACTATACAACAAATTTATTACAAAATACCTGTATGGGTGTCACCGATAGAGACCTTTACACAACCTTATGACAAAAGCAAATCTTTTAAGATATCAAGATCTATTTAAAAAGGATGGTGAATTAAGGTCTAAAGAGGAGCTAGAGTCACAGAATGTCTATATAGATTGGTGGCCTAGAGCACAGCTAGAATCTAGATATACAAAAGCTAAAATAGAAGGTTTCTACTCAGAGCAAACGATATTTGATAAACTTTTACTGGGTTCAAAAGAACAAATTGTTAAGAAAATGTATAATTATATGCTGGAAATTAAAATGCAAGATGAAACAGTTAAAGAATCTATGGTTAAGTGGGCACAAAACATAGGGCATAACATTGATATTGATCAATGGCTGAAAATATGGCAAAATAACATAAAGCTTACAAGATCGGTTAATTTTAAAGAGAATATATATAAGATGTTTTATAGGTGGCACGTGACCCCAGAAAAATTGTCAAAGATGTATACAGATGTATCAAATAAGTGTTGGAAATGTGAAACACAAGTGGGAAGTTATCATATGTGGTGGTCATGTGGAGTAGTGAAAAAATACTGGAAAAGAGTACATGCTATGTTACAACAAATATTGCTCTGTAAGGTGCCATTAACCCCAGAACTGTTTTTACTGAGTATGATACCCGATAATATAGATAAGTCAAAGGAATACATAGTTATTTATATTGTTACGGCAGCCAGAATTATATATGCTAGAAACTGGAAAAGCCCGATGGTACCGAAACAAGAAGATCTTATTGAAAAGATACGGGAAATAGCTGAAATGGATATCTTATCAGAAGTCATGAAAGATCAACCCCTGCAAAAGGCAACAGAAAGATGGGATCTATTAAACAAGTAGACTGAATCAACAGGCAGCAGCTGAATAACATACTGTATATTGAAATGAGAACTTTATCTACAAGGCAGAAAAGAGTAAATAGAATAACTTAAAATCTTGATATGGCAATAGGTATAGATTGGATATCAGTATGTTATTGTATCCCTTCTTCCTCATCAATCCCAATTCCCTTTTTCCTTTTGTCACCCCTCATGTTAAAAAATAAAAAAATTGAAAAAAAAAAGACATGGGTCTACAGCCAAAATGCCTATGAAATAAATGTATTCAAACTTTACTAATTCTGGGTCACTGAGAATGAAAATGATGCTTAAAATGGTTGGTTGGCTCTAGTTTTCAAGATATGCTATTGGGCCAGTATATACAACTCTTGACTTGGATATGGTGGAGGATAAGTGAGTTATAAAGGGAAGGGATCTCAATTTAAACCAGAAATGACTAAAATACCTCTTTGAATGGATTTATGAATAAATTTATTACTGGGTTTGGACAGTACTTGCTTCTCAGGAAAAAAATATAATGATGCAATCTGAAGCTGGTATTGCATCATACATGATATGAATTGCATCATGTTCCTATAAATCATGGTTGATGCAATCATAATGAAGTTTACATGACTCTATTGAACACATTGCCCTAGAAATCATACAGTGTTGTGTTCTCTTATTTGTCAGTGTTTGATTTTGCAAAGGGACACATTTCCATTTTGGCAAAGTGAGCAGAGATATCTCATACTTGTGTGTACAGTACAGATAACTTTTGTTGTGTTTGTGGTGAAGCAACCTTTGCATCACAAAAGATCAATATAACCATGATGGTTAAGAAAGCCTATCACATTTATTTTGGCTGCAAAATTGGAGATCAGGACAAGAAGTGGGCCCCACAAAAATGCTGCAACACTCGTGCAACAATTCTTTGCCAGTAGTTGAATAGGAAAAGAAAATCTATGCCTTTTGCAGTGCTAATGATTTGAAGAGAGCCAACAGATCCTACCAACAATTGTTACTTCTGCATGGTGCCTCCAGTTTGGAAAAGTGTGTCAAAGAAGAAAAAGTGGACTGTGCATTATCCAAACATTCCATCAGCCGTATACCGAATACCCTATGGAGAAAGACTGCTGGTTCCTGATGCACCAGAATCATTCTCACTTTAGTCAGACGAGAAGAGGATGAAACTTCTGATCCTGAACCATCAATGTCGCAAGAAGCACATTTCCTCCTTTGAACCACACCTCATAACACAAGGTGAACTGAATGACCTTGTCAGGGATTTCGAACTACCCAAGAGTAAAGCAGAGTTGTTGGGCTCCAGACTACAACACTGGACTCTCCTGGCAAGTGATGTTAGGGTTTCCATGTTCCCTGACTGTCAAAAGAATATTGCCCCACAGGAAGGAAATATAACAAGACAACTTTTGAAGTGCATAAACTATGACCAATGTCACTGGCAGCTTTGTGGCAATTTGAAGGTTGTTGCTCTCTTGCTTGATTTGCAGACTGGATGCACAAAGTACAGTGGTGCCTCACTTAGTGATGTTAATCCGTGCAGAAAAAATAGCTGCTAGGCGATAACATCGCTAAGCGAAAATAAAAAGCCCATAGAAACGCATTAAAACGCGATTAATGCGTTCCTATGGGCTAAAAACTCACCTTTAAGCAAAGATCCTCCATAGTGCCACCATTTTCGGTGCCACTACATCAAGACAAATTGGACACTCCGACAACCATTTTTCTGCTGCCTGTAGTAGGACTACATTCAAGACAGCCTTCGAGTTAGAGATGAGCCTGATGCAAACTGGCAGAAGAAAACCTGGTAAGAGCGAGAAGAGTCAAAACCATCTCACCCTGAAGGCAAAGGAAGAAATCAGAGGAATGAAATGTGAGCTCACATCCTGTTAGGAACTGGCATTGGTGAAGTGCCTGGGATGTGTGGTATTCAAATTCAGAGAACATGCTACCCTCTTCCAAGGTCTAAGCTTGATGGAGTTCCAAATGATCCAGTGAGTATAGTAGACTGTGTTCAAAAATACAAATGCTTAATTCCAAAGCCCTGGTAAGCATACAGGGAAGGGTGCCTCCTCAAGTTGCACAGTCATTAGAGCATAAGAGACTATTTCTTTGCACGGATTATTATAGGAATTCTCATTGTCTCTACATGACAGTTGCTGAAAAAGTGAATTTGGGGTTCTGACTAGAGATGGGGACAAATAAAAAATGGTGATTTGTGATTCATCAAGGTTAATGAATAAATGAATACAAATTAACAAATCTTCTCCAACGAATTAACGAATCGATTATTCAATTCATTTTGCATTTAAAAGGCTATAAAACTGGCTCCCAAGCACCTAGATTTGTAGAGAAGCTTCTGCAGATGGATTTCTATAAGCCAAGCAAGTTTGGCAAACATTGGGCAATGGACCCCTGAGTTATATAGTCATAAGTACGACACCTCCAGGAAAGTTCCCCCAGGTACTTAGAGAATTGTAAATCACACAGAAGCTTCCTATGTCTTTCCCGCAACATGCCTGCCAAATCCGGTGAAAATTGGATATCAGACGACCAAGTTATTCACCCACAAATTGGGTGCCCCCCAGGAAAATTTACCACATGGCACAGAAGCAGATGGCATTGAGGGAGTTTGATTTGACGACAGCAGAATAAGAGATCTTTGGTACTGAGGTAGGTTGGTTTGTCTCTGGCAGGCACACAGAGGCAATTTGTAGCAAAGCAGACTTTGGCCCCATCGGGCACTGAGGCAATTCAAAGTGAAGTAGACTGTGGCCCCAATGGGCACTGAGGCACACTGCAGCAATGTAGACGTTGGCCCCATCGGGCACTTGGCAGGGGTCTTCTCGGCAGTTAGCATCGTGGCCAAGATGAGATCTTTGGGGTGTTTGAATGGCTTGTGGTTTCTGACCGGCAGACAAGATCTCCCAGGATGTGGGATTCGGGCATCTCAGGTACCAATATGATTCTTATGGTATAGCATGGGGAGAGATATTGGGGGAGGCATTGTAGTGGCAGAAATCTGCCACATGGATGAGCAAGGGGGAGGCGTTTGCCATCAAGGAGGGATTTGAACACAAGCCTAACAAAAACCTGATTTTTTTTAATATGCTCTTTTGGGCTGCCAGGAAGGGCTCACTCCTGCCACATTGGCATGGGGTGTGCCTGGGTAGGGTAGGAGGCTGTAATCAGCAGGCAGCACTTGAGACTCTAGCCCGAGGAGAAAATCAGCAGGCAGGACTTGTAGTCCGTTGGGTGGGTCCCTGCCAATCAGGCATCTTTTGGGCTCCCAGGTCAGGTAGGGTCCTGCCACTTTGGCATTCAGGGTACAACCCTGCCACTAAGGCAGAACTTGACCCGAGGAAGCTGGAATCAGCAGGCAGGATTTGAGAATCTAGCCCAAGGAGGCAACTGGAGTCAACAGCAGGCAGGACTTGGTCAGAACTTGGCCCGAGTAGGTGACTGGAATCAGCAGCAGGCAGAACTTGGTAGGAACTTGGCCCGTCAAGCCTGGAATTGGTGGCTGGATTTCTGACTGACGAGCAGGTTTACAAGCTGGAAGGCAAGTAGGCAGGCATTTTTTTTCAGGAGGACTGGTAGGTGGGCAGGCAGGCTGGCGGGCAGGCAGAGAGGCGGGTGCACTGGCTGGCAGACATGTTATAGAGCCATTGGGCCTCAGGCAGGCTGGTAGGCAGGCGGTATGGTAGGGGAGAGACTGTCATTGGCACCCTACCTCTTTGGGTTCAGTGAGAGGAAGCCCAACAAGGGAAGGTTCACCTTGATGAATCACAGTCTCTCCACACTAATGGGATCCAAACGCGAGCGGCAGTGGCAGAGTATGTCTCCAAAATGGGAGAACACGTGCTCGCTCTGGACGCTGGTGGGGGGAATGGAAGGCAGTTCCATGGCCACATTGGACAACTCTGGCTTGCCATATAACCACACAAAATGTCAGTGGTTTCTTGGAAATGCTTGAGTACCTCCAGCATCTGAGAAAGGGCCAGCCAATCCGTGGCACTCAGGCCCACCTCTCTCACCCTGGGCAGAATGGGCATGGAGGACATGATGTCCTCCAAAACAGCCTTCTGCTCCACCAGCTGGGACACCATGGTGTAGATAGAATTCCACCTGTTGGGCAGGTATCTCAGGAGAACATGGGTCTCCTGACCCAACTCCTCCTGCCTCTCATGGCAACTGGTGGGCAGCTTTCAGCCTGCAGAAGATGTGGCCCACCAGTTGGCAGCATTGCTCCAGGACTGCCCACATCTCCCAGATGCCTGCATCCCATATGGACTTGATGTGGCTGCCGAGGCCAACAAGGTGTAATTTGTGCGCCATGCATACGTTGCCCTCAAAGCCCGTTCAATGCCGCCAACATGTTCTGCCCAGCATCCATGACCATGTGGCCACGGATGACCTCCCCCTCCAGTGCCCACTCCTGCAGCATGGAGAGGAACTCATTGGTGATGTTCCTCCCCATCGCCTGAGCTTCCATGTGCTGCACCTGCAGCAGAACAGACTTGTAGCCTGGGGGCAGGCCTCCCCCTGTGGCCCTGTTGCCACTGCCCTGCAACTCATCAAGTCCTCTGGCTGCCACCAGTGGGCTGTGAGCAAGAGGTAGCCATGCTGACCTCCTCTCCACAGGTCCACAGTGAAGTGCACCTTATGCCCCTGTACCTGTGAAAGATGGTCACGGACCACCTCCCTCACAGAGTCATGGAGCGAGGGCTACACTCTAGACTGAGGGTTCTCCATGAGGGGAGGTCATACCAGGGAGCAAAAAACTGCAGCAGCTGGCAGAAGGCCGGGACTTCCACAGTGGACAGTGGAAATCCGAGCAGGGCAATCATCTCAGCAACTAAAATGTGACCTGGCCCCACCCCCCGTGTAATGAAATAAGAAGGAATTTAGTGAAGGTGCTTTGGAAGAACTCAGAACACATTCTCAACCACTCAGGAATTAAATTAGGAAAAGATATTCCACACAGTCACACACCAAATTCTGCCCCACCCGCTCTGTGCTTGAACAAAAGCCTCCAAAAATAACTAAGTGTTTTAAACTTAAAACCCTGCCAACTAAGTCTCAGAGACACACAGACAACCACTCAGGAATTAAATTTGGGGGGAAGAGATTCCACACAGTAACACATCTAATTCCCCCCACCCACTGTGAACGCAAGCCTCCAAAAAAGAAGTAGCCTAAGCTAACGGAAAGCTTCTAAAGAAATCCCTCACCAAATTGCCAGTAAAGTTGTACTAATGAAATAAATGAAAAAGAAAAAGAAGTGTTTGCTTTGCTGCCCGAGAAGTGAAAACACAGCCACAAGAATGGCACAAGCACCAGCCAGCAACTGTTTTCATTCTGGAGAGAATCAGAACAGAAGTGGGAAATGGCTGCAGGGGGAAAGCTTATAAAGCTTCTGTAAAAGTTACACGCTCCCCACAGCAGTGCTATTGGCTGCCTGACATGCCAATCCAGGATCTCCTAATTGGCCAGAGCTTCTGATTGGCACCAGGAAGCTCAGAGATGGCATAGAAAGACCCCAAAAAGGGTAACCAATATAGAGGGATTGACGAATAAAACTGGGAAAATATTCATCGTCGTATTCGTTGGGACTTAAAATGTGACAAATACGGATTGACGAATATATGACGAATCAGCTATATTTGTAGAAAATAGCGATTCATTTTTATATTCGTCCCCATCTCTTGTTCTGACTATTTCTATCACCTTTTAGTTCTGCTTCTCATCTGTCCTTCACAATCTGAAATGTTTCTTCTATCTGTCTAGGCTTTTTTTTTAATTACAGGAATTATTACAGGAATTGCCTTTTATGTATTATATTTATATACAATAATATCTCTGGGTTCAATTTGCACGTCCAACCTGGAAGCCTCATCTTCCAGTGCTATCTCTTGTTTCATTTTGGACTGTCTGATCATAGGGTCTTCAGAGTAAGAAAGTTGTACAGCAGTTTATCACTTCCACCTTTTGTACAGTACTAACAAAAGTTAACTCATGGTCAATTGACTTTCATAAGGCAAATCTGTTCCTTATTTGGACTTTAAATTAATTAGGAATGAATCATGAATAAATTTATGTTTAATTTATGAATTTATGTTTGAATTATATTTAGCACTATAATTCTTTTAGTGCTTTTTTCAGTTTTACTCTAATGTTGACTATTAACAGTTCATTACCAGTACCACTATCTGCTCTTGTTTTGGCTGACATAAAGCAGCTTCTCCATCTTCTGCTTCCCATTATGTAATCTATTTGATTTCTTTATCAACCATTTTGTGATTTCTACATGTACAGTTTGTTTGGTTGCTTGAAGTATGTATTTGCAAAAAATAGATTGTTGGCTTTGCAGAATTCTATGAGTAATTCTTCTCTTTAATTTCTGTCCCCTAGGCCGAATTTTCCAAAAACATTTCATTCTGCTTTGTTTCCTAATTTTCTGTTCCAGCCACCTATGATTATAAGCATGCTTTGTTTTGGACTATGCTCAGTTTCCTCCTGGATGCTTGCATAAAAGCTTTCAGTTTTATCTTCATCAGCATTTGTAGTTGCAGCATAGGCTTGAATGTTGATAGGTTTTTCGTGGAATCTGACCGATATTATTCGGTCAGAACTTGTATTATAGCCCCTAACTGCCTATGCTACAGCTTGCCTCAGTATTAAAGCCACTCCATTTCTTCACAGTTTATTATTTCTAGAGTAGAACATTTTGCAGTTGACTGAAAATATCCTGTTCCAGTAGTAGGCATCCTTCAGTCTCGAAAGACTATGGTATCGTGCTCTGTATGGAGGACTTGGAACAGCGTCTAGTGTGGCTGAGGAGGCCAATTCGAGAGTGACAATCCCTTCCACACTGGAGACAAATCCAATCTGTCCCCTGTCCAGCTCCCTGGTTTTGCTTCCTTTGTGACTTCCTCTTTGCCTCAGCCTGCTGGACAAGGGTCTCTTCAAATTGGGAGAGGCCGTGATGTACTGCCTGCCTCCAGGCTGAACGATCAGATGTCAGAGTTTCCCATCTGTTGAGGTCTATTCCTAAGGCCTTCAGATCCCGCTTGCAGATGTCCTTGTATCGCAGCTGTGGTCTCCCTCTGGGGCGATTTCCCTGCACTAATTCTCCATATAGGAGATCCTTTGGAATCCGACCATCAGCCATTCTCACAACGTGCCCAAGCCAGCGTAGACGTCGCTGTTTCAGTAATGTATGCATGCTGAAAATTCCAGCTCGTTCTAGGACTACTCTATTTGGAACTCTGTCCTGCCAGGTGATACCAAAAATCCGTCGTAGGCAACGCATATGGAAGGTGTTCAGCTTCCTCTCCTGCCGGGCACAAAGTGTCCAGGACTCGCTGCAGTACAGGAGTGTGCTCAGGACACAGGCTCTATAGACCTGGATCTTGGTATGTGTTGTCAGTTTCTTATTGAGCCATACTCTCTTTGTGAGTCTAGAGAACATGGTGGCTGCTTTCCCAATGCGTTTATCCAGCTCGACATCTAGAGAGAGGGTGTCAGAGATGGTTGAGCCAAGGTACACAAAGTCATGAACAACCTCCAATTCTTGTGTGGAGATGGTAATAGAGGGAGGTGAGTCCACACCCTGGCCCATGACTTGTGTTTTCTTCAGGCTGATTGTTAGTCCAAAGTCTTGGCAGGCCTTGCTGAAACGGTTCATGAGTTGTTGGAGGTCTTCAGCAGAGTGGGCAACAATGGCTGCATCGTCTGCAAAGAGGAAGTCCCTCATGCATTTCAGTTGGACTTTGGTCTTCGCTCTCAATCTAGAGAGATTAAAGAGCTTTCCATCTGATCTAGTCCGGAGATAGACACCTTCTGTTGCAGTTCCAAAGGCATGCTTCAGCATGACAGCAAAAAAGATCCCAAAAAGTGTTGGTGCGAGGACACAGCCCTGTTTCACTCCGCTTCGGATGTCAAAGGGATCTGATGTTGAGCCGTCAAAAACTACAGTGCCTTTCATTCCATCGTGGAAGGACCTGATGATGTTAAGGAGACGAGGTGGACATCCAATCTTGGGAAGTATTTTGAAAAGGCCATCCCTGCTAACCAAGTCAAATGCTTTTGTAAGGTCTATGAAGGCCACTAAGAGTGGCTGTTGTTGTTCCCTGCATTTCTCCTGCAACTGTCGGAGGGAGAATACCATGTCAGTGGTGGATCTATTTGCTCGAAATCCACACTGTGATTCCGGATAGACTCTGTCTGCAAGCACCTGGAGCCTCTTCAGCACAACACGGGCAAGCAGCTTCCCTACAACGCTAAGAAGAGAGATACCACGGTAGTTATTGCAGTCACCCCTGTCACCTTTGTTCTTGTACAACGTGACAATGTTTGCGTCCTTCATGTCCTGTGGTACTCCACCTTCCCTCCAGCAGAGACAAAAGATTTCATACAGTTCGGTGATGATGATCTCCTTACCGCATTTCAGCACTTCAACAGGGATGTTGTCCCTTCCAGGTGCCTTGCCAGAGGTGAGGGAATCCAAGGCCGCATTTATTTCTGCTAGGGTTGGTTCGCTGTCCAGCTCTTCCAAGACAGGCAGGCACTCAATGTTATTTAATGCTTCTTCGGTTACTACATTCTTTCTGGAATATAGCTCGGAGTAGTGCTGCACCCAGCGTTCCATCTGCTGTGCTCGGTCCTGGATGATCACACCTGTAGTAGACTTTAAGGGAGCAGATTTCTTCTGTAATGGACCTAAGGCCTGCTTGATACCATCATACATTCCTTTGATGTTACCTGTGTCCGCTGCTATCTGTATCTGAGAGCAAAGCTGAAGCCAATAGTCATTGGAGCATCTCCTGGCAGCCTGTTGGACTTGGCTACGAGCGGCTCGAAGAGCTTGCAGGTTGTACTCGCTAGGACAGGTTTTGTATGCTGCTAGAGCTCTTCTCTTATCCTCAATGGCTGGCATTAACTCCTCCGAATGGGCTTCGAACCAGTCAGCCATCTTTCTGGTCTTCTTGCCGAAGGTGGACAAGGCGGTGTTGTAGACAGTGTTCTTGAAGTGTTCCCATCGTTCAGGTGCATTTACATTAGCTGGACCTGGAAGGGTTTCCTCGAGTGCTTGGGCAAATTCCTTCACTTTTCTTTGATCGCGAGTCTTGTTGATGTCAATACGTGGTCTTCCTTCCTTTTTCATGTGATACAATTTCTTTGTTCGCAGTTTTACTCTACTACACACCAGGGAGTGATCAGTATCGCAATCAGCACTCTGGTAGCTGCGTGTGATCGTAACACTAGGAAGGCTAGAACGTCTAGTGAGGATCAAATCGAGCTGATGCCAATGCTTGGATCTTGGATGTCTCCAGGAAACTCTGTGTTGCAGCTTCGTATTAAAGAATGTGTTGCTGACACAGAGACCATAGTAACAGCAAAACTCCAGTAAGCGTTGGCCATTTTCGTTCATCTTTCCAATGCCAAAACGGCCTAGACAAGTGGGCCAAGAATTGTGATCAGCACCAACTCTAGCATTAAAGTCTCCAAGAATGAACAGTGACTCTCTTTCAGGGACTTTTTTGATAGTAGCTGCCAGATCGTCGTAGAATTTGTCTTTCACTTCTGGAGTGGATGACAGTGTTGGTGCATATGCACTAATGAGGGTTACTGGTCCTGCTGATGAGTGGAGCTGCAGAGACAGGATTCTTTCACTCCCCACAGTGGGTGGAACAATGCATCTCAGGAGAGTGTTTCGGACTGCAAAGCCAACACCATATTCCCTGGTCTCATTCGATGGTTTTCCCTGCCAGAAGAATGAGAAGTTTTTTTCTTTGACAGATCCCGAGTCTGGCAGTCTTGTCTCTTGCAGGGCAACAATGTCCATCTGCAGTCTACTCAGTTCCATGTCAATGACAGCTGTCTTGCGCACATCGTCTATTTCTTGCAGGTCGTTAGGAAAGCCGTAGTCAGGAAAGCCAGGGGTCATTGTCCGTACATTCCAGGTGCCCAGCTTTAGGGCAGAAGTTTTCTTATGATTGTTGCATGGTGCACGGTTGTCGATCTGCTTCTCGGGTTTCACCCTAAACCCCACGCACCCCGTGAGGTTAACAGACCGTGGCGAGGTAGCACCTTACTGGCTGGGGGCTGCCCAGCTTAAGGCGGGCGGTATCTACCTAGTGAGGTGCAATGACCTCTCCCACCGTCAGAAGTAGCCCCTGGCGTCCTGCTCTACGCCAATTCAGCAGAGACTTATAACCGGTAACTGCTACTTCCCGTGTTGTTTCGACGCTGTATGCGAAGCTGGAGTGTCCTCTCCAGAGCACGAAGCCTGGGTAAAATAGTATGGAGGATAGGCTGTTACCCAAGCAGCAAATCCCCCCTCTCCACATCGCTGAAATGGTCCAGTGGAAAGGCAAGAGCCAATACAACTGGTTCCAGCAACGTCGCAGGAGTTGGCAGAGTGGAAGAAAATGCCTCCGGGACTCCGGCTCCGGATTTTGCCTCGAGGTTATCTCCTGAAGCCCTTTCCATAAGTGGATATAGCCACAAGGCAGTGGAGGTTAAAATTTGGAGTTTTCCTTCTCCTAGATGGGCTGCCTTCCAGGGCTGACGAGTCCCACCTACCCGGCCTGCTCTCTTTTACCAAATTAAGTAAGAGATAGGATTAGGGAATTTCATGTGACACACTCTCCTCCTCATTCTCTTTTTAAAGCTGAAATTCTGCTCTCCTTCAGGACATCCATATTCAGCATATTGGGGTTGGAGATAGAGTTAGAGTATTTCGCGCGCCGTTAGGCGCGCGGTCCAGTAAAATCAGGATTCAAACTACTAGGCCCTCCCACTAGACCATGTGATGAGCCAGAACAAAGAGACAGGAAAAAACAGACTTCTCCACAAAAAGCCTACCTTTCGCGTCCTTCCCAGCCAAAACCCTTAAGGAAAATGGACACAGGCTCCAGTAAAATCAGGATTCAAACTACTAGGCCCTCCCACTAGACCATGTGATGAGCCAGAACAAAGAGACAGGAAAAAACAGACTTCTCCACAAAAAGCCTACCTTTCGCGTCCTTCCCAGCCAAAACCCTTAAGGAAAATGGACACAGGCTCCAGTAAAATCAGGATTCAAACTACTAGGCCCTCCCACTAGACCATGTGATGAGCCAGAACAAAGAGACAGGAAAAAACAGACTTCTCCACAAAAAGCCTACCTTTCGCGTCCTTCCCAGCCAAAACCCTTAAGGAAAATGGACACAGGCTCCAGTAAAATCAGGATTCAAACTACTAGGCCCTCCCACTAGACCATGTGATGAGCCAGAACAAAGAGACAGGAAAAAACAGACTTCTCCACAAAAAGCCTACCTTTCGCGTCCTTCCCAGCCAAAACCCTTAAGGAAAATGGACACAGGCTCCAGTAAAATCAGGATTCAAACTACTAGGCCCTCCCACTAGACCATGTGATGAGCCAGAACAAAGAGACAGGAAAAAACAGACTTCTCCACAAAAAGCCTACCTTTCGCGTCCTTCCCAGCCAAAACCCTTAAGGAAAATGGACACAGGCTCCAGTAAAATCAGGATTCAAACTACTAGGCCCTCCCACTAGACCATGTGATGAGCCAGAACAAAGAGACAGGAAAAAACAGACTTCTCCACAAAAAGCCTACCTTTCGCGTCCTTCCCAGCCAAAACCCTTAAGGAAAATGGACACAGGCTCCAGTAAAATCAGGATTCAAACTACTAGGCCCTCCCACTAGACCATGTGATGAGCCAGAACAAAGAGACAGGAAAAAACAGACTTCTCCACAAAAAGCCTACCTTTCGCGTCCTTCCCAGCCAAAACCCTTAAGGAAAATGGACACAGGCTCCAGTAAAATCAGGATTCAAACTACTAGGCCCTCCCACTAGACCATGTGATGAGCCAGAACAAAGAGACAGGAAAAAACAGACTTCTCCACAAAAAGCCTACCTTTCGCGTCCTTCCCAGCCAAAACCCTTAAGGAAAATGGACACAGGCTCCAGTAAAATCAGGATTCAAACTACTAGGCCCTCCCACTAGACCATGTGATGAGCCAGAACAAAGAGACAGGAAAAAACAGACTTCTCCACAAAAAGCCTACCTTTCGCGTCCTTCCCAGCCAAAACCCTTAAGGAAAATGGACACAGGCTCCAGTAAAATCAGGATTCAAACTACTAGGCCCTCCCACTAGACCATGTGATGAGCCAGAACAAAGAGACAGGAAAAAACAGACTTCTCCACAAAAAGCCTACCTTTCGCGTCCTTCCCAGCCAAAACCCTTAAGGAAAATGGACACAGGCTCCAGTAAAATCAGGATTCAAACTACTAGGCCCTCCCACTAGACCATGTGATGAGCCAGAACAAAGAGACAGGAAAAAACAGACTTCTCCACAAAAAGCCTACCTTTCGCGTCCTTCCCAGCCAAAACCCTTAAGGAAAATGGACACAGGCTCCAGTAAAATCAGGATTCAAACTACTAGGCCCTCCCACTAGACCATGTGATGAGCCAGAACAAAGAGACAGGAAAAAACAGACTTCTCCACAAAAAGCCTACCTTTCGCGTCCTTCCCAGCCAAAACCCTTAAGGAAAATGGACACAGGCTCCAGTAAAATCAGGATTCAAACTACTAGGCCCTCCCACTAGACCATGTGATGAGCCAGAACAAAGAGACAGGAAAAAACAGACTTCTCCACAAAAAGCCTACCTTTCGCGTCCTTCCCAGCCAAAACCCTTAAGGAAAATGGACACAGGCTCCAGTAAAATCAGGATTCAAACTACTAGGCCCTCCCACTAGACCATGTGATGAGCCAGAACAAAGAGACAGGAAAAAACAGACTTCTCCACAAAAAGCCTACCTTTCGCGTCCTTCCCAGCCAAAACCCTTAAGGAAAATGGACACAGGCTCCAGTAAAATCAGGATTCAAACTACTAGGCCCTCCCACTAGACCATGTGATGAGCCAGAACAAAGAGACAGGAAAAAACAGACTTCTCCACAAAAAGCCTACCTTTCGCGTCCTTCCCAGCCAAAACCCTTAAGGAAAATGGACACAGGCTCCAGTAAAATCAGGATTCAAACTACTAGGCCCTCCCACTAGACCATGTGATGAGCCAGAACAAAGAGACAGGAAAAAACAGACTTCTCCACAAAAAGCCTACCTTTCGCGTCCTTCCCAGCCAAAACCCTTAAGGAAAATGGACACAGGCTCCAGTAAAATCAGGATTCAAACTACTAGGCCCTCCCACTAGACCATGTGATGAGCCAGAACAAAGAGACAGGAAAAAACAGACTTCTCCACAAAAAGCCTACCTTTCGCGTCCTTCCCAGCCAAAACCCTTAAGGAAAATGGACACAGGCTCCAGTAAAATCAGGATTCAAACTACTAGGCCCTCCCACTAGACCATGTGATGAGCCAGAACAAAGAGACAGGAAAAAACAGACTTCTCCACAAAAAGCCTACCTTTCGCGTCCTTCCCAGCCAAAACCCTTAAGGAAAATGGACACAGGCTCCAGTAAAATCAGGATTCAAACTACTAGGCCCTCCCACTAGACCATGTGATGAGCCAGAACAAAGAGACAGGAAAAAACAGACTTCTCCACAAAAAGCCTACCTTTCGCGTCCTTCCCAGCCAAAACCCTTAAGGAAAATGGACACAGGCTCCAGTAAAATCAGGATTCAAACTACTAGGCCCTCCCACTAGACCATGTGATGAGCCAGAACAAAGAGACAGGAAAAAACAGACTTCTCCACAAAAAGCCTACCTTTCGCGTCCTTCCCAGCCAAAACCCTTAAGGAAAATGGACACAGGCTCCAGTAAAATCAGGATTCAAACTACTAGGCCCTCCCACTAGACCATGTGATGAGCCAGAACAAAGAGACAGGAAAAAACAGACTTCTCCACAAAAAGCCTACCTTTCGCGTCCTTCCCAGCCAAAACCCTTAAGGAAAATGGACACAGGCTCCAGTAAAATCAGGATTCAAACTACTAGGCCCTCCCACTAGACCATGTGATGAGCCAGAACAAAGAGACAGGAAAAAACAGACTTCTCCACAAAAAGCCTACCTTTCGCGTCCTTCCCAGCCAAAACCCTTAAGGAAAATGGACACAGGCTCCAGTAAAATCAGGATTCCTGTTCCAGTGCACTACCAATAAAGGACTGCAATGTTTATACATTTCATTTCTAGCTTTACAGCTTCCAGTTTACCTTGATTCTTAATTCTCATGTTCCAAGTTTGTATTGTGCAGCATCAGAATTCCCCCTTCACTTCTGTACATGTCAGCCACTAGAAGTCCTTTCAATTTTAGTCTAGTTGCATCATTTGTGACAGCACTATTCATACTTGTCTTTTGTTAGTCCCCAGTAGCTGACAAGAGTGCTTTCTGACCTGGGAGTTTCATCTTCCAGCACTGCGTTTTGTTGCATTTTGCACTGTCTCATTATATGGTTTTCATAATAAGTAAAGTTCAGTGGTGGCTTATCCCTGCCACTTTTTGTAATGTACTAAAGTTAGTTTGAGTGTCATTGTGGTTGTCTCCGCTGTCAGTGCCACCTTCTGCTACTGCTGCCCCCAGTAGCCACCACTCCCAAATCCACTGAAACTATCTATTCTCTTCTGCTGATGTGACTGTTCTATCGAAGATGATGGGTACATTTTAGTCTGATGTCTCAGCTGTGACCATTCCACCTTGGATGAACCTGCTCAGAGTCCAGGCTCCTAATGCAGTCTGGCCTCTTAAGTAGTAGTTTTAGAGAGATACCCATGTTAGTCTGTGCTAGCATATCGGGCAAAAACAAAATTAAAATTAAAGAGGACAAAAACACTGTGGCAGCTTAAAGATTAACTGCTTTATTTTAATATGAGCTTTCTTAGAAAAGTCTCCTTTCTCCTGAGGGAATTGCTGTCAGCTATACTGACAGACTCAAACCCCTCCCCCAAGTTAAGGTGTACATCCAGGAAAGGGACAGCCAATGTACAGAGACTCTAAAAGGGTTTTCAAGGTGAGACATTTAAGCAGGCATTTCATCCGTTCCACCACCCGCGAGTTTCCATGGCCAAGGATGGAGTGGACACGGGTCTCCTGCGCCCTACCCCATCCCCCACCCAACCCTGTGTAGCCGTGAGAGTATTTATATGGCAATGTGTGAGGCGTTTTTTGGACTCTTATGGCGTATTTGCACACGAAAGCAGAAGAGGGCTGGTTTCCAAAGACGGCGGCTGCTGGCCTACCGAGGTAAACGCAGTGTGAGCCCCCGCTCCGGCGCGGGCCCCATCTCCGACACCCGTAGTAGCGGCAGCGACGGCAGGTCGGGACCGCGCGCGGGTGTGGAAAAGGCGGAGCCGCAGGGAAGTAAGAGCCCAGTGGCGCCACCGCTCGTCTGGCGCGCCTCGTGGTTGGCTCCTTCGGCCTGGTACCCAGAGGGAGGCGGAGCAAAGGCGCGGGAGCCGCGGCAGCATCATTATCCCTCTGAGCTTCTGGAGCGCTACGGTCCCTTCCGTTCTAGCTGCCGCCGCCGCCGCCGCCGCCTCCTCCTCCTCCTCCTCCTCGGACTATGGTGGTGTCTTTGTGAGGAGGCCGCCGCCGCCGCCGCCCGCGCTCCGTCTCCTCGTTGGCGCGGTCTTCCTCGCCGCCTCGTCACTGCTGCTGTAAGGAGGAGCTGGCGCAAGGGCAAGGGGGTTGGGGCCGAGAGGGGCCCCGGGAAAGGCGAGGGCGCTCCCTGACTGCAGCGCGGCGCCCGGCAGGCGCCTAGCCATGAGCCGCACGTGTGGGATCTAAAGCCTGCCCTTGGTGCCCCCGCCGCCGCCGCCGCTGCCGCTGTTGCTGCTGCTTCTGCTGGAAGAGCATGCTCTGTACCCAGGCCGGCTTTCTCCAGGTAAGGCGCAAGGCGCACTTCCCCGTCGTCGGCGCTGCCGCCTTGCTTTGGCTTGGCCCTTCCCAGGGACTGCTGCTGCTCCTTTCCGGCGCTCCTCACCTTAGCCGGCATCCTTCCCTCCGAGAGTGCCGCTCTTTCCCCCCGACGAGAACGAACGGCCAGCAGCTCCTCTCCTTCCTCCTCGCCCACCCCCGGGAAGCTTAATTGGACTCTTGGCATAAGTCACGGAGTGCTGGGTGTTGTGGCGGCTTCGGGTTCCTGCTCTGCAGCATCCCGCCTCCCCCCCCCCTCCGCCGCCAACGGTTTGGGATGGGGAAGCGTTTCTGAGCGTTACGAAATGACTCCCAGTGGGAAGCTTCGCTCTGCTTGGCTCGGGGGTGGCGAAGGAAGCGGTGGCTTGCTCATTTGCAAAGTAAAAAGGATCTGATTGCATGTGAGGAGGAGGAGGAGGAGGAGGAGAACATGAAACGGGCCCTCGGCTTCGTGAGTTCTGCTGTGGGTGATGGGAATGGGTCAGCCTTTGTCAAGTCGTGAAATGCCCTGGCCAGTCTTCCGCCTTTCTTTGGTTGCACAAAGAAATTTGTTTCTTCGTGTTAGGGAAGGGGATACACCAGCAAAGGGACCGTGTGCCACCTGACAGGAGAGGTGTAGTTTTTACTCCTCCATTGACACATGACTGAAGGTGGAGAGCAGGGAGGGTTTTGTTTATATGCGCAGGATGCAGTGTTTGTTTCAGAGCGTTTTGAAGCCATGCACGTTCTTCCCCTTATTTTGTCAAGCTGTTGAGAGAATTGGTTATCCCACCTGCCTATGCAGGAGGAGCTGTCTGTTGCTGGTAGGGAAGAGGGACAAAAGGCAGTGTTTTCTTCACATTCAGCAGCTATGTTTGGTTTGGTGCTTTACACCAATGGACCTGTCACAGAAACTACCCCCCCCCCCAAAAAAGAGAAGCACAAGGAGATCCTTTCTTAGTTCAAATTAATTTGACAGTCTTGCTGTAATCCCGTATTTTCTTTTTTCTTTCTTTTTTGATACTTGGATTTCTTTAAATAGTCTGTGACTTGGTGTCAATGCAGCATATGCTTCATTATCAGTGTGTTGCTTCTTTCCTCCCTCCCCTCCCCCACCCTTTTTTAAAGTTAATGAACAGCAGGTTTCACTGAAGGATAAGTACCCTTTTTGTGGGTTGCTTTCATATGCAGCTAAGGCAACTGCAGTCTAAGACTGGTGGTGCAACTGGGAATAATGCAGCTTCCTTTCCTTTTACAAAAGTAAATCTTTTCTCATTGGAGAGCACCAGCATTTAGACACATATAAGGAGTTGATTGTCTGTCCATTTTAGCCATGTATGGTGTTTCCCTAAACTGAAGCATTTGTTCATTCAGCCTGGTTCAGGCTGTTTACATTCTTTTTTAGAACTGCAGAGGCACCCCTGTTATGCTGCACTCAGCAGAAGTGCAGAGATACTGTACAGCAGTCACTCAGGCTAGAAGGAGAGCCATTCCCATGGTTGTCCTTGCTGTTTGTCTATGTTTTTATTAACCTGCCATCTGATTCAGTTGGGTACATCACTGGACCAAAGAGAACAGCGTTTGAGGCAGGAAAACTGCTATCTGGAAAAGGCAACATAGCAGGTGGTCAGCTGTGCTTTGTTGAGCAGTTGAACATATGAGGATTCAGGTTATTACAGTAATTCATTTTAGCTGGGGGATTCATTTGACAATTTGGATTTTCCACTAAGAAGGGATTATCATTTTCCTTCTCTGTGTGCGCGCGTGTGTGTATGTGTGCGTGCTTTGTGAAAAAACAGAGTACAGTACAGCATGTGTCTTGACTGCTGTCTCTATACCTGCTATTGCTATTTCCTTCAAAATGCACACATAATTATTTTTAAATAGTGTGATGTTTTTATTATTCCTGATCTAGGTAGAATTATATTCAGCAAGTTATACTCAGTAAGTGGTGTACTTCATTTGAAATCCTAGCAGTGGTTTGAAAAGACACAAAAAATCTGGTTCAAAAACATGCTGTTTGTGTTTCTAGCAAGAACACTAAGGCACTTTTCTTTGCTTTTTTATTATGCCTTTAAAAGCTGCATAGTTGGTTGTGAATACCTGTTTTTTAAAAAAAGCTATTTCATGCAGACTAGTGGTAATCATAATTTGAAAAGTTTGGAAATGGAATTGGGACTTATTCAGAGTTGATATATGTTCCATTTTTGTCTCAAACTAGGAATACGTATATACTGTACAGGCATTACAAAAGTCAATATTTTTTTCCCACTGAATCCCAATTTTGAGTACCGTGTTTCCCCGAAAATAAGACAGGGTCTTATATTATTTTTTACTTCAAAAATTCATTAGGGCTTATTTTCAGGGAATTTTTTTTAATGTACAACAATCTACATTTATTCAAATACACTTATGTCATCTTCTGGTTGCTGCACAGTGGTCGAGGGTGGAGTTTCACTTAACTAGGGCTTATTTTTGGGGTAGGGCTAATATTACGAGCATCCTGAAAAATCATACTAGGGCTTATTTTCAGGGAAACAGGGTAATTATCATAAACACTGTTGTAATTTCTCATTATGCTAAATGTGAATATGTAACATATAAATGTCCCAACAGACTCAGCCAGATAGCGTATGCACTTTTCCTTTCCCCACAACTGTTTGCTTAGAAATCCTACCCCCTACAACTCTTTTGTGTATACCTTATTATTTCAAAATGAACTGTGCCAAAGTTTAGGGCAGATGTGATGCTGAGAGCAATTTCTCAGGTTCGTAGTTTTCAAACTACAGTATGTTATAGGAAATTCTAAGTTCATTTGTCAGTAATTAAGGACAGTTTGCCTATCAGCACGTTATGACTCTTCATATTCTATGTGCAGCTGTAGGGGAGAGTTGTGTATGTTTCAGGATATATTCCAGATCATGCTGTAATTACCCCAGAGCGATTCTAGTAGACACAGAAATCTTGAGTCTAGCAACTGGATTCTCCTGAGTGTGGATTCCTGCAGTCTTGTGCTCTATCATCCTTGCTCCATAATACGGACAGCAGGAGGTCTTGGAGAAGTGACAGCATGCTAGAGTCCCAGAGAGAAGACTTCTTCTTAAAGAAGTAGTGAGCAACTTCCCAGTGGTGTGACCATTATCCCACATCAAACACACCCAGTCTTGTGTGATTTTGGAAGTGAGACAAGATTGACCCTGTTTAATACTTGGATGGGAGACCACCAAGCAACACTAGGTATGTTAAGCTAGGTCTAGGCAATCATCTTTTCAGAAAAGAGTAATTACTGCCCATTAGAGTTGACAGTACTGGCTAGAGGGACCAAGGGTCTGATTTAGAATTACATAATTCCCAAGTTCTTGTGAGGGGTCACATTGGACCCTCTTACACTACTGCTGTTGTACTCCAGTGAGTGTTGCTGAAGTTTGCCACTGAAATACAGAGAAATGGCAGGACATTCTACTGTGCCACATAGAGCCTTGCATACTCACAGAGCAGAGCCATTTCTTTGCCATCCATGTAGATAGAAGACCAAATAGAAGGATGTTGGGAAATAAGTCTTTCTGAAACCAGAGAACAGCGAACTAGAAACTGGTGCTGTCAGCAACATCGGCAAATGGAGGCTGTGGTCTCTGCAAATATACAAGAAGTTAGCTATTCCTTGATTTCTAAAAGGCTGCCTCAAACTGCCCTTGTTTTCAAGAATATTGATCTTGACTGAGCCCTGTCTGTCAGCCCTTTTCCTGTCATTCTTCTCTTTGTACTAGACCACTTGCAGAACCTGCATGTTGCTCACGTAGGATGGCAAATGAAATGCATCAGACTGGACCAGTGATTGATAACCAGTCTTATACTCTGTCCATCTAGTACCTAGGCACTACTCTAGGCAGCTAGCAGCAATAAAAACACAACTAGCCACTGTAGCCCACAGAGATATAAATAATGAGATCAAGACCAAAACAGTAAATATCAGACCACATGTATACCCCACAGTGTGCCCTGGAATCTGTTTTAATGCTGAATAGCATGGCAAAGCTTGAAAATCACTATACTGTACTTAGTAAAAATAGTGCATAATTTCAGCAAGAGAATCCTCTGTGTTCTTTTCCTCCTGCTTCAGGTTCTTTGTTTGCAGTACAGTATATCAGAACAGGCAATCTGCAGCCTTTCAGATGCTGTTTTATTCTAACTCCTATCAATTTTAGATATAATGTGAAGTGGTCATGGAAGGTGGGAGTGAGAGTCTAATGTCTGGAAGGGAAGTTAAAGATTGTCCACTTATAGGCTGAATGCTTTAGTCAGTTGTCTGATCAGAACGCCATAATTGTTCTGGGTTTGAGGTTACTTGATGCTACATGGCTCTAAAAATGCTGATTAGCAGCATGTTTTTAACAAGGCTAAACAATAAGCAGCTGCAGGGCCTGGGGTCAGGAGTTCAACTCCCCACTGTGCCTTGCAAAAGCGCCAGCCTGCGCAAGAGGTCTTGAGCAAGCTGTACAGTCCCAGAGCACCCCTAGAAGAAGAAGGGCACTAAGCCATTTCTCAGTACTGTATTTTATGCCTGGAAAACTCTGAGAATGGTCATCATCACCCAGAATTGATTTGATGGCATGCAATTATTACTTATTATCTTTTTCAGCACAATATTTATTTGTTTATTTAAAATATTTTGACCTCACCTTTTTCCTTAAAAGGTCCCAAGGGCAGCTTGGGTCCTTTTAAGACTGGTTTTCTTAAGCAAGGTCTAATCTTTAAAAACAAGCACAGAGGGAAAAGAAAGAAAAATTGTATCATTCAGGAATTACCCCTGTGGCCCAAGCCACATATGACTCCATTGGAGCTCTGCTTATGCACATTCCCTTGTGTATGTGCCTGCTTAAGAATGTGTAATGGAAGAGTTCTGCCAAATCATCTGCTCCTGCTCTGGCTATGGAAAGTCAAGAGTGTTTAAATGCCATTTCTGTGTCTTTAAGCTCACCTAGGAGCAAATTGGTGATGTGGTTAAAAGAAGAGGGCTCTTTTTGATCAGAGGTTGTACTGGATGCTACATTAGAAGCATTTGAGGGAACAGATTGGGCCTTTGTGAAGCCACTTCCCTATCTCTGTCCCAAACCATCCTGAGACTAGAATCCTGAGCATATTAACTTATAACAAGACCCATTGAAGTTAATGAAATTTATTTCAAGGTAAATATGACTAGTATTTGCATGTGTTAGTTGTGAGCAAAAGCCCTCCTTCAGACTCATGGTTTTCAGTAGGCTAAAATATGCTGTTTTAAAGGAAGCAATTATGAAACAAGGCTGTTATTTCATATAATATCATCCCTCCCTGCAAACCAAAGCTCTTGTTGACACAAGTGTAGAGCTTCATAACACATTTGATTTATCTCAGCAAGTTGGTTTTTTAAAAAATTACAATACAACATTACAATTTTCTCTTATTACCTATTTGTTCTTTTTCCCCAACAGTATGCCTTATTTAGAGTATCCGTACCCATTAGTATCTTTGGTCACTATTGTGGTGCCAGCAATCAAGAGATGAGTCCTAAATTTCCAGCGACAATCCTCTTGCATGTTTGAAAATGCCATATTCTATTAGATAATTGAGCCGTAATATAGTTTCCAGTAATTATTTGTTATATGGCTGTTTTATTGTTAAATATTTTGTAAGTTGCATTGATTCCCTTCATTGGGAGAAAGGTGGAGTATTGATAAAATGATGAATGAACATTCAGAAGAATAGGTTTATATCAGGGTTAGGTGATTGACAAAAGATATATTGGTTAAAATGTAGCACACTGTCTCTTGAACACCTGATGTTGTGGCATGCTGTTATTTGTTTGTTTAAGAGCAGGGATAAGGAATATGTGGCTCAAGTAGTTGGACTGCAACTCCCATAATCTTTGTCTGTTCTGTACTAGCTAATGCTGATGAGATCTACAGTCTGACATCTGATAGCACTCCATCTACAGCTATAGCCCAGTGGCATCAGAGTGTGGCCTCATGAGAGTTCAGAATAGGCAGGGTCCTTCTCACTTGACATTGCACATTCATGCTATGTGTCGATTAAGATGAAACATAAACTTTCTGTTAGCTTAGATCATCTCTCTTATATAGACTATATAATGTTCAAGAGGTGAAGTAATAGTTTCATGAGTCATATAATTTTTTTTCTGTGGTAAGGACATGTGCACTTGAACAAAAGTATTTGTTCCTTTCAGAGGTGTCTAGCTTTATCTATATAAAGGCAAATAACTAGCTGGCAAGAGCTGCTAAAGTGAAGGATTTTTCCTCTTGTGTTTCCTTCATCACTACTTTGAATGAACTGTGCATAGTACTACTCTGTAGTGATCTTGGTTAGCAACTTGCTTTATAAGAGAGTGTAGCGTTCACCCTTGTTATGCAATAAGTTATGTTTTATTCATGAGTTGTATGCTAATATGGTTAAGGGTGGGGCCGGAAGGGATGTTAAAAGGTGGAGCCTGGGAAGAGAGTCAGTCAGTTGGAGTCTGTGTTAGGAATCAGGGAGAGAAGGATAGTTTGGGGTCTGAGGAGTGATTAGTCTGAGTGTAAATTGTGATAATAACTATAGAAGGTTAATATTGAAGCTTGATGAAACTTGAAGACTGTGTTTATGAATTGTGCCAGAAACCCACTGTAATCAATAAAGATGTTCTATTAAAAAGTCAGTACTGAATGGACCTTTATCTTTTCTAAGTTAAGTATGTTGATAAGGAGATCAACTGGTGGCAGTGTGTCAAGAGGTGTTTTGGTTTGCCTTTGTGAGCTCTGTGTTTAGTGAGACAAACAGGGGCCACGAGGGAGAACGCCACAGAGACACACTAAAAGAAGAGGATGGAAGGTGATACACCATATCCTGCTCCATTCCTGAGGTGGAGATTGCCTGGAAACCCTATTCCATAAGAATAATTCCGTCCACGTACTTTTTCTGCATCTGGGGGAACAGAAGTTTGTTAGAACTCCAGATTCTGGTCCACATATTGCATAAATAGTGTGATAACAAGTATCTGCCATATGGTTTCATAGAAAAACCTATCAAAAAATCAAATTTAATTTCATTCTAAGAAGTTTTGTCTAAGTGCCCTTTTGCTTAAATGGAAGGATGCATTTCAAAATATTGTTTTGCATTGTTTCAGTAGGATGCATTGTCTTAGTAGGAACAACCTGTGTTTTTATTGGTTCTCAAAAGTATAACAACAGAACTGTGGAAGCAAATACCAAACTGTATGTTTTAGTGTCCTGCATTCAGTTTTCTCTATAGAGGTTAATAGCTGATTAGTGTTTGTGTAAGGTTGATGTCACTTGCCCAGGTTAATTGATGAGACACTGTGGTGCATCTTGATTGTTCAGTCCAGTGCATAATGCGGCACATAACCGATACATGCCCTAAGCACTTCATCAGTTGGTTGCAATTAGCCACAGCAGGTAACACAAACCTCATTCAAACACCAACAGGATTCTGGCCCATGAGAGAAAATACATGCACATACAGCAAAGTGGTACTGGTTTGAAATTTCGGCTGTGTTTCTTGTAGCTGATTTATGTAAAGCACTTTTTCCCCACATGGAACAGTGGTTCCCAACCTAGGGTATCCTAGCTGTTGTTAGACTGCAACTCTTAGAAACTCCGGTCAGCACAGATAGTGGTGAAGGCTTCTGGGAATTGCAGTCCAAGAATACTTGGGTCAGGAACTACTAATCTAGAACATTTTAGATGTTTTTACAGTTTCGTACAGCAGCTGATGGGGCACCACCATTTGTTTCAGAAGGCTAGTTTATAAACTCATCTAGAAGCCATAGAGCACAGGGTGTTTCCTTCATTAATTGTCTTTTTATATTATATTAATTAAGACAAGGCATACAGTAGTTGTGTTTTCCCACCATCGAACAGAGCACCCTTCTTATGCTATGCCATCAAGTTAGAGTATGCATCCAATTCAGATCGGTCCTACTTCAGATTAACACTTTGCATCGAGTGAATCAAGGTATTCCAGAAGCCTTGGATCACTTCAGAGATTTGGTGAAATTCAGACAATTTTAAATGGACACATTTTCTTCACAAGCTTTCCATAAAAAAGGAAACACTGGGCAGTGGGTGAGGGGGCAGAAGATGTAATTTCATAACTAAATGCAACTTCCAACCAGGAAATAACTGCCAGAATTATTTCTAGTTACAATGTTTCTGGGAGGAGAGGGAAGCCAAAATTATCTTAACTGTACTGCAGTTTTCCTTTTTTCTGTGGAAGTTTACTCTTTTAGTAGCATGAATGCTGAAAAAATTGGGTTTTTAACATGTAAATTTAATCTTTCCTTTTTCCCCCCTATCTAGACTAGTCTTCTCTTAATTTTCCCCCAGTCTGAATTTCAGAACAATATTCATCTATAATCCTTTAGAAAAAAAAATACAATTTGTCCTAAATTTTTATTTTTAATCTTGTTGCTGGTTTATTTATTTTATTTATTACATTTATATACTGCTCAATTGTGAAGTGCTCTTGGGGTGGTTTACACATTTTAAAATGTAAAAGCATTAATACATTGCTTATGTCAGTTTGACTGTAACTGCAATTTCATTTGTGCTTTTTGAAAGTCTGAGCATGGAAGAGACGGTGTTATTGTACTATGTTGGATGGCTTGTGTGTGAGAGAGGGAAACAGGCACCATTACACACATGTAACTACTAGAGCACACACAAGCACAATAATAGGCAGCATGTTCAAATTTCAGTAACAGCACACACTCCATTAAAGATCAAGTAGGAGTGTGGCAAAGTTGATGTCATCCCATCACAGTTTCTGGAGAAGGAACAGAAACACTAATGGCAAGATTGTTTTCCCCAATGCACCTTAAAACCACCTAGCATAGAATCCGCTGCCTCCATCTGCCCCCAAGTTAGCATATTTCATCCCCTCAGAAAATACTACTACCTGTGCAAATTTCATCCATTCTGACAAAATTATAAATGGGTCCAACTTGTAAAGCCTCAAACCGTAAAGGCTTTTACTGTGAATAATGCCCACACCAATGTATTTCAAATTTGGCAGCATCATTCCTTCAGAAGGGGTCACTGAGCCTACAGCCTGTTCTGATGAAATATTAGTTATGTTAGTCATTTAGATTTTCCCCCCATTATAGATATTGGGAAGACATCTGAGGCTTTTGGAGTTCTGACACAGAATGAATGTTGGCTAAAGTTGTATAAAGTATATTTGCCTTCTATTGGAATTACTGAAGCTACATAAAAATATGATTTTACCTTGAGATTTTTCACTGTCAAGTTAATTTTCCCCCCAGATTTGCTAAGCTAATATGAACTGTACTCTTGTGTAAGAAGGATGACAGTGGCGCAGGCAACACTGTGGGCAGGCTGTCTCCCTTTCTCCCTGGCACTGGGGAATTTGAGACAGGATGCTCTCCAATAAACCTAGGACATCCTTCTGGACTGATTAGGTGCCAGGAGAACCTAGTGTCAGAGAACCTGAGGCAATTGAGAAGGGGACCCAGATGGAAGCCTTCAGAGGAGGAGGTGCCAGTTGAGAAATCAGTCCAGAAGAAGCATCCCCTGGAGGAGAAGGGGAGGGGAGGCCCATTGGAGTTACAGAATCTAAGTGAGACATTGGAAGCTTGAGAGGAGAGAAAAGCTGCTGGGACAGGAGAAAGAGAGAGTGGAGCAGGGACTCCAAACAAGAGACCTGCTGCCAATTGTGATAGTACAGGTAGAGGAGGAGGGAGCCTGGAGAGATAGAAAAGTCTGACAAGGGCTTCTATATGGAAGAATACCCTTCTGAGGAACCTGAACCCTCAGGCAACTGGGAATATGGGGTCCTGATACAGCTAAGGGAGCCAAAGGATGGAGTGGAGAGGTATTTTAACCCTTGGCCCCATCCCAGTTATTGGGGGGAACGGAAGCACCAGGCAGAGAGACATCATCCCCAAGAATCTGGGTTGGGAGAACCAAGATGCTGAAGAAGACAGAGGCTACAGGAGCATCAGCAACATACCTCAGAGGAAAATCTCCCTCGGAGAAGCTAGGACTGTCACCACTGCCCTCCATGTAAGCATATAAACCCTCACTGTTGTGCTCTTTGAGGCTCTGGTCAGCATGAAGAACCCCACTGGGGGGGGGAAGTAGGTATTCCTCCCCCCAGAGATATTACCTGGAGGATCCTCAGACTTGGACTTAAACCTGGGGGAAGTGTAGGGAACTGTCCAAAGTTGGCAATAAATGGCTGTTTTGTTTTCCCTATTCCAGTTGCAATAAACCCTGTTTGTATTGAACTACCTTTACTGTCATCTGTTGATTTGGGAATGGAGAAAGGAGCCTCTGCAGTCACAGGGCTCACATCTTGGTTTCTGAGAAAACAGGCCTTTCTCATATTATGCTTGTAGCAACCCCAGACCTACTGGAGTATCCCACCCTGTAGTTATGCTGCCACCAACCATTCGCTCTACCAAGTCACCCAGACCAGGAATGGATTTTAATAAACAAAATAACAAGGTTTATTGAAAAAACAAACAGGGTAAATAAAAGGATCAGGTAAATAGGATACTGGAACTTGGTATAGTCCCAATCATACACATACAACAGATTGGTTCTCACGGAACACTTTAAGGTAACGCACAGACCCTGAACCTATCAGTTCTGGCTACCTAGATAGAAACCTGAACCTATCAGGTATGTACTATCTGACGAACAGTTGTACCCAGTCTGACCCACAGACTCCAACTCCACTTCTCCACGTCAGCTCTCCTACGATGGACTTCCCCCAAATATATATACAGTACAGCTCCTCCCCCCTGATGTCCCGCCTTCCACTCCCCATAGGATGGAACTTTCCCTCCAAACCCATGACAGACAGGTACCATCAGTGCTGTATGTGACAATGCTATTTACTGAATGCTTTGAACCTGGAGTAGCCTACAAATAGTTCACTGTCTGGATCAGGCTAATATGATAGAATATTATCTAGCTGTGGCAGATCCTATTATATCTTAATTAAAGTGTGATACATTTGTTTCTATTTTGCCTGCAAATAAAGTACTGTAAATATTTTCAAAATATAAGAGAGAAGGTTCCATATTTGTTTTTTCCTGTGTAATGTCCCATGTACTCTGCTTGAAAGCATGTACTCTGTAACAGGGAAGCATCTAATGTGGATCACTAATTTATGTGGCTAGACTGCATGACATAATCATAATGTCTCAGCTTGACTTCTGTTGCATTTACCAGGTGAGAGGTTTCTTAGGAAATTTGGTGAAATTTGGTTTGAAAGATAGTAGTCAAATTTTTAAGGTAAATACGTGTGCATGTGATTTACCATTCCCTTTTTCTGGGAGCATCCTAGGCCTGTGCAGCCTGCCTGTTGAACTGTATACCTCTGGCTCCAGAATCAGATACCTAAACTGCTGAGCTATCCAGACAGCTATGTAGGGTCAAAGCTATCCACAAATGTTTCTGGTCTTAGACTAAAATAGGATAATTCAGTTCATTCTTGTTTGGTGATAAGGCACTTGAAGAACTGTTGGCATAAGGACTTATTTGGGGGACACTTTTCTCGACATCTCTTATTGATGTCAAAGTATGTGTTTCAACTTTTCATATATATGTGTAAATTGGAGAAACAGAAGTAGGTTTGTGCCCTCTAGTCTTTCCTCTCCACATCATCTTATATCATATCATATAGGAAAAAAAATAAGGGTAAAGACAAAGTTTTAGCAAAGCCTGGAACACGGTGTCAAAACAAAGACCATCAGTTATGAATAGATGATGAACAGCAGATAAAACAGTGCTGGACAGTGACAGATAAACCCTCTCAAGATAGGTATGTAATTGGTTCAGCTAGCTGAAGTCTTCCCTTCCCCCAAGAAAAGCATTTAGGTTATTCCTGAAGCTATTATGAATCCTGTTGAACTTCTGCACATTTCAGTGATATCCCTGGAATCTGTGCCTCTAACTCTGTGACTTACTTCTCCAACATCCTTAATCATGCTGCAGGAGCAATAACACTACCCTCCCTTACCAGGCTGTTGCTGCGATAGCAGAGGTACCAACTGGATCTTTATGTCAGTGTCTAGGAAGTGAATTACTGCTCTAGATTTTTCAGTGCCAGTGATTCATATGCTAGGGAGGCGCTAAGTTACTGTTATATACCTCATAGTAACAGATGTTGCAGTTGCTGTAACTGGGTGAAAGAAAGCAGTATAAGTGAAGGAAACATTGATTGTATGGAGGAGGTGGACAGGAAAATCAGAAACAAAGATGTCTACCACATCGTTGCATATGGTGGGATTTGTTCCACTTATAAAATGGGTGAATTCGACATACCAAATTTTTCCATTTATAAGACACCCCCCTTTTCTAACCCCAAAATTAAGAAAACGTAGCTTTGAGTATTCAGCCTCTGGGTTCAAAACGTTGGACATTGTGAGTCCCTGTTGCATCTGAGCCTACAGGATCCACCTCCAAGAGGTGTGTTCCTGTTGGTTTGTTCCTGACTGTAGGAAGCTAAGCCTCGTGACAGAAGGAAGTCTGTTTACAGAGGCAAGGTTCGGGCCATTTTGTTCTCTCCTCAGCTATGTCAGCTTACCTCCGTATAAAAGACGCCCCTCAATTTTAGGAAAAAGTAGTGTCTTATACATGGAAAAATATGGTACATCTTACTGCCTGCATGACATACAAGACTGATTCAAATCCTTTCAGCCTTTTCTCTGCCAAAGCAGCTTTTTTCCTGTACCTCTAGAGAGCTTCAACTTTTTAATGCTGGGAAGATTCAGTCATGTTCCCCCACCCCCCCTGCAGACAGTCCTGTAAAGACGAGGGCATGTCTGTAGCCTTTCAATCACACACATACAGTACACAAGCAACCCCAGCATTCACATCTCTCCACAAAGTCTCTCCTGCCCCAACCACTTCTTTTTTTAAAAAAAGATTCCCACCCAGTGCAGAAGGAGGAGAGGAGACATGCAAAAACAAAGCACCATGAGTATGGTTCACTTTCTCATTCAGAGGCAATAGAGTTGGAGTGCAAAAGAGTGGGGCCATTAAAGAGAGCGGGGAGTGGGAGGAAAGGGGACAGAAAAAGTGCACATACAAACACAAGCAGTGTCAGTACTCACCTCTCTCTGCAACACCATTGCTCCCCTAAGAGCTGCTTCTTTTTTAAAAAAAACATCCCCCCCACCAGACCTGTTTATTAATTCATTTATTTTTTAATACTGTGCTTCAGGGACTTGCCAGCAAAATAAGATAGGGGAGTGATTAGGAGGAAGGGAAACCTTATTGAAGCAGTTTCTTTGAACTGCGCCACCTGCAAGTGCTTCAAGTGGAACTGCAAGAAGAAGGGTTTTTTCCTCTGCTTCTGTGCCTACTTATATTGGAGAGAACTGAATGCCCCAATGCAGTTTTGCAATGAGAGAAGGCAAGTTAATTTTCATCTACTTCACTGTGTAGTCACAGCCTGAGTTGAGGGTAGGCATGAAGGAGGAGTTGTTTTCTGGCTCAGGTTTCAGTCCATGCTGGAAAAGAACTCTGGGCTTATAGTGCTTGCTTTAGATTGAAGAAGACTATTCCAGATCTTTGAGTTTGTCACTAGATCTTCATTTAGGTTGTGGAATTCCCTGCCTGCCCCATCCTCCCAAATCTTATATCTTTACCCATGTCTTAGTTTATCTTTGTAGAACAGGTCCTGGGATCTCTCTGTTTATGCAATTCAGCTTTGTAATACTGGAAATTGTAGCTAAATAAAGAGTACACAGGAAATAGCTGCCTGGCATTTGTTGTTGTATGACAAATCCCCATGTTGGCTGTCCAGGCCAAGGATTTCTGGGATATGTAATCCATAAAAGTAAAATCTCCAAGACCTGATAGAGGTAGAAACACTGGTGAAAAGAACCTCTGGACTGTGGAGAGTTGTGTGAGGATCAGTGTAAATAGAAGCAAATTTTTGCAGATGTGAGATTCAAAGCTGTGTTTACAGTATGTAGACTTTGTGCTCTTAGTAGAGAGAGACAAAACACTGAAATAAAGCCGAGGAAGCAAGTGTGAGTCTAGAGGTGCAGCTAGTAGTCTTCCTGGCAGTTTGGGATAAAGAGATTATGGCTGTTAGTAAATGAATTTTTAGGGATCTGGTGAATCAGTTGATTGTGTAAAATATATTAGTAGTCTTCAGCTTTTGAAGATAGGCTGCCATTAGTAAGTTGTAAAAGAAAGAGTAGGTGTCTGTTCTGGAATTAGCTGATTTCTATGTCACCAACAGAAGACTTATCCAAGGTAGTACTCTTGACACCAATTATGAAACTTACTGTCTGCGTTTTGGAATCACAAATGTCTTACCATGGGTGGCTATTTCTGAAAATTTAATCAGGCAAATTGACTGTTCCTCCCACAGTGTGGAGTCAGCATCATGAGTCAGCAGTAGTGCATATACACTGAGTCATGGTGGTTGAATCCAAAATCAGGAGATATATTTTTGGATCTAATACTGTGGTCCTTACATGAGCAAAACTCCTGCTTAGATTTCTGTAAATATTTACTAGCTATGTAGCATTTACTTGTTTATGATATCGAGAACATTCTGTTTACAAACAGGAAGTCTCAAACATCCTTTGTTTATAAACAAAGCAACAAAATATGGCAAATAAAATCCAAATGGATTGCAAATAGTATCAGTAAAACGAACATAAAAATGACACACATACACCCACAAAGGCATAAAGAACAGGAATACAGTACTTTTATCTGTGACCATTACACATTTGGTCAATATCCTGTTGCTTAGTGAATAAATTGCACTAGCTTTAGGAAACTCCCCCATCTTTGCAAAGCTTGCACACAGAGAATGGTATCAAAGCCATACCCTATACCAGCAACCAGCAATTTGAGTTATGTGAACTTTACTCATAGAGGGTCAGTTTGATCTGGTAACATCAGTTGATAGATTTGTCCTCCAGGAACCGAATTCCCAATTTGCCGGAACATCTCCTTCAAAAAACCAACAACCAGTTCATTCCTCCTGAGTATTGCTACTGAGGTGGCCACGCCAAGAGAGGTGAAGGGTGTCAACTAGGAGTTCGGCCTTTTCCGTTGTGACCTCATCTCTTTGGAATAAACTTCCATTAGCGATGTACCAGGTCCCCTCCCTTTGAATATTTAGAAAATTATCAAAGTCAGAATTCTTTAAAATGACTTTTAAGAATGTAATTCCCTAGGTAGGGATTTAGTAAGCCATAACACTTTGATTCCCAATGAAGTGTAGTGGATACACTGATGGACTAGGACTCTGGAGAACAGGGTTTGAATCCCTGCTCAACCATGGAAACTCACTGGAGAGTGTGGAACCTCACCTTAAATAAGTTGGTTCCAACTTGACAGCACAGAACACACACAACACATTGGTTTTCAGTCATTTTCTTTTTTCTGATCATTGCCATATGGCTATTTTACTGCTATTGTTATGATTATTTTTAATGCTATTAATAGACCCTGATTGGAGTAGAGGAAGGATAGGGTTTTGTTATTTTATCATGTACACTGCCTGGAGTACTGTTTTTCAAGAATTGGGTTGTGTAGACATTCAAAAATAAATAAAATGAAATAATTAAACTTGTTTAGCCTTTATATGTAACCACTGTATACATTTTTAGTGCTTCTACACTGTTTGAAGAAGGTGGTGACTGGAGACGTGTGCTGCTTGCCAGACTTTGAAGAAAGCATTCTGGTGTTCGGTGCAATATGACCTACTTGCTGCTGTATCGTAAAAGCCCTAAAGTTGTCTATTTACAGGTGCCTGGTTACATACTGTTCTTTAAACAATGGTGGGCACAGGTCATAAAATTTGTTCACATAATGCTAAACCCTACTTTAGTGTTATTCCCAAATGAGACATTTTCAGATTCAGTGTAGGTCAGAAGCAAGCACACTGTCTGAAAAAATTAAGGCCTTTCTAGAACAGCAAACAATAATTGGGGAGGGGGGATGCCACATGCATGGCCAAGTGGGGTAAATGTCCAGAGTATCAGACATAGATAAAAAGGAGTTGAGGTAGAAGAATAATCAAAATCAGACAATAGTCAGAGTCCAAAGCAGTAAAAAAAACAAAAAAACAGATGGCCAGAAGCCAGCTATATATATACTAAGGAAGGCAGAGGTCTTCCTCTGATCCAAGGGGCATACAAGAAGAGGAAGCAAGGGATAGTCAGAGTCATTACACTGGAGATGGATTGCTAAGTCCTGGCATGCCTTGGATCAGCTGACTGGCATCTTGGTTGTTTCCTTGGTGCAGCTTATGTGGCACGTTAGTAGTCTAGGAGTTTCAATGGTATAAGTGGTGGCATAAGTGAAAGAGCCCAGTTGCTGGGAGCTCCAGTTTGAACACATTCCCAGAAAATCATTTTTATTTTGCAATCATCCTACTGCATTCACAATATTTACATGGGGTCCATTTATAACCCACCCCCTTTCACATCAGTTATCCTGCCTCTTTCCTACACAAAAGCTCTTATTAAAAAGGGAAAGATGAATAATGTTGCAGTGCCTTTTGATTGTTAGCACAAGGAGCTGTCCATTGTGATACCCAACTAGATGTGTTATGGAAGCATCTCCATTTATTGCAGTTCCATGACTGGTCACAGCTTTTTATCCTCGTTGTCTCTGTGCAAAGTCCAGTATTAATCCACTCTACACCAGCTCCCATGGATTTCCCCCTCGAACCTATCCCTGTTCAAGTTCAAGTTTATTGTATTAGCTAAAAGCCATCACAATTGTTTAAAATACAAATATGATAAAATAAAATAATGGTAAAATCACAGACATATAAAATAATAAGAGACCCTTCATATCTGGGAGTCTCCCGCACAATTGATTGCGATGACTTTCAGGAAATTACCTCAAATCTTTCTGGCCGCTTTTGCAAACAGCAGTGTTCAGTATGTAACATAAGGGTCACAGTCCAAAAGTAACCTGACCATGTTTATCTGAGGGCTTTCGTCCTGTAGAGCAGCCAAAATGTTACCCAGGAACTTTTCTCTAGGGTTTTGACATAGCTGACAGTAGAGAAGTAGTGGACAACATCCTCTATCTCACCTGCTCCGCAAATACATAACCTTAGATGTCTAGGGACATTCATATACCTGCTGTCTAAGACAGCGGTTGGCATGGTTTGGAAATGGAGTTTTGTGAATGCAGTTCTCAAGGAGGCAAAAGTAAGTATATGTAAGTATTGCACCATTGAGTGGTTTGTTTTCAGCAGATGGTAACAGTGAGAGAAATTTGAAGAGTGAATTAAGGCTAAGTCCCGGTCATTATCCAGTTTGTAGAACCAGTCCCTCAACATTCTTTTAATCCCAGAAAAACAAAAATTTCTTTGGAGAGGGATTTAGATTTTATTAGGGTTTGAACTGAAGTTGCCCAGACACCACTCTTCCATTGCTCTATAATACAACGTTTAGGTAGACGGTGGTCGGACATATCCATCACCCTCTTATAGTAAGAGAATATAGCTAGAGTTGCCTTGGCTTTAATGGACACCATGCTTGTCTCTGTTCTAAGAAAAGCTGCTGGAGTCCCCTGGGGTGTCACGAGGATGTGTCTCAGAAATGTGTTCTGTCCTACTTCAAGATGGTGTAGATTTTTCTGATTCATATCCCAGATCTCAATTCCATAAAGCATTTGAGAGATGACCCTCCCTGAAAAGACTTTTAAAGCTGGGGTTACTAGTTTACCACTTTTAGAATGGAAAAATTTGACCAGAGCACGGCTAGATTCAAATCCCAGGTAGCCGGCTCAAGGTTGACTCAGCCTTCCATCCTTCCGAGGTCGGTAAAATGAGTACCCAGCTTGCTGGGGGGGGCAATGTGTAGCCTGTATAATTAAAAATTGTAAACCGCCCGGAGAGTGCTTGTAGCGCTATGGGGCGGTATATAAGTCCAATAAATAAATAAATAAATAAATAAATAAATAAATAAATAAATAAATAAATAAATAAATAAATAGATTTCTGAACCAATATTTTCGTGCTCTGTAATAATATTGTAACAGCTTTAAACCATCCAGATCATCCCCCCACTCAATTGGAAACTATAAGATTGCAAGACTTATATATGCTGATAACATTGTACAGTGGACCTTTGACGTACGCTCGGCTCAACGTGCGTACTTTTTAAGGTATGGACTTCTCCAGCCGCAAGATTTCCAATCGACTTGCGGCCGGAGAATTGACCTACGGTCTGGAAGGGGGGGCGGGGAAAGCACCAAATTCAAATTTGGCGCTTTCCCCACCTCCCCCTTCCACTCTGTAGGCTGCCTTGCCTCCAGATGCCTTCCGGGATTTCTCCGCCGCCATGGGAAGCCTCTCGGAGGTCCCTCCCCACCGCCGATCGAGCCTCTGAAGCATGATCAGTGGCAGCGGGGACCACCGAGAGGCCTCCCATGGCAGCGGGGAAGGCCTGCGGAGGTCCCCCTCGCTGCCGATCATGCTTTGGAGGCTCGATCAGGGGTGAGGGGGACCTCTACAGGCCTTCCCCACCGCCATGGTGTGCTGCCGATCATGCTTCGGAGGCTTGATCAGCAGTGAGGGGGACCTCCAGAGGCCTTCCCCGCCACCATGGAAGGCCTCTTGGAGGTCCCCCCTGTCGGCGATCGAGCCTCCGAAGCAGAATCGGCGGCGCACGGGGACCTCCGAGAGGCTTCCGGCAGTGGTGATGGCAGCAGCGAGAGACCTCCAAGAGGCCTCTGGCAGCAGCGGGGAAGCCCTAGGAGGCCTTGGGCAGTGGCAATGGCGGCAGCGGGAGACCCCTGGAAGGCTTCAGAAAGGTAAGTTCTATTTATTTTAAGTGTGTGTGTGTGTGTGTGTGTGTGTGTGTGTGTGTGTGTGTGTGTGTGTGTGTGTGTGTGTGTGTGTGTGTGTGTGTGTGTGTGTGTGTGTGTGTAGTTCTTGGGCCGGTGTGTGTAGTTCTATGGGAAATGCATATTTGACCTACAGACTTTTCGACCTACGAACACCCTTCCAATACGGATTAATTCCGTAGGTCGAGGGTTCACTGTATTGCTATATATGAACAAAAAGGGACTGAAGAGAAGATTAAATAAGCTCCAAGAGTTTAGCCACCTAGAGCAACTAAAAATAAATTACACAAAATCTAAAGTGATGATTTTTGGAAAGCATCCCCCCAAATTTAGCTGGACTATAGGCGAAAATAAAATAAGTCCAAGCCTTCAAGTACCTAGGGGTGCATTTTGATGAGAAAAACAGCTATCCCTGTTGATGTTTGCCTGTACGCTTATGATAGCTTACTATAGTTTTAGAACTCCATCTAGCCATCTTCTGGTATCTGTTTGAAGTTCAGTTTTCTGTTCTGAGTAGTGTACAGTAGTGGCAGATAACAGGCTTTTAGGTTTAGCCAGCCATGAACAAGCTGACAGCAGAAGGAGAAATTTTGTCCCAGGACTATCTGCCAGATTCATCTCTTGATCAGCCCAGTTGCTGACTGTAATATTAAGAATCACTTCCAATTTAATATTATACAATAGCAAGTAATTTCAATTTTCAGCTGTTAAATATTTGCAGGAGCAAGTGAAGATTATGGAGTGTAAAATTATGATCTCAAGCTTAAGGTCTGTTTAGCCTTCATTAAAAATTACTCTAGGTTTTTGTTCCTTCCCAACCTACACATTTCTTTTGCTCCTTGGAAGCAGTAAGATGGTAGAGCACAGATTTGCAGTGTTCTACAGTGGGGTCTTGACTTGAGAACTTAATCCGTATTGGAAGGCGGTTCTCAAGTCAAAAAGTTCTCAGGTCAAATCTGCATTTCCCATAGGAATGCATTGAAAACCATTTGATCCGTATCTGCTCTTTTCCGTCCATAGAAACTAATGGGAAGCTGCTATTCTGCCTTCGACCACTAGAAGGGGATATTTTGTTTCTTTTTTTCTTAGGTCAAGAAAGGTTCAGGGAAGGCAGGGAAAATACAGTCCAGGCAGTACAGTACCAGGCAGCCTGAAGACTGTCTCCCAATCCACTCTCTAAACGCTGGGAGGAGTGAGGAAGCAGACAGGCACCCTTTTCACTGGCCAACAGTTAACTGAAAGTTCAAAATTTGCACTTTCCCTGCCTCCCACGTGGTTTTTTTTTCAGTTCTTAACTCAAATCTAAGTATGTAAGTCAAGTCAATATTTTCCTATGAGAGTGGTTCTTAAGTCAAAATGTTCTTAACTCAAGCCGTTCTTAAGTCAAGACCCCACTGTACACTGATTCTTCCTGGACTTCTTATTTTCAAGGTACTTCTATGATTCTCCCCTGAGATTTTTTTTTTTGAAGCTGACATATTCTCTGGGTTAATAGCCCTGATAAAGAAAAAAATAAATGGGTAATTGCAAAGTGTCAGAGTTATCTGCGGCATGGTTCATTATAAACACAGTAATTTCTGGGCCAAAGAATTTTCTTTATGACCCACACAATGGAAACACATAATAATTTTCTTAGGACATGACATACTCTTTCCAGTGCCTACTAATCTGATATTGACAAAAAACAAACAACAACAAAACAACAACAACAAAACCCATCTCCTTTAAAAAAATAACAGCAGTTCAGCCTATTACTAACTACTTTCCCAAAAAGATAGAACTTCCCTGAAGTTCATTGAATGCAGAATTACCTCTGGATCTAGGAATGTCTACATCTGCCGGTCTAATTGAATAAAACATAGAAGTAGGTGCAGGATTGATAATATATGCTGCATGGATCTCAGGAAATGAAAGGTTCAGGGTTAATGTTTTTTTTCTTAGTAATGTTTCCTTTGCCCATTTTAAGAACAATGATACAAACATGTACAGTATGTCACAGAAGTGAGTACACTGCCTCACATTTCATAAATGTTTTAGTATATCTTTTCATGTGACCACTGAAGAAATGACACTTGGCTATAATGTAAAGCAGTGAGTATACAGCTTGTATAACAGTGTAAATGTGCTGTCCCCCCCCCCCAAATAATGCAACACACAGCCATTAATGTCTAAACCACTGGCAACAAAAGTAAGTACATCCCTAAGTGACAATGTCCAAATTGGGCCTAAGTAGACGTTTTCCCTCCCTGTTAGTGTCACAAGTTTCAGGTGTAAAGGGGAAGCAGGTGTTATCGCTCTCACTCTCTCAGACTGGTCATTGGAAGTTCCACATGATACCTCATGTTAATGAACTAGCAGAGGATCTGAAAAAATGAATTGTTGCTTTACATAAAGATGGCCTAGGCCAGTGGTGTCCAGCCTTGGCCCTCCAGATGTTCTTGGACTTCCACTCCCAGAAATCCTGGCCAGCAGAGGTGGTGGTGACGGCTTCTGGGAGCTGTAGTCTAAGAACATCTGGAGGGCCAAGGTTGGACACCACTGGCCTAGGCTATAAGAAGATTGCCAAAACCCTGAAACTGAACTGCAGCACGGTGGCCAAGACAATACAGCAGTTTAACAGGACAGGTTCCACTCTGAACAGGCCTCATCATGGTCAACCAAAGAACCTCAGTGTCTTATCCAGAGGTTGGCTTTGGAAAATAGATGTATGAGTGCTGCCAGCATTGCTGCAGAGGTTGAAGGGGTGGGGGGGGCAGACTGTCAGTGCTCAGACCATACGCCACACACTGCATCAAATTGGTCTCCAGGGCTGTCGTCCCAGAAGGAAGCCTCTTCTAAAGATGATGCATAGGAAAGCCCGCATACGGTTTGCTGCAGACAAGTAGACTAGGGACATGGATTTCTGGAACCATGTCCTGTGGTCCGGTGAGACCAAGATAAACTTATTTGGTTCAGATAGTGTCAAGCGTGTGTGGCAGCAACCAGGTGAGGTGTACAAAGACAAGTGTGTTGTGCCTACAGTCAAGCATGGCGGTCGGAGTGTCATGGTCTGGGGCTGCATGAGTGCTGCTGGCACTGGGGAGCTACAGTTCATTGAGGGAACCATGAATGCCAACATGTACTGTGACATACTGAAGCAGAGCATGATCCCCTCACTTTGGAGACTGGGCCGCAGCACAGTATTCCAACATGATAATGACCCCAAACACACCTCCAAAACGACCACTGCCTTGTTAAAGAAGCTGAGGGTAAAGGTGATGGACTGGCTAAGCATGTCTCCAGACCTAAATCCTGTTGAGCATCTGTGGGGCATCCTGAAATGGAAGGTGGAGGTGCGCAAGGTCTCTAACATCCACCAGCTCTGTGATGTCATCATGGAGGAGTGGAAGAGGACTTCAGTGGCAACCTGTGAAGCTCTGGTGAACACTATGCCAAAGAGGGTTAAGGCAGTGCTGGAAAATAGTAGTGGCCACACAAAATATTGACACTTTGTGCCCAATTTGGACATTGTCACTTAGAAGTGTACTGACATTTGTTGCCAGAGGTTTAGACATCAATGACTCTGTGTTGCATTATTTTGAGGGGATCGCACATTTACACTGTTATACAAGCTGTATACTCACTGCTTTACATTGTAGTCAAGTGTCATTTCTTCAATGTAGTCACATGAAAATATATACTAAAATATTTATGAAATGTGAGGGGTGTACTTCTGTGATATACTGTAAGTGGAAATTAAGAAATCAAAGATGAATGTTAAGAGCCTCACATGCTCATCCCAGATAAAATGCTGGCCACAATCCTGTTCATGTAAGTCAGTTGAAGCCAAGTCCTATGAGGAAAAAAGGAAAAATGTGGAGGAAATTTATAGCCTTGAGAAAAGAAGACTGAGGGGAGATATGATAGCACTTTTCACATCCTTGAAAGGTTGCAATACAGAGGTGGGGCAGGATCTCTTCTTGATCATCTGAGAGTGCAGGAGAGATCTGCGCATGCGTCGACGAAGCTAGACGCCTTTACATCGCCCTCCAGGAAACTTACAGATAAAACTATAATACAACCAAACAATTGAAAGATAAGCCTGAAGGAACTTTTGAGGAGGTTCCGGAAACTCAGCTACAAACTTTCCCTTGACTTGGTGAGTTTTTCCTTGCTAATTACAAGCAATAATACTCACCGCGAAAACAACAAAACAACATAACAAGCATAATGGCGACAAAACGTGAAGTTAAAGAACTGTCGGAGTTGATAACTAATATGGAGAAAAATATTAGACAAGACCTAAAAATGCTTCAATCTAAGTTTGGGCAATTAGTGGAAGAGGTTAAAACAGCAAGGTCAGCTGCAGATAGTGCTGTGAAAAAAAGTGAAAACAACGAGAAAGAAATACAGCAATTAAAAAAAAGGCTGGCCATATTATCAGACCGCCAAAGGCGAAAGAATTTAAGACTTTCAGGAGTAACAGAAGACATTGCTGTAGGAGACCTTGGGAAGACTGTAATTGCCTTTTTTCAGGAACATGGCATAAATATAACAGATGAGGACATTGAACGCACTCACCGATCTCTGAAACCGAAACCAAAGCCTGGAGCCAGGCCTAGAGACATTATAATAGCTTTTTCAAGAGAGAAAACGCAGAACTATGTTTGGAACAAACTCAGGAAAATTAAAGACTTACAACTTCAGGGACAGAAGATATTTCCTCGCCCTGACTTATCACCAGAAACCATGAATGAAAGAAGACTTATGAAACCCTTTGCACAGAAGTTGCATGAGAATGGTGTTTTATTTTCCTGGGGTTATCCAGCCAATATTTTAATTTTTAAAGATGGAAAACTCTTGAAAGCTAGCAACCCAGCAGAGGCGGAGAAGTTACTATACAGACTTAACATACAACGTACTACTCAGCAGGCCGAAGAAGAGAAGGAGGGAGGAGAAGAAGAAGAAGAAGAAGATTGAGGGAATTTATATGTGACTGTAAATATGAATAAGCTTCCTTCAGGAATGTAAAATTTATACCATGTGAAAATAGTTTTTTTTGTTTTTGGTTAGTGTTGGTTGAAAAGAATGAAATTTTTTTTTGGGGGGGGAGTATGTGGGTAGACAGATCTCCACGTATAGAGACGAAAATGGGGGGATATAGTATCCTTACCCAACTCCTTGGGAAGGGGTTATTTTTGGGCTATGGGGGAGGGAAAGACCATCAAAAAATAGTAAATAATAGGGGCACACCAGGGGGAGTTGAGATAGACAAAAAATGGGGAGGATAATTAAAGTACTCTCCTTAAATGTGAATGGTTTGGCCTCAGATCTGAAACGTTATAGATTAAATAAGATGATAAAGGATCAAGGGGTTGATATTCTGTGTTTGCAGGAAACGCATAAGAGTAAGAGAGACGTAAGACCTTTGATGAAGTCTTCTGACTGGAGTTTGCAGATAGAGTCAAGGGGAACAAACAAAGCAAGGGGTGTGGCTATTCTCTTGCACTCTAGAATGAATATAGATGTTTTGGAACAATGTAAAGATAGAGATGGAAGATTTATTTTTGTGAAATTCAGGATGAATGGAAAGAAGTATACTTTGGCATGTATTTATGCACCTAACAAAGGACAAACCCTATTTTTGAACCGAACCTTTCAAAGATTGCAGTCCTTTTATGAAGGAGACTTGTTAATTGCAGGGGATTTGAATAATGATATTAGGGAAAATAAGAAATTAAACTTAAAAAAATGGAAACTTAAAGAGGTATTTAGTCTCCTGCAGGATGAAAAGCATCCTACCTTTTACTCAAAAAGGTATAAAAAATTTTCCTGTATTGATCATATCTTAGTGAAAGAAACTAACGATATGGAAGTTAATAGTGTGGAAACAGGAGCTATATGGATTTCAGATCACGCACCATTACTTGTTGAGATTGGTTTGGAGGAGGAACAGAAAGTTAGAAGGTGGAGGTTTAACTCTAGGATATTTTTGCAACAAAAGGATAGAGAGGATTTAATAAGAGGGATACAAAAATATTTTAAAGAAAATAAAGGATCTGCGGAGGAAGATATAATTTGGGATGCTGCAAAGGCAGTAATCAGGGGAATATGTATTTCTAAAGAAATTCATTTTAGAAGAAAGGTGAATTTTAAAAGGGAACAAAAATTAAAGGAGATAGTTGAATTACAAAGAAGATTACAGGTGAAGTTTGAAAGACAAATACAGGAACAGCTGAATAGGGTGAAAGAGGAGCTGCAAGAGTTAGATAATTTGTTTTTGTGGAAAAAAGATTTATTGGTGAGGAATGAGTATCAGAGAATAAATATAAACTCGATGAAAAGATTGGCAAACTATTTGAAGAAAAGAAAGGAAAAACAAAAGATAGGGTGCATGAAAAATGAAACGGGAAGTAAGGTGTTTAAAGACAAACAAATAAGGGAGATCTTTGAAGATTTTTATAGTAAGTTATTTAAAGTAAATGAAGAGAAACAATTTGAAGAAGCTATGGTGAACAAAATTAAGAAACAAGATTTAGCAACTTTAAATGAAGAAATCACACAACAAGAAATCTTGACAGTTATTAAAAATTTAAAAAGTAGGAAATCACCAGGCTTAGATGGTTTTACATCAGAATTTTATAAAATGGTGGGGCCTTTAATAGTTCCAGAAATGCAGAGTTTGTTTAACAAGATAATGAAGGGAGGGAGAGCCCCTGAATCATGGAGGAAAACAGAAATTATGATAATCTTGAAACAATCGAGAGACCCGACGGACCCCAACTCTTATAGGCCTATTAGTTTAACAAACCAGGATTATAAAATTTTTGCAAAAATTTTAGCAAATAGATTAGAGAAAACACTCCCAAGATTAATAGGAGAGGATCAATATGGTTTTGTTAAAGGGAGATATATTGGACACCCTATAAGGAATGTGATTAATACTCTACATCACGGAAACAGTGAAGGAAGATTTGCCCTTTTAAAATTAGATGTATATAAGGCATTTGACACTCTAAGTCATGGGTATTTATTTCAAGTACTAAGTAAATTTGGATTTGACGGTCCCTTTTTGATAGCATTAAAAGAAATTTATAGAGAAGGGAAGGCAATGATTAAAGTTAATGATAATTATACAAAAGAAATTTTGCTCCAGAGAGGAGTGAAGCAGGGATGTCCCTTATCCCCAATGCTGTTTGTGTTATCTATGGAACCCTTAGCCGAAAAAATTAGAAGTAGTAGTAAAATAAGAGGATATACAGTAGGGAAAGAGGTAATTAAATTAAATCTGTATGCGGATGATATAATATTGGTGTTACAAAATCCTCTTGATGCAATAAGAGAACTACTGATAATTTTAGAAGAGTTTAAAGAATATTCAGGTTTAGGAGTAAATATTTCGAAATCAGAAATAATGTTTAAAAGGATAGATTTAAAGGAACAAAAAGAAATAGCAAAGCTGACAGGTATGAAATTAGGAATTAGGAGATTAAAGTATTTAGGTATAACAATAACAAAAAGTATTAAAAATTTGATGGGAACTAATTATAAAACAACTTGGAGAAGGATACAGGAAAAACTAAACGAATGGGATAATAGATATATAAGTATTTTAGGGAAAATAAGGGCAATAAAAATGTTTATAATACCAAAGATGTTATATCTATTTCAGGTACTCCCGGAGTACATCCCAAAAAAACAATTAGCTGTATGGGATCAAGAATTAAAAAATTGGGTTTTTGGAAAGAAGAAAGCTAGAATAGTAAAGAGGGTAATATATTCACCACAGGAAGATTTAGGGTGGGGTCTCCCACATTTGGAAAGCTATTACGAAGCTTTTCAAATAAAAATGCTATTGGAATTAGATGGGAAAAGTGTGGAGAAATGGGTAAGATGGGAGGATATAATAAATAAAGGAGTAGGTAAATTTGGAATATTTACACAGAAGGTTAAAAACGACATTAAAAATACAATAGGCCCAAGACAGACAGCACTAACAATATGGGGGGAAAGGCAACTTAATTGGATGCCAAGCCTTTCCAAATGGACCCCACTAGAATCTCTAGGTGAGGATTTGAAAATTGAGAAAACTTTTTGGAAGAAACTAAAAGAAACTGGCTATTATAGAGTGAAGGATTTATATAACCCTCAGGGGACACAGATTCCGGCACAAAATGTAGTAGGACAAGTTGGAAGACAATACTGGTTACAGACTATGGCTTTATATAATATTTTGAAACAGAGAAGGTATTCTGGAATACTAAATAAAGAGGATACCCCGCTAGAAAAACTATATAATAATAAAGAGGATAATAAGAAGGGTATTGCAAGGAAGTTGTACAACTTGATAAATACAGATAAAGATTATATGATTGGGACAATACAAACGAAGTGGGAAAGAGAAATGACATTGTCAGCATACGAAATAGATGGGTTAATGGAAGGCATATTGGAAATCAAAATGGATAAATTTAGAGAATTGGAGATGAAATTAATATTGAAATGGTATAGGACACCCCCTCAGTTGTCTTATATGATAAAAGGTTTGAATTCAAGTTGCTGGCATTGTAAGAGGAGTAAGGGATATTATGCACATCTTTGGTGCGAATGCCCTAAGGTTATTGAATTTTGGCAGCTGATTTTAGAAAAGGTGAACGCCGTGTGTAATATTAAATTGCAGCTGACTGGGAAAATCTTGTTTATGGGAGTTCTGGGGAATAATAAAGTAAAAAAACCTAAACAGAATTTATTTAAAGCTATGATTATAGCAGCACATGCAGTAATAGCTTATGGGTGGAAGGATGCATCAAAATGGACTTTGGAAAGATGGAATTGGTATTTATATGAATGGATTCAATCAGACATACTGTCGATTTTGACACAGGATAAGGTATGGGAAGAAAAAACATTAGAGATAAGAAAGAAATGGTCGGGATATGTAAGATGGGTAAGAGAAGGGGGGGCCAATAATGTTATATTGGTTAAACTCCAAAAGGTGTGCTCATGGTTGCAGATTTAAAATTAAATGGTCTTTTTTTTGGGGGGGGGTGGGATAAGGGGGTAGAAATAAATAGGAAAATGATGACTATGTAAAGATAAGAGAAATGGTTATGTATGGATATGTTAATTAAAAAATTAAAAAAATAATAATAAAAAAAAATAAATAAATAAAAAAAAATCTGAGAGTGCAGGACACACAACGATCGACTCACATTACAAGCCAGATTTTAGTTGAATATCAGGAAAAATTTCCTAAATGTTTTAGCAGTATGGCAATGGAACCAGTAACCTCAAGAGATGGTGAGTGCTCTAACGCTGGAGGCATTCAAGAGAAATCTAGTTACCCACCTAGCAGATATCCTTTAATTTGTATTCCTGCATTGAGCAGGAGGTTTGACTTGATGGCCTTATAGGCCCCTTCCAACTTAATGATTCTATGATTCTGTGACATCATCGGCTGCCATGCTGCAGGCATTTCAGGGGAATTAAAAGCTTTTCATCATTCTCCAAAAAGTTTCTGAGGCCCCCTAGGGAATCCCTTCATTCTAGGAAGCCTTTGGGGGCTAGTAGGGATTTTGCACATTTTAATAATTCCCAACCCAATTCCTTGGCTCCCAAAACTTCCTAGGATGAAGGGGATCCCCAAGGATACCCAGAACCTAGCAGGGCAGGCCTGGGAAGCTTTTAATTCATCCTCATGACCACAGCATGGTTGCAGATGACAACATCACCAGAATTCCATGGCAAAACGTACCTGAACAGGATTCCAGCCACTTTGTAGTATCTTTTGAACATTTAGTACTTTGGACACATCCAGCATTTCTTCGTGATTGATAGTAATGAGCAAACTGTATTTCAAGGTAGATTTTGCCTGTCTTCTCTGGTCCCTCCCCATGTACTTCACTCTTTCTTCTGTTTCCTTGTTTTGCCTGCCTAGTGCTCAAATTTCAACATGTGACCTGTAATGCTTTCTAATTTTTTTATTTGTAATTTTCAGTTTTGCACAAAAAAACTGTAAAACAGCAGAACACAGGAGCAGCTGATGCCTTCTCTGCCCTCTCGCCATCTACTAGTCTCTTTCCTCCCTTCCCTCATTATTTCTGTCTACCTACCATTCTTAAAAGGGACGTGGTGGCGCTGTGGGCTAAACTGCAGAAGCCTGTGCTGCAGGGTCAGAAGACCAGCAGTCGTAAGATCAAATCCACGCGAAGGAGTGAGTGCCCGCTCCCGCCATCCTAGCGGTTCGAAAGCATGCAAATGCAAGTAGATAAATAGGGACCACCTCAGTGGGAAGGTAACAGCGTTCCGTCTCTAAGTCACACTGGCCATGTGACCACGGAAGATTGTCTTCGGACAAAATGCTGGCTCTATGGCCTGGAAACGGGGATGAGCACCGCACCTTAGAGTCAAACACGACTGGACAAAAATTGTCAAGGGGAACCTCTTTACCTTTACATTCTTAAAACATCGTGTTTTCCCTTTTTTATTATTTTTATTTTTTAGTTTGGATCATAATACAAAAAATAAAAATGCTAAACAATATTAAAAAGCAGAGTGCAGACAGATGACATCTCAAAACAACAACAACAAAACAGGACCATCAGTAAGATGTGGGGTTTACCAGCAAAAAAAATGCCCATAAGGCAATGTCATCAAAAGGTACACACCTACAAAATACATGAATCATCAGCATGAATGTGGTACTAGGTCCACATGAACAGACCTTACATTGGAGCAAATTGGAGCAAAGCGCAACACCACAACCTGCGAATGTTGTTAAATCTCCTGGAAAGTAATTACATTTGTAATTGACTCTGACACTAGTTTGAGCCTTACATTGTGTGGATACAGTACTGGTATCATGGATGCTAGGAGAATTTGAACAAATGTGTGGTAACCTTATGATAATACTTATCAGAAATTCCAAAGTTGCCTGAAACAAGATTTGAAAATAGTCATGAAAAAGGTACTGTGGATCATTGTGGTTCCATCACTTTGTATGTCTTCAGATGCATTTGGTTGGGCCTACACATTGCCTTTGTCCAAACCTCTGACCAAAAAAAAAATCTTTCTGTCATCAGAAGTATTTGGATCAATCCACATTTTTTTCGTGGACAAAAGTATTTTACATGCTAAGCTCTGAGACATTGAGGGATGGATTGATGTGTCTTAGTTCACAGAGTCATTGCCAGTCAGTAAGCAATACGGAGAAGTCTTTCCCAGCCCCACTTGGGGATACCAGGATTACATGTGGACCCCTTTGCTTGCAAATTGGGTGTTCTGCCATGAAACAGTGTCCTTTCCCAAAGGCCCTGAAGACAAAGCCATCCCACCAGATTAATATCTTCTTAGACCCTAGTCACAGAGGTGGTATACCTCGTACTATACATCAGTGTTATTTCGTTTGATTTATAATAATGTGACAGTCCCATGATTATAAATGGCTGTTTGCATTCTCGACTGCCCAGCTGATGGTCGGTGAAGCTCAGCTGCTACAGTGACCTGGCTTCACAGCAATCTACGGAACAGTCTGGCTTCACTGCCCATCAGCTGATTGGGGTGGCACCGCCTCAGACCCAGTGACTGGTTTCACTGCCGCCACTGCTCTGAGCTGGCTCCCAGCCACAGCTTCCAGGCAGCTGAGCTGACTGCTGTGTCTTTGTAATGGGGCTGATCAGGCAATGTGCCGGCCAGCTGATGGGCTGTGAAGACCGGCTGCTCTAGTGATCTGGCTTTGCTGCAGTCTAGGCAGCAGCCAGGCTTCACCACACATCATGTGGCGAGCTCAGTATGTCCTCAGCCCCAGCAGCCAGCTTTGCTGCTACTCTTGGCTGACTCCTGGCCACAGCTTCTGGGCAGCAAAGCTGGCCCCTGCTTCTTTATAATGAAGCTGGTTTGCTGGGGCTAAGCAGGAGCTGCACTGGCCAGCTAAAGAGCGGTTAAGCCAGAATGCTACATTTTTAAAAGAATTCCTGCTATCTGGTATAGTGCTGTATCAGATAGAAGGAATTAAAAGAAATGAGAACAGAGGCATTCACACATGTGGAATTGATTCCAATGAATCAATTCCACATCCAGGTTTAAATAAATGGACTTCTATCAGAGGAGCAAAATAATTTGTTGCCACTGAAAATAATATGATCTCCTTTCAAATTAATTCACACATGCATGTTCCTCATGTAACCACCCAAATTTAAAATCAACTTAAAATATACTGGACTCAATTTAAATGGGGGGAAGTAGTAATAGGATTGGACTTTCACGTTTACAGCTTGTCTCTAATTAAAACTTCTTTTATTTTCTGCAGTGATAACAAACAGGTCTAGCTGGGATGACACTAAAATTGATAGGATTTCATCAGAAGTAGGGCTTACTTACCTGACAGCAAATGTGTTGGCAATAACTGAGTAGTAAAAAAGTTTGTTTCATTCTTATGGTACTGTGGTGAATAGTGCAAGGTATCAAAGATATACCATTGCTGGAATCAGCAGGTAAATTCTGAACATACCCTTAATTTCTCCATTAGCTGGTGCTATTTTAAAATCCCTTTCTGCTGTTTTTTTCCTGAGGCACTGTGTAGGAGAACAAAAGAAAATAGTAACTTAGATCCCTCCAGAAAGTATAACTTTCTTCATATTTTCAACTTTGGGATGTTGCCAAGTTACATGATTCTGTTCATCTTTTTGGCAAAATTAAAGTGGGGAGAGAGAAAAATGAGAAGTCAAGACAAAATATGGTGGCTGTTTGAAATATTTATTTCAAATATTTATTTCAGACTTATTTGTGTTGTGATCTCTCATGGATTAAAATCCTTAAGGCACGGCACACGCAGATATTATGCCCTCTACAGTGGGACCCCGGCTTGCTAACGTCCCTACCTACGAACTTTTCAACTTACGAATGGCTCCGTTTGCAAAAAGTGGCATTGACTTGTGAATGGAGCCTCAACATACAAATGAAAAAAGGCAGGGGAAAAGGGCGGGAAATTCAAAACATACCAACATTTGGGTAGATGGAGATGGTGTTTTTGGATAGATGGAGAATTTGCAAGGCTATTTGGATAGCCTTTGTCGTTTTTGTTCCTGCTAATGTTGGGAAGGCAGCAATGTAGTAAACTCTGGGAAGCAACAACTTAATCTGTAAATGTGTTTTCCAAATCATCCGGACCATCATTCCTGTCTTTGGGGGAGCGGAAGATCTTCTGCCTGCCACAGGTAGCTGTGTGAGAGACAGCAAGAACCGTGGCTGGGCTGTTGCCAACTGCCATCCGGAGTTCGGCTTTACCTCCCTCTGTTTTCCAGGACTAGGCCCTGCTACTTTCTGTGCCTGGATGTGGCAAAGATTTTTAATTTTTTGGCATGCCAGTGTGCAAGGCTGTGGGGGGGGGGAACTCTGGGCGATTGTGAGCGAAAGTGAGAGTGAATTGTTCGTCCCGTTCCCTGGCTGGCTGGTCGGCATGTTGGATCCACAGGGGACAGGACCTTCCTTAGAACTGGCTTGCTCACTCCCCCTCTCTCGGACCACGTGCAGAGACGCTCTGCCCCTGCACACGGGGTGGGAAGGGCCAGCGATTGAAACAACTTGGTTCACCCTCAAGCTCATGACTAAGGCCTTCGTGTTTACCTCCATGAGTAATACTCTTACTCCACCTTTAACATCAGCTCTTGCAACATCTAAAATAACATCGAAGTCGGCATTGTTGAATGGACAAGGTTGTGTGGAGGAGGAGGGAGGTCCAGGACTATATGCAGGGCTTTAGTACCTGATTCCTCAAAAACTTATTTTAACTTTATACACATGGGTTCATAATTTTGGGGTTTATGGTTTTTTTAAATTTCTTCCATTCTTTATAGTATCTATTTGATTTATGTATTTGTTTTGTGCCTAAGCTTGTTTGTTTATTAATTTAGGGTAATAGGCTTTCCCCCCCTCTTTTCTCTCTATTCTTTTCTTCTTCTTGGATATGGAGTGGAAGGCCTGTTCACCCATCGAGGGGCCGTTTAACATCCCTGTGATCATGGGTAGAGGGAGATATGGCGTTGGCACAGTCCCTACTCGTGTTAGAAGAACGATGGACAGATGTTTGAAGGCTGTCCATTGTTCTGAGACTGTGATCTACCCCCAGTATCGAGGTAGCCAGTCCAGCCAGCCCTCCACTCTAAACCTGGTATTGTTGAATGCCAGGTCTGTATCCAACAAACCCCAGGTGATCTACGACCTCATCCTGGAGGAGGATGCAGACCTGGCATGCATAACCGAGACGTGGATTAATGGGGAGGGAGGTCCTCCCCTGGCTCTCATCTGCCCGCCCGGTTATGCTGTCCAGCACCAGGGTAGACTGGAGGGGCGGGGGGGAGTAGCCATTGTCTACAAATCCAACTTAGAGGTTACTAGGCGCTCCTCGATGGTAAAGCCAGGTCTAGAGGCACTCCACGTGTCGATAGGGGCTACCGGAGCTGGCCGACTTTGTCTCCGCGGCATTGTTGAGATACCCGAGGCTTTTGGTCTTGGGTGATTTCAACGTGCACACGGGGGCAGAGACCACAGGGCCAGCTCTTGAGTTCTTGGAAACCATGGCTTCCTTGAACATATCCCAACATGTTGTTGGTCCCACCCACGTGGGTGGCCATACGTTAGACCTGGTTTTTTCCACTAATTGAAGCGAGTGTGGTCTGGTGGTGACTGACCCTGTGTCCGTCCCCTTGTCATGGTCAGATAACCACCTAATAAAATGTAACCTCTCAGTGGCACTCCCCCCTCGCAGGGAGCAGGGACCTATTTCTATGGTCTGACCTCGAAGGCTACTGGATCCTGTTGGATTCCAGGAGGCCATGAGAGGTGTTTCGGCTGACCTGGCTGGCGCTCCTGTTGAGGCTCTGGTTGACAGCTGGTCCACCGCTGCCACTGGGACTATAGACATGATCACACCTAAACGCCCTCTCCGGCTCAGAGCTCGGCCTGCGCCCTGGTTTAACCAGGAGCTCCGAGCAATGAAGCGACATAGGAGAAGGCTAGAGCGTAGGTGGAGGAAGAACCCGACGGATTATAACTGGATTGCTGTCAGGGTCACAACTAACCTTTACCTAACTAAGGTAAAGGCTGCATGTAGATCTTTCTTCGCTAACCGGATAAGTGAAGCGTCCAATCAGCAGGCGGAGTTATTCTGTATAGTGCGCGACCTATCCGGAACTGGTTCATGTGATAGGCCGCCCCCTAGTTTTTCCCCTGACCAGTTTGCAGCCTTTTTAAAATCTAAAGTGGAGGCCATCCGCCGGGAGCTCTCTCCGTGTTTAAAAACAGTGAGTCGAGCAGAGATGTCCAGCGCTCCGTCTTGCCCGGTGACTTTCGATTCTTTTCAGCCTGTAACGCCTGACTCTGTCACCAGGGTGCTTGATCACTGTCGAGCCACCACCTCCTCCTTGGACCCTTGCCCGGCCTGGCTAATCAAAGCAGCCAGGCCGATAACAACAGAATGGGCCACAGTAATAATAAATGAGTCTTTCCTTGAGGGTAGATTTCCGTCTGCCCTCAAGGAGACACTCATTAGGCCCTTAAGAAAGAAACCTAGTTTGGCGGCGGACGAAATTGGCAATTATAGGCCCGTTGCCAATGTTTCTTTCATTAGCAAAGTGGTCGAGAGGGTGGTGGCCGATCAGCTCCAGGCTCACCTGGATGAAACAGATGCCCTGGATCCATTTCATTTGGGCTTCAGGCCGCGCCACGGTACTGAGACGGCATTGGTCACCCTGTACAATGACCTGTTGAGGGAGGTCGACAGGGGCAAAATCTCTCTGCTGGTCCTCCTCGACATCTCAGCGGCCTTCGATACCGTCAACCACAGTATCCTCCTGGGGAGGCTCTCTGAGTTGGGAATTGGTGGCTCAGCACTGGCCTGGCTCTGTTCCTTCTTGGGGGACCGTCCCCAGAGAATACAGCTTGGGGAGAGCATCTCGGCCCCGTGGAGTCTCAACTGTGGGGTTCCACAGGGGTCGATTATCTCCCCAGTGCTGTTTAACATCTATATGAGGCCGCTGGGCGGGGTCATTAGGAGATGTGGGGCTTCATGTCATCAATATGCTGATGACACCCAGCTCTACATCTCCTTTTCACCAACTGCAGGTGATGCTGTCCTTTCCCTTCAGCGCTGCCTGGGGGCTGTACTGCAATGGATGCAGGAGAATGGGCTGAGGCTGAACCCGGACAAGACGGAAGTTCTGAGGGTGGGTGCCCCCGTGGTAGGTGGCTTGGGTGACCCTCTCACGTTTGGGGGGGGGCACCTTGGCCACAAAGAGTGGAGTCCGCAGCCTGGGCATATATTTGGACCCGACGCTCACCATGGAAACCCAGGTGGCGTCGGTAGTCCGCATCGCATTTTTTCATCTTTGGCGGATTGCCCGGCTGCGACCCTATCTTGACACGGGGGCGCTCACTACCTTGGTGCATGCGCTCGTAATCTCAAGATTAGATCACTGTAATGCGCTCTACGTGGGGCTGCCTTTGAGGCTGACACGGAAACTTCAGATGGTGCAGAATGCGGCGGCCAGGCTCCTTACAGGAGTGAGGAAATCCCAACACATCTCTCCTATTCTGGCCAAGCTGCACTGGCTGCCCATCCGTTTCCTCGTCGACTTCAAAGTGTTAATGCTTACATACAAGGCCCTAAACGGTTTAGGACCTCGATATTTGGCGGAACGCCTGCTCCCACCTAGATCTACCCGGATCACCCGCACGAGCCAGGAGGTGAGGCTGGGGAGCCTAACGCCGAGGGAGGACCGGAAGGAGCGAACACGAAATCGGGCCTTCTCGGCGGTGGCTCCTCACCTCTGGAACAACCTTCCTCCAGCGATTCGTGCAGCCCCTACGCTGGGCACATTTAAGAACCAGCTAAAAACATGGTTATATGTTCAGGCCTTCCCTCCTGTCAATACTTAATTTCCTTTCTCTTTCTATCTATTTGTTTTATTATATGTGGTGTTGTTTACTTGTAATAATTTTTATGCTTTATTGTATATTTTTATGGAAGCCGCTCAGAGTGGTCAATCTGACCAGATGAGCGGGATATAAATCAAATAAATCATCATCATCATCATCATCATCATCATCATCATCATCATCATCATCATCATCATCATCATCATCATCATCCTGATAAATTTGTTGTAAATGCATGTTTTCTTAATTGTTGAATTGATATGAAAGCCAAGTCATCCAAAAGGACAAACTTGATGTTTCTTCTTCGTGGTCATTAATGGTTTTAATCTGCTCTTGCACAGAGGTCTCTGGAATGTTCCAAAGCTTTTTTGCTATGTTCGTGAAGGACCGCCCTCCTAGCCCACAAGGTCCACCTGCCCTCACATTTACCTCAGTTCCTTTTTGCTGCTGCCACATGACGTCTCTCTTCGGTTGAGCTGCTGCGTTCGTCATTGTTTTTCTATGAAAGATTATTAGGACCGTTTTAATTTCTATTTTGGACTCTTCTAATTAACATCTATCACTAGATAATTACATTATTTGGACTTTCCCCCTTTTTTATTTTCTCGCCATTTATGGCACCCCTTCCCCCCTTCAAAAAGTGCACATGGTGTGCTAGTAAAATTCCCCTCTCAGATGACCACAATATCTGCCTCTTCTATCTAGGGAAAGCCCACCGAACCTCATCTTTTGTAAAAACCTCACAAAACAGGCTCTGAAATTAAGGCAACAAAGACTTAGATCTTTTTTGTGGGAAAAATCCCTTGAACCTCAGACAATGGCCTCGCCTCATAGATCACAACCTCCCACGCAATCTCCAGTACTATCAAGTTTCTTCCTCCGCTAAATCTAAGACTACTCATAGATTAAAATCCAAACCACCAAATTTGGATGCATCAATACCGGTACCGAAATCTCCTTCTATATCAGACACTTCTAAGTCAAAAAAGCATTAAAAATGTCTAATACCCTTCTTCAAGAGTCATTCTTACAACAACTTCCACTACAAGATCAACCTACGGTGACTATTGCGTCCCCAGAAGATGTTCTAATACTGCCATCTGGTCAATTGGAGTCACCTATCCTTGCTGTGTCTCCAACATCTCCAATTAATATCACAGAGGCTGCAGTGATTCCTAGATCACTGCACTCCAGTCCAATATTGACAGTACTATCAGTGTCAGCTTATGAATCCGACCATCAATATCAGGCATCCAATGTTTCTCCTCCCTGCAAGAGGTCGAGGAAAGAACATCATACATCTTGAATATGACTTCATGATGCTAATACCGTGAGACCCGCTACCCCATCTGGGTCTTTCATGTCTTGAGAGGAGTACGGAAGACATAGGCGAACTAAGAGGGTCAGGCTTTACAAGCCTCCGGACTACCATGACACAGCCTATGGAAGCTCTCATTACCAAGCATATTGGTACTATTCTGCTGAGGTCGAATTCCATCCGGAAGGACAACACCATCACCAATGTTACCATGATTCTGATTATCCTGAATCATCGATATCAACCAGATATAGATCACAATACCATGACAGCTACTGATCCCAATCATCATCAGATGATGATTCCATTTCATCTGCCTCGGTATGGAAGTATAAAACAAGGAAGCAAAGGACTGAATGTCCTCAACTCAGACCCATGGTACAAAAAGACACCTCACTACTAGCCCAACAACAGGAAACTCAACAACCTTCATTACAGGCCTCTATGACTGATACAGTCCCACAAATGGGAGCCATCAGTACCAGGCCCCCACATAAAGGGCATATTGAGGATCGTACTTCTGTGATACACACTCAAACGACTCCAGTTATACTACAACATACTCCATCGAAAACAGCTCCTATGCGATTTTATCCCACTTCCTCCACCTCGTCCTCTCCCTTTCATCTGATTCCTCTCACTTGGATATAGATCAAGTACTACCCTCTCCTTCTGACAATGTTTTCTCTTATTTGCAATTAGTTCTCAGAATAGCCAAGGCCATGGAGCTTGATATTCAACAACCATCACAAATTCAATCTGATATGATGTTGAAGGACATTAATGAGGAACAAACTCCGCCCTCCAGAATGAGCTTCATTCCATCTCTACTTGAGCTCACCAAACAAACATGAACAGACCCAGTGGGCTAGCTTAGAATCCAAGGCTCAGAGAGTTAAAAGAGCGCTGGTGGATAAAAAGTGGAAGCCGGGGTCAAAACAGGTCTGAGGTGATAGGATCAAGCAGAGGCTTGAAAAAAATCAATTTGTTTTGTGTCTGGAGGCAAGAAGATTGTCTCAGACCAAGGAACATCGTGGCTGGTGTGGTGCCAGAAAAAGTGTGGCCATCCATTACTTGCCGAGGGAGAGCTACATAGTATCTCAGAAAAAAATGTTTTAAAAAGAGGCCTGACTATCTCTCCAATATAAACCAGCTCTTATCCAAAGAAATACACATACTTATGCCACCTAAAAGAAGTAAAAAGTTAGTAATTGATCCTCAAGAGGCACAAGGTTTACCTCAGGAAGTGGAGGGAAATAGAGTTATTCTATCTGTGGAACAGAAGGAGACTCATGAGGGTGCCTCAGGGAGAGAAAGTTATCTAAGCTCCCAAGGGTTTGAAAAATGGAAGTTACAACAAGAATTTAAATTAAAAGAACTAGAAATCAAAGCCAGGGCTGAGGAGCTAGCAATGAGAAATCAATTAGAATTGGAAAAAGAAAAAGCCAGAGCTGAGCAGGAGACCAGACAAAAGGCCTTAGATTTTGAAATGGAGAAAGAAAGGGCCAGGGAAAGGGAGAGAGCTGAGGCCAGACAAATAGAATTAAGAGAGAGAGAGAGAAATGGTATTGGAGCAAGAAAAAAGACAAATGGAATTTCAAATGGAAATGAAAAGATTAGAATTGGCGGTTCAAAACAATAATAGCAATAATAACAGTGCTAATGAGGGAAATCTCTCAAAAATAGATCTAGAGGAATTTCCCCAATATAGAAGAAGTGACTGCCCAGAATCTTTCCTGATATCATTTGAAAGAGCATGCTGGGACTTTGAAATTCAGGATAATGAAAGGATGATAGTTCTGAGTTCCCAAATAAGTGGAGATTTAGCTGAGCTCTATTCTCAGATGCCTCTAGAGCAGGCCAGAGACTTTAAGGCTTACAGAAAATTGGTATATCCTAGATGTGGCATCAATGCAGAACACCTCAGGTGAAAATTTCATTCCATTACTAAAAAGCATGAGGAATCTTACTCTCAAGTAGGGGCTAAGCTTAGTCTCTGTTTGGAAAAATGGATGGAGCATGAGAATGTCACTTCTTCAGAACAAATGAAAAATGTGATTGGGTTGGAGCAATTTTATTCTATTTTACCAGGGGAATTGCGTTATTTAGTAAGAGACAAAAATCCTAAAAATCTACTGGAAGCAAGTGAAAATGAGGATTCCATAAGTGAGATAAGAAACCCCAGGTACAGCTTGAAAAATTATTGAAAAATAAATTACCATTTTAGTTATGAAAACTATCTGAAAGAGATTTGTGAAGGCCCTGCAAAATGAACCACATCTCGCTGCACAGGTTAATCATGAAGCATTTTCTTACCTTATTCTGCTAGGAAATTCATAAACTCTAAACAAACACTGAAAGTCCAGACAAACATTGGAACTATTTTGTTTTGCTAAAATTGCACTGTACTCCACTTTATTAGGTGCTTTTGATTAAGAAACCTTTTTGATACTTTGTAACTAGCATTTAGCAGGGAAACATTTGTGAATTAAACTACTATCTCAGCTCCTGCTGTAATCATGTATATTATAGGTTCTTAACCTGTGGTCCATGGACCCCTGGGAGCCCACAATGTCCTTACAAGGAGTCTGTGAAGGCTTGAAGAAATGTTATGATCTTTTGTGGTTAAAATAGAAAAAAATGAATGGATGGATGAAAGAAAGCAAGGAAGAAAAAGCAATGGAGAGCAAAATCTTAATTTCCCTTGTTTGTTTATGTAAGACTTGGCTTTCCTAACCTACCGCCTCCATTAAAAACAAACAAAAGTAAAAATCAGTTATGAAATAACTCTTTGATGGCCGCCTAGAGTGGACAAGTAGTCCAGATAGGCGGCGTATAAATCAAATAAATAAATAAATAAATAAATAAATAAATAAATAAATAAATAAATAAATAAATAAATAAATAAATAAATAAATAAATAAATAAAACTATTTGATATATCTGCACATGGTGAGAAGATGCAAATGAATGAAGCTGAGTGGCTGAGAGACAGCATGTGATATTTCTTGCTAGTCAGAAGCTGTGGGAAGAGAGTCAGACTCAGTGTCAGTCTGAGTGAGTGTTTGAATGGACTTCGTGAATATGTTTCTTCTTTGATTTCTGCTAATAAATTTGCTTGGTTATTGTTGGGTAAAGTGACTTTTTGATATTATCACAATGAATTTTGTAACTATATTTTGGCTAAGCCTCAGAATGGATTGCTTACTGAATCTGAAATGTAGAAGAACTGATGATGTTGATGTGGGTGCATCTTGTTTAAAGCGAAATGAAGCTTCCCAGCCTCTCAAAAAAGGTCACCATTATATCAAGGAATATCGGTCATTTGGCTTCACATGTACAGGTCCTGAAGACAAGCAACTACTACAGGTAGTGTTGTGTTACGAGACCATGAAACCATCAAAATTGTGAAGACATCTCAATACTAAACACAAAGAACATGCCATAAAGAGCACTGATTTTTTTCAAAAGTAAGGAGCATAAGCTTTGGGAAAGTAATAAATTGTTTAAAAAAGACTGCAATTGGTTGTAACAATGAAAATGCAATGAGGACCTCATTTGAAGTTTCTCAACTACAGTGGTGCCTTGACTTACGAACGCCTTGCCCTACTAACATTTTGAGTTATGAACAGCTCTGTTCACAACATTTTGCTTTGACTTGCGAACGGAGCTTTGACTTACACAGAAAAAAAGGCAGGGGAAAAGGGTGGGAAATTCAAATTTCTAACTGTAGGTGGTGACCAGGCTGCTTCTTTGTAGCTCTTTCGCCCCAGCAGTTAGAGAGTGTGTGATCCAAGGAGGCTGCCTGCTGAGGTAAGGAGCTGCTTTATGCTTTTAAAAAACTCTTCTGGGTATTCTTGAAGCGTGATTTTCGGCTGGGGGGTTGTTTCTGTGCTGTGATGGGTTTCGGGGGTGTTTGTTTTTTGTTCCCCCCATTTCTGATGGGGGGTTTTGGTTCCTTTTTGGAGTGTTTTTTCCTATATTTGATGGGTCTTGGAGAATTTGTTTGTTTTTTTGGTTCCCCCCCATTTCCAATGGGTCTTGGGGGGGTTGGTTTCTTTTTGGGGGGTTTCCCCTACAGTGGACCCTTGGCTTACAGACGGCTTGACTTACAGACTTTTTGAGTTACAGACTTCTCTGGCCGCAAAATTTAGATTTGACTTGCAGCCTGAGAATTGACTTACAGACCAGAAAAAAAACAAAATGGAACAAAAACGGCCTGTTACGGGATTAATCGGTTTTCAATGGAGACTTGACCTACAGACTTTTTGACTTGAGAACCGCCTTCCAATACGGATTAAGTTCTCAAGTCAAGACCCCACTGTATTTTCGATGTGTCTTGCGTGCTTTTTGCTTTGTTCTCTTTGCATTTCTGATCTGCTCCGTTTGTTTTTGTAATGGTTCATGCATGCTTCTCTTGCTTTTTTGCTTCACTCTCTTTGCATTTATAATCTGCTCCATTTGTTTTCTGTGCTTTTGCAATAGTTCATGCATGCTTCCCTTGCTTTTTTGCTTTGTTCTCTTTGCTGGGGTCTAAAATGCATTTTAGTCTTTTGCTTTTAAAATCAGAAATGTTCTTCCAAAGCTTCCTTCTGGTGCCTGCTAGGGTCTAAAATGCATCCTCCTAGTGGTAGAGGATGGATTTGCATCCATTAGTTCCTGTGGGAATGAATGCTTTGACTTACGAACCGTGCCTTGACATAAGAACAAAAAACAGCTGGAACGGATTAATCGGTTTTCAGTGCATTCCTATGGGAAATGCTGCTTTGACTTACGAACGTTTTGACTTACGAACACTATTCTAATATGGATTAAGTTCGTAAGTCAAGGCACCACTGTAATAGCAAAACGCAAAGAACCACACATAATAGCTGAAGAACCTCTATTACCTGCTGCAACAATCGTAGTTTTTGCATTCTGTTGAGAATTTTGATTATAACGTGTATTCTCATAACATCACCAGAGTAAGGAGATATTGGTTAGCAGAGATACTTATGACACTATGACACTGAGGAAGTAAAACCAACAACTGAGTCTATTTACATATATACAGTGGTGCCTCGCGCAACGGTCGCTCCGTAGAGCGACGAATCCACGCAACGATGCCGTTTTTGCGAACGCAAATGCGATTGCAAAACGGCACCTAGATAAGGGAAAATTCACAGAGCGAAGGTCGGTAAGCGATTTGCTTACCGACCTTCACTTTGCGACCCACCAATCAGCTGTTCCGCGGCTTCAAAATGGCCGCCGGAACAACCAAAAGGGCCAGGCGCAGCGTTTTCGCGCCCTTGGTAAGCAAGGGGAGGGCGCAAAAAAGCTGCCGGAACAGCCGAAAGGGGCGCACGCAGCGTTTTCACGCCCTCCCTTCGCTTACCAAGAGCGCGAAAACGCTGCGCCCGGCCATTTCGGCTGTTCCGGTGGCCATTTTGGACCCGCCGGACAGCTGATCGCAGCGTTTTCACACCCTTGTTCAGCGAGGGGAGGGCGCGAAAATGGCTGCCGGCCATCCCGGAATATCGCACAACGGTGAGTATTCGGCCGAATTGGAATGCATTAAACCATGTTTAATGCGTTCCAATGGCTTTTTACTTTCCGTTGAGCGATGTTTCACACAGCGAGGGTTAATCCGGAACGGATTAACCTCGCTGTGCGAGGCACCACTGTAGATAGAGAACAGACATTCCTCTGGCAGCATTACATGACATGAAGCAACACACAGCATAGGAAAAAGTGATTTGACTTACAGAAGATAAAGACGTTCATTTTACACATGATTTATGTACAGTTCTGTGACCAATCAGAAAATACATTACTTCATTTTCTGTTACACAACGTTTCATCATGTACACAGCTGTACAACATTAAGTCTTAATCCTTGATACCCACACCTGAATACAATCAGTACAGTGACTCAGGTAAAATCAACCATTTTACATTTAACTGTACAGCATTAATATTTAGTGCATTTTCATATCAAAATCTCAACACATTGATCAATAAGAAAGCTATAGAAGATCTTTCCTTAATACCTTTGTCAAATGATACAGTTAAGAAGCAAAATGACAGTTTGTCATCCAATATCAAGGAACAATTACTAGAAAGAATTCACACTTCTTCCTACTTTGCACTACAATTGGATTAAAACACAGATGTAACAAACAAAGCAACCTTACTGTGCTGCATTAGATGTGAGCATGAGACAAAATGTTTTTGAAGATATATTGCTCATCTCCTCATAGGTACACACTACAGTTGAAGAGGTATAAACAGCTTAAACGAGTTTATAACATATCGTGACATTGATTGTTTGAAATGCATTGGAATGAGCACAAATGGGGCATGAGCAATGTCTCGAAAGCTTCCTGGATTTGTAACATGGATTAAGGAAATCATACCGTTGGTAACTTGGTGTCATTGGGTAACTTGGTGTCATTGCTGTGTACATAGGGAAGTTCTAGTTGATAAGAAGATACCAGAAAAACTTAAAGCAGACCTTAAATGAGTCAGTCAAAACTGTCAATTTTATAAAAAGCAAAACACTGAAATTCAAGACTTTTAAAACTGTTTTGCAAAGATATGGACAGTGAGCACCACCAACTTTTGCTACACTATGAAATTTGTTGGCTATCACAAGGTGAAGTTTTGTCTCATGTTTTGGAATTGAGAGATAAGATTATTCCTCAGGGAGAAGCAATTTCACCTCAGTGATCATTTGACAGATTTTTCCTGGTTAGTCAAATTAGCATATCTGTCAGATATCTTCACCTGTTTAAAAATGACCAATTTAAATCTTCAAGGAGAAAAGGTTACAGTTTTTCAAGTTGAAGACAAGATTGAAGCAATGATCAAAAAGGTGCAGTTGTGACATCATTACCTATTTAACTGAAACTTTGAGACATTTCCAAATCTCACAAATTTTCTTGGTTCTACTGACAAACAGTTGTCTGAGGAAGACACATCACTTATTGCACAACATTTGGAAGATTTGCAACATAGGTTCCATGAGTATTTCCTGTTACTGATGCAAGCAAAAACTGAATTAGAGATCCATTTTCAGTTAATGTGTATGAACTAGAGAGGCTCACAGCAGCAGAGGAAACAAGCTCATACAAATATCCACAGATAGTGCTCTGAAACTGCAGTTCAAGGAACAATTCCTTCCAAATTTCTGGACTCATCTAAAATCAGATTTTCCAGATTTATCAAAGAGAGTTATGGAAGGATTTATGCCTTTTGTAATGACATACTTGTGCGAAATATCATTCTCTATTCTCTTTTATCTTAAAAATAAGTAGAGAAACTGTTTGAAAAACAAAGTCAGAACTCAGAATACAAGTTTCAGCTGTTAAGCCTGATATAACAAGGCTTTTAAGTGAAATGCAACACCAGCCTTCTCATTAGTTATAATTATGTGAATATAATATACTTGTACGTATTCCCTTCCCCCCCACCAATGTGTTTAATGAGGTACAATTTTGTACCAAATTATCTTCATGTCATTTTCTAGCTTTCATTTTTATGTGATGTTTTATATAGGTGTGTCATATTAATGATTTTATGTGCTTGTATTTTCAGTTTCTCCAACAAGAATTAAAGATGATGATTAAATGTCCAATAAAAATATTATAATAGGAGTGTGTCCATTAACACATCAACAGATTCTCCCTTCACTCTAAATCTGAAGGCCACTCATGAGGAACTTTAAATAATAATTTGATGCACTTTAGGGTTTTAAATTTTGACTAGAGTTTTTGTTTGTTTGTTTTTCTGGATTTCTTGATTTGAGTTTTGATGGACCGCGGCAACAAAATATATTTAAAGAGGGTCTGTGGTGAAGAAAAGGTTAAGAACCACTGATGTATATAGTCAGTTGGTGTGTATGTGTAAGCAAGCACACAATTTTTACCACTTTAATATTCTGTCATATTAGAATATGTGTATCTATTGTTCATTATGTGTACCTCATTTGTGCCTTTATTCTCCTTTATTTAAAAATTATTTTCATTTAAGAGTGATATTGCCTCCTTTTAAAAATCTAGCTTGACAGATGTCATGCAGTAAAGGCAAGCTGTCTGCAAGAGAGTATTCAAAATGAACTTAATCAAGAAAGAAATGTACTATTTGGACTTCTCATTTCCCTTGGAAGTGTAAGCCAGAATTCATTACTATAAAAAGGAGAGTGATGATATCTCTTTACTATAGCAAAGGTTTGAAAAAAGAACCTTTCTTTCCTTTGATCTGTGAAGGATTTAAAAAAAAATAGAGTTCCCTCCCACCTTGTCCCTGCAATTCATTCCCATTATATTACTGTGAGCAACCACTGACTTTGCTGAATTAATTAATTGAAAATGGATAATGCATAATGTCCACAGAATGTTTGTTTCTTTGTTCATTCATTCTTATAGTTAAGCACTTGCTAAGAAAATATTTTCATGGCTGGAAAAGATGCAATTAAATGCTTACAAAAGACAGAATCGAATGGCTTCAGTGTTTGGTACGCAAGAATGTCAGTGAAGCAGGGGAGGAAAAACATATCTGCATTTTTGAAGGGATCTGTCAACTTTGCCAATTTTTAAATGTATCACTGCAGAATTGCATGTCTTATAGAAATGGCTCTGAATAATTGCTTCCTTCTACTTTTGATTTCCTAACAGATGACAAACACTGCTTTTCTTCTTAGTTTTTGTAAAAACCAAAGAGTATGTACATCTTTCAGAGCTGGACTTCTGTCTTCTAAAGATTTGATTGTCTGGAATCAAATGGTGGAAAATGGATTTCATCCAAAGACCCGAATACAATTGAACTGATACTCAAAATTGATTCCATTTCCCACCTGGTGTCAGATCAAGCAGCACAATAAGAAAAGGCAAAAACCAGGTGTCACATATTGTCTGTAATTCTTTTGCCTAGTGTAACAAATAACATTAGAATAAGCCTTTCTCCCTGATGAGGCATTCTTAGTTGTCTGCCTTTCAGATGGAACTACCAGAATGAAGAATTATTGGATTTTTAGTCCAAAAGAACCAAAAAACTTTTAGACAAAAATCCAATAATTCTATCCCTACATGGAACTGAATGTTATGTTGGAAATACAGGATTCCCTAAACCTCCCACATCATGCAGAGGCTGGATGGGACGTGTTTGCAGCAGATGATTTCTGGACATTGAAGGTGTTTTATCACCTTACACACTTATGATTCCTCCCTCATATGCCATTTCAATAGTCGGGAGAAGCTTTTCCAAATCCGCAGATAGGCAGGAAAGAGGAAATGACCTGCAGATTTCTACAGTGAAGAATCAGCCTTTTGAGAAAATATTATAGGTAAAGGTAAAGGTTCCCCTTGACAATTTGTTTTTGTCCAGTCGTGTTCGACTCTAGGGGGCGGTGCTCATCCCCGTTTCCAAGCCATAAAGCCAGCGTTTGTCCGAAGACAATCTTTCTGTGGTCACATGGCCAGTGAGACTTAGACACGGAATTCTGTTACCTTCCCACCAAAGTGGTCCCTATTTATCTACTCGCATTTGCATGCTTTCGAACTGCTAGGTTGGCGGGAGCTGGGACAAGCGACAGGCGCTCACTCCGTCACGTGGATTCGATCTTACAACTGCTGGTCTTCTGATCCTGCAGCACAGGCTTCTGCGGCTTAGCCCACAGCACTACCACGTCCCTTTTTTGAGAAAATATTATACCCTCTTCCAAATTCATCTATGGTACTGGGGCTGAGGTGGAGTGGGCTGCAAGGAAAAAGGCTGAATTGTAAATATTACACATAGTTTTCTCACAAAGTAGTTTTGAGAGCAAGCCAGTCAGCCTGTTGGGATACTATAACTCACAATGTTTAGAGTAATGTAAATGACTAAATTATCATTAGCCCTAAATTATCATTAGTTGAAGGTTCTCAGTAGGATAGTGGTGTGTATGCTACCGAACAAACATGTATTGTCTTTTCAAAGAACTGTTCTCTGTGAGATTTAATCATAGAACAACATGCTCTATCTTATGGAAGAAACAGAAAAGCTTTCTCTTTGTACCCTGTTTGCTCTGAAATATGAAATGAAATATTCAGAAGAAATAATCCCCAGTGATGGAACCTCTAGGAAGAATTAATTAAAGGGATGAAATGCCAGAAAGCCATTCCAAAATTTTAAAATATTCTGTTAATGTCTTTCTCTTTGTGAGAAATAGCCCATTAACAAATTGATCTACTCTGGCAATGGGTGAAAAGGGGAAGACAGTTTGCATTTCCATTCTAATTACCAGATGATCAGAGAATTTCAAAATCATTCTGATAAAAAGCTGAGAGAAATAAGCATGGTAGAAGGCTAAACATGTAACCCATTGCACATTTTGACTTGGTAAGCTTTTTGCAAACCCAAATTTGAATGGTAAAGGTTAGAATAGCTTCAGTTTATCCATTGAATTGATTTTTAAGCTATGACCTATACAGTACAGTATACTAGGTGTCATTTAAAATCCAGTCCCATAGTAACCAAATCTGTAATACAACTGCCTCTGTCTCTGTCAGTCAATGAGTCTATCTCTCTCTCACACACACACAAGCATACAGAGAGAGAGAGAGGAGAGAGAGAGAGAGAGAGAGAGAAATAATGTGGGTTATGTTGATGATACATAACCAGCTGGATAACCTGATGAACAGGAACACGTGGTGAGGAATTGTGACTTGGGGAAGAGAAGACAAGCTGCACTATCCCAGAGTAATGATAAACTACTTCTGAATGTTCTGTACCTCGGATATCCTGGGAAGCATCACCATAAATCAGAAACAACTTGACTGGACATTATTATTATTGTTGTTGTTGTTGTTGTTGTTGTTGTTGTTGTTTGTTGTTGTTGTTGACTATAAAAATGGCCCAGATGCTTACTGAATGGGTGATTCAGTCCTTGTGGTCGGTTCTAAGAGCGTGCCTTTCTCCTTGCCTGACTACCTGCTGAAGTGTGTAATTCAACTACTCACTGTGTAGCTACTAAGCCAAGTGACCTAATTTGAAGAACTTTCATTTTTGTTTTCCCAAGTGGTGTTGGAACAGTTGAGCAAATGTGTTTCCCTCTTCAGCCACAGCACCAGCTCATAAACTCTTGTGGAGAAGACACTACTCCATCCAGAACATATATTTGGAGTAGAGATGGGGATATTCATATTCATATACAAATATAAATATTCCTGTGCAGCTGGAGTTAATGACGGTCCAGCATCTGGGGCTGGACCATCCACGGACACATCCAGCAGTGGTGGCGGCCCCTCTCTTCCTTCCAATTGCTTTGGAGCGCCACTCAGCTAGCCACTCAGCAGCCTTGCAGGGAAAATCATTCTTCCTCCCTCTGGCAGGAGTGGCTAGATGACCAGTAAGAGAACAGTGCTCAGATGCAATTGGAAGGATGAGCGGACGATCCAGCCCCAGGGGCTGGACCCTCATTAACTCCAGCTGCACGGGAATACTCGTATTTTTATACGATTACGAATACCCCCATCTCTACTTTTAAGGCAAAGTGATAAAATGTTAAAGTGCAGGCACTTGTCATGATAGCCTCAATAAGCACGCCTCCAAGGAGAGTCCAGATATGCAGAAAGCTATGTGTGTCTATACTACTATATACACAGAAAGAGGTCAAAATAATATTGTTAGAATAATCTACCTTCTACCGCAGCTAGTATAATAACTGCAGCTGATTTTAAAGGAAACTCAGACCAAGGTGACAGATCATACCATTATTCCAGCTGGCAAAAAGGTTGTGTTGCTTTTACTGTGCGAGCTCAGGCCCTGTATACTTGCATAGGAGACTGCGGACCAAAAAGCAAATCAGTGGACTTTAGTTCTTCTGCCTACAAGAATAATTGTTATCTGAAGCCAACTCTGTGTATGAAGGGTACTTTCTTGCAATCACCTGCCTCTTGTACTGTACCAGTTATGAAAGCTTTAGAAAGGACTGCAAGGAACTACTTTACACTTGAACTTTATCTAACAGAGGTTCATCTTATGCAAGGAACCACTTTTTAAAAAAGATGAATAGCATGTTCCTGGCAGTGTACAGTCTATGTGCAGCTTTTATTAGTTGAATTGCTTCTATTTATTCTGCTTATTGTATACCCAGAAAGGAAAGTTAGTGGGGGTCTGTATGATAGAATTAAACTTGGGGACCTGGTTTGAAAGTCTAGGACTAAAGAGTCTGCTGACTCTTTAAGACTTTAAAGAGAATTCCTGTCTCATGACTCAATGTATCAATTATAAAAAGGAAATAATAGTGGTGTATCTTTCTGGAGTGTTTTGTGTTCATTTATGTATAGATTTTCAGACTCTGGGCAAGAGTAGCATTTTTCATGAGGCAAATTCACTCTGTCCTACACCATTTAATAAATTTCACTTGGCCTTTATGCCCCTGCAGTCATTTCGTGATATATTGTTTTGTCATTCTGATTTTGTGAACTGTCCTCCTCTGTTCTTTGCCCTCCCAACCCCGGAATAAAGATGCGAGACAGTGATATGGGTTAAATAGGGCCACACTTTATTGATATAAATTCAGACTCAGATTTGCCATCCTTTGGCAAAAGGAGGGGGCCTGCTGTAGTGTGGAAAAATGGGCGAGTCCCCGGCCCCAGGTTCCAGCGGTCTTTAATACAGCAGGAACCCGCCCGCCTGCTAATAAACACCCCCAGGCCTCAAGCCATGTTTAGTAGATGACTATTGGTCCGGAAGTGGCCCGGTGCATCTTTCCACCACAGGCACTGTAATCGCATGATCCGCAGTGCCTCGAAGCTGGATGCACTGTTGGCTTACCTGAAATTACAGTGGGACACACCAAAAATACCTGTTTTTTCTACACTATCCGCCACAGCATAGGGACTAGCCAATGCTATGTCCCATGCCTGCCACCAAATTGCTCAAGCTCGACAAGCAGGCCCCTTTTATGTTGTAGCATTCACCCTTTGTTAGGTAATCAGTCATGTGTTATTCATGTTCTATGCTAATATGGTTGAGAGGTGGAGCTGTGAGAGATGTTAAAAAGGTGGATGCTGAGAGAGGAGTCAGTCAGTTAGAGAGTCTGAGTCAGAGTTGGGAATCAGAGAGAGAGAGAGAGAGTTTGGGGATCTGAGGAGTAATTAGTCTGAGGAGTGATTAGTAACCTGTGATATTTAATACAGAAGATTAATATTGATACTTGGTGAAACTGAAAGGATATGTTTATGAATGGTTCTAGAAACCATTTGTAATCAATAAACCTGTTTTATTAAAAAGACAGTACTGAATGGACCTTCGTCTTTGCTAAGGAAAATAAGTTGATGAAGAGATCAACTGGTGGCAGTGTGTCAAGAGGTTTTTAGTTTGCCTTTGTGAGCTCTGTGTTTGGGGAGACAAATGGGTCACGAGTGTGAACATCACATATGTCTTCCAAGAAGAAACCCAGACCTAAGTCAGAAAGGTGGACACTGTCTTTCTTGAAAAATTCAGGCCTCTCCATTTGAATCCTTTGGTGACCCATTACCGATCCAAGGCTGTTGCAGACATCGATTAACAACCCGCCGTGCTGTGGTAACATCAAGGGTATTCCTGGTGCCTTGCCAGGCCAACCGAGGAATGCTCTTGGACCATTCGATCCACATAGCATGATACCTGGCAGATGATGTCCTGGGTGCCTTAACGGGAAGCTTGAGCAAATAATTTCTGCCAAGATATGCTACCAGAATGTCTGGTGGAAAATGGCCAAAGGCCGTCAGCCTGTGTAACTGGTTCCCCTGCATGCTGCGTATTTCTGCGTGCTGTGTGCATGGGCTCCAAGCCCCAAATTGCTTCCCAATGGGGATGCTTTTAGGCCTATCCAGTTGGATCCTCTGGTGACATTCACCGATGCAGGCCGCTGCAGACTGCACTGCAGCCCTCGCAGTTAACACCTCTGTGTGCCATGTTAACCTTGAGGAACACTCAGGCCTATCCAGTTGGATCATCTGGTGACACCTCACTGATACAAGGCCACTGCAGACTGCACTGCAGGCCTCATGGTTAACACCCCTGTGTGCTATGTTAACATTGAGGAAAAAACCTACCTTCTCTCCACGCTGAATGAGGTGTGATTGTGAACCACAGGATACGCATGGCCATGTGCGTGGCCTTCAACATTCAGGTCGCGTGTGATGTTTAGAAGCAGTTCTTCCAGGATGCCTGGCCAACATTGCCTCCACAGTGTACCAACTTATCCGTTGGAAACTGGCCAAGGGCATCTGCCGTGCAAAGCTGGCTGCGCCGAATGCTGAGCAGCCGTCTCCAGGTGATATGAGCTGTCTCGAGACCCGATCAATCCCTGTGGGGATGCCATTGCGTAATGCTCTGCCCAGTATACTTGTCTGTGGCCGATACTTACAGCATGCCTCCGTCTTCCAACCCAATGGGACCTGTGGAGACTTAACCAGACTCGGCCCTTGCCTACACATTAGGCATTGTTCTTAAATATCTGTGATAACTGGAAGGTGACCACCGGCCTGGATGCTTGATCTTTCTTGGGTTAGGCCCACGCATGCAACAGTGGAGGCTGCACCCATCCTAAATGAATTCGCACCAAAGCTCCTGCCTTGGATATCAACTCATTCCCTTCTTCAACCTTAATAACCTACCAATCCCATGCTAGATTAGATTTATCATTTCCTGATGTAACCATTTTGTTAAGACTAAGAACATTGAACATCATTAATGACACTGACTCGCATAGGACCCTTTCATAGGGTCCCTTGTCTCCAATTTTATTTGCATTAATAATATAACCTCTTGCGGCAAAAATAAGAGAAAGTGAAAACATTAGAGGACTGTCCACAAAAAAATAGACAGCACAAAATAAACTTATGTGCAGACGATATGCTCCTTTTTTGAAGGACCCATTACGAAGAATAGAACACTTGAAAGAAATATTGCAGGAATATAGTCAATAGGGACGTGGTGGTGCTGCGGGCTAAACCGCAGAAGCCTGTGCTGCAGGGTCAGAAGACCAGCAGTCATAAGATCGAATCCACGTGATGGAGTGCCCGTCGCTTGTCCCAGCTCCCGCCAACCTAGCGGTTCGAAAGCATGGAAATGCAAGTAGATAAATAGGGACCACTTAGGTGGGAAGGTAACAGCATTCCGTGTATAAGTCGTACTGGCCATGTGACCATGGAAGATTGTCTTTGGACAAAACGCTGGCTCTATGGCTTGGAAAAGGGGATGATCACCACCCCCTAGAGTCGAACACGACTGGACAAAAATTGTCAAGGGGAACCTTTACCTTTACCTTATAGTCAATATACAGGTTTAAAAATTAATTTCCAAAAATCTAAATTATTATGTCTAAATATCCCTATTATAGAACAAAACAAAATTTAAAAAGCATCTCATTTAGAGTTACGCTATTAAAGTTTTAAATACTTAGGAATATGGATAACAAAAAACCTTAATCAATTAATATATAGAAACTATAAAAATCTATTTAAATTTGCAAAAGAAAAAAATGACAAAGTGGGTCAATATGAACCTATTAATGCTGGGGAGAATTGCTTTGATTAAATCCTATATATTAGCAAAATTTCAATTCTATTCCAAAATATTCCTTTATAGCCAGATACAAAAAAAGTAAAAATATGGCAAGGAAAGCTAGAAAATTTTATTTCAGGAAAGGGAAAGAAGATAAGATTCATAAATAATACCAAATATAGACAGGGTCAAAAGGGGGGGGGGATTAGGGATACCACAACACCAAAAATATTATGAAGCTTTACAAATAAACCAAGTTATTAAACGTATACAAATTGACGAGATTTGTACAAATTCTGATTGGGTCAAAATGGAAAGTGAAATGAAAACAGACATAATAAATAAGTATATTTATACCACTAAAAAAATTGGAAAAGGAGAACAAATATAGAACCCATTCATTTCTGAAACGTGAGGGATATGGAGAAAACAAAGTAAAACATCCCCCCCCCCCGTATCCCCTTTATGTCCCCTTTTGGATCACACAGATTTTAAGTCTAAAGAGAAATATGCACAATTTAAGGAGTGGAAACAAATTGGAATACAGTGGGCCCTCGACGTACGAACTTAATCCATTCTGGAAGGACGTTCGTACCTTGAAAAGTTCGTAAATCGAAGTACCATTTCCCATTGAAATACATGGGAACGGAATTAATCCGTTCCAGCATTTCAAAAAAATACCAGAATAAAAATAAAAAGAGCAAGTCCCACGCTTGGACTGCAAACACACACACACACACACACACACACACACAAAACCAACAGAAACATAACCCCCCCAGTCCAAACCCACCCTCTAAAACACACACGGAAAAGATTTTTTAAAAAGGACTTACCAGTCCGAAGCCTCCTGGTGCTCCACTGCGTCTGCCGTGGCCGGGGGTGAGCGGCCAAGCGCCCAGCCAGCTCTAAACTCCTGGCGCTGGGTGAGCTTCGGTGGCTCCAAAGCCAAAAAGGCAGGGAGAAAGGGTGGGAAATTCTAATTTCCCGCCCTTCCTCCCTGCCTTTGGAGCTTTCAAAGGGCTACCTCCGATGTCGGGGGAAAGCCCTTTGAAACCTCTAAAGACACCATTCGTGGTGGCGGGGACCCACAGGGAGGTCTCCCATGGTGGCGTGCAAGCTCTGGGAGACCTCCCTGGGGGTCCCCGCCGCCGCAATCTGCGCCTTCAGAGCTTTCAAAGGGCTTCCTCCGATGTTGGGCAGAAAGCCGTTTGAGAGCTCCGAAGGCAAAAAGGCAGGGAGAAAGGGCAGGAAATTCGAATTTCCTGCCTTTCCTCTCTGCCTTTTTGCCTTCGGAGCTCTCAAACAGTGTCTTCTGCGTGGTTTTTTTTTTGTTCGTAACTCGATCTGCGTTCGCAAGTAGGGTCTACTACTCACGATGTGATCAGGTTCGTAACCCGAAATGTTCGGAACTAGGGCCGTTCGTAAGTTGAGGGCCCACTGTATATAGAATTACAGACTTATTTGATACAGAGGAACCAATTACTATTAGGCAAATAGAAGAGAAAACAAAGCAAATAAAAATCAATTGGCTATGAATAAACAAATAAGAAGTTTTGCTACTCACAACAAAAAACTGGCTTTCTAAGAACATTAACTGAATTTGATCAATATTGTATTCAAAAAGATAAAAAGAAAAAGAGAGGACTAACCTCACTAATATATAAAAGCATTATTGAGAAAGAATATGGAAAAGGTGGAGGATCTAAAACAGTGTGGGAAACAAATTTAAATATTAATATACCTGAGGAACTTGGACAGAAATTTGGAAAAAATACCCATATAAATCTATATCAACAGGTGTGAAAGAAATGGTTCTGAAGGTAGTGCATCAGTGGCATCTATACCCTACAAAGCTACATAGAATTAATAAAGATATATCTGATAAATGTTGGAGGAACTGTGGAGAAAAAGGAACTCTGGAACATATGTGGATCTCTTGCCCCAAAATAGAAGCATTTTGGCACGAAGTAATTTGATGGATAGAGACACTGACTAATAAAAAATAGATATTAATGAAACATTATTGTTATTTTCATTATTCATAGGGGGAAATGAGAAACTAGAAAATAAAGAATTAGTTGCAAATATTATAGGCACCGCAAGATCTGAAATGGCTAGAAATTGGGAAAAGCCCAAGATCTCTCATTGCAAGCATTCATGAGTAAAATATGGCATACAATGCTGATGGAAAAAATGACCAATAAAGTTAGATTACATAGAGGAGAAATAAGCCACAGTCAATTCATTGAAAATTGGAAGCCTTTATTAAAATATGCCAACAAAATAGACTTTGAGACATGTGATTTGAAAAAAAATTAGATTGTTGGTCGATATTTCTTTAAAAGGTGATGGGGAGTGGTATAAATGTGATTTGAAGAATTGTAGGGAATAGCTTTGTATTTATTATTTGTAATATGGTGGATTGTCTTTTCATTCTTTAGAAATATAAATAAATAATAATTTTAAAAAAGGATCCTTTCATATTCCTCCCTGCATAAGAGCACCCGGTGTTCACAGATGCACTCTAATAATGGAGGAGGTATGGAGCCCTGGTATCTTGTATTCTACCCCTCTCTTTGAACGTCCATTTATCGTCTCTTCGTGCTGTAATCTCCTGAGTAATCTGAACCCTTTATTTTTTCAAGGAAAGGCCAGTGCTGACCGCCTTCCCCAAATACTCCTAGTACCAGACCCTTTCTGCTTTAATGTTCTGCGACTTGCTGCAAATGTTCTACCAGCCCGGCTCAAGGTTGACCAATTTCCTAAGCTCTTGGAACCCGTACCTGACATTGTTGCCAGGTCCAAACCTATCACTTCTGATGCATCATCACACTGATTTACCAAACCTCCGAGTGCAGAGGTTGTGGGAACTCCCTGGCTCCAGGGGCTGGCCCAAAGAAAAGCTCCAACTGTTGGTGCAACAAAGAATTGGCCAACCAACTTCTGGACCTGGTGTCGTGCACGCTCTAATATGTTGAGCTGCAGTGCACGAACGCAAATACCCTGCCCGATGTCATAACCCGTTCTGAACATTACGTAATGTTGTTCACAACGTAAACAACTGCTGCATTGTCACACCAAATTGTACTACCGGGTTTGACCACTCTTTGGCTCATATCAAAAGTGCACCCATTATTGAGAGAATTCTAGTAATGTGAATCTCTGTTAATGCCATTCTGTTGCCACTTGTCGTCGAACAAATAATTGGCATTCTCTTTAGGGGGTTATATACTTAAACATTCTTTAAAACCCCCAACCTTAATTGGGCTGGTTCCCTTTCAACTGGTACTGGGTGCTTGTTTTGAAGCAAGGTGAATTCCGGTGCTGACCGCCACAGGTAATGCACTCGTGTCTAGATCTACACGGCAGCCTCCTACAAGAGCTCTTGGAACTATATTCGTAGCGAGGCACGCACCTGCCCCACACCAGGGCAGGGAATTTGATTAGTGCCAACTTTCTTATTTAGATGACCGTTATCGAATCTATGACCCATGTTAGGCCTAACAGGGGTCATGTGTTGAATGCGCAGACCCAGCAGGGGCTCATACCATCAACTATTAAGGTGGATAGCGCTCCGCATATGAAATACTTGGTTGTATTGAAGCCCAGCCTGCCCTGCAAATTCCACATAGGCTCTATATATTATGTCCAAATATTGTAGGAGGGCTTGATTCCTCCAGGGCTGTGCCTCAACCATAGCTCCTGCGTAGATCATAAACCCGGGAAGCCAATTGACCCATGTTCTATCCAGCTTCTTCATTCTGTGCTCTTTCTTTTCCTTCTCATCTTCTTTATCCAGTTCTTTTCTACATCTCTGTTAAGGAGGTTGAATATGTCTATGCATTTGCCTTTTCAAATTTCTTCTTTGTAGCCAGGGCTAGTTGATCCCCCAGGGGCATGGAGTAGTCTCCATGTGGCAAGGCACTTAATGCAACAGTATTGTAGCCTGTGTTAGGCACGGATGACTATGGCCACCCCTGCATTAACCCCAGTTACCTAGCTGGGCAGGTGGGGCAGGAGGAGCGTAGGGCATGCCCCTGCCACTAAATTGAGGACTAGCGCATGGCCAGACAGTTTTGACTATCCCTGTATTCTGTGTGTTGTACGAAATGTATAGTGTGTGGTTGTATGTGCCTGCCACCGACCCTTGGCCATGTGGGAACAGGTGTATAGGTGCCCGGTGCAGTGGTTGACTCACAGTTGAAGACGTGATCATGCCATGTTCATCCACTGGATAAGGCTTGTCGAAGCTGACCTCTTCAACCTCATCCTGTCCCTCTTGGTATCCTGTCCTTCCTTTCAGGTGGATGCTGGTTCATATGCCCTGGGAGATGATCATCTTCTCCCCTTCCCTGTGCTCCGTGACCTCAGTGTTGTTGAGGCCCCATTCGCCTCTCGTTTGAAAGGAATTTCTGGAGGCTGTTCCAACTTAAGGGCAGCAAATCTATCTAAAATGGGTGTATGTGTCAGAAATGAGATTGAGATTGAACCCACACCTCCATTCGGAAACCAGAACACCCAGCACAGGGAAGGTTCAGCCTTGAGTCTGGCGCCTTAGACCACTCGGCCATCCTGAGCTTACATTAGATCTTGAGATGTCATTGTTAACTGGTGCTATATATTACTTAAGTGGTGACAATACAGTAGCTCCAATAACTCAAACCCAGGTGAAAGCTTAACCATGCCTAGATGTTAATTAAGTATTTCCTTAATTATATATGTGCCTTAATTAAACACTCAGGTACCACCTATGAGTTTGAAACCTTTAAACTGCAAAACTGGAGGGGACCCCCTGGATCATCAAGTCCAGCCCCTCTGTCAGGGAAGGCACAATGGGGAATTGTACTCCCAACCCATCTCTCTGCAGCCAGAGACCTGAACCACGGAGCTATCCCTTGAGACTGGGGGGGGGGGGGCATAGAAACCGCCCTTCAGTCAATGTCTTATTTAAAATACCTTTCAATCAAATATTCACTATACTCACTGCCTATTCGTTTATCCCTTTATCAACTAATTGATTAGATTATTGTAATGAATCTCCTGCATAAAATAAAATTTTAAACCCACCCACCAACACATTTTAAAACAAAAGAGAGGTCACTTAGCTTTAGAGCCCAACAGCCAGACAGACCTTTGCAAAAAGTTTTCTGATTTTAAAACCAAAAGACTAAAATGCATTTTAGAGACCAACAGCCAAACAGACCTTTGCAAACAGTTTTCTAATTTTAAAATCAAAAGATTAAAATGCATTTTAGGGGGCAAGAGGCAGATAGACCTTTGCAAACAGTTTTCTGATTTTAAAACCATAAGCCAACACAGAAACATAACCCCCCCACCTAGCCACCTAGCCCAACCCCAAGCTGCAAAACCCCTGTACAATAAATACAGTGTACTCACTCTGAACAGGCAGTCCCTCTGTTTTAAAAAAGAAAGTCAAAAATCCAAAAATAAAAAAGCAAAAAAATAGAGTTTGTACAACACAGTACCAGGCAGTACAGTACCAAGCAGTACCAGGCAGTAGGAAGTCTGAAGTCTCCCTCCGTATCCACACTTTCTAACCGCTGGGGCGAGAAAGGTAGCAGACAAACAGCCTCATCGCTGGCCAATGGTTAACTGAAAGTTCAAATTTCTCACCTTCCCCACTGTGACGGTTGCCCCATGTCACTCCTGTCACTCACAGCTTGGTCCGCATTTGCATGAGTCTATGAGAGGAGTGGAGGGGCAGAATCAGCAGAATATAAGGAGGTGACAGGAGAAAATGAAAGTAGGTAGAGAGGGAAGCAGAGAAAGAAGCAGAGAGAGATGGCGAGATAGTCAAGGAGATAGTGAGAAATAGTAATAATAGAGATAAACTGGTCATGATAAATAGATAGAGCAGGTGGTGAAGGTAGCAAGATATATGATAGTTGAATGATTTGATTATATGCACTGAATAAATAACATATGTGATTCTGATTAAAATTAACCCCTTTCAATAAATCAGTTCTATTGGCAGCCATCTGACAAGTATCTGAATAAAGTTCTTTATATGTTGTGGATAAAGGAAATCCACTGGTGGCTGTGGGAAAAAGGGGGAACGCCCCAATTGTTATCTGCTGGTGGGAAGACATAGTGTGAGTCCTTTGTTCGGGGAAAACAAGCAGGGGTTACGTGTTAAATGTCATACCCATGTTTTTTTTCATTCATAAGTCGAAGCTCCGTTCGCAGGTTGAAGCAAAATTTTGCAAACGGAGCTGTTCATAATGCGAAATGTTCGTAGGTTGGGACATTTGTAAGTCAAAGCAACACTGTACTTCATATTTGCCTGGAGGGTCATAGACTCTCATTGGAAATGACAGAGCTGAAGTAGGTATTGAGCACTTTTGCTGTTTCTTTGTTGTCTGTTATCATTTTTCCATCCCCATTGAGCAGCTGAGCTATTCTTTCTTTCCTCTGTGTTTTGCTACACACATACCTGAAGAATGCTTTTTTTGGATTTTAGCATCTCTTCCTAATGTCAGCTCATTCTTACCTTTTGCGTTCTTAACATAATCCCTGCAATTCTTTGCTACTTATCTGTACTCTTCCTTTGTGACCATACCTTTCTTACATTTCCTATATGTGTTCTTTTTTTGTTTTCAGGCCCTTTCTTGGTTCTTAGGACTTTTTAATGTTTGGCAGGTTACTTACATTTACTTGTTTTGTATTTATTTGCTTGACTTCTATACTGCCCGTCTGGCTAAAAGGCCACTCTGGGTAGTCTACAATAAAAAAAGGTTAAGACACAAAATAAAGACTTTGTCAGATTACAACTATAAACAGTGGATATAAACTCAAAACTAAGCAAAATCAAACACAAATAAAAAATAGAACATATTCTGCAAAATAAAATCAATATAGACGTAAATGATTATGAGGTAAGATGGTGGAACACAAATAAACACTGGAGGGTGCAATACGTTACTCAAATGTCAGTTCCAGAAAATCCAGCCTATCTTCAAAGATTGTTTTAAAATTCCCAGTGAAGGAGCCAGATGAATGTAAGGTGGGAAATTGTTGTAGAAGTGAGGGGTGACTGCCGAGAAGGCCTGGTTTCTAGTCTTCTCTTTCCGAGCTTCTCTCGGGGTCAGTGGTCTCAACCTCCCTACTGAGAAGATCGAATAGGTTGGGCAGATCTCATTGGGGGGGAGGAAGGCATTCTGCCAGGTATCGAGGTCCCAAACCGTTTCGGCCCTTGTATGTCAAAGTCATCACGTTGAAGCTAGCACGGAAATGAACAGGTAACCAGTGCAAGGAGGCCAGTGTAGGGGAAATATATTGGTATTTCTTCACCCCACTTAACAATCTAGCTGCCATGTTCTCAACCTGCTGAACTTTCCGTAACAGGCTCATGGGTAGCCTCATGTAAAGAGTCTGATGTAAAGAGCATTACAGTACGTAGTCTAATCTCTAATCTGTGTGGACCAGCATATTGCGGGACCAGGTGTCATGGTAGGGATGCAGCTGGACAATCTGCTTCAGGTGGGAAAAGGCTGCATGGACCACAGATGCTGCCTGGGACTCCATCCATAGTGTTGGGTCCAAAAGTACACCCAGATTGCAAACTTCATCCTTCATGGAGAGAGTAGTCCCACCAAATGAAAGGGAGCCCCCCAACCTGCAGACATTAGGGGCACCTATTCTCAAAATATCTGTCTTGTCTGGGTTCAGCCTCAGTCTATTATCGCTAATCCACCCTAGCACAGCATCACGGTAGTGCTCAAGGGATGGTACGGCATCCACTGCAGAAGAAGAAAGGAGAGATAAAGCTGGGTTTCATTCACATATTATTGACATGAAGCTCCAAAACTCCTCATGACCTCCCCCAGGGGTCTCATATAGATTTTAAACAGCAATATGAATAAATTGTATAACATTCTCCTTGCCACATTCCAATTTATTAGAAAGCAGGAAATGGAAAATAATAGTTCGAACAAATTAAGATGTGAAAAAATACTCATATGTAATTTACACACATGACACTGAATGCTTATATTTATTTCCTCCTATATCCAAGGTCAGAAACATATCCTACTGGATTTGTCAGTAAATATGTCCAAACATTAGTGTTTCTCAAGGAAGCAATTCTTGCTAGCTTGTGGTGAAGATACAGTACTAAATTGTCATAGTTATTTCCATGGCAACCCATATTAGTTTCCATGGCAACATAAGATTTTCACAACCAAGAAATTCCAACTTTACAATACAGAGTCAAAAACAGGAAAAAGCTAAGGTGTTTGAGATAGGGCCCCAGTTATGTGTAATATCTGAGTTGACAAGAAAATATCCAAGAAGGGTTCTCTTTCAAAAGACTGTATTGGTAATTCCCATTTAAGAAGCAATTATTCAGAATGTAGAAGCAATTTGCTTTGCCAGCAAGCAGGGATCCTCTCACAATGTTTTGTCCCATGTGGGTTTTAAAGTGCTTTTTAGTACCTCAGCACATGCTTAATCAAGGCAAGCTACTTTGTTTTCCTACTACACGAACAAGAGCTTGTTCAGGTTATGCATGGAAGTAATGTTAGAGAAAATTGAACTTATGCTGGAATTAAATGGTTTTCAGATTCCTTTGTCAGCCCTAATGTGTGGGGTGTGTAGTCTTGATTTTGTGCTGTGTGCTATGTTAATTGTGAAAAAAGTACCTCAAAGAGACTGTTGTTATTTAGTCATTCAGTCATGTCTGACACTTTGTGACCCCATGGACCAGAGCACGCCAGGCCCTCCTGTCTTCCACTGCCACCCAGAGTTGGGTCAAATTCATATTGGTAGCTTCGGTGACACTGTCCAACCATCTCATCCTCTGTCGTCCCCTTCTCCTGCCTTCACACTTTCCTGACAGCAGCGTCTTTTCCAGGGAGTCTTCTCATTAGATGACCAAAGTATTGGAGCCTCAGCTTCAGGATCTGTCCTTCCATTGAGCCCTCAGGGTCGATTTCCTTTAGAATTGATAGGTTTGTTCTCTTTGCAGTCCAGGGAACTCTCAAGAGTTGGACTTTTGTTGGCAAGGTGATGTCTCTGCTTTTTAAGATGCTGCCTCGGTTTGTCATTGCTTTCCTCCCAAGAAGCAGGCGTCTTCTAATTTCATGGCTGCTGTCACCATCTGCAGTGATCATGGAGCCCAAGAAAGTAAAATCTGTCACTGCCTCCATATTTTCCCCTTCTGTTTGCCAGGAGGTGATGGGTCTAACCATGACCATGATCTTATTTTTTTTGATGTTGAACTTAAGACTGTTTTTTGCACTCTCCTCTTTCACCCTCATTATGAGGTTCTTTAATTCCTCCTCACTTTCTGCCATCAGAGTGGTATCATCTGCATATCGGAGGTTGTTGATATTTCTTCCAGCAATTTTAATTCCAGCTCGGGATTCCTCCAGTCTGGCCATTCGCATGATGTATTCTGCATATAAGTTAAATAACCTGGGGGACAATATAAGACATAAGACATAAGAAATTTATTTGTCATTGCGCTCACAAGTGGGTGCAACGAAATGAGGTGCTCTTCCCCAAGGTAAAACTGGACAACACTACAAAAAAAAAAGTTAAAATATACACAACTTTCACCATCCAAATATAGATACCCCATTTTCTCTCAGCAATTAAAATTCCACCAAAAACCTATGGCCCCGCATTTAAACTCAATACTGCACTTGGGTAAAAACTGTTCTTGAATCTGCTTGTCCTTGCTTTCAATACCCTGAATCTCCTTCCTGATGGTAATAATTTAAAGAGCTGATGTCCCGGATGAGAGGAATCTTTCAGTATGTTAGATATCTTCCTCTTACATCTGTTCTTATACAATTCTTCCAAAGAGGGGAGTGAACAGCCAATGATGTTTTGGGCCGTCTTAATCACCCTTTGAATTGCCTTTTTCTCTGCCACTGTGCAGCTCGTGAACCATACACAGAGACAGTAGGATAATGTGCTCTCAATCGAACTCCGATAGAAGGTGATTAACTAACTCTCAGTCAATTGTTGCTTTCTAAGAATCCTTAGAAAATACAACCGTTGTTGTGCCTTCCTGATTAACGCAGCGGTGTTTGCACTCCAAGTCAGGTCATTTGTTATGATAGTCCCAAGAAACTTACATTCAACCACCTGTTCCACACAAACTCCATCTATATACAGTGGCTGAATGTCTGCTCTTTTTTTCCTATAGTCCACTATGAATTCCTTGGTTTTTTGGATGTTAAATAAAAGATTGTTTTTTTTTTGCACCAGCGGGATAGCTGTAATACCTCGTCCCGATACGCAGACTCATCATCCCCAGAGATATACAGCCTTGCTGTACTCCTTTCCCAATTTTGAACCAATCTGTTGTTCCATATCCAGTTTGAACTGTTGCTTCCTGTCCCACGTATAGGTTTCTCAGGAGATAGATAAGGTAGTCAGGCACTCCCATTTCTTTAAGGACTTGCCATAGTTTGCTGTGGTCCACACAGTCAAAGGCTTTGCATAGTCAATGAAGTAGAAGTAGATGTTTTTCTGGAACTCTCTGGCTTTCTCCATAATCCAGCACATGTTAGCAATTTGGTCTCTAGTTCCTCTGCCTCTTTGAAATCCAGCTTGTACTTCTGGGAGTTCTTGGCAAACGGACTGTAAAGACATGTTATTCTTGTCCAAGAAGAGTTTAATACTGTGATTTGCACAAAGCAGGCATATTGATCAAATGTGCATTGTTTTCCTATTATTTAACAACATTTTCTATTTCTGTATAATGTAATAATGGGAAGGACCAAGAAACTATGACGTTCCATCCCCATCAACAGGCAAGGTTATACTTCTACCTTCTTTTTCCCCAGAGATTTTAGTGCAAATATTCAAGCATAACTTACAGATATAATGGCTAAAAGCTTCATGAATTAGATTACGTAGCTTAATATTTATATTTATGGTTAAGAAGAGCTTGATACTGTACTGTATATTCATTTTTTAAAAAGTACAATTAAGACTTTTGATAACCCCTCCTGCCGCTTTTAACCAAAATGCACTGACTCCCTAGGTATTCCAGCCATTGCCCATGCTGGCTGGAAAATTCTGAAAGCAGAACTCTAAAAAACTTTTCCAAGCTCTGGAAATTAGTCTTGATTTAGTCACATTGAAATAAATGGTATTTAAGTTAGCTATTACTAATTTATGCTGATCTTATTTCATTGTGACTTAACAATTCTGTATAGATCTAGGAGCAAGCCCTCCAAACTCACTGGCACCTCTTATTAGACGTGTGTAGGACGGAACTGTAAAATGATTCAAATTTGTTTTGTATCTATTCCATTGTTATTGATCTGTGTAATTACTGTCACATTTTCTGTTCTGATGTACATCGCCTGTAAGGTGGTATATGTATGGTCAGAAAATGGAGATAACAATTTCCTTTTAAAATGAGATTTTCAGAACTAGGATATAATACTCAACATCCCCTCCTCTCATGTAGGTGGCCCTAGTGTATACATGCAGGTCTCTGTTGAAGGAATGTTTATTTAGCACAAACTGTAGGCTGAATGCTTTAAAGAGCTGATGTGGTGCTGTATCTGTGTTTCAAATGGAGAGGAGAAGATAACTGATAGCTAATAGTTGACAACACAATAAAAGAGAGATGATTGTGATAGATAAAGAGAATCTGCAAAAAGAAAAACAATTTTGAAGGAATGGGAGGAGGTAATTTGCAAGAGAAAGTACTGTAGGTTAGATTATTCGATCCATACACACAGCCATATGGTGGACGGTGTAGAGAAAAATTGGAGAGAATCTGCCAACAGCACATGAATTAGGCGTAGAATGAACAGTAAGGAAGGGTATATGAGCATAAAAGGAGTGTGCATGGGATGAGGCCATTTTAAGCTCTCCTTAAAATCTATCTTTGCTAAAGAGATTAGATACTGTGGCAGTAGCTCCAAGAGAGTATCATGGCAGTAAATCCAAGTTGGGCCCACCTCAAGTCAAAGTGTAACAATGCACTCTTTCACACTAGCTTTTGTCTACTCTGATCTTCCACTTATTCATGTGCATAAATATGTTGACAAATACAGCTGATGCTTGAAGAAAATTGTGAAGGTTTATGCAAATGTAATCCAGCATGCTTGCGTTACCAGTCCTTCTATCTTACTTCCGAATATTCTTCGTGAGATTAGAAATCTTAAACAGAAATGTTATTTATTTTCTTTTCTATGCCACCTTTCTTCCAATTGAAGGACCCAAGGCGGCTCATGTTATTTAAAAAAATACTAAAACCACAGTAAATTACAGCACTAAAAACAATTAATTAAAAATGTTTAAAAGACATAAAAACACATGCATAATGTCCAGCATTCAAGAACAAAACCTGTCCAGTTGGTTGGTAAAAGTCTGTTAAAAAAAGATGGCCTTCACTTGTTGCAAAAGGACAAGAGAGAGAGGGTTAATCTAGCCTCTTGAATGAGGGCTTTCTCAAATTGGGAGCAGTCATAAAGGACATAAATTGATAACAGATGTGCATAGTGGAACTGAGACAAAGACCTCCCTTGACAATCTTAGGAGCTGAAAAGGCTCAAACAGGGTGTGACGTTTACCCTGTAGCCTCTGCTTGTTTCACCAAACACAGAAGTCACACGAGTATCCCAGCACGCCCTTTAACTCACTGCCACCAGTTGATCTCTTTACCAACTGTGTTTCCTATGAAAGACTGAGGTCCATTCAGTCTTTAACTTTGAAATAAGAACAGGTTTATTGACTACAAGTGATTTCAAGAATAATTCTTATGCACATTCTAAAAGTTACAAAAAACCTTTCAGTATTTTTCTTTAACTTGTATCTTAACTAATACAGATAACTCTCTCACTATTCACTTTTTAAACTTTTTCTCTGCCTCAAAACACAAACATTCTCTTCAAAGCTCTCTTTTCTCTATCTCTTCCTTATCTGCTTCCTATCAGCTACCGCCCCCCCCCTTCTATATAGCTGGCTTCGCCTCCCAACAACTCCCATTGGTGCAGGCTAATACCATTACATATATGGAAGGCAGGGTGTTCACTACACAGGGTGATAAGGGTTTTCCTTTAGCCTGGACCTAAGCCATATAGGAAGGGATGTGGTGGTGCTGCGGGTTAAACCACAGAAGCCTTTGTGCTGCAAGATCTGAAGACCTGCAGTCGTAAGATCGAATCCACATGACGGAGTGAGCCCCCGTCGCTTGTCCCAGCTCCTGCCAACCTAGCGGTTCAAAAGCATGCAAAATGCGAGTAGATAAACAGGTACTACCATGGTGGGAAGGTAATGGCGTTCTGTGTCTAGTCATGCTGGCTACATGACCACGGAAGATTGTCTTTGGACAAACGCTAGCTCTATGGGTTGGAAACGGAGATGAGCACCGCCCCCTAGAGTTGCACACAACTGGACAAATTGTCAAGGGGAACCTTTACCTTTACCTAAGCCATATAGGGCTTTATAGGTCATAACCAGCACTTTCAATTGGATCTGGAAACAGAGTGACAGCCAGTTAAGTTGCTGTAATAGGGAGCAGTAGTCTTCTTGTAACTGGCTCTGAGCAGCAACCTGGCTGCAGCACTGTGAAACAGCTGATGTTTCAGAACTGTTTTTAAAGGCAGCCCCACATAGAGTGTGTAACAGTGATCCAGCCAGTGTAAGTAAAGCATGTGTCACTACAGCAAAATCAGATATCTTCAGGAACCAGCTAGCATATCTGCTTTAGCTGTGCAAATGCCATTGCTGAGATCTATGCATCCAGGCTCCAATATGAATCTAGGAGTACATCCCAGCTGTGAGCTGCAGTGTAGTTCACCCTGTCCAGCAGAGGTTGAATCTCTGTTCACTTATCTACTACAATTTATGAGAAGTACACCTGTCTTGTCTGGATTATTTTTTGCTCTGTTTGCCTTCACCCATTCCATTACTGATGACAGATGTTGGTTTAGAATAGGAAACCTTCATTTTTCTTGAAGTTAGGTGGAAAGAAGGGATACTTATATACTGGTGACACCAAACATCGAAACTCCAGAGAACCTTTCCCAGCAGTTTCATATACTGTACATGCTAAATATCAAGGGGGGACAGAGTAGAGCCATAAGGGACATGACAATCTAAAGGTGTCAAACATGAGTCCCCCAGCACTACCTTTGAAGACTGCACTCTATGAAGGATTGGAATCACAATGAAATAGTGCCTCTCAGTCCCATGCCAGAGAGATGACTTAGAATGAAATAATGAGCAGTGGTATTGAAAGCCACTGAAAGATGTGACGAACTAACAGGGACACAGTCCCCTTGTCCGGTTCCTGGCATACGTATGCAACCTGTTTCCATTGCCTGAACCCATATTGGAAGTGAATCTACGTTATGCATTTCATACAAGAACTCTTGTGGATTAAGAAGCCACCACACACACTAATACCTTGCTCAGAAGTGGAATATTGGAGACTGGTTGATAATTGTCCAATACAGTCCAAAGAGTGCTTTTTCAAGAGAGTTTTATAACCGTCTCCTTTAATATTTGTTTGTTTGTTATTTTACTTGTACACTGCTCCATACTGCAATCACTCTCTGGTCGGTTCATAACACAGTCATACTAAATCACATTAAAAGAATAATATTATATTATATTATATATAATAAATCTAAACTTGATAAACAAATCTTTAAACTTGCCAGCATCCTGTCTTTCTACGAGAAGAAATTTCGCACTCTTCTTATCCAATTGGCTAGTTCCCCCTGGCTGTTTTGATAAGCTAGGAAGGGCAAGGATCCAGCACACAAGCAGTGGCTATTACAGTTCCTAGGATCCTGTCAACAATCTAAGGTTGCACATATTGAAATGTTTTCATTAACACTGGGCAAGCAGGGACTAGAATTACATCCATAAGACTTGTATCAACAATGGCATCTGGGTCATAGTGGATCTGAGTGAATTGGTTTGCAAAGAAACAACATTGTTCTATCCTCTTCTATTTGTGCAAAACCCTAGCTGTGCCATTTGCTAAATACGGCACATGTGAAACTGCTGAAAATCTTGGAACTTTGAAAAATACAAGGGCGAACATGGTATCCAAAAGAGAGAAGAACATTTAGGAGGTTATGAACCTACCTTACGGGGAACGTGGTGGCATCATGGGTTAAACCGCAGAAGTCTCTGTGCTGCAAGGTCAGAAGACCTGCAGTCGTAAGATCGAATCCACGCGACGGAGTGAGTGCCTGTCGCTTGTCCCAGCTCCCGCCAACCTAGTGGTTCGAAAGCATGCAAAATGCAAAATGTGAGTAGATAAATAGGTACCACCATGGTGGGAAGGTAACGGCATTCCGTGTCTGTAGTCACACTGGCCACATGACCACGGAAGATTGTCTTTGGACAAAATGCTAGCTCTATGGGTTGGAAACGGAGATGAGCTCCCTAGAATAGGACACAACTTGACAAATTTTCAAGGGGAACCTTTACCTTTACCTTTACCTATGAATCTAGGTGGCAAGAGTATATGCTTTCTTGTATGAGGGTTGGAATTCAAATCCAGGACTTCTAGTTAAAGGGATATTAGGTGGCAGAGCTGGAAATAAAATATATTTCCAATGCTACACTGCCATTTTCCCAAACTAGCACCGTTTTGCAATGCTGACTTACCTGGCTGGATGGAGGCAGTTGTAGGCCTATGTATCCAGAAGACATCAGGCTGGAGGAAGCTGTGTTAGGGTCATATGTCACTTAGAATAAATAAGGCTGAGTTATGTGAGTAAATAGTCTACAGATATGATATTATTTATTGTATTTATATAAAGACTGAATGCAGTTGTTATTGGCAGCTGAATAGTCTTGAGACTTTCTGCTAATCCATCTCTCATTGTTCAAATTTGCTCATCTGTTCATGTAGCGCAGGAGTGGGCAAAATTTAACCCATGGGCCACATGTAGCTTCTAGAAGTGTAGCTATGCCCCTCAGCACCCTTGATGAAAATCCCTTTGTACAGTCTTTGTACAGGTCAGGAGAGCAACTTTGCTACATTTCCTCCCAATTTGTTTTAGGCTTGAAGGACCTAATTCAAAACAAGAAGGCACATTTTGTTTTGAAAAGAAGAAACTTGTAACCTAGAGTAATATAAGATGTGCCCCAAACATGGCAAAATTGTTCTCTGTGGCCAGGGTGGACTTGTTTGGGCTCTGGATCTCTGGAATTTGCCCACTCTTTGTGTATTGTGGGTGCTGAAAACCTAATATACTTGGCAGTTTGTGCATCATATCTTTTCCCCTTTTCTTTTTGTAATTGCTGCTCTTATCTGCACTGAGGTTTCATGTGGGTTGAGTTTTACAGACCGATATGTTGTTAATAGATCTGTTGAAGTGAAAGCTGTGATTCAGTGTTTTCTTGTGTTGATACAGCAAAACCTGTGAAAGGACTAAATGGTTGCTCATCAGGATTTTCATCATTAAATCATTTCCAATTACTGCTAGGCTATCCTTATTTTTCTCCTTTACGTGGAACTCCAGCTTTTAAATAAGAGATGGTGCAGGTGGGGAACCCTTTTATCTCATTTTACCAGTGAAGTCTCAGAGTAATCTTGTAAATGTATACTAGTCTTTTAGAAACGTTGTACTGCAGACAACAAATTATTTAGTCCTTTGCAAAAGCCTTTGGGATTTGAACGGGAAGATTATTTTATATGGTTGGAATATTATTTCACATTATTTCAGATACATGACTGTCATTTGTAATTAAACATAATTATTCTCAGCATATTTAGCAACCCAGACAGATGTCTCTCAAACTTAGGTCTACATTAATAAAGGGTTATGCACATAATACTCTCTCTCTCTCTCTCTCTCTCTCTCTGTGTGTGTGTGTGTGTGTGTGTGTGTACATACGTACGTACACACACAGACACAGACACAGACACAGACAGAGTATTATGTGCATAACCCTTTCTTAATGTAGACCCTGCAGATAGCTTCTGTCTATGTATTTTGAACAGCTGTAATGTTATTCATTGCAGGAATATTTCAATTTTGATCTTGTGCCACAAATTCTGCTGTATTTTTTTCTTGCAAAACCCACCACCACCAGCAGCTATTCACAGTTATGGAAAAAAACAGTAGATGAAAACTTTACAGAGGAAGCAACTTAATGAGACCGCTGCCTATGCTGGGTCTCACAAAGGAGCCATCTACTCCAGCACACTGTATCCAATAGTCACCAGCCAGCCCCAAGGAAGCTTATAAGCAGAGCAAGATGGAGAAAGGTGCAACCGTATTCTTAAACCCTTTCATCCATCCTCTGGCAGTGATTTCCCCTGCCAGCCTAAACTTTAGGATGCGGTTTTGCATTAACATTAACTCTGTCCAGGCTTTGCCAACCAGTTTCAGGCCCTGTGTGATCGGGTTCTTTTTCCACTACTGGCAGCTCCTCTTTTTGCGTGGGAAATAAAATTGGAGACATCTTAACAGTGTTCAAATCTTGATTTGTATTGGCTCCATAATCTTCAACATTGCTCATAATTGGATCAAAACATGTTAATTTAGGCAACAGGCCATAACTTGGGGACAAGAATTCCCTTCCCAACTCTAACATATTCACTGGGGTGCTCAGCCAAACCGCTCCTGATCCGTAGGTCTCTGGAGAGGTGCACTCCGTACTGCGCAGATGGTGCCGCAGCATGGATGCCAGGTCCAGTCACCTTCCTTTGGAGGGGTGCAAAATGTCTCATCCGGGCGTATCACTTGTTTCTCTTGACCCTGTCCCCTCAGGAACACAATGACAGTCCACTCCTGTGTTTCAAATGTCGTTCCGTCATCTGTTTAAGATGGGGGGGGGGGGTCTGGCAGTAACCCTCCCACTTTGAGATTAGGGAAATCTGTGAGCAGTTCTTGATTTTTCTTAAACTCTAACTTAGCATGTCTCTTCTTTTCCCTTTTCTTCTTCCAGTCCTCCAATTCTGCCTCAAACCAACGCTCGCCCTGATCATTTATACTTTCCTCCCACACTGACATTTGTTGCTCCTCCCCCTTTCCTTTCACGCTCTTCTCTACTAGACAAACTTCTACCTTCCCCCTTTCCCCCTCAGCTACAATTTTTTGTTTTCCCGTCTCAGTCATCACCTCTCCTTCACTCTTATTTGCACCACTGTTCTCTATTTCCTCCATCACCACTTCAGTTACTACTGATGGCACACTCTCAGTCATATCTCCTTCACACCCTGGCTTTCCCATCTTGATCAAGGAACATTAATCATCATGAGTAATATTGGTGCGGATTTAATTCTTAACTATAGTCATAGCTAGAGATGGGGGTATTCGTATATGAATATCTCTGCGCAGCTGGAGTTAATGAAGTCCACCCCCTGGGGCTGGACCATCCACTCACGTGTCTGCCAGTGAGTCTAGCAGCCTCGATCATCCTTCCAATCACTCCCAGAGCCCCACTCTCTTCCTGCTCGGTTAGTGATGCAGCAGCCGTGCAGGGAGACTTGTCCTCCCTCCCCTTGCCTGGTATGGTTAGCCAAGCAGGAAGACAACGGGGATCCAGGTGTGACTGGAAGGATGAGCAAAGCCGCCAGCAGATGCATGAGTGGATAGTCCAGTCCCAGGGGGCAGACCTTCATTAACTCCAGCAGCTCAGGGAGTCCTGTACCTCTTTCTAGTCATCGCCTATGAAAGAGGGACAGCTTGGAAGAATCTGCATCAAACAAGATAGAGAAGGATGGGTTTCCTTGTTTATTTCTTCATGTTTAATAGAGTTTGTTTTATCTAAGTTTTGTTTTACTTAAGGTTTTAATTTCCATCACTTATCCCTAGGTTTAAGGGGAGAAGAGAATACTCTGGTATGTTAGCAATACAAGTATGTCCGAAGCAGTGATTTATCACATGAGATCTGACTGTGTCAAGAAAAGAGCTTCTGCAAATCCAGATAGGAGGGTCATCTAGCAACATTTACTTGGACCTTCACAATACAGTGATGCCTCGTATAACGAGTGCCCTGTTTATCGTCAAATCCGCATACCGATGCGGATTTTGCCATTGGAAAAGCGAGCGCATACCGATGTTGCCTATGGGGAAATATCGCTTTGCGATGTTTTCCCCATAGGCACCATTTTTCCCCAGCTGAGCGGCGGGAGCCTCCCAAGGAGCGCTCCCGCAGTTCAGCTGGGGGAAAATGCCTGCGGTGGCCTCGGAAGGACCCTTCTGAAGGGTCCTTCAGAGGCCACTGCCGGGATTCCCCTTCCCCGCAGTCGGCTTCCCCGGCCATGGTCGGACTGTCAGGAGTCCGACCATGCCTGGGGTAGTCGGCCGCGGGTGGGATCCAAGCCGTGGGGGGTGGGGTGGAAGGCATGGCCGGGCTCTTTGGCAACTGCCGAGGCTTGGATCCGAGCCTCGGCGGCTGCTGAAGAGCCCATCCATGCCTCCGATCCTCCCCCCACGGCTTGGATCCCAGCCGTGGGGGGAGGGTCGGAAGCATAGCCGGACTTCAGCCGGCTAAGAGGCCAGCGATCGGGCAGGAGGAGGTGGGAAGTTTCCCCCAACCCCTCCCGAGCGAATGCCGGGTTTTCAGCCGGCTAAGAGGCCGGCGATCGGGCAGGAGGTGGTGGGGGAATCTTCCCACCTCCTCCTGCCTGATTGCCGGCCTCTTAGCCGGCTGAAGTCCAGCTATGCCTCCGATCCTCCCCCCACGGCTTGGATCCCAGCTGTGGGGGAAGGATGAAAGGCATGGCCGGGCTCTTCGGCAACTGCCGAGGCTCAGATCCAAGCCTCAGCGGCTGCCGAAGAACCCATCCATGCCTCCGATCCTCCCCCCATGGCTTAAAGCCGCCCTGCGCCGCCTGCCCCGGCCATTCTTGGACACCTGGATGTCCGAGAACGGCTGGGGAAAGCGGCGCGGGGAGGCTTCAAGCATCGGGGACAGGGTGGGGGGGATCGGGAACGCTTGAAGCCTACCCGCGCCGCTTACCTAGGCCGTTCTCGGACTTCCAGAAGTCCGAAAACGGCCTGGGTAAGCGGCGCGGGTAGGCTTCAAGCCTTCCCGATCCCCCCCACCCTGTCCCCGATGCTTGAAGCCTCCCTGCGCCGCCTACCCCAGCCGTTCTCGGACACCTGGAAGTCCGAGAACGGCTGGGGAAAGCGACACGGGGAGGCTTCAAGCGGCGGCTGCAGGGTGGGGTGGGGGGTTGTCCGCACCCAGCCTGCCCCCACGGCTTGGATCCAAGCCGTGGGGGGAGGTTCGGAGGGTGGTGGGATTGGGATGCCTTTCAGGCATCCCGGGCTTGGATCCCACCCGCCGCCGGTTACCCTTGGGTAACCGGCGGCGGGTGGGATCCAAGCCCGGGATGCCTGAAAGGCATTCCAATCCCACCACCCTCCCCCCGCGGCTTGGATCCGAGCCACGGCGGCTACCCCAGCCATGGCCGGACTCTAGGGAGTCCAGCCATGGCTGGGGTAGCCGCCGTGGGTCAGATCCAAGCTGCGGGGGGAGGGAGAAAACCGGATAATCCATTCCTATTGGAACGGATTAGCCGGTTGCTTCACATAACGATGTTTTCACATAACGATTTTTTTTGAACCAATTAACATCGTTATGTGAGGCACCACTGTACTTACTTGTACCTTGATTTATAGGTACATGGTTTAGATAAGAGATGAAGTAATGTTTTGCCTTATTATAAGATGTCTGAGGAAGGAAACAAGGAAAATGATGTTGGAAACATTGTGATTCCTGCAGCCTCTCCTTGAAGTTTAAGATATATTGAGGCCCTAGGTTGCATCATGTTTAAACAGGCCTCACAGTATTACCAAAAATACATACTGTATTATTATAACATAGTTTCAAAAACAATTATTTTGAGGGCAATCATAATCTGAGGCCTTAAGCTGTGATGCATGTAATTTCTTTATAATTCAGCATTGCCTTGACCTGCACATTTGCCTTTTCATTCCTGGCTAAAGACCAGGGCCAGGAATGGAGTGGAATTTTTATGGCAACTTCAGATGCAGAAGACTACATGACAAAAATGAGAAGGATAGAGTAATGGAAAAGGTGGGAAATCATTTATTTGAAAGAGTCTTACTGTAGGGCTGCCAACTAAGAGCCTCATGGTGCACAGTGGTTAAACTGCTGTACTGTAGCCAAAACTGTGCTCACAACCTGGTGTTCAATCCCAGGTAGCCGGCTCAGGGTTAACTCACCCTTCTATCCTTCTTAGGTTGGTAAAATGAGTACCCAGCTCGTGGGGGGGGGGGATGTGTAGCCTGCATAATTAACTTGCAAACCACCCAGAGAGTGCTTTAAGCACTATGGGGCAGTATATAAGGAGCACACTTTGTTTTTGTTTTGTTTTGTTTTGTTTCTTTTTTTCTCTTCTTTTCCAAGACCTCAGTCATGTTCTGGTCATATAGTAGATTCATTAGCCAGTTCAGGATCTTTATTTACTAACCATCTTCTTTTTAGATGGCTAATCAATCTGCTGTTTTACACAGTAACAAAACCATAGACTGAATGCATTTTTTACATATTAGAAGACGCATCTGGAGAAAGGCAGCCTATAATAAGACTAATAAAATAAATTACAAATAAATATGTGAGAACTTTTTAATAAATGCCAGGTAGGTGACTGGAAGGAAAGGCTGCACTGTCTTTCCATTCAATAACCTGCAGCTGAGCATGTGAATAGTTTTCATGGAAAAACATCATACTGGAAGTGGTGTTAGCTGGCATGTTACTTCTTTCTCTATGGTTTCCATTGTGGTTATTTCCATACCTTAAATTGAATGTTCTTCCCTAAATACATCTAAATAAAAACTAGTTTGGCTTTATACCACATCCTTCCCTGTTTAAATTCATTTTACCATATAATCAAATAAAGATTTAGCTGATTAGTCTATCAGTATGACCAAATGAGTTTAAGTCCTAATTGCAGTGGTACCACTATAAATATACTTCAGGCAAAATGAGATCTTATTATTCCAAATCTTGATGGATAATGCTTAAAGTGCAACCTACCAGAAGAGCTTGTAGAACGATTTACAAAAGCAAAAGAAAATTTCAAAATAAAACATAACGAATTGTAATATATTGCATTATTTGTAATATACTGTACTATATTCATGGATTGCTGCCTTGTCGTGGCAAAGGGGCTTCAGTAATTCAGGGAAGCTATGGGCTATGCCGTGCAGGGACACCCAAGATGGACGGGTCATAGTGGAGAGTTCTGACTAAATGCAATCCACCTGGAGCAGGAACTGGCAAGCCACTCCAATATCCTTGCCAAGAAAACTCCATGAACAGAAACAAAAGGCTAAAAGATATGATGCTGGAAGATGCGCCCCTCAGGAAGATGCGCCCCTCAGGTCATAAGGCGTTGAACATGCTACTGAGGAAGATAGGAGGACAAGTACAAGTAGCTCCAGAGCTAATGAAGTGATTGGCCCAAAGCCGAAAGGATGCTCAGCTGCGGATACGCCTGGAAGTGAAAGGAAACTCCAATGTTGCAAAGAAAAATGCTGCATAGGAACCTGGAATATAAGATCTATGAACCTTGGTAAGCTGGATGTGGCCAAACAGGAGATGTCAAGAATAAACATTGACATCCTGGGCATCAGTGAACTAAAATGGACGGGAATGGGCGAATTCAATTCAATTACCATATCTACTATTGTGTGCAAGAATCCCGTAGAAGAAATGGAGTAGCCCTCAGAGTCAACAAAGGAGTGGGAAAAGCTGTACTGGAATACAATCTCAAAAATGATAAAATGATTTCAATACAAATCCAAGGCAGACCTTTCAACATCACAGTAATCCAAGTTTATGCACCAACCACCAATGCTGAAGAGGCTGAAATTGACCAAATCTATAAAGACTTCCAACACCTTCTAGAACTGACATCAAAGAAAGATGTTCTTCTCATTATAGGGGATTGGAATGCTAAAATAGGGAGTCAAGAGATAAAAGGAACAATGTCACGTTCCCGGGAGTTACGACAAGCCAGAGTCCGATAATCTGGCCAAGGTCAGCAATACCAAGAGTTCAAAGCCAGAGTTCCAAACAAACTTACAGAGCGAAAGGCAAAGTCCAGGTCCAGATACACGGTCAGAGTCCAGGGTACAAAGTACGTAGTCCAAAGCCAAGGTCCGAAGTCCGATGCAGCGCAGATCCAGGGTCAAGGTCCAGGGTACAGGAGCAGGAGACGTGGATGCCAAACAGGTTTTCGACACCTTGCTTCCACGAAGTTTCCTGCTTTGCTGAAGCTCGTTTTATCCTAAAGCAGCTCCCTGAGCTGTTAGAACGCTCTCTATTCTGCTAGTACTCAGGGCTAGGTGAGCGCAGGTCCCTGTGGAAAGCTTTAGAGCGATCCTCTGCTCTTCTTTCCCTGAGTCTTTTCTGAAGCCTGCGCCGAAGCCTGTCTGCTGTGAAGGGAGAATCTGGAGGCTGCTCAGCTGTTTCCAATCTCTCCACATTCTCCTCAGCCACAGTTAACCCTTCTGGGTCCAGATCTTCGGGTGCACTCATGACAAACAACAGGTAAGTTTGGCCTTGGAGTAGAAAATGAAGCAGGGCAAAGGCTAATAGAGTTTTGTCATGAGAACAAGCTGGTCATCACAAACACTCTTTTCCAACAACACAAGAAGCGACTCTACACATGGACATCACCAGATGGGCAATACCGATCAGACTGATTATGTTCTCTGTAGCCAAAGATGGAGAAGCTCTATACAGTCAACAAAAACAAGACCTGGAGCTGATTGTGGCTCTGATCATCAGCTTCTTATAGCAAAACTCAAGCTTACACTGAAGAGAGTAGGAAAAACTGTGGGGCTAGTCAGGTATGATCTAAACCAAATCCCTTATGAATACACAGTGGAAGTGAAGAACAGATTTAAGGAACTCGATTTGGTGGACAGAGTGCCTGAAGAACTTTGGATAGAGGCTCGTAACATTGTACAGGAGGCAGCAACAAAAACCATCCCAAAGAAAAGGAAATACCAGAAAGCAAAGTGGCTGTCCAACGAGGCCTTACAAGTAGCAGAGAAGAGAAGCAAAATGCAAGGGAGCTAGGGAAAGTTACAAAAAATTGAATGCAGACTTCCAAAGAATAGCAAGGAGAGACAAGAGGGCCTTCTTAAATGAACAGTGCAAAGATATAGAGGAAAATAATAGAAAGGGAAAAACCAGAGATCTGTTCAAGAAATTGGAGATATTAAAGGAATATTTTGTGCAAAGATGAACATGATAAAGGACAAAAATAGCAGGGACCTCACAGAAGCAGAAGACATCAAGAAGAGGTGGCAAGAATGCACAGAAGAATTATACCAGAAAGAATAGTGTGGTTGCAGACCTTGAGCCAAACATCCTGGAGAGTGAAGTCAAGTGGGCCTTAGAAAGCCTGGCTAACAACAAGGCCAGTGGATGTGATGGCATTCCATTTGAACTACAGTGGTGCCTCGCTTAACGAGTGCACCATTTAACGATTAATCCGCATACCGATGCGGATTTTGCGATCGCTTTTGCGATCGCATTACAATGTTGCCTATGGGGAAAAATCGCTTTGCAATTTTTCCCCGTAGGCAACCATTTCCCCCCATCTGACCGGTGGGAGCCTCTGAAGGACCACTCCCGCCGCTCAGCTGGGGGAAAATGTTGGCAGTGGGCGGGGGCCTCGGAAGGACCCCAAAGCCACCGCCCGACTGCCGACATTTTGCCTTCCCAGCTCTCAAAGGGCCCCCCTCCGACATTGGAGAGAACCCCTTTGAGAGCTCGGAAGGCTCTCAGCGGCGGCGGGGGCAGGGTAGGGTGGATCCGGAAGGCTTCCAGGCAAAGCACTGGAAGCCGTCCGGAACACACACACCCTGCCGCCACCGCTTGAAGTCGCCCCGCGCTGCCTATCCCAGTCATGCTAGCATGACTGGGATAGGCAGTGCGGGTCGGCTCCCGGCGGCTGGGGCAGGGTAGGGGGGTCCGGAAGGCTTCCAGTGCTTTGCCTGGAAGCCTTCCAGACACCCCCCCATCCTGCCACTGCCGCCGCCACTTGGATCCGCCCCGCGCTCAGCCGAGCACGGGGCGGATCCAAGCCCAGGATGGGTAGAAACGCCGGCCGGCTCTTGCGAAGGAGAGCAGGGACCTCCACCTCCCTCCTTCGCAAGAGCCGGCCGGCATTTCTACCCAGCTGGGCAGCGGGCTCTTGCAGAGGAGGGAGGTGGCTCCCTCCTTGCAAGAGCCTGCCTCCTAGCTGGGCAGAAAGGCTCTTGCGAAGGAGAGCAGGGACCTCCACCTCCCTCCTTCGCAAGAGCCGGCCGGCGTTTCAGCTGGGCAGCGGGCTCTTGCAGAGGAGGGAGGTGGCTCCCTCCTTGCAAGAGCCCGCCTCCCAGCTAATCGGCGGTTCCAAAATGGCCACCAGTTTCGCACCCCGCTTACCGAGGGCGCGAAAATGGCGGCGGTATGGAGGAACTTCGCTGAACGGTGAGTACGGAAGCCATTGGCTTTTTGCTTTCCATTTAACGAAGTTTTCACATAGCGAAGGTTAATCCGGAACGGATTAACCTTCGCTATGCGAAGCACCACTGTATTTAAAGTCTTAAAAGATGACGTTGTTAAGGTGCTACATTCAATATGCCAGCAAGTTTGGAAAACTCAACAGTGGCCAGAGGACTGGAAAAGATCAGTCCACATCCCAATCCCAAAGAAGGGCAGTGTCAAACAATGCTCCAACTACCATACAATTGCACTTAGTTCACATGCTAGCAAGGTTATGCTCAAAATCCTACAAGGTAGGCTTCAGCAGTATGTGGACCGAGAACTCCCATAAGTACAAGCTGGATTTCGAAGGGGCAGAGGAACTAGAGACCAGATTGCTAACATGCGCTGGATTATGGAGAAAGCCAGAGAGTTCCAGAAAAACATCTACTTCTGATTTATTGACTACGCAATAGCCTTTGACTGTGTTGACCACATCAAACTATGGCAAGTCCTTAAAGAAATGGGAGTGCCTGACAACATTATCTATCTCCTGAGAAATCTATATGTGGGACAGGAAGCAACAGTTAGAACTGGATATGGAATAACTGATTGGTTCAAAATTGGGAAAGGAGTACGACAAGGCTGTATATTGCCTCCCTGCTTATTTAACTTATATGCAGAATACATCATGCGAAAGTCCAGACTGGAGGAATCCTGAGCTGGAATTAAGGTTGTCGGAAGAAATATCAACAACCTCCGATATGTAGATGATGGCAGAAACTGATGAGGAATTAAAGAACCTCTTAATGAGGGTGAAAGAGGAGAGTGCAAAAAACAGTCTGAAGCTCAACATACAAAAAACTAAGATCATGGTCCCATCACCTCCTGGCAAATAGAAGGGGAAGATATAGAGGCAGTGAGAGATTTTACTTTCTTGGGCTCCATGATCACTGCAGATGGTGACAGCAGCCACGAAATTAAGACTCCTACATCTTGGGCGGAAAGCAATGACAAACCTAAGCAACATTGTAAAAAGCAGAGACATCACCTTGCCAACAAAGGTCTGCATAGTCAAAGCTATGTTTTTTTCCAGTAGCAATGTATGGAAGTGAGAGCTGGACCATAAAGAAGGCTGACCGCAGAAGAATGGATGCTTTTGAATTGTGGTGTTGGAGAAGACTCCTGGACTGCAAAGAGAACAAACCTATCCATTTTGGAAGAAATCAACCCTGAGTTCTCACTGGAAGGACAGATCGTGAAGCTGAGGCTCCAATACTTTGGCCATCTCATGAGAAGAGAAGACTCCCTGGAAAAGACCCTGATGTTGGGAAAGTGTGAAGGCAAGAGGAGAAGGGGGCAACAGAGGATGAGATGGTTGGACAGTGTCATTGAAGCTACCAAGATGAACTTGACCCAGCTGTGGGAGTCAATGGAAGACAGGAGGGCCTGGCGTGCTCTGGTCCATGGGGTTACAAAGAGTCAGACACGACTTAATGATTAACCAACAACAAAATTGATTATAGTTACTGAATACCTTAGCCACAATCCATTGAGCTGCTGAACATAGGGGGGAGGACTTAGGAGTAAATGGCATGCAGGTCAAAATAGTGAGTGACTTCTACAGGTGACTAGGAGTGAGAACATAGGAGTGAACTACTTTTGACAGATGGCTCTTATTAAACACTGATAGAAGATAATATAACAACACAAAAACAAGATTTCTAATTTTGCTATTTGTATACATAAATATTTCAATTAAAAATCAAAGAAAATTTCAAAAGAAAAGAAATAAAAGTAAAAAATGATGGAAAAGTTTAGAGTAGCTTAGATTTAATTTCTTGTATGGTGCTGAGTGCTTGGGGAACAAAATCAGGTTCAGGCTGCAGAGACTGCCATTTACTTTCCACAGAGTCTGATTTTAATTATCATATTTATTTGTATTTGTGCAGTCAAAGGCTCCCATTTGTGTGCCTTGTGAGCCAAGCTAACAGGTATGTCAGTATAAGATGCCAAAAAAGCGACAGTGTTTTTGAATACTGTGCACTGTAGTAAATGTGAAAAAGTCTCAGATACAGCATTTGCATGCATTAATAGACGTACAGTGGTGCTTCGCAAGACAAATATAATTCGTTCCGTGGGAAGCGCTCTCTTGTAAAAAAATCATCTTGAGAGGTTCCTGGAAGACGAAATTTATTCGTCTTGCGAGGCATTGGTCTCGGGGAGAAAAACCTTTTTGTGAAGCATGGCCATAGAAGAAACCGTCTTGTGAGGCACCATAGCGATCGCAAAAACCAATCGTCTTGCAGGTTTTTCATCCTGCGAGGCATTCGTCTTGCGAAGCACCACTGTAAGTGTGTGGAAAAGGGCATCTGCATGCTATCACAAGTGACAGTTCCCTAGCTTGGGGGAGAGGTTTGTATTTTGCTTGAACGAGCACGACTAGATTAGCAGTGACTATGTGGTTTCCTATCCAGTTTCAAAGCCAAAGAAGAACCAGCAGACTCAGGGTACTGATGGGGAGTAGGGTAGGAATAGAAGAACATGCTCCTTTTTGTTTGTTTAATACAAGGGTTGGTGCTGCATTTTGATTCCTAGGAGCCCACATATGGACTGCAGACCAAACGTTGCACATCCCTGGTCTTGTGGAAGATGTTACGTTGAGTAGAGAGCTTAGTTTATTATGTTGGGAAGATATTAATGAATCTCAAGAGAACTGTTAGCGGTCTGCAAAGATAAGTTGGCTAAGGGCATCAGTGAGACCAAAGCACTTGCCCATATTGTGCCACTACTTTTCTGTTGCTTCCCTCCAATCCCCTGTTTGGGCAAGTGATAATTCTGCCAGGTCACTTGTGTTCCTCTGCCTTATTCAGTAACAATGATGTAGTGGTTAAAGTGTAAGTCACTGATTAGAATGGGGAGACACCACTTCAAAATCCCCAATCAGCTATTTAATCTCACTGGGTGACCTTGGGTCAGACAGCCATTAAGTCTCCCTTCCAATATCACCATGACCATGTATACCTGTATTTTATGTAAATCTGATATTGTGCTTCATATGTTTGAAGAAGTTGATTCTAATCTGTTGAATTCCACACATAGATATTCATTAATTTTAAAGGTATCACAATACGTACTTTTGTTTGTTTTGGTTGAAACAGACTAATATGTCTACTTCTTTGAAAACTAATTTTAATTAGATTTTTTTTCTCATGAGAGAGAGAGCTGGCCACATCAATTTAACTGTACCCTGCTTCAGATTGCTGCTGGAGAAGCACCATCCGAATCAGTGATTCCCAACTTTGGGTCACCAGATGTTCTTGGACTAAAACTCCAGAAGCCTTTATTACTAGTTATGCTAACGAGGATTTCTGGGATTTGTGGTCTAAGAACGTCTGGGGACCATCTGGTTGGAAACCATTGATCTAAATGTGTTATTGTTCTGCCTGGCATTCTCTAAGCTTTCATGGAGCTGATCATGGTCCTTGCTGTGTCTCAATGGTATGTGTGTGTGATGTACTGTCAAGGTGCTTGTGATGTATAGTCACTCTATGGAGTAATGATTTTAAGAAGGTCATATCATTAACAGCTCTACTGAGGTCTTACAAACTAAGGGCTGGCCTGAGTTCCCACTGGATGCTACCCAGCCATGTGATGCATTCTCACTTTGTGGGGAAGCTTTGCAAATATTTTTAAGAGGCTGACTTCCCCCACTTGCTGGTTTTACTTGTGCAAGGTAGTTCTAGTTTATTTCAGTCTGTTGCCACTTTCCTCCACATTCTTATCTCTCATTTAGTGCTTTAACTTGTAATGAAAAACTAAGCAAGTTGTTACCTGATGAACTTCTTCTTGATTATTTCATATTTTCATCTATGAATTTATCTAGGCATTTCCTTCATCTTTGGTCTTTTAGATTAATTAAAAGAGCTTTAGAGTCAGGCTTCTCTGATCATTTAGAAAGATTCAAGGCTATACAATATGTTAATGCATATAAGTAATATATTAATAATGATAGTGATTCATTATTTATTATAGTGACCTCCTTCTTAGAGAGGAATTTATCATTTTATTTGTCACACAACCAGTTTTGTATTACTGCAGATAAAAGCTCTTGATCATAAAACACAAAACGAGCCCTGCTGGTACTCAGAAAAGTCCAGCTTGGCTACTACCATCTGCTAATAAGCTCATTAAGATCAACTTTCTTCCTCTTGTCTTCCTAGCTCATAGTTAAAGGGCGGTAGAAAAGGAGAGCACACCCTTTAGTTTGCTAAACCTAGTTAGGTCTGTCAATGATAGGACTTATAGAGGGCCTCAGTTCATATACTTGCCATAAACTGGAAACAACTTGATGGTAAGGTTAAGGTAAAGGTTCCCCTTGACAAATGTCGTCGTGTCCAACTCTAGGAGGTGGTGCTCATCCCCATTTCCAAGCCATAGAGCCCGTGTTTGTCTGTAGACAGTTTCCATGGTCATGTGGCTAGCGTGACTAGACATGGAATGCTGTTACCTTCCCACTGTGGTGGTACCTATTTCTATACTTGCATTTTGACATGCTTTTGAACTGCTAGGTTGTCAGGAGCTGGGAGAAGCAATGTGAGCTCAATCCACTGCATGGATTTGAACAGCTGATCTTCGACCTTGCAGCCCAGAGGATTTGTGGTTTAACCCGCATTTCCTGTTACAATGGTGCCTCGCTTTACGATTGCCCCACATTACGACGAAACTGCATTACGACAATCTTTTTGCAATCACGATCGCAAAACGATGGTCTTAATAGGGGTTTTTCACTTTGCGATGATCGGTTCCCTGCTTCGGGAACCGATTCTTCGCAAAACGAAGGTTTTCAGACAGCTGATTGGCGGTTTCAAAATGGCCACCAGGTAAACAAAATGGCTCCCCGCTGTTTTCTGGGACGGATTCCTCACAAGACAGCCGCCGAAAATGGCCGCCCTATGGAGGATCTTTGCTGGACGGTGAGTTTCCAGCCCATTGGAACACATTGAAGGGGTTTCAGTGTGTTTCAATGGGCTTTTTATTTTCGCATTATGACGTTTTCGTTCTACAGCGATTTCATTGGAACGAGTTAACATCATAATGTGAGGCACCATTGTATTTAAAAACCTCTGCTCTGTCTCAGTGCTAGTCAACATCAGAACCATTTACTGCTGATATGGATATTGCTTATGCAATTAGGGGAACTGTATAGGTAGAAATTCAGTTGTTCAAAAAACTTCTTGTTTATTCATGGGGATATTGTGCATCTGTATCCATGATTCAAAACAGCCCTGATAATTGCTTTGTGTTTGGCTGAGAAGTGGCTAGCTGATGGAAAAGGGAATCAGCTACAGCATCTTTTTGTGAATGGTAGTGAGCACAGCAGGATATCCTGTAGGCCTTCATGACTGCTGCCATAGGGGCTGTCATCATTCAGTCTTTCCTTTGTGATGTAAAATGTAGCATCCTTTTCCCTGCTGGCAATGTGGACATGATATTGTGCAGCAATATTGAGCCATTTCCTCATGTTTTAAATCATGGATACAGAAGCACAATATCCCATATTCATAAACCAGAGGTTTGTTAAATAATTGAATATCCTGGCATTTTAAAATGGAAGTTTAACTACACATAATTCAACATAAACATTCTCATCTAGAATTACCCAGTGCTAGAGGTACTATGGTTGCTGGGAGAAGAAGAAAAAGCAAGAACTGCTGGAATGTGGCTTGAATTCCTCTGCAACACAATATTTTGAAGGCCTGTTTTGGACTTAATGAAATGGTGAAGTATGAGTGAGTGTGACATATACACGTGGTAGGAGAAATATACAAACCCTTGAACATCTCGGGTAAACTAATTTTGCCATGTCTGCTCTGCGGAATGCAGACTAGAAAGCTACCTTCCAATTTCCAAAACCCTTTCTTTGGGTAGGCAACCTGAGGAAGAAATGCTATATTGGACCAAAAGGTCTACAAACATATTATGTGCATGTTTTCTAAAAGAAGTCCCCTCACCTTTTGAAATAAAAAAGAGGAGATCTTGGAATTAGCAAAGATTGCCACTAGAAACCATGGTCAAAACCATCCATACAATGTTTGTTTTTGTTTTTTTAAAAAAAAAAGACAAGAAAGGCAGGGCAAAAATCAACTCATTTGAAATGTGATGTTGGAGAGCCATGCATATACCACAGACAGCCAGAAAAATAGAAAAGTGGATGCTCAATCAAGTCAAGCCTGAATTCTCACTAGAGTAAAGGTGAGTAAACTGAAGCTATCCTACTATGCACATATACCGTATTTTTTGCACCATAAGACGCACTTTTTCTCCCAAAAAAACTAGGGGGAAACGTGCATGCGTCTTATGGAGCGAATACTGTCCCCTCCATGCCACCATCGCTGGCTGCCCAGGCCTCCGGAGGCCTCAGCAGGCCCCGTGGGGGCCTCCCCCAGCGACCATCGCTGGCTGCCCAGGCCTCCGGAGGCCTCAGCAGGCCCCGTGGGGGCCTCCCCCAGCGACCATCGCTGGCTGCCCAGGCCTCCGGAGGCCTCAGCAGGCCCCGTGGGGGGTCCACCACCACCACCATCGCTGGCTTCTGAGGACCTCCAGGAGGCTTTCGACCATAAGGTGCTGCTTTTTACTTTTTAAAATTTTTTTTAAATGTTCTGTGTGGGTTTTGGAGGGTAGATTTGGGCTGGGAGTATGTTTCTATGTTGCTTTGTGTTTTGTTAATATTTTTGCAGTCCCAGCATGGGACTTGCTCTGTTTATTTATTTTTACGTCATTTTTTGGTATTTAAAAATTAGTTGCTGCTTTTTACTTTTTAAAAAATGTTCTGGGTGGGTTTTGGAGGGTAGATTTGGGCTGGGGGGCATGTTTCTATGTTGCTTTGTGTTTTGGTGATTTTTTTGCAGTCCCAGCGTGGGACTTGCTCTGTTTATTTATTTTTACTTCATTTTTTGGTATTTAAAAATTAGTTGCTGCTTTTTACTTTTTAAAAAAATGTTCTGGGTGGGTTTTGGAGGGTAGATTTGGGCTGGGGGGCATGTTTCTATGTTGCTTTGTGTTTTGGTGATTTTTTTGCAGTCCCAGCGTGGGACTTGCTCTGTTTATTTATTTTTACTTTATTTTTTGATATTTAAAAATTAGTTGCTGCTTTTTACTTTTTAAAAAATGTTCTGGGTGGGTTTTGGAGGGTAGATTTGGGCTGGGGGGCATGTTTCTATGTTGCTTTGTTTTTTGGTGTTTTTCTTGGCAGTCCCAGTGTGGGACTTGCTCTGTTTATATATTTTTATTTTATTTTAATTTTTGGTATTTAAAAATTAGGTGCGTCTTAATGTCCGGTGCGTCTTATGGAGCGAAAAATACGTAATTAAAAGACCAGACAAGACAATATTGCTGGGAAAAGTTGGGAGGGAGCAGTAGGAAGAGAGGATGACCTAATGTGAGACAGATTAAGAACATAAGAAGAGCCCTGCTGGAGCAGGCCAAGGGCCCAACTCCCTGTATCTCATTGTGGCCCCAACGGATGCCTCTGGGAACACAACAGATGAGATCCCTGTCTCCTGATACCCCTCCCCTGCATCTGGCATTTGGAGGAAGCTTCCTTTGAAGCCTAGAGATTATACATTCCCATCATGGCTTGTAACCTGTGATGGACTTTTCCTCCAGAAATCCATCCAGTCCCCCTTTAAAGAAATCTAGGCCAGATGCCATCACCATATCCTGTGGCAAAGAGTTCCACAGACTAACACACTGGGTAAAGAAATATTTTCTTTTGTCCCCACTCTCCCAACACTCAGTTTGAGTTGATGTCACCTGGAGATTGTCTCAGTAAAGGAAGCCACAGCTGTTTCTTTGCAAGTCTTGAGCTGGACTTACTGGAAAAAGCTATATTATCAGGAAGGGGGAAAGTAGGAAGATAGAACAATCTAATATTAAGTGCTGTTGGTTTGCAAGATCTGATAGGGCATTGTGGAGGTCATTAACTCATATAGTAACCACACATCAGAAGTGAGTTGATAGCACAGAACATCTCTGGAGTTCTAATTTTTTTAAAATTACCAAACAGTTGTAATGTGATGAGTGGAATAGTTGGAACTATGATGGAATATAGGAATCAAAGCTTTGCCAACATCAAGTAAGACAGTTTCCAATCACAAAGCAAAAACCAGTAATTTCACAGCTTAAATTAGTGGGCATCTAAATATTTGTCCTGTATTCTTTTTAAAATATATTTTAAAATATTTTTACTACCAGGCACAGAATCTTTGCCAACATGAATGCCTTTTTGGCCCGGAAGAAGTTTAAAAGTTCTCCTCCTGAGAGTCAGCTAATTGGGTCCTGACTGACAGGGTCAAAAAGATCAGATTGTCCCAGACCTGGAGCTGATTTCCCCATTTGAAGATCTGTGTGAACAGCCTGATCTCAGAAATCCTGAGATAATGCTTACTGACAGTACTAAGGGCTGGGACAAACACAGCTGCTCTGTGATTTTGTAGTGCAGAAATAGCTTTGAATATGCCTTACACAATTGTATGCTAATTCCCTGGAGAGACATGGCAAAATGTCACTTTTTGAAGGAGTGCCACTCTACAGTGGGGTCTCGACTTACGAACAGCTTGACATACGAACGTTTCGACTTACGAACCGCTCTCATAGGAATATATGGACTCGACATACGAACTTAGATTCGAGTTACGAACTCCTTTTTTCCCTTTTTTAAAAAGCTAAGTCATCTTAGGTCAAAAGGAAAAAAGAAAAAATTATCCCCCTCTAGTGGCAGAAGGTGGAATAGCAGCTTCCCATTAGTTTCTATAGACGAAAAGAGCAGATACGGATTAAATGGTTTTCAATGCATTCCTATGGGAAATGCAGATGTGGGGAAATTGTATGCTTTTACAATGTGTATAGCAGAAATTGTTTTGGGCACAGGTCAGTTTCCAGTAAGGATGATCATTAACCTGCTGTCTATTGTCTCTGGGTAATGTAGTTAAAGTGTCTACCTCAGGAATGTTTACATTGTCTGTATATTTGGAGTTATCTGTGTCTGTTTACTATTAACTGTCTGTTTACCAGCCTGTCTGTTTACCAACCACTCTGTTTACTGATGCCTTTGTATTCAAGGAAATTACTTGTCTCTGTTTACCTCTGTATTGATTAACTAGTGCTGTAGTAGGAGAAAACAATAAAGGAAGATTAGGCGGGGGAACAAGAGATTCTCTCTGAACAGCTGTCACGGCATGCTGTGGTTCCCGTCCTGCAAACCACACTCGAGTGTCCTGTCTTTTCTTTTCCCCCTTGCTGGTCAAGGAGAAAGATCCCTGCCCTGAGGTTTCATCTGCAAGATCCCTACTTCCTCTCATCTTGCAGATCCCAACATGCAGATTCGACTTAAGAACTTTTCGACCTGAGAACTGCCTTCCAATACCAATTAAGTTCGTAAGTCGAGACCCCACTGTATTACTTTTTTAAAGGCAAGCCTTTTTTTTGTCTCTTTAAAGAAAACCTGTCTTTTCACTCTGTTTCTGTGAACATTCATTAACCTACAGCAGGGGTCTCCAGACTTTTCACATGGAGGGCCACATAATATATTTTTGATATTTTCAAGGGCCAGAGGAACTTGCTTGCACACCTGCCTGCCCGCCCTCACTCCCACCCACATGCACACACAGAATGCACTCCCACACACCTGCCCGCATGCACTCTCCCCACACGCCTGCCTGCTCACTCCCGCACACATGTACACATGTGCACACAGGTGCACATATACACTCCCAACTGCACTCATGCCCGCCCACACGCCTGCACGCCTGCACTCACACTTGCATGGGCTGGATAAAAAGGCCAGACAGGCTGGATGTGGCGTGTGGGCCATATTTTGGAGACCCCTGATCTACAGCTTTCACCTCAAAAAGCAGTATCTACTTGGGAACACTCTTGCTGGTAAGCCTATTCCACACATGCTCAGTGTATAACTGTTTTTCCTTTTTGGAAGGCCTTTTTTGAGGATCACTGTTTCAGCCTTTACAGCCTGTATTCTTTTCAATTTTTTAAAAAAATGACAAGCAGGCTTGGTCTTTTCCATTTATATGAGCTAATTTAAATCTGAGGACATTTTGGGTTGCCTCAGATGGGCGGTAGTTTAACTTTTAAAAAATTATAAGTCAAAAAAATTATAACTAAAAAAAAAACCTTTGCCCAAATTTCCCCAAATGTAGCACAGAGCAGGAACAGGTTGTTTGCTACACCAATGCCAAATGTGTTGCTGATCTGAATTCCAGTTTCAAAGTTATAAATTTTTGTTTGGGCTGTTTCTGTGTTTAGAATTGCCTTGTGAATTGTTGATTTGCTCTGCTGCACAGTAACATTGAACTACCATGCAGTTATACTTTTTCAGTATTGTGGCTTCTGCTTGAAGCTTTTGGGAAAGTATTTTCACAGACATCTTCATAGCACAGCTGGGGTTGAAGCATCCCTTCTCTATTGAAAATTGCAGATGTACTCAAGATAACTCTGTTAATTGGCTATGATCCTTGTCTGCACGTGGAAAATGCTTCTTATATATCTTTTAATATGACCGAGAAAACACACAGCATAATAAAAAAAGCTCTTAGTAGTTTGTGTTATTTTGCCAGGAGGACTCCTTTTGATGTCTATATGGCAAATAAAACTTTTTGAGAAGCTTTTTGCTGATGGCTAGGTATAATGAATTTATGAGTAATTAAAACTGCAAGTGGTTTTGAGAAAGTAAGAACCTCTTGCCCTTGGAAACAGAACTGATGTTCTGCCGACTGAAAAAGTGAAGTGCATAGTCAATATGGGATTTTTGTCTTGAGTTTTTGTTCTGTTTTATTGAACTTGTGCAGGTTTCATTGATGTTTGGTACATTCCACCAGTGATTAGCCCTACAATCTACTCACAGGGGCCAGCTGAAGTTTAATATTTATGTGCATCTCCAAGTGTAGCTTCCCCAGTGTAAATACCTTCCAATATTTATAACTTCCAAGGGCAAAGATAAAAAGAAGAGAACAGGGACTTTGGGGAGTTTTGCATGAATTAGGATTTATAACAAGGGAGCACTAATTTTTCAGTGCTTTGCTTTAGTTATAATAATTATATGCTCCAGTGATCAAGATACAGATATAAAAGAGAGGAGGGACTCACTTGGTTTCTCATTCCTTCATCTTTTCAATAAGAGCATGAGAACAACTCTTAATACCTAATTGGTTAAAAATATAGCTGGCTATACCTGCTCTCTGTTTCTGTTGACTAAGGATATAAACCTAGACATAGGATCAAGGTATTTAAATCTAGCAACTAGATAGATAAGTGTGACGGTCGCCCTAGTGGTCCCTGCTTTTTCCCTCAAACACAGAGCTCACCAAGTACCTTAGCACTCCCTCTGACACGCTGCCACCAGTTGATCTTTTTATGAACCTAGTTTACTGAGAAAAGACAAAGGTCCATCCAGTGTTGACGTTTCAACAGAACAAGTTTATTAATTAATCATTAATATTAACCTTCTATATTAATTATCACAGGATACACTCTAGTTGATCACTCCTCAGACCCCCAAACTATCTTTCTCTCCCTGATTCCAGACTCAGACCCTTCCAGACTGCTCTCTCTTCTCAGGCTCCACTTTTTAGCATCTGTTTCAGCCCCGCCTCTTAACCATATTAACATATAACATGAATAATGCATAACTTACAATGCATAACTTAGGGTGAATGCTACAAGGTGGGCTGTATTTCAAGCAACACATATAATCTTCTCTCCTAAACTTCGGGAGAAATCAGAAAGAGGCTGCATGGTCATGGAAACAATACAAATGCAGGAGTAGGCAATACCTTTAATCAATGATTAAGAATATAAAACTAAAAACAATCAGTGAGTTTCTTTACACACACACACACACAAACAAACAAACACACACCACACACACACATATACAGTGGTGCCTCGATTTACGACCGTAATCCGTTCCAGAAGATGGTTGTAACTTATAATGGTCGTAAGTCGAAGCACCATTTCCCATTGGAATGCACTGAAATGCAATTAATCTGTTCCGGTTGAAGGGGGAAAAAATCACCAAAAAAATCACTGCAAGACTGGTCGGAAATGTGATTAATCCCCTCCAGCCGAAAGGGGGAAGGAGAGAAAAGCAATCAACCGTGCAAGAACCATTGCAAATGCAAACAAGAGAAAGCAAAAAGCAATCAAGCGTGGAAGACCTAATGCAAAGAAAACAAACCAAAAACCAATCAACCGTGCAAGACCTATTGCAAATGCAAACAAGAGAAAGCAAAAAGTAATCAAGCAGATTGTGCAAGATTGGAAATGGGGGGGACTAAAAAGCACACAAACGCCCCAAGACCCATCGGAAATGGGGGGGAATCGAAAAAGCAAGGAACCCCCCCAAGAAACATAACCCCCCCAGCTCAAAACCACCCTACAAAACACCCAGAGCAGTTTTTAAAAAGCAGAAAACAACACCTTACCTTACAAGGCAGCCTGAAGCCTCCTTGCAAACACACACACCCTCTCTCAGAAGCAGAAGGAGGAAGCCGACGACAATGCACACTCTCTAACTGCTGGGGCAAAAGAGCTACAAAGAACCAGCCTTGTCGCCACCTACAGTTAGAAATTCAGATTTCTTGCTTTTTTTTGTTAGTAAGTGGAAGCTCCAATTGCAAGTAGAAGCAAAATTTTGCAACCGGAGTTGGTCGTAACTCAAAATGGTTGTAAGTAGGGATGTTCATAAGTTGAGGCACCACTACACACACACACACACACACACACACACACATGTATGTATGTATGTATGTATGTATGTATGTATGTATGTATGTATACACACACACCTACACACACACACACGTGTATACATACATACATACATACATACATACATACATACATACATACATACATACATACATACATACATACATATCTATACATACACACACACATACGTATGTATGTATATGTATGTAATTATGTAGGTATGTAGGTATGTATATTACTACAGTACTACGGTGGCGCCTTGCTTAACGATTACCTCGTTAAATAAACACCTGACGAAGTTTTTGCGATCACTTTTGCAATTGCAAAACGATGTTTTGATAGGGAAAAATCTCTTAAAGATGGTCGGTTCCCTGCTTTGGGAACTGATTTTTCGCTAGAAGACAATTTTAAAACAGCTGATAGGTGGCTCTAAAATGGCCGTCTGCTGTGCAAAATGGCTCCCCGCTGAGTTTTAGGACGGATTCCTCGCTTTACAGGCACCAAAAATGGCTGCCCTATGGAGGATCTTTGCTGGACGCTGAGGTATTTAGCCCATTGGAATGCATTGAACTGGTTTTCAATGCATTTCAATGGGCTTTTTCGTTTCGCTTGATGAGGATATCGCTTAACAGCGATTTCAATGGAACAAATTATCCTTGTCAAGCAAGGCACCACTGTACTGTAATAGAGACACAGAAAAAACCCCAACATAGTACAGTGGTGCCTCGCTTAACGATTTTAATTGGTTCCAAAAAAATCATCGCTATGGGAAAACATTGCTAAGCGAAACACGGTTTCCCATTGAAATGCATTGAAAACCGGATATATATATTTTTTGGACTTATATACCGCCCCATAGCACTACAAGCACTCTCCGGGCAGTTTACAATTTAATTATACAGGCTACACACTGCCCCCCCCCCAGCAAGCTGGGTACTCATTTTACCGACCTCGGAAGGATCGAAGGCTGAGTCAACCTTGAACCGGCTACCTGGGATTTGAACCCCAGGTCGTGAGCACAGTTTTAGCTGCAGTACAGCGTTTTAACCACTGCGCCACGAGGCTCTGTGGGAACGGATTGCCGTCCTTAAGCGAAAATTGCCATCGGAAAAATCGCTAAGCGAAACACGGTTCTCCAATTGAAATGCATTGAAACCTATTCAATGCATCTCAGTGGGGGAAAAAAACATTACAACAAATTTAAAAAGAGTTGGAACAAAGTCATATTAGTTTAACAAAGGGTTTATTAAGTGCACTTATGATTTCAAGCATTCTAAACATTTTTAAAACATTTTTAAACATATAAAAAACAGCCAACAGGAGGCTGTCAAAACCATCATTAAGCGAAACAGGGGGACCCAAACTGTCATCGCTATGCGAAGCATGGTCCCAAACATTGCTATGCGAAAATTGCCCATAGGGAACATTGTTAAATGAAGCGCAAGATCACTCCGAAAAAGTCATCGCTAAGCGAATTCGTCGTTAAACGGAGCGCTCATTAAGCGACACACCACTGTATGTTCTTGCCCATTTGGAAAAGCAAAAAAGAGTAACTGAAAATTCTGAAAAATGATTCTAGATGAGTTGTGGTCTCCGTTCATTATGTATGCAAGTGTGGAGTTCTTACCATGTGGCCCACCACTTAATCAGCTGTTTATTATTGTGTTAAAGTACTGTGATGTTAGTATGCAAATGACATCGGATATATTTCTTAATTTAAAATATATGTATAAATCAATTTAAAATTAATATGCATTGTAGTTATGTGCCATCAAGTCACAACAGACTTATAGTGACCCTTATAGATTTTCTAGGTAAGTGAGGTATTTAAGAAGTGAGTCCACCCTCTCTCCCTAGTGAGTTTCCATGGAAGAGTCGGGGAATCAAAACCAAGTGTCCTCAGTCCTAGTGGTGATGGCAAATAAGCAAGCTTTTTACCTGTGCAAATGAGGGTACAAAGAGAAACGTCTTCATAGCAAAGAACAGATCAAGGATGTTCAGTTGTTTATATACTTTTCACCTTCTTGGGAATGATTCTCAATTAGGTGGACTTGCTTGCTTCCTCATATGTTCCAGGATTTCAGGGGAGACATGTATGTAGTTCAGATAATTTTTCTTAGTATTATTATATAATTGGAGAAAAGGGAGAAAGAGTGGGAAATTATAATTACTTGGTTGTCACATCATCATATATGTCTAAATGCCTAGATTTTGGTTATAATATTTCAGATTTCAGACAGAGTTACTGGGGGAAGTAGGTTTCAGGGAGGAGCATGAGATCTTTTTGTTTAATATATGGTATTATGAATTTTAAATGATGTGATAAACATTTACAACTCAGTTCATCTGCTATGTAAGTTCTACCCACACCATTCTCCTATGCAGTGTGACTTAGGGAATACTTCTATCACTCTCCTAGTACCATACATTCCAAAGGAAAGTTCGACTGCGGTCAGACTTGCAAAATGTTTCCAAGTTACTCCTCATGAATTTCAAGTCTTTTTTTGTTGGGGAAGGGGTTCAAATGACGTACAACCCTTGCCAGTTCTTTGTGCTATCTACGCATCAAATCCAGCCTGCTGGGAGGCTACTACTATTTTTGTTCCACATTTCATCGCACATTACTACCTGCATTCCATGGAGTGTGAACTCCTAATTCAGTTTATTTCCTATACATTGTGCAGCTCCATGACCCTCCCCAATAGCTGCTGTCCATCTTCTTTTTTTATAAAGAATTTTCAAAGTGGAATGTTCGCCCGTTGGCATGCTTCTGTCAAATAGGACTTGATGTACTTGCGGATTGTAAAGGAAAAGGGAGAAGGTGGTTGATGGTGGAAGTTGAAAGAGAAATTTGAATTTGAATCTGAGAAGTAGAGGAAACATGCATCATAGTAGGACACTCCCCAAAAGCCCTCCAGGAATGGACAAAATGAAGTATGTGGAGCATCTGTCTCCCTACCGCCATGGCTCCCAATTTTTTTCCGCTCATGGCTTCCCTGAACAGTGGTGTTGGTGGGATTGGCAAGGAGCGTGGGGGAGAACAGGAAGCAAAGAAGCATGACGAAGCCGGAGCTGGAGCCAGAAGAGCAGCAGCAGCAGCAGCAATGCCTCCGCTGGGTTTGTGAAAAAAGAAAGAAAAGTTTCAGCATTACTCATAACTGGTTTGGGGGCACGCCAGGGTGACACAGGGAGCTATGAGGGGCCAACAAGCATGTTTTGCCAACACAGTGATGTACCTACACAAGTTTAAAAAACAAAAAAATGGGGGAAGGGGCAGAGAAAAGCAAAAAGAAGAAGGTGATATGTCTCACTTGAGAGGTGTAGAGGAACGTACCGCATCTAATTTGCCCTTAAAAAGGTGGAATGGTTAAAAAGGTAAGAAGCACTATCACAGGATATAGGCCACATGACCACAACACACGACTACACAGGAGCCAGAAGATGCGAGAAGGAAGGAAGTAATTTCTCTAACCTGTTTGTTAGAGAGTCTTGAAGTCTGCTACAGGCGTGATCATCCAGGACCGAGCACAGCAGATGGACCACTGGGTGCAGCACTACTCTGAGCTATATTCCAGAGAGAATGTAGTAACTGAAGAAGCATTAAATAATATTGAGTGCCTGTCTATCTTGGAAGAGTTGGACAGCAAACCAACTTTAGCAGAAATAAAAGCGGCCTTGGATTCCCTCACCTCTAGTAAGGCACCTGGAAAGGACAACATCCCTGTCGAAGTGCTGAAGTGCTGTAAAGAGATCATCACCACCAAACTGTATGAAGTCTTTCATATTTACTGGAGTGAAGGTGGAGTACCACAGGACATGAAGGATTCAAACATCGTCACATTATATAAGAAAAAAGGAGACAGCAGCGACTGTAATAACTACCGTGGCACCTCTCTTCTCAGCATTGTAGGGAAGCTGCTTGCCCGTGTTGTGCTGAAGAGACTCCAGGTGCTTGCAGACAGAGTCTGTCCAGAATCACAGTGTGGATTTTGAGCTAATAGATCCACCACTGACATGGTATTTTCCCTCAGACAGTTACAGGAGAAATGCAGGGAACAACAACAGCCACTCTTTGTGGCCTTCATAGATCTCACAAAGGCCTTTGATTTGGTTAGCAGGGATGGCCTTTTTAAAATACTTCCCAAGATTGGATGTCCATCTAGACTCCTTAACATCATCAGGTCCTTTCATGAGGGAATGAAGGGCACTGTAGTTTTTGATGGCTCAACATCAGATCCCTTTGACGTCTGAAGTGGAGTGAAACAAGGCTGTGTCCTCGCACCAACCCTACTTGGGATCTTTTTTGCTGTCATGCTGAAGCACGCCTTTGGAACTGCAATTGAAGGTATCTATCTCCGGACTAGATCAGATGGAAAGCTCTTTAATCTCTCTAGATTGAGAGCGAAGACCAAAGTCCAGCTGAAATGCATGTGGGACGTCCTCTTCACCAATGATGCAGCCATTGTTGCCCACTCTGCTGAAGACCTCCAACAACTCATGAATCATTTTAGCAAGGCGTGCCAAGACTTTGGACTAACAATCAGCCTGAAGAAAACACAAGTCATGGGCCAGGGCATGGACTCACCTCCTTCTATTACCATCTCCACGCAAGAATTGGAGGTTGTTCATGACTTTGTGTACCTTGGCTGAATGATCTCTGACACTCTCTGCCTAGATGTCGAGCTGGATAAATGCATTGGCAAAACAGCTACCATGTTCTCTAGACTCGCAAAGAGAGTATGGCTTAATAAGAAGCTGATGGCATATACCAAGATCCAGGTCTATAGAGCCTGTGTCCTGAGCACACTCCTGTACTGCAGTGAGTCCTGGACCCTTTGTGCATGGCAGGAGAGGAAGGTGAACACCTTCCATATGCATTGTCTCCGACACATTTTTGACATCACCTGGCAGGACAAAGTTCCAAATAGAGTAGTCCTAGAACGAGCTGGAATTTTTAGCATATATACATTACTGAAACAGCGACGTCTAGGTTGGCTTGGGCATGTCGTGAGAATGGCTGATGGTCGGATTCCAAAAGATCTCCTATATTGAGAATTTTGCAGGGAAATCGCCCCGGAGGGAGACCACAGCTGCGATACAAGGACATCTGCAAGCGGGATCTGAAGGCCTTAGGAATGGACCTCAACAGATGGGAAACCCTGATATCTGAGTGTTCGGCCTGGAGGCAGGCATTGCATCATGGCCTCTCTCAATTTGAAGAGACCCTTGTACAGCAGGCCGAGGCAAAAAGGCAGTCACGAAAGCCGCAAAATCAGGGAGCTGGACAGGGAACAGATTGTATTTTTTCTTCAGTGTGGAAGGGATTGTCAGTCTCCAATTGGCCTCCTCAGCCACACGAGACACTGTTCCAAGTCCTCCATACAGAGCACGTTACCGTAGTCTCTTGAGACTGAAGGATGCCTCGTTGCTGTTTTCTGTTCTTGTCATCATCACTGTCCAGATGAGTTTTCAAGCAACCTAGTACAAATTGCCTAGAACAGTGGTTCTTAACCTTTGTTACTCGGATGTTTTTGAACTGCAACTCCCAGAAACCCCAGCCAGCACAGTTGGTGATGAAGGCTTCTGGGAGTTGCAGTCCAAAACTCCTGAGTAACCCAAGGTTAAGAACCAGTGGCCTAGAACACAGTTTTTAAAAACTATTGTTTTTCTGAGATCATGCTAGAAAGAAGAATACTTAAGTCTACGTAAGTGGCTGTAATGTTGGGTCCTCTTTTGATATGAATGGACATTTCAATGAGTCTACATGTCCAAATGTTCCATTAAAAACTACATTTTGGTTTCCAGTGACATTTGTCCTAAAAGTATTCTTATATATTTTCAGGTTCTGTACTTAGGTTTTCTGTGTTATATTTAAAGGTATGCTCTGATATTAATTGGACATGATGTCTTGGCCAGGATTACGTGCTGATTTTTCCTTTTATTATACAGCAAACTGCTCGAAGGTACACTGTGTTCTGAATCAAAGTATCCTGTAATTTCCATTCCGCCTCTTCTGTGAAACCAAGTTGGCAGATATGTTCAGAAATACTTAAATGCACCATCCCCCATATACGTTGCTTGAATTTGCTATTTCCTTCTTTAGTACCTTTATTCTTAACCTACATTCATTCTTTTCTAAGAATTGTACAATATTTTGAATTCTGTATAACAATGGGATATTAACTTGACATGGTTTGCTATTTTCCTAATTTTAGTAGGTCATGCATTTTGGTGCCATCTCTGGAAGCTTCCTTAACTAATAATAGCATGTGACATTGCAGGAAATAAATATAGTAATGCCTACCCCTCTCACTTACATGTAGATTTAAAATATATTAACCTGGGAGTTCCCTCTTCACCTGGAGTAGAGTTTTTTGAGTGTATATTACTTTAGCTTGGAACCAGTCAGATTTTAAGTTGATGGATAACATATGTTTCTCGTTCTTCTACATCCCTTTTTATGTGAAAACTAACTGCAATTTTCCTGTCATTTAATGTGATGTTTGAAAGTCCCTCTATATGTTAAGTATTTAAGCTTATCTCTTAACGGAATTGTAATTATATTAATTATAATTTTGATGAAATACCACTTGTGATGGCATGAGGTAGTAATTTAAGCATCAAGTAATGATTTGTCTAAGCCTTCACAAATAAAATGCCATACAGATGACCTCCAGTTTGCTTTATTCACCTGTTTTTTTTATGATGTCAGATAATATGCTTAGCAATAAGTCTAAGGGACCACATGCCCTCTGATGACAGTTACACATGAATGAGAACTGGCCTGCTTTCCTTTTTAGCTTTTTGCATAGGCATCATGTCTCTGTTCTGTCTCCTGCTTGGTGACATATTTTCCTTTTTATCTTGTCTTTATCAAGATGTGAGATTCTTCTCCCTTATTATTTCTTCCCAGTCAAGGGGGCCTTTGAATAAAATAATGTTTACAGACATGCTGCTCTTCTTCAACTACCTTATCTCACCTGGACTTCCCAGTTCAAAGCAGACATCTTCAGGAACTTTGTCCTTTCTCTCGTTTCCAGGCTTGGCTGCCTCTCGCTGCTGCCCATTGACTGCTGCTGCCTCTGCCTGATCTCAAGGAGACAGTTGCCTCATACTGCTGCCTTCTATGTATTAAAAAAAAGACCCTCAGTTTTCCTCTAATTAGGAAAAAGTGTCATCTTATACACGTAAAAATACAGTAATCTGACATATTTGATTACTAAAGAAGACCATCAACATTGGGGATTGTAATTAAGACCAGTGGTTCTTAACGTGGGCGATAATGCCCCCCAGGGGGCGATTTCATTTTTCAGGGGGGCGGTAGAACGAAAAGGGGCGGCATGGGGGCGATGGAGCAGAAGGGGGGCGGTAGGGGGGCGCTGAAGCAAGCCAAACCTGTGAAGATGGCTGCAACCAGGGTGCTAGCAGTGGATCCAGTGCTGCCACCGCCAGACGATCCCACTCTTCCTGCCTGCCACATCTCGCCTTTCTCACTTAGGGGAGCACTGAATGTGGATCGGGTGGAAGGAAAGGGTCTCTTGGGTCCCCGTCCTCGCCCAGTGATGCTCTGCCTCGCACCCAGGCGGGGAGGGAGAGACGAGACCCATTTGTTCGTCCTGCCTTCCCACCCACCTTCCTGCCCGTTGCAAGGGAAGCGCGGAGAGAAACGGGATGGTTTGGGGTGGCGCAGCATCTCTTTGGGTGGGATCGCAAATGCACTGCAGAAAGTCAGCCGCTCCTCTTTCTCCATGAATATAAGGAATTGAATTCAGTCATTGAACTTAAGTGTCAAATAAATAAATAAATAAATAAATAAATAAATAAATAAATAAATAAATAAATAAATAAATAAATAAATAGGATATTATAGCTGTGGGGAGGGGGGCGATGATAACTTCCTCAATGGCTCAAGGGGGTGTTTCTCTCAAAAAGGTTAAGAACCACTGATTAAGACAATATAATCTGAAGTGCATAACTGTCTAAGTTTGTTACTTTTCTTCAATTAGTTCATCTCAGCAACCCTGGAACATTCTTTTTCCATTGTAAGGAGGAATTGTTACTGATTTCTCCTGGTTCACATAGAATGCCTTACCATGGGTAAACCAATATGTGCTCAAGCTTGAACAAATCTCAATGAAGACTTGTTCTCCTGTGTTCCATCCTCCTTCTGCTCTAGCCCTATGGTTGGGATAAGGACTTCAGCAGAATTTATTTTCACTTTCCATGAATCTTGATGTTTCATTATGTATGAACCATGGGTGAAAACAAGTTTTTTAAAATTTTAAGACAAGCCTGCTTTACATGATCTGTAGTTGGCTTCACTAGAGATTGGGGATTTGATTCCTTATGTGCCTCTTAGGGGATGAGCCAGCCTATGTAGCCATGGGCTGAAAAGGGTCACCATAAGTTGAATTTGTTTGATAGCATGCAGTTATTATTGTTATTCTTGAGGAATTGCTCAGAATTTGATTAAATCTATGATGTCTAATTTGTCTGTGATGAATGTGAGCAGAAAGTAAAACAAAACAATTATGAGTCATGTGAGAAGAAGGGGTAAGTCAGATGAGTCCATGAACCAGAGACTTCACTTGGATTCATTCTAGTTCAGGCATTTCACTGGTATGCTGTACTGTATATTGTACTGTATATGGAACTGAGTGATAGGAAGCTAAATGGTTAAACAAAATTATTTTAAGTAAAAACTAGATCAAATGTGCTTTATATATTTGATAAAGCTGTCTGACAAGGGATTTTCTTCATCAGGAATACTTTCTTCTACTTCTCTCTGCTTCTTGGAACTGGGGATTTAGAAGTAAGAAATTACGTGTGAAATGCTGTTCATTTTAAACACAAATATCACCAGATTTAAGATCTTATTTAGGCTGCTATGTTGTATATACTCTCACCTGGGAGCAAATCCCACTTAATATAGTTGCTCTCAGGTTCAGTTCCTGTTTATGTTAATTAAAAGAGCTCACAAGCAGGACTGGGAGACTTCAGCCAAGCAACATAAGCCTGTATGTCTATTCAAAGATACATTGGCGCCTCGCTAGACAGTTACCCCACATGATAGTTTTTTCGCTAGACAATGACTTTTTGCAATCGCTATAGCGATTCGCAGAACAGTGATTCCTATGTGGGAATTTTGCTGGACAATATTTGATCTCTGTTTCGCAAACCAATTTTTGCTAGACAACGATTTTGACAGCTCCCTCCGCACTTGTAAAACAGGTATTTTTGGGACCTAAGCTTCTCAAGACAGTGATTTAAACAGCTGATCGGCGGTTCGCAAAGCGGCTTTCCTATGGCCGATCTTTGCTAGACAATGACGATTCTTCCCCATTGGAATGCATTAAACAGGTTTCAATGCATTCCAGTGGGGAAATACTTTTCGCTAGACAATGATTTTGCTAAACAGCGATTTCATTGGAACGGATTATCATTGTCTAGCGAGGCTGAACTGGCTACCTCAACTTTGACGGTTGGTCATAGTCCCAGAACAGTGAACAGCTTTCAAACATTTGTTCACCGTTCTTCTAACACGAGTAGGGGCTGTGCCAACGCGATACCTTTACCCGTAAGCACTGAGATGTTCAGTGGCCCCTCACTGAGGGGGGGCTGGCCTTCCACTCCATATCAAAAGAAGGGGTACAGACACTCACTCAAAAAGAAAATCAAATTAATACAATACAAAAAATAAGAATAGAAATACTATTAACCTAAATAACAATCCATGGACAATGATTAATTTAAAATGCATGTTACAATAAGAGTGAGTAAAAAGTAAGTAAAAAGAAAGCAATAAAGTAAATAAATAAAATGAATGTAACAAAATAAAGTAATATAATGTAAGATAAAACAATACAAAACAATATAAATAAACACTATAAAAGATTAAACCCATACATAAAGTAAAATAAAAATATAAACTATAAAAAGTAAATCCACAATTCCTCCCCGCCACCACCAATGGTCCTGATCTATTGCACCCCAGCTGTAGGTCTTTTTCTTGTTCTTCCCAGAAGGTTGTTGGTATTAAATTTAAGTTTTATAAATTTGTGGGAGCAGAGGTTATAAATAAAACACTCAGGAGCAGAGCGTGGTCCAGTATTAGAAGGAGAGATGGAAACAGCGAGTGAACTGATAGACAAAATAACACTCCCATTGTCATTCTTCGTGGCGGTTGGACAGGAGAAGAGCCCTCACTGAATATGATAGTTAGCGAAACCCCACAGCAAGCTTCTCAGCCGCGAATGGGGCTCCGCAGCAAGTCTCTTGGGTCCAGCTCTTAGTAAAGACCCATGAGGAGTCTCCCAACTCCAGTACTCCAAGACTCCAGCTAGTGGTTGAGGAGAGCAAGAAGTTGTGCTGTGCACTGTGCACACTTTCAGACTCTGGAAATGTCAATGGATAGAGGATTGCTACAGATGGAATTAATCTGGGCAATAAGACTGTGAAACGTGCCCTGTGAAAAAAATTTGTGAAATATGGATTAAGCAGGAGTCTGCAAGAGAGGGGAACCATACAGTTAAGTCACTTCTTTCTGAGTTTTAAGCTGGTTCAGTCTGCTGGGAAATACAAGGGAACATGTGGTGTCATGTAGAAAGGATCATGAGTATTGGAAGAAGCCCAGGAATGTTGGGTCCCAGGACCTGAGATTCTCCACCTCTGCTTTTAGTGAATCTGATGTGATGGACTAGCCATGAAGAGCTTATTGCCTGGGAAGAATCCTCAGAAGTACTAGGAACAGAAACTAAACATATTTAATCTTAAGTATATTTAAGCAAGCTCAAACTGTTATTCAAAGTGACATATTCCCTTGGAAGTAAATTCCTTAATAAACATCTTATTTATTATGCTGGCAGTCTCACAATGTACTTTTGTCATAGGAGACATTCCCGACTCAGGATATTACATCTGAATGCCTGCCAACATTCTGTATTTCTAAATGTCTTGGGAATGGGCATTCTGTATCTCTTTGTGCTTGTTTCTACATTACAGTAGGGGAGGATTTCACCTTTAGAGCTATACTCATCCTTGCTCTAGTCTGGTCACCATAGGGTAGGGGTGGGCATAGTGTGGCCAGAGTTCTAAATCTGAGCCAGCAAACCTGGGTTTTGGACCATTGTCCTCCTGTTTGTCTGAAATTTGCATAATCCAGACTGGACACAGTGATGGCAACAACTGGCATCTTTTCCCCCCTTTGTTAATAGCCACAGCTACACCTGATGCTGCAGTTACTCCTTCCACTCTTCTTCCTGACATCCTGCAGCAGCACCTCCCTGCCCCAATTTTCCCTTGTTAAAAAAGACTTTTAGCTTATCCTTCTTTATTTTTCCTGAGTTTATTCCTTACACCCCTGGAATGCCTCCTCTTACTTCTCTTTCCATCTCCTGGCCTCAGAGAAAAGGAGCTGATGCAAGTTGTGAGCCACAAGTAACTACTTCAGAAAAAACAGAGAAGAAACAGAAGGATTTAAAAAAAGAAAAGAAAACCGGGTAACCACACCATAGAAAGAAGTCGAGAGTTGAGGGTAGAAGTTGGAGGATGTACATTAGCATGAGATGCACCCAGAGCTATCAATATGGAAGGCAAAGAGGGAGGGGAGAAAGAAGGAAAAATAACAATGATAATGTCAATGATATTGGATGCTAGGAAATCTGGAAAATGGTCCTTGGTGCCATTGAAAGTTCCATTTATGTACAGTGCATGTTCAGTAGTATATAGAGTAATTTAAATCCAATTTCTTTTCTCCATTTAGATATGGATGATTCCATCCTACAGGCTTAGCAATGGTGTCCAAAGAACCAAACTGCAATCTTAAGTTTGCCCCATTGTTATCCATCTCACAAATGTATAGTGCCTCTGACATGATTTTTCAACCATTGGCTGAAAACAGTATGACTTCACAGGGTTTTGAAGTTAAGAAAAATAAACCTGCCTGGGGTGAGTGTGTGGGTGCATGGGTGAGTGGGAAGAAGGAGTGGGTGATTTGGGAACACTTGATGCTGTGGCATTATGAATCTTAATACTGTAGGCATGGACCTAGTCAGTGTTGTGTATGGGTGGCCATTGGGAGCTCAGTGTATGATTAAGGTACAAGTAAAGTACAGTATTAATCTTAACCGTCTACAGTCTCATGAAATTTAGAAGACATAGCATTAGAAGGGGGGAAATTGATTTTTTATCTTCAATGATAATAGTTCATGTGTATCTAGTATGTGACCTTTGGTATCCACTTGTGAAACTTTGTAAATGATGCTAGTGAGACATATTAACTGGACTTCTGAACCAGCTAATTTTTAAACCTTTCTTTGTTTCCCAAATATCATGATTCCTTTTCACTCTCAACACCTTCCATTTATGTCTTGAATCATTGGCTGAATCCGGTGATGGGTATCCTTAATTTAGTTAAATTAAAAGCTTCCTATCCACCATTAAAGTTCCAAGGCTCCCTAAGGATCCATTTTGCCTTTGAAAAGCCTTTGGGAGCCTCAGGATGGAAAAGAGCCTGTGTCCAATATTGGAAAATAACCAGCAGTAGTCTTGCTGCTGAATCAGGACTGGCAGTGGCAACCCAGCAGTGATTTTACACTAAGAAGGTTTCAGCCAGTTTGTGTCCTGTATAAATCAAAGGTGACTGATACCAATCACCATGGTAATTATTCTTCCAGATTGTTAAAGTATTTACAACACTGTAGGTTTTGCCAGTCACTTAATAACCAAGAACAGAACTGAGGAGGAACTAGGGCAGCAGCATGGGAAGACATTAAATTCTGTCAATTTTTTGAATATGTTCTTTTTTTACTGATACCACTGTTTATATTAGAATATGGTTATGCATTAATATATTTGATCATATTTGTTAATAGACTATTCTAATGAAACTAGCTGTTTCTACAGTCAGAATTCTATTGCAGAATACCATGCCTGGTTGTTACATAGCTTCAGGTGGTCCAGTGCAGATGCACCTGCTTGGGGTTGTATCATTCCTAAAATATGTTTGATACATTTTAGGTGAATATTAAAATGTCTGTCATTGTTATGAGTAGGGGACAGGAAGTTTCCTGCATAGTATCTCCAAATGTATTGACTTAATTTAATTCAATAAATGAAAAACAACCATAAATACTTACATGAGAGAAATTAAGATTGTGTAACTAGAAATACTTTGGGGTTAAGGCTAATCTGCTCTTGGTGATTTGGATCATTAAGAATCAAGACTACATCTCTGTAGCTTTGCCTTCTCATTTTTACTCTTCCATCTTGGGTCCTGTGATTTGGTCACACTAGCCTATGATGGAATATTGAACAGTTTTTTTTAAACAGAAAATGAGCAGTAGGAATTTGGTTTGCTCATAAGTGACAGCTGTAAATGAAAACTCTGTCATGTTTTAATATGGTCTGTTACTGAAAATGCTGAAGTCACTAATGATAATTTCCTGTCAGCCACATGGCTCTTTAGATCCATGTTGGTTATTTTTTCCCCTTTGTTTATGGAAGTGGGAGGGGCGCAACACCACTCATTTCCTTCTTGCCCTTATCTTTCCAGCTGCCTTGATCAGTTTGAACCTTGTTTTTGTATACATTAGAGATAAGGGACTAACCTAGCATGTTTATAACTTGAAGCATAGGCAATAATGTTTGTCTCTCTGACCTTTCCATTCAAGTAACTGGATTGTGTAGCAGTGTATTTTCTTGCAGTTTATTCAGAGTCAAGAACCGGTAACTTTAAAACATTCATATGCTTGATAATATCCAGCGGAAGAGAAGTGGAAGAAGTCAGATAGTCATTACTATACAGTGGGGTCTTGACTTAAGAACGGCTTGAGTTAAGAACATTTTGACTTAAGAACCGCTCTCATAGGAAAATATTGACTTGACTTAAGTACTTAGATTTGAGTTAAGAACTGAAAAAAACCCACGTGGGAGGCAGGGAAAGTGCAAAATGTGAACTTTCAGTTAACTGTTGGCCAGTGTAAAGGGTGCCTGTCTGCTTCCTCACTCCTCCCAGTGTTTAGAGAGTGGATTGGGAGACAGTCTTCAGACTGCCTGGTACTGCCTGGACTGTATTTTCCCTGCCTTCCCTGAACCTTTCTTGACCTAAGAAAAAAAAGAAACAAAATATCCCCCTCTAGTGGTCGAAGGCGGAATAGCAGCTTCCCATTAGTTTCTATGGACGGAAAAGAGCAGATACGGATTAAATGGTTTTCAATGCATTCCTATGGGAAATGCAGATTTGACTTGAGAACATTTTGACTTGAGAACCGCCTTCCAATACAGATTAAGTTCTCAAGTCAAGACCCCACTGTACTAGTTTCATGGTTTAGCTTTGCTGCCCTATATCTTGCATAATCATCAGCTCTGATACCAAATATCTTCCTGCCCACTATTTTCCCCTTCCTTCTCGCACCAATTAACTTCTTCGCACTGTCTTCGTGTTTCATTTCTTATATGTTCCTTTCTGCTTCTCCTTGGGAATCCATTTCTATTTTCCATTCATTTTCTGGCATTTTCTTTTTACCATCCTTTTTAACATCCACTCCATTACCCTTCGCCCCCCTTCACGGATTGCTGCCTTGTCATGGCAAAGGGGCTTGAGTAATTCAGAGAAGCTATGGGCTATGCCGTGCAGGGACACCCAAGACAGACAGGTCATAGTGGAGAGTTCTGACTAAACGCCATCCACCTGGAGCAGGAACTGGCAAGCCACTCCAATATCTTTGCCAAGAAAACCCCATGAACAGAAACAAAAGGCTAAAAGATATGACGCTGGAAGATGAGCTCCTCAGGTCAGATGATGTCCAACATGCTACTGAGGAACAGCGGATGACAAGTACAGTACAAGTAGCTCCGGGGCTAATTAAGTGGGTGGGCCAAAACAGAAAGGATGCTCAGTTGCGGACATGCCTGGAAGTGAAAGGAAAGTCTGATGCTGCAAAGAAAAATACTGCTGGAATATAATATCTATGAACCTTGATAAACTAGATGTGGTCAAACAAGATATGGCAAGAATAAACATTGACATCCTGGGCATCAGTGAACTAAAATGGACAGGAATGGGTGAATTCAATTCAAATGATTATCATATCTACTATTGTGTGCAAGAATCCCGTAGAAGAAATAGAGTAGCCCTCATAGTCAACAAAGGAGTGGGAAAAGCTGTACTGGGATGCAATCTCAAAAATGATAGAATGATTTCAATATGAATCCAAGGCAGATCTTTCAACATCACAGTAATCCAAGTTTATGCATCAACCACCAATGCTGAAGAGGCTGAAATTGACCAATTTTATGAAGACTTCCAACACCTTCTAGAACTGACATCAAAGAAAGATGTTCTTCTCATTATAGGGGACGGGAATGCTAAAGTAGGGAGTCAAGAGATAAAAGGAACAACAAGCAAGTTTGGCCTTGGAGTAGAAAATGAAGCAGAGCAAAGGCTAATAGAGTTTTGTCAAGAGAACACGCTGGTCATCACAAACACTCTTTTCCAACAACACAAGAGGCGACTCTACACATGGACATCACCAGATGGGCAATACTGAAATCAGATTGATTATATTATCTGCAGCTGAAGATGGGGAAGCTCTATACAGTCAACAAAAACAAGACCTGGAGCTGATTGTGGCTCTAATCATCACCTTCTTATAGCAAAACTCAGGCTTCAACTGAAGAAAGTAGGAAAAACCACTGGGCTAGTCAGGTATGATCTAAACCATTCCTTATGAATACACAGTTGAAATGAAGAACAGATTTAAGGAACTAAATTTGGTGAACAGAGTGCCTGAAGAACTATGGCTGGGGGTTCTTAACATTGTAGAGAAGGCAGCAACAAAAACCATCCCAAAGAAAAGGAAATACCAGAAAGCAAAGTAGCTGTCCAACGAGGCGTTACAAATAGCAGAGAAGAGAAGGGAAAAAAAAATGCAAGGTAGATAGGGAAAGTTACAGAAAACTGAATGCAGACTTCCAAAGAATAGCAAGGAGAGACAAGAGGGCCTTCTTAAATGAACAATGCAAAGAATTAGAGGAAAATAATAGAAAGGGAAAAACCAGAGATCTGTTCAGGAAAATTGGAGATATGAAAGGAACATTTTGTGGCAAGATGGACATGATAAAGGACAAAAATGGTAGGGACCTAACAGAAGCAGAAGACATCAAAAAGAGGTGGCAAGAGTACACAGAGGAATTATACCAGAAAGATCTGGATATTCCGGACAACCCAGATAGTGTGGTTGCTGACCTTGAGCCAGACATAAAAGAGAGTGAAGTCAAGTGGGCTTTAGAAAGCATGGCTAACAACAAGGCCAGTGGAGGTGATGGCATTCCAGTGGAACTATTTAAAATCTTAAAAGATGACGCTGTTAAGGTGGGTGCTACATTCAATATGCCAGCAAGTTTGGAAAACTCTGCAGTGGCCAGAGGACTGGAAAAGATCAGTCTACATCCTAATCCTAAAGAAGGGCAGTGCCAAAGAATGCGCCAACTACCGTACAATTGCACTCATTTCACACGCTAGCAAGGTTATGCTCAAAATCCTCAAGGCAGACTTCAGCAGTATATGGATCGAGAACTCCCAGAAGTGCAAACTGGATTTCGAAGGGGCAGAGGAACTAGAGACCAAATTGCTAACATGCGCTGGATTATGGAGAAAGCCAGAGAGTTCCAGAAAAACATCTACTTCTGCTTCATTGACTACTTCTGTTTCACTACAAATTATGGCATGTTCTTAAAGAAATGGGAGTGCCTGATCACCTTATCTGTCTTCTGAGGAACCTATACGTGGGACAGGAAGCAACAGTTAGAACTGGATATGGAACAACTAATTGGTTCAAAATTGGGAAAGGAGTACTACAAGGCTGTACAATGTATTCCTGCTTATTCAACTTATATGCAGAATACTTAACCTATATGCAGAATACCTCATGCGACAGGCTGGACTGGATGAATCCCAAGCAAGAATTAAGATTGCTGGAAGAAATATCAACAACCTCAGATAAGCAGATGATACCACTCTGATGGCAGAAAGTGAGGAGGAATTAAAGAACCTCTCAATGAGGGTGAAAGAGGAAAGTGCAAAAAATGGTCTGAAAAAGCAGAGACATCACCTTGCCAACAAATGTCCGCATAGTCAAAGCTATGGTTTTTCCAGTAGCGATTTATGGAAGTGAGAGCTGGACCATAAAGAAGGCTGACCACCGAAGAATTTATGCTTTTGAATTGTGGTGCTGGAGGAGACTCTTAAGAGTCCCCAGGACTGCAAGGAGAACAAATCTATCGATTCTGAAAGAAATCAGTCCTGAGTGCTCACTGGAAGGACAGATCCTGAAGCTGAGGCTCCAATATTTTGGCCATCTCATGATAAGAGAAAACTCCCTGGAAAAGCCCTTGATGTTGGGAAAATGTGAAGGCAAGAGGAGAAGGGGACAGCAGAGGACGAGATGGTTGGACAGTGTCATCGAAGCTACCAACATGAATTTGATCAAACTCTGGGAGGCAGTGGAAGACCAGAGGACCTGGTGTGCTTTGGTCCATGGGGTCACGAAGAGTCGGACATGACTTAACGACTGAACAACATAACCCTTTTTACCACCTTCATTGCAATTAGTTTTAATTTCCCTATTTGTTATGTATTAATTTATTTTTTATCATCTTTGAGTATTGTTCCTAATACCAGAGTGGCCTGGTTGCCAGATGGTGTGGGATATAAATTCAATAAATAAATAAATTTTGTTCCAGATCCCACAGAAAGTTCCTTTTACAGTGTGGTACATAACAGATGCATAGGAACATGTCCAGAATAGAGGGAGCAAGACCTAGAATGATCTGAAATATGGGGAAATTATACTGTAAGTCTCTTTCATTTACAACAAAAAATGATTACCTTAATCAAGAGGTGGCCATTTTAGGTGGGTTCAGTGGTGATTTTTTTTTTCTGGAGTTGTCTGTGGGCCACAAAGCCTGGCCAGAAGAAGAGTGATGTAAGAATGAAAGTGCAAGTGTCTAGAAGTCCACTTACAATTTTGAAAAACTGGTATTTTTGTGGTAGTGAATGGTACAAGGGACCAATTCCCCAGTTTGAAAAACTAATCAGTACACCAGATGGATTCCAGAAGCTGTTCACAATTTGCCAGAAAAAAACAGGGTGCTGAGAGATTCTAAAAACAACCCAGAGCTTGCAAGCAGCTGCAGTGCTACATGAGCTTGACCCCGCCTTAGTTGCTGGTTTATTGGCATTTAAGTCTAATTTGTTTCATTGTAAAACTACCTGATGTGTCTGGAACAGAATAATACATTCGAAGAAAGAAATGGCAAGCAGTAGGAATCTCATTTTTAAAAGTTTGTTTCCTCCCCCGACAATATAGGTTGCTCCCTTTGAGTGCAATTAAATGGAATTATCTTACAGGTGATCCTGCGGAAGCCTTGGCTGATCTCTGGAATGGGGAAATGACCAGCATGGTAGATATGATCCCTACTAAATGTTCCCTTCCATGAACTGGAGCTAGACTAGCTCCTTGGTTTACCAGGGAGCTGAGGGTGATTAAAAGTGGGATAGAGGCTAGAGAAACAGTGGTGGAATACTTGGAGCAGATCTGATCGAACATGGGCTAGAGCTCATTGGAAAGCCTACTCAGTGGCAGAGGTGGCAGCAAAGAAATTATTCCTCCCAACCAGGACTGCATCCGTACAGAACTGTCCAGCAGGGCTCTTTTGAGATGTCAGGTGCCTGCTGCACAGATGCCCTCAAGAAAGGGAGGCTGTCCATTCAGCAGCCCATTGTGAGGATTCTGCATTTCACTTTGCAGACAGAGTTACTTGGATCTGCTCTTGGATCTGCTTAAATGCTACAGTTGATGCAACTTCTCCTTTGAGAGTGGATATGTTTCATTTTTTGTTGACTAAGGATGTGAGCAGGATCCTTGGAGAAAACCATCACATATTTGCTTAGACCCCTGGCCTTCTTGGCATATAAATTACCCTAAAGGAAGATTGCCTGAGTCTGTATGGGGCATGGGAATGCCTCCTTGCAGCAATGCAAGGTACCAGCATGCCAAAAGGATGTGGTAGCAGTAAGATGTGCCTGTTGATTCTGTTAAAACTCTCTGTTAAACCTTTGGGGTGCCTTCCTTGGTTGAGTCTTGTCGGTACTGTGTTTCCTTGGTTCCAATAATTCCTGGAGGACCAAGCTCAGAACATGGTGTTGGTAGAAACTTGTTTGACACCTTGGCCATTGGTTTGTGCCCCTGCCATGGACTCAATTCTGTCCCCACCCCAATTTAACACCCACATGGAATTGCTGGGAGAAATTTGGGGTTTTGTGCTGTTAGTATGCTGATGTCACCCAACTCTGTTCTGTCCTTTCCATCTGCTTCTGAGGAAGCTCTTCTGGGCCTAGATCTGTGTCCATTATCAGTAATGGATTGGGTGAGGACAAACACCAATTTAAAATTAATCCAGACAGGGATAGGGATTCAGGCTGTGCTGGATAGGGGTACATTTCCTCTGAAATAATAATAATAATAATAATAATAATAATAATAATAATAATAATAATAATAATAATAATAATAATAATAATAATAATTATTATTATTATTATTATTATTATTATTATTATTATTATTATTATTATTATTATTATTATTATTATTATTATTATTATTATTATTATTTACAGTCAGTGACCAGGGAAAGAAGAATACAATATTTAGATAAACTCGGATAATATCAGAGAGATTGGTCAAGATATGTCACCATCAATGAAATTCAGGTCCACAGCTTGGTTGTGCTTCTGGATTCAGCCCTGAGCCGGGAAGCACGGATTTCAGCTGTGGTGAGGAGTGCATTTGCACAGTTAAAGCTCACATATCACCTGTGCCCACTCCTTGGGATGTTTGATTTGACTCTGGTGACACATGCCTTGAATATTACTCATCTGGATTATTACAGTGCACTTTATGTGGGATTGTCTTTGAAAGGTGTGTGGAAACTTCGGTTGACTCAGCCGGTACTATGTTGTATTGAGAGACAGTGACCCTAGAGTAGAAGCAGAGTCCAAACAAATGCAACAAAACACCATCTTATGGATGTTACTCTAAACTTGAGGATGACTCTTAGTCTTGACATTGCAGGATTTTACTCTTCAATAGAGCTTCAGCTTCCACAATAAAAAGAGCTGTTGCAAAACCCCACCCCCATCCCTGCAACTTTTTCCAGATCTAGAGAGCAAGTCTGGCTTTGGGTCAGTGAAACTCCGTTAAAAGATTGTGGATATTTTCTAGGGTTATTGGGCAGAGAACATATGACTTCCTTCTATGACTGCAGCAGTTATCATTGTGCTTTGGATCATGTTCAGGAGGAAGATAAAGTATTTTTATCAGCACACTGACCAAGGTGGATATATAGATACTGTATAATTGATTTAAATCATGATTTAAATCACAGTTTAAATTGTAAAAAATCATTTTTAAAATTTAGATTGTGATTTAAATTATGATTTAAATAAATTTGATTTTTTTAAAAAAATCATTGATTTTGTCTACCATGAGAATGATAGAAATCCCCAGTGATTGTATTCAGTTGAGATTAGCAAGTAATTGTCCATAAAACTGATTGTAGCCTTAATTGCTTCTTAGAGGGCTCAACTGCAATAACCTTTCTTGGGGGGGGTGTATGTCTTTTTTCTGCTTGTTTTTAGTGATGTTTGATTGATAATTCCTTATGGGGATCAACTGCACAGGAGTCTTGGACCACTTTGCCTGATCCTGGGATACTTCATAAGAACAACATTGATTTGGTTGCAAGCTTTTCTGAGGCTAAATGAATAACTTTTAACGTGTGTTTTTCAAGATAATTTCAAGTAATCTCAGACTTTTTCCCTATTTTCAGCAATACAGATTTAATTGATTGTCACTCAGGTATACATGAAATTATAGAGAATGAACAGAATAATATTTTAACAACCCAGAATGTAAATGAGTGCATATTGGCATAGCATGGATGTTTGGGGGAAAACACAGTGTTCTGTTTTTCTATATATGTGTGTATCTGTGTGTCACTTTGGGATACGTACTGAGTTAATCTCATTGAACTTTTCCCCAGGAATTGATGCACTTACAATTGGCGAGTCATTATGCTGCTCCACCTGTGTAGTGTTAAGGTCAGTGTGTTTTTCTGATTATAAAAACCATTCATGTCATTCCATTATAAATCCACAACCATTCATAATGGAATGTTCCATAGCCCTGAGCTGGTTGCAGATGCCCAGGTTCACACAGTTCAAAAGACTGGTGCAGAGGTCCAGTATAGATGGTTTGGGTCTGACAAAGCCGGGGAGGGGAACTTTGGGTTTGAAACCTGCACTGGACCCTGTCCCTTTTCCATTGAGGGCCCCCTGTGTATCCTGTTCAATTTTGGTTTAGTTTAGTCCAGTCTGTTTTGCTGCTTCAGAAGGACTGCAAAAGACTGAGTGGCAGTGGGCTCCTCCTACATGAAAAATACAAATATAAATATATTTGATTGAAGAGGACTAATTATATAGTTTCCCCGAAAATAAGACCTAACCTGGAAATAAACCCTAGTATGATTTTTCAGGATGCTCGTAATATAAGCCCTACCCCAAAAATAAGCCCTAGTTAAGTGAAACCCCACCCGCCACCATTGTGCAGCAACCTGAAGATGATGTGACTGTATTTGAATAAATGTAGATGGTTGTACCTGGGAAAAAAACATCCCCTGAAAATAAGCCATAATGCGTTTTTTTTGTTTTTGTTTTTTTGGAGCAGAAATATAAGACCCTGTCTTATTTTCGGGAAAACACAGTACGAAGCAGAGTCGAAGCTTTTAGGGAGCATTTATGTAGCACCTTGATTTTAGCTGAAGACAGACACGTGGGAGCATGCTAGAAGTGACATGGAAACACACCTGATGTTTTCTGCGTCTTTTGTTTTCAGAATAGATAGCATGTATTGAATTTAGAGATGTGCATATTTGTATTTCCTGAACTGCAACTACCACTGCCTGCGGAATGGGGAGTTATAGCCCCCAAAACACAAAATATCCATACATTTGATTGAAATGATTTCTGCCACACCAACTTCCTGGGAGATTCTGGGGATTGTAGTTGATGAAACCAACTTTTCCATGCTCTGCATTTTTTTTCTGTGATGGGAACCCTTCCATTCCAAATCATCAGTTGTTTATAAGTATTTTTTTTTATCTAATACAGAACTGTTTAGTATTATGGAAGCATCAAAGTTGTTGCTCCTGTGAACTGCAAGGTGAGCACTAAGAGTACACTGTGCTCCAGAGGAGGACATGTATCACATGCTACCTTCCTATCCCAAGTTCTCCTCCCACTAAATAAGGAGGAGTTTAATATGTCCAGCATGCACAGACAAGCAACAGTTCATGCAAGGAGAGATACAGAATAGAAACAGAATAAAAGTGTCATAAGAATACCATACCATATTTTTCAAAACGACTCACTGACAATTTTTAAAATTAGCTCCATGGCTTGCCTTTTATTAAATAAATAAATAAATAAATAAATAAATAAATAAATAAATAAATAAATAAATAAATAAATCCCTGCCTTTACATTATATAGAAGCCTTTGAAACAGCTTCTTTTTTTAAAAAAACTCACAGAGACATTTTAAAGCTAGCTATGGCACACATTAAACAAGAAGCAATAGGCAGCTTGAACACTGCCGTTGCTCGTATTCATACTGAACCAAACACAGATAACAATCTGCTTCTCATATCCATGTGGCATTTGTCTAAACTCAAACAATTGTTAACCTTGAGTTGACTGAAAGCCATCTCAGTGCATAAATCAGCCATCACAATGTGCACGATACCTATATGAATTCTAAAGAAATGTTTGAAATGAATTATATATATCTGTATATATGTGAGAAAATGTAGAAAATGCAGAATGCAATAGATTCTTGTTCCTGTACACACACATTTGTGCCAAGCTCTGACCTTCCAAATTATTTACTATGCATTTGTGTAAACTCAGAACATGTGATAGTATTTTATGTACCGGTATATCTGAAATAAAGTATTTTGTGGTTTGTTGCTTATTGCACTTTCTTTTGTTGCTGATTACATTTGCCAATTTCCTTTCCTAGAAAAACAAACTTCCAAGAACTACCACATGTGTAATACTTCTGAGCAAAATGTGATTCTTTCATTTCATAGTGATCTATCTTCTTCTACATGTGGGCATTTCTAGCTTGACAAAGAAATACAGATGCATGCATGTTTTCTTCTGGGACAAATATTTTCAGTTTCTTGTCTGCGGGAATACATAATGTTGTAGTCAAGAATGCATGTAATCACTTAATTAAAATAAAGACACAACAAAAACATGTTTGTCCTTGACCTTAGCTCAACCTTTCTTGACATTTCTCTCCCACACCCTACTTATCAATCCAGTAGTTTTATCTACAACTACCACTATACTTGGCAACTGTCTAAAGAACTAAACAAAATTTTAAAAGACAAAAACATGTGGCACCTTGAAGACTATTACATTTTAACACGAGCTTTTGTAGACATGTCCACTTCATCAGAAATAATGTGAGCTTTTCTCCACAAAAGCTCAAATTAAAATATAATAGGCTTTGAGATGCCACACATTTTGTCTTTTATTTATTTATTTTGTTTCGTTTCGTTTCTTTTGGACTTTGCCTGATGTGCTTCCACAGACTAACATGGCTACTTCTTCTAAAATGACCACTATACTGTACAGGTCTTTCATGCTTACAACTGACAGAAAAGACGGGACAAAATGTATACTGCATAAGGACAGGGAAGTGCGAGGGAAAATAAATGGGGAGAGAGACATGAAAGGTGACATCAGTCTAGCACAGTCATGGCAAACCTATGACACCTCCCTTGGCATGCAAGCAGAGCACTACCCCCCTGCTACCCACCCCCACTACCCACCCCCACCCCACAGCCGAACCACAAATTGCACCATCATCAGCCATTTTCCTTGGTTCCTGCACTCTTTAAGAGATCGGAGGTGAGCCTGCTTGATTGGTTACAGCTGGCCCCCTGGCCCCGGGGCTTGTGAAGGACTGCTTCTGCCCCGAGGTGAGTGCAAGCAGGAGGGAACAGCTCCAGGTTAAGGAGGGAAGGAACGTGCAACTTCATTAAGCATATTTAAATGTATGTACAAAATGGAGGGAGCGAGGTGTGTGTGTGTGTGTGAGAGAGAGAGACAGACAGACAGACAGACAGGGAGGGAGGGAGGGAGGGAGAGAGACTGTGGAGTTTTATCTCCACTGCATTTAGCTCTGCAGTTTCTGCTGAGAACAGCAGAAGTATGAAGTGTGTAGTAATCGTGTTTCTCTATTTATCATTCCCAAAGCAAGCAAAAGTATCACATTTTATTTCCAAAATCTGAATCCCAGTCTTTCTGCTCCTGGTCCTACTTTGACTGCAACAGCAAACAAAAGACTGGGTTTCTTTATTATGTCAATCCATCTCATGTGCAGTCTTCCTCTTCTCCTACTGCTTGATTTTTTTCTTGCATTGCTGCCTTTTCCTGTGAGCTTGTCTTCTTATGATGGTAGTACAGTACCCTTTGTTTGGTTATTTTAGCTTGTAGTGAAAATCCACAATTAATTTACTTTAATTATCTTTCTTACAAGTCATGTTATCTGTAAAACTCTTTTCCAACACTACATTTCAAATAAGTGAAATGTGTGTATACCCTTTATGTATTGTATAAAATGTGTATTAAAAGTCTGCACTCCAATTTCAATGTACTCAATAAGCTTTATAAATGTTATTGTTCTTTAATCGTTAAGTTGTGTCCGTCTCTTCGTGACCCCATGGACCAGAGCACGCCAGGCCCTCCTGTCTTCCACTGCCTCCCAGAGTCGGGTCAAATTCATGTTGGTAGCTTCAATGACACTGTCCAACCATCTGTCCTCTGTCGTCCCCTTCTTCTCTTGCCTTCACACTTTCCCAACATCAGGGTCTTTTCCAGGGAGTCTTCTCTTCTCATGAGATGGCCAAAGTATTGGAGCCTGAACTTCAGGATCTGTCCTTCCATTGAGCACTCAGGGTTGATTTCCTTCAAAATGGATAGGTTTGTTCTCTTTGCGGTCCAGGGAACTCTCAAGATTCTCCTCCAGCATCACAATTCAAAAGCATAAATTCTTCGGTAGTCAGCCTTCTTTATGGTCCAGCTCTCACTTCCATACATCACTACTGGAAAAACCATAGCTTTGACTATGCGGACCTTTGTCAGCAAGGTGATGTCTCTGCTTTTTAAGATGCTGTCTAGGTTTGTCATCACTTTCCTCCCAAGAAGCAGGTGTCTTTTAATTTCGTGCCTGCTGTCACGATCTGCAGTGATCATTGACCCCAAGAAGGTAAAGTCTGTCACTGCCTCCATATCTTCCCCTTCTGTTTACAAGGAGGTGATGGGACCAGTGGCCATGATCTTAGTTTTTTTGATGTTGAGCTTCAGACCAATTTTTGTGCTCTCCTCTTTCACCCTCATTAAGACGTTCTTTAATTCCTCCTCACTTTCTGCCATCAGAATGATGTCATCTGCATATCTGAGGTTGATATTTCTTCCAGTATGTCCATTTCCTCTCATTACATTTAATCTTAATTCTGGTTTGGGATCCCTCCAGTCCAGCCTTTCGCACGAGGTATTCTGCATATAAGTTAAATAAGCAGGGAGACAATATACAGCCTTGTCGTACTCCTTTCCCAATTTTGAACCAATTAATTGTTCCATATCCAGTTCTAACTGTTGCTTCCTGTCCCACGTACAGTGGGGTCTCGACTTACGAACTTAATCCGTATTGGAAGGCGGTTCATAGGTCGAAAAGTTCGTAGGTTGAATCTGCATTTCCCATAGGAATGCATTGAAAACTATTCAATCCATATCTGCCGTTTTCCGTCCATAGAAACTAATGGGAAACTAATGGGAAGCTGCTTTTCCGCCTTCTGCCACTAGAAGGGGATATTTTTTCTTTTTTTTTCTTAGGTCAAGAAAAGTTCAGGAAAGGAGGGGGGAGGCAGGGAACAGTTTTAAAAGCACTTCTGAAATCTTTTTTTTCAACGAAGCCAATTTTAAAGCATGTTTTAAAGCATGTTGTGCTGATTTTTTCAGCACAAAGACACACAGACAGGCTTTTTAGGTGTTGAGCAAGCCTCCCCAAGCCTCTTCAGAGCCAGCCGATCAGCTGTTAGGTGGGGAGAGGAGGCCGCAGGAGCAGAGAAAAGCACAAAATGGCTGCCAGGTTCCCTTCTGGGTGCCAGCTTTAGCTGTTTCCTGCTCTTTTTCCTGTAGTTCGGGGGCTACCAAGGCCTGGTAAGTGACTTTCTTTTATTTATTTTTAAGTTTCTGACTCTTTTTTCCCCTCCAGAAGCCTCTAAGGGGAGGGAGGGGGCACTTTTTTCCTGTACGTAACTCGAGGGAAGTTCGTATGTCAAGTTGCTATTTCCCTATCGGGCGGGTTCGTAAGTCGAAAAGTTCATATGTAGAACCGTTCGTAAGTCGAGACCCCACTGTATAGGTTCCTCAGGAGATAGATAATCAGGAACTCCCATTTCTTTAAGAACTTGCCATAATTTGTTGTGAAGCAGAAGTAGTCAATGAACCAGAAGTAGATGTTTTTCTGGAACTCTCTGGCTTTCTCCATAATCCAGCGCATTTTAGCAATTTGGTCTCTAGTTCCTCTGCCCCTTTGAAATCCAGCTTGTACTTCTGGGAGTTCTCGATCCATATACTGCTGAAGCCTACCTTGGAGGATTTTGAGCATAACCTTGCTAGCGTGTGAAATGAGTGCAATTGTACGGTAGTTAGAGGATTCTTTGGCATTGCCCTTCCTTGGGATTGGGATGTAAACCGATCTTTTCCAGTCCTCTGGCCACTGCAGAGTTTTCCAAACTTGCTGGTATATTGAGTGTAGCACTTTAACAGCGTCATCTTTTAAGATTTTAAATAGTTCAACTGGAATGCCATCACCTCCACTGGACTTGTTGTTAGCCAAGCTTTCTAAGGCCCACTTGACTTCACTCTCCAGGATGTCTGGCTCAAGGTCAGCAACCACACTATCTGGGCTGTCTGGGTGCTGCATGTGTTGCTCTCAAACTAACAGTATATGGGCCAAGGTTTGGCAAATTGTCAGCATGCATACAACATCAAAAATCACACTGTGCAAAAGCATGCCAAGTTGAGTATCCCTTAAAAATACATGCATATAATTATTTTAAAAGTTTGTATAAATTACCTTGCTTGTATTACTTTAATATTTGTTTCCATTTACTAGAGTTAATGGTTGTTTTCCGATAAAAAAGTGTTTGTATCATTGAAAGTTCTCCTATGTTTTGAAGACAAAAGATAGTGATTAATTCAGACAACTGTATGAGTTGTTTTTTCTAAACTAAAACATCAGTATTCAGATTTAATTGCAGTGTTGGCACTTCGAAAGAAATAATTTGGTTTTGTGTTGCCGTTTGGGCACTCGGGCTCAGAAAGGTGAGCCATCACTGGTCTAGCAGCTTTCACAGTCTCTTATCTAAGTAGGTGAATCAATGAGCAACTCCAAGAAAGTGGTCCATATTTGATATTTTTTCTGGTCCCCTGCTCTTTTCTCCTATCTTATCTTTCATGGCCAAATTCATGAGGTCTTCTGTCCTGTCAATATGTTGTTGAAAGGGAACTTCCAGTACTTTAAAATGATGCATTCAGCCATTAAGACTGTCCCTAGGATCCACAGTCTGTACCTACCAATTAGGGTCCTAACAAATCATCCCTTCTTAGACCCTACTCCAAGTATTCAGAATAGATCCTAAGGCAAAACAAACAAACAAACAGAAAACCTCTGAAGATTCATTCATGGATTGTCAATGTTATTCATTAGTTGTGGAAGTCAGACAATTTATTTGCACCTTTAAAAGCTACAGTGTTTTGGATTGCTTTGTAAATTATATTCCTGCTTTTGAATAGTGAATTGAGTAGCACAGGATATATTTTTATGTCTCTTTTATTGAGTTAAGATTGTAAAAGTATAAATTCCATTAAAATATGTTAAAATATAAAATTATGTTGTGGTATATCATCTGACATGGGAATCTCTTTAAAATGAAGACATTTATTCCCTCCCCCTTCAGATTCTGCACAGTACTCATGGTTGCTATTAAGGAAAGGTCCCTGTTGATTTTAGGAAAGTGCATAGTAAGGAATAATCTCTTTTTTTCCATCTAATTTTTATTCTTTTCAATGGGGATAGGATTATGGGGAAGGGCAGTTAGGCCTGGGGAGGTAGGTATGGATAGGGAAAGGGTAAAATTCCAGAGAGTGAGATAGTACATTTACATCGACTTATACAATTATATTAGAAAGAGAGAGAGAGAGAAAGACAGCAAATTTTCCAGTATTACTATATTTACTAATCTATCTTTTCCCTCGTTGGACTTTCACATTCTTCTTTAGTCTATGCTTTCCAGATTATCTTTTGAGTCTAATCATGAAATTCTTCCCTGTATATCCACCCAATACAATAAAAGTCTCCTCCTGTGTTTTACGTTTCCCACACTATTTATTCCTGGTGTATGCTGTATTAATTCTTTGTGTTGTGTCTATATTTCGTTGAACATCCTCTGATCGCATCTCCATGAGGGATGCTAAATAGATAGTAATCACTTGTGCTGCATCTTCTCCTTTTTGTTCTGTTAGATTCTGTAATGTTAAGTATGGCAGTGGCTCTTTCAATTTGTAGATTTTCATCTTGCTTTCTTTCCCGTTTCAGTTCTTCCATCTCTGTATCAAGGTCTTCTTGTTCTCCAGTTCTTCTTGTGTTCTTTTTATGTTCCATCTATTCTGGCTATTTGTTTTCTATTTTCTGAAATTTGATTTTTGATACCACTCATTTGCATTCCTAAATCGTTCATTTGAACACATAGCTGAGCCATCCCTCCTTGTAGTTGCTATAGCCCTGTTGATAATGCATAACTTTATTGCAGTATAAAACTATAGGAATACATCTAGCACAGTTACAGGATAATACCCTGGTAACATAAGTGAATATCTATAGAGAATCCAAAAGTCAAAGTTTAAAATTTAAATTAGAATTTAAACTTTAATTAACCTATCTTCTTCATATGAAATTTAATCAAATATAAGAAAATTTAGCTATTTGTTTAGTAATAAAAGAGTTTTCATCATTTTAAACTCTTTCCAAACCCTCCTCATTTGCACCTGCCCTGTTGATAACATATCTTGAATACTCTGTTGCCAGTCCTTAAATGATTCTTGCTTCAATAAACCTCTGTCCCTGTGCAGGTGAGCCTCTTTGAGTTCTCTTTTTTCCACCTTTTGTCACCATATTGATTCCCCTACCCTTCTTAAGTTAAGTAAATAAAGGATGATGTTTAAGTCTTCTGTCAGCATCTGTTTTCTTTTTCTTTAAGGAGTGCTGTTTAAGTCTTCTCTCAGCAGATGTTGCTGTAACCTTCCTTTTCTTTCTCAGTCTTATTTACATGTCAGATCCAAGAGGGGGGTGGAGCTTCCCTCTGGATAGCCAGTTCTCACAGTCGCCAAATCACAATAATAAAAATTTAAAGGATCTGCAATGCTTTGAAGTAAGTAGGATTTAATATTAATATTTGAGATAGTTGTGGGAGTGAGGCTTTTACCTTAATTTGCTCTTGTTATGCGGTTAGGTAGTTTTCTCTTCCTTTCTCTCTCCTCTCCTCTTGTTCTCCTGATCCAAGCTGGGGCGGGGGAGGCTCACTTCTACTGTAAGGTATTTTTTAAAGGTAAAGTCCATTTTGCTGACTCTTTATATCTATCTCTTTTCTGTGTACTTATTTGGGTCTATGAAGATTTTCCTTACATGAACAAATATTATAACATACTCGGAATCTCTGGTTGAGATATTTCCAACATTCTTTTACACTTTCTCATTCTCTGCTTGGGGTGTTCCCAGCCCTTTGCCAAGATGTCTTCCTCTTCGTTCCATGCACTCAGATGCAGCTTCGGAGGGGGAACCAGCCTATGCTGATTCCATTCCTCCCCCCCCCTTTGTCATCTCTGCTCCTTCAGACGCCGCTTCTTCTAGATGACCACCCTTCCTTCCACCCCCACCCCCCAGGTTGCAGCGGCCAGAACTGAGGGGTCCTGGTCAGGTTCAGGAGCTTGTTTGAAACCTGACCGGTTCTTCCCACCACAAAACCCTGTCCAGTAAGGAATAATCTTGATGGTTATAACAACATTCCCGGTGCCTCTCTCCCATAGTAATAGTTAACATTGTGTCCACTGGGCATGGAGGGATTGTGCTTACTGTGTAATTAACCAAGAGTGACCACACACCTGCATCTGTGGAATTAAAGGCAAGTACTGTATGCTATCTGTATACAGGAATACTGACTGATTAATAGTATCCAGCATGGGTCGTACATTTATGCTTCCATTACTGCGTTATGATATATTCAGAGAAAACACTGAATCTCATTATTCCATACATACATATTTTAGTTCACAGCACACCCACAATGACTGCTGCTGGTGTCCTCATTTTTATTCCAGATCATCTTGCAATAATAAATAATAGATGTTACTTGCTAACTAACTTATTCCATTAGATGTGCTTCCATACAAAGAAGCATAATCTTCCCACTGGGTAAAACCACCAACTTGTCACAAGTTCAGCTCGAGGGGTGCATCTCCTGTGAAGACTTCCAAGAATAAGCCAAGAAGTGCTGGATGATGCATCTATGTAGAAATAGAACTTGCCTTTAATGTGCTGTCACTAAAAGTTCCCATTTAATTCCCAAACATATGGTATCATTATCAATTAGACAAAAAGATGGAAAATAATTAATGGATTATGAACTACAGAGATATATAAATCTCTGTATATATCTCTCTCTCTCTCTCTCTCTATATATATATATATAAAATAAAAAATAAATAAATAAATAAATAAATAAATAAATAAATAAATAAAATATTAAAGATCCAGGGCAGGATTCCTCTGATTATTAGTTAATGGAGAAGAACACCCAAAGATTACTGCAGCCCACTGTCCTGCCATTGCAATAGACAGCTGGTTGTTCATTGCAGCAAACAAGGTCTTGGGTTAGACAAGCCTCTGGTCTCATCCAGCAGAGCTTTTTAATGATGGATACAGAAACTATGTGGCATCTCCTCAATATATTATTGTTATTTGTTTAACTTATATACTACCCCCAAGTGCTTGGAGCACTCTCTGGGCAGTTTATAACAAAATTATGCCAACAACACTTTAGCCCCAAGCCAATTGAGTATTACTGACCTCAGAAGGATGGAAGACTGAGTCAACTTTGGGCCAGCTACCTGAACTGTTGGGATCCAACTCAGGTTGTGAGCACAGGCTTGACTGGAGTACTGCAGTTTAACCTCTGTACCATGGGACTCTGTGAATTGGATATTAAAATTAAATAGTGCTTGTGCAGTTATGACCAAATACAAAATTATAAAGCTGATGAACAAACGGGAACATATATCAGGAGCTTCTCGGGTTCAAATATAGCATCATTTCTTGGGTGTGAGTGTGTTTTCTTATTGTTACATGCCTTCAAGAAGCCTCTGACTTGCAGTGATCTTATGAATAAGTCATCTCCAAAATGTCCTCTCCTCAACAGCTCTTCTAAAAGTGGGGCTGTGGCTTCCTTGGTAGAGTCAATACATCTCATGTTTGATGTTCCTCATTTTCTGTTCCCTTAAGCTTTTTCTTCATTATTGTTTTTTCCCCAGTGAATTCTATATTCTTGTGATGTGCTCAGAGTATGACAACCTAAGTTCATCATTTTTGGATGCAAAGAAAGTTCAGGCTTGATTTGTTCTCAGGCGCCCTTGCTCATCTTTCTGATAGTCACTCTAGGGTATCTGCAAAGCTCTTCTCCAGCACCATATTTCAAACAAATCATTTTTCCCTGTCAGCCTTACTTATACACTTGTATATAGTGATTGGGAATATAATAAGGTGGATTATTTTGGCCTTGATCTCCAGTGACACACCCTTGCGCTTGATGATCTTTTCTAATTCTGTCATTGCTGCCCTTCTGAGTCTCAGTCTTCTTCTGATTTCTTGGCTGTAGTCTCCATTTTGATTGATAATTGATCCAAGGTATACAAAATCTCTAACTATTTCAGGTTCTTCATAGTCAGTGTTAAAGCTGTGCAGTTCCTTTGTAGTCATGATTTTGCTCTTCTTAATTTTCAGCTGCAGTATTGCCTTTGCACTATTTTCTTTCATTTTCACTTAAAGTTGTTTCATGTAATTGCTGCTTTCTGCTAGAAAGATGGTATCATCTGCATAACTTAGTTAGTGATGTTTCTTTCCCCAATTTTCACTCACCTTTATCTGATTCTAGTTCAGCTTTCTATATGATATATTCTGTACATATATTGAACAGATGGGGAGATAAAGTGCACTGTTGTCTGACATATTTGCCCATTAGAAACCATTCTGTTTCTCCATATTCTGTCCTAGTGGTTGTTTTTTTTTTTGTCCACAATACAAGTTCTGCATCAGGACAATCAAGTGCTGAAACACACCCATTTCTTTCAGAACAACCCGTAGTTTCCTATGATCCATGCAGTTGCAGGCTTTGCTGTAGTCTATAAAGCATAGGAAGACATGGTGGCGCTGTGGGTTAAACCGCAGAAGCCTCTGTGCTGTAAGGTGAGAAGACCTGTGTAGCAACCCTCCAGCTCCTGTTTGTTTTCCTTAACTCCCAGATTTCCTTTTGGGTGCTACTTACAATTTTCACCTTTTATACGCTGCCACCAGAGGAGAATCTCCTCAATGTACCAAATAGGAATAATAACTCTCTGTTGTAAAGTGTAACAATATTTATTCATAAGATAATAGTTCAATCACATATGTAAATCAAGAATGGTCTTATTTTATTCATTCATTAATAGTGCTTTTGACTTGAGATGTTTGTTTATTTAGATTTACTTTAATCACAGTGTTACCATATTCAAACAGTATCTTTTATTTTTATCACTATTAATTCATTCAATTCTTAACCAAACCAACTTCCCAAGATCTTGTCCTATTACTAACTCTTTCAATCCCTCTGTATGACTACCTTCTCTCTAACCCATCAATGGCCCTAACTGCCTAAAAACTGTCATTAACTGTCATTTTGTCTCCTTTTATTCTCTTGGTTCCGCCCCTCCTGTCATGACATAGGCTCCTACACCAGAGCTCTGACCTGATTGACAGGAGTAACCTGAGAGCTGTCCGTCACAACCTGCAGTTGTAAGATCAAATCCATGTGACGGAGTGAGCCCCCATCGCTTGTCCCAGCTCCCACCAACCTAGAGGTTTGAAAGCATGCAAAATGCAAGTAGATAAATAGGTGCCACCATGGTGAGAAGGTAACGGCGTTCCGTGTCTAGTCACGCTGGCCACGTGACCACAGAAGATTGTCTGCAGACAAATGCTAGCTCTGTGGGTTGGAAACAAAGATGAGCTCCACCGGCTAGAGTTGGACACGACTGGACAAAATTGTCAAGGGGAACCTTTACCTTTACCTTTTACATTGGCTACACTGAGTAGGGAAATTGTGACCTCTTTCTACCTATGGGTAGTGAAACTGTGGGATGGGGAAATTACGGCTTCTTTCTGCCTATTCAGATGGGAGAAATACAGAAGCCCTTCTCCTTCCCAGGTAATTTACCATAGGAATTGGTAACGGGAGGGGGAATTAGCTGCTAAGGAAGGAGAAATAAAGAAATAGATGGAGTTAAGCAGCTCATCTCTTCCATAACTGTGAGTGTTGTCTGTCTCCTAGGCTTTGTTTTCTGGTTGAACAGAATAAGCTTCTTAATTACCAACAAATAGTGCTGATCTCTGTATTTTCACCATTTGATACCAAAAATAACAGATTCTGATTTAATCTCTATCTGTCTGTCTGTCTGTCTGTCTGTCTGTCTGTCTGTCTGTCTGTCTCTCTCTCTCTCTCTCTCACACACACACACACTTGCTTTTTGAAAGATAGGTGGACTACTGTATAACCTTGATAACCTCCATCTTCAAACATCTTTATGAAATATTTTCAGCTACCAAATTGTCTATGGGCAACCAGTAAACTTCATTATTGACCATGAATATGAATGTGACTCTACTTAAGTCCCATGAGAATCATTTTGAGCCATGAGGAAAATAATAGGTCATGGATATGGGCTGAAGTCTCTCCATAATTAATTATGAGTACTGATTATTTGTAGCATTAGTTTTTTAATACTCAAGCTTAATGTTATGTTAATTAAAATAATTAGCGTTCAGTGATACAATGAAGAAAATATAGATTATCAGGTAAATTTTAGATTGCCATATTATGGCTGGCTTGCTCTGTGAGTTAGGTTTCTGATTGCCAGAGGCTGGGAATTCAGTTTCTCACTGTACATTCCTGAAGAACCAGCCTGTATGGCCTTGGGCAAGCTGCACAGTCCCAGAGCACCCCGATGAGAAGGGAATGATAAACCACTTCTGATTACTACATAGAAACTCCTGAAAAGGGTCACCATAAGTCAGAATTTGACTTGATGGCATACAATCTTTATTGTTGTTGTTACATTTTATTAAGAATACTAGAAGAAACAAGGTTTTCCAGACAATAAAAATTTTGAAATGTCAACATAAAATGCATAACAGAATCTTACAATATGCTTGATGTGCTGCACAATCCAAGGAAAGCTCATTGCATTCACTAGTATCTCTGTTATTTAAGGAGCACCTTGCTACATTTTCTGTATCACTCAAACATGGAAAAACCAACACTGGGACAGAAAATAGTTTTAGAATGAGCAAAAAACCCACCCTGCTTTTTTATATAAAATTGAGAGACGCTTTATGATGCAGAAAGATTAAGAAAATTCTTTATTTCCCTAGATGTAGACAGGAAGTCTCATCAACTTGTAGTCTCTGCTCTGAGAAGTACATTGTCCCAACCAGTGCTCCCAGATTTCTTATAGCTGAAATGAAAGAAAACTGTACTTCTTGTTTGTATCTGGTTTATCTTTAGAGTGTGAAAAGGTAAGGACTACATTCTTCTAAAGGAGCTCATCCCCTGTACTGTTGCATGAGAGTTTCTCATGGTTGCAGGAGCAGAGATTCTTGCAGAGATACAACAACCAATGCTCACTGCTGATTCTGTAGCATTCATTGGGAGTAGCTGTGCAAACAAATTGCACAGTTATGCACTCCCAAGGACAGGATAATCAGTAGGACTAAGTAATGGAATCCTGCAGAGATGCAGTGAATTGCTTCTTTTGTGGACTGGGTGCAAACCGGATCAAGGGACTCTAGTAATACAATTCTGTTGTTGATATTACAGCACCTGCAGGTGCCATACTGTTGCAGAGTTTCTGCGTAGTATTCCTACAGCAACAACTATAACTGGTCTGGTACTGGTTTTGAGATACAAAAGCTTACCTATATCTGTTATGCATTTACTATTATTTGATAGATAGATGTTCATGTTGCTCCTTGTGGGCAACTTGAAGGCCTAGTGTCTCTAGAAGCTGAACTATATGATTCAGCAAATATGACTTATCGGCCTCCATTTCCATTTTAATGCATCCCCTAACTCTTTGATTTCTACCTCTTCGTTAAGGTGGTGTACATTTATTTATTTATTTATTTATTTATTGGACTTATATACCGCCCCATAGCGCTACAAGCACTCTCCGGGCGGTTTACAATTTAATTATACAGGCTACACATTGCCCCCCCCCCAGCAAGCTGGGTACTCATTTTACCGACCTCAGAAGGATGGAAGGCTGAGTCAACCTAGAGCCGGCTACGTGGGATTTGAACCCCAGGTCGTGAGCACAGTTTTAGCTGCAGTACAGCGTTTTAACCACTGCGCCACGAGGCTCTTCTTCATGTCCTCAACTTCTCCATCTGCATCTTGTTTCACCTTGAATATCCACTTACATCTGTTGACTTTCTTGCCTGGTGGTATCTTGGTCAGTGTCCATGTCTCATTCTTTACAGTGCTTTTATCCCTTCATTTGCAGCTTTTCTCCATCTGGCAGCTCCAGCTGGTGGCCTCTCCTCTATCTTCTCTCAGGTCACTGGCTCATCTCCTTGTGAGGTAGGACAGGTGAGGAGTTGGTACACCTTTGTTGGGCTGTTATAAGTGGCTGGTGGCTGGTTCCAGAACTTCTTGTGACATTGGAGCCTCTTGCTGTTTAACAGCCTTGACATCTTCATCTGTGTCTCTTAGTGTAGTACTTCTCTTGGTGTCTCTCTCTTGGTGTACTATTTCTCTTTATGTATTACTGTTAGTTTCCGTATCATCACCTTCCTGCTTCATATCTGGCTCAGGGTGTGAAAAGATTTATTTATTTATTTATTTATTTATTTATTTATTTATTTATTTATTTATTTATTTATTTATTTATTTATTTATTTATTTATTTATATATCCCACCTATCTAGCCACTTAAGACCACTCTAGGCGGCTTACAACAAACGTAATTACAATATGATTAAAACAATTTTAAATAAAGGAAAGAACTTAGACAAGGTGAGACAAAAACGAGGGGAGAGAAAAAGAGGAAAGATCAGGAATTGGCTGAGGGGAAGGCCTGCCGAAACATCAGTGTTTTAAATTGATTTTTAATTGATTGTTACATCTTCATCGAGGAGAGGTCCACCATATTGGTCTTCTGTTCTTCTTTTGTTAGCTTTCTTTTGTTCATCAAAATAAACCACATTGCTTAAACTGACTTCACCTGTTCATCATGTTATATCTTTTGCTGCCAAGAGCATAGCCAAGCAAAGCAGTCTTTTCAGTTCTTGAGTCCATTTTGTTGCTTTGTTTTTGGTATATGAGTTTGTGCTAGGCTTCCAAAAATTCTGATATGTTCTATGCTTGGTACTCTGTTATATTTTAGGTCAAATGATGTTTTCATAGTGCCTTTGGCTGTCAGTCTCTTCTACGAGATACGTAATAGCATCACCACAAAATTAGTTGGGCAGCTTTGCATCCACAAGCATGCATCTTTTCATCTCCAAAAGAAACCTCAGCTTTCTTTCAGCTATTCCATTCAGCTCAGGAGAATGTGGAACAGTTCTCCTTTGCAAAACGGAAAACTTTGTGTGTGGTGCAAAATTTGTTGCTCACCATGACCTTTTCTGCATTGAAGTGTGTCTCATTCTTCTCCTTCAGCAGGTAGGTGACACAGTACCTCAAGAAATCGTCAACAAATACTAGGATACATCTATTGTGTCCCAATGATGGGATAGTGAGTGGAACCCCTAAGTCGCTACATATAAAATCCAGCACTCTGGTGCTGCTTCTCTGTCCTTGGCAGGAATGAGGGCCTAACACTCTTTTCTGTGATACAGCTTATGGATCTGGTTCTATTGATTGCATAATTTGAATTTATTTTGATACCTATAGCAAGTTTTGGTTTTGCAGCTCCAAAATTGTTTTGGGATCTCTGCGTGTGAAGTGATGATGCAGCAACTTCATGCTATCTTGTATCTGAGCTTGCATTGTGCTGATCTGTTGTTATTCATATAAAAGATGCGGTCTATAGACACCTTTCAGTTTGACTGTTTGAAAATGTATTTCACCATCTTACATTACTGTACACTGTCCATTTTGAAAATGTAAAAAAAAAAAATCTTTATTATCCAAAGCGGATGCACTTAACATGTGTTGCATTGTAGTTCGGGAACAAACAATATATCACTTAGTCTCACTTTTTCATCAGACAGTTCGAAGTTCAAAATGCGAGCCACTTTCCTTAAATTTCCATGACATCACCATTAGCAGCTTGAATATTTCCACTAGGTCTTTCATCTAGATTTATTTATATTTTATGTGCACAATGTCTGGTGCACCCTGAGTCAATGATCCAGTAATCTGATTTCTGTTCATAATCATGAGCCGTGCATGCCTTCTGTTTAAATTTCTTTCCAGTCTTTCCTTTTATTTCTCTGTTAGAGTTAGACGTCACGTATTTTCTGCAATCTCTTTATTCTTTTGATTTAAAACTAGTACAGTTTCTATTGGTTGAGGCATCTCTTGGGAATGGGCAGTTCTTTGCTGTGACCTGTCTTGCTATAGCTCCGGCAGCTATCCAGCCATGATACATGACTTTTATTGCCTTTCCCACTCAGCATGACATTTAAGCCACTTTCAGTTGAGGGTCTCATGGGAGCCTTTTGGGTCTATGAACTCTTCGCTCAGACAATGCAAAGACTCTTGTTGACAACTTATTTGTTTTCTATACAAGATAGATTCAAAAGCATCAAAACATCCATTAAATGACAGCATGAGAAATCTTATTTCTGTTTGGCACTCCCTGAGAGGTGTGCTTCTCCTGATCCTCATTACTATTAGTAGTATTAATATTAGCATTAATGTGGGTGTTAGCAACAAGAGTTAGTAGATCAAGGCATCAGATTGGATTGGTGGGCACGATCACAATTATTATCAAGGTTTGTTAAAGATAATCAACAGGGCTTTACCTAGAAAATACCCATTTTGACAGAATTCTTCTAGAATCAGAGATAAAATGTATTAAGTTACTATATAATTTTCTGTTAGATTTTGAAACACAAGATGAAATGGTAAAGGCATGTATGATTAAATGGGCACAGAATGTAGGACATAATATTGAATTGGATCAATGGGAACACATTTTGAAAACAAATATAAAATTAACTAAATCTGTTGCATTCAAAGAGAATATATGCAAAATGGTCTACAGATGGTACATGACACCCACAACTTTGGCTAAAATAAGCACCCAATTTTCAAATATATGTTGGAAATGTAAACAGAAAGAAGGAACATTTTATCATATGTGGTGGATGTGTAAAGATGCCCAAAGATACTGGAGTAAAGTGAACCAGATACTACAAGATATATTAGAAACTTCAATACCGATGATACCACAACTATTCCTATTAAATATTTTGCCAGATATACTAGACTCTGAAAAATCATATCTAACTATTCATATTATAACAGCAGCATGAATAGTTTTTACGAAACACTGGAAGGAATCTAGAACACTGCAAATAGACAAAGTAATAGGTAAAATACTTGAAACCGCAGAAATAGACATATTGTCAGATTGGCTGGATGCAAAAAAGAAAAAAGACCACGAGAAAATTTGGTTGCAATTACGGTATATACATGGTTACAAGGTAAATAGAACAGTAGACTGATACACAGTTATCTGTGTGGCTGCAGAAAAGATAATATAAATGATGGATAAATACTATCAGCTACATAATTAATAATTAGAACTACAAAATATCTGTCTCTATTTGATTTTCCCTCTTGCACACTGTCTATATTTCTTTATGATGTGTGGAACTATTTCTAAAAGATAATGTATAGAATTACTATGAAAAATACTGATTTGTAATGTGTCTGTTCAAATCCACTCCCTCAGAGGGTACCCTTACTCTAGCTGCTCTTTACCCTACCCTACCTTTATAAGGAGAAAAATAAAAAAATTATGAAAAAAACCTTTAAAAATGTGGGTGTTAGAATTAGAATATTTCCTGGTTGGAAAGTAGAATGGGGTTAGCCTGCAACACCCACCTTCCTGCTGTCTTCTCCTCTGTATGCTTCTTGATCCAATATGCTGCTAGAATCCACAGCACCACCTCTGTAGAAAAAGGAAAGAATGGAGCAGCTAGAGGCTAGCACACTGCTGTTTCCTAGCCAACCCCCAATATTCTACTAGGAATGAAGGAAGGGAAAACTGATATTTGTTGCCAGATAGGCTTGGGAAGGCAACATGGAACATCTTAAAAGTTGTAATGATATTCAGAAAGGGGAAGAGGGGAAAAATGTGTTAGGATGATCAAAAGAGAGACAAAGAATGAGAACGTGTTTGGGAGGAAGTAAGAATTTAAAAAAAGGAGAGGGGATGCGAATGATTAGGAGACTGATTAGAAGACACCAGGAGTATGGACGAGTAGCTCTTGTGTGCCGGGAAGGACAGTTGGACATGCATTTCTATCTAGTGCATTTGACATTGTGATCCAATGAATGAGACAGAGTTTGCATCAGTGACAGCAAAAGGAGTTGGGCTTTAAAAGGGAGCGAACTTGGACTTTGGGGCTGTGTTTGTATTGGGGGACTAAGGCCTTTGATATGTACATTAGGAAAAATTTTCTGATTGTACAGACAATTAGGTTAGTGCTTGAAAACCTAGGTTGGTTTTTGAAAACCCTTAAAAAGCTGAGCACCATAACTCTTGGAACTCTGCAAGCTCTTCAGTGGCTGAAGCTTACACAGATGAATTGGTGAAAAATGACCTTACTGAAGTTTTCCTTTACAGCTTTCAAGCTTTAATTAAAACAAGCAAGCAAGCAAACACACACACACACACACACACACAGAGAGAGAGAAGAATATGTTTACTGATTGTCTGAGGAATGGTACGGCTTTACCAGTACAGGAGAGCTCGGGTTTTTGTGGCCCTTGCATATTGTGTGGATTATTAAAGTTTTCTCAGAAGTTGACTTTTGATGAAGATCTGGTGAAATTGGGTCAACCCACTGAGTCTCTGCACTTTTCCATGCAATTTCCTGGCCTTTTATTTAATCTTTTTGTTTTGAAACTCTTCTCTTGACACTTTTGCATGGTTAAAATATTTTTACTTTGTCTACCTTTGATCAGGTATGCTCCTGCCTTCCCCTTCCTAGTTATTATTTTTGCTGGTGCATGCTTCCTTCTGTATATTGTCACATCCTGTCCAGTCTATTTGCTACCTAGCACGTATGTGATGCTGCTGAACAGTCAACATATTGAGCCCCTATATACATATTCCTACAGCTTTCAATACCTATCCAGCAAATATACTGCTAACAAGCAAAGTTCTAATCTTGCATTATAATTTTCTGTAAAGTATTATTTGGGTTTGCATTTTTCTATCCTCACACAATTTATACTACATTATCTATAATTGACTCTTCATAATGAAAATGATTCCTTTATAGATTTGAACTTTACACCTCCATGTAAACAGGTTTTTGAATGCCAGGTGTTTGTGAGTTCCTGAATGGGATAAAGAGCCATTTTTAATTATAGCTTGATTTGTGTTTTCTTTCACTTTTACACTTGACGTGTGTGTAGGAGTAAAAGAGGAGCAAGAGTGGGTAGGAACAACACTACACAGATGATTATGAACCAAATAGGTCAGTTTTTGCTCTCATGTACACCCACGCAATTCTTAGGCTTGCAGGGATATACTCTTGGTCTGTAGGGTTTTGATTAAAATTATAAACATAGCTTTTGATATCTGTGCCAACTTTTTCCCTTTAGATTTACAGCATTATAAATAATAAACTATGCCTGTGCATATCTTCCATGCTTATAACATCTCTGTTCACTCTGCAGGGCTTGCAGATTTGGAATGTACAACACCCATCACTTGAGCTTTGTTCTTGATCAAAGAAATTGTCAAAAAGAGATTTTAGAATTTCAGAATTAAATTTGAAGTGCCTGTGGAGTTACAATTATGATTCTACTCCACTGACACCTCTCATAATAAACTTGTTCCCACCACCACCACAGTTTATACAAACAGAAGCACTGTTACTTTTGTCACATGGAAATCTATGGATGGAATTTTGTTGTGTCTTCCTAATTTATGTTTTGGTGATTTTTGCAAGCTTCCTGCCTTCACGGAACTTCTTTTTGCATTGACCCATCAGGGAGCCTCCTTAGGCCTGCCACAGAACGTTGACATGTTGCTGGGAGTTTGGGCTCACATTCTAAGGCTAATTTCATGTGAAACAGTACTGGTGTCAGGACAATGACCTCATGGCACTGTGAACTTTATAACACCCCTTGTTAGTTTGAGTCTGTGGTGGTCCATCACAGCTGACATTTATCTCTGAAAGGGTTAATTCCAATGTGAGAACAGATAACCTTTTCTCATCTCAAAATTCATTGGGATATCAGTGTTTATAAATCTTAAACCATTGATTAACTTGTGGTGAAGTATTACAGACATTCACATCTTACTGTTTCTCAAGTTGAAAATAAGCAACACCAGTGTGCCTATTTCTACAAGCTTTATTCAGCTTAATTGCTTCTATGCAAGAGCTATTAAAAACATAACTTTTTGAGGCGTTACTGGCATGTTGCTTCATCTTACAAAAATGTTTCTTACAACAGTGAAAAACTGCAGGCACAAATGCTGAAATCCATTCTTGCAACTTGTGGAAAGCTTCAGGTATGGTTGCCATCAAAATTTCTTACAACTATGAAAAGATGCAAGCAGAGGTATATTCAAAATATTTAAAGGCAAAACTTAAGTTATAGGCAGAACTTAAAAGAATCAAAAGGAACAAAGATAATGTTTTAATTACATTCTAAAATGCAGAACTCATAGCATAAAAAGGTACAGTCAAAATGCAAAGTGTACTTACTTAAAAATAAAAATATGTGGAAGTAAAATATACTTTTAGTCTTTAAGCATATTCAGCCACACAGCAAAATATTTAACCATGTTGTCACTCACCCACATCAGTTTGCATCCATAGAGGGAAATTCATGATTTTCTGATCTGCGTTACTGGAAGTGAAGCTCACTGTTGTGCTATGTATGCCTGCTGCTCAGTGATGTCTCATACCTGGTATCACTATTGCTGGTACTGATGTGTGTGGCATATATATGTGTGGCGTTTCTCTTGCTTAAGGTAAAGGTAAAGGTTCCCCTTGACATTTAGTACAGTCGTGCCCGACTCTAGGGCAAGGTGCTCATCCCTTTCTCCAAGCCGTAGAGCCAGGGTTTGTCCATAGACAGTTTCCGTGGTCATGTGACCAGCACGACTAGACACAGAATGTCGTTACCTTCCCACCGAGGTGGTACCTATTTATCTACTCAAATTTACATGCTTTCGAACTGCTAGGTTGGCTCTCTTGCTTACCTGTATTAATATTTCTTTTATTTGTTTATCTTTCTCCAGTTATAAACAACTGAAATTTGCCAATATAGCAGACTGCCACCCCATGTAATACATCTCTTGGAATTTCTGTGAAAATCTCTATTGCTTTTGCTAAGACAGCAAACACACATGGAACCAAATCTTTGTTTACATTTTGACTAATTCCCTTGCACCTGCTGTAGTAGCAGACTGGCTCCATAGTAATATATTTGGGTACAGTTTTGCTGGGTGAGGAAAATTGCAGGGGCATTGAAGTCCTAGTGAGTGAATCCGGGAAAGCATCAATTTGGGATTACTATATTTCAGTACTCTAGGAGTTCCATGGGCTAGGATTTTTTCTTATCAATATCCATCCTGAAGTGTCCGCTTACTGTGAAAGAGATTCTTTGCCAGACGTTATTATACATTGACCTTGCTTTCCCTGTGGTTTGGATAGAGAATCAGCTGATTGTTTTGCAGTGACTTTTAGCACATGGCTATTCAAACTTCATTTTCTTAAGCACAATGCACATTTTCAGGGTTGCATTGTTTTAAATTTCTCTTAATTATTCTATCACTTACAGACAACATTTCAAACCTTGACACTGGGCCTGCTGAGACTCAAAATGTGACTAAGAGCACACCCAACCTACACCTGTACATTGCAGAAGAAGGTGACTAGTGGCAGAAAAATTGTATGCCCTTACTAATCTTCTCACAAAGAAATCTTTGACAAATTTATAAGGAACCCCCAGTATGAAGTCAAGACCAAATGGAACTCATAGACACATATATTGTAATATGTTAGACATAATATATAAGTACTATACCACTTGCATATGGATTCTGATCTGAGATTTAACAAAACAATGTTATTTCTGCTTCTTTCAAGGAATTGCAAAAATGAGAGATGTGAGGGAAACTATTAAGCACCTGGGATCTGAAAAGAAATAGCTGGGAGTGTAAATGCTAAATAGCATTTACTATTTGTGATTATTTTATTTTATTTGTCTTATTTATAGGTCAACTTTCTCCTGACAAGGAGACTCAAGGTGGTTCACAATATTAAAAAGGATAGAATTAAAAACACAATATGTTATACATTAGAAATGATTTAACTATAAAATTGAGTAAAGTATCATTGAACGATTAAAAACACGTAAAATGCTAAAAACAATCTGAACTAAAAAACATTCAGGGACTCAGTCATGATTGTTAAAAGCCTGTCTGAAAAGATGGTTCTTCAGCTGTTGGTGGAAAGATAAAAGAGAGGGGGGCACTTTGATCTTCCAAGGAAGAGCATTCCATAACCTGAGAGCAGCCACAGAAACGACCCTCTCTCATGTCCCCATCAACTGTGTCCACAGTGGCAATGGGACTGAGAGATAGGCCTCCTCTGACAACCTTGTTCTGAGAAGGCTCATGGGGAGAGATATGGTCCTTCAAATAGCCTGGACCAAAGCCATATAGGGCTTGATAGCTAGCACTTTGAACTGGACCAGGAAATGAACTGGTAGCCAGTGCAGTTGTTGTAGCAGTGGTCCTATATGCTCCCTATTCACTGGCCCCAGTCAGCATTCTGACTGCTGCATGTTGGACTGGCTGAAGATTCCAAATGGTCTTCAAAGGCATCTCCATGTACAGGACATTACAGTAATCCAAGCAGGGTGTAACAAAGGCATGGGTCACTGTTGCCAGATCAAGCATCTCAAGGAATGGTCACAGCTGGTGCACCAGTGTTAATTCTATACATTCACTTCTGGCCACCTGGACATCTAGGCTCAGGGATGAATCCAGGAGTACATCCAAGGTGTGAACCTGAGTTTTTAGGGGGAAAGTAACCATAGGTTGTACCCCTATTCCCTCATTTGCCTTCTCATTGATCAGGAACACCTCTGTTTTGTCTGGATTAAGTTTCAGTTTGTTTGCCCTCATCTAGTCCATTACTGATACTAGGAGCCTTGTGGCACAATGGTCGAACTGCTGTGCTACAGCCAAAACTGTGCTCATAACCCAGGAGTCAATCCTAGGTAGCTGGCTCAAGGTTAATTCAGCCTTCTGTCCTTCCAAGGGTGGTGAAATTAGTACCCAGCTTGCTGGGGGGGGGGCAATGTGTAGTCTGCATAATTAACTTGTAAACCACCCAGAGAGTGCTTTAAGCTTTAAGCACTATGGGGTGGTATATAAGCAGCACACTTTGCTTTTTTACTTTGCTTTAGGCACTGGTTTAGAGCCAAGACAGCTTCCTTGGAATTGGATGGAAAGGAGAGATAGAGTTGGATCTCATCTGCACACTGGTTACACTGAACCCCAAAACTCCAGACAACCTCTCCTAGTGGTTTCATGTAGATGTTTAAAAGCATGGCAGACAGAACAGAACTCTGGGGAATACCACAGGCCAATGGGCAGAGCATTGACCAGGAGACCACCTCCCAGCACCATCTTCTGATTTCTCCCTTCCAGGAAGGATTGGAACCACTGTAAAACAATGCCTATAAGTTCCATGCCAGAGAGATGGTCCCGAAAGATACCATAATTGATGGCATTGAAAGCCACTGAGAGGTACAGCAGAACCAACAAGGACACACTCCCCTGATGTGTTCTCAGCATAGTCATTCACCAAGGCAACCAAAACCGTCTTTGTCCCATAGCCAGTCCTTAAACAAAATTGAGGAGACTCTAGGTAATCCATTCCCTCTAGGAATCCTTGGAACTCAGAATCCACCATACGCTCCAGAACCTTGCCCATTCATTCATTAGGCATCCTTCAGTCTCGAAAGACTATGGTAATGTGCTCTGTATGGAGGATTTGGAACAGTGTCTAGTGTGGCTGAGGAGGCCAATTGGAGACTGACAATCCCTTCCACATGGAAGACAAATCCAAACTGTCTCCTGTCCAGCTCCCTGATTTTGCTCCTTTTGTGACTTCCTCTTTGTCTCGGCCTGCTGGACAAGGGTCTCTTCAAACTGGGAGAGGCCATGGTGCATTGCCTGCCTCCAGGCTGAATGCTCAGATGTCAAGGTTTCCCATCTGTTGAGATCCATTCCTAAGGCCTTCAGATCCTGCTTGCAGGTATCCTTGTATCGCAGCTGTGGTCTCCCTCTGGGGTGATTTCCCTGCACTAATTCTCCATATAGGAGATCCTTTGGAATCCAACCATCAGCCATTCTCACGACATGCCCAAGCCAACCTAGACATCACTGTTTCAGTAATGTATATATGCTAAAAATTCCAGCTCATTCTAGGACTACTCTGTTTGGAACTTTGTCCTGCCAGGTGATACCAAAAATCTGTCGGAGGCAACTAATATGGAAGGTGTTCAGCTTCCTCTCCTGGTGTGCACAGAGTCCAGGACTTGCTGCAGTACAGGAGTGTGATCAGGACACAGGCTCTATAGACTTGGATCTTGGTATATGCCGTCAGCTTCTTATAGAGCCATACTCTCTTTGTGAGTCTAGAGAACATGGTAGCTGCTTTGCCAATGTGTTTGTTTATCCAGCTCGACATCTAGAGAGAGTGTGTCAGAGATCGTTGAGCCAAGGTACACAAAGTCATGAACAACTTCCAATTCTTGTGTGGAGATGGTAATAGAGGGAGGTGAGTCCACACCCTGGCCCATGACTTGTGTTTTCTTCAGGCTGATTGTTAGTCCAAAGTCTGGGTAGGGCTGGCTAAAATGATTCATGAGTTGTTGGAGGTCTTCAGCAGAATGGGCAACAATGGCTGCATCATCTGCAAAGAGGAAGTCCCGAATGCATTTCAGTTGGACTTTGGTCTTTGCTCTCAATCTAGAGAGATTAAAGAGCTTTCCGTCTGATCTAGTCCTGAGATAGACACCACCTTACGTTGCAGTTCCAACAACAGCAAAAAAAGATCCCAAGAAGGGTTGGTGCGAGGACACAGCCTTGTTTCATTCCACTTCGGACGTCAAAGGATCTGATGTTGAGCCATCAAAAACTACAGTGCCCTTCATTCCCTCATGAAAGGACCTGATGATGCTAAGGAGTCGAGGTGGACATCCAATCTTGGGAAGTATTTTAAAAAGGCCATCCCTGCTAATGAAATCAAAAGCCTTTGTGAGATCTATGAAGGCCGCAAAGGTTAGGGAAATATAACTTTCTTAAGAAATCTGCTTTTATCACATCCTCGTATTTAGCCAGCACTATGTCACCAGAGGGACGTGGTGGCGCTGCGGGCTAAACTGAAGAAGCCTGTGCTGCAGGGTCAGAAGACCAAGCAGTCGTAAGATCGAATCCACGCGACGGAGTGAGCTCCCGTTGCTTTGTCCCAGCTCCCGCCAACCTAGCGGTTCGAAAGCATGCAAATGCAAGTAGATAAATAGGGAACACTTTGGTGGGAAGGTAACAGCGTTCCGTGTCCGTGTCTAAGTCGCACTGGCCATGTGACCACGGAAGATTGTCTTCGGACAAACTCTGGCTCTATGGCTTGGAAACGGGGATGAGCACCGCCCCCTAGAGTTGAACACGACTGGACAAAAATTGTCAAGGGGAACCTTTACCTTTACCTTATGTCACCTAAAGCCATAACAGCTTTTACACTAGCTAGGCTCAATGTATTTCCTTCTAAGCTTCTAGAGGGAAGATTTCGAGGTTTGCCTACATCAGGTTGTCTCTGCCCTTGTAATAGTGATAAAGTTGAATCAGTTGGTCATGTTCTCCTTTGCTGTACTTGCTATCGGGATCTTTGTATGGAGCTTTTTATCACCTATTATCTGTAAATCTCCTTGGAAATCAGAGGAGGATTATGTCCAGTTGCTACTCTCTGACAATACCCCATATATAACAAGTGGTCAAATTCTGTGCTGCAGCAATGGTTATTCATAATCAGTTATTTGAGTAGGTGATTTTAGATGGATAATATAATGCTTTTAATATAACACTGCCTGAGGTTTTACTTATATTAAGGATATATGATCTTATTAACTGGAAATAAAGGGTCATTTTATCATGTTTTAATGGAATTTTATTAGCCTGACTGACTTTATGAAACTATAATTATATGTATCTATTTTATATTGATTTGGTTTTACCGGTCTTTGACAGTAATAAAAGTATTCATTCATTCAACTTGTGCTGTTGTTCAGCATGTGGGCTCCCTCCTGCTATAATTTCATTCACAGTAGCAAAAGCAGTCCAGCATTCAGGCTAAATGGCAAATGTATATTGCAGCTTGGTCATGGGGAGCAGCTGCAGCACTGAAGTAATTCCAGACAGCCTCCAATATGTGAAGTCAGCCTCACATTTGTAAAACTCTGTTACTGTGGCAGCCGTTCTCCCTCTCTCCTTGCCATCTGTGACAGTGCCTCTTGGCTGCTCAGAATGAGTTTTTGCAGAAGAGCAGATGGTGTAGCTATGGGAAGGTAGCACAACATTTGGGTGCAAAAAAAATCAACAGAGATATTCACCTCTGGCACAGTATTAATACTAAATACAGAACTGAACCTTTAGTACAGTAGTTGTAACTCAAGAGTACCAAGCCCAAGGAAAGAGCTCAGCTGGCAAACACTGGTAGTTTCCAGGAAGGTGACTCTGTATCTTTACAGTGAAGCAGATGATGCATCTGGATCAAAGAGTGAAAAAGATGAGTACAATAGGACACAGACTCAGACATCACCTTAGCTGTCAAAGATTGATTGTGGGCCAAAGAAGAGAATCAAACAAGATTATATTTTTTTGATGGAAGTTCTTTGTTACATTAACTAATGTTGTATTTTCAGCAGAATGATTCTAGTTATGCAGAATATGTGGCTAGGAATTCATATTACATCAGAGATAATAAAAAAACTCTTAATAACAACCAGCTAATGGGAAATGATTATCAAAATTAATTCAGTGGCTAGAATTCTGTTAGCTAAATGTACTGGTGTAACTCCATTACAGTAACTCAGTGGCTGAAATCCTGCTGGTAAAGGTGATTTTCTGACATTAACTGCTCTCCCTCCTACCTCCCAAGGCTCTGAAAGGCTTCCTTATGTCAAAAGGGATCCCTGGGGAGCACCAGAACTTGTGGGGGTATAAGAAGCTTTAAATTAATTTAAATTAAAAATTAATGTTACCTGCTGGTGACATCTTCTGCATTTATAATCCAGTAGGATTTCAGCCACTGTGTGATAACAAACACCTATGCTGACTTAGTTTGCAGTACTGTATCACTGAAATTTACGCTGAATGACCTATGCTGGTGTACATATGTAATAAAATTTTGGCCATCATAAGCAACTTCCTGAAGGCTGTATCGTAAGCAATGTGCACTGCATTCTAATTGAAATACTTTTGGGTCTGGCACAGTCATACATGAATATTTCATTCACTCACTCCCCCATTACTTTTTTAAATTGTGATATTTCAGATTCTGGAAAGATAGATTCTGAATTTCAATTATTTTCCTCTTTCATTTTGACAGAATCTATATCAGAACAGGTTCTTAGGCCTGGCTGCCATGGCGTCTCCTTCTAGGAACTCGCAGAATCGGCGCCGGTGCAAAGAACCTCTGAGGTACAGCTACAACCCAGACCAGTTCCACAACATGGACATTGGGAATGGCCCTCACGAGACAGTCACTATTCCACGCTCTACAAGTGATACCGATTTGGTAACCTCAGACAGCCGGTCTACACTCACAGTCAGCAGCTCCTATTATTCCATAGGACATTCACAAGATCTTGTGATTTATTGGGATATAAAAGAAGAAGTGGATGCAGGGGACTGGATTGGCATGTATCTCATTGGTAAGTTCCACCTTGACCTTAGGATTTTTCATTAATTTTACAAATAGAAAATAAACATAAAGCAAACCTTTACAGCTTTTGACCAACCAAATTATTAAATACAATTCATGTAATATGACCTAAGCTCTTTCAACTAAAAATGCAAAATAGACTGGAACAATGGGAGGTTTATCAAATACCAGTAGCAATAGTCATAAGAGAATTCCTTTTAGGCTGCATTAAACTTGGTTGAATAAATGTTTTTGTTCTAATGCATAGTTAAAGAAAATTATTCGCAAATAAATCCCACTGAAATAAAGGATGTTTGGTGACTTTCTCTGAAGAGCTTAGATAGTTGAATGAACTATGTTGCACTTACATGTAGAAAAGATTAATTGATATACAAAGATCTTCATAGATACACTGGATTTTCTTAAGTTACTGGCTTGAATCCTACTGATGTTTGCTTAAGGTGTTCATAATGTATCATGGCAGATCGCAGCTAATTGACGAGCTGCTGGAGTGCACCTTGGTTGCACAGTCAGGTGCATGACCAGACATACAACTGAGATATGTCCCTGCACCATGGCAGTTAGGCACAATTAGCCACAACACATTACAAAAATCTTAAATGGACACCTGTAGGATTCTGGCTGCTGTCTTCTAAGCCCCACTTCTTCCATAATTTTTGTCATGTTTTAAAGATTAATTTGGGATAGTTATTTTACTTGCATTTAAAAACCAAACAAAAAACAAACCCAGGCATTTCATGAACCATGGCAATGCCTCCCTGCTCAGTTGTTCTAGCTTGCTTATTGTTTTTTTTAGCTAAACAAACATGGAAGTTTAGTCCACAGTTGTTGTTTTTTGTCTGGTAGCAAGCAACTTCCATTTGCTTGGTTTTTTCCCAATATTTGTTTTTGGCTCCCCCCCCCCCCGCTGTTTGTTACAAAGCAAGAGACAACACAATCAAACAAACACAGAGTGAAATGTACAGTACTATCATGTTGCTTGTTCATGGTAAGCCATTGCTCTACAGATCCATGGCTTGTGTCATGTGAACACATACAAATGCTACAGAAGAAGTAAACAATAAAAAGCTGTACAATTTAGAGCCAGTTCCTATATTATCCCCATGTTTTAAATCAAGCTGCTTACTTCTGATTTTGGCTGACAGAAGGAAGAAGCAGATTTTCCTCTTCTGAACCCCAGTGAAGGCTAGTGGCAGTTTAGCTATCTGGCTGTGGAGCCAGAAGTTGGGAGTTCAATTCCCCTCTGTGCCTTCTTGACAGGAGCGGGACACAATGATCCATAGTGTTCCTTCCAGCTCTGCGTTTCCAGGATGGTCCTTCATAACACTTGTTTCTGTAAGAAACCATTTTAGAGGCTGCTAGTTTCAGCTGGGTTATGTTGAAACAAGCAGACAAATGGAGCAGATCCTTTGGTGAGCTAAGATGGGACAATTTATTTCTGATAGTGTTGCAGAGTTTTGAATTTCTGGCAAAATTCCCCATTTTGCTATGCAGTAGAGGTACTGAGATCTACAGAGAATAGCTAGAGGTTTCCCAGGGTCCACCCCTTCTCTCAGTGAGTGGCACTTAAAGCCCAAGTAACTCTCTCAGAGACATTTGTAGCAGGAATGTTTTGGTTTTTTTTTAAAAAAAAACTTTATATACAGTTGTTGTGGGTTTTTTGGGCTCTTTGGCCGTGTTCTGAATGTTGTTCTTTCTAACGTTTCGCCAATCTCTGTGGCTGGCATCTTCAGAGGACAGCACTCTGTGCTCTGGTGTAGTTTGCTTGGGAGTGGAGTATTTATGGCTGTGAGATAGGTTTTAGTCCTATTCAGGAGATGGGTGATTAGTGTGTCTTGTTGTGGGTGCATTGTTGTGATAAGGAAGAGAGATTATCTGTCACTGTGATTGATGGGTGTCATTAGCTGTTTTTTTGTGTGTGGTGATCCCCAGTCCTTGTAGCTGGGTAGACGTCACTGACCTTTTGCACATTGTATTTTTCAGAGCTAGAAGCCAAGTTTTGTTGAGTTTCAAACTTTCCTCTTTTTTGTTTAAGTTCTGCTGGTGCTTGTGGATTTCAATTGCTTCCCTGTGCAATCTGACGTAATGATTGCTGGTGTTGTCCAGTATTTCAGTATTTCGAAATAGAATTTCATGCCCAGCTTGTTTTAGGGCAGGTTCAGCTACTGCACACTTTTCTGGTCGTTTTAGTCTGCAGTGTCTCTCATGTTCTTTGATTCTGGTGTGGATGCTTTGTTTTGTGGTTCCAAGGTATACCTGGCCACTACTGCAAGGTATCCGATATACTCCTGCAGTGGTGAGGGGGTCCCTTCTGTCCTTTGCTGACGGTAACATTTGTTGTGTTTTTGTGGTAGGCTTGAATACTGTTTGTAGGTTGTGTTTTTTCAAAAGTTTCCCCATGCGATCCGTGACCCCTTTAATGTATGGCAGAACTACTTTATATGTGGGTGGCTGTTTTTCTTCTTCAGTTTGGTGTTGTTTTCTTGGTTTGATGGATCTTGTGATTTCATTTTGGAGTAGCCATTTGCCTGTAGGGCCCAATTCAGATGGTTGAGTTCAGTGCTGAGAAACTGAGCTTCACAGTTCCGATTTGCATGGTCTACCAGTGTTTTGATTATGCCTCTTTTTTGCTGTGCGTGGTGGTTGGAATTTTTGTGTCTGTGTGAGTGGGTTTTTTGTAGACCTTGTGTCCCAGTTGGAGGTCAGTTTTGTGTAGGACCATGACATCTGAGAACGGGAGTTGGCCCTCTATTTCTTTTTCCATGGTGAATTGTATATTTGGGTGGATGCTGTTGAGATGGTCCAGAAATTCTTCCAATTTTTCTTCACCGTGACTCCAAATTGCGAAGTGCTGTCCTCTAAAGATGCCGGCCACAGAGACTGGCAAAACGTTAGGAAGAACAACCTTCAGAACGAAAAAACCCCAACAACCATTAGATCCCGGCCGTGAGAACCTTCGCAAATACATTTATATACAGTTCCTTGAAATTAGAGACTTGTACATGCTGCTTTCTTTACTGCTCATATACCAACTTAACAGTTCAACAGCAAATAACTGACACCAATAAACTAAAGAGAGGGAAAGAAAACTTAGCAGACAAGTAGGTCTCTCTTTGAATTCAAAGGCTGTAAGGAACAATTGGTTAATGCTGGGTATATAATTAACCCAGCCCAGAAAAGCCTCTCCCTGTCAAGCTACAGTCAGCATGCAAGGTTGCAATAAAACAACAGATTCAGTGGTACTGATCATATGGATGCAGGATGAGAAAGTAATTCTGCAACGTTTTGGAGAAATTTCTAGGATGGTGCTACTATGATCTGTTATGCATATTTTATCCTACCTTGGCAGATACTCAAGGGGTAGCTAACTACATTTTGAAAACGTATTTCAGAATCACTTAAAAGTCAACACTACAGATCTGTAGTCAAGCAATTAACCCTCACTCAACCCTACTAGCATGACCCAGCCTGGTGAAATTCATTTACATCCCCTCAGAGTCACCAAATAGCCACTAATAAAATTTCAAGTAGGGAATGAACTCCATAAATTTGGCATCATCATTGAAAAAGTGGAAGTTGGCTTAGATTACCTTTTAGTTTAACCTTGGATGCCATGCAACAGCTCTATGGGTGTTTGCATAACTTGCCAGAGTAAATTGCATTGAACTGGCAAGATGCCAGAGCACATCTCAGTTGTGCAGTCATATATGTGACCCGATGTATGACTGAGGGTGCAACTACTTTGGAGAATCACATCCTGTATTACATCTGAAATTTCAGTCAGTGCTCATATAGGGGCTGTGCACTAATTCAAGAGTTTACTGTTCATAATGATTGTAATGCAAGTTGCATTTCAGCCCACAGCTCCCCTTCCTTCTTTTCTCTGGTCCCACCTCTGCTGATCCTTTAATGCAGTGGTCCCCAACGGTTTCCAAACCGTAGACGGGTGGGAGGGGAGGGGTCCATGTAGGGGGATCATGCTCACATGTATGTGCAGATGTAAAGGCACTTAACAGTGTAACAGCAGAGAACATCAAAAGTTTGAACAATAATTTTGCAAAATACATCGTTCTTTCCCTTACTTTCAAATAAAGCATGAAGGAATTGCCTCATCTCACCATGTGGCAACATGAGGTAATTCTTGAACGTGTTACTTGAAAGTAAGGAAAAGGATTAATGGATGAATGATGTGAAGTGGTGACCCCAGATGGAATCATTCTGAGTTGTGAATCATGATGTATTTTGCAGAATTACTGTTCAGACTGTTGATGATCTGTATTCTAAGACTGAAGTGCTTTTCCATGTTATTTTTCTATAGAAAAGTTTTTCAGAAATGTAATAGTTTGACAGTAACCCATAATCATGGTGCTTTGCTTTTGCAAGTCCTCTGCATCCTGAACATCACACCTCCAACTTCCTGTGTCACTGAAATACCATCTACAGACATGCCCTCTGTATTTAAAAAAACATAATCACAACTAACAGGACAGGATAAAGTCGGTTTGAATCCTTTTGTCTTGAAAAAGTAGAAGCCTCCCAGTGGCAAAAAAAAAGGTACTTTGGGAGCAAAAATTCAACCCAGCCTTTGCACCATGTGGTCAGTAAAAAAATACCTCACATTCACTTGTTTGAGAAGTGGAGCAAATTTTGTGGTATTTGGCTATGTAGTTGCACTCTATGATGAGCTCTGGCATCTCAACAAATAGCCATATCAAGTTACGTAAGCCTTATATGAGCATGAATAAGATTCAGATCACCATATAAAATGCAGTATCTGGAAGCAAGAAATAGTCAGTGTCGCATATGGTACAGTTATTTCATATACTGATTTCTTTCCTTTCCTTTTTTTACATGGCTCCACATGGGGGGCATTGGAAAAGTACAGACAGTTATTAGTTGGCTGAGATTCTGCTGCTTAGAAAAGTAAATTGCACTAGAATAGTTCCAAAGAATCTGTGGGAATTTGGTGAGTCACCTCCTCCATAGGTTCGGCTGACTCAAATGGCCTACTCTAGTTGTGACTTACTACACTAAGCAACATAATTTCCATTGTTGTGTTACCTTCTGTTTCTGGTTCTCAGACATCACTGCAACCTTTCAAGGATTCCTTTCTGTGTCCATGGAAAAGTTAGTGGATCAACCTGAGGCAAATTATACTTACTGTTGAGAACATATGCATGCTACATATGCATCCACTGTGATAAAATACATTGCCCAATCACTCTGGTGCACCTCAACATTGCACCCACGGTAGTTACAATAGTGCAGAGCTGAAAGTGTTATCCACAAAGCACTTCCACCACCACATGGCACAATTGGCTACACTGGGAATATATGACTGTGAAATTCCTTGTTGCTGAATGTAACTCATGGCACATTTATGCAGGTATAACTTTATGTTACACCTGTATAAACAGGATTTTGCCCTCTCTATGTATACTAGAAGCAGAACATGACTATTTTTATTGCTGTGCACAATAATACTGCCTTCTCTTTTGTTCACCTGTGAAGTGTATCTTGTCTTTAGCCCATCTTTCAGTACGATTACCATATGATATACCTGATTTTCAGCGATAGGGATTTGCAACTCACAGTTGTCCAACTGAAGTCACATCAGCAACTTGACTTGGGCTTGACTTGCTGTGTGTGTTTTTTAACGACTTCGACTCAAGTCGCAACTTGGACTCATTTTTCCGAGTCACGTTTTCAAATCCATATTATTATACAGTGGTGCCCCACTTGATGATTGCCTCTTTAGATGATGAAATCACTTGACGATGCGTATTTTGCGATCGCTATAGTGATCGCAAAATGATGTTTGTATGGGGAAAATCCACTTGACGACGATCGGTTCCCTGCTTTGGGAACCAATTTTTCGCTAAACGATGATCTAAAAACAGCTAATCGGCGGCTCTCAAAATGGCTCCCCGCTGTTTTGCTGACCTCATTTCGCAAGACAGGGAGCGGCAAATGACCACCGTATGGTGGATTTTTGCTGCACGAGCAGGTGTTTCCCTCATAGGAATGCATTGACCAGTTTTCAATGCATTCCAATGGGTTTTTTTCACTTGACGACGATTTCGCTGTACAGCGATTTTGCTGGAATGGATTATCGTCGTCTGCTGCCATCTGCTGCCTCTCCCCACTGCACCAGCCTATCAGCGGGGTGTCAGCTGCACGGGTAGAGGCAATGGCTGGCCCCTGGAAGGGCCAGGAGCCCGGCATGCTGCCTCTGAAGATGATGGCTGTGGCATGATCAGGTAGGGAGGCCCAGTGGGGGGGCATGGTGGCAGGAGGAGGGGTGCAGTGGGGTGGCGAGAAGGAGAGGTGGTGGCAGAGCAAATGGAATTGAGACTTGAACATGGGGCTTGGGACTAGACATGGGGACAAATTTAAAAAAAACGGACTGCGATATTCATGGAAAATCACTGATCCATTAAATTTTTGTCCCTTCATATTCATGGGTTCCAAAGACACCCACGAATATGAAGGGATGAATATTTCCCCATTTTATTTCTCCCTTCGTAATAAAAAACCCCAACCATTCTACCTACTGGCCGCCAATCAGCTGATCGGTTGGTTAATAGGCAGCCACCCACCTCCACAGCCACCCACCCCCACAGCCTACCCCCACCCCTTCCTCTCCCTACTTAGCCTCTCCCTGCTCCCACTGACACACCCTTACCATAATTGTCACTTCCGCTGCCGAGGTCTCCATCAGGCCTCCGCAGCCATGGCCTTTTAAAAAGGGAAACTAGCTGCTCTTTGCAAAGATGGCGGCTGCGGCTTCATTTATGATAGGGAATCTGCAGGTGCCATCTTTGCAAAGGGCAGCCTGGATTTCCTTAAGGCAGGCTAAGAGTGTCAGCCTTTTTTTAAAATAACCCCCCATGAAATGACAAATATATTTGTTATTCATCACTTCATCAACTTTTGACGACTCACGAAGTGGGACAACTTGCCAAAATGGTGAGTCGTCCCCATCTCTACTTGGGACTCTAGCCTGAAGACAGGGGTGGATTCAGACAGGAAGACTTGTGTGTGTGTTCATAGAAGTGTTTGATGTGTATTATTGCCTGTGACTCTTGTGTCACAGTTGAACTGTCTGCAGTATAGAGGGCAGGATACAGTACTATGGTCTATGACAATCCTTTGAAGTGACTTTTTAAGTTCCCTTAGTATCAGCAAGTTCACCTCTCTGCTTCCTACTCTCACTCTAAACAGGAATCTAGGTATCAAGGGACACATCAAACACAAGCCAGCAGAAACCAACAGATGAATAACCATCAGTGCTTTGTTACGCTCATTTAGATCTAAATGTGTTTGGCCCTCAAATAGTAATCTGGCACACACAGAGAGCCATGTCCCCATCTAAAGTAGCTATTCAAGTCTCAACATCATTAAACCCCATTTTGCCTGGCTGCTGTCAAGTTTGGTCACAAAGGCCCAACATAAGAGTTCAGGCCATTAAGTAATCCTTTCATATGCTGTAGTCAATGGCTTCATGTCAGGGTAATTGTACTTACTGATGTACAGTTGACTTCCTTCTTCAGTATTCTTCTGGGGAACCAAAATATTTTAAAAAGATATCTTATAAAGTTCATTATGCACAAAAGCTCTAGGGTCCAATTTCTAGGCTGTATTTGTTCTTCCTTTTTATTATTCAGCCATTTCTTTTAAGTTTGTATCAGAAATATTCTTGACCTAATTAGCTGCAGGAACTTTACTTTAAAATCTTATGTGCTTCGTTCTCTTCATTTTTGCCTTTAATTTTATTTTCCCCCTAAAAGGCAAATCTTTCAAAAGTTGTGTGTAATACCAAAAAGGTTTTAATTAGTGAGGTTTTTCTCAGTAAACCTATGTGTGTTAATTTTGGGGGGGGGGGGGCATAGAAGTTCTGATTCCAAATCCTCTGAAGTTCATAGTGAAAGCAAAGTAATGAAAGTTCAGCTTTGGAACAAGACATATTGGTATGCCTAATATTGGGAAAGGCACAGTGCATAATTAATTGTATCAATGATATACTTGTGTGCTGGACATGAAGCTACTGCATATTTCAGGATAGCAGAGACCTGGCTGAAGTCTCAGGGAACTGTTGTGCTTCCTTGGTGTCCAGCTGGAGAGAACAAATCTCAAGAGTAAGTCATGCTGCAGGAGGAGGAAGTTGATTTTTGTGAATGAGGTGGCTTTAAAGCCTGGACATCAAGGAGAGAATGAAATCACTGGGAAGGAAAACCAAAATCTCGTCGATAATTTGAAAGGTTATTGAAAGATGTAAAAGCATAGCAACATCTATTCTGGAATAAGTTGAAACCTTTTCATTATTAATTTCAGACACTCATCTTTGAGGAATATGTAGAAACTTGCTATCATTTTTTCATAACAGTATAGGTGGGATAGGTTGCAAATGAGAGACTCAGTTTTGCTTTTTAGACCAGACTGAGCCCAAAGCATATTCCCAAGTCAAAGATTCACCCATCTGTTTTATTTATTTGCATCCAAAAACCAATGAAAACACTGATGAAGGAGAAAAGAACATGCCATATTCAAGACCAATGCCACTGGCTAATTCAATCTGTAGCTTCAAAAAATTATCTAGACTATTTTAGGACATTGTGGCTGGTTCCTTTCAGCTGGAAAGGCAGGATCCTTCTGCTGTCTCCCCTTACTTATGGATCTAACACTTTCAGCCCTTTTTAATGAGAGGAGCATTGTCCACATGCCTGATATTAATTTATTAATTCATGACCTACCGGAATGACCCCAGGTGAAGAGATAAGGGAACTAATTGTTCATTTAAAATCTGGAAAAGCTCCTGGACCTGACACTGTTCCACCATGCTTACTAAAATCTGATCCAGGTTGGTGGGCCTCACTTCTGACCCCTCTTTTTACAATGATAGACAAAACAGGCATCACATTCAAAAGCTGGAATACGACAATAGTTGCCCTTACTTATAAAAAGAGAGACCATAGATCACCAGATAACTAATATCTATCATTGGCAAATTGTATGCAAAACATTTATTAAATAAACTCAACCACTGGATTAGGAGACATTACCAGGCAGCTCGACATGAGATCATGGCCATGTTTTGTCACATTTTATTAATAAATAGATTAAGGTAGCCAGTGCTAAGTTTATGTAGCCCTTCCAGACCTAAAGAGTATGTTCAATTTGGTGGACAGAGCAATGTTATAAGACAAACTGTACAATTTAGGCATAGATAAAAGATTGCTTTCTTCGTTGTTTAGTCGTTTAGTCGTGTCCGACTCTTCGTGACCCCATGGACCAGAGCACGCCAGGCCCTCCTGTCTTCCACTGCCTCCCGGAGTTGTGTCAAATTCATGTTGATTGCTTCGATGACACTGATTGCTTCGATGACACTGTCCAACCATCTCATCCTCGGTCGTCCCCTTCTCCTCTTGCCTTCACACTTTCCCAAAATCAAGGTCTTTTCCAAGGAGTCTTCTCTTCTCATGAGATGGCCAAAGCATTGGAGCCTCAGCTTCAGGATCTTATCCTTCCAGTGAGCACTCAGGGTTGATTTCCTTTAGAATTGATAGGTTTGTTCTCCTTGCAGTCCAGGGGACTCTCAAGAGCCTCCTCCAGCACCACAATTCAAAGGCATCAATTCTTCAGCGGTCTGCTTACTTTACAATCCAGCTCTCACTTCCATAAATCACTGCAGGAAAAACCATAGCTTTGACTATTCGGACTTTTGTTGGCAAGATGATGTCTCTGCTTTTTAAGATGCTGTCAAGGTTTGTCACAAGAAGCAGGTGTCTTTTAATTTCGTGGCTGCTGTCTTCATCTGCAGTGATCATGGAGCCCAAGAAAGTAAAATTTGTCACTGCCTCCATATCTTCCCCTTCTGTTTCACAGGAGATGATGGGATCAGTGGCCATGATCTTAGTTTTTGTGATGTTGAGTTTCAGACCCTTTTGTGCACTCTCCTCTTTCACCCTCATTAAGAGGTTCTTTTATTCCACCTCACTTTCTGCCATCAGAGTGGTATCATCTGCATATTGGAGGTTGTTGATATTTCTTCCGGCAATCTTAATTCTGGTTTGGAATTTCTCCAGTCCAGCCTTTCGCATGATGTATTCTGCATATAAGTTAAATAAGCATGGAGACAATATACAGCCTTGTCGTACTCTTTTCCCAATTTTGAACCAATCAGTTGTTCCATATCCAGTTCTAACTGTTGCTTTCTGTCCCACGTATAGGTTTCTCAGGAGATAGATAAGGTGGTCAGACACTCCCATTTCTTTAAGGACTTGCCATAGTTTGCTGTGGTCCACACAGTCAAAGGCTTTTGCATAGTCAATGAATCAGAAGTAGATGTTTTTTCTGGAACTCTCTGGCTTTCTCCATAAACCAGTGCATGTTAGCAATTTGGTCTCTAGTTCCTCTGCCCTTCAGAATCCAGCTTGTACTTCTGGGAGTTCTCAGTCCACATACTGCTGAAGCCTGCCTTGGAGGATTTTGAGCATAACCTTCCTAGTGTGTGAAATGAGTTCACTTTGGCACTGCCCTTCTTTGGGATTGGGATGTAGACTGATCTTTTCCAGTCCTCTGGCCACTGTTGAGTTTTCCAAACTTGCTGGCATATTGAATGTAGCACCTTAACAGCATCAACTTTTAAGATTTTAAATAATTCAACTGGAATACCATCAGCTCCAGTGGCCTTGTTATTAGCCAGGCTTTCTAAGGCCCGCTTGACTTCACTCTCCAGGATGTCTGGCTCAAGGTCAGTAGCCACATTATCTGAGTGGTCCTGGATATCCAACTCTTTCTGATATAATTCCTCTGTGTATTCTTGCCACCTCTTCTTGATGTCTTCTGCTTCTGTTAGGTCCCTCCCATTTTTGTCCTTTATCATGTCCATCTTTGCACAAAAAGTTCCTTTAATATGTCCAGTTTTCCTGAATAGATCTCTGGTTTTTCCTTTTCTATTATTTTCCTGTATTTCTTTGCATTGTTCATTTAAGAAGGCCCTCTTGTCTCTCCTTGCTATTCTTTGGAAGTCTGCATTCAATTTTCTGTAACTTTCCCTATCTCCCTTGCATTTTGTTTCTCTTCTCTGCTATTTGTAAGGCCTCGTTGGACAGCCACTTTGGTTTCTTGCATTTCCCTTTCTTTGGGATGATTTTTGTTGCTGTCTCCTGTACAATGTTATGAGCCTCTATCCAAAGTTCTTCAGGCACTCTGTCCACCAAATCTAGTTCCTTAAATCTGTTCTTCACTTCCACTGTGTATTCAAAAGGGGTTTGGTTTAGATTATACCTTACTAGCCCAGTGGTTTTTCCTACTTCAGTTTAAGCTTGAATTTTGCTATGAGAAGCTGATGATCAGAGCCACAATCAGTTCTAGGTCTTGTTTTTGCTGACTGTATAGAGCTTCTCCATCTTTGGCTGCAGAGAATATAATCAATCTGATTACGGTATTGCCCATCTGGTGATTGCTTTATCTCATTGGAAATTTATACTCTAATACCGCTTGTCAGATTAGACTTTCTTTGGTCAGGCACATATTCAAGCAAATTTTAACAAATAGGGGAGTAAAACAGGGTTGTTTGCTAGCCCCTACATTATTCAACCTTTTTTATCTAGATGGAATACAGGGTCACCCACCCTAAACTCGGACTTTGCCATGTTACCTATATTGCTTTACACTGATGCTGCTGTAATCTTATCTCAGATGTGTCAAGGACTTAAACAATTAATCGACAGATGTGTGGAGTATTTATTAAATAATAAACTCCAACTGAATTATAGGAAATTTAAATTTACGGTTTTTGCCAATGCATGGAAATTATTCATTTGGAACTTCAAGGAAAATAATATTCAACTGGTTAAAGAAACACACCTGGTTTCTGCATCACAAAGTGGTATTGAATTTTGCTAGGGTGACGGTGCATGGTATTGCCCATTTTCATTTTAACAGAGGCAATTCATATGTGCCAGCAGCTCCTGAAGTGTTTAACGCCAAAATTGTACCTCATGTATTATATGGCATCCCCATTTGGATTAGTGCTATGGACTGCTGAGTGGAATAGATCCAAGTCTCATTCTTACAGAAAATCGTAGAAATGCCAAGATGTGTCTCTTATGCCACTCTCTATGTCTAGAAGTGGGTCAACGCTTGATAGAGACAAGGGTGTGGTTGAGATGATGAATAAAATTTTTGCTAAGAGTCTGTTATACTTCAGACCAGGACAGTCTGCTTCATCAATTTCTAGACAACACAATTGCCTCCATAGGGTCATCAAATCTGGTTAAGAAAATTAGGTTGATAGAATCCTTGGTCTTGATGTCCCATTTGGAAGCATATTGAGTGATAAAATGTAGGCTATTGGAAATACAGAGGAATGGCAGAATGCTGCGAATAAAACTTGTTTGCGTATGATTCTGAAGATTCCCATCAAATTTGGTCAACCAGCACAGTATCTTTATCTGCCTAATGTTTTAGCATTTAGCAGATAAAGATACTTTTACCCTTGCTAGATGCAATGCCATTCCATTGGCAGTGGTATATGGGAGATTCAGCGGAATTCCATCTAAGAAGTGCTGCTCTTGTGAGCTGGGTGGAATGATGTCACTTTCTCACATGAGTTTGTATTATCCATTCTATACGATCATTGCAGACAATATTTACACCTCTTTTTGGTAAAGAAGACTGACTGTTCAGATTGTGACACGGTGAGGTGTATTCTGTCAATAGGAGAGTCATTTATAGTAAAGAACATGGTAAAGAACATTTTTGAACCCGATAGTGAGGAGCTGTAGACTGAGACATAACGAATGTATAGATCCAGTTAATTTATAGTTTGTTATCATGTGTATGTGATTTTTGTGTATGCCAATAAAGGCTCTGTCTGACAACTAAATAAGAACACTTTATCAGAGTTTCTCACTGTTTGGTTGAAGCACATGATATGCAGAAGGTTCTTCCAAAGATTCTGTTGCTCTTTCAACTGGAGAAAAAGAGGCTCTTAAAACTTCCTTGCATCCAAAATATATCAGTGTTCTTCTTCGTGGCCTCTGTGAATGCACACTAATGGGTTAAATCTGTACTTGTGCAGAGGCCTCGGAATATTCTAGAGCTTAAAGTAACACTTTTGGCTCCGCCCCCCAGGACCTCATTGTCCGCCCGTCCTAACAGTTACCTCAGTTCCATTTTTTCCGCTGCTGCAGTTAGGTCTCCTGGCTAGAGCTCCGTGAAATTATTGGAAATTCTTGGAAAATATTTGGCTCCTGTTCGATTCTTCATTAAGGAAAGTACGAAGACTTTATTATTTAGGAGGGGAGGTGTGCGTTTTGGCCCTTTGCGAGGGTTTTCCCTCTTTCCCCCTCCCTTCCCCCTCCTTGGACTGTTCCCAGGCCTCCAAGGCTTCCTCATCTCCCAGGATTACTTTTAAAAGCTGCATTGCCTTGGAGAGTCGCACAAAAATCTTTGTGTATGCATCGAAGCGGCCTCTGCGTCCGCAGAACCCGACCCTTTACCTCATATATAACCTAGGGAAAAGAGTAAAGCCTCTAAAACTAAGGCCAAACCCTTAGTTTTATAACCACCAACCCCTCATTCTTCGGCTATTCCTAGCCTGCCACCACAGGCTTCCCCGTCCTTGCCTGTCCTCACTCCTCAGTCTCCTGTTGAGTTTCTTTCCTAGGGCTCTTCGCCTCCATCTTCACTGCCGTCGTCGGTCCCGCTTCCTCCTACTCCGGAATTATCCGTGCAACATCCTCTCCGAAAAACAAGAAGGTGAAAGCGAAGCATTTGGCGCCATCTTTAGAGATTCCCGGTCTCCGAGCCACTCGGGACCGAAGGTCTCACCCCACGGGGCTCGACATCTTCGCCCCAATAAAGCGAAGATGCATGCGCCTAAAGAGGACTTGCGAAAAACAAGAAGGCGAAAACGAAGCATTTCGCGCCATCTTTTAGAGATTTCCGGTCTCCGAGCCACTCGGGACCGAAGGTCTCACCCCACAGGGCTCGACATCTTCTCCCCAATGAAGCTAAAGAGCATGCGCCTAAAGAGGACTTGCAACCGCTCAAGCTCTCTAAGAGCTATTTGAGACGTTGGAGGCAGCAAATGCAAAAGCTGTATTATCCGCATCTGCTATACAGCCTTGCTGCGGAAACTTCATCCTCCGAGTCCTCCTCGTCCTCATCGGAATCCTCCAATGAGAGTTCGACATCATCGGTACCGTCCTTCCCTGATATCAGGAGGAAGAGGCACCGATCGGTACCGAGGGAACCTCCGTTACTGGAGATGCCCGAACATCGATGGACCTCCCAGGTCCTGATACTCCCGCGGGCTCCGGTACCGAAGAAAGAGATCATCTCCGGATACCAAAAGACATAAGAAGAGATGGTACCATGAAGCCTCCCTGGTACAGGAGGTTAAAACATGCTGGTACCATGCCTTGGTACCAAGCAGAAGGCTAAAACATGCTGGTACCAGGAGGTCAAAACATGCTGGTACCATGCCTTGGTACCAAGCGGAAGGCTAAAACATGCTGGTACCAGGGGATTAAAACATGCTGGTACCATGCCTTGGTACCAAGCGTAAAGTTAAAACAGGCTGGTACCAGGAGGTTAAAACATGCTGGTACCATGCCTTGGTACCAAGCAGAAGGCTAAAACATGCTGGTACCAGGGGATTAAAACATGCTGGTACCATGCCTTGGTACCAAGCGGAAGGTTAAAACAGGCTGGTACCAGGAGTTAAAACATGCTGGTACCATGCCTTGGTATCAAGCGAAAGGCTAAAACATGCTGGTACCAGGGGATTAAAACATGCTGGTACCACGCCTTGGTACCAAGGGGAAGGTTAAAACATGCTGGTACCAGGAGGTCAAAACATGCTGGTACCATGCCTTGGTACCAAGCAGAAGGCTAAAACTTGCTGGTACCAGGAGGTCAAAACATGCTGGTACCATGCCTTGGTACCAAGCGGAAGGCTAAAACTTGCTGGTACCAGGGGATTAAAACATGCTGGTACCATGCCTTGGTACCAAGCGGAAGGCTAAAACTTGCTGGTACCAGGAGGTTAAAACATGCTGGTACCATGCCTTGGTACCAAGCAGAAGGCTAAAACTTGTTGGTACCAGGAGGTTAAAACATGCTGGTACCATGCCACGGTACCAAGCGGAAGACTAAAACAATATATGCCCATAAGAAACGCCTGGTACTGAGGAAGTATTCTTAAGGAAGATACTGAATACTGATGATATGAGGAAGGATACTGAAAAAGAAACCAGAAGTCCTTTTTCACTTCTGATGCTCCACTTTCTTCTACTTCCCATGACTCTGACTCTGAATCTTCCTACTCCATGGCACCAGACCACTCCTAACCTGACCCTGCCAGACTCTGATATTTGTGATGGCTTTCCTCCGTCCCTCATTTCCGAATTTCATTCATGTTCTAACATGATACAGAGAATCGATAAGGCTCTTGATTTAACAGTACATCAACTTCAAACAGAGTCTGATAAGGTTTATGCAGATATTGATGAGGAATCAGTGCCTTCCCTGTGCTTGTCCCTTATCCCATCTTTATTCTGCTTGCTTCAGTAGACCTGGGAAAAGCCCTTCTCTGTCCCTAAAATGTCTAGGCTTGTAGAAAATCTGTACAAGACCTATGGTACCAATACAGATTTTTAACTAGGCATCCTCCTCCTTATGTGGATGTGGACGCCACACAAGCCAGATCACGCTCGAGATCTACTACCACACCGAGCAGCGAGGAGGTTAGAAAGCTCATCTACATGGCAGCTATGGGCGCCTACCATATCAACCTCTCTAACTGTGCACTACCCTCTCTTCAGGCAGCCCTAGCAGCATTTAATCTGAAAGGGCCTGCTCTCCATTAAGACGCCATGTCCCTCACTCAGCAAGAGAGTGTGATAGCGCATCACATTATCGAGGCCACCTCCAAACAACTCATGACCGGGGTAACCTTGCAAAGACACAATTGGCTTAGGTCAGCCAACATTTCTGATTATGTCAGATTTGGAATAGGGGACTTGCTCTTTGATGGCTCTAGGTTATTCGATCCCTAGATGGCCTTCAAAGAATGAGGAAAACAGCAGGGTCGTACAACGTTCAGCCTTATAGATCTCAGAAATTCCCATTGATGCATCAGTACTCTTATAGTGTATACAGACCTTATACTTCTCAACGAAGATATCTCCCTCAACAGTTGGCTCAGTACCACAATCCAATCAACGCGACCATCCCCACCATTCCTATAGGAAGTTGACAAAAAAAATCCAACAGACACTGTGACTCCCTCCCGCTTGCCACCGCTCGATTCTGCGTCACATGTTCAGTATGCTTGCTCCCTTCTTTCTGCATGGACCCAAGCGGGTGATTTACACTCACTCTTCTACCACTCTATGAGACAAGGTAAAGATCCTTTTTGGAAAATCAGACACATCTCCTGCCACTTTAGGTGGGGGCAGATCACTACGCCCCATTTTAGACCTAAAGGACCTGATTTTTCTTCATCGGCCAGCGCCGTTTTTGCATGGTGACCTTGGAACATATCCTTCCACTAATTCGACAAGGAGATTGGTTTACTTTGATAGACTTGAGTGACGCCTGCTCCCACATCTCCATCAGAAGTGATCATTGCGAATACCTCCATTCTCTCTAGGAAGGCCCATTTTAGAGTTCAGCGCCTTGCCATTCAGCTCTCGACGGCGCCTCGAGTATTCACATAGGGGCCGTATTGGAATCTTGGCCGGCAAGAGCTTTTCCTTTCCCAGAATGGCATGGTCTAAATTTGTTCCCTGGTATGTCGCTCCCCTCCGTTGTCTTGGATCACAGCCCATCAGGCCCAAAATCTTCGGGGACTCATGATTTCCACCACATCTGTCATAAAGCCCGCGAGGCTCAAGAGGCAGTCCCTACAGGCCTGGCATCTGCCCTATTTAACCCCATGAAAAATACGCCCTACATATGCCTCCAGATTACTCATGAGCTTGCACACCAACCCTGCTGGTAATCAACCCAGAAGACTTGGCCCTGGAAAGACTGTTTGCTCCACTCCTACCTACCTCGAGAATCACGACAGACTCCAGTCTGGTCGGATGGGGACCCCACTGTACCAGTCTTCATATCTACGACACCTGGTCAGTGAAGTAAAACTTTCTCTTTTTAAAAAAATCTGGAATTGCTGGCCATCTTCAAAGCATTTCAGGCGCTCCTAACTCTCAACCTAGGCATGGCTGTCCAAGTTACTACGGATAATGCGACAGCAATGTACTACATCAACAAACAGGGAGGCACCCATTCTCTTCCTCTACTGTACCTGACTGTTCAGTTTTGGGAGTAGTGTCTAGAATTCCACATCTTTCTGTCTGCTGTGCACATCTCCGCCCAGGACTTCACATGGGCAGACCATCTGAGCAGGCGATCATACCCAATACACGAGTGATCTCTGGACCATTGCACATTCATCAGAATCTGCAAGAGATTTTTTTTTGTTCCTCCCTGCCATAGATGCCCTTGCAGTTGAGGTGAACAGCTAGTGTGCCATCTATCTTTCACGGCCTGGACTAGGGTAAACTCCCATGGTGCCCTGGAAGGGCTGCTTCATGTACATGTTCCCTCCAATACCTCTCCTACTGTGCATAATAGTGAAGATATAACATGACAATGCCACCGTGATCCTCATAGCTCCATACTGTGGTTCACAACACTGCTGACAATGTCGTCAGGCTCCCTGAGACCCCCGTCTATTCCTCATCTTCTGACCCAGAATCAAGGGAAAACGTACAGTCCAGGTCTGCAAGCTCTTCACCTCATGGCATGGAGAATTCCTCCTCAATAAACTCCATATTATCACACTCCAGGAAGCCCTCTACCAATCAGTTCTATTTCTGCAATTGGCTGGCATTTACCAAAATTACTACTCGCTACCCTAAATGAAGAGGTTTTCCCGTGGTACGGCAAACCTTTACCCTCCATGGGGCCAGTCTATACCACAGTGGACTCTTCACACTGTCCTGAGTGCCTCTCGCATTCATCGTTTGAGCCACTGACCACAATTGCTGGACATTTGTTGACTTTCAAGGTTATTTCTTAGTTGCAGTTACTTCCAGTAGCACTTCAGGTGGATCCTCCCTTCCTACTTTGCCACCTGGACAAAGTTGTACTGTTCCCAGATGTCTCCTTCATACCTAAACTTTCTACTTTCATATCAGTCTGCCCACTTTCTTTCCTAACTGCCTACAGATGTAGAGAGGTCTCTTCACCTGCTAGATGTTCGCAGAGCATTATCGTTCTATGTTTGCAGGACTGTTTTTTCCCCCGCAAGTCTAATCGCCTGCGCCCAGTGAACGCTCACTTTACCGGAACTTTGGCTACTTCTACAGCTTTTCCTCAAGGGTGTCCCGCTGTCAGACACCTGCACAGCTGACATTTGGCCCACTCCGTCAGCCTTCATCTTTCACTATTGCCTGAATCTGCGGGCCAAGGAGGATGTCATTTTTGGACGCGCGGTCCTATCTACTGTTTTGCCGTGACGTCCCTCCTCCTATCAGAGGCAAGCTTGCTAATCACCCATTAGTGTGCATTCACAGAGGCCACGAAGAAGAAAGAAAGGTTACTTACCTGTAACTCTGGTTCTTCGAGTGGTCCTCTGTGAATTCACATGGCCCGCCCATCCTCCCCTCTTTCCGTCACGGCTGTCTCATCTTAGAGCAGCAGCGGAATTTGGGGAACTGAGGTAACTGTTAGGACGGGCGGACCATGAGGTCCTGGGGGACGGAGCCAAAAGTGTTACTTTAAGCTCTAGAATATTCCGAGGCCTCTGCACAAGTGCAGATCTAACCCATTAGTGTGAATTCACAGAGGACCACTCGAAGAACCAGAGTTACAGGTAAGTAACCTTTCTTTTCTGGGTTATCTGAAGTAGCTTCCTATTAATTGTTGTTCACCAGCTATACCCATGGTGCAAGTTAAGAGAATTTGTCAAGGGCTGTGGAAATGTAGCTTTAGATCCTCATTTGGCAATGAAACTCATATAAAGTCTCTCTAAGGCTGCCTTGTTTTGAGGATAACTTGGGAAACAGAAGATCCATGTATGCTATCTAAGCAACTTGGAGGAAGGGTGGATAAAAAAGTACTTACTTAATTGCCCCTTCCTATGGAGAGTCTATATTTAATTACCCTTGAAAGAACTTTTGGTTTTGCCTGAGATAGGGTGAAAAATGTGGCTTATGTGAAGAGAACATGAGTTTAACTGTTTTAGGTCAGTTGACTGGAAGTGTGATGATATGAAATGAATAGTCTATGCCTGTTCATTGAAATGTTCTAAAGTTAAATAGGTGAAGATATCTTAGATAAGTATGTGATATAGTGCTCTTCCATGAAATAAGAGTTTTCTATATAGAAAATTACAGTGTCAGACTAAAGAAAAGGATAGACTGAGATCCTTCACCTTCTGGAGGAATACTAAGTAGGCAATGAGAGGATGGTGATCTAAGCTAATGTCATTTTATCGTCCAAAGAGAAATTATATAAATCATTGTGCCCCATACTCTTGTGCTATTCCCTTTGCTCTCAAATAATTATACTTTCTCCCTACTTCCACCCCACCCCCACCCCTGTTGTTAACTTTGCAGATGAGGTCTTGTCTGAAAATTTCCTGGACTACAAAAATCGTGGTGTGAATGGCTCTCACAAAGGTCAGATTGTCTGGAAGATTGATGCCAGCTCTTACTTCATAGAAGGTAAGTATTCTACAGTGGTCAATTATGCTTTGACAAAGCAGGAAAAAGTGACCTCCCAACATTGTTTGAAAATGTTTTATGTACAGCAGTAACAACGGTGACCTTGACTGTATACTTGAGATGAAGCGGTGCTTTATGAACTACTGAAGTATGAATGTATTAGGTGGAACTGGATGAGGGGATTGAAGGAGCAGTCATCAAATTTGCTGATGAAACAAAGCTGGGGGGGAATCACAAATACTTTAGAAGATAGACTCAACATTCAGAAGGGTCTAGACAGACTTGAACATTGGGCCCCATCCAATAAGATGCAGTTCAGTGGTGGAAAAAGTAAGGTCCTGCACTTAGGCAGGAGAAATCAGATGCACAGGTACAGGATAGGTGGTACCTGGCTCGACTAGTACCTGTGAAAGGGATTTAGGTGTCCTGGTGGACCACCACCTAAGGATGAGTCAGCAGTGTGCTGCAGCTGCCAAGAAAGCCAACACAGTCATAGGCTACATCAACAGGGGGATAGCATCAAGATCACGGGAAGGGATAGTACAACTCTGTACTGCGCTGGTGAGGCCGCGCTTGGAGTGTTGTGCCTAGTTCACAATACAAAAAAAGATGCTGAGGCCCTGGAAGGGCAGAGAAGAGTAACAAAGATGATAAGGGGACTGGAGGCTAAATCCTATGAAGAACGACTAAAAGAACTAGGTATGTTTAGCTTAACGAAGAGAAGACTGAGGAGAGACATGATAGCAGTCTTCTAATATCTGAAGGGTTGCCACAGGGAAGAGGGCATTGATTTGTTCTCCATTGCACCTGAGGGTAGGACAAGAACCAGTAGGTGGAAACTCGTCAGAGGGAGATTCAGCCTGGAAAGAAGGAGGAATTTTCTGACGGTGAGAACCATTAAGCAGTGGAACAGCTTGCCTCCCAATGTTGTGGGTGCCCCATCGCTGGAGGTTTTCAAGAAGAGATGGGACAGCCATCTGTCCAGGATGGTACAGTGGTGCCCCGCTTGACGATTACCCTGCTCCACGACGAAATCACTTCATGATGACGTTATTGTGATCGCAAAACGATGATTGAATCGGGAAAATCCGTTTTATGATGATCAGTTCCCTGCTTCGTGAACCGATTCTTTGCATTACGATGATCAAAAACAGCTGATTGTTGGGTTTTCAAAATGGTCGCCCGCTGTTTTCCAGACCTATTTCCGAAAGACAGCGACTGAAAATGGCTTCCCCTACGGAGGATCTTCGCTGGACGATGAGGTATTTCGCCCATTGGAACGCATTGAACTGGTTTTCAATGCATTTCAATTGGTTTTATTCTTTCGCTTGACAACGGTATTGCTTAACAGCGATTTTAAAGGAACAGATTATCGTCATCAAGCAAGGCACCACTGTATGAGGTCTCCTGCCTTGGGCAGGAGGTTGAACTAGAAGACCTTCAAGGTCCCTTCCAACCCTATGATGATTCTGTGATTCTATGAAATATATCCAAAATCCTTTTAATAAGGATGAAATTAAGCATGAACTCCTCATTACATCATACAAAGAAAAGGTTTTGCAAAAGTTGCTGATGCTTCTGTTCTTCATGTGGCAATGATTGTGTAATGGACTTCATATTTTTTATGTATGGAAGAGTCACTACATCTCAATGTTGTTTCTTACTCTGCTAAAATTCAGAGTGCAGATCTTTGGGGCAAGAATCTTTCTTCCTACCTTTTGTAACTCTGTAAAGTGTCATGTAATTTGATCATAAATAAATAATTACATTAAAATGTAAGGTAAAGGTAAAGGTTCTCCTTGTCAATTAAGTCCAGTTCTGTCTGACTGTAGGGTCCAGTGCTCATCCCTGTTTGTAAGCCGAAGAGCCAGTGTTTGTCCATAGACATTATCCGTGGTTATGTGGCCGGCATAACTATACATGGAATGCAGTTACCTTCCCACTGAGATGGTACCTATACATTTACTCACATTTACATGCTCTCAAACTGCTAGGTTGGAGTTGGGACAAGCAAACGGGAGCTCATCCTGTTGTGCGGATTTGAACTGCCAGCCTTTCTATCAGTAGCCCGATGGCTCTGTGGTTTAACCTGCAGTGCCATCCGCATGCCTACATTAAAATGAGTTTAGTGCAAAAAACAAAGAAACAAATGAATGTAAATGTTTTCAACATTATCTCATTTTTGAGATATCCATCATAAGCACATATATGCTAAAGCCTAGCAATTTCAATTCATACCACATTGATACAGAGGCTGCAGGCCACATGGAGACCTCACAAATATTTTTGTTGCCCTGGCCATCCTCTCCTACTGCCTGGAAATGTGGTGTGATATGGTGGTCTTTATAATAAGGCGTGGATGCACTCTTTACCTTGCTTCCCAGCTGATTAGTGCCCTTGGAAGCCTTTATTACTTCCTGACTACTATCCATCATGACAGGAAATCATGACGTACCTGTGATGCCTGTGTCTGCAGTTACCCATTTCCAGAGAGCCCAGGAAAACAAAGAGAGATTGTTCTTCTCTGACACCTTTCCCAACACATATCTTCTGGGAAAAGGAAGTCTGAGATTTAAAGAACTAGTTATTTGATTAATCCTGTAGTGCTAACAAGGATCCTGAATAAAGGCCATAGTATCTCATGCAAACTGTTTATCATTGAGATACATATAGAGACTATGAGATGTTCCTACTCATGGAAGTGGCCCAGGATGCACAATGTTAAGCATTGCTGTTAAAGAGAGTCAGTTGTATTCTCAAAGGCTTTCACGACCGGGAGCTGATGGTTGTTGTGGGTTTTTCAGGCTCTTTGGCCATGTTCTGAAGGTTGTTCTTCCTGACGTTTCGCCAGTCTCTGTGGCCGGCCTCTTCAGAGGACTGGAGTAGGAACTCTGTCCATGCTTTGTTGCTGTTTGTTGGATAATTGAGTATTTATAGCTGTGGGAACAGCTATTATCCGTTTAGGGAGATAGGGTGATGATGGTGATCAGCGTGTTTTTGTTGTGGATGTATTGTTGTGATAAAGGGGAGAGATTATCTGTCACTGTGATTGATGGGTGTCTTTAGCTGGTCTTTTATGTGCCATGATCCCTCGTCCTTGTGGCTGGGTAGAGTTTGTTGACCTTTTGGAGGCCATATTTTTCAGTGCTAGGAGCCAGGCCTTGTTCAGTTTTAGACTTTCCTCTTTTTTGTTGCTCTCCTGGTGTTTATGGATTTCAATGGCTTCTCTGTGCAGTCTTAATATAATGATTGCTGGTGTTGTCCAGTACTTCAGTATTTTGAAACAGAATTTCAAGAGCTTCAACACATGTAATTGGGACATGGAAAGTGACAACTATGAATCAACATAAAGGTGAAATCATAAAGCAAGAAATGGTATGTTGAACAATGTAGTACTTGGTGTGAACAAACTAAAGTGGATCAGAATAGAACATTTTCAGACCATTATAAAGTGTTTTATTCTCGATATAATAAAATCATCATAATTATGTGCCTCTACTACTTAGACAAGATGTAGCACAAACAGTTAGGGTCTAAAATGAAAAGTCTGACTGAATAATATCAGAATTCTTTGAAAAACTATCCACATAACAATCTTTGTAACCAGAAATGCTGAGAAAGAAAGAAAAAAAATCAAAAGCTTTTCTGCAAGTATCTAGGAGAGAATTGATCACATGACAAAATAGGAGGCACAGATAATAGATGATTGAAATACAAAAGCAGAAAATAAAGCAGAACTAAATAATGTTGGAGAATTTGGCCCAGGAGTCAGGAATGAAGCCGCATAGCAATGCACGGAAATTTGTGAAACCAACAACTAAGCAGATGGCTGTACACATGGATGTCATCAGATGGCCAATATAGAACTCAAACAGACTATGTGATTGGAAGTAGTCCTCTCTTTGCGAAGTAAAACTATGGCAAAGAAAGCTAGAAAATTTTATTGCAGGAAAGGGAAAGAAGATAAGATTCATAAATAGTGTCAAATATAGACAGGGTCAAAAGGGGGGATTAGGGATACCACAACTTCAAAAATATATGAAGCTTTACAAATAAACCAAATTATTAAACTTATACAAATTGACGAGACTTGTAAAAATTCTGATTGGGTCAAAATGGAAAGTGAAATGAAAATGGACATAGTAAATAAGTATATTTATACTACTAAAAAAATTGGAAAAGGAGAACAAATACAGAACCCATTCATTTCTGAAACATTACGGATATGGAGAAAACATAGTAAAACATTGCTCCCCCCCCAGTATCCCCTTTATGTCCCCTCATGGATCACCCAAATTTTAAATCTAAAGAGAAATATGCACAATTTAAGGAGTGGAAGCAAATTGGAATATATAGAGTTAATGACTTATTCGATTCAGGGGAACCAATTACTATTAGGCAAATAGAAGAGAAAACAAAGCAAATAAAAAGCAATTGGCTACAAATAAAACAAATAAGAAGTTTCGCTACTCACAACAAAAAACTGGCTTTCTAAGAACATTAACTGAATTTGAACAATATTGTATTCAAAAAGATAAAAATAAAAGAGAGGACTAACCTCACTAATATATGAAAGCATTATTGAGAAAGAATATGGAAAAGGTGGAGGATCTAAAACAGTGTGGGAAACAAATTTAAATATTAATATATCTGAGGAAATTTGGACAGGAATTTGGAAAAAATACCCATATAAATCTATATCAGCAAGTGCAAAAGAAATGGTTCTAAAGGTAGTGCATCGGTGGCATCTATACGTTACAAAGCTACATAGAATTAATAAAGATATATCTGATAAATGTTAGAGGAACTGTGGACAAAAAGGAACTCTGGAACATATGTGGATCTCTTGCCCCCAAATAGAAGCTTTTTGGCAGGAGGTAATTAGATGGATAGAGACACTGACTAATCAAAAAATAAATATTAATGAAACATTATTGTTATTTTCATTATTCACAGGGGGAAATGAGAAACTAAACTATAAAGAATTAATTGCAAATCTTATAGGCACCGCAAGATTTGAAATCGCTAAAAATTGGAAAAAAGCCCAAGATCTCTCATTGCAAGCATTTACAAGTAAAATATGGCATACAATGCTGATGGAAAAAATGACTAATAAAGTTAGATTACATAGAGGAGAAATAAGCCACAGTCAATTCACTGAAAATTGGAAGCCATTATTAAAATATGCTGACAAAATAGACTTTGAGACACGTGGATTGAAAAGAAATTTAGATTGTTGGTCAATATTTCTTTAAAAGGTGACGGGGAATGGTATATATGTGATTTGGAGAATTGTGGGGAATAGCTTTGTATTTATTATTTGTAATATGGTCGATTGTCTTTTCATTCTTTATAAATAAAATTAATTAATTAAAAAAGAGTACCCAGAGATGTCTCCAATGTAGAACTAAGATTGGAAACTGGTCAAATTAAAATCGAAGCCAGAATATGGATTACAATTCTCATGTACTGGCTCAGACTGTCTTATCTCCCTATTCGTCTTGCACCATTGATCCTGCAAGACACCTTAAAGTCAAAATGGGTTCAGTTAATTGAGCAAAAAATAGCCTCTTTGGGTCTCTCTAGGTTGACTCTGTTAACCATGGGAATGGAACAGGCAAAGAAAATAATCAAGCAGCGCATTGAGGACTGAGAGACAAAATGATTTAACCCAGTGATGGCTAACCTTTTTGAGCCCGAGTGCCAAACGGTGACACAAAACCAAGTTATTTCTTTCAAAGTGCCAACACTGCAATGAAATCTGAATACTGATGTTTTAGTTTAGAAAAAACAACTCATACAGTTGTCTGAATTAATCATCACCTTTTGTCTTCAAAACATAACAGAACTTTCAATGATACAAACACTTTTTATTGAAAAATAACCATTAACTCTAGTAAATGGAAACAAATATTAAAGTAATACAAGCCAGGTAATTTATACAAACGTTTAAAATAATTATATGCATGTATTTTTGATCAGGGATATTCGACTTGGCATGCTTTTGCACAGTGTGATTTTTTGATGTTGAATGCCTGCTGATAATTTGTCAAACCTTGGCCCATTTGCTGTTAGTTTGAGAGCAACACATGCAGCACCCAGACAACCCAGATAATGTGGCTACTGACCTTGAGCCAGACATCCTGGAGAGTGAAGTCAAGTGGGCCTTAGAAAGCATGGCTAACAACAAGGCCAGTGGAGGTGATGGCATTCTAGTTGAACTATTTAAAATCTTAAAAGATGACACTGTTAAGGAGCTTTTTTCCCCTAAACTTTTAATTCTACAGCATTAACACAGAACCCTTTGACAAGAAAAAAAAAAAAACAAGTTCCCAAAGAGACACTCTGCTTTGATGAAACAAATTCAGGGTAACATTTATACCAGATAAAAGTACACACAACACACACAGCCCTATCTCGTTCCTTCTATTTTGTACATACATTTGAAGTTGCACGTTCCTTCCCTGCTTAACCTGCAGCCTTTCCCTCCTGCTTGCAAAGTCACCTTGGGCGGGAATGGAAGCAGTCATTTGACTCCCCGGGGCTAGCTGTAACCAATCAAGCAGGCTTATCTCCGATCTCTTAAAGAGATCTCTTAAAGAAGGAGTGCTGGAACCCTGGAAATTATCAAGAAGGGGTGGCTGACAATAGTTTGAGGTTTGCCTGTGGGGTGGGGTGGGTAGCGGGGGGGAAGTGCTCTGCTTGTGTACCAAGGGAGACATCTCCACATGCCACAGGCAGTACGCGTGCCATAGGTTCGCCATCACTGATTTAAGCAGTGCCCCAGAATGCTACCTTAGGGAGGACAATTTATACAAGGTTACAGTAGCACCTTATTTTGCCCAGAAGGAGCATAGAAGGGCATTTACTCTGGCCCGGCTTAACACACTACCTTCAGCAGTGCAGGAGGGACGGTATAAAAAGATCCCCTGGGCAGAGCACCTTTGCCCATGTGGAATGGAGCAGATAGAAACAATTGAGCACATCCTGTTGCGGTGCACATTTTATAAGGATGTATGTGAAGAACTTGTTTCCCTTCTGACTGGCCGATTTCCCTGTTGTACAGAGCAACAATGTATGCATGTGCTGCTGTCTGACTTCAATCCCATTCTTACACATAGGGTTGCCAGATTTCTTACTGCTGCAATGGGCATTAGAGAAAAGACCCTAAAAGCTGATGAGCCTCTGTAGTTAGAGCATGGTTTGCTAGAAATTCTGGAGTTGCTTTAGGGGAGATGCTTTGATGCTGTTGTTGATCACCTCAGAACCAAGTATTTGCATTTGACCCCAATATATTTGTATACCTCTGTATATTTATATATTTTGATATTTTATTTGTGGCTGGTCTTTGACTGTAATAAAGTTTTATCTATCTATCTATCCTCTCTGTCAGAACATGACCTCAAGCAGATTGTAGTACTGACCATGAAGGATTTATATATATAATTCTGGTGAATTTGACATTCATATAAAGAACAATTTTGCATTACTAAACTCAATTGACCACGAACCAGAAGAATTGTGGATTGAAACCAGAGATGTTATGAGGAAAAAAATGCAAAAAGATAATTGCTATAGTCAAACGAAAAGAAAAGCCTAAGTAGATGACTGATTAAACTGTTTAAAAGACTAACAATAGACCAGATGCAAAATTAAAAGGTGATTGAAATAGGATCAGAATTCTAAATTTAACTTTACAGTGACAATGTCAAGACAAATAGAATTGTTACAAAAACCAGTGCAGAGAAATGGAAGAGAGGAAAAACATGAAATTTCTTCCAAGAGATCTGAGATATGAAAGAGAAATATTAATGTAGATTAGGCATTCTGAATCAACAGGGGAATATGCCTGCCCATGATAAAATGAAGAGACAATGTACTGAAGAACTGTACAGAAAAGATGGAAGGATGATAGATCGTTTTGTAAAAGAATCCTGTAATGAAGAACCTGTAGTTTTAGAAAATGAAATGAAAGCTGCGCTCTGAGCATTTGGAATAAATAAACAGGTAAACGTAAGTGGGATATTAATAGAACTATTCCAAAAGATCAAATCTATCAAAATCCTAAGAAGAACATGCTACCAATATGGGAAACAAAATTAGCTCATAGACTGGAAACAAGAACTCAAAGGAGATACTCAGTAGTGACACTCAATAGTGCATTCATTTTCTGTGCAAGCAGACCTCTGTTTCAAGATTTTTCAACAAAGACTTTTAGCATATACTGTATAAAGAAATGCCTGATGTTCAAGCTGGATTCAGAAAAGGAAGATACACTAGATGTCAGACTGCAAATATACTTTGGCTACTGTGTTAGCGCAAGTACACAGAAATTCAGCAAAATAACTTCTGATCCAGATGGTTAAATGAATCATGCACACACAAGCAGCTTCTCCAGCACCAGACGTTTATTTACAGGCTATATACAGAAGTGCAGACCAGCAGCATAACATCCTGACACTCATCAGGAAGAAGAATAATACATATGCTGTACAGAGTCCACATATATACTTTTTCATAACTATCGGTGTTCAGTCATATTAGATATTGCATCATACATGAGTCAGCACTTTATAAGTCATCATGACTCAGCATTACAGCACACCTGTTCAATATGGTTGCTCATTAAGGCACGTTGTACTGCTCAGGCCTGTAAATTTTTCCTTGACATACGGAAATATACCAAGGAATTTTAGAAGAAAAACACTCCTAGCCAAGGTTTTGTAGCCAAGGTTTTGGGTGTGTGGGATCATGAAAGGCTATGGATACTTCTTAAGGAAATGGATGTATCTCAACATTTAATTGTCTTAATGTATAATCCAGGCTCTGCATAAGAAGCTATTTGTTACAATATAGAATATAGAGAAGTAGAATGGTTTTCTACTAACAAAGGTTTCAGAAAGGGTGTACTTTATCTCCGTGTCATTCAACTGTATGCAGAATATATCACGAAAAAACCTGGATTATATGCAAATGGAAGAGTAACATTTGGCAGAAGAAACATCAGCAATTTAGGATATGTAGATGACACCATATTACTGCCAGGAAGCAACAAGAACTTGAAACTATTCCTGATAAAAGTGAAAGAAGAAGGCAATGTTAGGATTGCTGTTGAACAGTAAGACAAAAATTACAATTATAAGAGAATTATAAAAATGTAAAGTTGAAAATGAAATACAGTGGTGTCTCGCTTAACGAGCGATTTGTTTAATGACGAATCTGCATAGCAATTGAGTCTTTGCGATCGCAAAAGCGATCGCATAACAATGTTTTAAATGGGAAAACATTGCTTTGCTTTGATCGGTAAGCTGTTTCGCTTACCGATTGTCGCATAACAATGTTTTTCCAACAGCTGATCGGCGGTTCCAAAATGGCTGCCAGGTAAAGAAAATGGCCGCCCGCTGTGTTTTTGCTCCCTTTCCTCGCTTACCGGGCAGCGAAAATGGCGGCCGCATGGAGGATTTCCACATAACGGTGAGTTTTTTGCCCATAGGAACGCATTAAACGTGTTTTAATGCATTCCTATGGGCTTTTTTTGCCCCGCATAGCGACGAATCCACATAGTGATGATTTTTTCAGAACGGGTTATCGTCGCTATGTGGGGCACCACTGTAATTAAAATTGTTAAAAATTTCCTAGACTTTGATTCATAATTAATCCAAAAGCAGCCAAAAAATCAGAAGAAGACTAAGACTTAAAAGGCATCAATGAAGGAATTAGAGAGGATCCTTAAATGTAGGGATTTGTCAGTTGAGACTAAGGGTAAAGTCATCTGTACAATTGTATTTGTTTGTTTACTTATTTGTGAAGAAAGGCAACAGAAACCAGATAAACCTACTTAAAATGTGGAGTTTTACATGGACCACCAGAAAGTAAAATATATGGGTTTGAGATAAAATCAAGTTTAACTCTCCCTAGAAGCAAAAATGATTAATTGAGACTATCATACTTTAGGCACATCATGAGACAAGACTCACTGAAAAGACAATAATGCTGGAGAAAAATGAAGGCAATATGAAAAGAGAAAGACCAAAAAAGAGATGGGTTGACTCAGTAAAGGAAGCTGCAGCCTTGAGTTTGCAAGATCTGAGCAGGGCTGTTAATGATAGGATCTTTTGGATCTCAGGTGAAGTTGGGTAAAGATTCAGAACATCTAAGAATATGCTTTCAGTGTGATTTTTATCAAAGACTGGAATGCAAGTTCATACATACTTTGTGGCAGAGTTAAGGTCATGAAAACTGAGTTAATAAAGGAATCCTTGACAGCTGCAAACTCATCCCTAATTATGCCTTCACTCTGAGGCTATAAAGCTGTTTAGTAGCAGTCAAAATTCTGTGAAACTTTACAGAGTTGTTCAGAACTAGGAAACTTTGGGAATTACATTTTTGAAAGCTCATTTGAACAAACCAATTTCAAACTGCATGCAATGAGTGCAAGTGGATTTTGAATTAACCTCTTTTGCTATTGATAATGGAATAGACCTAACTGGAAGTCAAATATGTGTTGAGGGTGTAGTCAACAATCTCCAGATCAGAGATTGTTAACTGACTGACAAATGAATACATGCAGCTTCCATGGTTACAAGTGAACTCTCATAACACTTATGCCAAGATGTTATTTGATTCATTCCGTTGATAAAGGAGCTTCCCACCAGCTGGCAATTTCCGTGTGGGAGATAATATATACTGAGAAAGAATTCTATTTTCTGCAAGCTAATTAATGCTACTAGGATTTACAGCTGTAAAACATCATTGTGCTATTCTAGCACTCTTAGAAGGCAATGTTTTAGGAACAAACAAAACACCAAATTTCAAAGAGTGTGCAGTAGAGTTTTTTGTATGTTTGTGTTAATTGGTTCCTGTGTTGAATAATGTGATTTGTGTCTAACCTATAATTGTGGTTTATTGATTGTTTCCAATTGAGCCAGAATGCAAAAAATGACCTCCAAAACTAAGAGTGGGGTTCAGAGAGAGGCTTAAAGTACGTACTGAATTGGCAAATATTAAATAAATGAACAGCAGTTGAAAGTATTTGATAAAAGAAATAAACTGTAAGTATCTATTAATGAGAGCTACTGTGTTTCAAAGGACAATCAGGACCAATGCTATACAAAGAGTTTTAAGTGTTGGTTTGAATTATAAATCACCAAGGTGATTACTGCTTAAAGAATTTTCATTTTGTATAGCTAAGCATGGTTCTTTTCAGTAAAATCAGTTTATCAAGTTGAAATAAGATCTTGAAGGATATTCTTTTAAAAAGTCCAGCTCCCAAATCGTCCAGCGAGCTATAGATAGATTCTGTATTCTGTAATACAACCTCAGAGTGGTCAATTGACCAGATGGGTGAGATATAAATACAATCAATCAATCAATCAATCAATAAATGCATCTGATTTAATCTCTTTTTTCAGCTGTCATCCATCATGTTTTAAGTTGCCAGATGATATAGGAACATAGGAAACTGTCCTATTGAGTCAGACCATTGGTCCATCCACTTTAATCAGACCATATTTATATTGAATGCCAGTAACTTTGTAGGGTAGTGCTGCAGAATTTCAGTGGTGTCAAGAAACCAAGGAGTCTCAAGATAACCCAGTGGCAGTAAGTCAATATGGTCTGCAGGATAACCCTCTTATGCTTGCTACAGTTCACAAAGTGACACTATGCAAGGGAAAATCACAGAAGCTGACTCCTGTTTTTAATCAGTTAATCACTTCTCACCCAAACATGAATCAATTGTCAGGGCTGTTTTTCAAGAAGTGTGAATGATAATTATAAGACTACAAGGTAGCAATAGCATTGTTCACACATGTGGCATTCTGTGGGAATCAATGTAGGATTTCACACTTAGTAGTGATTTAGGAACCTGCAATTGATATTCATTTCTTTTAAATGGGTCTCCAGCCTCCATATATATCTTTGCTGTTCCTCTTTCAAGTTTCATTTTATAGTGCTTTTCTTCCAAAATTATCACTTGCATGCCATTCAAAGAATGTCCAGGTGTATTGAAATGTTCTGAAACAGGTTTTTGTGTGTTACAATTCCTGATGTCAGGTTTATATTCATTGATTCTTTTCTGCAGAGAATGTATTGCTTCTCCTGTAATGAATGGGAAACTGCATTGTTGGCAAAGGATGGCATAGATGACAAAACAGGAACAAGAGGCCTGCCACCAATGGGTCACGAATGGGTTTTAGATTATATTTATGGTGTCTGTGAGTGGTCTCACTTATGGGCTGAAGGGGACAACTAAGATACTTCCCAAGATTGGATGTCCACCTTGTCTCCTTAACATCATTAGATCCTTCCATGAGGGAATGAAAAGCACTGTAGTTTTGATAGCTGAACATTAGATCCCTTTGACATCCGAAGCGGAGTGAAGGGCTGTGTCCTCGCACCAACCCTTTTTGGGATCTTTTTTGCTGTCATGCTGAAGCACGCCTTTGGAACTGCAACGGAAGGTGTCTATCTCTGGACTAGATCAGACGGAAAGCTCTTTAATCTCTCTAGATTGAGAGCAAAGACCAAAGTCCAACTGAAATGCATGCGGGACTTCCTCTTCGCAGATGATGCAGCCATTGTTGCCCACTCTGCTGAAGACCTCCAACAACTCATGAATCGTTTCAGCAAGGCCTGCCAAGACTTTGGACTAACAATCAGCGTGAATAAAACACAAGTCATGGGCCAGGGCGTGGACTCACCTCCCTCTATTACCATCTCCACACAAGAATTGGAAGTTGGACTTTGGTCCTTGCTCTCAATCTAGAGACTTTGTGTACCTTGGCTCAACAATCTCTGACACACTCTCTCTAGATGTCGAGCTGGAGAAACACATTAGCAAAGCAGCTACTATGTTCTCTAGAGTCACAAAGAGAGTATGGCTCAATAAGAAGCTGACGGCACATACCAAGTTCCAGGTCTATAGAGCCTGTGTCCTGAGCACACTCCTGTACTAACTAACTAACTAACTAACTAAGAAGATATTGTGTGTGACACTGTAATTGTGTTGCCAGAGTAGATGTGGGGACTGAGCTGGGATCTGGGTTTAGTTCTCATCTGTATGAGTGTTGTGTAATCTGTTTTGTGTTAATAGTTGATTGAGACTGGAGTGTGAATGTGTGTAAACAAGAAGAGGCCTGCCACCAAGACCTTGGAAGAGTGAAGTATTCTTGTCAAGAATAGGTTTTAGATTATATTTATGGTGTCTTTGAGTGGTCTCATTTCTGGGCTGAATGTGACAACTAATAATGTTTCGTCGTTTTATTTTCTGGATCTGTCTTTAGGATGAAAGTTATTGAAGCCTGATAGAATTTCTCCAGTGCTTCTTTACCATGGTTCCAAATAATAAAAATGTCATTGATATATCTCAACTAGATGAGTGGGTCTGGAGCACAACAGCTAAAAAAACACTGTTTCAAGTACTGTATATAATATTTACATATGGTGGTACCATACAAGTACTCATCGCAGTTTTATTAATCTGAAGATCGATATTTTTCTCAAAAGTAAAGTAGCTGTGTGTGAACACAAAGTCTCAGAGGATAGTGGTTAGTGGGGAGTGTGTCCTGATATGGAACAGTTACTTTCTGGGAGTTATTGTGGATGCTATATTTTCTGCTCTGTGGGTTCTCCCAACTCATTCTGAATGTGGCATCTGCTTTCTTAAGCTACTGGATATTTCTTAATCTTTTGAAGATGTGTGGAAGTGAAATGATGTACTGTTTTTGTAAAGGTGCAATTAGCATGCAGCATAGCTTGGAAAAGTTACTTTTTCAACTACAGCTCTTAACATCCTAATAGTTATTTGATCGATAGATAGGCAGATAGATAGATAGGTATCAAACTGCCAAACTGTGGCTCCACAGCTGGATACATAAACCATTGAGCTATCTAGCCAGCAATAGTTAGATATCTCTTCTGCATCAAGGTGCAAAAATCAGGCTTATCACAAGCCATCTCATGTCAGAATTCCTGAAGTGTTCAAAAGGACAAATAAAACACTTTTGACCACAAATTCCAGAATAGTTATAATATTGCTTCCAAAACTTGGGATCTGACAAAAATGTTTAATTTTCAGTTTTGAACACTTCAGGAATCCTGGCATAATATATTTTGTGAAAAGCGTGATTTTGTATCTTGGTGCAGATTATCCAAGACAAACAAATTGCTGACAAAACTGAGGTATTATACATTTTTAATGATCAAGATAATGTTGAAGTGATGCCTTTCCACAAATCAGATGCAGATAAGTTAAAGGATTCATAGACCACATGATCTCACTGTGCCTGCTTAAAGGAGAAAGTCATATCATACCTTCATTTGTTGCATTTTTGCCACGACTATATTTCTGTGTGAAAAAAGTGCCCTTTCTTCATTCCACAGATTCATTCATTTTTATTCAGAAGGAATAAGAGCCAACAAATTACTCTCTGACAAAAGATTAGAAGATGCAGTAAGTGCTGGAAAAGAGCTTAGATCACTCCTTTGTATTCCCCCGCTACACAGCTCTGACACATCCGTCTTCTCAAATAGACCATTCCCTGTCTTGTTACCATGGAAATATTAGGCTAAAAATATCATAAGATGTGTAGTTGAGATAAAAGAAATCCATGTATATTGATTCTGAAATGTGATGAATACACACTAATTAATAAAGCTGCCCTCATTTTGTATGTGTGTTAAATTGAAATATTCATATATTTACAAATTATACTACCTGAGAATGAAGTGTTAGATTTAGTAAGCATACATTCTGAGATAATACATCTGAGTACAAAACCACTTTCCATCAAAACAAGGTTCTTCTAGTAACTATATAGCGGAGTACATTTTATATAGAGAGCCATATGAAGCCTGGTGGGGTACACCATGTAGTTTTCCACTGCTGTACTGTCCCTTGTCCAAAGCCTGAAGGAAAACACAAACATTTTAAAATAAATTACTCCCATGATTATTTACGCACATATAGTATGTTTCAACCTGGGGAGAGCTAAAATTGTTCTCAGTTTTCCCCATTATTTCCTGTATCTTCTGTTACCAACATACCTTGTGAAAATGACATCTGTCATGGTTTATAATATGAGTTTCCAAGCTGCACATTGCCCATCACTGCTGAGATGAAAATAGGACATTGAAGAGAAGTCCAGAATGAGCAAGTCCCCTTTAGAGCAGAATAAATGCTAGCTCTGAAATATCTTCAGAAAATGAGGAGCCATCAGATGAGGAGTGAAGAGAGGGGAAGCAGTAATGTAATCACACAGGATCATTGTTGGTGCCCACTGTAAATAAGGAATGTGAAAGAATAATCTGATCATACTGTATTATTATAAAATTGCATAAAGGGATTATTTAATTGTGTGGGATTTCTCTGTGGAGAAATATTCTTAGCAAATATATACAAACTGTAGTAGGCAAAATCCAAAGAAACAAAATAAAACAAGACAAGACAGAAACATGTGGCACCTTGAAAGTCTTTTTTTTTTACTTTGTTTTGTTTTGTTTTATTTATTTGGGTTTTGCTTATTATGCTTGCACAGACTAACATCGCTACCTCTTCCAAATATATAAACAAGTTCCTTATGATTTTTGTGTCTTGCCTTTGTATGACTATTCGGAGCACTATGCTTACTTACAACATACAGTAGTCTAAAATATCCTCCCAAAACAATCTCTTAAGAAAGGATTTGAGAGATGATATTCCATTTTAGCTCAGTATTGTTTTCCAGAAAGTATCCACCTAAGGAGTAATCAGCATGTTCCTTTGTTGAAGGAGATGCTGCTGCCAAGTAAATTGCAGCCCCATGGTAATGCTGCCCACTGTCTATCAACGTTGTTTGGTGGGTTGTCAGAAAATATTGAATAGGGTATGTTTCCAGATAGAATAGGTTTTAGCTGTTCCATGCATTACAGGTTTGTGAGAGAGTTTGAGAATTAGGGATGGGGGTGGGCTGTTTTAATCTTGACATTGTTGCTTTTTATATCCAAGATAATAAATTGAGCTTTCTGGTGGAAGCTAAGCTTCTAAGGCCAAGATGACCTATGAGCAAAAGAAGAGCAGAGAGGATTATAAACAGCAAGTGAAATTCAAAGTGAGAGAAAAGAGAGATTAATCCTGATGAACGGAGCAAAAGAAATGAGAGAATGGCAAAGATACAATACTTCTGGGAAATGATTATATCTAAATGTGGGAAATTTTAGTTTGTGTTTTGGACAAAGATCCCAAGTTGATCCTTCTCTCTTTGGTTGAGAGAAATCAGTTTCCTAACACCTACATGAGGACTTCTTCTTTTGCTCATATCTGATGATTAAAATTCGAAGAAGCAAAAACGGAGATGCCCATTTATATAGATGAAGAAAGAGATTGCAATCACATTGCAAATTACTTTGTAGAAGCAATTTGCCTGGGGAAAAATATGATGTATAAATACTTTACCATTATTATGTATGTGCCACCATCAAAACACAATCCAATTTGCCTCCATGTACTAGCTTTAAATACACTGCCTCGTGTGTGCCTATTTTTTCCAAACATTTTTTGTTTTAACATGAAATGCACTATAAGGTGTACAATGAACTGATGTGGCTGCAAACTGAAAAGTACTCTGACCTTGATTTTTCAGAAATTGCCAGGGTAGTATGATAACTGACATGCACCCAAATACTTTGACATTGCATCATCACCAGTGAGATGACAAATTGCTGTAGATATTTACACAATAAGTACTATTCACAAATGCTGGTAATATATTATTATTATTATTATTATTATTATTATTATTATTATTATCATCATCATCATCATCATCATCATCATCATCATCATCATCATCATCATCATCATCATCAAAATACTAGGCACAGTGAATCGAAATTATAAAAACATTTAGTATTATATAACAGATACAAGAAACCCAAGTATCTGTTAAATATTGGTGCAATATGTATGCTGTTCCTAATACTGCTGTTTTTTGGAGCTCTGATGGTGTTATTTCTGAGATCTGCAAGTGCTTATAATACTGTGTGAAATTTCTTTATATTGTTTCCAATGCCCTAATGACTGTGTTTCATCCGCAAGTGAGATGTTTTGATTGCCACACCTCTGTATTTTTTTATTTTTTTCCAGAGTTTTTATTTTAAATTCTGGCATCCCCTGGAATTGCAATGTGAATGATCCAGACATTTCTTCATTCTATTACTATTGTGTCTGGTGTGTGGTGTTCAGTTTGGATCCGGAAACACCACAAGATCTAGACTTTGTCATTTTCTGACACCTTCTCTATCTGATATTACCATGGATTTTTGGAGGCTAACAAGTTATATTTTTCACATAATGACCAGTGCACTAATTTTGCCACTCTATTATGTCTAATTTTGTCATCTGTGCAATCTTTGGACATTAGTAGATGAGGTGTGATACAGTTTCTTCTTTTTCTTGGCAGAGTCAACATTTCCTGTTAGCACTAATTCCTTGAATCTTAACTTTCATCGTATTGGTTTGGAGCGCTTGTTCTTGTGCAGCAAAAATAAAGTCTTCAGTTTCTTTCTTATTGGTCCTCAGTTTTAGCCATGCCAATGTTGTATTATTATCATGTTGTCTAATTTATTTTCAAATTGTTTTTATATACAGTATATACATTGAGCCTTTGTTTCAGTTGCTTTCAAATTATTCTCCATTTTCACTGCCTTAAGTAATTTTCTCTACCTGTGCTGATAATACTAATTTTTCATGGTAAATATAATCTGTCCACATCACTTTTTGGATGTAGTGAATGATACATGTTCCTTAGTTTCCATGTTTTTGATCCAATTCTTCTAATTTGTTTTGGGTCCAATCTGTTATTCTTGCTGGGTTTTGATCTTGCCATTTTGTATAGATAGAGCTGCACTCAATATTAACACCATGTTTAACAGTGTATTTGTGAAGATTCTTAGTCATCCAGGTGAGGTTATCTGGAAGTTGAGTCATGGCAACTGGACTTCTTTCTTATTATTTATTATTGAAATGTTTTGCTACTCATCCAAGTAGCTTCTTCAATTTGAGGAGAGTTGGTAAGAGATTCCTGATATATCCTCCATGTTGGTTTCACTTCCTCCTGGTCTGAATAGGCTCCTTAGAAGAACAAAGAACTAGGGGGGAGGGATAATCCCACTTCTGCAGTCCTTTGCTTCTCCACCCATTGCCAAGGGTCCTTAACAGTGTCTTTCTCGTGTTTGTGATCCTAATCTTTCTGGGGACGGATGAAAGGGCAGCATGATAAATAGGAGACAGATTGTATCTAAAGCCTCCATCCCTTTTGAGTGAGGGATTTTCTGTATGCATGTGTATGGCCTCCCTGATCTTTCTTTTAAACCACCTATCTTCTTGGTCCAAAATGAGTACATCTTGGTCATCAAATGAGTGCCCATTGTCCTTCAAATGAAGGAACACTGCTGATTGTTGTCCTGAGCCATTGCCCCTCCTGTGCTGGGCCATTCTCCTATTTAGTGGCCATTTGGTTTCTCCAATGTAGAGCTCCGAACACTCCTTTTTGCATTAGACCACGTATATTATATTGAGAATCTTCATGAATATGTCAGGGTACTTTTTGGCACATTGAAACTGACAAGTTTTAGAGGTAATAAACTTTCTTGGTTAACAGCCCACTTCTATTAGCTGTACAGAACTTTGCCTCATTTATTCTACACATGTTTAGTTGGGAAGTTGTAGCCCACTAGTTGTAAGGGCATGGGAATACAAACAGTATACACGTTGGTCCTTGCCTTAACTGTAGTCATAATATACAGCCTAGATATCTTGCGATACATGAGCTGATGAACACTTGTGTTGTGATGTAAAGTCATATTGTACAAAGAAAGTTAAATTAGAGTGTTCTCGAAGGCTTTCATGGCCAGGATCCAATGGTTGTTGTGGGGTTTTTTTGGGGGGGGCTTTTGGCCATGTTCTGGAGGTTTTTCTTCCTAAAGTTTCACCAGTCTCTGTGGCCGGCATCTTCAGAGGACAGGAACTAGAACTCTGTGTTTTGGTGTAGTGTGTGAGATTGTTGAGTATTTGTAGCTGTGGGATCAGGGGTTTTGTTCTTTTCAGGAGGTCGGGTGTTTCCTCTGATAAGGGTGTTTTGTGTTATGGATGTTTTGTTGTGATAAGGGGGAGATGATCTGTCACTATGATTGATGGGTGTTGTTGGCTACTGTGACGTAGCTGGCCACTCTTTTGTCACTGCCAACTCAGGCCTCTCTGAATGCCCACCACGCCACTACACACTCTTGCTCTAAATAAAAAGGACAAGGGTTTCTTTCAAAAATAAAGTGGTTTATTGATTACAAAATAAAATATGAAAATCACATGAAAATAATAAAGATGGAAATCACTTTCTTATTTTAATTAAACACATAGACTTTCCCTCACTGACACTCAGGCACGCAGGCCTCTAACTAACTCTCACGCTAGATCTCTCCAGATCTCACTCACTATCTGACTCTCACACTCTTCACCCCCCTTTTTATACCAGCTCCTCCCTTTCATTTCCACCCTCCATCACACCATTGGCTGATGATTCACTGCCCAGCTGTGACGGACAGGTGAGGTCATGGCTGCCCGTTACAATACCTCCCCCCTTAATAAGTTGTTTATGGGGGAAAGCTAAAGTGCTTTCCTCTATAAACAAAGAGGAGCGATACACAAAAATTTCTTTACCTCAACAATACACTCACACTTACCAAAATATTTAACAGTCCAATAGGAAAAGTCATTCAATATAACAATTTCCCTTCTTATTGCTTTAAACACTTTAAACAACTATCATTCCTTATACTCTAAGCATTTTACTAATTTCAACAATATACTTTACCTTATCATTTATACTTTATAATTAATTTTCATTAACGTTACCAACTTTACAGTAATCACCATCAGGAAACTTATACATAAATAATTAAACAGAGAATCAAAGTCCATTTTAGTTTATAATTAAAGTCCTTGTATTATTATTCACGTTACTGTCCATGGATATACAATTTCTAATCACAATTACAACTGTCCATTCCCCCTCCATCAGTCATTTGGCTTCCGAGGCAAGAGTTGAGTCTCTTTTGCAAAGTCCAGGTCAGCAAAGTCCAAGACAGGCTCACTCCCGCAGTCATCTGCAAGGCACCTCACATCTCCAAGTCCAGATCTCACAGCATTCGAAAAGAAGGTGGACCCACAGTGGTAACCAGGTGTGTTGAAGACTGGTCCGGATGTTACCGCCTCCTTCAGCTGGACACACGACTGCTGGCACTCAGGAGTCCCTCTGTCGTCCACAGGCTTCTTCCTCCGCAACCTCTTTCATTGTCTGGCGGTCATCGGCCACTCGGTTGACCCCGGGATGTCATCAGCTGCTCTCTTTCTAGCTTGGGGCTTCACCATCTCATTTGGGGAAAGGACAAGCAATTTCCTCTCCTCCTTCTGACCATCTCTGAATGCGTCCCTCTTTAGGGCATCAGAGTGGATGCCTTTCTCCACCTCCACATATTGTCTCACAGATACTTTCTCAGAATTGTTTTCCCTGTGTGGGAGAACACTATCATGGGTCACTTGAGGATTCTCAAATGATTGGTTGGTTTTAAATGCACTGCCCTTGTCATCTGATTCGGGTTCTTTATTCAGGGACATGTCAGATAGGGGTTTGCTTAGCAAAGTTTCATGATCTAATTGTTCTGCCTCTGCCAAAAGCAATTCTTTTCTCTCTATAGTTCTCAGTTCTATTATTTCTCTTTCCTGGGCCTTGTGCAATCTTGTTTCTTTTCTGGGAGCATCTCCCAAGCTGGGCTCTGCAATCTCTAAGGACTTTTCTTTATGTACAAGCTCCTTATCCATGCAAGACCTTACAGTATATTCAGCAGACAACAACAAAGTGGGTGTACTGGTGTTTGTTTCAACGCAATCTACCCCATTAATCTCCTGCTGCTGCTCCTGACCCAAACTATTTTCATTTGAGGTTTTCAGAAGCATGAGATCAGCTACAACAACACTCTTCAGCTGAGTTACCACAGAAACCTCTCTTTCCAAGCTCCTATGTGATACTGTAACACATTTAGCTGCAGATGGTGATTCCTGGCCTCCTGGTGAAGGTGTGAGTGCGAAAGCACTCTTAACATGCTCTATTGACTATAATCCATCTCCATATATCAGGTCTCTGTCAGTCACAGATTTCTCTGGGTAATCAGTGGTTAGTGTTGTACCATCTGTCAAGGTACTAGCTTCCCTCTGTTCCTTCTTGTCAGCTGCTAGATCTAAATTTCTTTTCAGGGTGTCTAAATATGAGATTACATTCTCAGGATCATCTTCTTTTATTTGCTCCCATTTCTGTCTAATTAAATCAAGGGGTCCTCTTTCTAAGATTTTCTGGCGGTATTTTACAGGACCCACCAACTGCTTTTGAATATCATCCTCTCCTTTCATGGGGTTCACCAGTGTCTCTCTGGATAGCAATCCCTGTTCAATGTGGAACCCCCCAGGTGTTTCAGGGGTTAACTGTACTTCACACATGTTTTCAAAGCAGCCTTTTAGTGTGGAATTTGCTTGTGGTTCTTGAGAGAACGCATTGTTTTGGGGAATATCAAGTGTAAATACTTCAGCTGGGTTTCTATTGTCAGTCACTCTCTTCTCCTGACAGTCACTCTTTTCTTCAGCTGCCTCTGCTTGCTCTTGATGTGACCGTGTTAGAACTAACACTCTCTTAACATGCTCAGAGAGGTCCGTACCAATCAAAACGGCCGATGGCAACTGTGAGGAAATTCCTACACGCCAATTTCCCTGCCATCCCTGATATCGAATTGGTAATTCAGCCACAGGCAAAATAACAGTTTCTTGTCCTATCCCTTTCACTGCCATGTGTCCTTCTTGTAATATGTATTTTTGAGGTACAATATGTGGATGACATAGAGTCACCTGTGAACAGGAATCTTTCAGAGCCATGTATTTGTTATCTAAAACATAAATATTGTCCCCAGCCGTTTGAACTAACCCCTCCAGGTTCGTTTTAATTAAATAGCAATGTCTAATCTCGGCAAAAGGAATATGAGATTCCATATGCTCATCTGGTGTAGAGAACTCAGTTTGTGTTGCCATGGAGACTGATTCCTCCCCTGGTATATTGTTTCTGCTGGACACAGTAAACAGCTTTAGGCTTGCTTAAATTTACATTCTGTGGTAAAAATTTCTCTGTTTTCTCTGCTTTTACCACATTGGGATGCAATGTGACCTTTTTCATTACATTTGAAGCAAGTTATAACATTCCATTGATCATTTCCAGCCCCTTTTCCTACTTTTCCCTCCAAATTTTGCCCTCTGGTTTGGCTCTGTTCTGAGGCCTTTCCCACAAAATGGCCACCAACCCTCTGCTGGTCTTTAAATTGTCCTCTAGGATATTGATTTGAGTCCTCCCAAGTTTTCCTCATACTTTGCCCCCCAGAAAAGCTGGTTTTTCATATCTGGGAAATGAAATCAGCAACCTCTCCTGCTTCTTTCAGATTCTTAGGTTTCTTGTCCTTGACCAAATATTTTAGTTCACCATGTAAGAGAGAATAAAACTGTTCCAAACCCACAACATCCTTCAGATCCTGAATTGTCTGAACCCCCTCTTGTAAGAGCCATTTTTCTAAACATCTAGACAAGCTTGCCCCTAATTGTGAGTAGGATTCATCAGGTTTCTTAGTTAGTGATCTGAATTTTTGCCTCAGATGTTCTGCATTTATGCCATACCTGGCAAACACTAACTTTTTGAATTCTGTGTAATCTTTGATTAATTCGATTGGCATCTCCGCATATATTTCAGCGAGGCCTCCACTAATTTGGGATCTCAATATAATCATCTTTTCAGATTCCCTCACTTGGAAATCCTCACACACTCGTTCATACATCACAAGGAATGATTCTGGATCATCTCCCTTTCTAAAAATTGGTAATTTCTTTAGGTCTGTCTTAGATAACTGACTCCCCTCAGAGTTGGTATTCCTATTGTTATTATTATTGTTTTGATTTGCCAATTCTAGCCTCCTGAGTTCAAAAGACATACGTTCTTTCTCTAAGGCAATCCTCTCTCTCTCCATCTCAGCCTCCATTTCCCTCTGCCTCATTCTTTCCTGAAAGGCCCTTTCCTCAGCTTGGGCTTTGGCCTTCATTTACAGCTCAAATTTCCATTTTCTGAACTCTAATGGGTCTTCCCTTGAGGACTCTCCCTCCTGGGCTTGTGAGCGCAATGACAAATAAATTTCTTATGTCTTATGTCTTATGTCTTAAATCCTTCCTCAACATCCCCATTCTCACTATCTGATCCAGCTGCCATTTCATAAGGCACCTGCTCAGCTTTCTTTCCCCTAGTCAAGGGCATTTTCTTCTTTTCAGGCTTATTACTCTCTTTAACAAGCCTTGATTTTAAAAGTCCACTTTTTTACTGTCAGTGAGTGTCTATGTTGCAATTCAGCTCCCAGCGCTCATCCACTGGCAAGCTAGCAACAGTTACCAGGCTTCAGCCTCCAGCTAGGCCTCCTGCCAAAACAGAATTTTTCTTTCTGCCTCAGGCAACAAATCTTAAACACACACAGCTTCCGCCTGTCCCAGGTTCAGCTGTTTTGAGTCCCCTCAGCCTCACTGCCTTTGGCTCTGCTTTGTCCCCTCTGAGTTTTCCCTAAACTCAGGACAAGCCAGCCAATCTGCCACAGCTTTTGCTTTGGGCAACTCTCCACAGAAATGGTCACCACAGAGCCTCCCTGTCTTAGTTCCCAATCTGAAGCTTCAGCGCCCTCCTACTAGACTTACTCCCCGTGAGATAAGTCCTAGGAAGTTACCCACGCTTCCACTCAGATTCCCTAACTAAAGACCCCTGCTCTGGGCACCTTTCCAGCACCAGGCTTCACTGGATCACACGTATCCCACACGCTGGACACCAATTTTATTGTGACATAGCTGGCCACTCTTTTGTCAGTGCGAACTCAGGCCTCTCTGAATGCCCACCACACCACTACACACTCTTGCTGCCACCAACCTTTCCTCTAAATAAAAAGGACAAGAGTTTTTTTCAAAAATAAAACTGGTTTATTGATTACAAAATAAAATATGAAAATCACATGAAGATAATCAAGATGGAAATCACTTTCTTATTTTAATTAAACACATAGACTTGCCCTCACTGACACTCAGGCACGCAGGCCTCTAACTAACTCTCACACTAGATCTCTCCAGATCTCACTCACTCACTATCTGACTCTCACACTCTTCACCCCCCCTTTTTTATACCAGCTCCTCCCCTTCATTTCCACCCTCCGTCACACCATTGGCTGATGATTCACTGCCCAGCTGTGACGGACAGGTGAGGTCATGGCTGCCCGTTACAGCTACTCTTTTGTGTGTAGTGATCACTGGTCCTTGTGTCTGTGTAGAGTTCATTGACCTTTTTGCAGGCTGTATTTTTCAGTGCTGGGAGCCAGGCTTTGTCGATTTTTAGACTTCTTTTTTGTTGAAGCTGTGCTGGTGTTCATGGATTTCATGGCTTCCCTGTGTAGTCTAACATTATGATTGCTGGTGTTCTTCAGTACTTCTGTATCTTGAAATAGCATTTCATGTCCAGCTTGTTTCAGGGCATGTTCAGCTACTGAAACAAGTTTGAAAGTTTGACTCATCTCTCTATTGCGTGATGCAGTTATTTTGATATCCTCAGCTTTCTGTAGTGCCTGGTAAATGAGTAAAAGGCTCAGCTGCAAAGCAGCTAAAATTCCTGCAGAGAAAATTACAGAATGAAAATTCAGTGTGAGTTTTGGTTGACGTGCTACATGGCGTGATCCCACAGCATGGTTACACTGTGGGATACAGTGGTACATCAACTTACAGACTTAATCTGTATTGGAACGGTGTTCGCAAGTCAAAAAGTTTGTAGGTCGAGACGCCATTTCTCATAGGAATGCATCAAAAACCGATTAATGGATTTCCGGGGGAAGGAAAACAAATACCAAAAAAAGCACTGCAATCCCACACTGGGACTGCAAAAAAAAATCACCAAAAAACAAAACAATACAGAAACAGCTTCCTTCTTTATTTGCTCACAGTACCATTTAACATAGTACCACACCGTTCTCCATGTCCATGAAGTCATGTCACAAGTTTGGGTGTAGATGTTATGAACTCTTCTCACTGGTAATCAGATTCAACAGCATTGTGGGTAAATTAGACTAGTGAATGTATGAATGAAACTAAGGAAATTGGAGGTGCAAGTAGAGCCAACCTGTGTGGACTTAGGCAAGCTGCACAATCCCAGGATGCCCCCAGAAAAAGGGAATAGTAAACTACTTCTGAATATTCTGTACCTGAAAAACCCTGGAAAGTGTCACCATAACTCTGAGTTGACTTGAGAGCACATTATTATTTATTATTAATATACTTTCAAAGCAAAATGGAAAGAATACAACATAAGCAAAGCACCGGTTTTAATTACATGGACCCAGTCACAATGATACTGAGGTAGGTCCTTTCTTCTGTAAAGATGCTTTTCTAAATATAATCATAATTCAGATCAAATATTTGAATATGTATTTACTTTTAGTTAATGAACAATCAGGCACAAGTTCTTTTCCCCTCACATGATATTCCACCAAATTAGCTGTGTCAGTTCATCCATTGCCTTTGTCCCATTACTCAGGAGTGGCGTGGACAAGAGTGGAAAGCATTTCACCCCAAAATTACAGGGAGAGAGCAATGCCTGCCCTATTGTAAACCACCTATGCTTTTATTATGGAAGTTTTGCCCTCATTTTGGCTTTAATTAGCTTGTATGAAAAACAGATCAAAACCTTAATTTTAAAAGGATTTAGTTTATTTGAAGGGGTGTGAAGGAAAGCAGGAGGAAAGTGAGCCGTCCTCACTGATAGAAGTGACAAAGGAGGAAAAGGGAAGCTGTAAGAATGAGGCAACAGAGGTGAAGGAAATCTTAATAGAGGAAAAAGGAAAGATAGAAGAGATGAAGGGAAAAGTAGAAGTTTGCCTGGTGGAAGAAGGAGAAAAAGGGAAAGGGGAGGAGCTAGAGATGTCAGCATAGGAGGGGAGTACAAAAGAGCAAGGAGAGAGGAGGTTCGTCAGCAGATTTGAAAATGGAGGAATGAGGGGAAAGGAGGAGAGATGAAAAGGTGCATGGACTTCTAAAGGACTTCCCTAACCTGAAGGTTGGGGGATTGTTGCCGGACCCAAAGCCAAAGAAGGAAGGAGAGATGATGTATGAGACTCAGTAGTGGACTGTAATGAAGGAGGGGCGGGGCTACAAACAGCGAGGCAGCGAGGGAATTTGGGCTCTCCAGATTCCTGCTGCTTGCCGTGAATCCAACACCCCCCCGAGAAATTAGGGGAGAAAGGGGGAGCCAGGAGAAGCTCCTCTGGGTCGTAGGAGGGGGGGGGTTCTGGGGGGGTGGAAGGCAACCACCTCTTTAGATTACCCTTTCTCCAGACAAAGGATTCCGTCGACGCCATGTTTTATGGCTGTCCCAGCTGTAAGCCCTGCGGCAGGAGGGGAAAGCAGGAGAATGTTATGAAGGACTGAACCAACAGAACTAATCAGTTCCAACATCTTGTGAGTATAAAATAAATAATCTCAAACGGCTGGACAGTGTAATCCTGAAGTGGCAAACAGGCTCTAGCCTGGGAAAAAAACTTATTTTTTCACTGCATCACACCTGAAATAGAGAAGCAGATAAGGACAGAGACTTTCGTTTTCTGCTCCCTGTAAGAGGTTAATTTACAACTGAAGCTATTTATATGTTGAGGAACTGACTTTTATTGCTTAAATACCTTACAGCTGCCGGCCGTGAAAAGTAAATAAGCTAAATTGGGGAGAATCTTCATAACAAGGAATGTCTCTTTAAATGAGGTGGATACTTGGAAATTAGGAGACAGTTTTGAACACTCACCTTCCAAATATGGAAACTTTAACGCAGGATATAGTAGCGGATATAGTAAATGTTTTCCACAACGTACAGAGGAACATTCTTGACCATCTGGGATGGAGGAAAAGATACAGCACTGGAACTTTTCGCCACAACAGATTGAAACAGAAATCATCACTACACAGTCGCAACAGTTTGAAGGGCTCAAGACTGTCCTTTTTGGGATGGAGGAAGGGATACAGCACTGGAACTTTTCGTCACAACAGACTGAAACAGAGAACATCACTACACAGCCGCAAAGGAGAGAGACAAAGGAGGGGAAAGAGGCTCAGGTGGATGAGTGGTGTCCGAATTTGATGGGTGTTTATGCAGATCGAAGAAGCGAGAAGGAAGAGTTGAAACATGATTACAAATTAGACATTCCTTGGCTCCAAATGGACATGAAAATTGGGGAAATTTCAAATCAGAGAGAAAATAGCCTAATAGGTTTTTATAGGTGGCATTTTAAAACTAGAAAAAAAAGGAACTAATGTTTAATTTTGATGAAATATGAAATTGGGATATCATTGTAACACAATCAATCTATAATGTGAGAGATACATAACATACCTGTTCTCTGAAATATTGGTATCATGTGAAATTTTGATATAGAACTTTATATGTGCATAGATTAAAAATGGAACGTAATATAGTGTAGGATAATTAACGCCTTTATATAAAGATACTAAACACATATGAAGTATAACATGATTACGTAGCCAATGTTAGATTTGTTTTATGTGGTTTTGCTTTGCTTTTGTTTCTCTAATGATGATGTTTATTGCTGAAATGTGGAGTTTTACATGATGGTAGTATTGATATTCTAAGAAATAATTGGTAGCCAAGGATGTAAGAGAAATAATTATTAGAATTAGTACAATTTTAGGACGAATGATATTTTGGAATTCTTATAAAGTAAGAAGGTTGGTGCAGTCAGTTTTTTTTTTAATAATGGATAACATTGTATGGAAATGCTTCCCCCCTGCCTATATATGTGGAGGTTTGTCTGTTTGTATTTTTGATTTAGGTGTACTGTCTCTGTTTTTTTGTGTGTAGGGTTTGTAGAGATTTTTTTTTTTTATGTAGGGAAAAAAATCTAAATAAAATACTATTTTAAAAAAAGTAGTGGACTGTAATTGTTTTCCCGCAGGGACAAGGACGAGGCAAGAAGGTGATTAGACCTGATCAAACCTACAACCAGCCACCTAAGGAGTGAGGCTGGGCAAGACATCCATGCTGCGGCACCATTTGTGCGGTGAGGAGTGCCCCTCTACGGAACCCCACCGATCGCAAACGCTTTGGCCCAGCACCCCAATGAGCTACCTGGACTTTCAGAGAATTATCCTCATCCAGTTATGGACCTTTGCCAAATTTATCATGTTTCAACCCAGTTGAAATAGTTGTAGAGAAGCCAAAGGTTAATAAAATTGAAGTTATGAATGTTGCTATTTCCCACCAAAAGTGAGGAACTGCTACAACATTCAAACGAACCCAATCACAAGGGGTAGCTTATTGGGTGGGTTGGGGTGCAATTTGTGCCTGAAATTGTGTTGGCTGAAGTTCAGTAGGTACCCTCACATCTAAGGATTCTAAGTGGCAGAGCTTACTAGAAACAAAGCCATCTTTAAATTCTACTGATGTAAAGGGACAGATTTTTTTTGAGCAACCAAAATTATGACAATTTGCAGTGGGTTTTAATGAAATAGCCTTTATTTAAATTAAGGCATTGTTATTACATCTCTCTTGTTTATTGCAAGGAAAGGCAATATGGTCTCAGAATGATATTTTTTTGTGTTATGTTTGCTTTTATTCAACAGATGGTGATGAAAAGCTACATATTGTTAATCCAGTATCACCTTTTCTTTTAGGAGAAACAAAAATCTGCTTCAAGTACTACCATGGAGTTAGTGGAGCCCTGCGTGCTACAACCCCCAGTGTGACAGTGAAGAATAATGCAGCTCCTGTAAGCTTCTTGGTTGATTTTAAACATGTTTATTGGGTAATTTTGTGCTGACAGTTGCTTTTGACTTGACTCTAGGTCTATAATAGAAGTGGGGAGCCTTTGGTCCTCCAAATGTTTGGGATAACAGTTTCACCCATTCCTTACAATTGACCATACTGGCTGGGATTAGGGCTAATTGTAGGCCAGTATATAAGGACCACCAAATTTCCCAGTCCCTGATCTAGGCTGTTTATAACTTCCATAAAGTTATAAAGTTTGGTTTCCTTATATGACCTACATAGTATTTCTTCCCAGGGTTGCATATATTCCTAGGGAAGCTAGGATAAACACACTCACACTGATATTAATGTCCAAAATCACAGTTTTCTCTTGAAGTAATGAACCCAAACTTGTTATCCTTATAGTTCTGAATATAGGCTTGAAAATAGTTAATAGTGAAATGTTGCAGGCATAAATGGGTAAGTTTTCTGATTATCAGGGCCACAGATTTTCTGTATCTTGTTTATTCCTTCATCTTTCCCATGATTATGCAAAATGAACATTGTGTATATTCTCTCAGGTTTCAGAGTACACCTATCCTTGACACAGAATCTTTGTCTAGAATTATTCTTTTTGTCTTTTGTACTGAATGCACAAAGCTTTGCTCCAGGTGTTAGAGAAACAACATTTGAGGTAGCATTTAAAGCACCAGTTGTCAGTCAGGAGTACCTGGATTCTAGACTGATTCAGTATGAATTAATCATGTCAAGGCATTCAGGAATACAGTTCTTATGTTAAATTTAAAGATTTCACCTCGGATTTCCAACTGCTGTATTTTGCAGGGATACCCGGTGAGCTGACATGCTAACTTAGAAAAGGAAATAGTAGTATTTCATACTACTGAGCTTGTGTATATGTTTATTTTATAGACAGAATGGGGATAACTGAGGTAAGGAAATGGGTTTGTCTCTGAATTGCAGGATTGTACTATAGAAACCTCAAATACACAAAGTTTTATATGGGTTAGTTTACATTTTATCTACAACTCCAAGAACAACCCAGTCAGCATGGGCAGCTGTGAGCTTCTAACAGCTATAGTTCAAGTGAGTAATTTTCCTCGGCTCTGGATTTAGCACTGGGGCAGCCAATTTACTTCTTGCTTTTCTAAACCTTTATTTGTTGCAGGGTTTTGAATTTCAGGTAAAATTCTTTTTGCTACACAGTAGAAGTAGAGATCCACAATGATGAATAGCTTCAAGTTCCGCAGAGTCCACCCCTTTCTCATTAACTGGCACTTAAAGTCCCAACTCATTCACTTGAAGGAGAAAGAATAAAAAACATTTCTTTATGTATAGGCGCTTGAATTTACACACTTGTCTATGCTGCTTTCTTTATATACATTTACAACCAACTGAACAGATCAATAGCAAACGAACAACTGCCACTAACCCAGGAAAGGGGAAAAGAGCACTTAACAGAGAGGCGTAACTTTCTTTGAATTCAAATACTGAAAGTAGACATGGGCTATTTGTATTCGTATCCCTGTGGATGCGAATATGAATCATGGCACCACAAGTGCCACAGAGACCCATTTCCTCCCTCCAGAACCAACCAGTCCACTCACCGTTTGCTGTGTGGCACTCAGCTCCATCATCACAATGGTCATGCCAATCACGGAAAGAGCACAGCCATCTCTTCCACACCTACCTGCACAGCCGACCACTCATCAGCTAATCAGGGAGACTCCCCATCCTGCCTCTGCACCGAAGTGGTCGGCTGCTCTTTCTGTTGCAAAGAGCAACAGAACAGCCAGCAAAACTCTTGCAGTTGGCACAACCACCACAAGAATGGAGCCAAGAGCTGCGCAGCAAACAGTAAGTGGACTCGCCTGTTCTGGGAGAAGAGAATGCACCTGCGTGGCACCTGTGGTACCATAATTCATGTTCGTATCCCCAGGGATATGAATATGAATAGCCCATGTCTAGCTGGAAGGAATGATTGGTCAGTGCTGGATAGACAGGCAATCACCCTAGCAAAAAAAATATCCCTCCCAGTCACACAAGCCACAGACAAGGTTGCAAAGAAAACTCCAAAATTATCAGCACAAATCCTCTTGTCTTGAAGGCCACTAAACTTTATGCTTGCCACCCTGTATCCTGTTAAAGATGTTCAAAATGAAACAAATGCATTTTTCTTTATCCAGCATTGCTGGTCCCCAATGAAAACTGTTGTCTATAAATGACTTGCTTCTGCTTGACATTAAACAGATATTTTGCTTAGGTCTTTATGTGCTCCTGTAAATATTTGCATTGCAGGATCTTGTGTTACTTTGCAAATGCCAAATCAGGACTTAAATCATTGCTTTGGTGCCTTTTCCCCTGTCATATTCTAATTCATGCATTAACCTGGGTACATGTGTTGAGTAAGTGTCATCAGTAAAAGCAACAAAAGCTCTTCCTTTTCACAGTATTGACAGCCTTCAGGAAGAAGTGAAATCTTTTTATGGGTGTTTGAACACTTGGAGATCTGGTTTGTGTGAATGGATCAGATCTATGCTGATTCAGGTACTTACAGAGACAGATGGTTATAGCAACATTACAACTGACCATTCTGGTTAAATAAGGGCCTTTGAATTTTTGGTGTAGACTAAATAATGTATATTTTTATATAAAATGCATTTTTAGTTTTATAATAATTATTAATTTATAATAATAAATACATTATCAGCCAAGGTTCACAACAGTTGAATAGCAGTTATAACTCCAATCTGAGGCCTAATTGCTCGTCATAATAAGCCAGGGAGCCACAGAAACCTGGGTTTATCACAGATAAGCAGCATGCTGGTAAAGACTGTTTGATTGTTCCCCTTTTCAATGGAAGTCGCTAAACCAGTGATAGATCTTCTATCCACAACTTGTTTATTGTGAAGTAAAAACAGGAAGCTAGGTCTGTGGCTTGTTTCCCTCCCCACAATCTAGATACAGTAGGACCCCCATATCTGCAGGGGAATCGTTCCAAGCCCCTACTCATGGATACTGAAAACCTCTGATAATAGTAAACACTATATATGTAGCATGAGTAAAAGGAAAAAACAATAACCAGAAAAAACATTTTCACATGCATTCCTAGAACTGGCCAGAAGAGGGCACCAGAGACTGTGCAGTGTTGTTGTTATTTAGTCGTTAAGTCGTGTCTGACTCTTCATGACCTCATGGACCAGAGCATGCCAGGCCCTCCTGCCTTCCACTGCCTCCTTGGGATTGGGATGTAGACTGATCTTTTCCAATCCTCCGGCCACTGCTGAGTTTTCCAAACTTGCTGGCATAGCGAGTGTAGCACCTTAACAGCGTCATCTTTTATGATTTTAAATAGTTCTACTGGAATGCCATCACCTCCACTGGCCTTGTTGTTAGCCATGTTTTCTAAGGCCCACTTGACTTCACTCTCCAGGATGTCTGGCTCAAAGTCAGCAACCACACTATCTGGGTTGCAATGTAGTCTTCATCATGCAATGTAGTCTTCACTAACAAGCATTCATAGCACAGTCTCTGGCTCTTTCCAGTGGCCAATTCTGGTACATGTGAACATAGTGTTTTTTTTCTGAATTTTTTTCTTTTAAAATTTTGAAATTTTTAGACTGTGGATAACTTAAACCACAGACAATGCTCCAGCAGATACAGGGATCCTACTGTAATTAACCCTAAAACAACACCTGGATTATTTATCTGATTGGTTGAGAGAGACAGGACGAAAAATTGGCATCCAGTGAGTTCACAATAATAATGCCACTTTGGCTTGTTCTGCCTTTCTCATTCCATATGGGAATTGTTCCTCAGTGTGAATCAACAAGATGGCATATCCTCAGTGAGCCAGAATTGGAGAGAATTCCTTCTCGCCATGATGTCTGAATTCATCCCTTAAAGAGTGAATGAAACTTACCAAACAGATAATGGAAGAAGGAAGCAGATGTTTGTTTAAATTTGTCTTTAACAGCACAAAGAAGATAATTACAAAGGCTATTTGTTTCTTAATGGTTTTCATGCACACATGATATCTCATTGGCATGGCACTACTCAGATCATGTCCCCTCTTATAACCACATAATAGAAGCACTAATAGCCTGTATATAATAACACTGTAATTTAGCAAATTATACAAAGATAAGTGACTGCAAAATACATCCATAACCTTCTATGTTTCAATGGCTCCTTCTGAGATTATTATGCATATCAGACAACAGATCCCCTGGTATCATGGCACCAGTCAATTTTGTAAGCACCACAGATTTTAATGTGGTTCTACTGCAAGAGTTTCAATCAATCAATCAATCAATCAATCAATCAATCAATCAATCAATCAATCAATCAATCAATCAATCAATCAATCAAAGCTTGATCAACAACTGTCTTCTGAATGTTATGCATATATTTATTTTATTTATTTATTAGGTGAGGAAATGTCTGATTGCCAGTATGGTTTTACATGCCATTAGAGACGTGTAACCTCCCTTTTTAGATCAAATTGGATCAAATCCGTTCAATGGATTTAAATGGGGAAAACAAAAAATCACCAAAAATTAACGAAGACTCAGAACAAAACCAAATTAAGTTTGCACATGTTTCAGAAGGTGCACTACCGAATCCAAGCATTTAAAACAGGTTTCAAACATTTTAAGACACTTTTAAATGAGCAAAAACGGACATCGTTAAGTGAAATTCCCCCATAGAGAACATTGTTAAACGATGGGGAAATTTCCTCAAAGAAACCCATCGCAAAGCGAATACATCGTTAAACGAAGCAATCGCTAAGCGAGGCACCACTGTACAAAGAAGTAGAAGTATATTATGTATAAATAAATAAAACCTAACAATGTCATGTCCAGACGTTCTGGAGACACTTATCCCTATTCTGTCACACCTATGAAAATAGCATATGCAAAAGTGGCTTTTACTATGTGTGAAATGTGCTAAATAATCAAGAAACTAATTCTCTCTCTTGTTGTCTCTCTCTCTCTTTCTCATATTATAGGAAAGGGTGACAGAAATATTTTGATTATTTTTCCAAAACTTATACACAATCACAGCATAAATGTTTGTCCAGGAGGTAACCCATAACTACTAATAGTTCCCCTGAAGCCACCACTACTGCTGCTAAAATGCAGCGATATAATAATGTAGTGACACTCCCCCTCCCTTGTTTGGTGCTTTTAGAAAGTAGTTGTACTCTCCAGAAGCCTCCATGAAGTGAAATTATCTTTTAAATGGTCCTAAATAAAAGTATTACTTACCTGTGAATTTGGAGTTTTCCTCTCATGGCCCAGAGCTGTCTTTACAGTGGACCCTCGACTTACAGATGGCTCCATTTATAGAATTTTCGAGTTATGGACTTCTCTGGCCACAAAATTTAGGTTCGACTTGCAGCCGGAGAATCGACCTACAGACCAGAAAAAAAAATCAAAATGGAACAAAAATGGCTGGTTACGGATTAATCAGTTTTCAATGCATTGTAGGTCAATGGAGCCTCGACCTACAGACTTTTCGACCTGCAGCCACCGTTCCAATGCGGATTCATTGCGTAAGTCGAGAGTCCACTGTTTTCCAAATCATCAAGGTGACGGAGCAGGCATTCCTCTGAGTCTTTGGCTTTTTAGCTTAGAAAACAAGCAGAGCATGTAAATGTTAGCAAAGAGCTGGTGTGTTAGAGTTAACAAGTCCCCAATTGCACACACACACATTTCCCCCACAGCTTGTTCAATAGGGTGAGGGGAAAGTAGTATGCTGTGGTATTTCCAGGCTGGGTTACTCCCTGTTAACTTCCTAGAAGAAAGGAAATTACAGAATTCTGCCAGAAAGAAAAGAAAAAGAAAAAGAAAAACTCACCAACTCCTCCTGAGAAGTTACATATTTAAAAGATTCTCACTGCACCAAACCCTCTAGCATCAGTGCAGTTTTTGAGGAAACCAAAGACATTGCCTTTTATTGTTGGTAATACTCATTATAGTAAGGAATTGCTTTGAACCTCTAGGAGAAGCAGGATGAGAGATTGCATAACACTTTGCATGGTATGTAGACATAGGTTGATTCAGGACACACAAAACAAAGCACTGCTTCCCACAGTGCATATACAGTTGTGGAATCTTCTATTAAATGATGTAGTGATGGCCATCAGTTTGCATGTCTCTAAAAGGAAACTGGACAATTTAATGAAAGAGAAGGCTATCAGTGACTACTGTTTATGAAAGCTACATACTAACTTCATTGTCATATGAAAAGGTGGATCAGATTCAGATGAAAGAAAAGCAAAACTGGTTATTGTGGGTTTTCTGGGCTGTTTGGCCATGTTCTTAAGGTTTTCTTAATGCATTGTACTTTGAGCATGCCATATGAAGACTGGTCTTAATAGAAAAAAACAATGATGCTAGGAAAAGTGTAGATGGTAGAAAAAAATACCTCTAACATAAGATGGATTGAATCAATAAAGGAAGGCACAGCCTTTAGCTTGCAAAACATGAGGAGGGCTGTTGACACTAGAACCATTTGAAAGCCACCACTTCATAGGAATGCCATAAATAGGAAGTGATTTGACAGGGCAGAACAATAACAATCAGTAGCAGTTATGTATCCCATCGTTATTTGCTGTGAAACATAACTAGAAAATTCTTTTCTGTGGCCTCTGTGAATGCACACATATGGGTATTGTCTGCGCCTGCGCTGACTGTCTCGGAAGATTATAGAGCTAAAAGTAACAATTTTATGGTGTGATCCTCCATGAGGTATATGCTCCTCCCACCCACCATCTTCCCCAGTTCCTTTTTTCCGCCGAGCTGAACGGTTCTCAGGAAAGATTGAGCGCTTCGCTATTTGCCTTTTGGCTATTTTTCTAGCCTCCTTTGAGCTTTTGTTGGTTTATCTTTACTTTAAATTACCTACTTAGTGATCCTCCACGTCTTTAGTTTGCCTAATCGGTTTCTGCTCCAAGATGGCGCTGAGGTCGGACGGTTAGCGTTTTCCTCCGCCGCTTCAGCCTGCCTCTTGGGTCTTTCTTCCTTTTTCTTTTCCCCTCTTTCCCCCTTTTTTGTCTCCCTTTCTCTCTTTCTCCCCCCCCCCGACTGCCTGGTGCCTTCCCTGACTGCCGGTTTCCAGCTTACCGGGCAAAACGCGGAGCACGGGGCGAAGTTTTGAGGTCCTTGGAGGCGAGGCTGCTGCGTCGCCGAGGTGTGGGGCGTGCGGCTGCCGCCGGCTCGAGACACAGAGCGCGGTCGTTGCAGCTGGTCTGTCGCTGGGGTTCGGGAGCTGGAAGCCCTGTTGCTGCTCTGGGGAGGCTGGCTGGGGTGTGCTTGGCCAGAGACAAGCGGAGCCGGAGCGGAGCCTGTGCTCGGGACTCAGGGGCTGCCTGCAAACAGCGGAGCTCGGAGGCTCGGAGGGCAGCGTAGCCGGAGCTGGAGCTCACAAGCCGGGGCCGGAGTGGGAGCAGGAGATAGAGAGGGTGCTCCTCCGGCTGCTGGCTGGGCTCGGAGGCCCGGCAGCTCCTTTTGACCACCGGAGGAGGCTGGATTCGGAGCTCCGGATGTGTCGGTGGCTGGAACATCGCCCAGCGGACCCCTGCCTGCGCCCTGCCTGATCTTGGGAGGCATCCCAGCGGAGGCCCTGGCGGCGAGGCCCGGCGACGGAGAGTTTCGACAGGCGAGCACCCGGACAGTGATTAGATCCCGGCGGAGGGGTGATCTGAGTTGGAGCGCCGAGTCCGGAGGCAGCCACAAGGTACAGGGTCATCGTCAGACCCGGAGGGAGCCTGTGGGGTTACTGGAGCGACGGAGCGTTTGCACGCCAGTCGCCATGTTGGAAGAACTTCCCCCAGGCCCCCCTCTCCCTGCTCGCTTCTTTCCATCTGCGAAGGATGTCTCCCCTCTAATTCAAGGGAGGGAAATGGCTGGGTTTGAGTCCCACTTAGCTCGGTTCCTGGTGCTTTGGATCCTGTTGACTTATAACATCGTGGACCTGGGGTCCTTTGCTAAAAACTGTAAAAACTGTGTCTACTGGCTCCTTAAAGAACACTGCACACCAGCGCCGCTACTAACATCCAGGCCAGCTATACTAGAAAGAACAAGGCCACGTGGGGGGGAAGGTTTGCTCTGGGCGCCGGGTGGGGGGTAATTAGTCTGGTTTTCTTATTTTTACTTATTTATTTACCTTTCTTTTTTACTTCAATATTCTGATCAATTGTATTTAATTTACGCTTGTTTATTTTATGTTTATTATTTATATGCACTAGCTTATTGTATATGGTTAATATTTATGTGTTTTATTATTATTCTTTCCTTTTTTGTTTATTTGATTCACTTGTATTAAGTTAATTTTGCTTATTATTCTCTCCTGTCTCTTTCTATTTCCTGCCCTTTTTCCCTCCCCTTTTTCCTCCTTCCCTCCCCCCTCCCTTCGATGGAATGGAAGGCCTGCCCTCCCAGCGAGGGGCCCCAAAATATTTCTGTGATCACGGGTAGAGGTAGATATGGCTTTGGCCCGGTCGCTACTCGTGTAAGAAGAACGACGGACAGATGTCTGAAGGCTGTCCGTTGTTCTGAGACTGGGACCAACCCTCAGTATCGAAGCAGCCAGTTCAGTCATCCTTCTACTCTTCGCCTGGTGTTGTTGAATGCCAGGTCTGTATCCAATAAGGCCCAGGTGATTTATGATCTTATCCTGGAGGAGGATGCAGACCTGGCATGCATAACCGAAACATGGATCGGCGGAGAGGGGGGTCCCCCCTTAGCACTCATCTGTCCGCCCGGTTATGCTGTCCAACACCAGGGTAGACTGGAAGGACGGGGGGGGGAGTCGCCATTGTTCACAAATCCATCTTGGAGGTTACTAGGCGCTCCTCGGTGGTAAAACCAGGTCTGGAGGCCCTCCACGTGTCGATTGGGGCTAGGGACGGTATTGGGATCTTGCTGGGCTACCGTGCTCCCCGCGACCCAGCCATTTCCCTACCGGAGCTGGTGGACTTTGTCTCTGCGGCACTACTGGTCTCCCCGAAGCTGTTGGTTTTGGGGGACTTCAATGTGCATGCAGAGGCAGAGACTTCCGGACCAGCTCTTGAGTTCTTGGAGACCATGGCCTTCTTGAACATGTCCCAACATGTCATCGGCCCCACCCACGTGGGCGGCCACACACTCGACCTGGTTTTTTCCTCCAGTTGGAGCGAGAGTGGTCCGATGGTGACTGATCTTGAGTCGGTCCCTCTGCCATGGTCGGATCATCACCTAATAAAATGTAACCTCAACATGGCCCTCCCCCCTTGCAGGGAGCAGGGACCTATTGTTATGGTCCGCCCTCGAAGGCTACTGGATCCGATTGGATTCCAGGATGCCATGAGAGGTGCTATGGCAGACCTGGCTGGCGCTCCTGTCGAGGCTCTGACAGACAGCTGGTTCGCCGCTGCCGTCAGGGCTGTAGACATGATCGCACCTAAACGCCCTCTCCAACGCAGAGCTCGCCCGGCGCCATGGTTTAACCAGGACCTCCGGGCGTTGAAGCGGATTAGGAGATGGCTAGAGCGCAAATGGAGAAAGGACCCGACGGATTACAATTGGATAGCTGTTAAGGTCGCCACTAACCTTTACCTGGCTAAGGTAAAGGCTGCCAGTCGAGCATACTTCGCTAACCGGATAAGCGAAGCGTCCAACCAGCAGGCGGAATTATTCCGTATAGTGCGCGACCTATCCGGAATTGGCCCGGGTGATGGGCCTCCCCCTAGTCTTACACCGGACCAATTTGCAGCATTTTTTAAATCTAAAGTGGAGGCCATCCGCCGGGACCTGTCTCCTTTTTTGAATCCAGTGAGTCGAGCTGAGATGTCCAGTGCTCCGTCTTGCCCGGTAATTTTTGACACATTTCAGCCTGTCACGCCTGATACTGTCGCCAGGGTGCTTGATCGCTGTCGTGCCACCACCTCCTCCCTTGACCCCTGTCCGGCCTGGCTAATCAAAGCAGCCAGGCCTACAACAACGGAATGGGCCACTGCAATAATTAATGGGTCTTTCCTGGAGGGCAGATTTCCATCTGCCCTCAAGGAGACACTCATTAGGCCCATTAGGAAGAAACCAAGTTTGGCGGCGGACACAATTGGCAATTATAGGCCCGTCGCCAATGTTTCTTTCCTAAGTAAGGTGGTGGAGAGGGTGGTGGCCGACCAGCTTCAGGTGCACCTGGACGAAACAGATGCCCTGGATCCGTTTCAGTCGGGCTTCAGGCCGCGCCACGGCACAGAAACGGCATTGGTCGCCCTGTGTGACGACCTACTGAGAGAGGCCGACAGGGGCAACGTGTCCCTGCTGGTCCTCCTCGACATCTCAGCGGCCTTTGATACCATTGACCACGGTATCCTCCTGGGGAGGCTCTCCGAGTTGGGAATAGGGGGCCTTGCACTGGCCTGGCTCCGCTCCTTCTTGGAGGACCGTCCCCAGAGAGTCCAGCTTGGGGAGAGCGTCTCGGCCCCGTGGAATCTCAATTGCGGGGTTCCACAGGGGTCGATCATCTCCCCAATGCTGTTTAACATCTATATGAGGCCGCTGGGTGGGGTCATCAGGGGGTGTGGAGCTCGGTGTCATCAGTATGCTGATGATACTCAGCTCTACATCTCATTTCCACCTTCCGCAGGAGATGCCGTTCTGTCCCTCCAGTGCTGCCTGGGGACCGTACTGCAATGGATGCAGGAGAACGGGCTGAGGCTGAACCCGGACAAGACGGAGGTACTAAGGGTGGGCGCCCCCACAGTCGGGAGCTTGGGAAACTCCCTCTCTTTTGGGGGGGTGACCCTTCCTGCTAAGGATGGGGTCCGCAGCTTGGGGATCCATCTGGACCCGGCGCTCACTATGGAATCCCAGGTGGTGTCGGTGGTCCGAACCTCCTTCTACCATCTTAGGCGGGTAGCCCAGCTGCGGCCCTATCTCGATGTTGGGGCGCTCACCACTTTGGTGCATGCGCTCGTAATCTCAAGATTAGACTACTGTAATGCGCTCTACGTGGGGCTGCCTTTGAGGCTGTTGCGGAAACTTCAGGTGGTCCAGAATGCGGCGGCCAGACTCCTCAGTGGGGTGAAAAAATTCCAACACATCTCACCCACTCTGGCCGCATCGCATTGGCTGCCCATCAGATTCCGCATCGACTTCAAAGTGTTGACGCTTACGTACAAAGCCCTAAACGGTTTAGGGCCTCGATACTTGGCGGAACGCCTTCTACCACCAAGATCTACCCGTGTCACTCGCGCGAGCCAGGAGGTGAGGCTGAGGAGCCTAACGCCGAGGGAGGCCCGGAAGGAAAAGACAAGAAATCGGGCCTTCTCGGCGGTGGCTCCTTGCCTCTGGAACAACCTTCCCCCCGATATTCGCGCGGCCCCCTCGCTCGGTATTTTCAAAAAGCAATTAAAAACATTGATGTTTCGGCAGGCCTTCCCTCCTAGTTAATTCCTGATCCCCTTCTCTTTTCTTTCCTAATGTTTTAACCCAATTGTTGAACGTTTTCTATTATGTAATTCTGTTGTTTTTATAGTGTTATCCCATGTTGTAAGCCGCCTAGAGTGGTCTATCGACTAGATAGGCGGGATATAAATAAAATAAATAAATAAATAAATTTCCCGCGGTCCTTTTATTCCCCTTTCCCCCTCCCCCCTTCCCTAGTTCTTTGCTTATGGCCTAACCGTCTCCTTTTAAAAGGTGTACAACCTGTGTGAATAAAATCGCACTTTCGGACGGTCATAACCAGTGCCTGTTTTGTTTGGGTGAGGAACATCCTACCCATTCGTGTCATGCTTGTAAAAATTTAACCAAGCCGACACTTAAACAGGGGCTCCAAAGACTTCAGTCTTACCTTTGGCAAACAGCCATGAATCCTCCTACTTCGTCTTCAGAAGCGGCTAGATCTCCTGCCCTTTCAGCCGATAGACTTCCAGTGGGCCAGTCTACTTCTGACTCTACCTCTGTGCTACCAGTTAAGGACACTGGTAAGCACAAGTTGCCCTCCTCTCAGAAGTCTCGAGCGCACGATCCCAGCTCGAAGAAAAAACCTAAACCTGCCCCTAAGAGGCCCAGAAAGGACAGACTTCCCCGAGTGGACCCCCCTCAGACTTCTCTGCCTTCCCCTATCCTCGAGGAATCATCCAGAGAAGCCCCTGATTTAGCCTCGGACGGAGACGATGCCCATGATGTTGCACCCCCCCCACGATGCCGCCCCAAACTCCGAGCATTGGGCTCAATGCGGCTGCACCACAGTCCAGCCCGGCCTCAGCCCATTCCAACCCCGACTCAGGGCGGGCAGCTGAAAGCTCGGCTTCCGATCTGGAGGTTCCCCCTTCGCCTCCACGGAAGAGAACGGAGAAACGAAAGCACCTCTCTCCACCGAGGTCGGTCCCATCGAAGGTGACTTATGCCCCTTTCCAATGGTACCATACCATTTCAACCCCTTTATGTGGCAATCCTGGTGTGAGAGGTACCAGCCTGAGCAGGCTAAATGGCCAAGAACGACGCTGGAACTCCCCCATGCCATTCCCTTTGTGGACTCAAGCTGCCTCCGTGCAACTACCTTGGCCCTGACAGTTTCGCCTCCGTCCGTTCACCCTCTCGTCCCATCTAAGCAGATGTGAGACAAGGTTCGCGAGGCCTTACCATTGCGTCCTGCACCCTCGATGCTGGACTCGGTAACATCTCAGGGCCCTTTCGAAGACCTGCCACCCCAAGGGCATCAATCTCCCCCGACTGAAGGCTTTGGTCCATCGGACTACCCTTCGTCTCCAGGCTCCCCTACATCTTCGGAGGCACAACACTCTGAGTCCCCCCATGAGCCTGACCTTTCCCCTTCAATCCCAGATACGAGGGGCAGCCATGCTTCCGCTTCCTCGGATGACTTTTCCTCCTGTTTGACTCTCATCTTTCAAATGGCACAAGCCCTAAATCTTGACACTGAACAACCCTCATCCGCTGATGCCGACCCGGTGTTCGATGATATCAATTAGGAGCATCCCGTTCCTCTGAGTCTCCCCTTTAACAAGTCTAGTAGGTGGTGGTAGTAGTAGTAGTAGTAGTAGTAGTAGTAGTAGTAGTAGTAGTAGTAGTAGTAGTAGTAGGCATCCTTCAGTCTCGAGAGACTATGGTATCGTGCCCTTGGAACAGCATCTAGTGTGGCTGAGAAGGCCAATTCGAGAGTGACCATCTCTTCCACACTGAAGACAAATTCAATCTGTCCCCTGTCCAGCTCCCTGATTTTGCTGCTTTTGTGACTCTCTTTGCCTCGGCCTGCTGGACAAGGGTCTCTTCAAATTGGGAGAGGCCGTGATGCAACGCCTGCCTCCAGGCTGAATGCTCAGATGTCAGAGTTTCTCATCTGTTGAGGTCTATTCCTAAGGCCTTCAGATCCCGCTTGCAGATGTCCTTGTATCGCAGCTGTGGTCTCCCTCTGGGGCGATTTCCCTGCACTAATTCTCCATACAGGAGATCCTTTGGAATCTGACCATCAGCCACTCTCACGACGTGCCCAAGCCAACATAGATGTCGCTGTTTCAGTAATGTATGCATGCTGAAAATTCCAGCTCATTCTAGGACTACTCTATTTGGAACTTTGTCCTGCCAGGTGATACCAAAAATCTGTCGGAGGCAACACATATGGAAGGTGTTCAGCTTCCTCTCCTGCCATGCACAAAGGGTCTAGGACTCACTGCAGCACAGGAGTGTGCTCAGGACACAGGCTCTATAGACCTGGAACTTGGTATGTGCCGTCAGCTTCTTATTGAGCCATACTCTCTTTGTGACTCTAGAGAACATGGTAGCTGCTTTGCCAATGCATTTATCCAGCTCGACATCTAGAGAGAGTGTGTCAGAGATCATTGAGCCAAGGTACACAAAGTCATGAACAACCTCCAATTCTTGTGTGGAGATGGTAATAGAGGGAGGTGAATCCACGCCCTGGCCCATGACTTGTGTTTTCTTCAGGCTGATTGTTAGTCCAAAGTCTTGGCAGGCCTTGCTGAAACGATTCATGAGTTGTTGGAGGTCTTCAGCAGAGTGGGCAACAATGGCTGCATCATCTGCGAAGAGGAAGTCCCGCATGCATTTCAGTTGGACTTTGGTCTTTGCTCTCAATCTAGAGAGATTAAAGAGCTTTCCGTCTGATCTAGTCCAGAGATAGACACCTTCCGTTGCAGTTCCAAAGGCGTGCTTCAGCATGACAGCAAAAAAGATCCCAAAAAGGGTTGGTGCGAGGACACAGCCCTGTTTCACTCTGCTTCGGATGTCAAAGGGATCTGATGTTGAGCCATCAAAAACTACAGTACCGTTCATTCCATCATGGAAGGACCTGATGATGTTAAGGAGACGAGGTAGACATCCAATCTTGGGAAGTATTTAAAAAGGCCATCCCTGCTAACCAAGTCAAATGCTTTTGTAAGGTCTATGAAGGCCACTAAGAGTGGCTGTTATTGTTCCCTGCATTACTCCTGCAACTGTCGGAGGGAGAATACCATGTCAGTGGTGGACCTATTAGCTTGAAATCCAGAATCACAGTGTGGATTTCGAGCTAACAAGTCTATCCTTCAGCTCATTAAGGACACTTGGGGACAACCTCCTTCTATCATGCAGATCTCTCGCCGCACTGATGGCCTCTACAGGACCCACGGTGTCGAGGCCAAATTTCTCAATAAACATCCAGTGCCTAACTCTATCATCGTCGAGTCTAGTCAGGCTCGAACCCAGACTAAGTCCAAACCTATCCTTGCCAATAAGGATGGCAGAAAAGTTGACACGATGGCCAAACGAATTTACTCTCTGCAAGCCTTCTTACTCAGAAACTTCAGTTATCAGGCAACTATGGGCGCTTTTCAGCGTCATCTTTGGAATCAAGTCCTTCCTTTCATTGAATCATCTCCTGAACCCATGAGATCCGACCTCATCAATATCCATTCACAAGCTATTTCTCTCGCCAAGTATCAGAGGATTGCAGCTCGACACTCCGCTGAGGCAGCTTCTAAAACTTTGGTCATCTCTATTTCTATTCGATGCCATGCCTGGCCTAAATCCTCCACAATCTCTGATGACACCAAGTCAGGAATCGAGGTCTTGCCTTTTGACGGTGCCGGCCTTTTCAACTCCACAACCGATGACACCATGGAAGACTTCCATAAGAAGCGCAAAACTGTGCGCTCTTTTTCTGCCCAGCCGTCTTCTTCCTATTAACGGCCCTTCTACCGCTCGGGCCAGTTTCATCCTAAACAATATCAAAATCAAAGGTTCCAATCTTATAGACAGTATCGCCCCCATCAAGCCAACAGGTCCCTACCTGCCCCCCAGCTTCTGATGGCATCGTACTAACCTCAAACCCTGCCTCGTCAGTGCCAATCCTTTCGCAAAGGACAACGAAAGGGTAAGCAATATTGACTACTACCTATACCTCCCTTGTCTGACATTTCTCTCTACCCAGTGAACTGTACCAGGCTGGCCCCATTCTTCCATCGTTGGCGATCTGTTACCTCAGACAAATGGGTTCTATCCATTATAGCTTCTGGCTACCTCATAGAGTTCTCCGAACTACCTCCGTTGGGGTTTATTTGATACACCCCCTACTCTTCTGCTTTGCAGGACGTGGTTACCAAACTTCTCCAGAAACATGCCATTTTTCCAGTCCCTACCTTGGACTCCCTCAACGGTTTCTACTCAAAGTACTTTACTGTTCCTAAGAAAGATGGAGGCCTCCGCCCCATCCTTGATCTTACCCATCTCAACCGTTTCATATCTCCCCGCAAATTCCGCATGCTTACATTGGACTCTATTATCCCTTTGCTTTCCCAGGGAGACTGGTTCATAATTATCAACCTGCAGGACGCCTATTTCCACAGATCCATTCACCCGGACCATCAAAAATTCCTCCGGTTTCATTTCAATGGCACTGCCTTCCAATTTTGCGCCCTCCCGTTCGGGCTCTCCACCGCCCCCTGGACTTTCACCAAGTGTATGGCACCGGTAGCTGCCTTCCTCTGGCTGCAGGGAGTAAACATTTATCCCTACATTGACGACTGGTTGATAGTGGTGACATCGTACCATGATGCCATAAAAGCACGAGACATAACCCTCCATACGCTCCACGGTCTCAATATCAACCTCGAAAAGTCACACTTGATCCCAAACCAAACGGCCAAGTTCATAGGCATGGAGGTAGACTCCCTCCGTGCAAGAGCTTTCCTGCCTCTAGACAGGATCAGGAAAATCCAAAAGGCTGTCCACCTTTTTCAAACACATCACTCCGTTTCAGCGCATCATGCCCAACACCTCCTGGGACTCATGGCATCGACGACGGCCGTCGTCCAACACGCCAGGCTCAAAATGAGATCCCTGCAGGCATGGTTTCTTTCCCTATTCAATCAGCTCACGGACCCTCCGTCGGCTCTGTTGCAGGTGACACCAGAACGAGCCTCCCAGCTCGACTGGTGGACTCGCCCAGACAACCTTCTCATTGGCAGGCTTTTCTCGCCTCTTAAGACCTTCCATACAGGTCACAACCGACGCCAGCCCCACGGGGTGGGGTGCTCATTGCCTTCAGCACACAGTCCACGGACTCTGGTCAAAACAAGAACTGCCACTTCACATAAACCATCTAGAACTGTTGGCAATCATCAAAGTGTTCCATGCCTTTCTTCCCCTCATCTGAGGACAAGTAGTGCAGTTGGCAACAAACAACACCACTGCACTCTTTTATGTCAACAAGCAAGGAGGTACTCACTCCCCTTCTCTGCTCTACCTAGCTGTCGACCTCTGGGAGTGGTGCTATTCGCACCATGTTTTCCCTATTGCCATCCACATTTCCACCAACGACAACACCTTGGCAGATCAGCTCAGTCGGCTACCGATGAGAACACACGAATGGACTCTGAACAATGTCATATTCCAGCGGCTGTGCCGACAATGGGGCACGCCCTCAATAGACCTCTTTGCAGCCGATGTCAACAAGAAATGTCCCCAGTTCTGCTCCAGAGCGGGACGGGACAGTGCCTCTCTGGGAGACGCTCTCCTGTTGGACTGGTCCCAAGATCTTCTATACGTATTTCCCCCTCTACCTCTCATCCAGAGGGTAATCGTCCGTCTCTGACAGGACGGGGCCAACACGATCCTGATAGCCCCGTACTGGCCCCGCCAGCCATGGTTCACTCACCTGGTATCGATGTCATCGGATATGCTCCGCCTTCCTCTCCGCCCAGATCTCCTCTTGCTCGACCATGGCCTCGTTCTTCACCCAGACGTCGTCTCTCTCAGTCTTGTGGCATGGAGGATACTCCCGATGTGATGCAGGTTCTTCTTCGAGCCTGAAAACCTTCCACTACCCGCCTATACGAAAATAAATGGAAGTCGTTCTTAAAGTATACTCGGGACAATAACTTACCTGCTATACCTGTCTCTTTGAAAACTCTGCTCGCTTATCTCCTCCATCTCTTAAATTTCGGCCTTTCCCAGTCCACATTAAAGGTCTATCTTTCAGCCATTATGGCTCACCAGCCCGATGATTCTCCCTCCTCCAAGTTGTTTTCTCACCCAACTGTCAAGAAGTTCCTCAAAGGGCTCAACAACATTCACCCTCCTCAACAACATATCACCCCCCCAGTGGTCACTGCAGCTGGTTCTTAATGCCTTGATGCAGCCTCCGTTCGAGCCCATGGCGTCCATCGACCTCAAATTCCTGACTCTTAAATCGGCCTTCCTTGTTGCAATCACATCAGCCAAATGGGCTAGTGAACTCGCTGCTCTTCGAGCCGATCCTCCCTTTATCCAGTTTCACCCCGATAAAGTGGCTCTTTATTTTGATGTTTCCTTTCTCCCGAAGGTGGTCTCCGACTTCCACCTCAACCAACCCATCATACTACCCTGCTTCTTCAAGTGTTCTTCATCGCCCCTAGAACATATGCTCCATAATCTTGATGTCAGACGTGCCCTGGCTTTCTACGTCGAAAGGACAAAAACTTTCAGAAAGTCCAATAAACTCTTTCTTTGCTTTCACAGCCCAAACAAAGGGGCCCCAGCCTCTTCTCAATCCATAGCACGGTGGATTGTACAGACTATCTCCCTTGCTTACAGCTTGTTGGGAAAGTCCCCTCCAGAACATTTGACAGCTCATTCCACCAGTGCGCTGTCCAGCTCTACTGCCTTTCAATGCGGCACCAAGGTTCCTGACATCTGTCGTGCTGCTAGGTGGTCCATACTGTCCACGTTTGTCAAGCACTACGGTCTAGACGTCAGAGCACGCCAAGATGCTGTATTTGGCAGGGCTGTCCTGTCATCCTTCTTACCATGACGACCCACCAACCGGTAATTGCAGCTTGCTAGTCACCCATTTGTGTGCATTCACAGAGGCCATGAAAAAGAAAAAGAGGTTACTTACCTGTAACCATAGTTCTTTAAGTGGTCCTCTGTGAATTCACACAACCTGCCCATCGTTCCCCTCTATCCGTCACAGGTTAATTATGTAATTAATTAATTAATTCTTTCCTTCATACCCGGCAGATAAAATTCAGGAACTGGGGAAGATGGTGGGTGGGAGGAGCATATACCTCGTGGAGGATCACACCATAAAATTGTTACTTTTAGCTCTAGAATCTTCTGAGACAGTCAGCGCAGGCGCAGACAATATCCATATGTGTGAATTCACAGAGGACCACTCAAAGAACTATGGCTACAGGTAAGTAACCTCTTTTTCCTGTTGCTTCCCAGATGTACGTTCTGTAAAAATGACTTATTCTGAATTAGTCACGGAGCCTGAGTGTCTGGTGCTCAGTCTCACATAGCTTTGTAACTCTACATCATCCTGTGAGAAAAAATAATTGCATCTCCAGCATTGGGGAGATGCTCATATATTAATTGCTTATATTCCCCAGAAGGCCAGGAAATTACATGAAAAACAAGAATTCATGTGACTAATGAAAGAAGGTACACAGTTATTTTACGAAATAACCCCAACCACCACCACTGCCGCCACCACGGAATACTAGAAGCAGATAACATCCTCCACACAAAAGTTAAAGAACTGATAGAAAGGGAACATATCAAGAGAATGCGGAAAATCTTAATGTCAAAATTAAATACAGTGGTGCCTCCCATTGCAACGTTAATTCGTTCCGCAAAAATTGCTGCAGAACGAATTAACGTTGCAATGCGATATTAAACAGCCCATAGAAATGCATTAAAACGCGATTAATGCGTTCCTATGGGCTTAAAACTCACCATTCAGTGAAGATCCTCCATAGCGTGGCCATTTTTGCTGCCTCTTAAGCAAGGAATCCCTCCCTAAACACAGCGGGCCATTTTGTTTACCCGGCGGCCATTTTGAAACCACCGATCAGCTGTTTTAAAATTGTTGCTTTGCGATGCTCGGTTCCAAAGCAGGGAATCGAGCATCGCAAAGGGAAATTCCCCCATAGGGAACATCGCAAAAAATGCATCACTAAACGGAGCGATCGCTATGTGAGGCACCACTGTAGTAGAAATACAATCAAAGCCATAAACACATGGTCAGTTCCAGTAATTGGATATCCACTTGGAATAATACATTGGACACAAAATAAATTTGAAGAATTGGATTGAAAAACACTGTAACTGATTAACATTCATCATGCACTACATCCAAAAAGTGGTTGTATTTACCATGAAAAATGGGAGGCCATAGATTACTCAAATACAGCAAGTAGTAGAGGAGGGGAAAAAGAGGTCTCAATAATTATATCAGTACAAGTAGAGAAAAATTACTTAAGGGTGTGAACATGGAGAATATTTTGAAAAGAACAAAAACAAAAGCTCAATATAAGAAGCAACAATTTGAAAATAAAACAGTTGGAAAAATACATGGATAACATCTAAAAACATTGGTGGAAGGTATGATAATTCAGTATGGGCATAGTTAAAACTGGGGACCATTAAGAAAGAAACTGAAGACTTGATTTTTGCTGCACAAGAACAAGTACTCCAAACAAGTGTGATGAAAGCTATGATTCAAGGAATTAGTGCTAATAGCAAATGATTATTCTGCCAAGCAAAAGATAAAACTGTGTTACACCTGATCTGTGAATGTCCAAAGATGACACCTTGAACATAACACATTAGACAGTAAAGGTAAAGGTAAAGGTTCCCCTTGACAGTTTTTGTCCAGTCGTGTTCGACTCTAGGGGGCGGTGCTCATCGCCGTTTCCAAGCCATAGAGCCAGCGTTTGTCCGAAGACAATCTTCCGTGGTCACATGGCCAGTACGACTTAGACACGGAACGCTGTTACCTTCCCACCGAGGTGGTCCCTATTTATCTACTTGCATTTGCATGCTTTCGAACTGCTAGGTTGGCGGGAGCTGGGACAAGCGACGGGCGCTCACTCCGTCGCATGGATTCGATCTTATAACTGCTTGGTCTTCTGACCCTGCAGCACAGGCTTCTGCGGTTTAGCCCGCAGCGCCACCACGTCCCTATCCATTAGACAGTAGTAACTGAAATATCTGGATAATTGACATTACAATTCCAGGAGATGCCAGAGTTCAAGATAAAGAATTGGGAAAACTAACAAAATGCAGAGACTTGGCAATTGAAACATCTCGCTTGTGGATGAAATACAGTGGTCCGCCTCCCTAGTCATCAAGGCTTTGGGAACAATATAAAGAAATTTCACACAGTATTATAAGCAGTTGCGGATTCCAGAAATAACACCATCAGAGCTACAAAGAAACGGGAATATTAAAAACAGTATATATACTATGTTGATATTTAACAGATACTTAGGTTTTTGGTTAACTTAAAACTTCTGTTATGTAATACCACTCAGTGTTTTTATAATTTTGATTGACTGTGCCTAGTACTTTTGAATAATAATATAATTCTATAGAAATGCATTTTTTCACAGCATAATGTCACCGTGAGCCACATTTCAATATCCAATACGTGGTTGCCATCCCTCTTCCTAGAAATGACCTACATTTCAATTCTTTCTTCTGAATTTTCTCCATTAACTTTTCAGTTTCTGCAAATTGAAAATTTTCAACAGCTATTAACACTTCATATAGGCCGAGTCAGTACTATTTTGGTTATTCTTAAGCTGGCAGCTCTTTTTTAGCTTTATTTTTTACATGTTTTGATGGGGGTAGTTCTTGCACGTTGTGGATCAAATGTGATCCGTTGGTTGATAATTTTCTTCAGTTTCAATGGGGCATTTGTTTGCCACAGCAACGTAGCCTAGCCCTTATATGCCTTTTTCCAGCCATTGCTTACTTTTCTGAAAAATTCATGTGTCATCAATCTGATTCTAAACTAGAGAAAATTTTGCCTTCAATGAACTTGAATTTTTCACTGCAACTAGACATTGCTGGGTTTTTTAATGTTTGAACCTCATTATGTTTTCTTTCTTGAAAATGAGGCATAATATTTAAATCTGACGTTTTATGCAAGGACTGAGTTCAGTTTTTTGCCCTTATACTAGATCTTATATTGAAACCTCTCTTCATCTGGCATTAACTCCTGTAGGGAAAATGCAGTTTACTGGGAATGTGGAGTGAAATTGTGGTGTGTGAATGTTGTGTTCAGCAGGATGAACTTGAAGAGTTTTTTTTCCCCTTCTGATATGGGTGTTTTTGTTTGTTTTTGTTTTTGCTTTCTAGCAGATTTTCAAAAGCATCACCAATGAAGATTCGGGCCAGGGACAAGGAAGCAGAAGATTGATAAGTTTCTCGTTGTCAGGTATGCCTTAAGCTATAGTTTCAAAATCCCGGTATACTTCTGAACAAATATTTCAGCAACCCAAAATTAATCTGGCTTTGGATTCATTTATTATGTTTCCATCCTGCCTGCCTTCTGTGGGTACAGACCAGAGCATAGAGGTCTAGCTCATGTTAACAGCACAACTTCATTAAGAGATAGTTTGAAATGAGTGTTCATGACTTGCCCAGGCACATCCTGGAGTTTCGCTATTGATGGGAAGATCAGAATCAAGTCCTCTGTGGCTGCTTATTTCTCAGTATTGGTAGGTTTTGTCCCTAGTCACTGTTTCATAACATCAGTTTCTTTCAAACTATTGCCCCTGAAAGTCCTGATCCATATTTTCAGTATTTCCGGTCTCCTTCTTCATGACAGTTTTCTTACTGGTGTTTTTAATTCCTCCACCATTGTACTCAGCCCAGTATCCATGGACTAAAATGTAACCTCTTTGGACTACAATTCCCAGAATACCCCAGCTGGCATGGCCATTTGGGATACACTCTATCGAGCTATTTAATTTTTTAGAACAGTAGTATCCATGCACAATTTTGGGTTTCTAGATGTTAATATTATAGTAAGTAGACTACAACTACCAGCACCTTCCATCTAAGGTCTTTGCATTGCACCCCTCAGAACTCCTCAGTTAGGATGTCCAGCCACAAAATAGTTAAAGTTGGGAAATTAGTAGAATTTGTGTACATGAACTGCTTGATAGCTCAGTAGTTTAGGCATCTGACTGTGGCACCACATATTGGGAGTTAAGTCCCCCACTGTGCATCCTTGACAGGGGCTGGACTCAATGATCCACAAGGTTCCTTCCAGCTCTGCAGTTCTAAGGTGGTGATGGTAATTTCATATTTCTAAGTGTTATCACTTCTATGAGGTGATTACAGTACCTAGAATCACCCAGCCTACCTTGTTATTTGGAATATAATCCATCCAGTTATTTCAGTTGGGACTTCAAGTAGTTTCAGTGTAGAAGTTCTTGTTTGTAGCTTTTACTGTTTTGTAGATCTTTCCCCCCCCACACACACACACATACCCACCCACCCACACAAACATTTTCTGCTATATTTATATGATTACATCTGCAACCAACCTTCTACCAAGAACCTCAGGATGATGTGTGTGGATTCCCTCGCTTATTTTCACAGCAAAGCCTTAAGACACTAGGTTGAAGTCTAGGTAGATAGCCAGTTATTCGAAGAGGGAATTATTTAAGTGCCAAGATAGCAGAACCTTTCACATCTGCCATCGTTTCCAGATTATCTGTGAAGATTCTCAGTCATTCAGGTGAGGTTATCTGGAAGTTGAATCATGGCAACTGGACTTCTTCCTTGTTAAGTTGAAATGCTTTGTTACTCAGTCAAGTAGCTTCTTCTGTCTGAGGAGAGTCTCCTGATATATCCTCCATGTTGGTTTTGCTTCTTCCTTGTCTGAATAGGCTTGTTGGATGGACAATGAACAAAGGTTCCAGATTTCCAGCTTGTTTTTTGTTATCTTCTTTGGACTTCAGCACATGCTTTGTTTGCTAGTATAATCGGTCGGTTACAAAGGTGTGCCTCACTCATGTTTCTAGCACGCTAATGGATTTCCGGTGTCTAATGACAGATTGTCTGTACTGTAACATACCTCAACCCTAAGAAAGAAGTTCTTTGCGACTTTCTAAAGATTCTGGCCAGTCAGTGCAATCCCTTTTCACTCAGTATGAACTAAAAGTGTTATCAAAATGTACATGGTAACATTCCTATAAGACTTTATTTTTGCAGAGGAAGACCTGTTGTGATGGAGATGTGGGGATCAAGTATAAATAAGAACATATTACCCTTCTTTGTAATTCCTGAGTTTTCTTATTAAGAAACCCCACTACTCCCTAGAAAGCAGACTGAAGATCATTAGGCTTCGTGTCTAAATCAGGACCTGAACTTAGGTTTTCTTGTTCTGTGTCTGGTGGTCTTCTCCATAAATACCAGATCATCTTTTTTATTGTGCATATAAGCCTATTAGAACCTTCATTATGTGGTATTCTATTCTCTTTCATTTTCTTTTAGGACAATTAAAAAGTAGCTCTCCCTGTTAGCAGTATGTGAATAATTAATATTTTCTCCTCTTACGCTTATGACCTTGCCTCATCACCATCCCTATCCCCAGTGCCGACTTATTGCTATCTTTCCAATATGACTGTAATGTTTTTCCCTCGAGACCTCCTCTGGCTTTCTCTCTGAATTTTTTTCTGTTCTTTAACAGAAAGACTTTTTGAGCTTTCTGCTCTTATTTTTCCAGCCTTTTTAAAGGAGGATTCCATTTGACATGTGAAAACAGACCCATAATATTATCTTCCTTTTCTCCATGCTATATTTTGCTTTTATAAAAAAAGAAGAAGCGAAACACCACTTTGTCATATCTTGCTAAGTCTCTCCAGCTGAAATTCTGTTGTGTAGTATATTAAGTGACAGTTAGAGTTGGCCCATTGAATCAGTAGAACTTGACTCACCAAATCCCCACAATAGAGCCTTCTCTATTATGACTTACTATGCTAAGCAGGAGGATTTCAGCCTCCGAGTGACAAGTCCAGTTTTAGTCCCAATTAAATGCTATTTTAATGCATTGAAACTAATGGGACTTGTTATTCGGCACTCTTATGTGGGGTTTACTTGTCAAAGTGTCAGGAAATTTTAGCAGGTCCAAAACTCAGCAGCCAGATTGCTGACTAGAACAGGTTACAGGGATCACATACCCCCCCACCCCCATTTACAACAGCTCCACTGGCTGTCTATCTGTTTCTGGACACAACTGAAGTGTTAGTTTTAACCTATAAAGCCCTAAACAACTTGGACCCAAGCTACCTCAAAGACTGTGTCTCCCAATATGAACCTGCTCGGATACTAATATAATCAGGGGAGGCTTGTTTCTTGGTCTCACCACCTTCCCAGATGTGCTTGATGGGAGCACAAGAGAGGGCCCTCTCTGTTGCTACTCACAGAATTTGGAACTCCCTTATCACAGGAGGCTAGGCTGGTCACATCTTTGTTCTTCCACAAGCAAGTGAAGACCTTTCTTTTCAGGCAAGCTTTCCCTCAATGACTGGCTGCCTGAGCGTGATCTTTTTAGATGGATTGTTATGCATCACTGCTGTTACTGTGTTTTTAGTATTGCTTGTGTCTCCCATTTCTAAGAAGGGTATTTTGTTTGTTCCTTTAAAAAAATTCTATTCTTACTGTTTTTAGCTTTAAATATTCCCTTTTAATGAAACAGTATACCTTTGTATAGTCATTGTTGTGTTCTTAAATGTTGTCTTTAAATGCTGTAAGCTGCCTTGGGTCCTTTTCCAAAGAAAAAGGCAGGATAAAAATAAATAACATAAGTCATGGTGATTTCACTGAGTCTACTCTTAGTTGAGATTAAAATTGGATTTAGTATTGTGTTTCTTCCTGCTTCATCCAGATTACTATATTGCCTATCTCTGCCATATCTTGATACATTCTTCTTAAATATATTTGTACAACGAAAGTCCTCCCGCCATATTTGCCATATCCAATTTAATTGACAAGGCTACCCACGAATCTCCTGTCTATGATTTCTACTTTGGGAATGAAGTTTCTTTGAAAAGAGAATGACTGTTGATCTAGTTCAAGTGAGTAATTCAGATACACTCTAACAATGTATTACTGGAACAAGTAGGCTCAACATTTTAAGAAAGGCATGACTGTAGCAAGTAACTTTGCCATGTGGTGGTGTAAATAAAACCTCCAGTTATCCATGCCTTCATAATATGCTGATTAGTTTACTACATTCTGATGTATGTGGAGTTTCATTCAAATACTTAGAAAGTATAACTGCTTCAAAAATGGCTGTTTCTTAGTAAAACACTTTGATTAGAATATGCCTTGCCAATGTTCCTCACTAGCTTTTAGTTTGTTTTTTAAAAATATAATTCAAAATTCTAATTTTGACTTACATTTTATTTTTACTTATTTATTTAAAATGTTTTACCCCACCTTTCTCATAAAAAAGGACCCAAAACAATTTACATCATTAAAAATGCAATATTAAAAGCTAAAACAGTAAATTATTCAAATATTAAAAGAATTTAATGAACATTATATTCAAAATGTTAGATAAAATCATTACTGGAACAGATTTAAAAGTAACAAAAATTCAATCCATCGCATTTTCAAACCTCTCTAAAACAGTCCATCATTAAAGAAAAGCAAGAAAATCTTCACCTGCTTGCAGAAGTACAGCAAAGATGGGGTCAGCATGACCTCCCGTGGGAGGGAATTCTAGAGTCTGGAAGCAGTGACTGAGAAAGTCCTCTCTCATGTCCCACCATGTAACAACCAGTTGCAACCAGAGTACAAGAATCTTTCCCCCTGTTTTCTTACATGATCTTCAGAAGTCCTGCTCTGGGTGTGCCCCTTTTGAAAGATAATGTGGTCACAATCAGAGGGGATTTTCCTTATGCAATAGCATCTTCAGAAGCTGTTCAGATGGGGGAAAGTATACAGTCCATAAATGCTGAGATCATAAATCATCAAACTCTTTAAAACTTCTGCTTAGGTTTTTAGTAACAGTTTTATAGTTTTTATCTTATTGTTCTCTTAGCCTCCCTGAGACTCTGTTGTTCCTTATGAGTGTCATTTGCTGATTTTTCTTTCTCCTGGCACTCATTTTTCTTCCCTCTTAAAATTTATATGTTTGGAACATGACTTTTAAGACAAATCAATATGGTGGTATAATGGAGCAACTTCATTAACAATGCCAGGATAATACTCTGGAAACCAGAGCATCATGCTACCTTTCTGGAGTTATGGGTAGCTTCATCATTTTTCTTGAAAATAACCTTCCAAGCTACGTATCTCTTAGGTTCTCTATTTTCTCTGCTTTATTCTAGTAATATCTGAATTCCCTTTATTTGAATAGGGGCCTTCAATTTTCCATAGATTCAAGGCTTGTTTCCAAATATTTTTTTAAAAAAACTTTTGCCTTTTTGTAATGGAATGTGCAGGGAAATCATGCCTTGCTCTTAGGCATCCTTCAGTCTTGAAAGACTATGATAACATGCTCTGTATGGAGGACTTGGAACAGCGTCTAGTGTGGCTGAGAAGGCCAATTCGAGAGTGACAATCCCTTCCACACTGAAAACAAATCCAATCTGTCCCCTGTCCAGCTCCCTGATTTTGCTGCTTTCGTAACTGCCTCTTTGCCTTGGCCTGCTAGACAAGGGTCTCTTCAAACTGGGAGAGGCCATGATGCACCGCCTGCCTCCAGGATGAACGCTCAGATGTCAGGGTTTCCCATCTGTTGAGATCCATTCCTAAGGCCTTCAGATCCCGCTTGCAGATGTCCTTGTATCACAGCTGTGGTCTCCCTCTGGGGCAAAATTTCAAAACTTTTCTGTTCCATTTTGGCTTATATGTTCTGCTCCTTGTAGTACACTGGTTTTCTTCTAGGTTTGGCTCTAATTGAGCTATATACTACATCTTACACTATTATATTATTGTTCAGATGTACCTTATTATCCCCAAGTATAATTGTTTCCAATAATTCTTCCAAATTCTACTTCTGTTAGTAACTTTACTTCCAAAAAATTGACCTACTTTTTTTTTTGAATGATTGTGAAACAGAGAAAATATGCTTGCCTTGTCTTGTTTCTTACATGCTCCAGTGATCTCTTTCTGAGAAATTGCCTGACATTTTCAAACTGATTGATATGAGCTATTTATTGTGAGGAAGGCTATGATTTATGTGCAATCAAAAATGATGTATGGTATATTAATGTGATTCATCTGTAGGTTTGGTTTTTAAAATATGCACAGGGAGTGTTAACTGCTCTCTTTGTTTTCCTTCTATATTCACCCAAGACAAACCAGAATTCACTGGATTGCTTTGCATTTTTATTATTAATAAAAACGTAAGGTCTCCTAGTAGCTAAACTCAAGACATTTTCAGAGCTATTTTGTTAAGATAAAAATAAGTTCATTTGCAGAGGATAGATTTATTGTGTATCTCTGGAAATACTGTGACATGGCGTGGATTGCACAGGAAGGAGAAGGTTGCCTGTGAAATTTGGTTGGTTGTCTTCCTCCAATGCCAGAGTGAGGAATAAACTAACATTTGAAAGGTTCTGCTTGTTTATTGTATGAGCTGGAAGAGTTAAAATTCACAGAATGCAGTAGAGAGATCTGTCCTCTGGCTCAGAATTCCTAAAGCCTCAGGAGTGGGAGTAGGAGGTTGCCATTTTTACATTTGTCCTCCTTTTAGCACTCTTCACCCAAGCTCACAGAAATCATGGAAGAATTTTTCTTGGCCTTTTCAAGCTTATCTTAATCTTCTCCATTCATTGTCCCCAAGAACCTTGCCCATGTCTGAATGTCATATCACTCGACCTACATCTCCTTCCAGCATCTGTAGTTGGGAAGTTGGGAAGACAGGTTACTGCCTTTCTCCCATTCCTTTCTGATGTGTCACCACTAGGCCATTCCTAATCACACACACTTCATATTTTAGCAAGGGTTTTAATAGCAGCTGCAAACAAATCTTTTGGGAAAATCTTCCATACATCATCGCTTTTGCATCTCTCTCCATGGATGCTAAATAGGAATATGCTAGAAGTAAGAATATGCTGTAACTATTCCTTTCATTGCTATCTCTCAGTCTTCTATTGCCGCTCCTAAAGAGTTAAACATTCATTTTTTCCTGTCTTCTTTGTCTCAATCCTTTGTATGTCAGGCTATTAACATATCAAGCTATAAACATGGCTTTCTTGCAAGTGGGCTAAACTTTTCCTCTTTGGACCATGTGCTCAGGCCTTCAAGGGTTTCACAAACAATGTAAGATAAATGACTTATGTCACTTTCCAACCAAAAAAACCATTCTTTTCTGGCAAATTAATCCATGCTTCAGTTTACATCATGGAGACACCTTATTTTAAACTAATCTTTTAAAAGCAGAACTCAATTCAACCATGGTTCTTATTGTCAGCAGAACTGGGCTCTAAGTGATCTCCTAAAAGAGCTTCCCACAGACTTGACAGTTCAAATCAAAATTTACATCAGTCAATGAGATTTATTTCACTGGTTCTAAATGTTACTTTGGGTATCATTGTGACAGAGGATTTGAATAATGTGCTTTCAAGTAATGTGGTATGTTTGCAAAATTATTTTAGAAAAAGCTGAAAAATAGTTAAGGGATAAATGGTTAAAGTCAATGCTAATTACATCCTATAGATTTCCAAGCTTTTGGGCTGAAGAAAGGCATGTTCTTCAATCCAGATCCTTACTTAAAAATTTCGATCCAGCCTGGAAAGCATAGTATCTTCCCAGCTCTTCCTCATCATGGACAGGAGAAGAGATCCAAGATCATATGTAACACTGTCAATCCCATCTGGCAAGGAGAGGTAAGTTGCTGGATTGAAAAAAGAAAATAAAATATGTAAAAGGAGTACAAATGTTTAGGAGAAAGAATATAGTTTTATGCAAGTACAAAATTCTCCATTCACAGGATACATAGCAATTCACATGTTGAGGTCTCCAGTAGATTACCTTGGGTCTCTTTACTTAGTGAGCTTATATGGCAGGACCCTCAGCATAAGCAACTTGGCATCTTGTACTCTTAACTGGATGACAATACCAGGCACTTCTTGACCCTTTTATGTAGTTCCAGCAGGTAGTGATATATGTTAGATTTTATACATGAAAGAAGCTTGGTATTTGAAGTAGTATGCCAGAGGCACATTTCAGGGTATAAAATGTGAGGCACCTAATACAAGAATATCACCTAGAATGGTGGCAGCTGAAGCAAGGTAGTCCTTTGCATGGTTACCAGTGTGCTATATGTTTGGTTGCCTGGGCACAAAGGTCAGAACATGCTACTAGCTACACTAGTATATATTGAATGCCTCTTAGGTTAAGATACTAGAAACTCATCATTTCTTATGCCTAGTTCAAATACGATCCTTAGCTTAGAATATCTGAATACATCATCCAATTAGTTCTTGCAGCTGCCTGACCAACACAGAAAGTGTTAACTGTGCCTTTTGCAGCCTTTCTCAACAAGGAATAGGAAATGTCTGACAGAGGGAAGCAGGAAAGGCCCTCTAGACATGTCCGGGGGGGGGGAACTTTTGAATTTTTCCCAGGCTCTGTCAGCTGGGAGCGCAGGGCGATGGGGCAAGGCAAGGAGGGCTCCACACAGCCCTGACAACCCGCCCGCTCTCGCAAGCCTGCCTCCCCCCCCCGGTCTCCAACCCTGGTCTCCAGCCGCGGGGTCTCTCCATGCTGCTGGCTTTCCAGGCTGCCTGGAAAGCCAACATCAGGGAGAGACCCTGCAGCAGGAGGCAGGAGCGTGGGGGGGAGGTCTTTTGAATTTTTCCCAGGCTCTGTTGGCTGGGAGTGCAGGGTGATCGGGCAAGGCGAGGAGGGCTCCGCGCAGCCCTGACATCCCCCCCGCTCTCCCTTGTGAGCCTGCCTCCCCCACACTATCTCCCGCTGCAGGATCTCTCCTGGAAAGCCAGCAGCATGGAGGGGTCCCGCGGCGGGAGACAGAGCCCCATGGGGAGGCCATTTGAATTTCCTGGGCTCCTGTCTTCAGCCACTGTGTCCCTCTGCACTCCTAGCTTTCCAGCCGGGCTCCGGAAGACCGCACCGCCATTTGCGCAGGAGCACAAGCATTCGCTTAGGCGCAAACAACCTGTGCGGGGGTGAGTGCAGAGGGAGGTCTGTCTTAGCGGCCCAGTCAGGCTTAAGCCATGGGCTGGCAATGGGCCGCGGACCATGGGTTGATGACCTCTGCTCTATGGAACCTTGGGTCAAATTGCATCCTCCTTCAAAGGTTGTCTTTTGAAAGTATATGAAGTTATGAAAAAAATATTGAGTGGAAATGGCAGGAATGAATGCTTTGGGAGAAAGAATAATATATAAAAATAAAATTATATGTTGAAAATACAGAATGGGAGGGGAATGAGAAAGGGCAGAGTTGGTAGGCAAGGAAGCTATGTGAAGATATGGTGTTCTTGCTGAGCCATGTATCTTCATTATGTTTCCTCATTAGCCAAATCATTTAATTGATGACTCATTGCTGACATCATCTTTTTCATCAACAAAAACAACTTTCTGGTACTGGCCTAGCCTTCCCCATTCTTCATCCCGCTATATGTGATCAGCCTATGTCTCCCATCATCCCTAAGCTTGCTGGGTTGGACCAATGGAACACAGCTTGAGTGTTCCAGGGTGGAAAAGACTGTACTAGCCATTGTCCTATATAACATTAAAAAAGTTCAAGGGTGGAATTTCAAGATGTTGGTAATGACTCAGAAATGTATTTTCAAGAAAATAATATTAATATTGAAAAGAAGATAGAAAATCAATTTTTAAAGAATATGATACAAATATGGAATAGATATAGAAATATATTTATCCAACCATTTTATCCACTATATCATGTAACAGAGTTAGAGAAATTTCCAGGGAATTTGAAAGGAAGTTTGGGGAAGATATTAAGGAGGAAAGATCAGGTGGAAGGACACCAAGCCCCCATGACAGAGGGTTTTGGTCAGTCAGACTACCCTTCATCTCCAGGCTCTCCTGCATCTTCGGAGGCACAGCACTCTCAGTCCTCCCATGAACCTGAGCTACCTCCCCCGCTTCCAGATACAAGGGATAGCCATGCTTCATCTACTTCGGAAGACTTCTCCTCCTACTGTACCCTTATCTTCCAAATGGCACGAGCTCTGCAGCTCAATACTGAACAGCCCCTGTCTGCTGATGCCGACCCGGTGTTCGATGACATCAATCAGGAGCGTCCCACTCCTTTGAGTCTTCCTTTCAATTAGTCTATCCTTCAACTTATTAAAGACACTTGGGGAAAACCCCCTTCCACTATGCAAATCTCTCGCCGTACCGATGGCCTCCATAGGACCCATGGTGTCGATGCCGAATTCCTCAATAAGCATCCAGTGCCTAACTCCATCATCGTTGAGTCCAGTCAAGCTTGAACCCATGCCAGGTCTAAACCTACCCTGGCCAATAAGGATGGCAGAAAAGTTGACACATTGGCAAAACGAATTTACTCTTTGCAATCCTTTTTGCTCAGAAGTATTTGCTACCAGGCAACCATGGGTGCCTTTCAGCGTCATCTCTGGAACCAAGTCCTTCCTCTGATTGATGTGGCCCGTGAGCCCATGAGATCTGATCTCATCAATATCCATTATCAAGCCATTTCTTTGGCCAAGTACCAGAGGATTACAGCGCGACACTCCGCTGAGGCTGCCTCTAAGACTTTGGTCACCTCAATTTCCATTTGACGCCATGCCTGGCTCAAGTCCTCCACGATCTCTGATGACACCAAGTCAAGAATCGAGGACTTGCCCTTTGACGGTGCCGACCTGTTCAATTCAGCAACCGACAACACCATGGAGGACTTCCATAAGAAGCGCAAGACTGTGCGCTCTTATTCTAATCAGCCTTCTACCTCCTACCAATGACCCTTTTATCGCTCGGGCCAGTTTTACCCCAAGCAATATCAAAATCAAAGGTTCCAGCCTTACAGGCAATATCGCTCCCATTAAACTGACAGGTCCCTACCTGCCCCTCAACATTTGATGGCATCATACCAGCCTCAAAACACTCCTCGTCAACGTCAATCCTTTCGTAAAGGACAGCAAAAGGGTAAGCAATATTGACAACAACCTTTGCCTCCCTTTTCTGACATTTCTCTTTGCCCACTGAACTGTACCAGACTGGCCCCATTTTTCCATCGTTGGCAAGCCATTACATCAGACAAATGGGTTTTATCTATCATAGCATCTGGCTACCTCATAGAATTCTCCGACTTGCCTCCTTTGGGGTTCATTCGGTACACCCCCTACTCCTCTGCCTTGCAGGATGAGGTTACTAAACTTCTCCAAAAACATGCCATTTTGCCGGTCCCTACTTCGGACTCTCACAACAGTTTCTACTCAAAATACTTTACTGTTCCTAAGAAAGATGGAGGTGTTCGCCCCATCCTCAATCTCACTCATCTCAACCGTTTCATATCTGTTAAGGTATATAATTTTTATATAGCCTGAACATAATATGTGTGTGTGCAGAACAAGATTAAGATGACATCATTCCTTCATCCCTGGCTGATGCAATTCTCTGCAATATGAAGATTGCCACACCTGTGTGCATGAAGTCACCTTAGACGGGATTGGACCAGACTGATGCCAGAATTGTATTTAAGAAATGAACTCTGTACAGTCTCTCTCTTCTCCTGTGTACTGATGTCTGCATGTCATGCTGCCGGTTTGAATACTGAATACTGAAGTGCTGTATGTATGTATATCCTGTATATATTTTGTAAATACACTGCTGAAAAGAAGAAGCTGTTGTGTGCGTTTATCTGCGCTTTACTCTGCGAGAGACAAGATAAAGTCACAGACGCACACTCCCTTAACAATATCTCCCTGTAAATTCCTCATGCTCACACTGGACTCTATTATCCCTTTGCTTTCGCAGGGAGACTGGTTCATAATTATTGACCTGCAGGATGCCTATTTTCATGTCTCCGTTCATCCGGACCACCAAAAATTCCTAAGATGCCATAAAGGCACAAGACACAACTCTCAATAGTCTTCAAAATCTCGGTCTCATAATCAACCTCGAAAAATCACACCTGATCCCAAAACAAACAGCAAAGTTCTTCGGCATGGAGGTAGACTCCCTCCGCGCAAGAGCTTTTCTGCCTCCAGAAAGAATCACAAAAATGCAAAAGTTTTATTTTCATGTCTCCATTCATCCGGAACACCAAAAATTCCTCAGATTCCATTTCAACGGCACCGCCTTTCAATTCTGTGCCCTCCCGTTCGGGCTCTCTACCCCCCCGGACTTTCACCAAGTGCATGGCACCGGTAGCCACCTTCCTCCACCTGCAGGGAATAAACATTTATCCCTACATTGGTGATTGGTTGATAGTGGCGACATCGTACCACGAAGCCATAAAGGCACAAGACACAACTCTCTATACTCTTCAAAGTCTCAGTCTCAAAATCAACCTCAAAAAAATCACAGCTGATCCCAAAACAAACAGCAAAGCTCATCGGCATGGAGGTAGACTCCCTCTGCGCAAAAGCTTTTCTGCCTCCAGAAAGAATCACAAAAATTCAAAAGGCTGTCCGCCTTTTCCAAACCCATCACTCCTTTTCGGCGCATCACACCCAACATCTTTTAGGGCTCATGGCATCGACAACGGCCGCCGTCCAATATGGCAGGCTCAAAATGAGGTCCCTGCAGGCATGGTTTCTCTCCCAGTTCAACCCAGTGACAGACCTCCCGTCCTCACTGCTGTCGGTAACACTGGAGCTAGCCTCCCAAGTCGACTGGTGGACTTGCCCAGACAACCTCCTCATCGGCAGACCTTTCTCCCCCCTGTGACCTTCCATACAGGTCACAACCAACGCCAGCCCCACGGGATGGGGTGCCCACTGCCTTCAGCACACAGTCCATGGGCTCTGGTCAACACAAGAACTGCCACTTCACATAAACCATCTGGAACTGTTGGCAATCATCAAGGCGTTCCATGCCTTTCTTCCCCTGATCCAAGGACAGGTAGTGCAGTTGGCAACAGACAACACCACTACACTCTTCTATGTCAACAAGCAAGAAGGCACCCACTCCCCTTCTCCGCTCTACCTAGCTGTCAACTTCTGGGAGTGGTGCTATTCCAACCATGTTTTCGCTATTGCTGTCCACATTTCCACAGACAACAATACCTTGGCTGATCGGCTCAGTCGGCTTCCGACGAGAACTCACGAATGGACCCTGAGTTCCATTCATATTCCAGAGGCTATGCCGACGATGGGGCACACCTTCAATATATCTCTTTGCAAACGATGCCAACAAGAAATGTGCCCGATTCTGCTCCAGAGCAGGAAGGGACAGCGCCTCTCTGGGAGATGCATTCCTGATGGACTGATCTCACGATCTTCTCTACATATTTCCCCCTCTACTTCTCATCCAGAGGGTAATTGTCCGTCTCTGGCAAGACGGCGCCAACGTGATCCTGATAACCCCGTACTGGCCCCGCCAGCCATGGTTCACTCACCTGGTATCGATGTCATTGGACATGCTCCACCTTCCTTTCCGTGCAGATCTCCTCTCGCTCGACCACGGCCTCGTCCTTCACCCTGACGTTGCCTCTCTCAGTCTTGAAGCTTGGAGGATACTCCTGACGTCATGAACGTTCTCTTTCGGGCTCGCACACCTTCCACTACTCTCCTATACGAGAACAAATGGAAGTCCTTTCTAAAATATACTCAGGACAATGACTTACCTTACCATCATGGCTCATCTACCGGACGACTCCCCTTCCTCCAAGTTGTTTTCTCACCCAACTGTCAAGAAGTTCCTCAAAGGGCTCAACAATATTCGCCCTCCTCAGCAACATCTCACCCCCCCAGTGGTCACTGCAGCTGGTTCTTAATGCCTTGATGCGGCCTCCGTTTGAGCCCATGGCGTCTATCGACCTCAAATTCCTGACCCTTAAATTGGTCTTCCTCGTTGCAATCACGTCAGCCAAACGAGCTGGCGAGCTCGCAGCTCTCCGAGCCAAACCTCCCTTTATCCAGTTTCACTCTGATAAAGTGAGTCTTTACTTTGATGTTTCCTTTCTCCCGAAGGTAGTCTACAACTTCCACCTCAACCAACCCATCATACTGCCGTGCTTTTTCAAATCTCCTTCCTCGTCCCTGGAACATATGCTCCATAAATTCAATGTCAGATGTGCCCTGGCCTTCTATGTCGAAAGGACAAAATCTTTCAGAAAGTCCAATAAACTTTTTCTTTGCTTTCACGGCCCAAACAAAGGGGCCTTGGCCTCCTCTCAATCCATAGCACGCTGGATTGTACAGACTATTTCCCTGGCTTACAACTTGTCGGGAAAATCCCCTCCAAAACATTTGACAGCTCATTCAACCACGACACTCTCCACTTCTACTGCCTTTCAACGTGGCACCAAGGTTCCTGACATTTGTCGTGCTGCTACATGGTCCACACCGTCCACGTTTGTCAAACACTACCATCTGGATGTCAGAGCACGCCAGCATGCTGCATTTGGCAGAGCTGTCCTGTCATCCTTCTTACCGTGATGACCCACCAACCAGTAAGTGCAGCTTGCTAGTCACCCATATGTGTGCATTCACAGAGGCCATGAAAAAGAAAAAGAGGTTACTTACCTGTAACCATAGTTCTTTGAGTGGTCCTCTGTCAATTCACACAACCCACCCATCCTTCCCCTCTATCCGTCATGGGTTCATTATGTAATTAGTTAATTCTTTCCTTCATACCCGGCGGATAAAATCCAGGAACTGGGGAAGATGGTGGGTGGGAGAAGCATATACCTCGTGGAGGATCACACCATAAAATTGTTACTTTTAGCTCTAGAATCTTCCGAGACAGTCAGCGCAGGTGCAGACAATACCCATATGTGTGAATTCACAGAGGACCACTCAAAGAACTATGGTTACAGGTAAGTAACCTCTTTTTCTCACGTTTTCTGCCCACTGGGCAATGTTGTGAGAGTTCCTTATGTTTTCACATTTTGGCACCTTTGCATGAAAGAAATAAAAAAAATACACATTTTCACTTAAAACCACAGTTTGTTTATTTGTTTGTTTTTTGAAAATGCAATTGCTGACACAAAAACTGCTGTTCTTTTCATATTCATATGGCAATGACATTTTTTTGCAGCAGTTGCCCATTTTTTCCATGAGGAATCTTAATTACTGGATTGTCTTTTTATAGGATTTTCAAGTTAAGAAAAGTTCAGCAGTGGCTTGCCATTTGCTTCTTTTGCATAGTACCAACAAAAGTTAGCTTGGGTGTCACTGCCATTGTCTGTTAAAGATCTTCTGCCAGTGTCACCTACACAATTACTGCTGTGCAGTAGCTATCCTCCTGAAGTTTCTCCACCCCATCACCATTGGAGCTATCCATTGTTTTCTTCTGATATGGATGTTACTGATGAGGGTGGATGCACCTTTGTCTGGTGCCTTAGCTGTGAACATCCTGCCTTGAATGACCTTACTAAGATAATGAAGTCTAGCCTTCTGATGGCATTGCTCTCAACTTCTCTGACAGAATGAAATCCACTCACTATGTTAAGGTATGTATTAACTAAGAGATCACAGCTTCATGAGAAGCTATGGATTGCTCCAAAAGATATGGGTGTGCCTCGTCACTAGATTGTCTTGGTGCATAGTCTATTTTGAAAAAGAAGCTACTGTTAAGACAGAATATGGAGAAATACCATAGTTTCCGATAGGCAAAGGTGTCAGTTGAGGGTGCATTTTATCACCCGTGTGTTAAGTTTGTACCAAAATGTATCATATAGAAATCTGGACTAGAGCCAAGTGAAGGAGAAGTGAAAACTTTTGAAAGAAACATCAATAATTTAAGGTATACAGATGACCCAATTTTACTGGCAGAAAGCAGCAGTGACTTGAAATGGCTTCTAATGAATGCATAAGAAGAACGTGCAAAACCAGGACTGTGGTTGAACGTAAGAAGACATAAATCATGAGTATTGAAGAATTGCACAACTTCAATGAAGTAACTCAAATTGTTAAAAAAACTGTATGCCTTGTTTAATTATCTGTCCAAGTGGAGACTGAAGTCAAGAAATCAGAATACCGAAGTTCTGAAGGGCAAGAATGAAGGAATTAGAAAAGGTCAGCAAGGGTAAAGAGACCAAAGCCAAGATCATCCACATTCTTATATTTCTGATCACCATGTATAAGTGTGAAAGCTGGACAGTTAAGAAAGCTGACAGGAAAAATGATTTGGTTGAAATATGTGCTGGAGGAGAGCTTTGTAGATATCCTGAATTGCCAAAAAGACAAAAGCTAGATACGATCAAGCCTGAACTATCTCCAGAGGCAAAAACTTTGAGACAGAGACTGTCCTACTTTGGGCACATCATGAGAAGACAAGACTCAAAAATGCTGGGGAATGCTAAAGGCAGCAGGAGAAGAAGGAGATGAAATATGAGATGGATTGACTCCCTGAAGGAAGAGTCTCCTTGAGTTTCCAAGAGTTGAGGAGAGCACATTTTGGAGATCACTCTTTCTTTGTGTGGCTGTTAAGTCAGAAGCAAACTGATGGCATGTAACAACATTCTTCATTACTTATTTTTTTCTGAGGATGAGAAAACCTGTGAAAATTTGGTATATCATTAGCACCTGTTAAAGTTGCCTCAGAGCAAAATATGGTTTGAGCAATTTTTGATGTTCAAGCTTTTTGGAGATTAACTTTCAAAAATGTCAGCCATACCGGCTAGTGGTGACAGACTGTTTCAGTTTAAAATGGCTGAGAGTTCTGTACAGTGGGGTCTCGACTTACGAATAGCTCGACATACGAACGTTTCGACTTACAAACCGCTCTCATAGGAATATATGGACTCGACTTACGAACTTAGATTCGAGTTACAAACTCTTTTTTTTCCTTTTTTTTTAAAGCTAAGTCATCTTAGGTTAAAAGGAAAAAAGAAAAAATATCCCCCTCTAGTGGCAGAAGGCGGAATAGCAGCTTCCCATTAGTTTCTATGGACGAAAAGAGCAGATACAGATTAAATGGTTTTCAATGCATTCCTATGGGAAATGCAGATTCGACTTAAGAACTTTTCGACCTGAGAACTCCCTTCCAATACGGATTAAGTTCGTAAGTCGAGACCCCACTGTACTCTGAAAAGAAACCCTGTGTTGCTGTATGAGCTGGTCACCCAACTATAATAAATAAATACATTCCTATGCTGCTGTATTTTGCTGCTTTTTATCTAGAATAAATGGCATAGTCATAGAGAACTGTCAGAAGTTCATTTCTGTTGTGAGTTTTCTTTGTAGAACTTTGAGGGAGAAAAACTAAAGACTTGTAATTCTGGGCTTTCCCCCAGTTTAGTTTACTGCAGACCAGGACATTCAAAACAGCAACCACATTGTGAGACACAGGCCCCTTTCATCTTGGCACCCTGTACAAGGGCTCAGTGTGCCCCGTCTTTAAGTTAGCTGTTTTTGATGTCTTCTCTGTTCTGAGTGAAAGGGGAGATGACTCGAATGAGAAGAATCAGGACCCATTGGGGAACAAATAGAAGTGCTGTTAAAGGCTTGAAGCCACTTAATGTGTTTAGAGTTTCTTCTCTACATACAGTATCAACTCAGACCTTTTGAGATTGTGGGACAAGGGAAGGCTTAACTTCTTTTCTTCCTGAATTAAAGAGCTTTCTATAAAACCCTGTTATTTACCTTTGGGTAGAAAGTTTCCACTGGTGCCAGTCCAGCCAGAGAAGAAGCTAATCATCCTACCCAGCCAAAATGGGTTTCCTTTTTATGCGGAATAACAACTTAATAACATAAGTCTGAGGGGAAAATCTCAAGAAAGATGAGCTTTTCCCCTCACTTTCCCATATTGTTCCTTATATGTTCACCCATGAAACTTTTTCATGCAAACAAGATTCAGAGAATCCCTGAACCAGGAGTTCCAGTGTATTTCGGATACATTCCTTTCATAGAATAGTTCAACTGATTATATACCAATGTTTCCTGATGTACATGTGAACTTCACCCACCAGAGAGAGCTCTCCTTCTATTGTTTTCATTACTATTAACCTTGGAGATGAAAGGAAGGCAAATATTCTGACCTTGAGAAGAGACTACAGGCTTCCTTTGTGACATTTGCCCCTTTGTGGCCCGTTTGTCTCCCCAAAACAGAGAGCTCATGAAAGCAAACCCCCCAAAAACCCTTTTCACACACTGCTACCAGTTGGTTACTAAATCAACCTACTTAGGAAAGACAAAGGTCCATGTAGTTTTTACTTTTTCTTAAAACAGGTTTATTAATTACAGATATTTCTTTAATAATTCATAAGTATTTACTTCTGGTTCATCAAGCATCAGTAACAATCTTCTATATTATCTTACCGGTTACTATTCATTCTTCAGACTAATCACTCCTCAGATTTCCCAGCTAACTCACTCTCTCTCTCTCTCTCTCTAACTCTGATCCAGACTGTAAACTCCCTCCTCCTCTTTGGCTCCACCTTTTAACATCTCCAGTGGCCCCACCCTCAACCACATCAGCATAAAACATGAATAATGCATGACTTATTTAACATAATAAGGGTGAACGCCACATACCTCCCCCTTTAAATATGTCTGTGGGGGGGACACGTTTTCCCTCCTAAACAAACACGCATCATTGCATGAAACTTTACTTACCCTCTGGCATCATTTTGCCAGCAATAACAATATTTATTATAACAATCACAATACCTTTTAACACTAAACATTCCACTACAATTCAGTAATATACTTTACCTTATCATTTACACTTACTACATTTAATATTTTCAACCGTACAGAAATATACCGCAATCAGGAAACTTTTATGTAGATAATTAACCAGTAAATCAATAGTCAATTCCAGTTTATTTTAAAAGTCCTTGCATCCTTCACGTTTCTGTCCATCAGTATTCAATTTTTCATCACTATTTACCAACAGAACATTTATGATACATTACTAATTTTGTCTATCCGCCCCATCAGCCATAGGGCTTTTGAGGCACGATCTGCGTCTCTTTTACTCCATGATTTACAAAGTCCAAGTCTTTCACCTTCCCGTTGTAGTAAGGTGCGCCATGGACTGGTCTGGTTGTTACTGCCTCTGTCAGCTGGACACACATCTGCTAGCACTCAGTGGTCCCTCTGATAATCACTGGCTCATTCTTCCGCATTCTCTTCCATTGACTGGAGATCATCAGGCCCTCTGATGTCCACTGGACATCCTCTGCTGGCTATTTTTAGTGAAGCCTACTTTCTGGCATGGGGCTTCACCTTCTCAGTTTGGGAAAGGGTAGGCAGTTCCCTCTCCTCCTCCCGAACATCTCTGGATGCATCCCTCTTTAAGAAGTCAAGGCTTATGCCTTCCTCCTCACTCACACATTCACTCACAGGTATTCTCATTGAAAGGTTTTCCTTATGTGGAGGAGCACGATCATGGGTCACTTTAATATTCTCATGCAAATTTCTTTTAAGTTCAATCAACGATTGGCTTGTTTTAGATGCACTGAGTATGTTAACAGTTTCTATTTCTTTATTCAGTGATACGCTAGGTAGGGGGTTGCTTTGCAAGGATTTAAGGACTACTTGTTCTGCCCCTGCCAAAAGCAATTTTCTCCCCTCTATAGTTCTCAGTTCTACTACTTTCGTCCTCAGGACAGAATACTCTTTCCTGGACCTCATACAAGCCTTTCTCTTTTTCAGGAGTACTTCCCAAGCTTGGCTCTGCCACTTCTAAGGATTTTTTTCTATATAAAGGCTCCTTATCCAGGCAAGACCTTTCAGGGCATTCAGGAGCTAATAAAGTGGATGTACTGGTGGCTGGTTCAAAGCAACCTCCCAAACTAATTTCCTCCTTCTGCTCTTGAGCCAAACTATTTTTATTTGGAGTTTTCAAAAGCATGAGATCAGTCTTTAAGAGACTTCCCCCCTCCAGGCTTCCCTTTGCTACTGTATCTATTTCTACAGCAGTGGGTTATTTCTGCCCCCCTTGTGAGCGTGCAAGCACAAAAGCACTCTTAACATGCTCTATCAAATGTAAACCCTCTCTACATGTCAGGTTTTTATCAGTCATTTACCTCTCTGGGTGTTTTGGGGGTCCGTGGAATGGGTTTCTCTCTAACTTTTGTAGTACAATCATTCAAAGTACTATCTTCCATCTGTTCCTCAACACAGGAATGATCATTAGGTATAACCTCTGTGGCATAATCAATTATTGATAAAATAAATTTATTCCCACGCTTGGTCACTTTGGGTAGTGGTCCCACTATGTCTAGGCCTATTCTTTGAAATGGGGTTGAGATGGCTGGCAATGGGCACAGCTTAGCCTTGTCCTGTCATTCCCAATCCCTTGTCTTTGGCAGGTGTCACAGCTCTGACAATACATATAGCTTTGCTAACCTTTCCCTCAGGGCTATTATGTTGACGGTGACTGAGCTCTGGGGATGAGGGCTTGCCTTTAAAATGGCTTCCTTGGGTATTTCTGTAGTATTCCTTACTGTGTGGGGGCCCTCTCCTCCTGTCCTCCCACACTTTACCGCCAATTTTTACTTCAGAAAACCTGGGGTTTCTTGTTTCATTAATGAAATCTGCATTTTCACTTGCATCCAGTACATTTCTAGGATTTTTGTCTTTCACTAAATAACGTAAGTCACCAGGTAAAATAGAATAGAACTTATCCAGCCCTATCACGTTTTTAATTTGATCTAACGAAGTGACATTCTTCTGCTCTATCCATTTCTCTAAGCATTGACCTAATTTAGCCCCTAATTGAGAATAAGATTCACCAGGCTTTTTGGTCAGGGCATGAAATTTTTGCCCCAGGTGCTCTGCATTAATGCCATATCTAGCATAAACCATTTTCCTAAAAGCCTCTGTCAAGGATAATTTCCAAATCTGAGACAGAACAAGGTTCTCAGCCGCTCAGAGTGGTCTATTTGACCAGATGGGCGGGATATAAATCAAATAAATAAATTAATTTGTGTTAATGAACAGCCATGTTTGTACAGGTGTGCTAGAATGTTGAGTCATGCTGAGTCATGGATGATGCAACATCTGCAGTGATTGTCTATATGCAAATATGTATATGTATATATATGTGAAGATGTACTGAAGATGTATCTGGATCTCTTACTTGAATGTTATCCTGCCATGCTGTCAGTTGATGCTGCTCTACATACTGTAAATATACTCTGGTGTCGGGAGAAGTTGTCTCTCTGTGTGTAAGTTATTTGGACTACCTGGACTGGACAAGATTCTGCTAATTTCCGCCAGTGCTACTCCAACAGTCTCAAAGTCTCTGGCTTGATCTAAAGGCCTTTGTGAATACAGTTCTGCTAAATCTCCACTTATTTGGGATCTTAGCACGATCAACTTCTCTTGCTCTTTCACATTAAAGTCCCAGCAAGCACGTTCAAAGGAAATGAGGAAAGACTTGGGGCAGTAACCTTTTCTATATTGGGGAAATCTCTTCAGGTCTATTTTTGAGAAATTTCCCTCAGCATTGCTGTTATTATTGTTATTTTGAGATGCCAGTTCCAATTGTCTCATTTGTAATTGAAAGTCCATCTCTGTCTCAATTCCATTTGTCTGGCCTCAGCCTCAGCTTTTTCTCTAATTTCTAATTCCCTGGTTCTTTCTTTGATCTCTAATTCTTTAAGCTTGAATTCTTGTAGTAACCTCAATTTTTCAAACTCTTGGGAGCTTAGATCACCTTCTCTCCCTGAGGCACCCTCCTGAGTCTCCTTCTGTTCCACATCTAGAGGAACTTGGTTTAACCACTGAGCCTTGTGGTACAGTGGTTAAACCGCTGTACTGCAGCCAAAACTGTGCCCACGACCCGGGGTTCAATCCCAGCTAGCCGGCTCAAGGTTGACTCAGCCTTCTATCCTTCCGAGGTCGGTAAAATGAGTACCCAGTTCGTGGGGGGGGGCAATGTGTAGACTGCATAATTAACTTGTAAACTGCCCAGAGAGTGCTCGAAGCACTATGGGGCTGTATATAAGCAGCACACTTTGGTTTGATTTGTGAACTCCATTTCCCTCCATTTTTTGAGTTAGCTCTTGTGCCTCTTGAGGATCAATTACTTCCATCACTATCTTTTTGCTTCTTTTAGGTGGCATATCTATGTGTTTTTATTTAGATAAGAGCTGGTTTATCTGGCAGAGAGATAGTCAAGCCTCTTTTTAAAATACTCTTTCCTTCTGAGATACTTTGTAGCTCTCTCCCTTGGCAGATAAGGATGGCTACACTTTTTCTTTCTGGCACTTCGCTAGCTACACTGTTCCTTGGTCTGAGACAATCTTTTTGCTTCCAGACACAAAACAACTTCTGTTCTTTTTCAAGCTTCTGCTTGTTCCTATTTGCCTCAGACATGTTTTGACCTCCACTCCCACTTTTTCTCCTCAAGCGCTCTCTTAACTCTTTGAGCCTTGGATTCTCACTGGGTCTGTTCAACTTCTGAGGTAACTTCAACCAGAATTTTTCTCTCAGAGTCTTTCCCTATCTTTAGACCCCCCCCCCCCCAAGATCTGTGTTCAGGAGCCCAGCCACTAAGCTTTCCCACAAAAGCTCTAGCGAGTCAATCTCTCTCCACCACTCCTTCATGACAGACCTCTCTCTGATTAATAGGTACCTTTGACCTGGAAAAATTCCCCTTTAAACTTTTGTTTTACTGGACTCTACTTGGATCCCATTGCTGGCCACCACTTGTGACATTTACCCCTGTGGCCCCTGCCTGCTTCACCTAACACGGAGCTCATGCTACACCTTATTTATTTATTTATTTATTTATTTATTTATTTATTTATTTATTTATTTATTTATTTATTTATTTATTTATTTATTTATTTATTTATTTATTGACTTATATACCGCCCCATAGCGCTACAAGCACTCTCCGGGCGGTTTACAATTTAATTATACAGGCTACACATTGCCCCCCCCCCCCAGCAAGCTGGGTACTCATTTTACTGACCTCGGAAGGATAGAAGGCTGAGTCAACCTTGAGCCGGCTACCTGGGATTTGAACCCCAGGTCGTGAGCACAGTTTTAGCTGCAGTACAGCGTTTTAACCACTTTTCTTCTTTTCCTTGCTGTCCTCAGTGGATTTTCTTTTATCCACAATACCAAGAAATGTAAACAAACACTTGTCTGATTACTGCCAACAAAGGTAATTTATTATTTATTTATTTATTAAGGTGTATTGAAGTTGTTCAGAATCACAAATGTTCTTTTATTTAATGCTTACAATCAAATCATTCAAGTGTTAGGTAAACAATCACCACCTACTATATTTATTGATCTTAAACAGCTTATCACTGTTAATTAACTCTTATCACTATCTCCCTGACTATATATCTCTTTCTCTGCAATCTCTCTCCACCATGCCCCACAACCATCAACTATTCCCCTTCTCTTTCTTGCCAAGCCCCTTATATCTGGTGACTCCACCCCTTCCCTCCTCTCATAGGCTCATGTAAATGAGAGCCTTAATGTGATTGACAGGAGTGATGTGGGGCGACTGCCACAACCTCATCAGCCATTTTGGTTCTTTTCTAACTTGGGGCATCCCTGGATAGTTTCAGAGGTTTGGGATTTCATTTTTCCCTCAGGGATTGTCAACTGCTCTCTCAGGGAACCTGTTACTTCACAAGCACTCTGCACATGCTTAGTGAGATCTATCCCAATTAAACAAGGTGCAGGAATTAGATCAGAGATTGCCATATCCCAAATTCCAACCCAATCTCTATAGTTTATTTTCACTTTAGCCATGGGTAAAATCACTGGAGTAGAACTTATTCCCTTGATGGTAACAGACTGGTTTAGGAGAATTTGTTCTTTAGGGGTCACCTCAGGATGACACAGGGTTATGTTAGAACACTTATCAACCACTCCTGCATAAGGCTTTCCATTAACAAGAATCCTCTCACCAGGATTATGAACTAAAATATCTTTTGCCTTTATTAGAAAACAATGAACAACCTGGGCTAGTGGCAGATCAGAATTTTCTGTCTTGCCAGTTGCCATGGAGACAGAACCTTGGTTACTGCTTTTCTCAGTGGCTTCAGCTGGTTTTAAACAGTAAACCTTTTTGGTCTGATTATCATCCTTCCCATTCCTAAGTTTAGTTTTCATACAATTGAATTGTAAATGACCAAACTCCCCAAAGTTATAATACTGTCTTCTTCACTCACTCTGAGGGAATCTGTTCAACTTTAACTTCTCCTCAGGGTTCATTTGGGTCTGAGAACTAGGCCTTGCTAATTTAGGTGAAGTACTACCCTGGCCTTCTTTTCCTGTTGTTTTGCTGAGGTAATTTTTATTAAAGGGGTTCTTATTGTTGTCCCAGTTCTGCTTGTTAAGGTTTACTTCAGAGAACCTGTGGTTTCGAATCTCCCCAATGTAATCCGCTGTTTCACCTGCTTCTAATAGAATTTTTGGGATTTTTGTTCTTGACTAAATAACTCAGTTCCCCAGGCAAGATAGAATAAAATTCTTCCAACCCAAACACATTTTTCATCTGCTCAAGAGAAGTGACATTTTCACATTCTATCCATTTCTCCAAACAATGAACCAATTTAGCCCCCAGCTGAGCATAAGATTCTTAAGGCTTTTTGGTAAGAGAATGAAATTTTCACAGGTGTTCTGCATTGATACCAAATCTAGAAAATACAATTTTTCTATAGGCTTCAAAATCTCTAGCCTGATCTAGGGGAATTTGAGAATAAATATCAAGCTAATCTCCACTTATTTGGGATCTCAAAACCATCATCCTTTCATCATCCTTCACATTAAAGTCCCAGCATGCTCTCTCAAATGAAATGAGGAAGGATTCAGGGCAATCTCCTTTCCTATATTGGGGAAATTTCTTGAGATCCATCTTTGACAGAATTCCATCACTGTTATTGTTATTTTGAAAAGTTAATTCTAATTGTTTCATCTGTAATTGAAACTCCATTTCCCTTTGTCTCAGTTCCATTTGCTTTAATTCCATTTCTCTTATTTCTTTAATAATTCATAAGTATTTACTTCTGGTTCATCAAACATCAGTAACAATCTTCTATATTATCTTACAGGTTACTGTTCATTCCTCAGACTAATCACTCTTCAGATTTCCCAGCTAACACACTCTCTCTCTAACTCCGATCCAGACTGTAAACTCCCTCCTCCTCTCTGCCTCCGCCTTTTAACATCTCTAGTGGCCCCACCTCTCAAGCACATCAGCATAAAACATGAATAATGCATGACTTATTTAACATAATAAGGGTGAACGCCACACCCTTTCAATCTGCAGTTTACCCTTTGATTGAATATGAAAACAGACCAAGGGTTAAAGTGAGCTCAGTTGGAATAACTGAACAGATAAACAGAATGATATGTGCTATCCATCTGATGCAGAGGAACTATCGCATATTAATATGTTCCATTGTTGATCTGATACATGGTGATCAGCAGGGTATAATCTCTTGAAATAAAAATAAGTAAACAGTTATGTGAATTCCTAACAGTAGCAAACGATGGAGGTGTCAGGTTCAATACTGAAGTATCAGTACACAGTTGCCCTCCTCTCTATAGGCAAAGGGCTGGCTGTAACCCTCAGAAACTGTCCATTTTCATGATGGAAACACAAAGTTCCTGAAATGGCTTAAAGCAGAAGCCCAGATGGACATAATGGTATTTTCAAAAGACACGTCTCAGAATTATAATAATGTTTCATGCCTAGGATATACTGTCTTAACTGTTCTCTTCAATCAGTAATTTTCAAAACTATGTTCAAAGGAACTCTTGCATTTCTCAGAAGCTCATAAATGATTCCCTAAGACATGCTTTCTGCTTTTATTCTGAATTAATAAGCAGCTTCACTCCATTTCACAAACTTCACAAACATGGCAGAAGGAATTGCTTTTCACAGGAGTGAAACAGGTTCAAAATATGTCCCAGTTTACACTTAGCCCTAATTGTATTTAACTCTTCAGTTTCTTAAAGTCTCATGATTGAGAAGTGATTTGCAGATGACTGAAGGCTTCTTCATTAGTGAACAACCTCATTCTGTACGCAGCTAAGAATTCTTTCTTGGAACCACAGTGCTCTGCAGAGAGCCATGCGCCTTTAGGCAACAAGGAAACCAGGTCACCATTACAGGACTGCATGGCCCAATTTCTTTTTAACTGAAAAGCCAGCTAAGTGACAGGCTGTTATTTCCCCAGAGGATGTTGCCTGTGCTAGAAGTATACCATAACATGGTAAACAAGAGCAGGTTACTTGTAAGGCAGATGTGTTAGATAGATTTTTTTTTTATCATAATGAGCTATGAAATAGAACACCATCTCTAATGTAATAGATGTGTCAGATTTTTAATCAGATGTAATTTGGGCTGGAAGTTTTAAGAGAAGGAAAATGGTTTGAGAGAAGTCTTGGCTTCTGAAATATAAATATAGATTTCTTTTGTTTAATTTTTTCTTCTTCTGATCATATGAACTTTAAAGGAGTAAGCCACAGCCAGGCTGTAGGCATGGCCTTTGTTGTAGTGGTACAACAGCAAGAGGAATTGTAGCTTAGTTTGGCAAACAGAAAACAAACCAAATATTGGCAAAAGTGAAGAATCATATGGTTTTTTGTTATATAGGGAAAGAACCTATGTAACATACAAGTCAACAAAGGATAATCTGTCCCACTCCAGATATTGTTGGATCACCCATCAACCACCCATCACTATAGGCTAGGTTGGCTAGGACTGATGGGAGCTGCACTGTCCCCACCCCTGATACAAGCATTGCCAGAGTGAGGCCAATGATGGATTTCCAGTGCTTTTTATCAAAGATAGGTGAAGCTCTAGAATGCTGGAGAAAGAGCCTTCTTTCTGCTGAGGGTTTCATATCTTTGGGCAATTCAACCTGGAACACACTTGCAACTCAGGTCAAAGTAGGATGCACATTGTAAGTATTGATCTCTGCTCCACACTGCCTTCTATTATTTCTTTAAAAAGTAAAATATCTCTTTTACCCTCTGTGTGTCAAGCAAGCTTAATTCAGATTAAAGTTTCTACAGGAACATTAGAAAGAACCTTCACTGATATATATTGAGAGGAGGACAATAAAGGTCTAATGAGTAGCCTGTTGCTGTGCACTAAAGCAATGCTGTCATTGCCTGCTGATGTACCTAAATTTGCAGTAATTCATCTTCGCTGTGAATTATAGGTCATTCTGAGTTACTCGTGTGCAGTGCTAGGTAATTGGAGAGCTGGTTAAGAACACATGATGTTCAGTGCAGCTGAACAGCTCTAGCAGTTGCAGTGGTCCTTACACCAGAATTTGGTGCAACAATGCTGCAGACTCTGTCCTTAACTATGTGAGTATAAACTCCATTGAATTTAGAGGAACTTATTTTTTGGATTTGTTCACAGGATTTACTTATCATTGCTGTGTTTATCTAGAGTACAGTTCACAGGAGTGCAAGCTGTGCATGTCAGGTCATGCACAAATTAAAAACCTTTTCACTATGTCTGTGCAGTGTGCAAAGAGGAGCAGGGACTTTTCCACTGAGTTAAGATGTGACTAGTATACAAGCTTTATGTGAAATGGGAGGGTTACAAGAAACTTACTGGTATAAAGAAAATAATAATATTATGATACAGTAGTGCCTTGAGTTGCAAACTTAATCCGTTCTGGAATGTTGGTCATAACTCAAGTTGGTTGTAACTCAAAACCACCATTTCCTATAGGAATACATTGAAACATGATTAATCTGTTCCGGCCGTTTTTAAAGGTTAAAAGAAGGGCAGGGAAGGAGGGAGGGAGGGAACAGCAGGGAAAAGAGGAAATAAAGAAGGTCTTTACTGGGGTACACAGACCTCTCAGACAAAGGTTTGTGCTTTTATGCACAAAAAGAGAGAGGATAGAGAGAGAGAAGGCAATTTGGGGGGGGAGAGTTTGGAGTCTAAAAAAAATAATTCCAGCAGGGACTAAAAGTGTTACAACTACACACTGAACAGCAGAACAGCACAGAAAAATAATCCTCACCCACCCAGCCCAAACCCACACTGCAAAACAGTACATATATAGAAACAGAAATATTTATAGGCACTCACACACTCCATCTCGTTCCCGCCTCCTCCCTCTGGGCCTCGCCAAGACTGGGTCAAGGCAAGCCGCCACCGCCGCCCCCCCAGGATGGCAAAGAAATGGAGCAAGGTGACTGCCCGCCAAAGCTCATGGCCACCCCGCGTGAGCCCAGCCCCTGCCAAGTCCAGACCTCAGCAGGTGGCAACTGCAGAAGGGACAATGACGACGACGAGAGGAAGGGAGGGAGAGAGGGAGGGAACCTGTTTTTGGACAGCCTCGTGGCGCAGTGGTTAAAACGCTGTACTGCAGCTAAAACTGTGCTCACGACCTGGGGTTCAAATCCCAGGTAGCCGGCTCAAGGTTGACTCAGCCTTCCATCCTTCCGAGGTCGGTAAAATGAGTACCCAGCTTGCTGGGGGGGCAATGTGTAGCCTGTATAATTAAATTGTAAACCGCCCGGAGAGTGCTTGTAGCGCTATGGGGCGGTATATAAGTCCAATAAATAAATAAATAAATAAATAAATAAATAAATAAATAAATAAATAAATAAATAAATAAATAAATAAATAAATAAATAAATAAATAAATAAATAAATAAATAAATAAATAAATAAATGCAAAAAGCAGTACCAGGCAGTCCAAAGCCTCTCTTAGAGTGCAAACTCTCTAACCACTGGGATGAAGGAGATACAAAGAAGCAGCCTCTTCGCCGACCAATGCTTAGCAGTTTAAATTCCCCACCTTTTTCCCTGCCTTTTTTCAGATTGTATTTCAAAGCTCTGGTCGCAAGTCCCGGTTGCAAGTCAAAGCAAAATTTTGCGACCGGAGCTGGTCGTAACTCGATTTGGTCGCAAGTCAGGACGGTCATAAGTTGAGGCACTGTAAGAATTTTCTTAAAATAAAACAAAAAACAATCTATAACCCCTTTATAAAGACTATAGTAGAGACTTGGAATAAATGGAGACAAGTATTTTGTTCTGCAGTACCACCTTTAACTCCAGTAATGGAACTGGAAATTTTTCCAATATATATTAAAAAGAAAACAGATATATAAATGGGAATTTTGGGAGGGAAAAATTAAAAATAAGGAAAAAATAATTGTGTTTGCAAGAGAAAAATTTAGTTGGTTAAATTTAATGCAAGTGGTACAGTGGATAAAATATAGTGTGAAATTCAGATTTGTAGACAGGAAATTGACAAAATTTGAAAATATTATAAAGAATATGGAAAAAGTGGAATCAGGGTGGACCCTGATGACACCACAGCCCAAGGAATCTATCAGGAGTTCGCTAGCAAGATCTTCTGAGTTTGCCCTTCCAGGAAGAACAAGATCCACTGCAAAACAGTGATTCCACATCCCATCCCAGAGAGATAGCCCAAAAGGATACCATGGCCAATGGCATCAAAATTCACTGAGAAATCTAGCGGAATCAACAGGGATACACTATCCTGTCTAGTTCCCAGAGTAGGTGATCCACCAAGGCAGTCAAGGCAGTCTCTGTCCAATAGCCAGGCCTGAAGCCAGATTGAAATGGATCCAGATAATCAGTTTCATTCAGGAACCCTTGGAATTGGAGTTATGGAATGCCCTACCCTATGAAATTAGGCTCTAATACTGTGGTTCCCAACCTTGGGTGATCTAGGTTTTCTTGGACAACAGCTCCCAGAAGCCTTCACCACTAGCTGCAGTGACTGGAATTTCTGGGAGTTGCCCAAAATGGATTATTGCAGACTGGCTGGTAATTATCTATTACAGTGGGGTTAAAGGAGGTTTTATTAATGCTTTCTTTAAGCATGCCATCAGGCTAGCTTGCTGTAAGGAGACATTTATTATACCTCTTACACATTCAGCTGTTCCTCTTCTGGCAGTTTTCATAAGCCAAAACAGACAAGAAGTGGTGGTTTTCATCTCTTCAAAGAACATGTCCAAATCCTCAGGCTGCACAGTTTGAAGCATATCCATTATAATGCAACGAACAGGAGCCAAAGTTACATTCGTAGGACCTGTATCAACTATGTTCATATGTTCTTTATGGATCTAGCTTTCCCTCTTTCCCCTAGTATCCTACCTCCTTGTGTTTTCATAGCAGAAGAAATTTGAGAAGGGTTCTGAACGTCACAGCCCTTAACAGGACCAAGCTGATAAAGTCTGAATTGAATGGTGATGCTAATGGGAGGGAAGACCCTTGTGATCAGCCCACCCACATAATTTCCACATTCCTTTATATAGCCTAGAATCACACTTATAGCAGCTGCATCAGTCACAAAATTACATAATCAGATGTTAAGGATGACTAAGTACACATAACTTGGTCCATAATGTATTATGATTGTTTTCACAATAATGCTTTTGCAATGAATTGATCCATGCAGATGGCCAATAGATGTTTATCTATACTAGAAAACAAAAAGGGAAATATGATTTATGGAAGGTCATCACTTTTAACATATTTTAAATAAGTTATTAAGTATATTAACCCATGGTTAACCCCTATACTCGTGGACGTTTCCCAGTGTTAGGTATCTAGGAAAATTTAGCCTAAACACCAGCTTCTCTAGCTAGCATGGGGAATCCTGAATCTATACCTAATATCACAGATATTCTGCACTTTTGGGGGGGGAGCATGCTATAAAATGGAACACATCCCCCCCCCCGAGCTCAAAGGATGAAGTAATTGTTGGAATATTATGACCCACAATATGGAATTTACTCTGTGGTACATGAACCCAAATTTGCTAATAGGCATCCATCTTCAAACAGGTGTGCAGCCACAGTCAGCCCATGAAGCTGATGCAATCCATGGGGTGACATATGAAATGTGTATTGGACATGAGGTAATGTCTGGGAGAAGAAGACATCAGGTGATGTGCCCAGTGATTGGTGGTTCAAACTATATAGGTGCTACACAGTGTGGTGATCTGTGGAGTGCTGTGTTGGAGAGTTGTAGCACGAAGTGCTGCCCATTCACTTGCTGAAAGTGTATTATTGAGTCTCTTGACTGATGTACATACTTCTATTGTACATAGTCTGTAAATACACTGCTGGTGAAGGAACCTATTGTCTCTGTGAGTCTCTTTGCTGTCAACCTGAAGGATGGACTTGTCTCAGAGCCATCTCTTACATCCCAGATCTTGGCAGTAATTTACTTTACACAACTGGTACTTCAGCAAGGCCATGAAATTTGGGTGTGTGTGTATGAAATAGTAACATGTTGCCTTGGTTGCCCCTTTTGAGCAGTCAGGAGAGGGGAAATGGATTCCTGAAGCTTTTAATTGTCTTCAACTTCTGTATTTTCTTCTGCATATTCTGTGCAGCACTTTATCTTGTTGTGACTGATGGTCAGTTTTCATCAGTCACGACAAGATCATGCAGGAGATTAAGAGTCAGCTCTTTCTTTTATTAGCAAGTGTTATAGCTATGAATAGACTGCTCAAGCTGGATTTAGTGCCTAATGCAAGCATTTTGAACAGAGACCTATTTTTAAAAATTCACCCTTTCTCTTTTTGTGCACACCTGTGTGTAAAAGACATTGACAACTCTTCTGAGAAGATTGAACATGACATGAGTGTTGTACATCTGTAGAGTTGAATGTAGGCCAGATCAAAAAGGCTACAGTACGGACTTTCAAGTTCAGGAGTTTTTGCACAACTTCAGGTAGTGAAAAAACACTTCCTATTTTACTCCTTTCCTCAGGTATGATAAGAAATGGCCATTAGTTCCCATGCCACCCCTTTTAAAACAGACTCATTTATTCTCAGTTCTTCTTCATTCCTTGATAATAATACTCCTCAGGAGTAAGCAGGTAGTCGAATGTATGCAACTTGCTTTGCATTTTAGAACTGTTTTTTGCTCAGGAAATGTTCAGAAGATCTGATATTCTGAGCACAACAGTATCTTGGAAGTGGGTGAACTGTGATTTTGTTATGGATTTGCCTTAATCAGAGGCCATGTATGTTGTCCGAAGGAAATTGTATTTCTCCTGGGGACTATAGGGTTAGTGGGTTTGCTCATGATTAAATTTTAAGTATGGTGGGTGGGTGGGGGGGGATGCCATAGTAGATAAGATGACTTTTTTGCTAAGTGTCCATTTCATAACATTAAAGACATTGGAAGGAAGTCATATTCCAGGAAATAAATACACTAATTGAAGACTTCCTTATTTAACCAATAAAGGCAAAAAACAGAAAGGAAATGTTAACAATGAGTTGCAATTAAGTAATAAACCATGGTTCACAACTAAATAAGGTGAATTGTGGATTGTCACTGCTAGAAATATGCATGGGGAGTCAAACAGCTGATTTTTTTGTGATAGGTCACAGGGTTCCCCCGCCCCCCATAACAGTAAATCCTGGAAAGTTAGAAAATGGTAAGAACTTCTGTATCTGGATCCTGGTCTTCATGTGGTGAACCACTGAGCTGCAGGTGGCACCTTCCCAATGGAAAAACTTCTGGACTGATGCCAGAAACTATGCAAACTGGGCTTTGGGTTCTTTGAGGCAGGAAAGGAAAATGAAGAACTTCTTGTTCTAGCTGTCTTGGCTGTTTAAGTCAAAATGTCCAATTGAGTTCTAGTGATTCTGACTTAACTGTTAGACCCCCTAGCTTGCTCTTCACCCTGGTTTAGCCTGCAGTCTTAATTTATTTTTCACATTTAACCATTGGTTGGTCCCGGTACTCCTAGCTCAATCCAAACGGCTTTCAATAGCACAGCCTTGCATTGAGTCAGCAGATCTCAAGGAATTTGCTGAAGTGTCAGTTACAGCATTACCAGTGGGAGACAATTCTCAGGGCAAGCAGCACTGGGGAAGAAAAAAACATTGATTTTATGGGGCACCATGATTGTAATGCTTATGCACCCATTCCTCTCCACTTCCCATACTTAACACTATCACATGCTCTCATGGGCTCAGAAAGTTTCTGTTTGCAAGTTGAACATGTAAAATAACAGTATTTAGGTGATACTGTAGGACATATGTGAGCGAACATATTACTTTGTAGCCCCCTGTGTGGTCACAATGACTCCTTTTTCTTATGTTTGAAGTCTGAAATATCAGTGGATAATAAGCTATACTCTAGCAAAGGGGAACGTCTCTATCAAATAAGACATTTCTCAGAGTGCAGTACCCAGACAACAAAGTGGGGAAAACTGATCAGTGCTAGATCAAGACTAGACATGGACTAGATATGGGGATGAATAAAAAACTCAGTCCTGATATTCATCAGAAATCGCTGATTCATCAAATATTTGTTCCTTCATATTAGTCAATTCCTGGCGTATATGAAGGGATGAATTACCCATTTTTATTTGTCCCCCATAGCCAGAGAGGGAAGACTAGACTGCTAGGCTAGCCTTCCCTCTCTGCCTAGGGGCCTGCTGATAAGCTTCTAAGGCAGTTTGGTTTCCCTTGGGTCTGGCCCTGCTGCCCTAAGGGAAGCCACCACCTCCATCTTTGCAAAGGGCAGCTGCGGCTTCCCTTAAGGCAGGTTCAGGTGCCCTAAGGGAAGCCACCACTGCCATCTTTGCAAAAATCACCCCAGTTTCCCTTTAGGCAGTGGTCCTAGCCCCAAGGGAAGCTGTACTTGCCATCTTTGCAAGAGGAGGTGGTGGTGAGGAGGTGATGGGGCCAGTTTTTTAAAAAATAAACCAACAAACAAAAACCAGTCGTGGAATCAGTGATTTGTGGTTCAGCATTTTGGTGGTTGGTCCCCAGCTCTAATATCCAGGAACAATTGTCTACAGGACAAACCCAGCAGAGAGTTCATAAGATCACTGCTTTTTGTAATCTACAGTTCCCATGTAAAAACCACTAAAACAATTTAAAACCAAGTAAAACCACTCCGAACAATGGCATGCCCATTACCATTCTGGAGAAAGACTGCAGCTCAGCTTCAAAAGAAACCTTGCCAATAACAGAAGATCTTCTAACAAAAGTAGATACTTGCACAGGAATTAGACACTGTTGCAAAGGCAGGTGCCAGCTCTGTCCCCATATCTTCACTGCAAACACTATTAAAGGACTTAAGAATGTTCACAATATCAGGGGCTGCAACACTTGTTCATTTTCCAACATGATAGATGTCATCTTTCACTGGTAATGCGGCATGTATTTTTACATGGGACAGGCTAGTCTCTATGGGGAAAAAATTATAACGAAGGAACACAAAACAGACATTGAAAGAATTAGTATTCAGAAGCCAGTGAGAGTACACATTGGCCTCCCAAGAACTCAGTTTCTGAACTCAGCATTGCCTTCTTTGAACAAGATAACTTCAAAGACAGATTCTACAGGGAAACAGCTGAACACAAGTACATCAAGTTACACCTCTCTTAGCTTGAGCAAATACAGTACAGGGCCTTCTAATCTCATTACTGTATACACTGAGCAGTTTATCCATGCAAGTTTGTTGGTATTACTACCCTACTGTAAGTGGTGTAAATGATTTTTCTGTCAGGATTATGAGAAAAGCATGTCGTTTCCAGTCTTACTAAAACAGACATTCCATTGAAAGTAGAGATCCTTGCTGTAACACCTCTGAGGGTAATTGACTTGTGTCAATGATGTTATTATTTTTAACCCCACTGACAATTTATGACTGATGCTAATAGTTATGCTATTTCATGTTTTTTTACTACAATTCCAAAATTTCCAGGAATTGCAGCCCACAGGTCCAAATCAGCACCTGCAGGTTTTCTCCCTCTGGAGCAATGCTCTGGTGTTTTTCTTTTTTACCTGCACCATCGCTTTTACTTCCTTCTGTGGATTTGTAAAAACATAAACAAAACACCTGCCCTGGTGCTTGCCAACCCTCCTGGTCTTACTGTCCATTAGGCTCTATAGAGGGTGACCGTGATATTCTAAAGCACTTCTCTAGAGTAGCAAAACATACAGGTGTGCTGATTTGGGTTTGTGGGTTGCAATTTTTGAAATTTTTGGATAATTCTGGGAATGGCAGTTAAAAACTTGTGGACAAGTATATTCCTATTACTCCTACTATAACACAGCTGCCATTTTCTGTACCTTATTACATTCTATTCCAGCTACATATACAGTATTGTATCAGCGTGCATATTAGCTTGTGGCTTGAATATTGTACTCCATGCATTTGAAAAAGTGGGTTATGCCCAAGAAACCTCATGTGAAATAAACTCTGCTCAGCTTTAAGGTGCCACCATTACTGCAGTAGACTGACATGGTTACCTGCTTAGAAATCTTTGCCATGACCCTGATCATGTGGCATGAGGAGTGGTGTCTAATATTTTTGTGTAACAAAGTATATGTTACAGTATAAGCAAGTGCCTGGAGAATAAGGCAGATGTAGTCTTGGTCTAGGACATAAATGGGTGTAGACTAACATCCTAATATTCATGCATTTGAATTAGCTGTTTTAAAAGGTAAAGCTAGAATATCTGATGTGTATGCAAATTGTCGTGGTTTAATTTTGTATGTGAATACTGAACATCAACAAATATTTATAAAAGTTCTTTTTATGAAGAACTGTGTAGAAAATATCCAGCTTGCCAATATATGTAATCTATATTTCTACATGCAAAATAAAGTGACACACCTATTCTCTTTTCTGTCAGTAATAAGACGTAGTCCTGATGTGACTCTTTTCTTCTTAAATTTGATGTGGAATAGGGCTCCTTCCTTCTTTGTTTGCCCTTACTTTTAAATTCCATAATACATATTAGTTTAATTAAAAAAATGTAAAAAATTTTTTTTAAAAAAAACAACAACCCTTCTCAACGTCAGTTATTTATAATTGTTAGCATAAGAAGTTGAAATCCAAATTAAGTAGAGGTTTCAATTGACACAGGCAAAGAAACAGAAGATTTCTATTGCTTCTTAACGTCTATTTTTTTTTTTAAAAAAATCATAATTAGGCACGCACAAGACCACACACACAAAGCTCTTGATATGTATTATTCATTGCAGTATAACTCCGTGTGCACTCAAGGATGCCCTACGATACTTAATTAGTTTTTTAAAATCATAGTCAGAACTGCTGTAGGTGGTACAGTGGGGGAAATGGTCTGGATATCTGATCTGAATTGGCAAAGATTAGGCAAATAAAAGATGACATAGTTCAGTATGCCGAGTTAACCAGCCAGTCACATTAGTTAACAATAGCAGAGAGTATCTTCAGAACCTCAAAACCTGTGAGACACAACAGCTGCTCTGGCAGAGTAAAGGGACTGAATTATTTGTTGTGCAGAATTGGGAGTATGATTGTATAGAAAATGTGGAGGTCCCTATTAATAATGAGAGCCAATTTAATATAATAATTAGGGTGTTGGACAGGGACCTGGAAGAGCCAGATCCCTATTGTACCATAAAATTCACTGGACAATCTTATGCCAAACTCTTTCTGTCTGGCTAACTTGCCAGGATTGTTGTGAGGATAATGTGGGGAGGAAGAGATGAGAAAAGAAGTTTCTCATTATATCAAAGTTGTGCCTAATCATGCTTTTTTAGTGACTGCTGGCCATTAATTAATAGGTTGGAGAGTCTACCTTTGTGAAAGATGAATTTGGCCACTGGAATTTAGACTGTACCTGAACCCTGTACAGTATAGGCATTCTTGCATCCTACAGTCTGTTCCCCTTTGGATTTATATTGCAAAAATGGGCTTAAGGAACATGAGACAAAGAAGAAAGTTCACTTTCTCTTTCATTATATGTAGCACCCTATAGTGTTCACACTGCTTCAGATAAGATATCTCGCTCATCCTCATACTCATCTAGTGAGGTAGAAAATCTCCGTGGCTGAAAAATATTTTGATTAAGACCTTCAGGTGAATAACATACATGGTAAAGCAAGATTTCAGATAGCAACATCCTAACTTATGACCATGTACCAGATTAGGTCTTTTTGGTAAAAGAATTGTCTTGACATTGTATGTGAAAGTTTCAGACCTTAATAATCTTTTTTTTTAACAAACGAAAACAAAATCAACTGTTGATTATACAAGGAAATAACATAGAGATGTTTAACTGAATGTCTCTCAGTATTAGTGGCTTTACACTGTGACACTCACATTTTTGAATACTATATTTATCTGCATGCCATTTTTTCCCTATGGTAATTAAATCTTGACAGTAATTGAAATCTGAATTATTTATCTGTTAATTCCAGTGTCTGTAAGTTCTACCGCTCCATATTCTCATGCACTAATCCCATAATTAAACTGAAAAAAACCTGAGCTGAAAACCAGTAACTACGATTTCTTCTTAACTGTGCTTCAGAAATCTTTGGCTCTTGGTATCATATTGGAAATCAGCTTTTAGATACATCCAAATATTAATGTTCCTTTTAATCTGATTTCTTTTTTCTCCATCTCACTTTCTATACAGCATATACACCGAAAATAAATCATATTGTATGTATGTGTGTGTGTGTGTGCGTGCGTGCGTGTGCGTGGGCTCACACACGCACACAAACAGGTCAAGATATAGCCCATTTATATTCAGTTATTATGGAAAGGTCACATGTAATGGTGTAAGTGGTATGGCTGAGAGACAAATGTTTTCAGAGGAAAAATTTCACATTGACATTTTGAAGGGGCAAATATGGGAGAGTCAAAGGGGCTAAATTTACTATCAGTCTAGAAGTGGAGGTGCTAGCCACTTCAAACCTTTTAAACTACACGAAAACAGAATTGCCCTGATGTGGACTTCTGGAGTAAAGTAAAACAAAACCAGAAGCTCTAGTTCTTCCCATTTCCCCCCCCCCCAACTGAGGGTTCCCCATCAAAGTGATGCCATGCCATTGTATAACACCATTATATGCATCTTTTGCAGTCTGTGAGTTGGAGGATAGTGGTAGATAATGAGAAAAGCACTGCAGATGTGGGTGAGTTTGGCCCGTATTCCATTTTACCCGTTTCCTTCTGCAGCTTGAGGCTGATTATCACTATGGCATTCATTTTGGCTGCTCTAGTTCTGAACAAAGCTGCATCCATTCCAGTATCCAAGAAGTTGTTCAGCCAATAAGTTGTTCTCCTTTTTCTTTTCCCTTTTATTTTACCATGAATGATAATCTGTATCTTTATTTATTTTGTTTCGCGTGACATTGCCGAAGTATTCTAGCTTTCTGTATTTTATGTTTTTTATTTTATTTTGTTTTGTCTTTATTCATTCACCTCAGGGCCTCTTTCTTGGCCATTCTGTCAGTCCAGGGAATTCTTAGCAAGATGCAATAAAACTGTACTTCAAATGCTTCCGTTCTCCTTGTAATTGGCTATGGCTGACTGTAGGACCAAGAATGTGTAGAACCAGTGTGTATTCCCAAAGCCAGTTCTAAGTTTTTGTTTCTTACTGCATTTTTCATCTTAAGGAAGCCACTCTGGGCCATCTGTGTTCTGACTTCTTCTATCACGTGTCCATGACTCAATTGTTCATTCAATCACATTCCAATGATTTATATATTTTTTAAAAAAATCTAAGTACCCCAGCATTGTTATCTGCCACTGAAACAATGGAATTTCATATTCAAAATGCTTTTAAAACCTTTCACAATGGTTTTGCATTACTTCCTCCATTTTCTGACCTCTCCACTCCATATTTTAAATTGGAGTATTGAGGAAGTTATGGCTATTTCCAAAATGCAAAGCTGAAGAATGCTGATAATTTTGTGAGATGGCTATTTAGCCATGTTCTGGAGGTTTTTCTTCCTAACATTTTGCCAGTCTCTGTGGCCAGCATCTTCAGAGGAAAGGAGAACTCTGTCTGTGTTCTGGTGTAGTGTGTGGGATGCTGGCCACATAGACTGGCGAAATGTTAGGAAGAAAAATCTGCAGAACACAACCAAACAGCCTGAAAAACATACAACAATCATTGGATTCCAGCTGTGAAAGCCTTCAAGAATACAATTTTGTGAGAGTTGTTGAAAAGTTGTTACTTCTCAGATTCATTCTGAAAAAATTTCCCAGGGAAATTTTAGGTCTGTTTTTGCTTTTTCTCTCTGACATCATTGAATAGCTGGATGGTGATGACTGGGCACATGCACTGCATGTGGGGAGATGAGAACTAAGGCAGCACATCCAAAGTAAACAGAAGACGTCTCTAACCTTTCCCCCTTTCTGTCTCTGTGATTCTTGCTTCTTTGTTTTATAGCTATTCAGTTTTGTTTCACTGCCCACTGATGTCCTGGAAATAGAGGTGAAGGACAAGTTTGCAAAGAGCCGACCGATCATTAAGCGTTTCTTGGGGAAGCTGTCCATGCCAGTGCAACGGCTGCTGGAAAGACATGCTATAGGGTAAATGATGTGCAGCAAAACTTTCTGTTCCTTAAGTGTCAGTCTTGTGCTGAAAAGGAGAATGATAGTTGTAACTAAAATGACATGGTGGTTCTGAAACATTTGTGAGCTTGGTGTTAGGGGAGAAACATTACATTTAGAGATGCATCATTCCAGAAGCCATTTTTTTGGTGGCAGGATCAGTCCAAACAAAATTTTATAACTTTTGAATGAGTTATTGTATCAGGACCATATTTGGCAAAGTGGTTTTAGGCAGATTGGGCTTCCTCTGTGCTAAATGTGGAAAAGGTTGAACAAGTACTTTTAAAGATCTAATTTCTGATTTTAAAAACCATTCCAATCCTCCCTTCATCTCCCTTTTATGTGTTCTGTTACCATTTTTGTTGTTGCTGCTGTTGGCTAACAGCAAGCTTGGTAATTAGTTTTTGAAAACCAGACACTTTGAAAGGAAATGATTTATACTGTAACCTTTTTTTCAAATTTAAAGCTGATCTGTCATTTAGAAGATATGGGACCTTAGATATGCTTATTTTACATAGGACAATTTTCATAAAGTGTGACTGTATATTCTCATTAAAGTGAGTATTCAGTAGGCATTGCCCAAACTTTCCTCCATTATTTCAGGAAAATAATGAGATGCACTGAGATGAATGAGGCTTACTTCTGAGCAAGATGGTAGGTTGGGACTTTAATCCTACCAGAAACCTCTTTGAATAAATAAACACCCACAGAGAGTAGGCAGTGTAGATCAAGTGAGAGCATGAGAGAGAAGTGGTAGAAAGAGATGAGGCAAAGATAGAGAAGCCACACAGAGAGAAAGAGAGAGGGGAGAGCTGGAGAGGGAGAGAAGCCACAAAGAAGTGAGGGAGACAGAAAGAGAGAGGAATAGCTAGAGAAAATGCTGAAAAACGGCCATGACAATTGGGGGAAAGTGGTTAGCTGAATAAAAAAGAAGATAGGCTCTGGCATTTTTCCTTGCTTGGTGTCTTGTTTGTGAGTGAGAGTGAGCACAAGAGGGGATCCTCCAGAACATCTTCTGATAATTTATCATCAACTTTCAGGCTTGTCTTTGCTAAATAAAGCTTGGCATCTTCCTGTTGGCAAAGCTGGTGCAATATTGCAAGGCAATATTGGCCACTGTATAGCATTTTGCGTAGTTGACATGGAAGCAGCATCCCACATTCATAAAGCTGGTTTGTTTATGGCCACAATGAAAATCATAATGTCATCCAGTCAATTAGCTGCAATCATTTCTGCAGTTTTTGTATTCATGTAAATATCTTGCAGGATTTCAGCCAAAGCCATAAAATAATACTATACTCATCCAGTTTGATTAATGTTTCTGCAATCTGTCCCTGCTGATGGAAAGATTTTCCTCCTTCTCTGGAGCAGTTTCTCTATGCAGACATTTATAATGGGGAATCTCTTGCAATCTGCCATCCAGGTTTCCTGTTGTCAATAATGTATTGCCTTCCAGAGCAGAAGGATATACCAGAAAGAGGGTGGTTTTGTTTTGTTTGTGTGCTGATGACTGCTATTTTTGGCAGTAACAACGGCAAGTGGGGACAATGGGTCTTTTGGGGGCAGACAAATGCAGCCCACACAGCACCCTTGCTGTGCAGCATGCTTATAATAATAATAATAAAATGGCATAAAGCTGTACTTGAAAATTGCCAATACTTATTATTGAGCGTAGGACAAATGAGTACCATTATCTGACTCAACCAAGCCATGGTCTACTTTCTTGCTCTCTTCACATACAAAAAATAGCACAATTGTCTTTCACAGTGCTGCTCCTGCACCATCTTTGTCACTGTACAGCACCCACAGTGATACCTTAGTCTGTTTATCTTTCACTAAGGCCTTCTCACTTCTCACTATCCAGTATCCTGCTTCTCCCCAGTCCCCTGATATACTCAGGCTGGCCATAGGAGAAGAATTCCCTAGTGGAACTGACTGCTGTGTGCTATATGGTAAGTCTTAGAAAGGAGGTGGGGAGGGTTACATTTGAGCTTTGTGAAAAGACCCTCCACACTGTCTTGGGGAACAGGATTGCAGTCAGGGTTTAGAATTATGATTGTGAAGAAGAAACATTAAGTGCAAAAGTAAAAAAAACTGCTCAGAACAACTTGTATGTGTGTCCTGGGCCCTGGTTAAATGTCTGGATGGCCTGCTCCACTTTAACAATGCACCAATAAAATGATATTTCCAATCATTACTAATGAATTTATATTTGAATATGAAATAAAATGGTTGTATGCAATTGTGATATTAATTGCAGTCATGAACCAGTCCTGTAAAAGTATTATAAATAGCTTACATGTGTTTTGTTTTGTGTTGTTTTCCATGCAGGGACAGAGTTGTCAGCTACACTCTAGGACGTAGACTGCCAACTGATCATGTCAGTGGCCAGTTACAGTTTCGGTTTGAGATAACATCATCAATCCACCCAGGTAATCTCCCACATTTCCCCTGTCTGTATCAAAAAGCTCTTTGCTCCATTTAGGCCTGGTTTAGACAGTAGACTAAATTATTATTCAGTTGACCATGGGAAAAACAGTAAATTGTCTCTCTTCTCTCCTACTCTTCTTCCATGCTCCATTTTTGCACCCTATAGAAGAGCTTTAATTTCACTTTGGAACAACTGTGTTTCCTTGTTGATTAACAAATATAGTTTGTTCTAAACAAAGGGCATGGTTGCATTATTGAAAATTAATTGGGAGTAGGATCAGAGGATTTAAAGTTGTGTGGTAGACATGTAGTTTTTGAATCAGTGTGTGCATCAACTTATAAATTGTTTTTAAACTGTCTTATCTATCAGTTGAGGCTTTGTACTGTGCCTGCCCTCCCTTGTGCTGATTGTCTCTCACAGCCAGAAAAAAAGTTAAAATAGATTAGACTGCAAGCTTTCACTGCAGGCTCACACACACACACACACACACACACAGAGAGAGAGAGAGAGAGAGAGAGAGAGAGAGAGAGATGGGGGGTTGGAGAAAGAGAGGGAGCAAGCACTGCTACCCACTGTTGTGCCCTCACTCTAGCAACCCTGACTGCCAGTTTTTTCACTGTCTCTCCTTTTCCACCCTCTATGTCAGCGGCCCCCAACCTTTTTCGGATCACGGACCGGTTGGGGGGTGCAGGCTCTGTGCGCGGTGGTGGGGGCACCCTTGCACACATGCACGATGGGTGTGTTGAACTTGTGGGTGGGCTTGTCATGCTTGTAGAGGGGTGTGTTGCACTTGCGGGGTGGGCATGTTGTGCTAGTGCGCATGCCTGCAAGTGCAGCCTGCCCACCCGTGAGCGCTACACGCCCACCACGCAAGCGTGGCATGCCCCTCCACAAGCGTGACACGCCCACCCGCAAGCACGACATGCCCATCGTGCATGTGTGTGGGGGACATAGATCCGTGTCCGTGGCCCAGTTCAAGGAAGCTCACGGACTGGCACCGGGCCACGGACCGGGGTTTGGGGACCCCTGCTCTATGTGAGTGTGAATGTCTGTTTGTCTTCATGCATATTTGTTGGGCTGCAGTTTGATCTGTTTTGATTTTTTTCCCTGTCTGTCATACTAGCAATATGTTAGATTGCAAGAAATTTTTTAAAAAGTTAAAAATAGCATCACAGAAGCAACATTGAGTGGCTGTGAGAGGCAGCCAGCACAGGGCAAGAGGGAGTGGCAAAGAGAAACCGATGAAAGAGATTTACACAATCAACAGCTTCTAGGCTTGAAAAGGCAGGAGAACGTACCCCTTCCCAACCTTTCTCTCTCTGCTGGCTCTGTTTTCAAATAAGACTGCAGAGTTTCCTGCATTCCAAAACACATACGTGATCCTGGCATCCTGACATATTTGTCAAACTCCACAAACACAATTAACATTGACAGAAGATGCATATGCACAAACAATTCATAGTAAACTGATTTCACAAGTGACTTAAAATAAATGACCCTCTTGTGTCCAAGTAAAATACCTTACTTTCCAACCAAAAAACATGCTTCCTGGGATGTTGTTTGTTTTGAGTTCCCCCCCCCCTCCATCTTTCCTGCTTGCTTTACACTGCCGGCAGTGCTTTGTTACGGGGCCGTCATTTCAGTTTCCCACCATCTACACCGCGCTCACCCCCGGCTGCTTGTTTCTTGTCCATTTTTAAATCTCCCACCAATTGTTAAAGCACACTTTTACTGCCTCTTGCTTGGAGCAAGCGCGGTTTCGTAAGTTAGCTTTGACTACTGAGCCAGCAGTCTTCCTTATACTTGTGCCTTTTTGCACTGCAACCCACCCACCCATATTTTACATTCCTTGTTGGCTAACTCTGCTGCCTGTCCTGCTGGTCTGCGGTTTTCACTTGGTCTATTTGCTGGGCTGGTGGCTTGGCTCTTTGCCTCATTTGAATTTCCTGCCAATTTCTAACGCACCCCCCCATGTTTAAATACCCTGGCTTTCCCCTCCCATCACGTGAGACTAATCCGTCTCGCGATATCCCGGCTGGAAGGCAAGGCCAGCTTCGCTGTTCGAGGTCCAGGGACCCTCCAGCGGTTGGATCATTTGTTGCTTGGAGTGATGAGCTAGGGAAGAGGAAAAGACCAGGGCTGGAGAGGATGAGATTAAAGATAAATTGCCACTGTGTTCTCTGCTAGGTAGCAGGGACCACTGCAGTGGCCCTGCGATGCCAGGTCCTGCTACCAAGACTGTTTCTCAGATTCCTTGGGGGAAGAGAAAGGTGGAACATAGGCATAAAGGCCCTAAAGCTGATGGACCAGGATCTCATAAATTTATAAATATATGGAAAGATAGTGAAGGAATGAGAGATACATATCGTGAAAAATTTCATCCATGCAGATTTGTGGTGACTTTGTGTCACTATTTAAATGTTGACTTGCACCTAAACAGAGCTATTTTGCAACCTGAAAATATTTGTTTTCATGATATATTATTTTACATAACTTTTTACTCTTCAATTGGTTCATGACACATATTTAATCAATGCCATACGTGTCAGCTGCATTAAGAAGACAATAAATAAAACAATAGCATGAAGATAACCTAACATATAAGAGAAACACAAAAAGTATATTTTAAAATTTGGATTTCTGTTCACTATTCCTTCTGTTTCATGTATGTAGGAACAGTGAAATACCATCTTTCTTGTAACAAAATATTGTAATAACTACTGTGCCATGTTTATCAGATTTAGTCTTGTTGAACTCATTAGCATTTACCTCTGAATAGACATGCCTAGAATTTCACTGTGCTGAGCGAGTCCTAGAGCTCAGCTAGGCGTGTCAAAGCTCCCTCTTACAAGTCTGCCCTAATAAGAACACCCTTGTACCTTCAGATATTACTGATAGAAAACCATGTGGGCTTTGTAGTCCTTAGACATACTATGCACCACAGGCAGGACTCCTTAAGTATGCAAGGCCAAGGCAAGCACCATCAGATGACCTATGACAAGTTTACTGTTCAGGAAACTAATTGATTTTTATAATCATTATTTTATTAAAGAAAAAGTAAGCTCCTTAAAGAAAAAGTCAAATTATGCAAAAGCAAACAAATAAACATTATGCTGGTTAATTACAAACTTGTAGTGAGGTAAAGAAAACATGAAAAATATCTAAGTGTCCAAAAACATTAAAATAATTCAAAAAGTCAAGAAAATGAATAAAAACAGTTCCAATAAGGAAATCCATCAGGAAAACAAAATAGTCCAATTATGTTAGAAAAAGTCCATAGTCCTTGATAATCCTGTAAATGAAAAATTCTGTACAAAAGGAAAAATCCTGTAAAAGAAAATATCCCATTGTCCTGAGAATAATCCACAAGAATAGTCCATAGGAGTAGTCCATAAGAATAGTCCATGAAAAGAGTCAAGAATATTCCCTGAGTGCGTGTATGAGTAATCCATGTGTGTAGGCCATGGGTGACCTAGGAGTAGGTCATGAAAGACTTAAGGGTGGGTCACGAAAGACGATGTCCATAGGTAAAAGTTCCTTTTTCAAGAGTAACTGGTAAGTCCTTATCTGCTCCTTCCCACGATGTCATCCAATCACAGTCCGTCGTTAGGCAACCAGTCCTGTTGTACCACCTGACCTTCTCTCTCATGGGTAACAGATGTTATTTGGGTTTCTGTGGTTTTGCAAAGAGTCACAACAATACCCATCTATCTTATCACAAAGTTCCTTCTCATGCTCTCAGAAAAGCATTCTCCTAGCTCTCACTAGCAAACAACCTGTTAGCATTGCAAAGATCCCTTATACAGAGAAACAAGATGGAACCTCTCTTGCACATTTCTTAATTACAAAACCCCTTCTCCTCTTGCCTTCACACTTTCCCAACATCAGGGTCTTTTCCAGGGAGTCTTCTCTTCTCTTGAGATGGCCAAAGCATTGGAGCCTCAGCTTCAGGATCTGTCCTTCCAGTGAACACTCAGGGGTGATTTCTTTCAAAATGGATAGGTTTGTTCTCTTTGCAGCCCAGGGGAATCTCAAGACTCTCCTCCAGGACCACAATTCAAAAGCATCAATTCTTTGGTGGTCAGCATTCTTTATGGTCCAGCTCTCACTTCCATCCATTGCTACTGGAAAAACCATAGCTTTGACCATGTGGACCTTTGTCGGCAAGTTGAGATATCTGCTTTTTAAGATGCTGTCTAGGTTTCTCATCACTTTCCTCCCAAGAATCAGGCGTCTTTTAATTTCATGGCTGCTGTGACCATCTGCAGTGATCATGGAGCCCAAGATAGTAAAATGTGTCACTGCCTCCATATCTTCCCTTTCTATTTGCCAGGAGGTGATAGGATCAGTGGCCATGATCTTAGGGTTTTTTTTTTTATGTTGAGCTTCAGACCATTTTATGCACTCTCCTCTTTCACCTTCATTAAGAGGTTCTTTAATTCCTCATCACTTTCTGCCATCAGAGTGGTATCATCTGCATATCTGAGGTTGTTGATTTCTTCCAGCTTAATTTGAGCTCGGGATTCATCCAGTCTTGCCTTTTGCAAGATGTATTCTGCATATAAGTTGAATAAGCCTGGGGACAATATATAGCCTTGTCATACTCCTTTCCCAATTTTGAACCAATCAGTTGTTCCACATCCAGTTCTAACTGTTGCTTCCTGTCCCACATATAGATTTCTCAGAAGATAGATGAAGTGGTCAGGCACTCCCATTTCTTCAAGGACTTGCCATAGTTTGTTGTGGTCCACACAATCAAAAGCTTTTACGTAAATGAAGCAGAAGTAGATGTTTTTCTGGAACTCTCTGGCTTTCTCCATAACCCAGCACATGTTAGCAATTTGGTCTCTAGTTCCTCTGCCCCTTCAAAATCCAGCTTGTACTTCTGGGAGTTCTCGGTTGCTAATCTAATTGTAAAGAATATTGGTACAGTTGTTTCATCTCTTTGACATATTTGAGGAGTTCCTTTGTTTTGGACGTCGTTAATGTAAATAACACCTGACAGTTCTAAACCTTTAATGTAATCACTATGCAATGTTGTCTGTATTCATAGTTCAGAAGCTTATGTTACTTCAGAAAGTGATTTCTTTACTTCTTGTTTCTTGCAGATGATGAAGAGGTCTCTCTTACTGCAGACCCTGAGTCAACTGAATTCCAGGAAAGCTCCATGAATATCTCAGCAGAGGAAATCCTTGGTGAGCCCCCATGCACCAGCACAGTGAGCTCAGAAAGTACAGCTCCAGAGAAGCTAAATGGATGCCCGATGATCTGCATCAATGTTAATAGCTCTGGTGCTGGGGAGCTCACCCTGAACAGTTGCTTAAAAGAAGAGCTAGCAGGAAATGGGGAGGTTGATGCATTGCCAGCAGACACGGTTGATCCCTTGGAATCCATCCCAGGGGAAATGATGTCTTCCCTGAGTGCTGTGGACCTCACTGAGCAACTGGCTCTGTTGGCATGCACACCTCCCGAATCAGAAGTTAGGGAGAATAATAAAGTCAATTCGGTTACTCAGGGAGACAGTGACAACATTATGACCAGCATAGAAGCCCTATCTATTGATGAGGTGAGTGGAGATATGCAAGTTGTCAAGAATCTAGAGAAGAAAGAGGATGATGATGGGGCTTCAGCTCCAGAAGAGGAGGAGGGACAACAGGAGGACCAAGAGGAGAACAATGATGAAAAGGAGAACAAGCTGCAGCTGAGAACTACAGTGAAGAGGAAGAACAGGCCTTGCTCTTTGCCTGTGTCAGAACTTGAGACAGTGATAGCATCTGCCTGTGGGGAGCCTGAGACACCTCGTACACATTATATCAGAATACACAATCTCCTTCACAGTTTGCCTTCAGCTCACATGAGCAGTGATGATGGAGAAGGAGAGGAAGAACAAGGCAGTGTGACAGAGAACGAGGAAGAATTGACAGTCAGGGAAGTGTCAGAGAAAGACATGGTCAGTGAGACTGAAACAGTATTGGCAGATCCTCCTCAGGAAAACACAGTGGAAGAGAACTTTGTCCGGGGGACAATGCCTCGCAGCACCTCTGTTGAGCATCTTGCTGATTTAAATGAGCAGCTGCTGGATGGTGAAGGGCTCAGAACTGAAAGTGAGAGTGAACTGAGTCCCAGGCCAAATGGTGACACTGAGTGTGAAATGTGTGACACTTCCTGCTACAGCCCTTCCTGTTACAGCACCTCATGTTACAGCACCTCCTGCTATAGCACTTCCTGTTACAGCACTTCTGGTCAAGAGAGTAGTACCAACCGGTTTTCAAGCCATACTCGTTTTTCCTCTGTGGACAGTGCAAAGATTTCTGAGAGCACAGTTTTTTCTTCGCAGGATGATGAGGAAGAGGAAAACAGTGCCTTTGAGTCAGTGCCAGACTCAGTACAAAGCCCCGAGCTGGACAGGGACCAGGGCGATGGCTCTGCCCACTGGCCTGAGGAAATGGTAGTTCATGGAATGACTCTGCAGAGAACAGCAGAAAATGTAGAGGCTTCAGTAGCAGGCCCAAGCAACCGAAGAGAAGGTTAGACTTGAAGAAGTGGTACCTTAATTATCTATCTTAAGCATTATGAGCTATAACTAATATCATTGTCTCATCATTCAAAGGAGGTTGCTCCATTTGGGAAATAGAAAGAAAGCAACTGTTTGTATCATCAATGTATTTGGATTCCTGGTAGTGGTAGGTGGCACAACAAATCTTGAGTTGAACTTCCTTTTATTTTGCTTCCAGTGTAATGTGCAAAAGAAGAATGAGGTCCACATACACCCCTGGCTGTTTTGTAGTTCACTGTGGGGGATGCAAGAAAGATCATGGCTGCCACATTGCAGCATAGATGCCAGACACAGAGTACAAAAGCACCTGTTGCTGTTTGAGGCCAGGCAGCTGATCCTGTTCCCTCTTTGGACCTTATGTTCACCCATTCTCTCTCACCTGCTGTGTGAGGCACTTACATCCTGCTCGCGACAGCAGGTGAGTAAGAGTGGAGGGCAGGACAAACAAAGAAGGCCACAGAAGGATCTGAAGCTGCTTCGTCTCTCCTGTTGTCAGGATATTTAAAAGTGTGCCTCTAGTGCAAGAGTGGGAGCCCAGGCCTGCCTTATTGCCCTGCTATTCCATGAGGTCTTTAGTTTTCTGCGTGGTATATTCCACTTCATCTAAATTCTGCCTGTCTGCCTGTCTGCTTGTCTGCCTGTCTGTCTGTCTCTCTCTCTCTCTCTGTGGGGAGTGTGTGTGTGTGTGTGTGTGTGTGTGTGTGGGTGTGGGTGTGGGTGTGTGGGTGTGTGGTGTGGGTGTGTGGGTGTGTGGGTGTGTAGAGGATAAGGAAAAGAAGGAAAGTATCTGTGTGTTTATAGAGAGGCTGCATCCTCATCTGGTGTATTAAGCTGCTTCAGTTTGCAACATGTGAGGATCTTATTCAGTAGGACTTTTATGTGTCAGCATCTTAGTCTGTGTCCAGGTAACATAAACTCTGCCAAACACATGACTTTGGCTTCATGGCAATAGCTGAAATTTGCATTCACAGAACTGTGTAAAAAAAAAAAGCTCAATGTGATGAATTAAGCCTATTCTCCAATAACATTGTAGGGAAATGCTAATAACCTGAATGAAATGAAGCTTAACTTTTCAGCCTTTCCCTTTCTTTTGCTCACATGTCCTTCAGTTTTTTCTAGCAGCAAAAATTAGTTAAATTAAATCTGATCCTGGGCATCCAAATTTGTTTTATGGATCTCTTTTGTTTTACTTTTAATTTGTATTGCATTTGTGCGCTCAGACTTTTTTAATGCATCTTGTTAGCTTTCTTATATTTTCTTTAAGGAATAGGAAAGCAGGTCATGCATTTCAGAAAAAAAACCAACATCACAGTCTATGATTCTTTCTGTGTTGGTTTTTTGTTAGTAGAACATGACAGATCATTTGATGTACTCATTTTTATCCATTAAGGACTAAAGCTTGTTGACACAGGACATTTTTTAAATAATAAATATAATTGTGTGCTATCAAATCAATTCTAACTTATGACAACCCCCTTTTTAGGATTTTTGAGGTAGAAAATATTCAAAAGTGGTTTACCATTCCCTTCTTCTGAGGCCATCCTGGGACTTTGCAGCTTGCCCAAGGCCACAAGGGCTGGTTCTTCTGGGATGCACGGTGGTGACTTAAACACCCAACCTCTGGCTCTGCAACCAGATACTTAACTTATTGAGCTATCCAGTAAACCTGGAATGTTTGTTGTGTGGACACTTGCAGTATGTGAGCCAAATAACGGCAGAGATAAATACCTAGCTGAAATGCTTAGTATTGTGACAGAAACTCCTGGCACCAAGATGGAAAACAGTTGGCCATCTCTTACAATGGGAGGATTTCCGTGACATGTCATTTTTTTCCTGCAACCTATGCTTTAGCTTATGGGCGGATTTCAGCATGTTTATGAGTAATTTAGTGACTAAGGCCAGATTACTTTTACACGTGTTTGAACTTCCTTTGGGGTTCAAATATAAGTTTCAGAGAAAATGTGAAATGTCATAGAAATCCTCCCCCTACTTACGACATATGGTTAACTCTTATTTGAAGCAGAATGCTATACTAGTCAGTTGTTTTTCAGATCTGAAAAGGCAAAGCTTTTATTTGCAGGCATTACTGAAGGAATGTTGGCATTTTCTGTGATGGCTCTGTCACTTATTTTGATCTGCATTATCATATCTCTGGGAAGGTTTGTATGAAGTAACATGCATTTGTGAATTTGCCCTGAACCCAATCTGTAGCCACTCCACATACCATCCTTATCCCAGTTTGCTGGAGGTTAACCCTTACACTGAAGTTGTACTCATGTGATCAAGAGTCCTCATATTAACCTGGTGGCACTGGAAAGAGGAGCACTGTTTGCAACTCCTGTGCCTTCCATGCTGTAGGTGTGGAGCATAGAATGAGAGGGGCCTTTTAGGCAAGATGGCCTCAGTAGACCCCCCCTTCTCTGAAACTGTCAGTATTAGAGATGGGGGTATTCGTATTCATATACAAATATGAATAACCCCGCACAGCTGGATGGTCCCCTGGGGCCGGACCATCCACTCACATGTCCGCAGGTGGCGGCAGCCCCTCTCTTCCTTCCAGTCGCCCTGGGGCCGGACCATCCACTCACATGTCCGCTGGTGGCGGCAGCCCCTCTCTTCCTTCCAGTCGCCTCAGAGCGCTGCTCAGCTAACCACTCAGCCAGGAGTGGTTAGACGGGGAAGAGAATGGTACTCGGGAGTGATTGGAAGGGTGAGCAGGGCCATCTCTAGTCACTATCTTCCCCTTTTCTCGTTGCTGTTTGTACACGTTTCTCTTTTCTCTGGAATCAGTTCGTGCCAAAGAAATGACTAAAGTGTAGAGACACTACTGCTCTTTTTCCATCATCCAACAGCAACTTGTTCATTTGAAAAGGCCAGGTCCACAGACAGCAAGAGTGAGGACATTCAGAAGCCTCCAAGGTCTGGCTGTGAACCTCTTAATGAGGTGTGAGCCTTCACCGGAGGAGCCTGGTGCTGGTGGTCCATGTCATTGACTTTCACTGAGGTTGCATGAAACTCTGGTCCAATTTGACTAGGTGTTGCCTGTTTGAGGTGAGTAATGAAGTAATTTAGTAGCAGGAGGAAAGCCTAGTGATTAATAAAATAATCGTAAGGTTGAGTAAGAATATAAATTCTGATAGAATTTACACTAAGTTTTAATATCACTTTTTTTCCTAGCATGTAAAAAGTGTGATTTATATTTATATTTTCTTCAGTTGGCTTTTGCTGGGGGCATCCCTTTTTGTGATTGTAATACCACCAAAGAAATGTGCCATTGACAAATGAAGTCATCTCAGTTTACTTAGAAAACAAATATTTGTATTGCATTTGGATTTAAAATTATTTTCAGGTATAATCAATGTTTTAGTTTTCTGGCTATTTAAAGAAATAAGAAAAATGCACAATAGTTTGAATTTGCCTTTTGTTATTTGGTAAATTACCCAAAGTACTTACATTTGAGTAATGTGCCTTGTGTCAATTAAATGAGTATTTTTGGGATTGCCATTTCATTCATTCTAAATGCTCTCTATTTCTATGGTCTAGAAAAAATCCTGACAGTTATACCAATTATTATGTTCTTATTTATTAGACTTAGAAATAATTATATAAACCTCTATGGTGATGTTACGATTACTTGAAGTAACTTTATGCTGTTTTCTATTTACATCTATTATATAACATACTTGATTAAGCAGGTAAAATGACAAGCAGTGGGATAAAATGGGTTAATTTCTGGGATTGGAGAAACGTTTGCTGAAGTTTTTATAGTGCCTTCTGGAATAAAGTATGACATATTGACACATAATAGCTAAAGTATCTCAAAATATTTTAGTAGTCAGAACTTACATACATTGGTGTTCAGATCATAAATTCAGAAGTACCTGTACCACATATTAACACTCAAAAATAGTTCCACTTCTCTGTCAGCTCTGAAATTTCTTACTTATCTTAGTCTCTCTGTGTACCTTTCCTCTCTTGTTTGCTATTTCCCTTCCAGCTCACTCCCTCTTGTGTCCTGATCCATCTCTCACCTTCTCTCTCTCTCTCTCTTTTCTTACATAATACCTTTGTATATCAGGTGAGGTTGGGGACTGAGTCCAACCCATCATCCTTTAGTTGGGATCCGATTGTAATTCATCACTCCCTGCTGTGTATCAAGTCACAAGACTTTCCTTTGGACTTCATATTTCAATGGCTCTTTGCCTGGAAATTATTTTTAAAGCTTAAGGTAGCTAATAAACCAGATTGCCATTAGCCCTGATCTCTAGTCCTTCTGGTGATTTGTTTTTATAGCAGTACATTTGTAACTAAAATATGACATCCGTGAATGAACATGAACATCTCGACTGTCTTATCCATAGGTGATTGCCCTTTACTCCATAATTCTCAGCCAGTCAACCAGCTTCCTTCCCTGAGGCCAGACTACCATCAATACCCAACCATTGATGAGCCTCTTCCACCAAGTAAGCTTCAGTTTCTTAAAAATAATTCTTTTTTTAAACTTAGTTCCCCCTGATTTGTTTTTTTAAAGGTACAGATCAGAATTACATTATAACCAATAAGGGATGTGTGAATCCCTGGGAGAAACTTCACTATTCTGTTTGAACCTTTTGATTCCCTCAAAAGTATGGTCAGAATCAAATAGTACCATAAATGTGTTAGCCTTTAAAGTGTCACAGAACTTGTTGTTTTTGCTTCAACAGATCAACAAAACTACTACTTTACATTATGTATCTAATTTCCCTTTTACTGCAGTGTTTGTAATCTCACCCCCGCCCCCATGTTTGCTCTATCTGAACAAAGTTTTAGCCAGAATCTGAAATTCTGGCTAAAACTTTGTGGGTCTGATGAAGTAGTCTCTATCATCTACAGACGCTCTTGCTATAGTAAACGTGTTAGTCTTTAGGGTGCCACAGGACCCTGTCATTCCGACTGCAGCAGGTTAACATGGATTCTGCTTTGGAAATTGTTACATATCCTGGTACAATCTCCTGAGCAAGCCTTGGAGAATTAAATTGGTGGTCCTATTCTTTTTCAGCTAGGCTTCGACCTAGTGGGGCACTCTGGCTTTCAAAGGTGATGAGGAGGCCAAATATTTGGAGAGTCTGGATTCCACACAGAGACTGGATCCATTCACATCAAAGGCTCATGCTCAGTTAAGATTTGCCAGCATGGAGAGGAATATGAGAGGACAGATTGATGTGATTTATGCATAGGATGTGAACATTTCTATTTTGTATTGAGTCCTTCAAGGGAAATATGTATCTGTGTTTTCACCATTGTTAGTATGCATCTTCTTAAATTCCAAGTGACACGTAGTAATACAAATTGTCCAGTAGAGAGCACACGTTGACTTGTTACTGATAACACTCAGCTTTGCGTTAAAGCTGCTTAATACTACAAAGAGTCCCCTGTCTTAAAAATGAGTAGTATAAGTCCTACAGAATTCATTCAGTCTCACTTTCATGGTATAGAATTTCGTCCAAAGTAAAGTTTAAAAATAGATTTTGTATTTTTGCTTCTCATCCAATTCAGAGCGCATATATTTGGGTTTTGTGTGTGTGGCCTTCACAAATAATTCATCTGCCCACTAAGCTCTTGACATTTCCTAACCTAATCACTAGATTTGATCCTGACCTTGTTGACTTAACAGAGAGAAAAGAAATACTCAGTAACCTTGAGCATGGAGGTCTTATTTGAAGCCTGCTGGCGATTAGGATAGAGCAAAGAAATGAGAGAAAGTCACAGAATACACTGATATCTTTCTCCTATATTATCTTTTGCACTTTTCTGCAAGTGAGGACAACTTAGCTTTGAACCTAGATCTATCCGAACCTAGAAATAATAGTGAGCATGTCTAAGCAAATCTGGGGACATTTGGGGGAGTATTATTTATTTCTGCAATGCTTTCTGGAAATAACTTGCTGTTACCTATTATTGTAAGGGCAATATACTATTGATTTGTTACATTTTAGTAACTTTATTTTTAAAAACATGCACATAAATATGATCTACGATCCTCTGAATCATTTTTAAAAAACAGCACCAAATGCATATTGAATACATGTACCTGTTGTACTAAAAATATAACCATCTTAGCTGTCATTATGCTATTTTTATAAACATTAGTGTTACCCCCAGGAGAAATATATTAGGCTTAATATCATCACTTCATCCCTTAAAACATGTTAGTTCCAAGCTTTGGATTGAACGCATAGATGGACAACTTGTAGGCTTCCAGATGTTGTTGGACTGTGACTGCCATCAGCCCTAGCCACTATAGCCAACTGTGAAAGTTAATGCCTGTTGTAGCCTAACAGCATCTGCAGAGACACAAGTTTCCCATTCCTGGTCTAAGTATGATGTATGTTACACACATCCACAGCATGTTCACACCAGGTCTTCTGAGAGAGATATCCAAGATATTCTCTGTATCTTAAAAACAGCTGATACACCCACCAGCCCCATTACTTCTAAAATTATGTCCTTTTGATACAGATGATCTAATTGCTTTTAGTGGCACTTGGACTGGAATTCAACAATATCTGCTAGCAATCACTTTCTTTCAATATAACCCTCTAAACATAGCAGGATTTGCTACTGAGTGAACATACATAAGACATAGCTGAATGGCTCCAGGACCAAATACTTTTACTTGGGCACAATGCTTAATAATTAATTAGGACCTCTGAGTAAGCATGTCCGAGATCCAGCCAGAAGTTGATTCCTAACCTAACTGGATTTATGCCTCTCTGTCATTGTATTCCCCATTGTTTTGACATTCTATTTATCATTCTCAGCACATGAGTACATATTCAATTGCTAATATATATGTTCTTTCTACAGGTATTTTTTGAAGTTAGGCTAAGTGGCATTATGTAGTGTCATAACTGTAGTTTATTATGTAGTGTCATAACTCCATGTCATAACTGAAATAGCTCCAAATGTGAGATGGGGATGTCTCAATTGTCTGTGGGTGCCTGCTAATAAATTCTCCAGAAGCAGTCCTGCAGAAGTGTTCACTGTTTACTAAATGGATTTAAATAAATGGGTTGAGGGAGCATTTACAATCCTTCCCCACTGCTTGTCATAGGAGCATGATGCTTTCCAATTAAACTGAGCAATTTCTAACTCTAGGTTTCCATTTGTATTAGCAATGATATGCAAAGGCTTTCTACATGATTTATTGAATCACATTGCAGGCTGACTGTTACAATTCCAGATTAATGTCATTGTAAGCTGGGTAAAGAATGGTGTCTATAAGTGTCCAAACAGTGCATGTTTGCTTGTTTGTTTACTTTCAAAGCATCTTAAGGTTATTGATTTGGATCCCCAACAAGTCATCTTCTGGTTCTTTGCTTTGTGTGTCTTGCAGAACATGCCATCTTACCAGCTGCTGTTATGCATGGTCTCAAACATCTCTAAAATCTATAATTTACTTATTAAGATGTGCTTTCATCTTAACATCCTGAGGCTTTATGAATAAAGCAGTGTATGGAATCAAGCAAAATTCTTTTTCTAATCCCTGTTAGAGATCTTTGAGAGAATGTACAAGATACTGAGACATGAATTGAGATACAGAAGCCTTTTGGAGCATGAAGAGTGATTTAAGGTGTATGAGGACACCTTTATTAATTTCAGTAGACTTAGCTGTTTCATTCTCAACTCTGATTTGGTTGTAGCTTTAACACAGAAGATTGAAAAAGGATTGGAAGTGACAAAATTGCAAAAATGATATAAGATTACATTAAAAGCTACATGTGCTGTCCAGTTTGTTCAGTCCTTCCCACATTCAGCCCCTAGTGCAGCGGTCCCCAACCTTTTCTGAACTGCGGACTGGTTGGGGAGTGGGTTCCATGCATGGAGGACACCCCTGCGCTCATGGGGGTGGGAGGTGCTTGCACATGCGCAGGTGGGCAGAGTGTGCTCATGCGCATGTGCAGATGGGCAGGGCATATTCACAGGTGGGAGGGACATGCTCACGTGCATACGCAGATGGCCGGGGCACTCGCAGGTGGGCGGGGCACGCTCGCACGCACATATGAGTGGGCGAGGCACCTGTGTGTGCAGGTGGGTGGGCTGTGGGGGGGGAGGGCATGCAGGGGGGGAGATCTGTCTCCACGGCCTGGTCCTGCCAAGGCCACAGACCGTCACCAGGCCGCGGAGCGGGGGTTGTGGACCCCTGCCCTAAGGCACAAATTCTCAATGTGCCTCATTTTCCTGCATTGTAGATGTTGGTAAAGCCAGAAACTGTTTGTGAGGCAGTCCACATAACTGAAATTGCCATGGTGTCCTTGTATTAAGGGATGAGGGAATGTTTGTTGATTTAATTATTTGAATGCTATCATTATGACTCTCACAAACATTAGTGAGAATATCATGCATACAAGACATATTTAAAATACATGTAATTATGTCTGCTTTTGGATTAACACTCAGGCACCAAACTGTAAACACAGGATATAGCAATGCTGATATAACCAATCAGTGTGAGTTTTACTGAATTGATTTGGGGATGTCGCCCGGTAGAAATTCTGTGCAGTTTGATGGAGCACCATATTTTTGGTTTTGTAAACAATTTTCATAATGCTACATTTATGTCATTCATTTCTGGATTTTCCTATTGGTTGGATTTTTGAATGTCTGTAGACAAATTACTCCATTTTCTATCTTTCCTAAAAATGTTTGATGCAAGACTGGGAAGCTCGCATTGATAGCCATGGACGAGTATTCTATGTTGACCATGTTAATCGAACCACAACTTGGCAGCGTCCAACAGCAGCAGCTACTCCTGATGGAATACGCAGATCAGGCTCAATCCAACAAATGGAGCAACTCAATCGGCGGTAAGTTATGCTGCACCAAATTCGTGTAGTAGTAGCCTAAGCAAAAAAGCCTTCATAACCCATGCAGATAGAATCAAACTACCTTAGCAAAGAGTCGCTAAGGACAAGCAGCATGATACTGTTAAGAGTGGTCTTAACTGACCAGATAGGCGGGATATAATAAATAAAATAAATAAAATAAATAAAAAATCTATTTTAAAGTAAGTGACTTTATTGGGATTCATGTCCAGGTAAGTGGATATATGATTGCAGCCTGCAAGCATTTTTAAAAGGTGGTCATCACTGAAACTGTAAACAAGGTATTTCTAATATAAAAAGGGGATTGAAAATGCTATAATTAAGGAACTATTTCTTGAGACATACACACTAATTTCCATTGTGCCACTGTCATATAGGATCTAATAAAGCATACAGGTTTCTGGAACACCTGAAAAAACTGTTTGACCAGAGTTTACAGAAAATGAGTTTTTATAGTATAGACCAGTGGTGGCAAAACTTTTTGGGCTTGCATGCCCAAACTGAGGGGGGGGGGACACACAGGGTGATGTGTTGCCACCGCAGCAGCATAGGCAGAACTGGAACTGGCAGCGGAAGGGGGAATCCTGGCATGGAGGTGCCTCAAGACCCCACTCTGGATCCGCTGCCAGCCCCAGCTGCTCCAGATCCACCTGCCAAAGCGCCAGCACTGCGGCTGCAGCCACCTTCTCAGGTTTGGCTTGCTTGGGGGGGGAGGAGCGATCTGGCGACTTATGGCTCGCGTGCCAGCAGAAAGGGCTCCACGTGGTAGCTGTGGCACACGTGCCATAGGCTCACCATTGCTGGAATAGACAGTGTTTATTGTACTATAATTCACTCTGAAAAAAAAAAAACCCTATCTCTGAATTGAGTATATGCATATGAAAATATTCTTTCATGCAATAGATTTTCAGAGGATGGCTTCATCTATGGTAGTTTTTCTAAATTGTGAAAATCTCCATATATACCATTTTAGTTCATGGAAAGCAGATCATAGAACTTGGTTTGCATGGTGCTGCAAGTTTCCACTCTATCTCCCATGCAATTTATCATCTACATGAAATTGAGTGAAGATAATTAGCGATTTAATGTGCAGTGAATATGTTTGTCTAAGTTAAATTTGATTTTGGGAACTCATGGGGTTGCGTGCTTTTTGTTTTGTTCTATTTTGTGTTTGTAGCGTTCAGCCCTGCCCTCACCTGTCCGTCACAGCTGAGTAATGTAAAAAGAGCCAATGAGTGAACGGAAGGTGGTGCTAAAGAGGGAGGAGCTGGGATATAAATGGGTGTGTGTGATGTATGCAAGGGAGATTGAGGAGATTGCGTGAGAAGAGAGAGGAGAGAGAGTGTAGAGATCTGAGCGAGAAGGCAGTGTGTTAATGAGTCAGTGAGAGCAGGGTCTGTGTATTAGGATGTTCAGTGATTGAAAGAAATTGATTATCTGCTTGTGATTTACTTATTTCTTTTATGTAATCAAATAAACAAGTTTAAGTTTTAAAGTAAATATAAGTGTCAGTGAATATTTGGTATTGGATCAGCAGTACCTGGTGGCAGCTACTTGAGAAGAGGAGTGAGCACATACTGGAGGCCTGAGTTGTTAGAGGCTTCAGTGTGCCCGCTACATGTTTACATATTTTAATTGGTTGCAAAGCTGTCTTATAGATGTTTGAATCAGGTGGCAGGAGCAAAATCTTACGCTGAAGGAATAACGATGCAAGGTGTATTTTATTAGATGGTATAGGGGAATGAAGACTCAACAAAATTCCTAGCATCAGCCTATGTTTCTTTTATCATTCACTTTCAAATTTGCAACTGAATATAGATGAAGATTCACAAACTCCTGAATATGTTTAAGATTTTATTAAAATCCGGAATTACCAGATATTGTTGATATTCTTCATCCTCCTGCAGTTATACAGGCTTTGCTATCTTGTATAAAGCTGGAGAACTTCAGGGTGTTATTGAGTCAGATCTGCTGCTGATTTCAGGGCACATTAAGCAAAGAGGAGCAATACATAAATATAAATGTTTGTATTTTTATAGAAAGTTTGACTTAGTGTTGTACTGCAGCAAAGCTATTTTTTTACCATAACCTTGTGGAGAAGTAGTTTCTCTCTCTCTCTCTCTTCCTTAATTTAATATAATATAATAATACTGTTTTCCATTGAAGCAACCATGTCTGGAATGCCTGTCTTCTAATTATACACCTTTAAGAGCATGCAAGCCAGTTGAGGGTTATCTTGTTGTTTTTTTAAAAAAACTGGGTAGTTATCTGCCAGTGGTCAGAAAGTAGTTAGGTTCGAAATTTCTTCCTTCCGAAATAACAACAGGATGGGAGTTTCTCCATATAATGTGTAGGAAAAAAGGAGGGCTCAGTTAGTTGTCAGATGACAGCCAGAAGGAGTTTTAGTAATTTCCTAAGGGCTGCACTCTTAAAATAATGTCTGTTGTGCAAAAGAGATTATAATATAAAAAGAGGTACATAAAGTATTGCCCCAGTCATATTAGCCGGTGTGATAAAGGGGTTATAGTAGAAGAGAGGAGGAAAACCCTAGGTTCCAATTCCAATTCAGCCACAAAGCTTACTAAAGTCACTGGAGCTAGTCTCTTGAAGTTGTTGTAAAGACAAGGGAGAGAGAGAGACAAACTACATCACTTTGAACTTATACGAGGAAGTGGAAGATAATACAGTGGTGCCCCGTATAGCGAGGTTAATCCGTTCCGGATTAACCCTCGCTATACGGAATCATCGCTAAACGGGTAGGGGAAATGTATTGGAACGCATTAAACTTCGTTTAATGCGTTCCAATACCTTTGTTACTTACCCATTCAGCGAGGATTCCAGGTGCCGGCAACCATTTTCGCGCCTTCGCTAAGCGAGGGCAGGGCGCGAAAACGGCTGCCGGCAGCCATTTCCGGGCTTCCGGCGGCCATTTTGGAACCGCCGATCAGCTGTTCGGCGGCTCCAAAATGGCCGCCGCAATACCCGATCTTCGCAATGCGGGTTTTCCCCTTTGCGAAGATCGGGTATGTTTCCGTATAGCGATCCCGAAAAAGGGATCGCTATACGGAAACATCGCTATACGGTGCACTCGTTAAGCGAGGCACCACTGTACTAGTACAGTGGTGCCTCGCTTAACGACTGCCCCGTTTAACGAAAAAATCGCATAGCGGAAGGCTCTCAGCGGCGGCGGGGGAAGGGTACCGGGGTGTCGAAGGCTTCCAGGCCTTTGCCTGGAAGCCTTGTGGACACCCCCCCAGCCTGTCCCCGCCGCTTAAAGCCTCCTTGTGCCGTCTACCCAGCCTGTTCTCGGACACCTAGGTGTCCGAGAATGGCCTGGGTAGGCAGCGCAAGGAGGCTACCGGCATCGGAGAACAGGCTGGGGGGTGGACCGGGGAGCTTGAAGCCTCTCCGCGCCGCCTACCCCAGCCGTTCCCGGACTTCTGGGTAGGCGGCGGGGGAGGCTACCGGCATCGGAGAACAGGCTGGGGGGTGAACCGGGGAGCTTGAAGCCTCTCCGCGCCGCCTACCCCGGCCGTTCCCGGATTTCTGGAAGTCCGGGAACGGCCTGGGTAAGCAGCGCTGGGAGGCTTCAAGCTTCCCGATTCACCCCCCAGCCTGTCGCCGCCGCTTAAAGCGGCGAAGTCCAGGAACGACCTGGGTAGGCGGCGCGGAGAGGCTTTAAGCTCCCCGGTCCACCCCCCAGCCTGTTCTCCGATGCCGGTAGCCTCCCCTGCCACCTACCCAGCCCGTTCTCGGACACCTAGGTGTCCGAGAACAGGCTGGGTAGGCGGCGCAAGGAGGCTTTAAGCGGCGGGGACAGGCTGGGGGGTGGATCGGGAAGCTTGAAGCCTCCCAGTGCTGCTTACCCAGGCTGTTCCCGGACTTCCAGAAGTCCGGGAACGGCCGGGGTAGGCGGCGCGGAGAGGCTTCATGCTCCCCGGTTCACCCCCCCCAGCCTTTTCTCCGATGCCGGTAGCCTCCCCCGCCACCTACCCAGCCCGTTCTCGGACACCTAGGTGTCCGAGAACGGGCTGGGTAGGCGGCGCAAGGAGGCTTTAAGCGGCGGGGACAGGCTGGGGGGTGGATCGGGAAGCTTGAAGCCTCCCAGCGCTGCTTACCCAGGCCGTTCCCGGACTTCCAGAAGTCCGGGAACGGCCGGGGTAGGCGGCGCGGAGAGGCTTCAATCTCCCCGATCCACCCCCCAGCCTGTCTCCGCCGCTTAAAGGGTAACCGCAGCGGCTACCCCAGCCATGGCCGGACTCTAGGGAGTCCAGCCATGGCTGAGGTAGCTGCCATGGGTCAGATCCAAGCCGCGGGGGGGGAGGGAAAAACCCTGATAATCCGTTCCAATTGGAACGGATTAACCGGTTTTCAATGCATTCCTATGGGAAATGGTGCTTCCCATAACGATGTTTTCACATAACGTTTTTTTTTCTGGAACCAATTTACATTGTTATGCGAGGCACAACTGTATATAGATGACCAGCTTCTCCCAAGCTGTACGTGAGGTGGTAACCCTATGTGTTTGTGTCTCACACATAATGATATGCTCCCAAACAAAACACATTCCAGCATATAGAAAACTAGATTGTCAGGGAGAAGATTAAACTAGAATCAGTCCTATGGGTTTTTGTTTGTTTGTTTTATTTTTTGTTTTGATAGGGAGCATCATGCAACCATATGAGTCTACATCTAATCTGAAGAATGTATAGTTCACCGTAGGTGTCCTAGTTCAATTGCTCTTTTTTAAAACTAGGCCATAGAGTTAGTCTTTTTAGGGATAAACTGCATGTAACATTCAACGTAGGTTGACATGTGTTCTTATGTCATCAAATTGTACATCCTCCTGTCTGTAGGCTGCAACATATTGAAAGCATGTAACATCTTGTCATGTCAGAGTACTGGATAAGGGATCTTGTATGATTTGGAAAACAAAAGTGAGACTCAAAATGCAGCTAGGATTTATGGTGGCAGACCTATGTTTTCTGTAGCATGATATAGTCCAGTTTGATATTGTTGCCCATTTTCAGCAGACTTTTGTTTTCTGTGGGTTTAAATTGAATCTTGATTAATTCATTCCTTGCCATTTTGCCATTAGTTAAAATCATAGCATTTGAGAGGCGTGTAGTAGACCATGTAGTTCAGCCTCCTGCTTGATGCAAGAATTCTGGAACTACAAGATCCCTAACAGATGAGTGTCCAGCTTCTGCATGAGGCTATCCTATAGGGGAGAGCAGACTACCTGAGATGTAATGGGTGTCATTGCTGAACTGCCCTTGCTATTAAGATATTTCTCCTAAGATGCAACTACATTATATCCTCCCATAAAATAAACCCATGTGAGATAGGAGAGAACATGTCTTTCCTCTGAAGGGCAGCTGTTAATAATTCCAAGAGTGCTTCTGTGGGCTAAATAAGTCCAATTCCTTAGATCTTTAAATCCTTAAATTTCTCCTGTAAACAGCAGTGATTTACTTGTACCTTCTTCTAGAGGTGCTCCAGGACTGCATAGATTGCCCAAGACTAGATTGCTCTTCCCCAGAACACCCAGAGGGGAATCAAACCCCTGACGTTTGGCTCTGCAGCCAGATACCCAACTGACTGCGATCTCCAGTACAAACTTAAATTAGATCTTGATGTCCCGGACAACCCAGATAGTGTAGTTGCTGACCTTGAGCCAGACATCCTGGAAAGTGAACTCGAGTGGGCCTTGGAAAGCATGGCGAACAACAAGGCCAGTGGAGGTGATGGCATTCCAGTTGAACTATTTAGAATCTTAAAAGATGACGCTGTTAAGGTGCTACACTCAATATGCCAACAAGTTTGGAAAACTCAGCAGTAGCCAGAGGATTGGAAAAATCAGTCTACATCCCAATCCCAAAGAAGGGCAGTGCCATAGAATGCACTGCCCTTCTTTGCGATTGGGATGTAGACTGTACAATTGCACTCATTTCACACGCTAGCAAGGTTATGGTCAAAATCCTCCAAGGCAGGCTTCAGCAGTATGTGGACTGAGAACTCTCAGAAGTACAAGCTGGATTCTGAAGGGCAGAGGAACTAGAGACCAAATTGCTAACATGCACTGGTTTATGGAGAAAGCCAGAGAGTTCCAGAAAAAACATCTACTTCTGCTTCATTGACTATGCAAAAGCCTTCGACTGTGTGGACCACAGCAAACTATGGCAAGTCCTTAAAGAAATGGGAGTGCCTGACCACCTTATCTATCTCCTGAGAAACCTATACGTGGGACAGAAAGCAACAGTTAGAACTGGATATGGAACAACTGATTGGTTCAAAATTGGGAAAGGAGTACAGTAGTAGTAGTAGGCATCCTTCAGTCTCGAAAGACTATGGTATCGTGCTCTGTATGGAGGACTTGGAACAGCGTCTAGTGTGGCTGAGGAGGCCAATTCGAGAGTGACAATCCCTTCCACACTGGAGACAAATCCAATCTGTCCCCTGTCCAGCTCCCTGGTTTTGCTTCCTTTGTGACTTCCTCTTTGCCTCAGCCTGCTGGACAAGGGTCTCTTCAAATTGGGAGAGGCCGTGATGCACTGCCTGCCTCCAGGCTGAACGATCAGATGTCAGAGTTTCCCATCTGTTGAGGTCTATTCCTAAGGCCTTCAGATCCCGCTTGCAGATATCCTTGTATCGCAGCTGTGGTCTCCCTCTGGGGCGATTTCCCTGCACTAATTCTCCATATAGGAGATCCTTTGGAATCCGACCATCAGCCATTCTCACAACGTGCCCAAGCCAGCGTAGACGTCGCTGTTTCAGTAATGTATGCATGCTGAAAATTCCAGCTCGTTCTAGGACTACTCTATTTGGAACTCTGTCCTGCCAGGTGATACCAAAAATCCGTCGTAGGCAACGCATATGGAAGGTGTTCAGCTTCCTCTCCTGCCGGGCACAAAGGGTCCAGGACTCGCTGCAGTACAGGAGTGTGCTCAGGACACAGGCTCTATAGACCTGGATCTTGGTATGTGTTGTCAGTTTCTTATTGAGCCATACTCTCTTTGTGAGTCTAGAGAACATGGTGGCTGCTTTCCCAATGCGTTTATCCAGCTCGACATCTAGAGAGAGGGTGTCAGAGATGGTTGAGCCAAGGTACACAAAGTCATGAACAACCTCCAATTCTTGTGTGGAGATGGTAATAGAGGGAGGTGAGTCCACACCCTGGCCCATGACTTGTGTTTTCTTCAGGCTGATTGTTAGTCCAAAGTCTTGGCAGGCCTTGCTGAAACGGTTCATGAGTTGTTGGAGGTCTTCAGCAGAATGGGCAACAATGGCTGCATCGTCTGCAAAGAGGAAGTCCCTCATGCATTTCAGCTGGACTTTGGTCTTTGCTCTCAATCTAGAGAGATTAAAGAGCTTTCCATCTGATCTAGTCCGGAGATAGACACCTTCTGTTGCAGTTCCAAAGGCATGCTTCAGCATGACAGCAAAAAAGATCCCAAAAAGTGTTGGTGCGAGGACACAGCCCTGTTTCACTCTGCTTCGGATGTCAAAGGGATCTGATGTTGAGCCGTCAAAAACTACAGTGCCTTTCATTCCATCGTGGAAGGACCTGATGATGTTAAGGAGACGAGGTGGACATCCAATCTTGGGAAGTATTTTGAAAAGGCCATCCCTGCTAACCAAGTCAAATGCTTTTGTAAGGTCTATGAAGGCCACTAAGAGTGGCTGTTGTTGTTCCCTGCATTTCTCCTGCAACTGTCGGAGGGAGAATACCATGTCAGTGGTGGATCTATTTGCTCGAAATCCGCACTGTGATTCCGGATAGACTCTGTCTGCAAGCACCTGGACCCTCTTCAGCACAACACGGGCAAGCAGCTTCCCTACAACGCTAAGAAGAGAGATACCACGGTAGTTATTGCAGTCACCCCTGTCACCTTTGTTCTTGTACAACGTGACAATGTTTGCATCCTTCATGTCCTGTGGTACTCCACCTTCCCTCCAGCAGAGACAAAAGATTTCATACAGTTCGGTGATGATGATCTCCTTACCGCATTTCAGCACTTCAACAGGGATGTTGTCCCTTCCAGGTGCCTTGCCAGAGGTGAGGGAATCCAAGGCCGCATTTATTTCTGCTAGGGTTGGTTCGCTGTCCAGCTCTTCCAAGACAGGCAGGCACTCAATGTTATTTAATGCTTCTTCGGTTACTACATTCTTTCTGGAATATAGCTCGGAGTAGTGCTGCACCCAGCGTTCCATCTGCTGTGCTCGGTCCTGGATGATCACACCTGTAGTAGACTTCAAGGGAGCAGATTTCTTCTGTAATGGACCTAAGGCCTGCTTGATACCATCATACATTCCTTTGATGTTACCTGTGTCCGCTGCTATCTGTATCTGAGAGGAAAGCTGAAGCCAGTAGTCATTGGAGCATCTCCTGGCAGCCTGTTGGACTTGGCTACGAGCGGCTCGAAGAGCTTGCAGGTTGTACTCGCTAGGACAGGCTTTGTATGCTGCTAGAGCTCTTCTCTTATCCTCAATGGCTGGCATTAACTCCTCCTAATGGGCTTCGAACCAGTCAGCCATCTTTCTGGTCTTCTTGCCGAAGGTGGACAAGGCAGTGTTGTAGACAGTGTTCTTGAAGTGTTCCCATCGTTCAGGTGCATTTACATTAGCTGGACCTGGAAGGGTTTCCTCGAGTGCTTGGGCAAATTCCTTCACTTTTCTTTGATCGCGAGTCTTGTTGATGTCAATACGTGGTCTTCCTTCCTTTTTCATGTGATACAATTTCTTTGTTCGCAGTTTTACTCTACTACACACCAGGGAGTGATCAGTATCGCAATCAGCACTCTGGTAGCTGCGTGTGATCGTAACACTAGGAAGGCTAGAACGTCTAGTGAGGATCAAATCGAGCTGATGCCAATGCTTGGATCTTGGATGTCTCCAGGAAACTCTGTGTTGCAGCTTCGTATTAAAGAATGTGTTGCTGACACAGAGACCATAGTAACAGCAAAACTCCAGTAAGCGTTGGCCATTTTCGTTCATCTTTCCAATGCCAAAACGGCCTAGACAAGTGGGCCAAGAATTGTGATCAGCACCAACTCTAGCATTAAAGTCTCCAAGAATGAACAGTGACTCTCTTTCAGGGACTTTTTTGATAGTAGCTGCCAGATCGTCGTAGAATTTGTCTTTCACTTCTGGAGTGGATGACAGTGTTGGTGCATATGCACTAATGACGGTTACTGGTCCTGCTGATGAGTGGAGCTGCAGAGACAGGATTCTTTCACTCCCCACAGTGGGTGGAACAATGCATCTCAGGAGAGTGTTTCTGACTGCAAAGCCAACACCATATTCCCTGGTCTCATTCGATGGTTTTCCCTGCCAGAAGAATGAGAAGTTTTTTTCTTTGACAGATCCCGAGTCTGGCAGTCTTGTCTCTTGCAGGGCAACAATGTCCATCTGCAGTCTACTCAGTTCCATGTCAATGACAGCTGTCTTGCGCACATCGTCTATTTCTTGCAGGTCGTTAGGAAAGCCGTAGTCAGGAAAGCCAGGGGTCATTGTCCGTACATTCCAGGTGCCCAGCTTTAGGGCAGAAGTTTTCTTATGATTGTTGCATGGTGCACGGTTGTCGATCTGCTTGTCGGGTTTCACCCTAAACCCCACGCACCCCGTGAGGTTAACAGACCGTGGCGAGGTAGCACCTTACTGGCTGGGGGCTGCCCAGCTTAAGGCGGGCGGTATCTACCTAGTGAGGTGCAATGACCTCTCCCACCGTCAGAAGTAGCCCCTGGCGTCCTGCTCTACGCCAATTGAGCAGAGACTTATAACCGGTAACTGCTACTTCCCGTGTTGTTTCGACGCTGTATGCGAAGCTGGAGTGTCCTCTCCAGAGCACGAAGCCTGGGTAAAATAGTATGGAGGATAGGCTGTTACCCAAGCAGCAAATCCCCCCTCTCCACATCGCTGAAATGGTCCAGTGGAAAGGCAAGAGCCAATACAACTGGTTCCAGCAACGTCGCAGGAGTTGGCAGAATGAAAGAAAATGCCTCCGGGACTCCGGCTCCGGATTTTGCCTCGAGGTTATCTCCTGAAGCCCTTTCCATAAGTGGATATAGCCACAAGGCAGTGGAGGTTTAAATTCGGAGTGGTCCTTCTCCTAGATGGGCTGCCTTCCAGGGCTGACGAGCCCCACCTACCCGGCCTGATCTCTAATGATATGGAAGTATGATCTGACCTTTAAAAGTATACTCCCCCCAGGTGTACGAGATGTTAGTTGGTTTTCCTATTTACCAAATTTGGGTAAAAAGTAGGATTAGAGAGTTTCACATGCCATTAGACACACTCTCCTGCTCATCCTCCTTTACAGCTGAGACTCTGCCTTTGCTCAGGTGATTTCTATTTACCATATTAGGATTGGAGATAGAGAGAGTATTTGAGAATTTCGCGCGCCGTTAGGCGCGCGGTCCAGGAAACAAAGGCTTCAGCAAGACATCCAAAGAGAACGTACCTGAGTTTCATCCAGGCCTAAACCTCCTAAGGAAATGAAGGCAAGGTCCAGAAACTTCCCAGTTAAAAAAAGTAGGCCCTCCCTCTTGGCCCATGTGATAAGAGAGAGAACAAGCAGCCCCCCCCAGAACAAAAGGCTTCAGCAAGACATCCAAAGAGAACGTACCTGAGTTTCATCCAGGCCTAAACCTCCTAAGGAAATGAAGGCAAGGTCCAGAAACTTCCCAGTTAAAAAAAGTAGGCCCTCCCTCTTGGCCCATGTGATAAGAGAGAGAACAAGCAGCCCCCCCCAGAACAAAAGGCTTCAGCAAGACATCCAAAGAGAACGCACCTGAGTTTCATCCAGGCCTAAACCTCCTAAGGAAATGAAGGCAAGGTCCAGAAACTTCCCAGTTAAAAAAAGTAGGCCCTCCCTCTTGGCCCATGTGATAAGAGAGAGAACAAGCAGCCCCCCCCAGAACAAAAGGCTTCAGCAAGACATCCAAAGAGAACGCACCTGAGTTTCATCCAGGCCTAAACCTCCTAAGGAAATGAAGGCAAGGTCCAGAAACTTCCCAGTTAAAAAAAGTAGGCCCTCCCTCTTGGCCCATGTGATAAGAGAGAGAACAAGCAGCCCCCCCCCAGAACAAAAGGCTTCAGCAAGACATCCAAAGAGAACGTACCTGAGTTTCATCCAGGCCTAAACCTCCTAAGGAAATGAAGGCAAGGTCCAGAAACTTCCCAGTTAAAAAAAGTAGGCCCTCCCTCTTGGCCCATGTGATAAGAGAGAGAACAAGCAGCCCCCCCCAGAACAAAAGGCTTCAGCAAGACATCCAAAGAGAACGCACCTGAGTTTCATCCAGGCCTAAACCTCCTAAGGAAATGAAGGCAAGGTCCAGAAACTTCCCAGTTAAAAAAAGTAGGCCCTCCCTCTTGGCCCATGTGATAAGAGAGAGAACAAGCAGCCCCCCCCAGAACAAAAGGCTTCAGCAAGACATCCAAAGAGAACGTACCTGAGTTTCATCCAGGCCTAAACCTCCTAAGGAAATGAAGGCAAGGTCCAGAAACTTCCCAGTTAAAAAAAGTAGGCCCTCCCTCTTGGCCCATGTGATAAGAGAGAGAACAAGCAGCCCCCCCCAGAACAAAAGGCTTCAGCAAGACATCCAAAGAGAACGCACCTGAGTTTCATCCAGGCCTAAACCTCCTAAGGAAATGAAGGCAAGGTCCAGAAACTTCCCAGTTAAAAAAAGTAGGCCCTCCCTCTTGGCCCATGTGATAAGAGAGAGAACAAGCAGCCCCCCCCAGAACAAAAGGCTTCAGCAAGACATCCAAAGAGAACGCACCTGAGTTTCATCCAGGCCTAAACCTCCTAAGGAAATGAAGGCAAGGTCCAGAAACTTCCCAGTTAAAAAAAGTAGGCCCTCCCTCTTGGCCCATGTGATAAGAGAGAGAACAAGCAGCCCCCCCCAGAACAAAAGGCTTCAGCAAGACATCCAAAGAGAACGCACCTGAGTTTCATCCAGGCCTAAACCTCCTAAGGAAATGAAGGCAAGGTCCAGAAACTTCCCAGTTAAAAAAAGTAGGCCCTCCCTCTTGGCCCATGTGATAAGAGAGAGAACAAGCAGCCCCCCCCAGAACAAAAGGCTTCAGCAAGACATCCAAAGAGAACGCACCTGAGTTTCATCCAGGCCTAAACCTCCTAAGGAAATGAAGGCAAGGTCCAGAAACTTCCCAGTTAAAAAAAGTAGGCCCTCCCTCTTGGCCCATGTGATAAGAGAGAGAACAAGCAGCCCCCCCCAGAACAAAAGGCTTCAGCAAGACATCCAAAGAGAACGCACCTGAGTTTCATCCAGGCCTAAACCTCCTAAGGAAATGAAGGCAAGGTCCAGAAACTTCCCAGTTAAAAAAAGTAGGCCCTCCCTCTTGGCCCATGTGATAAGAGAGAGAACAAGCAGCCCCCCCCAGAACAAAAGGCTTCAGCAAGACATCCAAAGAGAACGCACCTGAGTTTCATCCAGGCCTAAACCTCCTAAGGAAATGAAGGCAAGGTCCAGAAACTTCCCAGTTAAAAAAAGTAGGCCCTCCCTCTTGGCCCATGTGATAAGAGAGAGAACAAGCAGCCCCCCCCAGAACAAAAGGCTTCAGCAAGACATCCAAAGAGAACGCACCTGAGTTTCATCCAGGCCTAAACCTCCTAAGGAAATGAAGGCAAGGTCCAGAAACTTCCCAGTTAAAAAAAGTAGGCCCTCCCTCTTGGCCCATGTGATAAGAGAGAGAACAAGCAGCCCCCCCCAGAACAAAAGGCTTCAGCAAGACATCCAAAGAGAACGCACCTGAGTTTCATCCAGGCCTAAACCTCCTAAGGAAATGAAGGCAAGGTCCAGAAACTTCCCAGTTAAAAAAAGTAGGCCCTCCCTCTTGGCCCATGTGATAAGAGAGAGAACAAGCAGCCCCCCCCAGAACAAAAGGCTTCAGCAAGACATCCAAAGAGAACGCACCTGAGTTTCATCCAGGCCTAAACCTCCTAAGGAAATGAAGGCAAGGTCCAGAAACTTCCCAGTTAAAAAAAGTAGGCCCTCCCTCTTGGCCCATGTGATAAGAGAGAGAACAAGCAGCCCCCCCCAGAACAAAAGGCTTCAGCAAGACATCCAAAGAGAACGCACCTGAGTTTCATCCAGGCCTAAACCTCCTAAGGAAATGAAGGCAAGGTCCAGAAACTTCCCAGTTAAAAAAAGTAGGCCCTCCCTCTTGGCCCATGTGATAAGAGAGAGAACAAGCAGCCCCCCCCAGAACAAAAGGCTTCAGCAAGACATCCAAAGAGAACGCACCTGAGTTTCATCCAGGCCTAAACCTCCTAAGGAAATGAAGGCAAGGTCCAGAAACTTCCCAGTTAAAAAAAGTAGGCCCTCCCTCTTGGCCCATGTGATAAGAGAGAGAACAAGCAGCCCCCCCCAGAACAAAAGGCTTCAGCAAGACATCCAAAGAGAACGCACCTGAGTTTCATCCAGGCCTAAACCTCCTAAGGAAATGAAGGCAAGGTCCAGAAACTTCCCAGTTAAAAAAAGTAGGCCCTCCCTCTTGGCCCATGTGATAAGAGAGAGAACAAGCAGCCCCCCCCAGAACAAAAGGCTTCAGCAAGACATCCAAAGAGAACGTACCTGAGTTTCATCCAGGCCTAAACCTCCTAAGGAAATGAAGGCAAGGTCCAGAAACTTCCCAGTTAAAAAAAGTAGGCCCTCCCTCTTGGCCCATGTGATAAGAGAGAGAACAAGCAGCCCCCCCCAGAACAAAAGGCTTCAGCAAGACATCCAAAGAGAACGCACCTGAGTTTCATCCAGGCCTAAACCTCCTAAGGAAATGAAGGCAAGGTCCAGAAACTTCCCAGTTAAAAAAAGTAGGCCCTCCCTCTTGGCCCATGTGATAAGAGAGAGAACAAGCAGCCCCCCCCAGAACAAAAGGCTTCAGCAAGACATCCAAAGAGAACGCACCTGAGTTTCATCCAGGCCTAAACCTCCTAAGGAAATGAAGGCAAGGTCCAGAAACTTCCCAGTTAAAAAAAGTAGGCCCTCCCTCTTGGCCCATGTGATAAGAGAGAGAACAAGCAGCCCCCCCCAGAACAAAAGGCTTCAGCAAGACATCCAAAGAGAACGCACCTGAGTTTCATCCAGGCCTAAACCTCCTAAGGAAATGAAGGCAAGGTCCAGAAACTTCCCAGTTAAAAAAAGTAGGCCCTCCCTCTTGGCCCATGTGATAAGAGAGAGAACAAGCAGCCCCCCCCAGAACAAAAGGCTTCAGCAAGACATCCAAAGAGAACGCACCTGAGTTTCATCCAGGCCTAAACCTCCTAAGGAAATGAAGGCAAGGTCCAGAAACTTCCCAGTTAAAAAAAGTAGGCCCTCCCTCTTGGCCCATGTGATAAGAGAGAGAACAAGCAGCCCCCCCCAGAACAAAAGGCTTCAGCAAGACATCCAAAGAGAACGCACCTGAGTTTCATCCAGGCCTAAACCTCCTAAGGAAATGAAGGCAAGGTCCAGAAACTTCCCAGTTAAAAAAAGTAGGCCCTCCCTCTTGGCCCATGTGATAAGAGAGAGAACAAGCAGCCCCCCCCAGAACAAAAGGCTTCAGCAAGACATCCAAAGAGAACGCACCTGAGTTTCATCCAGGCCTAAACCTCCTAAGGAAATGAAGGCAAGGTCCAGAAACTTCCCAGTTAAAAAAAGTAGGCCCTCCCTCTTGGCCCATGTGATAAGAGAGAGAACAAGCAGCCCCCCCCAGAACAAAAGGCTTCAGCAAGACATCCAAAGAGAACGCACCTGAGTTTCATCCAGGCCTAAACCTCCTAAGGAAATGAAGGCAAGGTCCAGAAACTTCCCAGTTAAAAAAAGTAGGCCCTCCCTCTTGGCCCATGTGATAAGAGAGAGAACAAGCAGCCCCCCCCAGAACAAAAGGCTTCAGCAAGACATCCAAAGAGAACGCACCTGAGTTTCATCCAGGCCTAAACCTCCTAAGGAAATGAAGGCAAGGTCCAGAAACTTCCCAGTTAAAAAAAGTAGGCCCTCCCTCTTGGCCCATGTGATAAGAGAGAGAACAAGCAGCCCCCCCCAGAACAAAAGGCTTCAGCAAGACATCCAAAGAGAACGCACCTGAGTTTCATCCAGGCCTAAACCTCCTAAGGAAATGAAGGCAAGGTCCAGAAACTTCCCAGTTAAAAAAAGTAGGCCCTCCCTCTTGGCCCATGTGATAAGAGAGAGAACAAGCAGCCCCCCCCAGAACAAAAGGCTTCAGCAAGACATCCAAAGAGAACGCACCTGAGTTTCATCCAGGCCTAAACCTCCTAAGGAAATGAAGGCAAGGTCCAGAAACTTCCCAGTTAAAAAAAGTAGGCCCTCCCTCTTGGCCCATGTGATAAGAGAGAGAACAAGCAGCCCCCCCCAGAACAAAAGGCTTCAGCAAGACATCCAAAGAGAACGCACCTGAGTTTCATCCAGGCCTAAACCTCCTAAGGAAATGAAGGCAAGGTCCAGAAACTTCCCAGTTAAAAAAAGTAGGCCCTCCCTCTTGGCCCATGTGATAAGAGAGAGAACAAGCAGCCCCCCCCAGAACAAAAGGCTTCAGCAAGACATCCAAAGAGAACGCACCTGAGTTTCATCCAGGCCTAAACCTCCTAAGGAAATGAAGGCAAGGTCCAGAAACTTCCCAGTTAAAAAAAGTAGGCCCTCCCTCTTGGCCCATGTGATAAGAGAGAGAACAAGCAGCCCCCCCCAGAACAAAAGGCTTCAGCAAGACATCCAAAGAGAACGCACCTGAGTTTCATCCAGGCCTAAACCTCCTAAGGAAATGAAGGCAAGGTCCAGAAACTTCCCAGTTAAAAAAAGTAGGCCCTCCCTCTTGGCCCATGTGATAAGAGAGAGAACAAGCAGCCCCCCCCAGAACAAAAGGCTTCAGCAAGACATCCAAAGAGAACGCACCTGAGTTTCATCCAGGCCTAAACCTCCTAAGGAAATGAAGGCAAGGTCCAGAAACTTCCCAGTTAAAAAAAGTAGGCCCTCCCTCTTGGCCCATGTGATAAGAGAGAGAACAAGCAGCCCCCCCCAGAACAAAAGGCTTCAGCAAGACATCCAAAGAGAACGCACCTGAGTTTCATCCAGGCCTAAACCTCCTAAGGAAATGAAGGCAAGGTCCAGAAACTTCCCAGTTAAAAAAAGTAGGCCCTCCCTCTTGGCCCATGTGATAAGAGAGAGAACAAGCAGCCCCCCCCCAGAACAAAAGGCTTCAGCAAGACATCCAAAGAGAACGCACCTGAGTTTCATCCAGGCCTAAACCTCCTAAGGAAATGAAGGCAAGGTCCAGAAACTTCCCAGTTAAAAAAAAGTAGGCCCTCCCTCTTGGCCCATGTGATAAGAGAGAGAACAAGCAGCCCCCCCCAGAACAAAAGGCTTCAGCAAGACATCCAAAGAGAACGCACCTGAGTTTCATCCAGGCCTAAACCTCCTAAGGAAATGAAGGCAAGGTCCAGAAACTTCCCAGTTAAAAAAAGTAGGCCCTCCCTCTTGGCCCATGTGATAAGAGAGAGAACAAGCAGCCCCCCCCAGAACAAAAGGCTTCAGCAAGACATCCAAAGAGAACGCACCTGAGTTTCATCCAGGCCTAAACCTCCTAAGGAAATGAAGGCAAGGTCCAGAAACTTCCCAGTTAAAAAAAGTAGGCCCTCCCTCTTGGCCCATGTGATAAGAGAGAGAACAAGCAGCCCCCCCCCAGAACAAAAGGCTTCAGCAAGACATCCAAAGAGAACGCACCTGAGTTTCATCCAGGCCTAAACCTCCTAAGGAAATGAAGGCAAGGTCCAGAAACTTCCCAGTTAAAAAAAGTAGGCCCTCCCTCTTGGCCCATGTGATAAGAGAGAGAACAAGCAGCCCCCCCCAGAACAAAAGGCTTCAGCAAGACATCCAAAGAGAACGCACCTGAGTTTCATCCAGGCCTAAACCTCCTAAGGAAATGAAGGCAAGGTCCAGAAACTTCCCAGTTAAAAAAAGTAGGCCCTCCCTCTTGGCCCATGTGATAAGAGAGAGAACAAGCAGCCCCCCCCAGAACAAAAGGC